>NC_090932.1:1501432167-1502715983 GCF_040938575.1 Ambystoma mexicanum | reverse complement strand
CTAACATTTGAAGAGTGCAAAACGAAATTTCGGGTCACAGAGGCTGAAAGTTTCCGATATGGGCAGCTCAGGCTCTGGATGTCACAGAGTAGTACTAAAACACAGGGGGGCAGGTAACTAACCGCACTAGAGCGCACTCTAACAGCATTGGCCCCTAAAGGGAACATCTCAGTCTTCTACAGACTACTCGACAAATCAGACCCAAACAAAAAAGAAAACTACATGCTCAAATGAGAGAGGGACTTGGTGCGAGAACTTGGACTCTGGAGAATTGGGGACGGATTTGGACTTGAATGCACAAGAGCTCTAAATTCATCATGATCAAGGAGGGGGCAGTAAAGGTGTGCTAATCCCAGAAATTCTAAACAAAAGCAACCCAGCAATATCACCACAATGCTGGAGGAGCTTCGTGTCCACAAGCTCACTACTGTACTTATTATGGTCATGCCCAAAGTCAACCCGATTCTGGTGGGAGGTATTGGAACAGATTCGACTAATCACAGGGCTGACAATCCCATGGGACCTGGGGATAGTACTGCTGGTGGACATGGGCGAAGGAGCATTCCTGCTGACAGGACACTTAATGGACCTATACACCGATTGGCTCACAGCAGCTAAAATCTCCATAGTGCGGCTGTGGAAGGAGCCCGAAGGCCCGGCGCTCCCCATGTGGTGGACCAAATGTTGTGACACAGTAGTTGCTGAAAAAATAACCGCCACTCGAGGGGGAAGTATTAGCAGATTTCACAGCACATGGACACCCTTTCTAGACTACGCAGAGCAGTTCCCAGGAATGGTGTGGCAGCCCCCGGCGCTCAGGTGGTCCAGGAAATACAACCAAAGAGAAAACTCTAGAGCCACGACTACCTCAAGACCCCTGGCGCCGTAACAAGCTCGGAGAAGACCAACCAGGTCCACTGCAACCCACCAACGTCCCCTCCGTTAAATGCCATAATGCAGGTTTTGGATGTAATACTGCCTCAGTGTTGACAAATCGCATAAATGTCTTCTCTTGCTCCCCTAGGCAATCCCCTCGATTTTAGTTTGTTATTGTTTGTTTCTGGCAGTTTATGTTGAACTGAACTTATTGTAAAATCCCAATAAAACAAGATTGTAAACAAAAAAACAAAAAAAGACGGGTGGTAGTGCTGTCTACTTCAGGGTCCCCATGCATCCCTCTGTCCTCGAGTACTGAGCTCCAGTATGCCTCACTCTCTGTAACTGGAGCCTTGCAACTAAGACAGAATATTTACAGGCAGTAGTTCAATTCAAGGGGCTGCTGGAATGAGGTCCCTCATCTTCTCTTGTGAGCTTCTTCAGTAACACTATGCAAAGGAGCCGTTCAGTGACCACTCTTCAGCAAGCGTGAATGTGTATGCGTACCAAGCGCCGGAGATACAATGAACCCTCAAATGTTTGAATACAGTAATGTCTGAGCACTAGTTGGACAGAAGTGGCAGGGCAGTGAAGCCCCAAGCCCTGAATCATAGAAGCTTCAGTATAATCACTATGAAGGCTGGTGCAACAGAAGTGTATGTTATGAAGAAGAATGTACATTATCATCTTTAATAGATGTGGTGACCTGGAATGACGAGTCTGATCAGGGCATTAGAGTTTTGGTTATGAACTTGTATCAGGTGTTTCCTAATCCTGTCTTTCCCTAGCTCTAAAGGTGGTTTTCCCTACCTCAACCAAACTAAAACTCGGGCTGGCCACGAAGTCCCTGATGTCCAAATAATGCTTTATCTTCCTGGTCCAAACTTCTAAACAATCCCTGTCATTACAACACAAAAGTCCAAACACAAGAAAACCACATCCCAGGAAAATGTCTCCCTTCTCCTGGGTCGAAATGTCAATGGCTAAGGGAATTCCTCCCTTCTCTTACCTTCTGTGTTAGACCTGGGATTGAAAAGTCTTGCCTTATTTCATTTCTTCTCGCTTGCCTTGCAGCTCCTTTTGCAGGAGGTTACGGGTTTTGTCCTTTTTGTCTTGGAAAGAGAAGGGCGGGGAAAAGAGGAGTGATCCGGTGTTCACACAAAAACCATTCATCACCGTATCTAGCTTTCTATGCTTAAAAGAGGGGGGGTGTTGTTGTCTCGATGCTTTTGGAGACAACTTTCAAAGGATGTTTCCTGTCTCGATGGTCTCTGAGACAACCTTCAAAGGATATTGGCTTCTATTTACGAGGCTTCTTTGATTCCCGTTTCCCCAAATTACTAAACTGAGGGAAAAGAGTTCTTCTCCCAACTCAGGAGAATGACTCCCTTCTCCTGGGTAAATGTCTGTCAAGTTTAGGTTTTACAACGCTACTCAGAAATATCACTGGACTAGGAGAATGGCTCCATTCTTCTAGTTCATAATCAGCTTTTAGCAGGATGTTCTTGACTTGAACACTGCCTTTCAACTCACCCCACTGGGACCAGGGAGAGACTCCCCAAGCTCTCCTTGACTCGTCAATGTTTTCTTGAGTTACTTCAATTTTTGATTCTTCATCAATCTTTTAGGTTTTCTCCAGAAATTTAGTGTTGTACTTACTTTGAACACTGTCCTTGAACTTGCCATCATTGGGACGAGGCTCCCCGAGTCCTTCTCAACTCTTCAATACCATAGTCTTATGGAACTGAGCAGGGAGTGGCCTCACAAAATAATCTACTTCTCTCTTGTCTTTTAGTTTCATCTTCTCAAGTTTTCACGGCCACCTCCCAGACTTACTACCATTCACGTTACCTTCCGTTGGGGAACTCTTCACTGGTTTCGCATGGGGTCACAGGTTCATTCTTGCTTTCTCAAATTTTCCCAGCCCCCTCCCGGACTTACTCTCGTTCCTGTTACCTTCTCTCAGGGAACTCGTCACCGGTTTCACCAGGGGTTGCGTGTTCATTCTTTCTCTCTCTTCTTCTGCTCTTCATCGGCCCATTTGAGTTTGTGGCCCGTTACTGCTGGCGATCTAGGCGCTAGTTTCAGACCAAACGATCCACCCATTTCAGGTCACGCAACTACCACAGATCCTCGTACTTCCCATGCAAATGGCTCCGCAGTAGGCTAGTGTTGGCGGTCTCACCATAGTTCTTGGACTGCACGGCCCAGCCACCACAGGCCACGCCACCAGCACACTGACTCTCAGCTTCAAGGTTGTCGACTCACAAACGAGGGACAAGATGCTTTCCTTGCACCCCTCGGTTCCTTCTCGTCCCTATGCACTACTGCTCCAGTACAGCCTTTGAACAGGCTTTTCCCAACTCGTGGGCTTTTTGGCAGCCTCTTAGCTTGCCGTCTTCTCCTTCCGGATGTCACTCTCTCTCCAGAAGTTGCTCTTGACCTTCTTTGCTGTTTAGCTTAACTAGTGTGGGCTGCCCCAGCATAAAGTCAGTTTGATTGACAGCAGCTGGTCAAACACTCTTCATGCTTGACGGTAGCGTTCTTTGGTTCTTCTTCGTCCCAGTACCTATCATAGTGAGACTGTCTGCCACATAACAATAACACATCGTCTCAGACTTTGCCATAGGTAATGAAGGGTTGGGTGATGTTTTTACCCTGTAGTGTAGGGAGATAAAGGGGCTGTTTCCCAAATACATGTCCTTGTCCCCAGGAGGGAAGTCCCTCCCCATGAGATCCTCTCTCACATCACCACCTCTAGGGGGACTATCGGTTAGCAGCCTCGTCTCCCTATCCTCATGTAAAGGGGCTCCCTTCTGGGAAGAAGTGACGTCATCTGAAGGATTGTCACTTAGTTTTATAGGTTTAGGTTAGGGAGAAGTTAGGGATAGGTAAAGTTAGAAGTTGAAAAACATTAGCTGACCACTTAAGAGAAAGTGCACAGTTACATTTCTACAAAAACAAGAATTCAAGGTAGCAGGAGGTTTCATCGCTGTAGATTTGGTCGCAGCCAAATCCATTGCATTTTGCCTCAAATATATGCGGGGGGTGGGTAATGGTAATAAATGGGGGGGGTTGCATTGGGGCTCCCCACAATACACAAGAGACTCTCACAGAGAATACATGGAAGGCTATCTACAACAGTCATTTAGTTGCGGAAGTCCATTCTTAATGCTGTTGTTATTAGCTTTCACCAGTGGAATAAAGCCAAGGACTGTTTGGGATCTTTTTGTAGATGCATACCCTTCAGGCACATAGGTACAGGTGCAAATCAAGTTAAGAAGGACATGATACAGAGTAGGGAGCCCTGAGGAAAACCTCACTGATTAGCTGTTGTCTCCCCTCTTACAGATCTCTGGTGGAGAAGAAGAGCTCCCATTTTTTTGTTGTTGCATTAATCTTTTCCCCCGTGTGGAGACTGCAGCCAAATACTAAAAACGGATGTAAACTAGATGCTGAGGGAAGTCTGTCAGGCCAGCAGCTTCTGTGAAATTCAACTGGTACGGACCTGACTTGGCGATTGATATTAGAGAAAGGCTTTCATATATTGATCATTAGTTGTTGCGATTAGATGATGTGCCAAAGGCATTGAATAATGATGTGCGTGTTTGAATGCAGGCCCTCTGTATTGATCAGTGGTGGATGTATTTAGAGAAGGGTTTTCGTGTGTTGATTTATTGTGACAGTGTTTATATGCCACCCTCTTGTATTGATCAATGGCCGCTGTGATTAGATAAATGTATGCATGCATTCTGAGTGTGCTTACATGAAGATATGTGTACATTTATCTTTGGGGTTAGATCTACAAGAATATTCTCAGGTATTATTTGATGATTATGTTTAGGTGAATGTCAGGGTCCTGCTTGACTGAATTCCACAGGAGCTGATGCTGGCCCCACAGACCCTCACCAGGAGTTCACCTCTCAACCCTTAAGTATAAGCTGAGCTGAGAACCTCAAGAAAGGGAAAGGGGAATTTGGAGAAAATAACAACTGAGACACTGCAGCCCTGCAACCGTCTGGTAGGCTCTGGTATATGTAGTAAACAAATACACTTGGTTACTTATATATTAATATAAACTTAGAGGTTAATTATCTGTATGGAATATCTTGTAAACAATTATCATGCTTAGTGCATATAGTCTCAAGCCATTCAAGTCTCTTTAGAATCCTAAAGTAATGACCCTTGCAAGCACCTTACAGAATTAGATATTCTTCTTAGCTTTTTAAGTTCTTTTAACTCTATGAAGTTTGAGTTTTAAATGCTTCTGTGAAATGCAGTCATTCTTTGAAGAATTGAATTCCTTTTGCATAAAAATCACATTAAATAGAAACTCATAAACTTTCTTGAATGCTGCTCTCCTTCTGCGTGTGAACCTTTTCTTTTTACGCATACGAACGCATATTTTCTTTCTTGACATGCGTTTGCGATAAACACGACGTGAAAAATTGTCCTCGCATATAAAATTCACACGCGCATATTAACAAATACACGCACACGTGAAAACAAGTGTACGCGCGCTAAAAAACAACTCGTGCTAAGTAAAATGGACTTGCGCTCTATCGCTACCGAACACACGCGGTTATACGCAATGTCACTCACATAAAAATTGTACACGCGTTCAAAACAACTCGCGCTTAGTTAAAAATGGACTTGCGCTCTATCGCAACCCAACACGCGCTTTCTTACGCAACGTCTCTCATGTTAAAAATGTGCACGCGCTCAAAAACCACTCGCGCTATTCATTTGGACACGCGCTCTATCGCTCAGAATACCCGTGCGCTCCCATAACAACGTTACTGACGTCAGGTGGACTCACGCACGCGTTTAAACAGTCTTGAAACACTTTTCATGCAGTAAACAACTTTAAAACTTGAGCACACACGTGTTTCCTTATAGTAGTAATAAAACTGTAAAATGTCTTTTCACTCAGTAAACTTTAAAAACTCGTTAACTCTTTAAGTTTTCTTATGAAAGATGAAAGTTCACTGTGAAAATCTTTTAGCCTTTAAAAAGAACGATCCCACCTGATGTCTTCTAGTTCACTCTGGCTCAGCAAACGATTTTCTTACTTCTTTGGTAAATCTTCTGAACTCTGAAAGGCCTTACTTAAGGAGCTTAACTAATACACAACCAGCCACTGAATTACTATGGATGAAAGGCAGTTTAGAATCTTGCTCACCTCCCAAGAATCCGACCCATTATCCTATCCACCAATCAGACAAACCAAACATACTATTGTTCCTTAAACCAATCAGATTAAGTTTCTTCCTCTCCATCTTGACTTGGGCAACCACAATGTTAATTCTATGTACAAACTCTTCCTGATTACTACTCCAGCCAAACTCTTCCGATTACTACTCCAGCCAGCCCTGACAGTGAAGAACCTGAGCCATTGATTTAAGGGACAGCTATACGTTTGTAGAATCTTATTTATTGGTCAGATTCACTGTATTTATATATAAGTCCACATGCATTGATTACTGGGCCTGTATTTGATGAAGATCCTTGTGCATTGACTCACCAGGGCTGTATTTGGATGAAGTCTTCATGTGTTGGCGTTTTAGGGCTATATTTGGGTGATGTTTCTTGTGCATCAACCCAATAGTACTGCATTTGGATAATGTGAATAGTGCATTCATCCAATGGTGCTTTGTGTAGGTCATTATCCAATAGGGCTGTGCTGAGAGAGAGTGTTCCACTTCATTTATTAACTCAGTGGATAGTTTGCATGATTCTCTTCTTACATTAGGCCAATGGAGCTGCGTTTAGAGAATTCTATCCTGGAACGTGAGGCTTTATATGCAATGATGAAAGTGGCATGTGTTTGCATGCTGTTAATCATACATTGAGCTGTTCTTTATTTGGATGAAACCACTTATGCATTGCCCCAGTGGGACTGTCTTTGGCTTAAGTTCTTCATGGATTGACCCACTATTAGCACCCAATTAGGTTCCTTGGATTGTGGGCTAAATCTAGCATTTGAATACCACGTTCCATGGAACCTGATGGCTGCTTCCCCGCACCACCATCTCTCCCCCCGCCCTCCCTTTCCTTTAAAATTTGCTGTCCCTTCCACGCCCTGCTGCTGCTCTGTGGCCATCCTGGAAATGGAAGAGGGGCTCCATATGGAGCACCACCTTCCTGATCCATGGCGGCCATTTTAATAAATTATTTTGATTCAAGGAACGGGTTGCCGCAATGAGGCATCCTGTTCCTTGAATCAAAATGCAATGCTCTTAGCATTATTGCAGTAACCACCCATTCCACTGGCTGGAACGGGTGGTAACGGCACCAGGGGTCCTCGAGTCTTTAACTCGGGCCCCGGCCGTTACTACCCATTCCAGCACCTGACCAGATATTCTTGTGTTTGGAGGAAGTCCCTTATACGCTGACCCAGTGTAAAGAAATCTTGTATGTATATTGGCCCAGTGGGCTGCCTTTGCATGTTGCAATTGATGCATTCATACAACTTTGCTGTGTTTGCATGAATGTCTTCAAACTATGTTCCAATAGGGCTTTACCTGGATGAAGCTGTCATCTGTTTATCTGTTTATCTATTATGGCTGTGTTTGGGTGATGATTCGTATGTATGAACCCATGGGTGATGTATGCATAAACCCAGTGGTGGTGCATTTGGATAAAGTGAATCATTAATGTTTCCAGTAGCTCTGTGTTTGTGTCAAGTTGCATTTGCAGTGATCTAATCATGCTGCGTTTGGAGAAACTACTTCTTGATTTATTAACCCAATGGAGTTGTTTGGAGAATGTTCTTCTTGAATGGAATATTTTATCTGTATTGATCAAAAGGCGATATGTTTAGCAAATGTAATGCATACATTAAGACACTGTTTTAGGATGAACTCATTGGGCTGGTTTTGGATTAAGATCTTCATGCATTGACCCAATAGAAATTTGATTGTGTGACGGTCTTTATGATTTAAGGTATTATATTGTGTTTGTGTGATCTTTTTCTGCCATTAATCATTTGGTAACTGTTAGATAAAGGAAGACATATTCTTGAACCTTTCAGACACTGTGTTCTGATGCAAGGCTCTATGCATCATTAGGATGTGGGATAATCATAGCTGAAGGTTTTCATGCATTGTTTTAATGATAATCGTGTCTAAAGGACTTTTCCATGGTTGTATCACACAAAGGCAGCTTAAATGAAGATGCTGGTCGATTAATGAGATTGAAAGTGTTTGTGGAGGCAGATATTAATGTATTATACAACTGGAGCTCTGTTTAAGTTTCATAATGTGCTAACATTGTCTAAATGAATAAGATTGAAGGCAATGGGCTGTATTAAGTAAATTGTAGTCCTTTCCCCCACAAAGTGCAATAAAGGTGTTAAAAACAGCCAAATTCCCTGTGACATTTCTTTTTGCACTTTGTATTGCCACCTACCATTCATGCATGGATGTCAACATATACAATGGATTTCTACGGAATCCCCTGATTTTACAATATGCAAAAAAGGCTGGATTCCATAGGAATTCATTGATTTTAAGACCAGCATGAAACTATCATGCTGGCATAAAACCATTTGGTTTTTGCAAGCGAAGCGGGTAATCAAAGAGGTGCACATGGTTTGTCCGGTCCGTGCCTCCTTTCCACCTTAACCAAAAATGTAAATACCAGAGTATGAATAACAGCGTTCAACCTGGAGAAGCACCTACATGCCAGGTACCTTTATGTACGCTCTGGGGACTTAGAAAAAGAGGTTCAATTTGTGAATTAACTCTTGAGGGTGAGATATGAGACGATTGGATGGTCATTCCATGCTTTACACATTCTGAAACCTCTTGGGCACCCAAAAACCAAATGTTTCTGGGAGCAAAGAACAATCTTCAGTTAGATGGATGCTGAGATTAAAATATTGAATTAAAATGGAAGCATTATTTTATTTTTATGTCCTATCTTAATGGGATGCAACAGCATTTATGACCTTTGAGCTGCAGGTTCCCTTTATGTGAATGCCCGGCTTGGTAGAGGACTTAAAGTTGTGTTGCAACAAGGGCATTATGTTCTAGTAAATACCCAATGTTCCAGAAAATACCCACCTAACTTCTTTTTTCTGCAAATAAAACCTATTTTCAGCACAAATTTGATATTTATTGCTAATAGAATTCACAATTAATAGCGAAACACTGAATGTCTGTTTGCAACCATTTCAATGGGAAATTCTGCTGGATTTTAAGTGCGATTTACAAAATGAATTTGAACCCCATTGAAAGAATCAGATTTTGCTCTCACTTTTCTTTCTGTCAATTTTTCTTGCTTTCCCTTTACCCTACTGGTCATCTTTTCATCATCTGTGAGAAACGAAAAGGAAATAGGACTTCACAAATCAAGTATGTACTGGGCATAGTGGTGCAAAAAGACACAGTGGGGTAGGCATGTTGGTGTGAGAACACACATCTTAGTGGCATGACGCGCTGGCCTTGCATTTGCCACATTATAATGCTGTCTACAGTGTCTTCTTGTGGTTATAAAATGGATGGATGAAAAATGGCATAGATGCATAGAGCAGGGAGCACATTTTGAACATGAATAGTTTTGCTCCATTTCATCTGGTCTCTCAAGCTTTTGTGTGGTTTGAATGTAAGGCAGTGTGCTCAACGATGGTCAAAGTTAACTTGTAATTATTGAATTCCAAAGCAGCTTTGTATAAGACTCATCAATTAGCTTATAGCTGAAATACAAATCATTTGCTCCCCCTGGTCCCTGCCCTTTTTAAATCTACATTTTATAAAAATGGAAAATTAAAATATTTAGTGCTGGAAGAAAAGGTAATGGGCTGTCAATCAGTCTGTTATCGGTATAAATGCTCGGTGTCATGATGCAGATCATTATCTCCAATTATTACTGTAATTGGAACAGAAAAGTTGATCTGCGCATAAGAAGATCTTATGAGCAGAATCTGGGGAATGCTAGTATTGTGGTGGAGCAGGTAAAAAAGTGTTATAGGTCCTATTTGTCACTAGCTGATCGTAGATGTTGATGATAGATCGTGCGCCAGTTACTATGATCTGTACACCTCTCCATGGACCCTGAAAATTCCAAAGCTGTGCTGGTTCTATAAAACACGAACATAGATGATAATAGAAAAGTGTTGAGTACCTGACACAATGGCCGTTCAAACTGCAAAAGTAGTTTACATCTTAAGGCATGTTGAAAGACAATTGTGCAGCGCTCAACTCCTGCTAGACGAAATAGAGATTGTTTGACCATTCATCCAGCAGAAGACATCAGTGCATGAGCTACTAAGCCCAAAACCTAGATGAGAGATATTCTCTGGCACAGTTGTGTGGTTTAAATGGTGAACAGTTATGCTTTTTTATTGTTTGCATACTGCAGGGCACCCCAAGTTCACAACAGTGGCTGCCTGGGCTGCCACAGTGTTGGCTGGCATTCAAAGACTGTGTTGCCCCTTTAGAAGCAAAGATTTCAGACCACAACACCACCAGTGTAAACCTGTGACTACCGCTTGTTCCAGCCATATCCACTCGAATGCAGACATTATAAGGTCATCTGCAGCCTTTGTGTATACTTAACATACGTGGATATCTTTATCCCACACCCATGTTTTCTAACTACTGGGGTTTTCTCTTTACCCACAGTTAGGACAGAACCCATCTGAACAACACAATGCAGTTGGGTTTTCCTGATTTTCAGAATGTATGTATGAAACAAATGTATGTATAATGTATTTAGTGGAAATTATTTGAAAATGTCTTGGCTTTTCTGAAAACCTGCCCGGATTTTTTATTTTTACTTGAGCATACATATAGTCACTTGTGGACTTGATATACAATAAATAAATGATCACATAAAACAATAGATATACAGCAAAAGTAAATCAGTCATCTTAGTTCATAATACTTAAAATCCTGGATGATTGTGCAAGCTCACTTCAAATCGCCAAGATACAATCACAATATTTAACAGCATAATATATCACATTACAGTCATTGCCAACCATAAACTGTTTCCACATCTCACGTTGATGGAGCCCAGCTGCATCATTCCTATACTGAACCAAAAAGCGATGTTGTAGCAAGTTCAGACTGGCACATGAGATGCCTAATAGTTTCAATTACTAGTTCACCACATAGTCTACAAATTCTCTTGTTGCGGGGAACACTCTGCCAGTCACCTTCTGTTTCTAACGTTCCGACCCTATTCAATATCATTTGCATATAGCGTCTGACAATGTAACTGTAACGCTCACCTGATTCTCGCAGAGGCGCCGGTCTTGACTGGGCGACTACCGTATCTTCAAAGGTGATGTGCAGCACCCGGTTGGCTCTTTGGGCTGGACCTCTGTGCCCTGTATGCCTGACGTGCAGAGTGAGATGTCTGCAGATAGAAAATACGGGGTTAATGAACTGGGGTTATTGGGGTGTCCCTATCTCTTTCCTCTTCTCCTCTCCTATAGACCCCCACAGGTTAACGCTCTCACCTTAGGTAAGTGAATGCCGAGCTCTCCATCTGCCTCGGGGCAGGGTGCTGTAACCAGTTTCTTCACTGGATAGGTAGCGCAGGCCTCTTGACTTCAGAGGACTGCTGTCCGTCGTTTACTGCACGAACGGTAAGTTTTGAGTAACTCAAATGTCTTTAAAGTCTTTAATAATGATGTCTCTTGTTTTGCAGGGTTCCGGCGATGACGGATGACGGGCTGAAGTGAGTTGAAGACGGAGCCCGTGTGATGAATAGAAGCGCCTGGAAGCACGTAAGTAAGCGCTTGTTGCCAGCTTCACGAAGCGCTCTAACTGTCTTTTTATTTTCAGGTACAAGTTCGGAGCGGCTGCAGGGTGCCCGGATACCCACTGGGTTAGATGTGGAAAGGAGTAATGGCACGTGAGTATTAAAGTTCCCCAATGTCTTAAAACGCACCTTGTTTTGTCTTTCAGATGCAAGATGCAGCGCCGACGGCCTCCGGAGCGTGCGAAGAGTTGGTAAGCTTTTGTCTTTCAGATGCCGGAATGCAGTGTGAAGACCTCCGGAGTGCACGAAGAGTAGGTAAGCCTTTGCCTTTCAGATGCTGGAATGCTAACCTGTTCTTTCTTGTCTTTATAGGTGTTGCTGAAGACTGGATTCAGGATGGTAAGCCTTTTTCCTTAGGCCCAGGACCGGATGCAGAAGACACGATGAGCGTTCTGCTGCAGAGGGTGCAGAATAACGCAAAGCAAGATTCATCCACCGGGTGTGGTTTAAATAGCCTCCTGTAGTGCTTAGGTGTCTCCTTCCACAGCCACGCCTAAGTAAGAAAAGAGTTCCTGGTAAAAAAAAGAGTTCCTGCCTTCCAGAAGAGTTCCAGTGTTCTGAATCTAGGGAGTGGCTCCAGCCCCACCCAACAGGAAAAGTAGTTCCAAACAGAAGAGGATCAGAGGCTCAACTGGCAGGCAAGTAAGCAGCATGGTCTGCTGCAGGTAAGTCCACCAAAGCATTATGAGCCCGGCGCTTCCAGCGCTGGGACTGGGCATATTTATGAGCCTGGTGCCACCGGCTCCAGGACTGGGTTCAAAAGGTCCCAATTGGGACTGGTTGGCACTCGGAACCTGGGTTATGGATCTGCTTCCAAGGGAGTTGGGAAAACCCTGACCTTTTGGAAGCAGAGATCATGACAGTACCCCCCCTCAAGGCCCCTCCCAAACCGGGCTTCTCCGGGGGTTTTGGCTTGTCAGGAAATGTTCGGTGAAATCTTTTGATTAGGCGAGGAGCGTGGACATATTCAGCAGGTTCCCAGGATCTCTCTTGGGGGCCGTAGCCTTTCCAGTCAATTAGATCTCTCTTGGGGGCCGTAGCCTTTCCAGTCAATTAGGTAGAATAGTTTAGATTTGGAGATCTTGGAGTCCAGAATGCTTTTCACTTCAAACTCGAGTTCTCCATCAACTAGGATAGGTTTTGGAGATTTGGTTAGTCTGGTTTGAGGTTGCACGGGTTTTAATAGAGAGACGTGGAAGACCGAATGTATCTTCATGTGCGGGGGCAAGTCCAACTTGACCGCTACTGGGTTTACTATGGTAGTGATGGAATAGGGACCAAGGTATCTTGGGTTGAATGTGCGTGGCCCTTTTAGAGATAGATATTTGGTGGATAACCAGACTTGATCCCCTACTTGATAGTGAGGGGCTTCCTTCCGATGTTGATCTGCTCCTTTCTTGTATTGTTCTTTAGCTCTTTGAAGGTGAGAAACAGCTTCCTTAAAGGCTTGGATGATTGTAGAATGCAGGTAGTCTACTGCTGGTGTTTCAAGATCTTGGAGGGGATCCAACTCCGAGGTTCGAGGGTGACTGGCGTACAAAAGAAAAAACAGGGTTTTCCCAGTTCCCGAATGGACAGAGTTATTGTAGGCATACTCGGCTATCCAAAGGATATCTTTCCAAGTTTTTTCAGTTTGTTGCAGCATGCAGCATAAATACTGTTCCAGAGTTTGATTGGTCCTCTCGGTTTGTCCGTCGGTCTGAGGGTGGTGAGTGGTCGATAGTCTCACATCAATTTGAGCCGACCGACAGCAACTTCGCCAAAAATGAGAAATAAATTGACTACCTCGATCCGAAATTAGAACCGAAGGAAAACCGTGCAGTCGGACGATGTTTTCGAGAAATTCTCGGGCCAGAATTGCTGCTGTTGGCAAGCCTTTGAGCGGAATGAAATGCGCCATCTTGGAGAATAAGTCCACGATTACTAGAATCGTATTGTATCCGGAGCACGGAGGTAGATCGGTGATGAAGTCCATAGAAAGCGTATGCCAAGGGCGAGGTGGGATGTCAATAGGGCGTAAGAGGCCTGCTGGTCTTTCCTTTTGACTCTTGTTTTGGGCGCATACTCCACAGGACAATATAAAGTCTCTGATATCTTTTTTCCAAGACGGCCACCAGAAGTAGCGCTTGATCTTTTCTGAGGTCTTGGCTATACCGGGATGACCTTCCATTAAGGAGTCGTGATAACAAGAGATTACTTTTTTCTGTAAATCTGTGCTGGGTAGGTATAATCGTTCTTGGAAATACAATAAGTTGTCCTTTACTGCAAAGTCCTTTCCCTGCAGATGCCAATTCTGTATGTCTGCTGGAGTTACAAGTTGCCTGGCTTTATTCTTAACTTCCTCTATGGATTCTGTGGTGATTACACCCAGAATTCTCTGTTCGGGAATGATTGGTACAGGTTTAGGGTTCATCAAGTGTTCTTCCACTCCCATCCGAGAAAGGGCATCGGCTTTACCGTTCTTGGTACCAGGTCGATAGGTAATTATGAAGTCAAACTCGGCAAAGAATAATGCCCAACGGAGTTGTCTAGAGGATTGGGCTTTTGCGGTTTTCAAATATTGCAGGTTTCGGTGATCCGTAATCACAGTAACGGTGTGTCGGGCCCCCAGCAGATAATGCCGCCAAGCCTTAAAGGCAGACTTGATAGCCAGAAGTTCCTTGTCAGTAATCGTGTAATTGATTTCAGGAGGCGAGAATTTGCGGGACCAAAATGCCACGGGATGCAACTGATTGGTTACCGGGTCCTTTTATGATAGAACTGCCCCCATGGCAAGGCTTGAAGCATCAGTTTCCACGATATAGGGGAGTTCGGGGCGAGGGTGTTTTAAGATTGGTGCAGAGATAAATTTAGTCTTCAAATCCTGGAAAGCTTGTTCCGCCTCGGTAGACCATTCAAAACGTTTGTTTTTCTTTAACAAGGCAGTGATGGGCTGGACTATTCGAGAGAACTCGGGGATAAACCTGCGGTAAAAGTTAGCGAAGCCTAACATGCTTTGCACACCTTTTACGGAGGATGGTGATGGCCATTTGAGAACTGCATCGACCTTCTTTGAATCCATACGCACTCCGCCAGGTGATAATATGAATCCCAAGAATTCAACTTCAGTCACGTTGAAAACACATTTTTCCAACTTAGCGAAAAGTTTGTGTTGACGCAATCTTTCGAGGACCATTTTCACGTGTTTCCGATGTTCAGATTCCGATGAAGAATAAACGAGAATGTCGTCGATGTAAACAACAACACACACATCTATGAGCTCTCTGAGGACATCGTTCATAAAATATTGAAAGGCGGCCGGGGCATTGCAAAGTCCGAAGGGCATGACCTGATATTCAAATAGCCCATACTTGGTGCGGAAGGCCGTCTTCCATTCATCGCCCTCTTTTACTCGTACCAAGTGGTAAGCTCCTCTAAGATCCAGCTTTGTATATATGCATGCTTTTCTGACTTGGTCCAGGAGTTCAGGGATCAAAGGTAACGGATATCTATTCTTAACGGTGATCTGGTTCAGGGAGCGATAATCGATACAAGTTCTAAGGTCTCCTTCCTTTTTTGGAATGAAGAACAAAGCTGAAGAGGCAGGGGACTTGGAGGGACGAATAAACCCATTTGCCAGGTATTGATCCAGGTATTGTCGAAGGTGAAGGTTCTCAGGCTCGGTGAGGGCATAAATTCTACTACAAGGAGGAGTAGATCCAGGTATCAGGTCTATCTGGCAGTCATAAGACCTATGAGGAGGTAGAGAGTTAGCCTGCTCCTTCCGGAAAACATCTTGGTATTCTAGGTATTCGGGAGGTAACTGGGGAGTCCCTGAAGAAATTGCTGCCAGTGCAACACCAGGTGGAGGGTGACACGTAGAGACACATTCTGGAAACTGGACCGTTCTTGCTCGCCAATCGATCAGAGGATTGTGTTTCTCTAACCAAGGTATTCCTAGAATAATCTGGAACTGAGGGGCCTTGATCACATCGAACACGATCTTCTCATGGTGTCCATCTTGACTTACTAGCGTCACCTCTTGAGTGGTATGCGTTACTGGCCCGGAGGCTATCTCCGTACCATCCACCGTAGTAATGACGTCCTTTACAGCCTTGGGACAAAGAGTTAGATTCATCCTCAAAACCATTTCATGATCCACATAATTGCCGATGGCACCGCTGTCGACGTAAGCTTCAATTGCATGTAATCGACCCGGATTATCAGGGCTAATGAGGACCATAGGTATCACGAAATGCGAGGTCACGGAACTGGTTTTCACGCTCGGCAAGAGGACCTCTATTCTTGTCGGGCGAGGTCGTTTCCCTGCTCAGAGTTTGTAACTGTGGTAACTGCAGCTCCTACTGCCTTCTTGGCAGGTTTCACCGGACAGTCTCGAAGAAAGTGCCCTGAGTTTCCGCAATATAGGCATAATTGCAACTGTTTTCTCCTTTCCCGCTCCCTTTGTGTTAGAGGACCTTCCAGACCCCCTATTTGCATGGGTTCCCCGGAGTCTACTCCTTTGGAAGGAGTGGGCGGTTTGGAAAATACTCGAGCATCAAACTTGGAACGATCGGCCTTCCTGTTCTGCAGTCTGTGATCTATTTGAACGACCAAGTCTATATAATCCGAACAGTCTTGTGGGGGATTCACTACTTGGGCTAAAACGTCTTTGAGCTCTCCACGTAGACCTCTATAAAACAGCGTAATCCTTTTGTCCTCAGGCCATTGAGTTTCCACTATTAGTCTATTGAAAGATGCAATATAAGCCAAAAGGTCTTGATTACCCTGTCGCAACGAAAGAAGCTCATTGTCCAAGGCCTGCCCCTGTGCATGTCTTGCGAACAGTTTTTCCATACTAAGCTGAAAGGCTTGAAAATCATGGAGAACCGGATCATCTTGATTAACTAGAGGGATCGACCAGTCTGCCGCATTGCCACTAAGGTACGAAAGTACAAAAGCTACTTTAGCTTGATCAGTTGGAAAGGCTGCTGGCCGGCATAAGAAGTGCAACCGGCACTGATTGATGAATACCGCAAACCTCTTTGGGTCACCAGAAAATCGTTCGGGCGGAGCCAGAGGTACATTCCCAGGTAGGTTGATCTGCACTGGATTCATAGAGGATGTTGAAGGAAGATTTGCCCCTGATGCGGGTAGCGGGGTCTGTCCGGCTTGTGACTGTAGCAATTGTCTAGCAAGATCATCTGTTCTCTCCTTGGAAATAATTAGTTCCCTTCTTAGAGCGTTCGTTTCCTGACGAGCTGCATGCACTTCTGCCCTTAGTTCCCCAAGTAACTGAGCTAGGTGGTCAGTATCCGAGGTTTCCATAGCGCCTGGGCGAGAGTTTTGCGGTTGGCTTTGCGTTCTGTAACGCTCACCTGATTCTCGCAGAGGCGCCGGTCTTGACTGGGCGACTACCGTATCTTCAAAGGTGATGTGCAGCACCCGGTTGGCTCTTTGGGCTGGACCTCTGTGCCCTGTATGCCTGACGTGCAGAGTGAGATGTCTGCAGATAGAAAATACGGGGTTAATGAACTGGGGTTATTGGGGTGTCCCTATCTCTTTCCTCTTCTCCTCTCCTATAGACCCCCACAGGTTAACGCTCTCACCTTAGGTAAGTGAATGCCGAGCTCTCCATCTGCCTCGGGGCAGGGTGCTGTAACCAGTTTCTTCACTGGATAGGTAGCGCAGGCCTCTTGACTTCAGAGGACTGCTGTCCGTCGTTTACTGCACGAACGGTAAGTTTTGAGTAACTCAAATGTCTTTAAAGTCTTTAATAATGATGTCTCTTGTTTTGCAGGGTTCCGGCGATGACGGATGACGGGCTGAAGTGAGTTGAAGACGGAGCCCGTGTGATGAATAGAAGCGCCTGGAAGCACGTAAGTAAGCGCTTGTTGCCAGCTTCACGAAGCGCTCTAACTGTCTTTTTATTTTGCAGGTACAAGTTCGGAGCGGCTGCAGGGTGCCCGGATACCCACTGGGTTAGATGTGGAAAGGAGTAATGGCACGTGAGTATTAAAGTTCCCCAATGTCTTAAAACGCACCTTGTTTTGTCTTTCAGATGCGAGATGCAGCGCCGACGGCCTCCGGAGCGTGCGAAGAGTTGGTAAGCTTTTGTCTTTCAGATGCCGGAATGCAGTGTGAAGACCTCCGGAGTGCACGAAGAGTAGGTAAGCCTTTGCCTTTCAGATGCTGGAATGCTAACCTGTTCTTTCTTGTCTTTATAGGTGTTGCTGAAGACTGGATTCAGGATGGTAAGCCTTTTTCCTTAGGCCCAGGACCGGATGCAGAAGACACGATGAGCGTTCTGCTGCAGAGGGTGCAGAATAACGCAAAGCAAGATTCATCCACCGGGTGTGGTTTAAATAGCCTCCTGTAGTGCTTAGGTGTCTCCTTCCACAGCCACGCCTAAGTAAGAAAAGAGTTCCTGGTAAAAAAAAGAGTTCCTGCCTTCCAGAAGAGTTCCAGTGTTCTGAATCTAGGGAGTGGCTCCAGCCCCACCCAACAGGAAAAGTAGTTCCAAACAGAAGAGGATCAGAGGCTCAACTGGCAGGCAAGTAAGCAGCATGGTCTGCTGCAGGTAAGTCCACCAAAGCATTATGAGCCCGGCGCTTCCAGCGCTGGGACTGGGCATATTTATGAGCCTGGTGCCACCGGCTCCAGGACTGGGTCCAAAAGGTCCCAATTGGGACTGGTTGGCACTCGGAACCTGGGTTATGGATCTGCTTCCAAGGGAGTTGGGAAAACCCTGACCTTTTGGAAGCAGAGATCATGACAGTAACTATGTGTATAGGCACATATGTAGTCCGGATAGCCCCTCCTCACAATCCTATAGTCTAAGAATACGCCACTGTTCACCTTAGTCGCTAATGCAACAATAGCCCTTTGGTTATAATCTGCTTTTAGTACCTTCTTCCCCATAGCTTTATAGGCTGGCATGGTCAAGTGTATGTTACAAGGCCCTAATCTGACATCCCAATGCTCAGCAGTTTGACAGATACTCATTCTATCAGCCATATTCATGTAGGTTTGGGCTAGTCTATAAATAATAGTACCCTGATCCAGCCCATGGAACTTCCAATTTAAGAGCAATCGCTTTTTCTCGAATATGGTCTCTGTGCTAGTTACATTGGATTCCAAATGAAAATAACCAATAGGCAAGGATCTAGGAAGCTCTTTCAATGTATTGGGCCTCATTCCGAGTACGGCGCTAACCAATGGCGCTATTAACGCCTTGGTTGACGCCGTACCCGGACCGGCAGCGCCTTGGTGGTTGGCGGAATTACCGCCCCATTCCAAGGTTGGCGGGGCGGTAATTCCCCAATCCCCATTTACCCTTCCCCATTCCCATTCTTGCCCCATAGGGCATAATGGGAGTGGGGAAGGCGTCAATTACGCCACCGTAAATTACGGTGGCGTAATTAACATCAAGGTCCCTTAGCGCCATGGTATTTAACGCCTGCTAAAAGCAGGTGTTAAAAGCACCATGGCGCTAAGGGAACTCGGAGTATGGCGGTAAGGGATTACCGCCACCGCTCTCGTTAGCGGTGGCCGCTATCCCTTACCGCCATACTCGGAATGAGGCCCATTGTCTTCTAAGATGTTCAAAGGCTTTTTGAACTTCCCCATATTACGGCCCGTATAACATACATGGAAGCATTTTGGCTTTATAGATTGTGAGTACTGTGTGCAGTGTATATACACCATTCTTGCTAGCAAATGTATAAAGACCCCCAGTTTGCTGGTCAATTTTACCAGATACATACTCCCAATTAGTTGTCGATTTCAACTTACCATCGATTATGGCCGCTGAGTATTTGTATGAACTAACTTGTTTGACTTTTCTCTCATTTATGATCCAGCTATAACCTTTGCTCTTTGTTCTGGCAGGAATGAACGCCATCATTTTTGTTTTTTCTATAATTATTTTAAGCATGTTACATAAGGCACAATCCCTAAGTGCGTTCAGTTTAGCTTGCAGGCCACGTGGTGTATAATCGAGTAATAAATCATCAGTGTATCCAAGCCAGGAGATAAGATTATCTCTCAATTTAATAGAATGGGTTGCAGAGAGGGCCAGTGCTTCTTGGAGGTCCACCAAATACAAATAAAAAAATAAGAAAAGGTGGGGGCAAGCATGCACCCTTGTTTAACACCTTTGCAAGTGGGTATCCTTTGTTTGACCCTACCCAATCCATCCAGTCTCACTCTGATTCTGGTGTCACTAAGCAAGTATACTATCATGGACAAAAGGCCATTCAGTATATTAAATGCAACAAATGTATTAATTGTCGCTCCTTCTGCACTGTTTCAAATGCAGCACTGATATCTATGTATGCCACGTAAATGGGCAGCTATGTCTTAGTCCAAGAATACTCAACAAGTGTCACAGTGTGATCAAATTATGGAGGGCGCTGGTACCTTTACGAAACCCAGTGTGATTATACAGGATTATAATGTGCTTGCGCATCAATTTGTTAGCTCATCCAGCACCACATGTGCAAAGATTTCCGATGGTATGTCTAATATAGCCAATAGTCTATAGTGACAGGGTAGAGTCATACTTCCTTTCTTATAGATTGCTATTATGTTACTATCTTTCCATGATTTAGGGATAGAGCTTGTGTGACTAATGCAGGTGAACAGGCTATGAAGAGAGGTGGCCCATAACTCAGGGTTCAATTTTAATAAGGCATTACAAGTGCCATCGGGTCCCACTGCTCGAGAGGAGTTAAGTTTCTGAATACAAATCACTAGCCCTCCTATCGTAAATTTGAACCTCCCATCTTCCACCATTGGACATCCCATTTGTGGAAACTCCACTATGTGATCATAGAGAGCCACTGATTAAATGCACCCAATCAGAACAAGAAACTCCACTCCATGCCTCCACAGCCCCCTTACTAAAACTGATGACAGCCCAAAACAATCTAGACTCTTTCTTAGAAGCAAGGTCAGCCAAAGTCATCCAAATGTCACTGCCTTTTTGTTTAAAATAGGCACGCAGCCAATAATAAAACACAGTGAGAGGAGAAAACCTGACTGGATTTTACTATTGAGTGAGTGGACAAGGCCAGCACTAACTAGAATAGTTGTGAAAATGTCTTCATGTTAGTGGGTATTGGCTGTATAGTGCAAGTCCTTTAAATCACAACGTAATCTTGTTGTGGCAATGAGCAGTTCTTTATAGTATGTAAACAGCAGCTGGTGGCAACAACAAATATTTAACGTTTAACCATGAGCCTCTTGCAAACCCTGTGGTCCCTGCTGCCTGAACATCAATACCAATCTAGCATTCTATGAATTTAGAGAAAGGTTTGTTAATGGCACCCCTATGTGCATAGTTAATTAAGTTAATTAAGTTAAAGACTAACATAACATTCATTGATGGATCTTAACAAAGCTAGTCCCAAGTTGAACGCAATGAGGCAGCTCTTGCATGTGGTTAAACCAGTTGGATTGGTAAAAAGACTGATCTACTTACGTGCTAGCTTCTAGATGTCCCTCAGTGCGCCCTCCAGCTCTAGATTTATAGCTGCCTCTGCCTGACTTCAATGAACGTTATTTTGTTGAATCGGATGATATGAAATTACCCCTACATCAAAAATGTGTCAGATTTCATAAAAGGGAAACACAGATGACGGTGAGTTGTGTATGTTTCTGACCAATTACAACTTCTGAAGAGGAAGGGCAAGGGAAAAGCCAGTCGCATGTCAGACAGAACACATGACTGGAACTAACACACACCTAATCTTCAGAGGCATGTAAGAAAAACTTGCTGCTTTGCTAAAAGTCACCTGCACTTTGTTGTACCTTCAGTTGAGTAAGCCCTGATAAACCATGTCATTTATAACCTTCATCATTGTCGTATGATGGGATTGAAAAACTCTACATATTTTAAGTTTGTTCTCTCTTTAGTTTACATTCTAGTGTGCTGAGGAATGATCCAGGATCCAGGAGATCCAGCAGCTCCATTATGCTGGATGGAGGAAGCATGGGAAAATTTGAATTTGAAATCGCAGATTTTTTCCTGTGTGGATCCCCCTTGGGTCTGGTCCTTGCTCTACGAAAAACGGTTATTCCGGCTCTGGACAGTAAGTCATTGAGAATGGGTCATGTTCAGAATGCAGCTGAATGACAAATTTCATTATAGCAAATGTTTAGTTATTTTGTTAGTGTTGCCTTAGGATGCTTTACAAAGCAACTATGTACTCTTGGTACAAAAAGTGGCATGTTGTAAGCTATCTGTTGGAATTTATATGCATTTCTTTGTCATCCAATTTCATTGCACAGAACAATTCCTCATCATAATTTGCGTAGATTTGGCCTACCAGGTTAATCCATCTGTGTCCTGTGGTAATTTATTTATTAATTTTATTTATAGGGACTTGTCCTTCCTTCAGTCTGCTCCTGTCTATCCTATTCCCTCCTCATCTATTTGTTTCTCTCATAACATTCAAATACGCACTGACAAATGTTGTGTGTCTGCAAACAATAGTAATTCCAGAGCTATAGTTTTACCTAATATTGTTTATGAAATGTAACGGTTATATTTAGTACACGTTTACAATGTGAATACCTCAGATTCAAGCAGTAGAGATTGGTTTAATACAATTAAACATTGGGTTCATGATTCAAGCTTGGCAATAGATATTAGTAAGAAATGAAGATTTCTTAAGTGAAAGATTCTGCAATATCGGAATGGCATGCACAGCGAGAGACTTTGTAAACACATGAGAATGAATGACAGTGAGAAAGCAAATTCCGTGTCCAGGAGTTGGAACATACTATACACCAGTCCCAGATATCTCATACCACAACTCTCATCAGACCTAGCCATCTGGAGGGACGTGTTGCAGACCCTGCTGTGCACTGATGGAGGTCTTCAAAGGCTCAGATTACTTAGCAATAATCTTTGGTACTCAGATTCTCCCTTCCTTGTCCGAGTCCTAACTTATCGTGAGGTGGATGACAGACATCCTTTTATTATACCTTAAGGATACAAACCAAAATGTTTCCCACACACTTCCCCAACACGAGGACGAGACATAAAGCCACCCCTACCAAGAGTACATCCTTTCCCTGAAAGCTTGTATTTAAGCGAAGGCTTTACTTCGCACAGGGATGAGGAGTTGGAAAGCGACTGGCATGATGAGTTGGGAGCGACTGGCATGATGAAGAGAGAGTTGGAGTTAAGGATACTAGCGATAAGTAACCATGGCAATACCTCCTAATACACTTTCTCGCCCAAACCTTACTTATCTTGAAACTGTACCCAGGCAGCATGCTTATACATCATTACCTGAGAATCAAAAGACCAAACACACTTATACGAAAGGTAGTGCAAGCCAAATTAATAGAAATACAGAAATCAACACTTTGAGAGAATCATTTAAAGTTTCAGAACAGCTAAAAATACTGAGGCCCCAACTCTACACAAACATGCATCCCCCATATCCAGCACCTAATGTGCCTCGGAGTTCAATGAGATTACTCATGTGGCTTTCCCTCATGGGTAAAGGAATTGAACACTGTACAATGGTGGCAAGGACAGAGTACAATGCGAGCAGAAACAATTTGGGGCAGTTGCTTTCAAATAGGTTGGCACGTTATTGTTAGAGTGCAAACATAGGTAATGCAGGCAATTTTACATGGCATGTGTGGGTACAGTGCGGGCAGAAGCAATTTGCAGTAATTGCCTTCAGGTAGGCACAATACGGCAGTACGGTTAAAATGCACACATATACAGTTTGAGCGGAAGATGCCGTGAAGAGGTGGAGCTCATTGGGCCGGATGACCCTATGCAGGTCGCTCGCTGTTCAGAAGGCAGCAGGGGGGAGTGCGCTTGGGAGAGGGCTCATGACAGGAGCTCTCTGCACAGGTGCTAAAATGGGAAGCAAGGATTGCGAAGGGTCACGCATATAATATAGTCTCACCCTGTGGTGGTATTTGTTGCACGATAAGGATAGTAATAGGCGGTGAGAGACAGGGTTCGGTGG
The DNA here is from genome assembly GCF_040938575.1 of Ambystoma mexicanum. Lineage (NCBI taxonomy): Eukaryota > Metazoa > Chordata > Amphibia > Caudata > Ambystomatidae > Ambystoma > Ambystoma mexicanum. The sequence continues at coordinate 1,502,692,356 of NC_090932.1, read as the reverse complement.
CCTCGGGTCGGCCCGACAGGTACAGACAGGCTCTAGCCTTATGAGGCGAGCCTTGGGCGACGAGCCGGCTAACGCCTTCCGCTGGCGCCGGGCAGTGTAAAAATGGAGCTTGGACCAATCAGATCTCGCGCGCACGGTTGCTTAGCAACCTATCAGCAAAGTATGGCGGCGGCCATCTTAGATGCCGTCCTCGTGTGAATGCACAACAAATGGGGACGAGGGCTGGATACTGCAGTTAATAATGCTAGAATCATTTGCAGGGGAGCATTGCAGGTCGTAGTGAGGGTCTCAGTGCAGTTTCATGCACAGAATGATGGCCGGGCACGCTTACCCTGACAAGGTGGCTGGGCAAGCTTCTCCAGAAACAGCCAATGCGTGAAGGAGGGAATGGGCTCCTGCCCTCACTGAGTCGGATCTGTGCAGCTTGAAAATACTTTTTTGAGTTAAGTAACGCCTTCTGCTTTACTTCCCTTGTGTGCTTGCTCATTCTTATTTGGAAACTGACGGGTCCCTGAAACTATCAGTAATGAGAGACTATGGCCCTCATACGTTTGCCGGTCTGGAAATAAGTGGCCGGTAGGGGCTGTGACCTACCGGCAGATAATTACTGTAATCACAGGTACCGGTATTACAGGTGCCTGTGATTGCAACAACCCATTCCCAAGGAGTCCTATGGTACTCCATGGGAATGGGGATTTACCGGCGTCTCCGCCAGCCCTAATATCCCGGTAACACCGGGATATCAGGCAGCGGAGATGGTATGGTAGTCCCCCGGTATCCCACCGGAAATACCAGGGGACTAATAATGAGCACCTGTGTCTCTCTTTGTGAATTCTTGTATTGTTACAATTGCACACATCTCCTTGCAGTTAGAATACTTTGTATCTTTATAACCTTTTATATCATGGCTTTTTGGTTACTTTTACAATGTGCCTAAGACAGGCTGTTAGCCGCTGTGATATTTTTACCTTTTTTGTGACATGTACTTGTGTGGTCAGTCGAAAGGGCTGGGACTGGCTAGCCCCAAACCTCATCCATGGCGCCTGAATATCTATGGCTGGGCAGTTGTTGTAGCCAGTGGCTATCCATTCATGGATAGCCACTGCCAGTTTGAATGGTGCAGATCTTTACCATTGGTCGGCTTGGGCTTGCTTCTAGCCTGAATCTTGGATAATGGAGGGTGCCAGCAGCTATTACCATTGGAGCCTAGACCTCTACGAAGAGGTGCAGCCTGCTAATGGCCCAAGCATGTCCCCTGCAGCTGACCAGCATCACCTCCAGTGCTGTCCCTTGTGAAACCATGCCCCTCTGTCCTGTTTTCAAGACCGCCTTTGTTGGTGCTTCAACCACTGGACTGGTGGGAACTACCAGTCTTGACCCCTGTTTGATGATCCGTGCCTACTGAGCCTTCAGAAGTGTCCCTGGACCAACATGTGGACTGACCGGCTCTCTCCTTGGCTACCTCACTGTTGCTGTTCCTAGGAGAACCCTGGAACTTTGCAGATCTGCAGCTTATGCCATAATTCACCTGCTCCTGCATTGACAGCCATCTCACACCAAGGGAAGCTGTGCTGAACCTGCGCTCCCGTTTTTCCCACTGGAAGATCACCTGTCGCCTCCTGACCGTGGTGACCTCCATTGAAACTTGTCGTCTTTGTGTCCTAGAGGTGTCCCATGGCTGCCTGCCCTGCATGTCAGGACAGGCATAAAGACAGGACGCGTTCATAAGGTGGGGGGAGGTTTCAGATGCAGGAGGTGGTAATTTGGGGAGTTTCTATCTTGAAATGGGGTTTGAGTAGGAAGACAGGATTAATAAATAGTTTAAAGCCCTAATCAGTTTGGTTCTGGAACATGGGGCTTTCCCAAGCCAAGGTAGTGGAGGAGCACATGGTCATTGATTGGCTGAAACTTAACAAGGCAATTGCTGCCAACATTCTAAACCACCTTTCATAATTGTCTTCATGCAGGCAGGTCCTGTTTCTGTGTTACTCCTGTCTTCTCTTAAGTCCTATTAAGTCACAAGTTACCTTTGAATCCTCAAGTTTGACTGTAAACACAAGGTCTGAAAGTTTCTGTGGGACAGTGGAAGATAAAAGTGGGAGTGCAGCGTTCACAAGTACAAGGGGAAACGTTAAACCTTGCAAGTTAAGCTGCGCAATCACTTCAAACATACTTTTCACTTGTGGGAAGGAAGTCGCTTCATCTGAATTGATGTTAATAATGTATATAGTTAAGTGTTATGCTGCCACCGCAATGTCCTTCATTGTATGTAATAAAATGCCTGAAAAAATGAACAGACACATATTTAGGCTGCGTATGAGACACTACCGAGTAGGAAATAATGTCTCCTGTGACAAATCATTGGATCCCGTCCCTTCTCCCATAGGGTGGACCCTTCCCATTGGGTCAGGGCAGTATGGCCACAGTCCAGTAGTCCCTCTGGGGGTGGTACACCGTGGGAGGATCACATCGGAGGGGCGATCCCTTATGGGACAAGAGACATTACAGGGTGAATGCGGTATATAAATCCCCCTTTACCCACTCCCTTACCCTCTCACACTATTCAGGACAACCCAGTCCCTCCCCCCTCTATGTATTATTGTAAAGTAGAACATACCAACTTCCTATCCTATTACCCATGTGAGCATTGTAACTTGAAAACTAAGACTAAGAAGAGGCCTGGAGTAATGCAGAATACTGTGCAGGTTCAAACAGTGCAGTCTAGTCAATGTGGACAATCTAAAGTACAACAGAGTATAAACATAGAAGAAGTACTTTGAATGGCGTTGAGCCCTCCCTGGAGGAACCACGCAAGCAAGTGGAGACCCTAGAGAAGGAAGAAGGCAGATTGTGACGCTGAGGTGGGAGCAAGCAGAAGCAAAGCGGGTCCGGAGCGGAAGGGCCGCTCAACAAACCTGGAAGAAGAAGCTCCTGGCGTTGCAGCGGAATGGAGAAATCAAAAGACTATGCTGGATGACAACAAGTTGGGGATGTTGATGCTGCTAGACCTTAGCGCCGCATTTAATCTGGTGGATCACCCCCTCCGTATCAAGGCTCTCAGAGAGAATGTTGGTTGCTCGGAGGGGGCCATTGACTGGCTTCTGTCCTTTCTTTCCAACTGCCAAGCGAGAGTACACTGGGGTAACAGTTTCTCCGACCCTTGTGATATCCTATTCAGAGTACCTCAAGGGGCCAGCTTATCACCAATGTTGTTCAACATCTATATGCGCACCTTGTGTAGCCTACTGGTGAAAGCCGGAGTGTCGTTTACAAACTACGCAGACGACACCCAACTCATACTGGAGTTAGGGGGTAGGAATCACACCACAGACAGTGAAGTGATCACCAGGGTTTATAAGATCATTGACGACTGGATGCAGGTAAACTGGATGTACTTGAACGACTCCAAAACTGAACTGATGTTGTTTGGCTCCAGTCGTCAGCTGGAAAAATTGGGGGCAGAGTATAACGCATTCCAAATCAAGAACGCCACAATTCAGGTGGTCCCTAAGGTGAAGACACTAGGGATGATGGTCGATGCTGCGGTCGACTCGCATGCCCAGACCAGTTTCCTCCAGAAAAACAAAGCTTATTATCTCAGGCTGATGAAAGCCATCAAACCACTTCTGAATGAGGGAAATAGGGCAACGATAGCCAGAGCCATCATCCTCTCTAGACACGACTACGGGAATGCCCTGCTGTTGGGGGCCTCTTCCAAGGATCTTTTCAGCTGTCAGGTGATCCAAAACAAGGCGGTCAGGTTAGTGAAAAACTTGAAGAGGAAAGATCATGTTACGGAAGAGAGGCTCTCTTTACACTGGCTGAGAGTAGAAGAACGTATAAAGTTCAAGGCTCTCTGCCTGGTTCACAAGTGCCTCTATGGCACAGTGCCCGCCTACCTGAAAACGAGTGTAGTGCCCTACAATCCCAGGAGAAATCTACGATCAGGGGGCAAATGCCTATTGATCGTGCCCAAGTTTAAGCTGAAAACCGGGCTGGGCAGATCTTTTCTTGTACTGGCTCCCAAATTGTGGAACAGCATCCCTGAACCCCTGAGGTTGGAAACTAATCACTCCACCTTTAGGAAGGTGCTGAAGACTCACCTTTTCAGATGAGAAATCGGGTGACGATGCCTTTCAGAGGCCTTCTGGTGGTTAGTAGACCCTTTTAAATGTCGTATGTCACGTAGTATCTGTTGTATATGTTTAAGCGCCCTGATGCCCGTGGGCTACCGGCGCTCTACAAAAACTAAATACATACATACATACATACAAAAGGGAAATGTCCAGGTGCCCGGGAAGATCTTAAACGACCACAGACTGGGAAAAAAGGTACGCTGGTTGTCAGTGAGGCGCAAGGGCCCCAAGATGTTGATGGAGAACCTGTTAGGGTAAGCAAAACCCAGAGGACAGGGCCTGGTACCCTACCAGAGGCGAGAGAACTTTAACATATCCATGAACGCCCTATGATGCGTGGCAGGAGAGTATACCAAGTATATCAGAAAGCGAAATACAAGTCAGAAAGGCAAGTGTGGGACTTTCACCCATATGAAGATTGATCATTGGAAATCTTCATAGTCACAGTAGCTGGCAGTTTAGTGAACCAGGCTGGCTGTGAGAGAAGCCGAAACGAAACCAGGGGAAGGGAGTCATTTCCCCTGGTGTTTGTGAACACTATACCAAGCCAAGAGAAGAGAGACATTCTCTTGGTACTTTGAAGAAGCTGAAGAAAAACCAGGGGAAGGGAGTTATACCGCCTGGTGTTTGAGAACATTTTGATGAGCCAACCCAGGGGAGAGAGTCTCTTGGCATTGTGAGGACCCAATAACCTTTTTGTCTCAGGCTTGCACATCCTTTGAAAGTTTGTTTTTGCATCCTTTTGAACTTTGTTTCACAAGTTGGAAACTCACTTTTAATCTCACGTCCAGAAGAAGAAAGCCATTCTCCTGAACCAAAGAAGATCACCATTCCCCTTAGTTTGAGTTTCTAGTGTAAAGGTTGGAAATTGTTTTAGATAAAACAGTGGACGTTTTCTTCGGACATCCTTACATACTCCTTAGACATTCGTTGATGCAGGGAAATCCCTCTTATTATCAGGGATAGTTAGGTTTTCCTTAACCCTCATTTCTTCAATAAAAGTTCATAGCAATAACCATGCCACCATTGTATCAATCTCTTACTTCTACACCCTTTAACACCCTTTCGCACAGCAGCAGTATTCTTTAGAGAGACTGGTGTGAGATTGATTGAGGTTGCTAGCTTCTGAGACACTACTGAGCAGGGAATCAGTGTCTCCCTTTTTCACAGCAGTGGCTTTCTACAGGGAAACTGGTACGAGATTTGAGTGAATTTCTTTGCACTTCTGTTCTGTGCGAACGTCACCATGAGCGTTTCAGGAAGGATTCAAGGATTACAAGATTAACTCATCAGCACAGCCTAGGTAGAGGACTCCACAAGTGGAGGTTTAATGCTCCAACCCTCGTGACTTACAACGTAGAGTAGTGTCTCTCTGAACTTCACTTTAAGAGACAACAGGTTTTTCAATTTCTGGATACTAGTTTTGTTAGTAATTTTATGTATTTGGGGATAGTTAGTGATAGGTGGTTTGAATTGAGCTGGTTAAATATGGTTAAGTGAAGAATTACTCATAACTTCTATTTCTCAGGTCTAAAATGTTTGTCAAAAAGATGTCAGGTTGCTTAAAACCGATATTGAGCATAGAAGAAGAACAATACACTGTGACAGAAATCTCCTCTCAGCACTAAGAAGAGGATTACAGGTAATGAAGGACATTTATAAGTATATTGGTTTAGGAAGGGGCGGAAAGATATAATCACTTTTTTTGTGCTTCTTCTTGTTTTATGCAGATATCTATGCTAAACTCATAACAAGGAAGTATGCTACATTATCCACTTTCCCCTTTCCCCTTGGGTGTGTCGGGTTCAACTGGAGCTTAGCAAATCAGTTGTTTACAAGATGTCTTAGTGGGTCTGTGGGATTCAGCAGCTCCTGTGGATACAGAAAGGACAGGCCCTAACATTGCAGTAGTGTTCACATTTCCTCGTTTGGATGTTCTACTGGAAGCTGTATGGAATCAAATTCCTAAGCACCAAAACGACGAAACTAAAGCTCACGACTGAAAATAACCACTGTATTCTAGATGACCCTTGCAAAAGGACCCAAGACCGAAGAACAATCCTGCAACGTATTCTGGAGCCTCCACAAGTAGTCTCTGGAGACCTCTAAGCCAGGTGGGTAGGTCTACATACCTGTTGCTGCCCCCCCCGTACATTATAGGTCACAAAGGCGTAACGTGCTGTCCCTAACTCACTCTTACTTGATGTTTGGTGGTGGAACATGGGTCAAAGATCCCTCCCTGGGCTTTACCTGGTGTGTTGGGATCAAGTGGCGTACTTACCTAAACTTTACCTAACAGTTTGACTCTTAGATCATAACCACTGGCACTGCAAAACTATATAAACCTACCGGAAAATATCTACATTGGAACTGGTGACTTTTGGGCACAAGGCCCAAATAATCTTAGGGTTGGACTTCATAAGAGCTAGTGGAGCTCTTATAAAGAGCTGTGATTATTCTAAAGAGGTCTGTTTATTTCTATGCATCTGAATGCTTACCTGTGTTTCATTGGTCATTGAATCAAATGTTATTCTATGTCTCATATGGGTGAATGTATATATCTGTTTTTATAAATATTGGTGTATCAATATTTGACTAAAGATTGTACTTGCTTAGTGTGTAAGCTAAAGGCCTAATACATGTGTATTTTCATACTTACCCATCTAAATGGAATTACTGGTGTTGCTCTGCTTGGACTCATTGTAGCTCTAGAGCACTCTCACACACTTCCTGAGACCAAGCCTTGCCGCTCTGCTACCTTACCTTGATTGGGTTTGGCTAACCGCTCAGTGTCTTCCCTTTTCACCATAATAGGTTGGCCTACCAAAGTCCTCCCCCTGAGAATGATTTTGTAACTCCATCTTTACAGCGATCTCCATTTCCACATTGGCCCTGCCAGAGCCCTTTGAACATATGTCCTTGCATCAGACAAAAAAACTATGCACTTTCGTTAGAGTCAGTCTCTATGATCACTTTTCATATGGGGAGGAAGGCTGTGGGAGAACATTTTGGGTTTGCAGTTTTTAGGTGTAAGCAAAGGGTGTTTTTCATTGGAGGATCCACTAGAATATAACATTGGACCGGTTCGAGGAAGGGAATGATGGGGTCATGGGAGGCGACTGGGCCTTGTGTTTATGTTTATGCCCTGGTATATTTTAACTAGAATTTAGAGACAGTATTTATAGCACTTTGCAAACATGCCCTGTTTCACACTACGACCAGGTGAGTATACAAAGTAACCAAGTGATACAATGTCACTGCACAGAAGAATTGTATTGTCCATTGATGCAGGTGTAAATGCTATGAAATGCCTGCTATCTCATGAATCTCTTTTCTTCATATCCAGTCTTTCAGCTGAGGCCTGCGTGCCAGCAGGTTTACAATCTGTTCCACCCAGCAGACCCATCTGCCTCGCGAGTTGAACCACTGCTAGAAAAGAAGTTCCATTTGCTGCCCCCCTTTAACATCCCACGGTACCAGCGATTCCCCTTGGGCGATGGCAACTCGGCCCTTTTGGGTAAGTCACTCGAAAGATCATTCCTTGCCATTCTTTGGCAATTCTTTTGGCAGCCTGTTTGCATCTGACCAAATTCAAGCCCAGGCACACAGAAACCTGTTTTCCTGTTAAATCTATTTAAGTTTAAAAGAATAGTACAAATCTTCATTAAATGACAGTTTGTTTTGACATTGATGTCTTGTACATCTTGTCACTTATTTCCCTCAACTACCTGCTTGGTCAGGTATGTTCCACTTGCCTCTCTGTTCTCCACCATTCCGTCCCCCGGCAATATGTTACTGCACGTACTTGTTTAAACAAACATGGTAACTACACAAGGTAGGTGAGAGGTCCTTGTGCCGTCGATGAAATAATTTGGCAATTGCATCCACATAAAGTCCATGTGGCTTCAATTTTAGAGGGCTGCGAATGGCTATTGAGGGCAGGCTACCAAGCTTTCTGGCAAGGAAGGCAGAGTTGCCTTCTACAGAGACACAGGTGTGTAGTCCCCATTCCTTCGTCATGCTGAGATGTGTTCGGTTTCATGGGAGAACAGAACCAGTAGAAACTTAAAATCACATATCCATTCCCTTCAGTAGGGAAATGCACAACCTGCACTCAACTAATAGAAGTATGAATGAAACTGACATGCTTTCATCAGCATTGTAAATAAACCAGATCTTCAAGGAGAAAGTATTGACTTTTAACAATACAAAATTGCTGTGATTGCTGTGATTGCATAATGCTTGTGAAATGTGCTATTTACAATGAACTGAAAACTGAAGTCATAGAAACATTGAACTTCATGGCTCAGGCTTTATTTCCACACCTTGGAAATGGACATGTTTATGGTGTGTTGCCCGGGTAAGGCTATAATGAATTTTCTTTTTTTTTTAAATTTTATTTAAACCTTTGTACAGCACTGGCTGTACCCTGGGGGTCTTGAGTGCTTCACTTTGTTTAGCAGTTAGAAAGGTTAGCATTATAAAGAGCCAGTTGATAGCTCTTGTGACTTTCAAGTATGCCACTGATGAGTTGTTTTCTTAGTCCAATCATGCTGTCAAACTGCATTTTTACACATTTGCTTTCCCACTGATATACACCTACACTCCAAATGGAATATGATTATTCCAATGAACCACTGTGGCAATGCCTCTGAAAGATTATCTTTCTAGTGGACATGTTACACTCGTGAAAAGTAGACGACCACTCATCCCTACCGGGGTCATTCCCTTCCATTCAAAGCCATTTTATGAGAATAGTCAACAATCCTTCTGAAGTTAAGAAATTACATTGAGACATGCCACATACCCAAACACAATGGTTAGAACTGTTTCAGAGGGAAAACAACATCATTGACCATCACGTTAGGTGCAAGCTGTTGAAAAGAGTTTAAGCCTGCCACCACAGAGCACAGATTTCTCTTTGTCTGGACTTAAGCATCCTAATAAAAGGCAGTCCTCCCCTTATGCAATGTTTGAATTTTTCCCCAATGCTGGGATTAGGGATCAACTGTACATTTTGTCAGGTTAGAAATACAATAATCAGGATTGGCAGAGATGTGCATAGTAGGAGATGGGTGGTAATGGGAAGCCCAACGCTACATGTGGTGTACTGGAGAACAATACATTCAGGGTGTGACTTTACCTAAAATGTGGCTTGCATACAGTTTGAGGACAGCAGCTGTCATGCCATACATCTGCTGTTATGTGTTAAAGGTGGGTTCTATATTTAATGCACATTCTTAGTAGTGAAATACATGGAACATGTGTGTATGTAGTGTTGAATTTGCATATTGTCTAACCCAAATGTACCAAACTGTCTTACGTTAAAGCCTCACCAATCTGCCTGTTTTTGCGGTGTTACTCACCATCCAGCATTTAATGTGACTTGCTTGGAAATATTGATTAATCGGGGAACCCCAACCTTTTTAAAACATGATAGTCCCTGTGCTTACTAAGTGAGGAAGTTCTTTGCTCCTGATGTTAGACATTCACCCTTTCTAACGCCAATGTCGTTGTTAAATAGATGTTGCAGTACATTTTTTTTGCAGGTCTTCCCTATTGTCTTTTTTTACAAAGGGACACAAATTGCAGTGTGGCTGCAGGTATCTCTGCCTACTCTTTTTGCTTTCTTAGTCTCTCTCTTCATTGTACTGCTAGTCTGCTATGTTTCTACTTTAGCTCTATTTCTCTTTCAAGGCTGTCATAAGTATGTCTTGACTACGGAAACAGTGTCTAGGCAGAACCTCCATGTGACAAAGAAGCTGCAGGCTGCACAGAGCGTAACAGCTCTAGTGCTGCACCATTGTTAGTCAAATTGAGAATATGTGATGACCTGAGGTGTACAGCGTTATGAGGAAAGAATAATAGCTCTTGGTGATCTGGTGCCTCTGAATGGCCAACAAGGACTGGGTGAAGTCCTCAATTCCATCCCCAGTGGAAAGCTTTCTCTACTATGCAGGGAACTCCATTCATGGTTGGACACAATTGTCACTCTCAGCAGGATGCTTAGCTTTCACTGAGATGTCTGAACCAAGCTTTTGCCTTTGGAGACTTTCATGCCTAGCAGTAAACTGTTTAGGACACTGTGCAATACAGTGATAGTGCATCTTCGCAGCACTAGGCACAATTAAATGTGTATCCATCTGTTCTTAAAGTCCCATCTCGAACATTTTTGCAGAAATAAGACATTTCAGTTTATTCATGTAAGAAAGGATATCATTTATTGTATTAATGAATATGAGTTGTGCTCATTATTTGTGGATGGTGTATACTTTATATATAATGGATTTTAGCATAGCTATTTTGGGATTGATTTTTGTCATTTTTATAGTAACGTAAGGCTCACTATTTGTCAGAAATATATTATGTTTAATTGTGTAAGGCTTTGATACAACTAAAAAACGATTAAGAAAAAATAATTTAAAAAAATAAATGTTGTCATCCCAGACTGTCATATGGCATCAATTTGCAATTTGGCTCCTCATTGCTGGTGGGGTTTGACAAGACAAACTAGTCCTGAGGTCTGCCTGATGAGTAGGTTGACTGCTGTGTGGCACTTTAGTCTCCTGGATGCACAATATGTTACCTTCCACATGCACATCCTTCACTGTATGGTCATGCAACCGTCCCAAGAAATTTCAGCAGCCAGTGTAACTTGTGACTTACCAAAGAACAGCATGAATCAGATTGTGCAAATGACTGTGCTTTGACTAGCAGGATGGTTTCAAAAGTTTTGGGGATCCCCAGCAGGGTTGACCAACTCCAGGCCTCGAGGGACAGAATCCCGACAGGCGTTCAGGATATCCCTCATTAATATGTATGTAAAGAACATTGCATACATTTTGAATCATTGCATGGCAATTCATCTCATGAGTATTAATGAGGGGTATCATGAAAATCGAATATGTTTCAAGCAGTTGAGGCCTGGAATTGGACAGCTCTGGATCAAAAATGGCACAGCGCTTCCTTTGTTTTGAAGGAACTGTGTTTGTAAAGAAAACCCATAGTATTGTAGCTTTATGGAGTTGGACTGTGACTGTGTGTCTGTTACATTATGTTGCTACATGTCTGTTGTTTTGTCATTTGTTTTCTTCCCACCCGCTTCTAGTTGAGACTGTCCAAGGCAACCCTACCCTCATCATGGAAAGCAGCCCACTGGTTGCTCTCACGCGTCAGGACAGCGTCATGGAAACCAGTATCCCAGTTCCTGTTCTTAACTGGCAAGATGTTTCCAGTAGAAATGCAGCCTTTGCTGAGTGTGTGTAATCTATGCTTTTCTATTGTCTTGGTTTAAGCACCTTGTCTGTCATTTGCATGCACCTACAAGCTTCCTTGGTAATGAGTTGAGTGTTGGGAGCCTGCATGGGCATTGAAATTAGCTGATCTCTCTCTTCCTTGCATACAATGTTTGGCAAAATAGTTTAACCAATTGTACAAAAACACACACACACACAAATGCACTCATCAATAGCAATGCTTAGTATCACTTCTGCTCACATGAACAATGCAGCTTTTTTTGTTCCCTCCATCTCCTCTGTTCCTTTCCTCTCCCTTCCCGTTTTCTCTCCATATTCTTTCCGCAACATTCCTTCCTCCTTGCATCATTTTTTCCTTTTTCCTTCATTGTTGTCTCCCTTCTTTCCCTGCATCCTTTCCCTGTCTTTTCTTCATTATTATGTCTTTATTTCTCCCTTCCTTCTTTCTCTCACTGGTCACTTTGTTCCATTTTACCCATTTCTTTCATCCCTGACTCAGCATGTGCCGATGCAAACAGAACAGACCATAGGTAAATAGTTTTATACATGCAGATGTATAGCGGCGCTGTGCATGCCATACACATTTTACATAGCGCCTTGGGTTTCCTGTTGCCAAACAAGATTTCCACATATTCCTCTTTGCATGGAGAAAAGTCTACAGGTAGAAAAGCAAGATTAATATCAGACTGTATAAGAAAGCCTACAAAGCAGCCCCTCACATAATGCATGTCATGTATAGTGCCCATCTGTATGCCCCTGAGAAGCCTCCCCCAGATCGATCGATCTCTCTCTCTCTCTCTCTCTCTCTCTCTCTCTCTCTCTCTCTCACACACACACACCCCCATCCCCCTCTCCTCCTCCTCCTCCTCTGTTGGTATAGGTGGACTTGTGGAAGGGTGGGAGTTCAGAGTAACAACTTTCAGCCCATGTCTGCACACATAAATACTCTTCTCCCCACTTACATTATGAAAACGATTTAATGTCTGCTACATTGTATGTGTTTCTCAGTCAATCTGCGCTTTCTAAGGCATAATACTGTGCATTGTTTTTGTTGCCCATAGCAAACGTGCATGCCTCTATTGTCTAGTGATATACACTTCTGCATGTTCAAATGTTTTCAAGTGTGCACCTCATGTTGTGCTTTGGATTATCTCTGCACACTGTTTTTCATTTTACAGCACCAACTCACTTTTCTGTGCTTCTCCGAATGCCATATGTGCATCACTAGCCTCAGCTGATTGTAAACGGAGGAGGCGAGACCATGCCTAGACAGTGTGTGAACCTCATCAATGTCTCTGCAGTGCTTCTTGTTTCCAAGTCGCTGATACCTGGTGCATTCCTCGATTTCATCACTCACCATTTTGAGCTCATCAGCCTAATCTTCCCTTCCCTGCAGTGTAGGAATCAGAGAGGAATTCTGACTCAGTGCTTCTCATTGTTGTAGGTATTTATAGCTATTTGAGGGCCTATGACTCAAGTACAACTTCGGTTTTGGACACTAGGTTGTATCTTCGGATGCAATATCCTTAGGCTACAGGGTTGTTTAAGAAGATGGGAGCTTTGTGGTCCAGAAAGCTAATGTCACAGATAAGATTTCACTGCCTGCAAGTTCATATTCCATTTTTGTATTGACATTCCTGGCCATGACAATATGCTACAAAAAAAGATGGCTTGCTAACTATCCTTTCTTCCACTCAAGTAGTACCTCCCATGATCGGCTACAGGGAAGGCCACCATTTAGTAGAATCCGGACAGGCTTTCACGATAGCCACAATTCATATTCATGAGACACATTTTTGTACAAAGACTTTCAGTAAAGAAATGTTGCAGATTTATTGGTACATTTGAAACACAAGTACATTTAACTATTCCATGGGTCAATGAGCCAGGCCCAATGAGAATAGTCTTTCATGTTTTATGAAAGTGGGCTTATCATATGCTAAATGACACTCAGCTGACCTCCGACATTGCTGGATTAAGATCATCTGGGGCTCCTTACTGGTGTTTTCAAAAGAAAGTGGTCTCCTAGCTTTGGGGAGACTGAAATGGAGTCCCTTGTGCATCATCATAAATAGTGCCATCTAGCACAAGGTACTTTTTTGAACAGATGTGATGTGGTGGTTGTATATTGGCATCACATTGCCTGTTTTAGTCGTGATTGTCATAGCCCTTCCCTACGGGTTTCTTTACATTGCAGTGTGTGTGGCAAGTCGAGGCATTTTTGAAATTTGGAGTCCTATTAATAGACACTGGAGATTGAAAAGCCGTTAAATAGGAGATACCATGTATGGCGAGCAGGTACCCATTATCAAATGTTCACTTGCTGTAGCAAGCAATGAACAGATTGAGCACAGTTATTTCTTTTGATCTGTGTTTTGCAATTATATACTTTATGTCTTTCAAAGTATGTGACCTTTTCCTTTTCTTATTGTTTTTAGCGTTAGGAATGCTGCTGTTAAATTGAATCCTCTTTTGAAGTCCACACAAGAGTCCGAAATCACATAATCTTTCATTTTCTACCCCTGACGAATGACCAGTATAATGTAGTTATGTAAGGGGACAGAAACATGTAGGGCCAGCTAGGACACAAATGGGAGCAGTTGCATACGTGCCCTTTACCTATTGTGTTTATATATTTATAAGTGTTACCTTTGAAATTGAGGGAGTACAAATTCTTATGTTTGTTTGTTATGTGTTTTTCCTGACTTTTCTTGTGTATCATGTTGAATTTATTGTCTGTCACGAGCAAGTGAGTATTGATTAAAGTTTTTTTGTATGTTTCTTACATCACACACTACAGGCCTCATTATAAGTTTGCCGGTCCGGTAACAGCGGCACCCGTAAGCAACTGGTACCGTTGTTACCGGACCGGCAAATTACGAGTTCTGCTTGCGGGTGCCTTCCCGCCCGCCAGGTCTGACCTGGCTGGCATACCGGTACCCGCGAGCAGAGCATGTCGGATGCATCGCCACCATTCTGAATGGTGCCGGTGCATCCGACCTCCCCATTGCTATTGAGCCCTCTGGGGCTCAAATGGGAATGGGGAGCATTTTTTTCCGGCGCTCACGAATGGCCAATTATCGGGTCTGGCAAGGCATTTGCGGGTGCCGGAAAAAAATGATACCGGAGGCAGCTGTGCCGTTTTTACCAGCACGGCTACCGCCAGTATCGTAATGAGGCATTGTCTATTTTTTCAGGACTCTGTGTGTTTTCGGATCGGGTAGGAAGCGGTTATAGACAGTCTTCTTACAGACATAAATTCCCTTCTCTTTAATATACATATGAATTTGTTGTACCCAGACAGTAGAGAAGGTGCCCTTTTATTATCGGGTGTCCCTGGGATTGATACCAGCGTATATCAACCTCATACTTATAAACATTTGTTTACAATATTCCAGGACTTTGCCATGAATTCTTTTTTTTTTATAGTATTACTTTAAAACGTACACCCAGCAAATATATCTTTTCGGTATTCTACCAGGCCGCGTACACCCTTGCGTGTAAAAGGAGTGTTAAGGAGGTAAACATGTTGTTCTCATCCCGATAGGCGTATTTTTAATCAAGTAAAAATATATTCCAATTTGAGAAAATAGGATTTTTTCTGGTAATCTAAACATTCTTTGTAGGTAGCAATTCCTGTAAATAAAAAGACACATTTTTATTATGCCAGCTTCACATCAGTCCGTGCTAAAGCAGGGATTTCTTTTGTGGAAGGTGCTTCTCATGGTTGGGAGTATTACCCTGATTTTAGGGAGTAAAATAGGTGTTTTTATGACACGTATCTGAAGCTTTGATGGTATCCATTTGTAAACATATGATGTTTTCCAATGCTGCAGAAGAATTGCAGTCTGCACAGGCTCACCTTCATGATAATGGAGAGTTTGAGCAGGCAGCAGATAGTGCTTCTCCCGCAGCAATGTAAATCAACAAATGGAGGCTGTTCAGGCCCAAAACACTCAAGGACCACAAAACAAAGCGCTGGGCCCACCACACCATGCAGGTTGTGACTGCCATGGACGTCGAGGGAGCCTCCAGCAACGGCAGCATCGACGTCTACAGTGATGCTGAGGGCGATCGGGATCCGTCGGATACCGGTGTGCAAGCCCCTGACCCCAACAGGCAGGCCGGCGGTTCTGCTACGGGGATGACACCTGGCGGCACTAGCCCGACCAAGTCACACCACACAACACACACCTCCCACGACCAAAGGTTTACCACGACGCCGACCGGAAACCCACACATGACATCAAGGAGGAGGCCTGAAATTTCCCTATCCTCTGGGCCATCGCGTTTGTGGTCGCCACATGACAGGCACCCGAAAACAGACAAGCAAGTCCGTTTCTGACACCGTGTCTAAAGCCACGAAGTCCTCACATACTGATGACCAGGCTTCGAAAGACGTGTCGCATGCCAACGGTCGAAAGACGCGTCGAAGGCCTCTTCCAAGACTACACCAAGCTCGAAAATGAGCGAGCTCATTAAAAAACCTGTCCCAGATACACTGCTGAAAAGCTGAACATCGAAAAAACATAAGCCTTCTGAGATACAGGGAGAAGGCACTATTTCGGAGGCTATGCACCATGAAAGAGCCCCTGCATTAGAACCAACACCCACCCCCGCCGAGCCTCTGTTCCCCCAGTAATCCCAAGTTCATCATAGTGAACATCAGAACAGATTGATAAAGTCATGAGGCATATGTCCTCTATAGCAAATTTCTTTGACCACCACGAGGTCTTGCAAAACCTTCAGGGTGCTCCACACATCGGGCCAGTAACTACTCAAAGCGGGGCAGCAGTTATCCAGTCTTCCACCAGAAGGGCTCGCACAGACTTCGCACAAGCTTCCACCTTGCAGCAGGACTTAGGGTAGCAGGCTTATTGTTACACCATGCAAGACTTCCAGGATCCTGGAACTTACACAGACCCAGACGACCAAGGGGACATGGGTGACATTGACCAATATTATGATGACGACGACGAGGATGTCTGTCATCCAGTCACCAGATTACTCAGACCCGCCGCTGGCAGACTCACCAGTGTATAACCAAATACAGCATAATGACCTGCTCCTAAAGGTGGCAGAGCATTTCAAAATCAACACACAAGAGACTTAAGTCAATAAGGATTTTGTGGAAGACATATTAGGGGATAAGAAGTCAGCAACCCCATTTATCCCCCTAATACAATCCATTACAGAGACACATCCAACCCTCTCTGCTTACTCCTAATTTAACACGGGCAGTCAACCCACGCATTGAGAAAGTATTCCTGCTAGCTCCCTCATACCTCCTTTACATCAGGGGACAGTTGAAACCCGACTCTTTAGTGGTAATAACTACCAGAAAGAGAGCAGGGACCCTTTTGGGCTCTTCTGAAGCCCCTCCTGATAAGGAGAGTAAAAAGATCTACACTTTTGTAAGAAAGGTAGCCTCTTCGGCAGCATACCAAACTAGAAATGCTAATAACACAACGTTATTAGCTAGTTACAACTGCCACAAGTGGGATGAGATGGCCGAACAAATAGCATTGGTTCCAGAGCCCCTTAAAACACAGGTGTCACTCTCCATTGCAGAGGGTAAGAAAATAGCAAACTGCATCTTCAAGAACAACTTGATGCAGCAGACAATGCAGGAAGAATAATGGCAGAGGGCACGTTGATCAAACACCACGCGTGGCTACGCCAGTCATGCTTCAAACTTGAAACTCAGGCTACCCTGCTTAATATGCCCATAGAACCCAACGTGTTGTTTGGCATAGTGGTAAGACGCTCTAAAGAGCACAAAAGAAGAATATGACACCCTTAAATGATTGGGGCAGCTCAACAATAAACCCTCCGGACAAAGAGGGGGCTATAATTTTCGCAGTTTTAGAGGGCAAAACTCTCAACGAGCATCAGGTTACAATCAAGGTTAAAGCTCGTCCTGGGGTTCATCACAGGGACAGTCCTCCCAACAGGGGCTTCAAAGAGGCCAAAGAACGTCTCAAAGTAGGGGTAGATCCTCCTCCTCCAGAGGCGGCTCAACACCCCACAAGCAATGACCACCCGCTACAGGTTCCCTCCCATGCTACTCCAGTAGGAGGCCGCCTTTCATACTTTAGTCACGTATGGGAGGGAATCACCTCAGACAAGTGGGTACTTTCAACCGTGGTGGGCTGTTATAGAACTGATACTGCAACCAACCAACCACCCACCAAGACAAAGGAACACCTCGCAGGAAGAACAACGTGTCCTGTTGGAAGAGGTGAAAGCGCTGCGCTTAAAGGACGCCGTAGAAATCGTCCTAGCGAACTAGGTAAACCAGGGTATTTATTCAATGTACTTCCTTGTCCCAAAAAAAGACCTTACGATGCGCCCTGCAAACACCTATGTCAAGCAACAGAAATTCTGCATGACAACGCTACAGGATGTAACTCCACTGCTAAAGCGGGGAGACTAAATGGCAACCTTGCCTATGAAAGATGCATACTTTCATATTTCAATGTTTCCAGCGCACAGAGATTCTTGCGTTTCAAAATAGCGAACCAGCACTACCAATTCAAGGTGCTACCCTTTGGCATAGCCTCCGCGCCAAGTGTATTCAACAAGGTACTGGCGGTAGTGACTGCGCCTCTATGCAGGAGTCAATCCCAGTGTACCCTTACCTGGACAAACTGACTGAACATAGGGGAGAACCCCCAAATGTGCAAGCAAAATATCCAAAGTCCAATCAATCTACTTTTTCTATTGGGTTTCTCAATCAATGAGAAAGAATCACCAAACAAGACAAAACAGTTCCTAGGAGCTGTCATAAAGACAGAAGAGGTTCTAGTATTTCCGTAAAACAAAGAGTAAAAAACATGCTGCTGCAAATACCTCAGTATCTAGGTAGTCGCCAGATAACCGTACACAAAAAAATGCGCTTGCTCGGGATGATGGCATCATGCATTTACCTGGTCCCACCCGTGGGATTGCGCATGCGCCCAATGCAAGAGTGGTTGGCGAAACAGTGGTCTCAGGCAAGTGGTCGTTTCGCCAACCCGAGTAGTAGCTCTACGCCGGTGGACAAAGGAGAACCTGTTAAAGGGAAAACCCTTTCACGACCCAGCTTTGCAAGCGGTTGTCACAACCGATGCATCACTCACCGGGTGGGGGGCCCATTACCTTCATCACACAGCGCATTGTCTGTGGACTCGGATCACAGCACGAAATCACATCAACCTTCTGGAACTTCTAGCGGTGCTCAAGGCACCACAAGCCTTCCAAGCACACTTGACAGATCAGACAGTACAAATACTCACAGACAGCACCACTGCTAGGTTTTACATAAACCAGCAGGGGGGCACACACTCTCCAAGTCTGTCCAGGCTTGCACAAAACATCTGGAAGTGGGTACTTCCTAACATCACAACATGTTCCAGGTGAACTCAATTCTCTAGCACACTCATGAAGCAGAGGTCTTCTACCAGAAGAGCACAAGTGACAAAGATATTGAAGACTGCATCTTCACACAATGGGGCTACACCCCTCTAGACTTATTCGCAGCAAGACAAAACAAACAATGCCCAGACTTCGCATCCAGGTTGCCCCAACTTCAAGGGGAACACCCTGTGGATTAACTGGTCAGGGAAATGTCCCTATGTTTTCCCCCCCCCAAGTCCTCTGATGAGCCAAGTGATGAACAAGATGCACGAAGAAAAGTGACATTAATCCTAGTTGCTCCTATGTGGGCGAGACAAACCTGGTTTCCACATCTGCGCAAACTGGCGATGTGCGACCCGATCAAACTCCTGTGCCCATAAAAACATTCTCACACAGCACGGTTGACTCTATTGCACCCTCAACCTCAGTCTATGAACTTGGCAGCTTGGCTCCTGAAGTCCTGAATTTGGCCATTTAAATCTACCTCATAGATGTATGGAGATCCTCAAGGAGGCATGTAAACCTAACACTAGGCACTGTTACTTTAACAAGTGGAAGATATTTGTAATTTGGTGCCAGTCATCACAATTTAACCCAATAGAATGTACTCCATTACACATTCTTCATTACATGCTTCACTTACTAGACTCAGGGCTAGTATTTAACTCAATCAAAGTTCTCCTGGCGGCTCTATCCCCAAGTAAGGTGTCCTGGTGAAAAATCCCGGTCATTAAGGTGTTCATGGAGGGAGTAAAAAGACTGCACCCTCCTATTTCAAACCCGCCACCAGGGTGGGACCTAAATGTAGTACTTGCAAAGCTTATAGGACCCCCCTTTGAGCCTATACATAAGTCCAGCCTTAAACACCTCACATATAACACAGCTTTTCTGGTGGCTATCACCTCCATAGGGAGAGTCAGTGAACTGCAAGATTTGCCAGTATAAAACCTTTCTTTGTTATCCACAAAGACTAATTGGTCTTAAGAACACACCCTAGGTTTTCACCTAAGTTCATTTCAAAGTTCCATGTCAATCATGCCAACGAACTGCCAGATTTCTCCCAAAATCTATCAAGCTCGTCTGACAAAAAACTCCATACACTAGATGTATGGAGGGCAGACTATTTGTCTCCATAGCTCCAGGCAGAAAAGAAAAGGAGACTGCTTTTCCAAAAACGCCATCTCCACATGGATAGTTGAGGCATACAGCTCTGCTACTCTCTATCAAATAAAACACTGCTTTTCACACCAAAAGCTCACTCCACTAGCGGCACGGGAGCTACCTTGTCTTTTATCGCAAACGTCCCGCTGGACGCCATTTGCAAAGCAGCTACATGGAGCTCTATCCACACCTTTACTCAGCACTACTGCATTGACACTCGCTCTAAAGCAGATTCCCAGGTGGTATAAGCGGTGCTAAAACATCTATTTGCCGCTGTACCTTCTCACAACCCACCACCTTCTCCAAACACTGCTCGCTAATCTATGCAAAGCATGTGATCTAAGCAGATTCCACAAGCCTCAGAACGGTTACATTACTCACTGTAATCGTATTTCTGATGATTGTATCTGCTTAGATTCACATGCGCCCACCCTTCCTCCCCTCGGAGCAGAAGGTGCATAGATGTTTTCTGGGCTTTATCTGATACATAATATGCTTTACTACACCTGTACTCACGCTATACTTCATGCAACCTCATGTCAGATACAAAATAATCAGAGGGACCTTGACGTGTGACGAACCATGGGTACAGTAGACATCTCACTATGGATAGTATTACTGGCATGCCCAGTCGACATCCCTTTTCGAGTTTCGAAAAAAACAACTGTAATACTCAGCAGATTACACTAGATGTCGACCTATGCATAGCATGCAAATCCAAGCAGATACAAGCATCAGAAATACGATTACGGTAATGTATCATATAAATAAATATATAATATATATGCCCTTTCCATACCTACTAGAGCTTTCTACCTAGTAACAAGTCCAGTTAACAAGTAGAAATGTCAGTCCAACAATGCATGCAATCATGATTCTGTTAGAAATTCCTATATAAATTATTCTGCCACTCTCCGTTTGTCCTATTGTCACAGATCTAGACCCCACATGCAATATCATAAGCATCTGTTCAGATCTGCAGAGGCAAACAAGCGGCCACCTATCTATGAGTGGATTTTCTCACAATTGGACTTCAGGGCTGAGAGTCTTCTATCCATGATGAGAAGTCTTAAGTTTAGGACAATGAGGCAGACCTATATCCATGAGGAGTATTTCTCAGCAGTGAGCCCTCTATCCATGATTGGAATTTTTCTGCAGAAGGTTATGAGGCATAGACAACCCTCTATCCATCTACTAAAGGATACCCCAGCAGAAAGGACTCAGGCCAAGAGTCCTTTGTCGATGAGGGGAAACCCTCTTAAGGAAGTTCTCGGACAGAGAAGAGTTACCAACCAGAGTTCGTAGGCAGAATCCTTCCAAACATTTAACAACTCATTTATTTTGTAGGATTGTTTGCATACGTTTGTGAATAGACACAGAATGTACACTCTTTAGATTTGTCTGTTATAAGCTGAAACTATTGCATTAGAGTACAGCTAGGGAGAAATGGCATATGAGGAGGGACACAAAGCTTGTTGGTGTTGTTTGGTTATTTACCCACCCATTTAATTCCCATGGCCATGCTAATCCCTTTGACCATTCCCTCCCACTTTGTGTCCCTCCTTGCCCAAAACACATCCTCCTTGGATCTCTTTGAGCTAACTTTATCAAGTCCTACCATTAAACTTGGTGCTCGAAGTGCCTGCCAGTGCTTTTTCAAAGCAGTCTTTTGAGAGTTAATGACTTAATTGGAGCTGAAAAAGCACTACTGGTGTAATATATATGTCTTAACCAGGTCCACCCTCAGCCACATCATTTATATGCACTGTGCGTGTCCTTCACTGAAGTCCTGTTAAAAACGAGCATTTAAACGTCAATAATTTTTACTTCTGTGTAATGTATTTGCCAAGCACTGCTATTAAATGCCTCCGGTAATCGCACCATTTTGCAGCTGCTACCATCAATGGCCAGTTAATACCGCTATGGCAGTACCTGGCAAATACCTTTCCCATGCCTACACAAACGCCACAACTGTTGGCATTGCCAATGATCATTATTTACAAGGTGCCGGAATTGGAACGCTTTCACACATTGACTTTGATGACACGTGTAAAGAACACATCATGACTGAACAACACACCAATTGTAATTGTCCCAAACATTAGGACTATCCTGTTTTATGTTTTCAACAATCAGTATGAGATTGTGGTTGGCCCATTTCTAAGCCCTGTCGCAGGCAATTCTATTTTTGTCTTTCGTCCTTAGTTGGCAAAGTTCAACTATGGAAGGGAAGAAGTGAGACCATATTAAGTCGAGGTATAATAAGATGAGATACAGGCCAAGTATCATGTAAGGAGATAAGTACTGGTAACCACTTACCTGAAACACATACATTTATGAATAGAACAATCTATGCAGAATAACATCTTCTGTGTCCTTTAAAGTGTGGTGTTTCAATGTTGTAGTATTGAACATGTTGTTATCACCACTTTAAGAGGGATTGGGGCACACCTATAGTGAATCATGTCTGTGCTCCTGCATCTGTACCCACAGCCATTGTCATGACCCATATGTCAGGTGCTCCTAGCACCCAAAACCTCATTTGTTTATTTTTTCCCTGAAACTTGCTGTTTACCACCTGTATGGGCCTATTTCAGAGGGAAGTATGTCTAATTATTTGCCAACTGTCATAATTGCTTTCACCATAGTGTAAATGCACAACAGTGTGCCATCTTAAGAGTTGGCATATGCTATTACAGAAGTCTGCAACCTTTGTCTATCCAGATGGTTTGAACTATGACTCCCATGACCATTCAGTATGCTGCTTAGCACTGATGGCAGTTGTGGTCCAAAACATCTGGCAAGCCAGTGGTTGTTGACTCTTAGCTTTTAAGGGAACCAGAAGATTTCTCAACAAGCGTGTGGCTCAGACTAAGCATCCTCTGGGAAAATGTCCTGTTTTCTGCACAGATCAGTCGTTTTAGGGGACAGCTCTCTTTAACGGTAAAGATTTTAGTTTTCAAACTAGTGGGAACAGTGATTAGTGGTCATCAGTATCAATGTCACACCTTGCTAGATTGAGGATTAACTCATTAATCAGAGCCTGCTTTCTGATGTGACACATACTTTCCCCTAGAGGGGAAAGTATACAAATACAGTTTTCAGGCTGTCTTTTCAACCAGAAGATTATTCCCTATTAAAAACAGCGCATAAGTCTTTCCAACCAGACTATCCGTCAACGGAGGAACCATCGAAAACACGCCAAATAAATAAAAGCTCGACAACGGAAAACCATTCGTCAACGGACCACCACGCAAGCTGAACGCAACACTCACTGGCAACACCACCGCTCGTTGACAGACCACTGCTCGTCGACGGCCGACTTCTCAATGGACAAAGCTCTTGTTGACATGGAAGAGCATGTGGGAAGTAGCAAAAGACTTGTCAACAATGGATAAAGTGAAGCGCTCATCAACACGTAAACAAGAGCCTTCAAGTGCTACAACCACAAAACCACACGTGGAAGATTCCCTGGCACAGGAAGGAACAGGGCAGGAAGGATAATCTGGCATGCAAACTTGTCTTGGGAGGATAGCTCATCAGCAACATGCTTGCCTTGGAAGCAGGACGACACGGAGCAACACAGGTTCGATCCCTGGGTCCGCGCTTAGAAACAACTGGGTATTAAGCACATTATAAATAACCTAACCTATCATATCATATCATAAAATAGAGAGCCAGTCCACCAGGTTCCGCAACACCAAACAGTGGAACAAGGAAAATCCAGCTCCAGCCAATCCCTGCACCAGTCTCCCCCATTACATACTCGCAAATCATGCCTGAGGACATCCTACAGTTCCAAGATGATTCCGAGATTGAGGCACAGCACACACTGTGCTAGTTTTCTCTGACTCTGATGATTCCATAGTAAAAGCCTTCCCAAACTCCTCTACCATTGGGGTCACCACGCCTCCTGCAACAGCCACGACACAGCCCCAGGAACCTAGGGGATATCCCTCCAACATGTCCACAAGAACCGCTACTCAATCCGCACCCACTACTTTCACTGCAAGTTCTGTCCACACTCCAGAACTTGCTTACTCAACTGAACACCAGGCTCCCGACTGGCCCACAACTCTGAACCACCTGCAATGCCAATGGGGCATCCATAGATGCGCAGGTACCACTCACATCAGAGCCTTTGGCGCCTGCAAAACAATAGATTCAAACAACCGGATCACCTCTGCGAAAAGTAGACAAAAAGCAGAAACACAGTGATGGGTCACTCTCCCCATACCATCGCAGCCCTAAAAAACAAACTCCATTTAAGGACCAAGGCTCCAATGCAGGAACAAGAGGAACAAGAGGAGGGGGAACTCACCGACACTGATACAGACCAATACCCGTAAAATAAAGCCACCACGACAACTGGATCTCCTCCACAAGAGGACCAATCGTATATAGACAATGACCAGTTAGATGACCAGGTGGAAGAGGCTCAGAAGCCATCACCATCCAATGGCATTGGGGTGTTCCACACGCTAATCAAAAAAGCATGCCAAGAATTTGGCCTCATCCCCTCTGAGGAGGAAAAATTAAGTTTTCTGTTCGACCATATGCACAAGAGATGAAAAGCAGTAGTGCCAATACCAATCCTCAACCTTATGTGGGAAGAGGGTCTCTGCACCATAAGACACCCCTTTACGGAACCAGCTTTTAAAGGCAGGTTAGACAAAATGTTCAAAGCGCCAGACACCACTCCTTATAGTCGCACGTCACAGCCTTTGCCGGAGTCTGTCATCTCAGCGGCAGCAAGAAGAAAATCACACACCCAGGCATGCAAGTGTGCAGTGCCACCAGAGGCCGAGAGCCAGAAGATGGACGCACTAGGGAAAAAGGTGCTCAGGGTGTGTGCCACTACAGTGAAAGCAGCCAGCGCACTAGCGATTATGTCCAGATACGACTGTGAAACGTGGCACAGGTTGGCGCCTATTCTGGAGCACTTGCCTAAGCAAAAACATGCTGAAGCAGTTCCCATCTTAAAAGAAGGAGAGGAAGCTGCAGACCATAACATCAATATTGCAAACCATAACATCAATATTGCTGTGGATCTGGCCGAAACTGGTTTGGCACGGCAAAGACAAGGATGGCTGCACTGCACAGACTTTAAACCAGATGCACAGCAAAATGTTTTAGACATGCAATTCTAAGGTGACAGTCTGTTTGGGCCCAAAATCGACGAGGCCCTGAAGGCAGTTGAAACTGAGACGGACACCCTCCACTCTCTCACCACTCTGCAAACTAAATGTAATTTTTGTTTATTTCAAGGAGCATCAGGAAGATCAACCTTCTCTGGGAACATCAGAGGCACCAGGCAATATTGGAAAACCTTGCATAAAAAAGCATCCCATTGATATCAACGACCAAGGGAGTACAGACAGCAGCGGGGAGAATCCTCTTGTTCGTGAGGGGTAGAACAAAACCTTAGATGTGACTGCACAAACCCAACAGCACCGGTGGGGGAAAAGGTATCACACCATCTATATCCGTGGCAACAGATAACAACAGACAAATGGGTACTAGAGGTAGTTGAGTTCGGCCACCTGATAGAATTCAACAAAAGGCCACCAAATATAAAACCCCCACACCGCATGTAAAGGTGCTCAAACAAATGGTCACTCTACAACAAGTCATACGGGCAGTGCAACAGCACGATTTCCTAGCGTCTTTAGACCTAAAAGATGGGTATTTCCACATCCCAGCAACATCAAATGCATCTGCTTTTTATGATATCAGGTCAGCACTATAAGTTCAAGGTGCTCCCATTCGGACTATAATCAGCACTGTGAACATTCACCAAATGCCTGGCACCGGTCGCGGCAGCCCTCCAGAAAAGAGGCCATCACGTCTATCAATATCTAGACGATTGGCAAGTGCAAGCACAGAAGGTAGCAGGGGTTCACGCATCCATTGCAGCGACAAAGCTCTTGCTGCAGCAGCTGGGATTCAAGATAAACTTCAAAAAATCCTTTGTCGCCATCCAAAAGCCTGTTTTTTCTGGGAGCTCACTTCGTAAAATACAAAGCCTTGGTCCGCCCCTCCGGAGACAGAACACAAACGCTCAAGTCGCTAATACCCCTCTTCGAGCCAGGGAAATGGTTATCGATCAGACAATGCATGGGGCTCCTAGGAACTATGGCTTCCTGTATTCCCCTCATACTGTTTTGCAGGCTAAACATGCACCCTCTACAAGTGTTCCTAGCTCGCAGATGGTCCCAAATCACACAAACTCAAGCACCAACTACAGTTGTGGGAAAAAGCAAACATCACCATTGGAGGCCATTTTCAGGACCCCATTCCGCACAACACTCTAGTAGCGGATGCCTCGCTATCCGGCTGGGGAGCTCATGTGGGCTCTCTCCACATGAAGGGCAAATGGACAGCAGAGGAAGCAAGTCTACACATAAAAGTATTGGAGCTCTGAGCGGCCGGCTGGGCTCTGAAATTATTTCTACTAGTGCTGAACAAATTCCACTGTGGATTCCAAGATGGTCACCGACGTGTGAGAACGTGCATTCCTGTCCTCCGTCTAGGCCTACTGTAGCAAGGCCCAGGGCTGTTAAATAAAAGAAGCAATCCTATGTGAAAAAATTAATTATAAATGACCCACTACAATTGACCCGTTAGCAAGTCTGGTGAAACGTGCGGTGGAAACTCCTGCCTAGTAGCTGTAAGTTGCCCAACGACAGTTACAGGAGAAATGTGCCAGCGATTGCAGTAACCAGCGGGAGCCGAATAGGGACATGCTCTCCCGAGCCGGAGCTCAGGGTGGAAGAGGAGGAGGGGGATAGACCTCCGGAATCAGTACTCAGCCGCGTTGAAGGCGGGAGGAGCTAGCTCACAACACCAGAGCCAAACACAGAGAGCGAGGGACGGAGCAGAGAGTAGCACCCCCCCTCCCCCCATAGTGAGTGGGGAATGGGCGGGAAAAAACTGGATGGATTTCATCTGATTGTGGCGGCGCAGGCCCCCCCATGCGCCGAATGAGGCCCTAACACTCCCGCTCCCAACGCTGAAAATAAGGGCACTCTGACGTTCCAAAGGCCCACAGCAGAGGAGCCAGGGAGTCCGCTTGGAAGTCGAGGGCCATACCGGAGCCCCTCACAGTCATAGTGGACTTGCTAGTGCCCCCCCACCCCAACCTGATCCTAAAGGGGGGAAGGGATATTCATTGACCCACAGTCACACAGAGGAGGAGCCAGAGAAAACGCTTGGGCACCAGGAAAAGAACAAGTAAATAACATCATAAAACATACCGAGGGGTCTCTCAGGGAGGGACGCATATACATAAAGGCTGGAGCTCTGAAGCTGAAGCTTAAGTATAAGGTTGACTGCATGAAAAGGAAACAAGGCTAGCAAGTCTCAGAAGACCACAATCACATGTCCTAACATATCACTGCCCTCAGTAACTTCAAATAAGCTACAAACCGCGGAAACACATCTTGAGAAGGGTCACAGCCTGCATAAACAAGGAACTACCCGCCTCTTATGCTGGCAAGAGCTACAGGAAGTCTGGGGTACAAGTGCACGTAACCTGGAATGTTCCGGAAGCAAACAGAGTAAACAGATGGCTCTGCCCCCCCTTGTCCCTAGTTACTTGGACACCCTGTAGGCCCCTCCCCAGGGCATGGGGACATTATGAAGGAAGAGGTGGTCTAACCCCTTCAATTCCCGTGATCCCCAAACCAGCAGCAAGTGGAGACACCTGAGGAGAATCCCAAGAGTATTTTACAGATGCCAGGAGCCAGGGCAAAGATCACCCCAGCCAAAAACAAAGGGCCATCGGACCAACAAGGGGGACAATTGGAATGGTGCTGGCGTCAGCTACCAGAAGAAGCTCTGGTGGCGAGCTATGAGAGCCTATTAAAGACCAGCCTTAAGGAAAGTGGACCACCTAGCATGGCCCTGAACAAAGAGGACCTACAGGAGTGCCTTAAGGGCATGGAGGACAGAATGGTAAGCTCCTTCCAAGACTAGCTTTCCAGAATGAAGGAAGAACTGCGGAACTCTTTACAGGAAGGAAGGAAATCACTGACTTGTGCTCCAGAGTAGACGTTACTGAAAGGGGCCTCTCAGAAGTGGCTGAAGAGGTGACACAGAATAGTGATCTTTTAGAGCAGGTGGCAAGAGCCATGCACAATCTTGAATTACAGGTAGAAGATCTGGAGAACCGCTCTCGTAGGTCAAACAACATATGTGTGAAAGGCCTGAGTGAAACAACTCCTGAGCAGATCTGAAAGAAACTATACAACAGTTCTTTGGAAGCCTCTTAACGGAGATGCTGCCGGAGGAAGTGGGAATAGACTGTGTCCATATAGTAGGTCCTAGAAGGCAAGACCCTAGAGCATGGCCAAGAGATGTACTAGTTGCCCTATTGTCATATACCATGAAAGAGGCCATACTTCGAGCAGCTGGGCCCATCCAGGAGTGACTATCAACAGGGTCCAAATCCAGCTATATCAAGTCTTGGCTTTATCTACCCTACAGAAGAGAACGGCAATGAAACCGGTGACCAAAGTGCTAACAGATAGGAATATTCCCTATAAGCGACATTCCTATTTGGTCTTCTTATCTCGTGGGCGGGAAGGCAACAGCATGTCATGACATGCAAGGAAGGCTGTCAGAAATGAAGCTGGAGGTGGAAGAAGGGAGTGAGAAGCAAGCAAATAGACCTGCGGCTCCCAGTGCGGCCGGGAGGCTATGGGAATTGTACGGAAGCAGACGAAGGGGGGGTGGCAGAGACACTCAACTGAGAGGGCCCGCAAATCAATCGGGAGGGGCACTTCCCAAGGATGTAAATTGTCATTAAAGGACAACTAGTACATCAAAACTACCCCAGCAAGGTACCACGAGAAAAGGAAAATGAACCAGACTACACAAAAGCATCTAGAAGTGGCCATTTCGCTGGGTGTAATGGCCCAGAAGGACGGAAGCAAGTATGGAAGGAAGTAGGAGAATAATTTTGGAATCCAAATCAGGGTTTAATTCACACTGGCAAGGGGACTCCCTGGGGTTGTACCAGGTACAACACCCAGATTATTATCCTGGGGTGGGGGGGTTCAGGTGAATCTAGGCCTTCACCGGGGAACAGGAAGGGGGAGGGAACCAGCGGGGGTTGGGGCTGGAGGGTGCAATCGCACACACCTGCACGGTAATACTAATAGCACCAAACTGGCCGAAACAAACATGGTATTCCGACCTTATGCACATGTCCGAAGGCAAACGCATTCTTCTCCAGAACCGAGCCAACATAATATCACAGAACTGTGAAAAGGTGCTGCATCACGACACGCAGTCACTCAAGTTGATGCCGTGGCTCCTGACTTTGCAGAGTTTGGCCACCTAAACTTATCACAGGAATGCACAGACATTCTGACCTCAGCGCGTGCTCCAGCTACAAATCGCTCCTATCAAATCGAGTGGAAAAGATTCTGTGCCTGGTGCACAAATCAGCAAACCATTCAGCCGCTTTAAGCAAGCCCCGCAGCTATCCTGCCATACCTCTTGTCATTAGCCCAAGGAGGGCTCTCCCACGCATCAATAAAAGTACACCTTGCCGCCATCTCCAGGTACATCAGGAAAAGGGAAATGCGCCTCTCTTCAGTGTTCGACTGGTCAAGCATTTTCTCAGGGGGTTGTTCAAAACCTTTCTCAGAGTAAAAAGGTTTCTGCCACAATAGAGTCTCAACAATGGCCTGACGCCATTCGAGCCATTAGCAACGACACACCTAAAATGTCTTTCCTGGAAAGTGGCTTTCTCATAGCCATTACATCAATGAGAAGGGTCTCAGAATTGCAAGCACTAACTAGCAGAGAGCCATACCTGCAGAGAGCCATACGTGCGCTTTTACAAAGGCAAAGTAGTCCTTACAATCAACCTGCACTTTATACCAAAAGTGCGTCGGAATTCCATAACTACTCATCAGTTACCCTACCCGTTTTCTTCCAGGGAGCAAAAACCCTGGCACAGATTGCCATACACTCCTTAGACATAAAAATAGCGCTGAAATACTATCTACATAGAGTCCTCAAGGAATTCCCCTCAACTGTTCCTCGTCTACGGACATCCAAACGAAATGAAGGAAAGACCATCTCTAAGCAGGGAATTGCGAGGTGGATGTCCTCCACCATATCCGCCTGTCACACCAAGGCGAGCAAACATTAACTGGACCCGTCCAGGCCCATTCAACAGGAGCAGCAGCGGCTTTGGCTGCAATGTGGTCCGAGGTGTCACTCAAAGACATTTTTCAAGCAGCCACATAGGCCGTGCCCCACATCTTTACTAGGCATTACTGCCTCCAGGGACAGCAAGCTGCTGATGCAATAACGGGAAAAGCAGTCTTGCAGAATCTATTCAAATAAGATAGGCTTTTCACCGATTTCCTACCTCCATCTAAGTTCATACTGCTTTGAAATCTGTTCATAGTATGTTAATCTATGAAAGATCCAATGCTGGAGACGGGGTACATTTCTTACCTGTAACTCCATTTCTCCAGCATTGGTAACTTTCATAGATCCACCTGCGCCCTGCCGCCATCTCCTACGGTAAAAAGCCTCCCTCAGAAACTCTACAATTCAGCATGTACTGGGTAGAATCTGAAGGGGGGCTGCAGGGGAGGAGCAACATTTCCCGACGTCCCATTGGTGGGGGCCAAAAGCACCCAAAAGGTGGGCAATGTGATACAAAATAAACACCAAAAAAGTTTCTTTATTTACTATTGTAAAGTTAACCGAGAATTCCCAGCCTGACTGGGAATTGTTCATAGTATGTGAACATACGAAAGATACCAATGCTGGAGAAATGGAGTTACAGGTAAGAAACATACCCCTTCTGCCATTTGTTATGTATTACCTGGCTTCAGTTAGTTAAATGTGTAATTTACCACCATAGACCTGCACATGCTTCCCATTTGCCAGTGATCACTGATGTTATTTCTTCTTTTCCCTTGATGGGCCATTGTGCCATCACTGCGAATGAGACAGAAAGCGACAGTGGTCAGTGGAATACCATAGAAAGAGCAATGCAGTTTTTCTCAGGAAATTGCAAGAGCGTTGTTTAAAAACAGTTTGTTCAAAGAAATGTTAAAACTTCAAATAGCCCCTCACACATTAAATCACTGATCCTAATGGGTGTGCTTCATTTCCTAAAGTAACCACGACTAAAAAGAATAGACAATTTGGAGTACCAGCTTTATTTATTTCACATCATTTGCTGCTGTTATGGTTTGAAACCCTTCTTTTGAAAATGCACTCAGTATTTGTTATGCTCTGACCAAGAAAGTTTGGATTATAATCTTAAAACATAGGCATGAAAGACCGGTTTGGTACAGTCAGAGCTCTTTTGAAAGTTTTTCCCTGATGAAAACCATATTCAATAGGATGGACAAACTGGTCCTCCATGACCGACCAGCGATAATTATAGATGGTCTATGATCATGAAATAATGGTAATGCGAAAGTGAATACAAAATTCTAAATAGCATGTTTTTTATGGCGGTGTGCTACTTGATGCAGTTATAACTAGTACACTGATCTTCAATTGGAATTTCATCCCTGCGCAATATTCTGGTTTTATAGATACCATTTCTTAAATATAGGACTAAAAGAGAGCATTCTTCTTAATTTTGTGACAGGGCCAGCACACGATTTGCAAGACTGCCGGGATTACCTGTGTGTGGCTGGCAATTGCCCTCTTTCAGACTGTGACTTCATCAAACCACTTGAATCGTTTCCATTTTTACCAGATGCCCCAAAACTGTATAGCAAAATCTAGGAAGGGTAATTCATTCTGGGTATGATACATTTTTAAAATTATTGCTTCTGGAAAAATGTCTAGCTAACATAAACTTCACAAATATATATGACTATATTGCATAACAATATACACATTTAATATTGAAAACCAGCAAGTGACAGCTAATGTAGCACAATGAAGCCATCTTCAAAAGGAAAAATCCTCTTTGTGTGTGGAATATCGAAAAGGTACATAACGGCTCCTGTTATATGAGCTATTTGAGGCACACAAGTATTATGGAACACGGTGAGGCTAAGCAATCTCAGTGTAAAATTATGGATGATGGGTTTCATGTCAATTTATCGAAGAGGAAAATATAGTCTGTCCAAATATAAATTGCAAAATTCAGTCCATTTACCCAACTGACATGAATTACATTGTACTTATGGTCAGAATATTAGCCTTTCTACATTCTAATGGACTACTTCCTCCCAAAGATATCTCATCTATGATAATCCTATCTGCAGCACAGATTACCTTCAGAAATATTTCAACCACAGGGGTTGGTGGGATGCAGCACAGCCCTGCGTCTGCTCCGTTTGATGCCTCTATGTGCCCTGCGCTGTGTATGACATTGGGGCAAGTATATAATGAGGCGCAGCGCCCTGGTTTTTCAGTTCCTTTTTTCTGCACTTTCGGAACACATGTCTTCATTTGAACTAGAACAAATTCCC
This sequence comes from Ambystoma mexicanum, assembly GCF_040938575.1. NCBI lineage: Eukaryota > Metazoa > Chordata > Amphibia > Caudata > Ambystomatidae > Ambystoma > Ambystoma mexicanum. The sequence continues at coordinate 1,502,659,938 of NC_090932.1, read as the reverse complement.
AACCATGCTAAGGTCTCGGGTTTAAAACCTTGCGTGGATTGCAGCTGGCAGATGTCAGTTCCGGATCCCCATTGCATCTGTCAATACTGCTTGGGCGAGTAGCACGAGGTAAACGCTTGCGGGTTGTGCCAGTTCATGCACACCATTTCACTCGGGAAAGGGCAGCAAAAAGCTTTAACTACTTTCACAAGGAGTTGGGTGAAGGTAGATGCTCTCAGTCGTGCGGCGCAGAACACCTCTGTGGGGAAAAGTCTCCAGCAAGAAAGGAGAAGAAGAAGCACTGCAAGAGGTCTATTCCCCTCGGGCGGTTCTTAGAGGCACCATTCTTCTTCATTCTCGAGAAAGAGGAGTCCTCATTCCAGATACTCGCCGGAAGGAGCGCCACAGGTACCGTTTCCCACCCTATCCTCCACCCTGGGATAACCTCCGGTTGAAGATGCTTGACATCACCAAGGTCTCAGCACCAACGGCTTCGGCCTCAGCGCTGATGGCACTGCTGACTCCAATGCATTGACCCAAACTGGCAGTGTACCCGCATGGGAACACCCCCATACGCCTCTGGGCTCTTGCCTGGACCCCAAGGGCGACAATGTCTCAGCACTGATCCCACACTTGTCTGGAGTACTCCTCTCTTCCGATGAGGCCATTTATTCTAAAATGGGCCGTTTTTATGATGAGGAAGACAAACCAATACCCTTTGGTATGGAACCGTTGGGCTCCAGAGAGGTGAGGCACTGCAGCTTTCCAGAGTTTAATGGCCAAGGTTGCTGATAGCCTGTGGTTATCGGCTCCATCCGGTCCAAAGGTCCTGTTGGAACTGACAGACATCCTGAAGGATGAAGAAGAAGGAGACTCTTATACATTTCAACGTAGCAGTTGAAGCTCTGGTGCTAGAAGTGTCGGAGAGGCCTGCCGTTGACAAAGTTGGCGAGGATACATCATCCTGCTGCCTCTTCTGAGAGTTTTTTGTTATATGCAGTAACTGCATATTTAAAGACTGCCTCTCCTTCTCCCCCTCCCCCTGACAGAGAGAGTAAGAGACTGGACACTCAGGGTGTCTTGCCCTAGCTGCAATAAACACCTTCTGGCCTTTGGTCCACAGCGGCCAATGCAGCAGACCACAACCCCGAAGGGGACATGAGGGAAGGATTTCTGGCCATTGTACAGGATGGTAGAGAAGCTCCCCACCCAATCCTACAATCATGACTCACACAGCTGACTGTCTTGGACGTTCCATGGGCACTAGCACAGTGGTAGGACACCACCCTTGGATGAGAACATCGAGCTTTGCACAGGATGTTCAGACAAAGCTTCTGTACATGCCCTTTGACAGGCATAACTTGTTTGGAGCCCTCTACAATGGTTTGTCCTCCAAGGTGACAGCAAAGTCTTTGGGTTTGGCCGTGTAGCAACCGTCTGCCCATCCACAAGGGGTTAAGGTTTTTGCCCTTCTACCCCCTCTAACCTCCCCGGGATAGAGATCAGGCTCGAACCCCTGGGAGACTGCACACAAGATGCCTCTAGTGGTGGTGTGGCAACAGCTACTGTCCCCTCAGCAACCCAGGGTACACAACTTCTATGAGACATTCCACGCCTCCCCCGAGTAACCTGTGGGAGTGAGCGTTTCCGTGTTCAGCATGGAATGGTCTTGAACCACATCCGGCTCTTGGGCCTTGCAGATCATTTAAGTGGGTTACTGTCTCCTTTTCATTCAGCATCCTCCGGACCACTTCCCTTACAGCACTGCCTTGCCTACGGACCCCAACCTCCTTGAAGGAGGTCCTTCAGCTTCTCACAAACAGTGTGATAGAGCTGATACTGCGTTCAGAGCAGGGCAAGGGGTGGCAAGCAACCTATTTTCTGGTTGTGATGAAGGACAGAATCTTGCAACCAATACTGGATTTGACGGTTCTAAAGTTGTATCTGAAAATGATGGTAACTTTAGACCAGTTTCTCAAAGCCCTTCATCTGCAGGGCTGGTTGGTATAACTAGATCTTCAGGATGCCTAATTCGATGTGCCCATTCATCTGAAGCACAGGAAGTACCTGAAGTATATTGTGGGCCAACATCACTAACAGTTCACAGTCCTGCCGTTCGGTCTTTCTTTGGCACCCAGGGTTTTTTCCAAGCTGCTAGAAGTGATAGCGGCTCGTCTCAGGAGGGAGGACATTGATGTCTTTCCCTACATGGACGACTGGCTCGTCCGATCTTGCTTTCCGAGCTATATATCTGCCCATGTGTTCTGCACGTGTAAGCTATTGCACATTTTGGGATTTTCCATTAATTTAAAAAAGTCCCATGTTTTGCCGTTCCAGTCCCTCCGATTCATCAGGGCTGTCTTGGACACCCACCTGGGCAGAGCCTTTTTTCACCCCAGGACTGATCAGCAAACATCTCTCAGATGGTGCATGGCCTCCAATCCCAGGCACAAGTTCCTGCCTCAGCCTATCTGCACCTGCTCGGTATGATGACCTCCTATATAGTGGTTCTGGAGGCCCAGTTACACATGAGGTCACTTCAGTGGCTGCCAGCCAGAAAAACTTTTTATTCAACATAAGAATAAGTCAACATATGCAAATGAACACATATGAATGGAAGTTCAACATACAATTGATGGGCCTGATTAGCAACTCTCCACATTTCATTGAGATAACATTCTCAACACTATAAAATGCATATCTAATAATCAAACAACATGTAGGTTCTTATATTCAGAGGAGATTACTAGACCCAATTTCCAAAAGGGTCTTTTTTACGTGGCAGACCCATTCCATGGATTTCCCCCCATTCAATGACATTACATGTTTTAGAGTATCTCCATGTTTTCTAGCCCCTCCTGATTCCACAACTTTACCCAGAATTAGGACAGAAACAGGCCTAATTGACGCTTTAACTAACACCAGGTTTATTTATAATTCTAGAAGTAATAAAGCAGAGGGGGTGCTCTTAGGCAGTGCAACCAGTTTCTTTAGCAATTTTTGTTCGATAGAGGCAATTTTTCCTAAATTAGCATGGCCCCACAGTTCTGCCCCATATAGAGCTGCTGGTACAGCCTGCTTCCCATACAAATATAAAACAGGCAAAACTACCCCTAGGCCATTGCTCCTATGGAAGGCCTGAGTCGAACCCCCATATTTTTCTAATGTAGAAACCGACTTTTTACTTGAGCTTCCCACCCCGCTGACTCTTGAAATCTTACCCCAAGATAATCAAAGTTTTTAACTTGTTCTAGTTGTTTTTCACTCACTTTTAACACCATAGGTATATATTTTGAGAACTGGGGCTTGAACACCATTACCTTTGATTTTCCAATATTTAAGTTTAGGTTGAACTCTTTACATTTGGTCATAAAGTTTTCAGGGATTTTTCTAAACCTTGCAGGGATGTTGCCAGCAAAACCGCATCATCAGCATAGAATCATGATGGATACTTATCGGCAGACAACTTCAGACAATCCTGGCACTCTTTTAATAATGTATCTATTATTTCCTGGATGTAAAGATTTAACAAGAGTGGGGTCAATGAACACGCCACCCTCAACCCTTTTACAACTTCAAAGGCTGTGGTGTTCTCACTTCCTAGTCCAGAGCAACTGTGGCACTGTTTCCAGAACCTCTTGTTTTAATGATATGTTCCATAATGTTTCCCTAGACACTGGATCAAAAGCTGTCCTCAAATCGAAGAACGCTGCATAGAGTTTCATTTTATTGAGTACAGTATACTTTTAGATCAGCATGTACAGTAAAAAACAGTGATCTATGGTTCCTCTATTCTTTCTAAACCCACCTTGAAGATCGCTTATAATGTTATTGTTATCAATCCACACTTTTAGATGGCTTACGATAGCCTTTCCAAACAGTTTACCTGTACTATTTAAGAGAGATATCACGCAGTAATTAGCAGGGTCCTCCCTTCCCCATTTCCTATACAGGGGTATTATCGTTGCTTTATGCCAAGATGCTCTCCGCTGCCAGTGGTCCCAGTTTCAGGGCTGCATATCTGATCGACCTTGCATGGTGGTCCTTTAGGGACATCCGGCTCCGTCAACCATGGTCTGAGATGGCACTGGTCACGGATACGTTCCTGATAGGTTGGGGAGCCCACCTGTCGGACCTGACAGTGAGCACACTATGCTCTCCCTCTGATTCTCTGTAGCACATTGAGTTGTAGTTAATGGCGATCAGGCTAGCCTTGGTCGCCTTCCTTCCCCCGGTGAAAGAGAAATGTGTGCTGAGCTTTACCGACAACACAATGGCCATGCACTACTTCAACAAACGAGGTGGTGTCAGGTCCTTACCTCTTTGGAGAAGGGCAATGCAACTGTGGTTCTGGGCTCTGGAGACGGGCGTCTCTCTGACTGCGGTCATCTTGCCAAAAAAAGAATTTCACGTCGGATGCTTTGAGCAGGCAGACTTTGGCCTCCCACTAGGGGGAGCTGTGCCAGGTAGTTCTAGAGGAGGTTTTCTCCTGCTAGGGGACTCCTCAAGTGAATGTCTACAGGATGCGCAAGTTGTTCTGCTCCAGGGACTGTCCTTGTGAGGGAGCTCTGGGGGACACATTAACAGTTGAGGACATTCATCCTCCTTCATGTGTTCCTGCTGATCCCTGTCATTACTTGGGTTCTCAGTGGATTACGCCTGTTCGAGAATATATTGATTCTGATCGCTCTGGTGTGGGACCGGAGAGCATGGTACCCAGAGTTGCTATACATGTCCATATGCCCACCTGGTGCCTTCCGAGTAGAGGGGATCTGCTCGCCCAGTCTGAGGGGCTGGTCCTACAGCCAACCTCAGCAGCCTGAACCTTCATGCTTGGCTGGGATACAAGGAGTGGAACTTGTTGGACGACTTCTTGGATGTACTCCTTTTCAGCCTTGAGACCCGCCACTAAGTTAATTTATGCTTGTAGATGACGGAAATTCTCAGCTTGGTGCCGGGAAGGTGATCTGGACCATCTGTCGTGGCCTCTATTCTCTATCCTGGATTTTCTGCGGTATTTCACCCAATTTGGCCTGCAGATTGGCACTGTGAAGGTGTACCTAGTCATTATTTCGGTTTTTAAATGCTCCTCTGAGCAGGGTTCTTTCTTTACAATCCCCACAGGAATACAGTTGTTTACAGGGATTTTTCAATCCGTTTTCTCCATGCCAGTTCATGGTCCCAGTGCAGATTTTCAATTTAGTGTTAATATTTCTTGTGGGATCTCCGTTTGAGCCCCTGCGTTCTTGTTCTGTTGAACTGCTTTCCCTTATAGTGATTTTCCTGGTTGCCATCACTTCTGCTAGTCAGGTGAGTTAGCTCCAAGCGTTATCTGTTAAACCTCTCTGTTTTTTTCCAAAGAGAAGGTGATGTTGAGAGTGGGACCCTCCTTTCTCCCGAAAGTGATCTCTGAATCTCTCTCAAAAGATAATTCTTCCGGTGCTTTTTGTGGGTCATGCTGTTTTCCCTTCAGGCAGGGCTGTGACCAAACAGACGCTGTCAAGGTGGATCATTCTATGCATCTCAAAATCCGATGATCTGGTGGGTAAGGATGTACCTGAAGGTCTCAGAGCTCATTCTAGCCGAGGACTGGCTGCCACCTCTGCCCTGCAGAAAGGGGTCCATGTTATGTATATTTGCCAGGCTGCAACGTGGGCCTTGCTGCACACATTTGCCTAATGCTACTGTTGTATTCCCAGTCAGGACACAATTTTTGTAGAGCTTTCTTCCAGAGTTTTCTGGTATAAGGTAGTATGCTTCCTCCCTCCTCCAGATCTGCCTACTGCGATGGGAGCCTATCATAGATGAGGAATTTTTGGGATGAAGGGATCTATTAGAAGAACAAATCGATTATCTCTCGCAAATGTTCTTTCTGATGGATGTTCTTTGCACGATTTCCTCATCTCCCTCCCAACCTACCCCTATTAGCAGATAGCCAATACAGAGCCAGTTCTGCGTTCCCTCAGTGCCAAAGTGCTAGTGAAAAAGGGTGGAATTGAGGTCATGGGGTACAGAGCCTTGATATATGCTGTCTCCGATGTGCTGTCCAGTCAAATGGTCGAATATATTTGATCGAATGACAAATTGGTCGAATCAATTTGGTCGGAAAAAAAAGGTCGATTTTATTTTTTAAAGTATATATTTTTTTTTTGCTCTAGTATAGGTAAAAATAGGTTAAAAAAGTGTTTTAACACCAAAATTTTTCGACCAAATTGATTCGACCATATTGTAATTCGATCAAATGCATTCGACCAAATGTCTGGTAACCCTCCGATGTCATATCTGGCGCATAGAGGCATCTGGCAGAGCCGGCTGGGAGCCACGCTCGGACCCCTCTTGTGGTGGAAACGTTTCCGAAGAACAGCTGCACTACGGATAGCATTATTATAGATGTGGAATCCGTGGGAGGAACATCCATCAGAAGGAACATTACTGAGAAGTACGTAATTTGTTGTACACTAGAAAACACATGTCAAACACTGACCTATGAAAAATGATAACAATGGGCCTCATTACGGGTCTGGCGGTAACCGTGCCGGTAAAACCGGCAGGTTGCCGCCAAACCCGTAATGAATTACTGGTGCCTGAATTGCCGGTGACACTGGGGTATTCCGACCCCACCGGCCGGGAAATCAGGCCCAGTAATTTTCTAAGCACCAGCACCTTTAACAACGGTGCCGGTGCTTCCGTGAAACACTGCGAGCGGGTGCAGTTCCGCCCGCCAGGTCTGACCCTGGCGGGCAGGACGGCATCCCGCCTGCAGAGTCATACTGTGCAGGTCCGGAAAACGCTGGTGCCAGTAGGCTTACTGGCACCAGTGATTCCAGACCGGCACAGTTGTAATGAGGCCCAATGGCTCTAAATGATCAACTGTAATAAATAAGATTGGGAATTCTGGTCATATTCCCTGCACCAATCTTTTCTTTAAAAAAAGAAACTTATATTTTCTATGGGGATGATTCCTACTGGTACCCAAACAGCCACTAAACTTTATTGTAAATTGTATGTTACAACCTGTGGTTGAGAATATAACCAAACATTATTTTTTTAAAAATGTTTTATTGGTTAACACAGTATAAACCTTAAACATACTGAACATTAGTCCAACGTATTAATGTCAATTACGTTCTTCAAATCCATCAGCCCTCACTACTAGTAGACTCAAATATTTCTTTCGGCATTTTCATGGCAGTGATTGGAATGCCAAATTTTTCCGCTGATAAGATTCCTTCCCACCACAGCTCCTCAGTCAGATGGGAGTATTTGTGTAAATATTCTCCTAAGAATGTTTTGATGGAGGTCATTCAGACCTAGGCAGGATATCATCAGATGTTTCAATATCTCTGTTTTTCCATCAGAATCACAGTATCGACAGCAAGAGTCTTTTTGAGCAATCTGTTTTCTCGTCAACTGGAGTTCCCTTGTTGGGAGAATATTCAATCGGCTCCTTAGCAACAAGTCCCGATAGAAGGCTGATGGAAAAAATGTTTGGTAGCTTAGGGGAAGATTTTGTTTCTTAATTTCCCAGCTGATATTGATACACATTTTATAGCCTTTTCTTAGGTCAGAGGCGTCTTCCCAATCCCGATCTTGCAGTTTTTTCTTTGCCGTGCATGGTGTGGCCTTTAGCATCTCTTCATCGACATTTAGATCTTCGAGGAGAGCTTGACAAGCTCTTTTCCATGCAGATAAATAGGAGTCTGAGTTAGTATGCGCTCTGTGCAAGATGTCATAGGATACAGGTGGGGTATCTATGATGCACTTTCTATAGAGGGAGATGATTTTCCATACCACTATCGAGTGCATAGATTGGAGTCGTAGTTCAAATCGAATCATATAGCCAGGTAGAGAGTTCGAAAACCACAGTATTCTCCTCCAGAAGTACCCTTCACAGGTTTCCCAGAATCTCCGGTGGAGGCTGATTAGGGCCTTCGCCCCATATGTAAGGGTAGCCACTAGCTTCTGTTTATAGAAAGTTATGATGGGGATTAAAGAGTATCTGACATATCAATTGTGATTTTTGATTTCCCCACATTCGCCTTCATTTGGTTTTCTTCCAGGAAACTTTGGAAGGCATTTAGGCGCCTTTGCAGGCCGATGGGTGTCTGGTCGATAAAGACTAGATCGTCCGCGTACAGTATCCATGGGCTAGGATTTCCATTTATTTTTGGAGGGAACACATGGACTTCCTTTTGATTTACGTCAATGTCTATCATGTATAGTACAAACAATATGGGCGCCAGTGCACAGCCTTGCTTTATGCCTTGATAGGTACATATCCTGTTGAATAGATGGCCTTCTTTAAATAGTCGGATTTGAATTTTCGAATCCGTATAGAGGGCTCTAGTAGCTTCAATTAAGTATTCAGGGCAGCCTCATTTTTCCAATTTCAGCCAGAGGCGCTCCCTACTAACAGAATCGAAATCTTGTCCGAGGTACATTTTGGACTTGTTGTTAATTACTTTGTCCTTCAGAAGATTCAATAGGAAGATATTTAACTCGGTTCCCACTCCAGGTAAGAAGGCTGTTTGCCTTGGATCTAGTAGGCCTTTTTTTGTGGCCCATCTAGTCAGGTCTCTTAGTACTAAGGAGGCAAATAGCTTAACAATTGAGTCCAGTAAGGTGATTTGGCGGTAATTTCGAAGGTCACTTCTATCGCCTTTCTTATATATGGGAATAATTATTCCTTCTCTCCATGATTGGGGGATTTCTTTCGTTCTCATAATTTGCTCAAAGAGCAAGTAGATCAAGTCTCCCCATTTTTCTTTGTTTGACCTGAGTTCAATATTCGAGATGCCGTCCGGACCAGCTGCTCTTGATGTACTCAGTTTCTGGATCATCAAATCGATATCCAGACGGTCAAAATTAATCATCCACATACCCTGGATGTATTTCTCGTTTTTAATGGTGGGCATGAGCAGGATCTTTCTTTAAAACAGCTCTGAGTAGTGCTCAACCCAAGTGGTTTTAGAAACTTGGTTAGTTGTTAGTGCCACTTTCACATCATCACCTTTATTTATTATTTCCCACAGACTTCGCGCATTGTTTGTGGAAATCGCAGCTAGCATTTCTTCAGTGTCGGCTTGCGCTCTAATCGCTTAAGTGGATTTTATCCAATTTTTATAGGACTGCTTTAGTTGTCTGATTTTTCCTTCATTTCCATCGGTGAAGTTCGTTGCAGTGCACGAATGTCTGCTCTGAGTTTTTTCCTCTTGATGACCAGATTTTTATCGTAGGCATGGGTATTTATCACTTCCACCCTTGTTTTATATTTCCTTTCCACCTCATATGCTTTAAGCAGCCATCGATATTCGACTGCTGAGGGGTTGGCTCTTACGTAGGATTCATACTTTTTCGTCACTGTTGGTATTTCGTCTGATTTAATTCGTACTCTGTTTTGGCCCCAATTCACTGAGACTGGTCCAATTTTTGTTTGACATTTATTTGGGTTAGAGAGAGAGATCGTTGTGTTGATTTCCAAAGAGTCCTGATCGCTTGTTTCATGTCGAACCACTGCAAAACATTCGATTTGTTGCAACAATTTCTCAGAGACATAGCAGTAGTCAATGCAGGCTTGGTGGCTTCCTCGCCTCCATGTACATGCACCATGGAGATCGCCCTTTGTTTGGCCATTTAATCTTCTCATATCTCTATTTACCATTGCTTTAACCCATTCAGAGGCTCTACCCTTCAATTTGGCCATCGCAATCTCCGTGCCATCATTTTATAGGAGCTTCATATTCAGGTCTCCACAGAGCATAATCACTTGGTTTGGGGCTTTCAGCATTGATGTATCAATTTCACTGGATATGCCCTTCATATAGGATTCAGGAGAGGAGTAATTCCCATTCCAGTATGTATTAATCACCAATAGGTTAAGTGAGTATTTGTGGTAATCGAGGTTTCCAAAACCTGTAGTCCCGGATTGGGGTTTCTGCTCACTGTTACCTTTAGCGCGTTCTTTAATTTTATCAATGTTAGTAGGATTAATGAAAACCTCGTAATTTTCACAGATCGGCTTTTTCCTTAGCCATGTTTCCTGTAAACACACTAGTTCAAACTCACTTAGGAAATCATCCTCTCCTGTGAACAGGTGTAAGACACCACAGGTGTTCCAAGATACACATGTTAGAGTCTTATCCTCCTCCACCCCTCTCTCATTCTACTGCTCTGTTTTCCTAGATAGAACCTCAGTCATCCATGACCAACCTTGAGAGTTTACTTGCTTTCCCTGTTTTGTGCTCCTACTGTTTAGAGAGCCTTCCGAATTGTCAATTGTGAAGGACAGCTTCTTGTCTTCTTTTAGGGGCGGATCAGTTTCTTTATTCCTTTCCTTATCGGTTTGTCTACTACCCCATTCTTTGGCTGAGTTGGGCACCTCTTTTGCAAATTTTAGGATCTTCGGTGCTATTTTATTTTTTAGCACTGACTTTTCATCAGGTTTATTCGTAGTTTTGGTTACAATTGATTCTTTCTCTTTACCTAGATTCCAGGCCGAATTTGTTGTTTCACTTCGCTCATTTACAGAAAAGGAGTTCAAGTCGGGATCGTCTCTTATCTTATAGCCTATCAAAGCTATTTTGTCTAGTGCATCCAGCAGAGATTCTTTTATTACCTGTGATTTTAGATGTAATATCACCAGATCCATCTGCCGTTCATTTATAAACTCTACTATACAGATGTCATCAGACAGTATGTGTCATGAACCATCAAACTCGCCCCTTCTAGGCCTCCTGGTCCCTGACACGTCGGGGTTTACACTCCATAGTACTACCAACATGGCAGCAAGCTAAGAACGCTGCTCACCATTTTTCACATTCTACGCAGCGTGCTCTATAAAGAAACCACACCCCCGCGGAACTGCGCATCTCAACGCTGCTGCTAGCTGTGACCGGACGTGTGCTCCGTACTCTCCCTTACTATTCTGCTGTTTCCTGGTTCCCGGATCCCCTTCTTCCAATTACCTTCCCTCCTTCTTGTCCAGCCTTTCCCGGAATCCCTGCACCGCTACCGCATGCACCTCTTCTACTTTTCTGAATTCCTGGAGTTTCCCTTGATCCCAGACATCGAAGCTGAACGCAATCTGGAAGCCGTGGACGGGCGAGCAGGCTTGTATAAGACCCGAACCATACGAATAAGACTCTGCCTAAAGAATTCATCAGGCAACGAAAAGAGGTTAGAAAGGGGGAAACCTGTGATAGAGTGAGACGCCACCTGACCGAAGTCGATATAGACATGGAGGCAGCCATCCAGGATCTTATGCGCGGCATTCAAGAACTAACGACCGAAGTACAAAACTTGAAAGCTGAAAACGCGTTAAAACAATTGGTACTATCCCGTGACTCTGCCACAAAAGACAGTGGCCCTCATTAGGACCCTGGCGGAGTGGGTTTCCGCCAGCGCTAATCGCGGCGGACCCGTCCGCCGTACTACGAGTTCCCTTAGCGCCATGGAGGTTTTCTCCGCCTGGTTTTACCGGGCGGAGAAAACCATGGCGCTAAGGGACCTCGTTGTTAATTACGCCGCCGTACTTTACGGCGGCGTAATTAACTCCTTCCCCACTCCCATTATACCCTATGGGGCAAGAATGGGAATGGGGAAGGGTAAAATGGGGATTGGGGATTTACCGCTCCGCCAAGGTCGGCATGGGGTGGTAAATCCGCCAACCCCCATGGCGCTATCGACGGCTTTCCGCCGTGCTTTGCGGTGCATTTAGCACAGCGAAATCCGCCAGGGTCGTAATGAGGGCCAGTGTGCTATTGGGCGGCATTGTTGACAAATATGATGGCTCTGCGAAAACCCTCCGGGGATTCCTAGATTCTTCTTTGGTCCACTTTACCTTTAAACCTTATTATTTCTCCACCCCCAGGGCTAAAGTGGGCTTTATTATTTCTCACCTTTCCAGGAATGCATTAGCCTGGGCCACACCATTAGTTAATTCCGGAGATGTCCTTTTGGATGATTATGATGGATTCATTCAAGCACTTAAAACCATGTTTGACCGCCCAGAACAGGTCTTTAGTGCTCAAGAACGTTTACTCGATTTCCAGCAAGGCTCTCAGGACATGCTCACCTATGTAACTCGATTCAAGCAACTGGCTAAAGCAGCGGGTTGGCCTTCTGAAGCTTGCTTCTCTCTCTTTCGAAGAGGGCTAAATGAAGATATTAAGGATGAATTAGCCAGGGTGGCACGTCCTGGTTTTTACCAGGCACTTATGGATCTTGCTCTACAGATTGATTTTCGCATCCAGGAAAGGAAGGCAGAGAAAAGAAAGACCAAGTCACCCCTCCATAAGAATCCCTTAGAGGCCCCCTCGAAATCCGAAGATTCTTCTATTCCTACAAGCGAACCCGAACCATGCAACTAGGGGCCTTCCCTGGACCTATATCCCCCCAAGAAAGGTTGCGAAGGATCCATACTGGCTTATGCATGTACTGTGCCTCGGACAAGCATTTAGTCAGAGAATGTCCAATAGCCCCTCCGCGGCGTTGGGGAAACGCCAGCTCCCGATCCTAGATGGAGCTCAGTTTCGGGAGAGAGATGCAAGCTCCACATCTTCATCATCCTTGAACTCTCCTGGACAGAACTCTCTGGTAATTTTACAGGCCTTTCTATCGGCATCCAAGAAGGAATCTTACCCCATTCTGGCACTAGTGGACTGTGGGGCCATGGGAATATTCATAGACCCAGAATGGGTTCTTAGACATCATATTCCCTACGAATCCCGGACTGTCTTGAAACCTGTAGAAGTAATTGATGGGAGACCTCTCTCCTCTGGACCCATAACCCTTCAGCCCAAGGAAATCGAGCTTGCAATAAACCATCATCGAGAAAAGATAAAATTTGACATTGTAAAATCTGCCCATTACCCAATGGTATTGGGAATGCCCTGGCTACAAAAACACAACCCATACATCAATTGGACAGCAGGTTCCCTGTTCCTAGTTTCCGAATTTTGCATGTCTCATTGTCTACTTCTGGATCCCTCTCCGACACCATCGGAAGAACGTTCAACAACCCAGCAAGGTCCTCTCATGGTCTCTAACATCGTCCAAGTTCCTAAAGCCTATCAGGAATACGTCGATGTGTTCTCTTCTGCTATTGTCTAAGCCTTACCACCCCATAGGCCAGAGGACTGTGCTATTGAAACCAAACCTTCAGATGTGATTCCCTATGGAAGGATGTTCATTCTGTCAGAACCCGAGAAAAAGGCCCTTCGTGAATACCTAGATACTAACCTAGAAAACGGCACCATACGCCCATCCAAGTCTCCAGCTGGAGCTTCATTATTTTTTGTTCCTAAGAAAGACATCAAAGAGCTCAGACCTTGTCTTGATTATCGAGGTCTTAATCAGTGCACCCTTAAGGATCGTTATCCATTACCCTTGATCTCAGATATCCTGAAAGCCGTAAGAGGAGCCGTAATATTCACCAAATTGGATCTCAGGGGTGCCTATCCTCTGATCCATATCAGGGATGGAGACGAATGGAAGACAGCCGTCAGAACACCATTTGGTCATTATGAATACTTGGTCATGCCCTTTGGACTCTCTAATGCTCCGGCGATCTTCCAGCGCTTTATGGATCGGGTATTTTCGGATATGCTATTTCTTTTCGTCATCGTCTACCTGGACGATATTTTGATATTCCCTAAAGATTCTCTCAAGCATGAAGAACATGTTAAGGCAGTATTACAACGGCTACGCGAACACAAGCTTCTAGCAAAACCCGAGAAGTGCCTTTTTCATGTTTCCACTGTTAACTATCTAGGATTTGTCCTTAGCCCAGACGGCATAGGAATGGATCAATCCAAGATTAAGGCCATACTATCCTGGCCTACTCCGACCACTGTAAAACAGATCCAGTCTTTCCTGGGCTTGGCCAATTTCTATCGGAAGTTCATACTATCCTTCTCCGAGATTGTTCAACGATTATTGCCTTGTTGAAGAAAGATACTCCCTTTCATTGGACATCAGTCCAGGAGAAGGCTTTCCAACACTTGAAAACAGAGTTTACACAAGCCCCCATCCTGGCTCAACCTGATATAAATCGACCATTCCTAGTGGAAACAGACGCCTCTAACTATGACATCGGAGCAGTACTGAAACAGGAACTTGATGACGGACTCAAATATCCCATTGCCTATCTTTCACGGTCATTGACCCCCAGTGAAAGTCATTACTCAGTTTTAGAAAAGGAACTGCTAGCCATCCGTCAGGCCTTCACCGAGTGGCGTCATTTGCTTCTAGGAGCTAAACATCCTGTCCAGGTTCGCACGGACCATCGATGTCTCCCAAGTATTACAGGCCCTGGAGTGCAGGAACAGCCGTCAGGTCCGTTAGGCCTTCTTCTTTGTCCAATACCAGTTCAGATTCACCATGTCCCTGGAACAGAAAATATAATCGCTGACGCCCTGTCTCGGAGTCCTGACTATGAACCTCCTGAAGACCGACCATTTCCTAAGATGTTTCCCCATACAACATTTGTAGTCCAAGCAACCAGTCTCCTAGATGAAGTCTGCATTCAAACTCAATCCTCTGAGCTCTGGAAAGACATCTCGAGCAAGAACCAGTGGAATTTGAGGACTAAGCATGGATACTTGGTCAAAGATAACGCCTTGGTCATCCCAACACCAAAACTACAACAAAGGATAATAAACCTCTGTCACGATACCCTTTACTCCGGACATCGTGGTATTAATAATACCCTCTGACTAATTCAAAGGCAATTTTGGTGGCCCGGAATGAAAGCCAACGTACAACTGTACGTTCAGGCATGCTCTGTCTGTAACCAAAACAAACATGACAACAAAAGACCGGCGGGTCTATTGCAGCAACCTCCACTTCCAACAAGGCCTTGGGAATGCATAGCTACAGACTTCATTGTGGAATTACCACCTTCCAGGGGATACACAACCATCATGGTCACCATTGACTTGTTCACTCATATGGCTCATTTTACACCTCTGTATAAACTGCTATCCTTGTCAGAACTTGCTGGAATTTTCCTGGAACACATATTCCGACTACATGGACTCCCTTCCAAGATCATATCGGACAGAGGGCCTCAATACATTTCTCAGTTCTGGAAACATCCTTGCCAAATACTAGGAATTCAACGCACCCTCTCCTCAGGTTATCATCCCCAAACCAACGGAGTTACAGAGCGTGTAAATCAAACCTTGGAACACTATCTCCGTTGCTTCACTACCAAGGTCCAGGACAATTGGTCCCTTTTAATACCAGTGGCTGAATTTGCTTATAATAATTCGGACCACTCGGCCGTTAAGACCAGCCCTTTTTTCTGTAGCCAAGGATTCCACCCTTCTGTTCTACCTTCTGTCCTTCCACACCCTACACCAGTCCCCACAGTCGACTCCTGGATTGAAACACTCATTAATGTACAAAGAGAAGCCAAAGAACAATTAGAGAAGGCCAGGACCCAGACCAAACTGTATGCGGACTCCAAAAGGAGACCAAGCCCCACCTACACAATAGGGGATAAAGTTTGGCTATCCTCAAAGCTGCTGCCACAGCATCTGCAACCAAATAAATTGGCTCCCCGGTATTATGGGCCATTCCCTATAAAGGAAATCAACCCAGTGGCCTTCCGACTTAAGTTACCAGACTCATGGAAGAAAATCCATCCGGTCTTTCACACATCCTTAACTAACCTCCGGCCTAACTCAGTGCTCATCAATGACCAACTGGAGTATGAGGTCTCCAGGATTTGTGATTCTAGATATAGACGTGGAAAACTCCAGTACCTGGTAGAATGGAAAGGATGTCCCCCCAGTGAACGCACTTGGGAACCTATCTCAAACTTAAATACCCCCAAGTTACTCAGAAAGTTCCATCTCATACACCCGGGCAAACCCGGTGGGACGGGTTTCCGGAGAAGGCATGCTGTCATGAACCATCGAACTCGCCCCTTCTGGGCCTCCTGGTCCCTGACACGTCGGGGTTTACACTGCATAGTACTACCAACATGGCAGCAAGCTAAGAACGCTGCTCACCAGTTTTCACGTTCTACGCAGAGTGCTCTATAAAGAAACCACATCCCCGCGGCCCCGCGCATCTCAACACTGCTGCTAGTTGTGACTGGACGTGTGCTCCGTACTCTCCCTTGTACTATTCTGCTGTTTCCTGGTTCCCGGATCCCCTTCTTCCAATTACCTTCCCTCCTTCTTGTCCAGCCTTTCCTTGAATCCCTGCACCGCTACCGCGTGCACCTCTTCCTCTTTTCGGAATTCCTGGAGTTTCCCTTGATCCCGGACATCGAAGCTAAACGCAATCTGGAAGCCGAGGGCGGCCGAGCGGGCTTGTATAAGACCCGAACCATACGAAAGAAGACTCCGCCTAAAGAAGTCATCAGGCAACGAAAACAGGCGAGAAAGGGGGAAACCTGTGATAGTGTGTATCTTGTAGCTGGGATCTGTTGGAATATTTTCATCACCTGATCACTATTTAGAATGATCTGAGTCTTTGTTTTTTCTAGGCTTTCCAGGCTTAATCTAAAGCTTGTACCACCTTTTCTTCTTTCAGCCTCTTTCAATGTTTTTCTCTTTGTTTCAGATCCATAATTGGACCCGTAAGTATTAGATTGGTCCATCGAATTTTTCTCAGAGCCATTTCTCTTTCTTTTTTCCGGTGCTAAGGTCTGGCTTGTTTTCTTGGGGTATTGGCTTGACACCCACCTGGAGAGCTGTTTCGGTTGTTTACAGTCCTTCTTTTCTCGTCCAAGGTTAGGAAGCAGTCTTTCCTCTCTGATATTCTAGTCAGTGGTTTAGTTCTTATCGCTTGAGATTTGGTTCCACCGGCCTTATTAGTTTGTTGTTCTCTATTATTTAATTTTCTTGAATGTGTATCCGGGTCATTTTCCACCATATTTTGGATGTTTTTCTCAATTTCCTCCCATTCAGAATTGCTTAAATTTCTCCACTCTTCATCCGTTGCACTTTCTTCGATTGTCTGGATTAGGTCACTTAAGTCAGCACCAGATTCAGACTTGTAAGCAACCTCCTTCTCCAAGTCAATCGACTGGGCACTGTCTTCACACACTGCCCGGCGGTCCCTCTTGTCATTAGGAGTAACCATTTCTCTAAGGGCTTTCTTGGCTTGGGGCTTGGGTTCTGAGGTTGGTGGTGAGCTTATATTTCTTATAAAAGATCTCAAGCCATTTAGCTTGCTTTTTTCTGTCCGCTTCTTATTTTTACTCTTTTTTTTTATCTTTTTGAGATTCTGGATTTGACTAAGTAGGGTCCTTTTCCGTTTGAGTGGCCAAACCATGTTTTTCGGATCCTTGAAAAATAGAAAAGTTAAAGGGGGGGTTGCATCATATTCGGCTTTTTAGCAGATTGTGTATCTTTTATTTTTCCCATAGCCTTAGAATTTTGGGCTTCCAACAGCATTACCCCAGTCTTCAGTGGAAGTTTTGGTTCATTTTCCACACTTTTGATGGAGTCGCAATTTGTTAGGTCAGTGCCCGGTCTTGATTTATTATTTCCTGTTGACAGAGCTTCTTCCTGCTTTTTGAAGTTATGTCGCATCCACTTGCAGTCTTCCAAGACTGCTTCCATTAATGCTGACTTATCCAGGGATTCCCTTCTCGCTAGGTCACCAAATCGGTTTTGCCATAATTGTGATTGCTCAGCCTCTTTGTTCATACGGTGTTCGATTTTTCTTGTAAAGGTTTCCACCTCCAGCAGTTTCAAAGCCGCTATTTGGCTACTAGTTTGCAGGTCTTCTAGTGATGAATTAATGCACTCGTAGAGCTTTATAAAGGGTGCAATGGTGATAGTTAGTGCTGCCATCACCGTGTTTTGAATGTGGGTTAGATCAGATCCGATTTCCTGGCCGGAATCATGATCTTCATTTAGGCCCGGGCCCTTAAGTTTGGTAAGCACCTCCATCTGGGTATAGGCAGACTTTCTCCTAGTCTCCAAACGAGTCCCCGGGTGGGGCGCTTTTCCTACTTCTCCAGCTACATCCACCAGACCTAGGCCTCAGGCTCGAGGGAGTCCCAGCTGTGATTCAGATCTCTTTTTAGTTGTATTCAATGGGGAAGAAGCCAGAATTCGGTCATCCATTTCTGCGATCTTTTCAGTGATAAAAGAAAGACTCTTCCGTTTTTCTGTGGCAATCTTACCATTTATAGCTGAGATGTCTTGCATTAGCCTCTCCACTAGGTATGGATTCGTGTTTTTCTCCGGTCTATTTCCATCCTGCTGTATTTTCCCTGGGCCCGGATTCCTCGATCCAAATTTTCCGTTTAATACCATGTTTAGGATTGTTGGATTCAGGGGGCAGAAATCATTTAGGGCATAGGCTGCCGACCATTCCGGTAGTGCACTGCTGCTCAACTTAGCAGCGGCTCCACTTGACGGGTGGAGGGACATTAAATCCTCTTCGGTATATTCATTTGACACCTCCCAGATCGAGTTGCCTAAGACACCTGGAGGGGGCATTGTTGGCTGGGGTTTAGGGAGGAGAACATTGTTCAAATTTAATTGGTCCTCGGTCCCATCACTGGTGGTCTCTTTATTTACCATTACCACGGGTACTGTTTGGTCACTTTTTACCGCCTCCACATCCTCCATTAATGATGGAGAGTTTCTCAGAGCATCTGAGAGGGCAGACCCAGGGGCAGTATACAGCTTTGCCACTGACAGATCCATCTGTATGTCAGTGGGCCTTACATTTGTAATCAGTGACTACCCTGATGTGCTTAAGTCGGCCCCATTGCTTAGCACTTCCAACTGTACAGAGGCCTCTTCCAGTGGATGTCAGGGCCATTGTCGCAGATGGCTCTTCACATGGGTGGGGAGCCATAGTAAAGGAGGATGAAGTAGTATACTGTTGAGTCTTAGTCTCTGTTGCGCTCAGGGCGTGCACCGTTATTAGCCTTCCACGCTTTATCTTGCTTTCTGGGGAAAGAGGCTTCTTTTTTCAGGGGTCACACGTTGGCACAGCATAGTCCATAAACCAAACTTTCATGTAGTCAGAATCATGATCCGGGTCATACTCCTTACTGCCTTGATAGGTCTTATGAGGCGCTTTTTGGGGGCAGGTAGATGATATCAGAGGCCCCTCTAAAACTCCACCCAATAGATTTGAGACAGTGAGGGGTGGGCAGTTTTCTTTCAGTAGCTCTGCTCCTGGGGGCTCGATAGAGTGCTTTGCTGTCTCAAGCGGACGGTCGCGGACTGCATATAGCAGTCGCGATTGTTTTAACAGTTTACGACCACTCGAGGGGGCAGGCGGGGCTGGGGCCGGCAGAGAGACTAGTCTTAATCTTACCTGATTTCTGGTGCGGGACCCGGCTGTCACTTGAGAGGTGTCCTCCATCTGTGCCTTTAGTCTGTCAGGTTTAATTTCCTGGGAGGCGAGCTTCGTCGGCGTGCAGCTCCGCTACGATGAAAATACGTTGCCACTCGCGAGAACCTGCAAAAACCCGGGAACACCTGGAAACACCACTTACACACCACTTCCGTGGAGGGAGGGTGTTTTGAAGTGGCTGTCGGCACACGGACTCCGCCTTCAGTTAAGGGGCTAGCTGCTATTTCAGACGCTCCGCCAGCAGACAGGATAATGCAGCGTTCGCCACAAAGTTCAAATACGAAATGGACAGGGGGTTGCAGTGGCACCTGGAAACACCACTTACACACCACTTCCGCTCCGCCTCCGCGGAGGGATGGTGTTTTGAAGTGGCTGTCGGCACACGGACTCCGCCTCCAGTTAAGGGGCCAGCTGCTATTTCAGACGCTCCTCCAGCAGACAGGATAATGCAGCGTTCGCCACAAACCTCAAATCCGAAATGGACAGGGGGTTGCAGTAGCATGTGGAAACACCACTTACACACCACTTCTACCCCGCTTCCGCAGAGGTAGGGTGTTTTGAAGTGGCTGTCGGCACACAGACTGCGCCTCCAGTTAAGGGGCCAGCTGCTATTTCAGACGCTCCTCCAGCAGACAGGATAATGCAGCATTCGCCACAAACCTCAAATCCGAAATGGACAGGGGGTTGCAGTGGCATGTGGAAACACCACTTACACACCACTTCCCACGTTATTGAAATCATCTCAAGGCATTTAACAATTTGTCAAGTAATTGTGACGAATCCCAAGTTATTGTCACTGTTTTAGATTGGGAACCCCTCCCTCATGAGGCCAGGGTGATGAGGCTGCTACCCAATTGTCCCCGTGGGGGTGGGGCTCAGCGGGAGGATCTCATGGGGTGGGGGTCACCATTGAGGACAGTGGCACCATAGGTAGAATGCAGTATCCCCTTAACCCTCCCATCTTTACCCAAAACACGTCTCTTACCCTTCATCCAGTACCACAATGTACTGTTGCAATGCAGATCCAGTACAATCCACTAAAGAAAAGGACACTCACATAGAAGCTAATGACAGTACTCATACGTCCTGTTCCCTTTCCTGCATCCTTGTAGGGGTGTCCCCAGGCATAGGGACTGTACCGAAACAGCGTAGAAAATGAGCTTCCCCTTTAAATTTAGTATAGCGTGCAGTGGTGCAGCCCTGGGCGTAGGAACGCCCACTAGCCCGCCCTCCGGTGCCTCACCACAGTCCCTTTTTCTGCTCGGATGAGAACTGACCTGGCGCACCCTCCATCCCAGGGTGTAGCACAAGCCCACAAAAGGGTGGCCAAGAAAGCGGGGGAGTCTACACACTCAGTAGCCATTTTAGACACAGACCTAAGGCGATTGAAAAATCGCAAAATCGTCAGTTTCCTGAAATCGCCTATACAGATAGCACAGGACTGAACCCTGCTCCACCCCAGTGCAGGGCACATGGGTGGGGTAGGTCAGATTTCACTATCGTCAGTACATCCCAGACTGATATGCCAACCTTGAGCTCAAAATTCAGCCCACCAACTGTTGTGGGGCTGGAACCAACAATCGCAAAATCGGCAGTCTCCAGAAATCACCCATACTGATAGCACAGGGCCGGACCCCCGTTCAAGCAAACCGATGAAAGGCAGTTTTCAAATGTTTTCCCTAGTATTCTATACTACCTCCTCAACATTCCAGCCAATCATTTATCCAGTCTGGAAACTTCATCTTTTCTTGGGGAGCTCCCCTCAGTCTGAAAAGGAAATAAGGCAAGGAAAACCATAAACTCACTTTCTCCTAACTATTACGCCAAACTTCTTCAACTACAGGTAAAACATGATGCATTCCTGGTAGCATCACATCTTCAAAGGAAGGAGAATATGATAGCAGACTCGCTAAGCAGATTTTTAATGTGTTCCACAAATGGGAGTTGGATCAGTCTGCTGCAGTGAAGATCTTCATCTTCTGGAGTTATCCTTAGATAGACATTTTTGCAACTTAAGATAGTTATTTCTGTCTAGTTGTGATTTTAGGATTTGGTTATGCTGGTGCGTGCTCCACCTCTGGATTGGTCACTCAAGAAAGATCATGCCTTTCCAGCTCAGCCTTTGATTCATTTCAAGTTTAAGAGGACCCAGCCATGCTTGATGAGGATAACTTGTCCATTCTAGCCTTGTCAGGTTTAGTTATTGGATTGTCTCATCCTCTGATACAACGGTCCTGTCACCTGCCTTAAGTAACTGATCTTTTGACCCAGGACAATGGGATGGTTTTTCATCCCTCCCTATCATTGCTCAACTTGAAATCATGGTATCTGAAAATCTCCCCATAACGTTGGCAGTTAGACAGTATTCCTTTAATGGTTATGCTTCTGCCATTGAACCTTGGGAAAAGGCTTGAATATTGTTAAGGCCTCTAGCAATTGTTTACATTGTTCATGTCTTACCTCTTACCGGGCCTCAGGATGTGAATTTGGTCCTCTCCGCTGCTATAAACAAACCATTTAAGTCAGTGGCTTCTTACAATGAAAATGGCCTTTTTTCGTGGCTAGAACCTCTGCTAGTTTCATTTGAGGGCTTTAGGCTCTGTTTTACAAGCAGCCATACCTACCTTTTTATCAAGAGATGGTTGTCTTGCAAACTCTTTGGTCTTTCCTCCACAAAATGGTTACTGACTTCCATCTTAACCAGGAGATCATTCTTCTGGTATTTTTTCAAAAACCTGATTTAAATAGAGGGACGAGACCTTGCATAACCTTGATGTAGCAATGATTCTCAAGTTCTACCTACAGCAGACAAACCCATCCAGGCACTCCAATTATCTCTTATGGTGGGCTGCCCCCTGGCAAAAAGGCCTCTAAGGATTTTGTTACTAGGTGGATTGTGTCATGAATCTCCAAATTGTAGGAGTTAAAACGGGATCGTATTACATGAGGGGCTTGAGGTGCATTGCAATAGGGCTAAAGGCAACATTGGTGGCTTGCCAAAGACATGTTGCTATTGCTGATATTTGCATGGCTGCCATTTGGGCCACAACTCTAGCGTTCACTAAACACTATTCCTTGCATACTTCCTCGAGTAAGGATTCTTCCTGTGTCCAGGAAGTACTTCGAAACCTTTTTGCTTGAGGACTGGCCGGGTATATGCTGCATCCAACTCCACCCTTGTGCATTACTTCCTTTCTTCATTGTCTGGTCCCAGCCACTTAGGAAGGAGGAAGAGCAGGAAGATAGAGAAATGCAAAAATACCTTCTTGGTGATTCAGATTCTCTTAGACCTTGTTCTCCCATCTTCACAGCATTCACCCTACCATCCCCTAGTGCACATACCATGCCTCAACTATCCTGTTTGGCAGTAGGGAGAAAAACATATGGAAATATGGTGTGGATGTTGGTGACGTTAGGGTAAAGGGAGCAAGGCTGGTCTGCTTGAGTAAATACATTTTCCTAAGTGGCAGTGTGTCTTTTTGAACCAGTTTTGCCTGCCAGCGAATACAGGCTAAACCCACCCGGTTGTGAAGGGGTAAGAGCAAGGGCTAAGAGATGCAGAATCACCATGAAGGTACATTTTCATGTTTTCACATAGGCGACATGTAATGCTCATTATTTAGAGCTCTTTTTCCCAATTGATATTATGATGGTCATTTTACAACAAATGCAAATTGCATGCAGGGGACCACCAATATTACCACTCACATGCTGTCTGATTCCCTGCATGTCATTCTAAACAGTTGCAAGGCGCAGAGGAAAACTGAAGAGGAAAACCAGGTGAAATCCCTTTTACTCTTCAGTTTTACTCTCTGTCTTTCAAACAAAGTAAACCCTGCCTGCAGATTTCGGTTTGCAGTCAGCGTTTACTAGTGGATGCTTATGGCATCCACCTGCTGTTCAGCAGCTGCTAATTCGAGGTGGATTCCACAAGAATGAGGCTGTTTTATGCTAGCATGAAAATCTCATGCACGTGTAAAACGAAGTGCTCGCCCAAGACTTTGCTTCATGTCCCTGCTCGGCCTTGGAAGCAGACGTACATGAGGTGAGGAGGGAGATGGAGGCATAACAGCATTACACCCTGCTTATACACCTCCATTTCCAGGTTACAAAATCATCCTCTATGACTGCTCACTGAACGATGGCATCAGACTAGTATTGCGTCAAATTACTGGAAACGGGTCAATTATGGATTTCCCTTTCGTGTCGCAGAGCATCGTTGAAACCATAGTCCTCAATTGATTTAAAAATGGAATTGTGTGATGTTGCTTGAGTTCCCTTTTAATTCTAAAGTGGGTCTTTTATTTTTGTCTGATAAATATGCTTTTTTCTGTAAAGTTTGGAAGAAAATCTCAGAACCCTATGTTCCCTTTTCCTTTATTTTCACTGCTATTTATTTTAGTGTATATATAGATATGTGTGTGTGCATATTTATATATACAAAGTGCATATTGCTATCATTTAAGAATGACTTATGATTTTGCTCATTGTTTTACCACCTTAAATTACTTGAATATGAACCTTATTTTATTCAGCTGTTTTTTAGTGTACTCAGATGAAACTCGTTTCTGTATATCCATTTGAAAGTGTTCCATCTGAGCCTGCTTGCGACCCTATTACCTACTCTCCTAGCACTTTGTCTTTCATTTTGTCTTGCAAGTTGGTCTAATTTTTTTATTTCCCTGTTTCGGCTTCATAGCAGATGTTGTGCAGTCGCATGGTGCACTCTTCGTGGAAAACTCCTCCCCTTCCTCCCCCACCACTGCCCCAAACTTCAGGGGATTCCGGAGGGCGAGTGAGATCAGCATTGCCAGCCAGGTCTCAGGAATGGCAGACAGTTACACTGCTTCCAACATAGCCAACAGTAAGTGTTCACCAGCCTCCATAACACCCACTGGCAGGGATGAGTGCCACACAATACATTCATGTCAACACATGGCGCAAAATCCATGAACTCATAAATCTCGTTCACCTGCTTTGTATCTGCTTATGTGTGTCTTTTGTGTACATGTATATCTACAAACCAGGCTGGACCTGTTCCCATTGAGCTGAGGGGTGTCATAATCCTAACCCTAGCCACATAGGCGAATCTTATGGCTTCTCAATAGTTCTATGCTTGTTTGGAAGGTTTGATGTTCCTATTATTTGTTTCATTTGGCAATAATGGAATTTCTATTTCACCCATTCCTTTTGGTAGGGTGATGAATATGTAAAACGCTATAATTGTGCATTAGAATTGCACTATAAGGGTGCAAGCAAATGTATTCTCAGCCTTGATTTGTTTTTAAAGGGCTATCTAGTTAAAAGAAACAATTCTAGTTCTCTTTACTTATATGTGCGCTATAACTAGTTGTGAACAGTAAAAATAAGAATGTTCCTTTTTTAAGAACGTCTGGTTGGTTTTGGGACCTAATGGGACCTGCTTCCATAAATTAGCCATTTAAATGGGCCTTTCTAGTGTATAGAAACGTGTGCCGGGTCTCTTTACTCATATCTGCATCATCAGCCATACCCAGCAATAAGGTTTTAAGAATGTTCTTTTCTTTGATGATTTTTGGTAGGGCTCTGAGACATGTTGTAATATAACCTAATGCATAGGCCATTTACATAGTGTTTTTGGCTTCCTTTACCCTAACTCTTGGGTCAGCACATAAAACAAAACTCAGAGGCGTTAGCTAAGCACCACATGAAGGCCCATGTATATATTTTCAAAAAAGAAAACATGATTGAAATGAACGGAGGAAACAAGTTCCCATAGATTGACAGAGCCAGTGGTGCTTTCCATATAGTCCATTTAGTCCATTGGCGTGTATCTATATTATATGGACTAATATATAATTTCTTAGGGAAGAAGACCAAGAGTAATTTGACAAAATAAATAATTTATTCTACCTGATGGCCTTCGGTTTCAATGCCTCAAAACACATAACATTGGCCGACCAACACTGCAGTGTACTCATCAGACTCAATAGCCCACTGAAGCGTGTGCATATAAGCCACAATAGATATGCCTCAAAGGCACTGTGAGGTAAGAGTAGCCAAAGGCCTTATACCACAACAACTCTCATTCACAGATGCGGCTATATCACAACACATAATCATTGTCAGAGAAAGTGTACACTTGACTTACATATGGAAAAGCTTGTAAATGACACATATCTAATTGCACATTATTTGCAAAGTAAGTTGCACCAGAGCCATAAAAGAAGTTGTTTGTAGAACATGCTCAAATGTTTTAATTAGTTACGCATTTGTAATTTACAATGACACACGAATCACTCCTAGTCTCAGAGGCTGTTTAAGGGTTTTTACTGAAGTAAATGTGGGCCCTATGGCCATTCCTCTCTCTCTCATCTTGTGTTGCTCGCCCATCCTAACCCAGGCGTCCCTGACCCCAGGTTAGTAGATACAGAAGATTGATCCCCTAATGTCTATTTCTATTTTCTGCTAGCCCCGAGAACCTAAAGTCAGAACACCTTCTCTCACTAAACTCCACCAGGCACTTCCTAACTTTCCCTTCACCATCCAGTGGTTAGTATTCTACTGGTATTTGGGGATTGTGCCTTAAAAATACCCTGTTGGATTCAGGATCCATCTAACATGCTCGCTCTCAGCTATCCCATCTCTACCTCCAATTCGCCTCATTCCTCCCTCCAGTCTCCTGTCCCTTTGATGTTCTCAGTCCTCCTAGGTCTTGTCTTCACCCTTTGATGTTACTCTTCTTCCACTACTGTACTGTTCCGTTCTCTCCACTCCTACTCCCCCCTTCTGCACTGCTACTGTCTCCTCCATACGACTTCTCCCTCCTCCACTCTGCTACTCCCTCCTTCAGCTGCTCAAACACCCTCCTTTCACTCAGTACCATCCACTTCAAAATCACTCCTTGCACTAATCTTTCTAATCACAATCCCCTCACAACACACCAGTCTCACATCACACTACCATTTCCACTCACTAGCCAATACCTCACCTGCTCAAAAAATGTACTTGACAGCCTGCCGTCGCTTGCTCCCTCCTGCTGGTCTGTTGGTCGTCCTCTACCTCTGACCTCAGCCGAATAACCCACACTTCCAGGGGGAGTTATTATTGTTCCTGGCCGTCCAGACTGGTAGAGCATGATCAATTGAAACCTTCGGCCATTTAGGTAATATCGTAGGCTGTATACTGCCCATTGGACAGCAAGGCTTTAAGCTCAATTATGGGATAGTTCATCTCAATGGGTTTGATTTTCCAGCTGATGTAGATTATAGGCTTCTCTTCCCCATTTTCAGTTTATGATAATACCACTCCTAGACTCATAGTTGATGGGTCCGCTGCAGTAGGCCAACATGTGGTCTATCAGCACTTGGAATATTGGTAGTAAAATGAACTGAGAGTTGGGATTAAGAAGGCCGTCTCGGCTTTAGCCCCCTCATCCATACATACCTGCCAGTAGCCCTTTGTCAGATCGAGAGTTGAAATGAGCCTTGTGGTTCCCAGTCTCTCAACCAGTTGGTCGATCCACGACATGCGGTAGGCATCAAATCAGGGGATATCTCATTATATTCCCAAAAGTCTGCACAAAATCTGGATGTGTGTTCTGGTTTACGCATGTGTCCAACCGGGGATGACCATTGCCTATGTGGTTTTACTATAACCCCACTTCAAACATCTTCTTTAACTCATCTTGAAGATCAGTTTCTGGGTCTCTAGAAGCCGGAATGGTTTAAGCAGGATGACTCTTCCTGGCCGTGTGTGTATTTTGTGGACTGTCCCTTGTACCAACTCTTTCTAATCACAATCCCCTCACAACACACCAGTCTCACATCACACTACCATTTCCACTCACTAGCCAATACCTCACCTGCTCAAAAAATGTACTTGACAGCCTGCCGTCGCTTGCTCCCTCCTGCTGGTCTGTTGGTCGTCCTCTACCTCTGACCTCAGCCGAATAACCCACACTTCCAGGGGGAGTTATTATTGTTCCTGGCCGTCCAGACTGGTAGAGCATGATCAATTGAAACCTTCGGCCATTTAGGTAATATCGTAGGCTGTATACTGCCCATTGGACAGCAAGGCTTTAAGCTCAATTATGGGATAGTTCATCTCAATGGGTTTGATTTTCCAGCTGATGTAGATTATAGGCTTCTCTTCCCCATTTTCAGTTTATGATAATACCACTCCTAGACTCATAGTTGATGGGTCCGCTGCAGTAGGCCAACATGTGGTCTATCAGCACTTGGAATATTGGTAGTAAAATGAACTGAGAGTTGGGATTAAGAAGGCCGTCTCGGCTTTAGCCCCCTCATCCATACATACCTGCCAGTAGCCCTTTGTCAGATCGAGAGTTGAAATGAGCCTTGTGGTTCCCAGTCTCTCAACCAGTTGGTCGATCCACGACATGCGGTAGGCATCAAATCAGGGGATATCTCATTATATTCCCAAAAGTCTGCACAAAATCTGGATGTGTGTTCTGGTTTACGCATGTGTCCAACCGGGGATGACCATTGCCTATGTGGTTTTACTATAACCCCACTTCAAACATCTTCTTTAACTCATCTTGAAGATCAGTTTCTGGGTCTCTAGAAGCCGGAATGGTTTAAGCAGGATGACTCTTCCTGGCCGTGTGTGTATTTTGTGGACTGTCCCTTGTACCAACTCAGGTTTTGTTGGGAACAAGTCCGCCTAGCCTTCAATCCATTGAGTGAGTTCTTGGTGTTCTGTGATGGTTGGCCGAACTGGAATGGACAATCCTCATATTTTGAGAGGTAGAGTGCTTTTCTGTATTATTGGCATATAGCACCAGGAATTGCTGATTACTGTTTTATCTTGATGCTTTGAGCTTGTTTATGTGGTAGAGTGTAGATGGCTTCTGTCGATTGGCACGCTGCACTTTATAAGTTAGTGGGGAGACTCTCTGATGATTGTATATAGTCTGTGCCATCGGTCCAGCAGTTTGTTTTGGGTGGTGGGCAACAAGACAATCACGTGGTCCCCCACTTGGAAAGTATGTAGTCAGAACTCTCGATAATATGCTCTCTCTTGATGGCTCTGGACTTCCTATAGATGGGCTCTTACCAACTGCCGGACTTGGTTCATGTACTCTCTGGTGTTTCTGCAGTGGTCACTGGTTTATCAGCAACTGTATGGGCCTTCCCAATGCTCCTGGAGAATATCTAGAACATTACATGGGGTGTCACCCGTACACCAGTTTAAAAGGGGAAAATCTGATTGATGCTTGTGGGGCCTTTCTGCGAACAGAGCTCATGGAATCAGATCATCCCGGTTCTGCCAGAAACCAATGTTCTATGTACTAGCTCTTCCCGGTGTAACATACACTGTTCTAGAATATCTTAAAGGTCAATACCGGTCGGTAATTCATAGGGTCAATTCTGGCCCACTTCTTAAATATCGGAAATACCACTGATCGCTTCCAGGAAGGAGGCGTAGGTCCCTGTGACTTATTAATGGTAATTGAAAAGGCTAAACATATCAGATGAAATGGGATGTATACATGGTATAAGAACAGTATCTAAGTAACATCGATCACACAGGCTGCTATGATGTGTTTTTGCAGACACGTAATTGTCAACCTTGTTCCATTGCAGAGTGCCCGTGATGGGAAAAGATTGGTAGTAGCCTAATTACAGCACCTACTTTAAGTTTTCGCTCGTGAGGAGGCATTTGTCGTACAGCATTTTGCTCTTTTGTGGCCGAAACATTGACCCAGTGATTACCTGTTCATTGACACTGGAACCGCGGTGCCCTATGTGAAGAGAAGTGGGGGGTTGAAAGAAATGACTTGACATTTTTCTGTATGTTTGTGATACTGGAAGGTGAAGGTGACCACATAGAACAGTGCTCATTCTGTCTGTTGAAATGATAGCTGTTGTTGAAGTGGGTACACTTTGCCATTTGAACAGCAGAGGGCAACCTAACACTGAGAAATTGTATCAGCTGAGTACAGAAACATATCTAAGTGTTTAATATATATAGATGTGCTTCAGAGTTTTGTTAAATCTTTCCAACAAGCCGCTGGTTTGGGGATGTTAAACGTGGGTTCACAGGGGTTTGGATCATCATCAGTTCTTTCACCTCACTTATTAGTCTTGACAGGAAGCTATTTCCCTAGTCTGTCAATATTTCTGTGGGAAACCCCACTTGTGAAGAAAGGAATCTTGCCTTGGTGGTGTTGCTTTGCATTGGAAAGACTTCCCGATATTGGGTCTACTATGATGAGAATATATCAGTTGCCTGATCTGGAGGGTTCTAGTTGTCTGACTATGTCTATGCCTATCCGATGACAGGGCATCTCGATAATAAGTAATGGTTGTATAGGTGCCCTGGATCCATCAACCGGCGAGGTCTTCTGACAAACTGGGCAACAGGCGCAAAACTGTTATGCGTCTGCATACTCACCTGACCAGTGATAACAGCTAAGCAGTGTCTTCTCTCTCTAGAACCAGGTTTCTGTTTGATAGTCTATAGTGGGCTAACACGACTATGGTCTTCCTGAAGGCTCTCAGGACCAACAACTGATAGTAGTTGGCTCCATCTCCTCTAGTGTTCACACAGATTGGATGCAGGGACTGCGAGAAACCTGAGGGTATCCTCATTCCTACTCCCCCTGGAACATCTCCTCATGTGGCCAGGGAAAGGTCAACGCTCTTGGATCCCGACCCTGGGGGTGGAGAAGCAAGGGAGGATCACCTGGGCACCAAGTCCTTGGGGTACCCACAGGCGAGACATGGTATCCTCCTTTTCCCTGTGAAAACCAGCCTAACCCTCCACCAACCTTTATGGGCTATTATACAGCAATTCCCTTACATTTTCCTCATTCAACCTACTACAGTACTGTGACGAGGAGGAGGCAACTAGGAGCAGTGAGCACCAGTGAATCATTTCACCACTCTAGCACTGAGACGAGTAAGATGCCTGCCGAGTGCTGTAAAGGTCAGGCATGTCCCTCTAATTGCAGTCAGGCAATGCCAATTTGGAATCCACACCTGCAACCTATCAAATGGTTGCAGGTGTGGAAACCAGCAACACAGGGACCCAGTAAGGCTGCCTGTATGAGAGAGTCCAGCATGGAGTGCAGTTTGTGAGGAGGCAGCCGTGGTGGGTCCTGCAGAGAAGCCTGGACGCCGGCAGACAATCCAAAGAACCTTTGAATCCCAGGAGCAGGCGGGCCGTAGGGAAGCCACACAGCTGGAGCTGCGGGAAAGGAAAAAGAAACCAAGTTGCTGCCAGCGTCCGCGGAAAGGGAAGCACAGCTGGCGTAAGAGCATCAGAAGTGCAAGCAAAGCTTGCGGTTAAAGGAACGCCAGCCGGAGAAGCCAAAACCGAACAACGCAGCTGCCCGGAGGGACCTCCAGGGACCGATGAGTTAAGGGATAGAGTCACTTGCACCTGGGGGCACTCCTGGGTCCATGGGAAAGCAATGCAAATGACGTACGAACAAAACAGCTTTGGAATAATGAAACTAAACCAGAGCTGCCGGTTGGGTGAAAAGTAAGCAGCAAAACAAATGCTTACGGATATTCAATAACGAAATGAATTAAGCTTTTATGAACAACGCAAATGCTTACAAATATTGGATACCGAACTGAATGAAATTATTGTGGGCAAAGTCACTATCAGATGATATATGAATATCAGAGGCAAGCAGACATAGACATTGCAGGCTTGAAAGCAAAGTAAGAGGCAAGAGAATAAGAGTGGAAGATTGAGAGAGAGCATGGCTGCAAGGTGGTAAAGAAGCAAACTCACCACCAAGTGCACTTTATACATGTTTTTAGTGTGGCACGGCCCAGGACTGGCCAAGGATATATGATACAGTGTGGCACAGCCAAGAAGCTGAAAAGGGGAAGCCAAGTGAAGGTGAGATTTTCGCATAAAGACAAGAGTCTGACAAGCAGAAGCCAAGTCAATGTGAACATTCACACAGGAGCAAATGCAGAAGAACCTGTGTGTGCCAAAGAGCCTAGGGTTCCTCGTTGCACGACCTGCAATGGGTGGACCGTGTAGTCTGACAACTGCACCTAGACCAGGAAACCCTCCACTGTGAAAGCCAAAGACCTTGTTAAATCAAACCTGAAGGAGTACGCTGATTGAACTGTTAAACTTATCACGAAGGACTATTAACTTGATTTGAAGCTGTTTTGAACTTTGGAAAACTGATACCAAGAGTAAGTTAAAAAGCAGAAGTCTTGGGGAAGGGAACCCTGAGACTAAATGAACGTTAATGCTGTCTTGAGGACGGAGCCCTCAAGACCCTTTTCTTTGGAACTGTATTTCCTTGAACTTGGGGAAGGGAACCCCGAGGATTGTGTGGAACATTATTATCTTGAACTTGGGGAAGGGAACCCCAAGAGTGTGTGGAACTTTTTGAACTTGGGAAATGTAATCTCAAGAATTTTGTGGAACTTTCTTGAACTTGGGGAAGGGAAGCTCGGAGCTGGAAGTCGCTCACAACTTTGTTTGGTTTGATCACCATTTCTATTATTGTTGCCATCCCTACACATTGGGCCTCATTACGGGTCCGACGGGTACCCTGCCAGTGCTACTGGCGGGTTGCCGCCAGAACCGTAAAACATTACCGGCACCTGACTTGCTTGTGCCACCAGGCTGTTCCAAGTCTGTTACCCGGGAAGTGAGGTGCCGGTAATTTTGTTAGTCCCCTTTCCCATCAAATCCCATAGGACTATATGGTAATGGAGACACGGGAGCACCGGCACTGTTGCTAACGGTACAGGTGCTCCTGTGAAAACTCTGCAGGCAGGTGCCGTCCCACTCGGCAGGACAGACTTGCTGGGCAGGAGGGTACCCACCCGCAGAGTTGTAGTATCCGGTCTGGAAACAACGGTACCAGTAAGCTTACCGGCACCGTTGTTTTCGGACCGGAAAGACTTTGAATGAGGCCCATTGTTTAGCTTTAGTTGTGAGGGCTAGAATATGTGTTGGACACAGGCTTAACTTACTGACTCAGACTTTCCTTAGTTTTGTTCAGGTAGGGAAATCCCACCTTAGCATAGGGCAAGTTAGGCATTCAACCAGCAAAACATTTGAGTTAAAAATAATAATTTTATTTGTCTTGTCTGTGTCGTGCTTCATGGTGCCTTCACAGGACTTCCTAAATTTCCCTACCATATCCAGTGGTTATTGTTCTACTGGTATTTGGGGATAGTGCCTTACAAATACCCGGTTAGATTCAGGCCCTGCCCAACACGTTCAATCTCACTTTTATACTCTTTCCTCTTGCCACTTCGCCAATCTTCTGTCACTTGGATGTTTTGTTTATTGATTTATTTACAAAGCTTGTAAAGTACCTTTTTCTAAATACAAAATACGGTACACCAAAAGAGGGTAGTAGAAACATGAGCCACATGAGCACAGTCCAACACAACAACAATAATTCTTGGGAAAGTTAAGAGACGTATTGTAAAAGGTAGAGCTTCAGATGTTTTTTTTAAATTGAGAGTAGAACAATGTCAGGTTTTGTCTTCTTATCCAACGCAGGAGCTGCTGAGTCCCACGGTCACACTAAGATGTCTTGCTCACAACTAAACTGAACAGCTGAATTCTAGACACCCCGGGGAAAAATGGATAAAATAATAAATTCAGACACTGGATCTTCTTTCTTCATCCGGTCTCTGTATGAATGAAAATATGTGAAGCATTTAAAATAAATACTACTCTAACTAACCAAACAATATTAAATAAACATCAATACAATCCTACCTGAAAATCCTCTGCAATAGCTTAGATGATAATATGATAATACGTTTAAGTATTTTAAAATGATGGTCTCCTTACTCTCTTCTAACCCAAAAACAAACTCTTGTTTTCAAATTGTGCAGCAGGAACCAAAAAATGATAGTCTCTTTAGTGGTTTCAACTGACTAAGTTCCTTAGTTTGAACACATTGGACAACTTTGACACTTATTTTAAAAAAATATTTTTTGAAGAACATTTTTTCTTTCTTGAAATATAGTTGAACACATAAATTGCTTTTAAAACATAACCTCAGAAAACTATTAAAAATACTCTTTCAAGTTCACTCCATATGTGAATGTTTTAGCTGAACGAAAGTTCAACAACAAAAAAAAATGAAGTTGCGAGTAGTTTTGTTATTTACAAGGAGTTATATGCATAACATTGTGAAGAAAATATATTGTAGAGGCTGGAAATTATCCACATTAAAGTTCGTGCTTTATTGACTCTGACTTTGAAAAATGTACAATTAGATACGTGTTTGTGCTGACAATCCCTTGAAGTTTGTTTTCACAAATAATTTTGTGCTTGTTCTAAAATGTCTTTATGGCTTAAAAGAATAAGCTTGCTTGGTGCTGACTTTATATATATATATATATATATATATATGTATATATATATATATGTATATATACTCCAAAGGAAATGCATGCTTGTGCAGTCTCTGAACTTACTTTACTTTCAGTTCGTAACTCTTAGTCTTTTAATTCAACCGAAAACAACACGAAGTAACAAAAAGAATGCGCAGGCTTACCTCGTAATAGCTGAGCGAGTGAAAAAGATTCTTCCTCTCTCACCTTTTGGATGCGCAACGGAAGAATCCCTCTTTCGTGTTCAGTGACCGCGAGAAAAAATGATCACCGCAGGGACATCTCTCACCTCAAGGAAAACCGAAGCACGACGCAGCGGCAGCCGACCTTCAGCAGGAATCCGAACGCGACGAAACTGACAAGGTAAGTAAAAGACACATTAGCAATGAATCACTCATGCTCGCGCAAACATTTCTCACTGGATAAGTGTTTCCTGTTTACTAACGTCTCAAAAAACAGAAGAAAATTTAACCCCTGAACATCCGGAGAAACGCTTCAACATTAATCAGCACTGTTAAAAAAGAAAGTTTACCTTGGAAGTTCTAAAAACATTCAAACACGTTTTTGAATACTAAGCTTTGAATTTCGAAGTTGAAGACTTGTCAGCATTTCTTTTTCTTTACAGATAAGATGTTTTCTTCAGATGAGATTTAAACTTGAATGAGGTTTCATACTTTCATTTCAAATATTCTTCTAGAGAGTTTCTTGGCCCAAAAATCAGGAGAGAAACAAAAACATGACCAGCTCAGAAGGCATAACAAATGAAAGGCAGTTTAGAATGTTGGAATCAGAGCATTGTCTTCCTGCCAACCAATCAACACTCCTGCCTCTGCCCTCCATCTTGGCTTGGGGTCCCTCCTGCACACTGAAAATAAAGGTTAAGGCCCAAACCAATCTAATAAATAAAATAAGAACATAATAAAGTAATGCTTTATTTTCATCTATTTTCTCTGGGACCTGACAAACAAGAGCGAATCTGAAAAGGAAGAAAATTCCAAAGAGAAGGGGCTAGAAGTTGAAAAGAACTAAACCGATAAGAAGCACATGGTGGATGCAAGACATAAAGTTAAAACTGGGAAGCAGAACTAAGTCTTCAGGGGGGATGATACAAAGAGATCAACGAACATAAGTAAAGGGAATCCAGGGCATGGATACACTTAAAACGAGACATAAGAATTGAAACTCAAAGCGTTGTTTTATTGGGAGCCAGTGGATCTGAGCCAGCTAAGGACAGATGCTAGCTGACCAATGAAAATTAAAACGGAATATGAACAGCAGAGTAACGAGTAGGGTGCGGGGGAAGAAGGGCAAAGTTAGGCAGACCGACATAGAGGGAACAACAATAATTAAGGAGTGAGCTGAAGGGCAATACATGCCTGATCGCCGGCCAGTCCGAAGGCCATACTAAGGTCTGTTGTGTGCCTGTTAGGAGCCAGGGGCCATGAACTCTGCCCGTTCTGCTCCAGGTAAGCTAGTGCTGCCACATGCATAACACCATCTGTTGACCAGAAGCATCTAATTCACAGCGCATTACTTACGCTCCTGTCTATTTAACGTTGCCACCCCGCACGGCTGCACATGCCTATGCTGTCCTTGCCTATAACGTGCCACTCGGATACCTCGCATTTCATCTCCTGACTCAGACTGTAATGCCTGCCTAATGCCATCTTGTATCTAGATGACCTTATACTGCGCCTAGTAAATTGTGTTGCACTGCTGCTGGCTGCCTAATTGTGCCATTTCGCATCTAGATGTCATTGTACTGCGCCTATCCTCTCGCTAAATTCGAACCTAGGTACCCCTGAACCTATGCATTTAATTTGCGTCCCATTGCATTGTTAATGTATCGATTCATGCTTGCATGATCTGATCTACACCCGTACCCACGATAACTACCATAGCTGTGTCCACTTACTTAGACCCTAGTTTTCTGGGTGCTACTTATACCCAGGTGTTCATGGCTCACCTCAGTGTGTTGTGCCTTACGGTCGCTAACGGACCACTTTAACTGTGTTGTGCCTTACGGTCGCTAACGGACCACTTTAATTGTGTTGTGCCTTATGGTCGCTAACGGGCCACTTTAACTGCGTTGTGCCTTACGGTCGCTAACGGACCACTTTAACTGTGTTGTGCCTTATGGTCGCTAACGGGCCACCTTGATTTGTAGTGCCCTATCATCATTAACAGACCATGCACTCTAGCCCATACTGTGTTTCGTGAATATCATGCCCTTTATCACTAGGCGCAGCCCCAGCTTCAACTAGCCACCTGCACTACACTTTGCGTCACCCTAGCCAGACATCTTAGCGAAACAAGGGAAGTAAATTGCATCAGCGGACCACACCAACTACCATGTGCAGAAACTTGACCTCTCTGACCCTCCTA
Source organism: Ambystoma mexicanum (assembly GCF_040938575.1). Lineage (NCBI taxonomy): Eukaryota > Metazoa > Chordata > Amphibia > Caudata > Ambystomatidae > Ambystoma > Ambystoma mexicanum. The sequence continues at coordinate 1,502,623,894 of NC_090932.1, read as the reverse complement.
GCTACAATCATGACCTTTGCTACCCTCAGCTCTCGCCCCCCCCCACAGATAGAAACCTGAGACTCAGGGCAAGGCTACCCTGCATATACAAACCTAAAAGAAACAGTACTAACAATACTGCTAGATTCCCATCTATACAGACACACATGGATAAGCAAACTCTAGCTACGACACCTTTAACTCCAACCCCAACTCCTACTCACCTCCACCAAAAGAAACGCCGGAGTCAAAATAAGCATACAGATACACTTGCAAGTCATCCTATTCCCAATAACACCCTAACTCTTACTGGATCCCTTATCAATGCCAGATCCATGGTAGCTCATGCAATTGAAATTGCTGACATACTAAACAACAGTAGCATTGACTTCCTTGCCGTAACTGAAACCTGGCTCCATGAGGCAGCAGGACCCTCACTGATGTTAGCCATACCTGACAACTACCAGATCCACAGAGTAGACAGACCCAATGCTAAAGGCTGTGGCCTAGCAATCATTGCGAAAACCACCTTGCCAATCTGACTCACCACCTCACACCCCTGTGCTTCCTGCGAAGTACTCTCAGCAAAAATGCAACTCTCCAACAACCGCACGCTAGCCATTCACCTTATCTACAGGTCCCCTGGGAACCTTTGAAGATGACCTTACTACCCTCATAGCGAACAATACTCAAAAACACTCGCAAACGCTGCTGATGGGTGACTTCAACATCGGTTTCAATGAGCCAGGCAATAAAAATGCCCTTTCTATAACATCTATCCTAAATGACCAAGGCCTTACCCAAAAAGTTCTCTCCCCCACACATGCTAAAGGCAGAACCCTTGATTGGGTCTCAGAACTCAACTGTAACATAGTCATCACTGCCATCACCCCTCAACTATGGACTGACCACTTTCTAATAAATTTCACTGCCACACTTGACCTCCCCAGCCCCAAAACTATCAAAATGATACCACCACTCCCTACCAGAAGTAAAAAAGATATCACTACAGAAAAAATTATCCCCCTCCTCCTGCCCACTATTAACGGTCTGAAGGACAACACCGACCCAGACACACTAGTAGACACCTTTAACAAAGCTATGTCTCACGCACTAGACACCATTGCACCTGCAAAACTACGCAAAGCTAAGCAAGAAGCCCACCTCAATGCCTGGTTCACCCCCCAGCTTAAGGACCTTAGAAAGCAGAAACGAAAACTCCAAACCATCTGGCGTAATTCGCCCACCAACGACAACAAAGCCAAGCTAACCCAAGCTACAAAACATTACAAGTCTCAAATTATCAACACTAAAAAAAACGTATTCAATGACAGAATTACCAATGCCAAATCGAATACCAAGGAACTATTTGCCATCCTCCGGGAAATGGAATCCCCTATCCAACCATCTGACACGGTCCCAAAGGACAAGATATGGTGCACTAATATACAGAATGCCCTATCAAACAAAATCTCCACCCTCCAACTTAAAATAATGAATAAAACAGACACCCTCTCTCTTACTGATCAACAAGTGCCTCCAGTAACTGAACCTATCACTATCCCCCCTTTTAGCTTTAAACCCATCTCCATCCTTGACACTGAAAAGGCTATCCTCTCACTGAAGCCCTCTAACTGTAAGGGCGACAGCTGCCCAGCTCAAATAATAAAGGACGCTGCCAGAGACTTAGCCCCTTTCATCTCGAAGCTTATCAACTCATCCTTCAAATCCAACACAGTGCCAGCCAACTTAAAAGAATCCTGGGTCCTCCCCCTTCTCAAAAAACAAACCCTCGATCCATCTATCCCGACTAACTATAGGCCTATCACCACGGTACCCTTCCTACTAAAAATGATCGACAGTGTAGCCTCTCCAAATTCAAGAGTACCTAGAAGCTAATCATCTTCTAGGCTCGCGCCAATCGGGCTTCCGCCCCCTCCATGGCACGGAAACAGCCCTGCTAGATCTCAAAACCAAAATGGAGGAATTTAAGGATAATGGGAAAACAGCGCTGCTACTCTTACTGGACTTGTCAGCAGCTTTTGATCTGGTGGACAATGCAGTCTTATGCAACCACCTCAAGCTGGCTGCCAACTTCACAGGAGACGCTATAGCATGGGTCCAATCCTTTCTAGCCAACCGGACTATGAGAGTGTTCTCCTCTTCCACTTGTGCTGACCCTATCCAAATCACATGTGGAGTCCCACAGGGTTCCTGTGTCTCACCCACTATGTACAATATCTTCACCAAGCCATTGTTCGACAAGTTGGACAGACTGGGCGTCACCTACACTAATAACGCAGATGACACCCAGATCCTCAAACCCCTTTCGGGCAACTATGAAGTGGACTTGGCTCTGGTGAATAAAATTTACATCCACATTCAAGCATGGATGGCCACACATGGCCTCTGCCTGAACGACGATAAAACTGAAATCCTGCTCCTCGGTTCAGACCTCAAATTATCCAAACTCACCCCGGACTATACCTCATTTAACATTGATAACAATACTATCAAGGTTATGCGCGAGGTCAAAACGTTGGGTTTTTACCTCGACTCAGCTCTCACCCTCAAAAAACAAGTGAACTCCCTTGCCTCCTCAACCACCTACACGTGTAAACTCATCCGTGCCGCCAGAACCTTCCTGTCCAGTGCCAGCTGCCTCACCTTGGCCAATGCCCTTGTCATGTCCAGACTGGACTATTGCAACGCCTTATACTCAGGTGCCAACAAGTCGGTCACTGACAAACTCCAGAGATTACAAAATAACGCTCTTAGAGCAGCTCTGAACATCCCACGCAGAGAACATATCTCCAAACACCGGACAGAAGCCCATTGGCTAAAGATAAAGGACAGAATCCTACTTAAAACTATTTCCCTCACTTCTAAATGCCTCAACAATCAAGCACCCCCCTACCTAGCGGAAAGAATCAACTGGAGACCCTCTAACCGACTGACGAGATCTGCCAACACCTTCCTACTGGAAGTCCCCAGATTCAAACTTACCACAGCGGGCGGTGCTAGCTTCCCAGTTAGAGCTGCACAATCATGGAACACACTCCCACCCGACCTTAGATGCCCTTTACCCTACACAAGATTCAGATCCTACGCTCTCAAATGGCTGCACAACAACGACATGCAACGACCCTCACCCTACCGGAAACGGTACAACCTGTTAAAATGTTACTCTTATGCGCTTAACCCTGTTATTTTATATGCATTGTATCACCCACTGTAAGTGACCACTGTTTTGCTGTGTTAGCCTGTGTCAGGCATTGTAACTAAGTTTCGAGTCCTCTTGTACTGCTGCGCCCAGATGCCCACGGGCTCGGAGCGCATTACCAAATAAATAAACTAAACTAAACTAAACTGATATTTTTGATATTAAACAAATTAAACCATCAAGATTTAATTTGGAGTTGCAACGAAAAGGAGGAATAGAAAATAAACCCAAGAAGATTACCAAACTGAGACCTAACGAGGAAAAGAGGTAAGTGAGAAGGAATCGATGGATTAGCAGGGAAAAATAAGATTTCTGTTTTTTTTGGTATTGAAAGCGAGAGGACATCCAAGATTGAACACCAGAAAGATGTGATGAGTGAAATCATTGAATTTGGGTAAAGAAAGGAAGTTCTGGGTATCTTCAGCGTATGGAAGTACCTGTAATCCAAAAAATCAAGAATAAAAGAAGATAAAGAAGAAATATGAAGTGTAAGGGTGTCCCTAAGTATGCGCACTCCAGAATAAATACACCCCTCTAAGGAAATAAGGCTAAAAGTCTATCTTGTAAGGATAACAAGTTTAATCTTACAAAAATGAGGATGGTAGCAAAGGACTCTGCTGACTGAACAGTCTTTTCCTGTCCCTCTTCTGTTCCTTCCTGCCAAAGTGGTGTCAGGCAGGGGTTCATATAGTCCTGTCTTGCTGTAGTGGTATTACTGGATATGGACTATAGCTTTGTCCCAAACTGTCCTTCTTCCATACTAGGGATGCTCCAAAACCTTCTTTTCTTCATTGTCAGCAGTTTTTGTCAGGTCATGCTGCTCTACATTTTGCTACCTTATTCAGAAACACACTGCATCCCTGCAGACTTTTACAAGCCTTGAGGCCTAGCCCCAGGAAAAACTAAACATTTTAAATAAACAATTTTCATTAATTCTATCCATATTTCACTCCTCCTGCTAATGTTATCTGGGCCTTATAGGTTCCCCACACTTAATACTTATAATCTGTCCCATTCTGCATTTTGTCGCACTTACCATATTCCTATTCTTAACCTGCATGGACCCTTGATGGACAGTAGACAACTGGTGAGACACTTTGTGGGCTGCTAGTGCTTGGCCATAGTGACGAAACACAGCGGAAGCCCCTGTGGTCATTTTTAGAATCTCACAGGCCCCATTCTTTCTGGCACAGAGGGGGGAGTTTGACAGCACTAAGATTTTACAATGCCTACCATCTGACATTACACACCTATCCAGCTAATAGTCTTATTTAACAATAACTACCTTCTTCATTGCTTGCCCATGTCTGTGTATGTGATTGAATTTGCACGAGAGAGTCTCCCCAGTGCCCCTCCTCCCCCCCTATTCCATTATAGCGCCTAAAAGAGGTCTTGCCTAATTTTAAAGTGCTTGGGGGTGTGGGAGGACCCTGGTTCCTTCCCAACAGAAGACACACAAGAAAGGGACCTAAAACAGAACCAATGGGGAACAACATAAGAGAGAAGGATAGACTGGGAAATAGAACCTGTCCAGGAAACGATAAAACAATTGGAGAGATAGGAGAGAGAGCTGTCCTGAAGGTCTCTCAATCCTTGGTCCTGGTGTCCAGCACCACAAGCAGCATAAGTATTACCTTTTGGCTTCAGCCGACACCCACCGGAAGGCCCATCTTTACACCTAGGCGCAGTGGTCAGTGCCTATGAGGGATCTATATCAAAGTTCTCCTTTTTGGTATCTGCAGTAGAGGCAAACAGATCTATGGTTTATGCACCATCCATCCTCCAATTGCACTCGATCTCACACGCTGGAGCCAATTGCCTTGGTAAGAGTGGGGCGGAGAACCTTGGCCAGGCCAGCTGATGAGGCACTCATGGTAGGGTTCCACAGCCTCATGACGGGGCTTGACATGAGACTACGATCATGAAGAGTGGAAACCACACTACAAAAAGATAGTATTTCAATGATCACAAAACGTGATAGTCATATGATACCCCACTTGCACTATGGGTTGAAAGCATCAGTGAACAACTAATAAACACTACTATGTACTGGATGACACCAACTGCAACTTCAAATTTAAAACAAAAAATGATTCAGTCCTAAATCATGGCAGTTCCTTGATAAATGGCATCTTTCAACAATCTTTATTAAAGGGACAGAAGACCAATCTAATGCATATGGAATAGATCATCCATCATCAGGGAAATTACCTATGAACACTAATAAAACCCTATTTGGACCTATGCATACATAAACAAACTAAAAACATTAGGAGAAGTTCCTAGTTGCCAAAAGAATCAGGGAGTTTACTCTTATTACATTCTGCTTTGAAAAACATCCTGATGATGGTGGTCCATCCACAACCTCGGGTACATCCGCAAATTCCTCAGCTCCAAAACATTCCAGATGGTTACCCTGCAAAAGATCTTGGGTCAGCTTCACAGCGGACAGTTCCTATCATCCTTGGATATGGAAGACACATATTTCCACATCCCCATTCACCCAAAATACTGCACATTTCTTTGTTTTGTGATAGCGAGGTGCCATTAACGATTCAGATTTTTCCCACTAGGCCTGAAATCGGCCCTAAGATATTTTACCAAGTGCCTGGCACCAAACATGACCCATCTCCGAAGGGAAGGAATTCACATCTAGTCTTAACTGGAGAACTGATTGGTTCAGGCACCAACCATCGAAAGAGGCCAACCGTACACAAGTGCTGCAGAGAACTTTTTGGCATCATAAGGCTTCTCGATAAACTACAAAAAGTAATCCAGAACTACATCAAGTTTTATGGTGTTCCTGGGAGCTGCGCCGAAAACAACCAGCTTGACGGCAAGAGCTTTAGAGGAGAAAATATGGAGCTTCCTAGCAAAAATTCTAACTTTGACACGCATGGGTGGTATCCTCACTTAAAAATATCAAGTCTGTTTTAGGCATGCAGTCATCGTGCATACCCTTAACTCAGAACTTCAGACTTCACATGTTCCGGCTGCAAGAGTTTCTGAACAACGGATCGAGCTAAATTTACGGTTGCTGGGATGACATGTTCCAGCTCCCCAATGATTTCTTCAGGACTCTTCATTGGTGGCAGAATGACAGTCTCTGGAAAGGGGTGCCTTTCAAAGTACCCTGTCATGAGGCGATAGTGACTACAGATGCATCCACAGAAAGTAACTGTGCCCATGCTGGCAGTCTCCATGCCAGAGGCTTATGGTCAACAAAGGAAAAGAAAGTGTATATAAAAGTATTAGAAGTCGAGTAGTGTTTTGGTCCTGAAGTCCTTGCTGCCCCAACTACACGGATAGACCATGAGAATATTGACGGATAAAACTACCACAGTTTTTTACATTGGGAAGCACAGGGAACAGATTCTGTCCACTGAGGCACAAAAGTGGGCACTGGCTTAAAGAATGTTCCTATCTCTTTTTCAGGTGTCAGCAACTCAGTGGCCGACTCCTTAAGCAGGGGGCACATCTGCTACAAATTGGAACCACTGCAGAGCCCGGTGGCCACCATCTTTTGAGACTGAGGTAGCGGTATATAAACTTCTTTTGAATGGATTGTGTCCCACGTATTCCTCATCTGAGATCCTTACCTTCAACTTTGCTGCTTCAGAATTATTTTTCTCTCTCACCAGAGGGCGCTCCCTTGAGGCCGCGGCATCGATGTCCCTCGGCGGCACCCTTCGAGCACCAACATCATCCGCTGTATAAATGCCTTGAGCATGCCCGTTGGTTTCAGTTCCATTTTTCCGTTAGCTTCGCTTCGGATCGTTACAAACGGCGCTTCAGTTTTTCGTGAAGAAATATGTCGTCTTCAAACTCTCATACGTCGTCGAGTTCGACATCAAAAATGCCCTCGAAGTCATCAAAGACAATCGAGTACAAGGTGTTGACAACTCATTCTAAAAAAATTACGTTGAGTATACAGTCGACATCTTCGAATGCTCCTTCGACAGTGTCTATGATTTCCACAATTCCCTCGACGATTCCTTCGAAGATATCGAAGGCTCCCTCAACAACATCGAAGGTTGTTGTGACAGCATTGACGCCATCGACGTTTTCGTCGACGCCCAAGCCTATACCAACGGAAAAACCTGCATTACCTGAAAAGGTTTTTCATCCTGAAAGTAGACATGATTTGTTTAGGACCATGTCATCAATTTATGAAGGAGAGTCATCAGCAGATGAAGAAATTACCTCTGCTGGTGTTAAATTTGGCACAAGACCTGTTCCTGAGGAGTTAGTTGATCCTCAATCTAAAATACAAGATTTACAGGAATGCTTGCAATCAGCAGGTGGTCTGGATACCTCTCCAGAGTACGAATTTGATAAACCAGACCCAGCAGAACATGATGATGTGGGCTACAGAAAATTAATGAATAGAGTCACTGAATTTATGGGATGGGGTAGAAATTCACCAGTCTATCAAGATGAGGATATGACTGATATCCTTTCAGGAGCACCTCAGCAAGACTCCATACTTCCATTTCATATTGCCTTACAAAGGGAGTTAATTCTGCATGGGAATACCCTGATGCCATTCCAGCAGTTAATAAAAAGTTTGTGTCGAAATATAGCCCCTGTAATTCTGACCCAGAATACTGAAGCAAACACCCATCTCCAGAAAGTCTGTTAATCTAAGCAGCTACCTCCACTAGAAATGTTGCATACCCCACAATCCCTCCGTATAGGGACGGTAAAAAGGTTGATGCATGGTCCAGGAAGATTTTTACGTCAGGGAGTAGGGCTTTAAAATCCACTAATGTAACTTTCACCCTGGCAAAGTTTACATATACCCTGTGGGACTGCATGTCAGCGGCAGCTGAACACATCCCAGAAGGTGAGGAACATGATGGCTTTCTAGCCATAATAAGGGATGGAAAGGATTCTTCGGGAGAATGCCTTCAATCAGGTTTGGACACAGCTGACAGTATCAGTAGGTCCATGGCGTCTAGCACGCTGCTATGTAGATTTGCGTGGCTAAGAAAGTCGTGTTTTGCACCGGATGTGCAATCCAGGCTTCCTAATATGCCATTTGACGGCTCGAGGTTGTTTGGCAGCAAGGCGGATGATAGTTTGGAGAAGCTGCAGATCTCTAAAGCGGCGGCAAAATCACTAAGTGCCGCCATAAGACAACCTCAACAATGCCCCTGCACAGGCTCATCTTCCTGGAGGGGTCGTCCTTTTCGTTTTTATTCCTCAATTGGAAGAGGAAGAGGACAGGCCAGTCAGAGAGGCCAAAGAAAATTTCCTCGGGGGCGAGGAAAAGGTGCTAGACCTGCCCCAGCAGCGGCATCTGTCCCTTCAGCCGCTGCTGCAGCTGCCGCTAAAACCACTCTGAGGTTTTGACCCACAAAACACCAGTGGGAGGCAGGATCTCACAGCATCTAGAAGAATGGCGAGGCATTACTTCAAATGCTTCGGCACTGGAAACAGTATCCCAAGGTTACTGCCTTCCTTTTCAAAAGAAACCTCAGAATCACCCACCGGGATACAACTCTGTCAAATATCCGGATCCGCTCCTGTTGCAGGAAGTCTTAACCCTGCTACAGAAAGGTGCAATAGAACATGTACCTGTAGCGGAGAGGAACAAGGGTTGGTATTCCCCCTATTTCCTCATCCCAAAGAAAGACGGAGGACTGAGACCTATCTTGGACTTCAGAAACTTGAACAGGTTCCTAAGGAAGGACAAGTTCAAGATGGTCACACTTTCTCAGATCCTTTAGGCTCTCCAACTCCAGGATTGGTTGGTATCATTGGACCTTCAGGATGCTTACTTTCATGTGCCAATCCATCACAAACACAGAAGGTACCTGAGGTTTGCGATTGGCATTTCTCACTATCAGTTTCGAGTTCTGCCATTCAGGCTAACCTGCGCCACAAGAGTTTTCACCAAGTTGATGGCGGTAGTGGCAGCGAGTCTCAGGAGAGCGGGCATTCATGTCTACCCCTATCTGGACGATTGGATGATCAGGGCACGTTCCCCAGAGCAAGCCCAGGATCATCTGTCCAAGACTTGTCACTTCTTACACAAACTAGGGTTTTCTCTGAATTTAAAAAAGTCAAACATGATACAATCACAGAAACTCCAGTTTATTGGAGCAGTCCTGGATACTCGCTCGGGCAAAGCCTCGCCTCCCGAAGAGAGAGCTCACCACATTCTGGAGATGGCAACAAAATTCCAGAATACCCAGTATCTTCCGGCCTTCGATTTTCTCAGGTTGCGCGGCCTGATGGCATCCTGCATTTTTCTGGTGCCAGAAGCCAGATTGAGAATGAGATCCCTTCAATGGGCTCTCATGACTCAATGGTCCCAATTCTCTGGGGAAATGTCAGATCTGTTGCAGGTCCCAGCCAAAGTAGCACAGTATCTACAATGGTGGGCTTTCAGACATCATATCCTCAGAGGAGAATCTTTTTGGCAACCATGGCCGGAGATAACAGTAGTAACGGACGCCTCACACACGGGGTGGGGAGTTCACACCAGCGGGTTGACAATCAGCAGTCGCTGGTCTCTATTGGAGTCCAAACATATACATCAACCTTTTGGAGCTGAGGGCAATCAGACTTGCTCTGAAGGCCTTCCTGCCTTCTGTACGGGGAAGGAATGTCCTGATAATGACGGACAACACGGTGGGCATGTACTACCTCAACAAGAGGAGTAGTGGGGTCACTACCACTGTGCAGTGAGACGATGCAGCTCTGGTTCTGGGCAATACAAGAGGGGATCTCTCTATCGGCAGTTCATTTAGCCGGAGAACAAAACACAGCGGTGGATGCTCTGAGCAGGCAGAGCACAGTCTCCCACGAGTGGGAGCTAACTCAGGAAGTCATTCAAGAGATTTTCACCCTTTGGGGAACCCCTCAAGTGGATCTGTTTGCGACCGGTACCAACCGGAAGTGCGAACTGTGTTGCTCAAGGGAATTTCCCCCGAGAGGAGCTCTAGGGGACGCGTTTGTGGTGGATTGGGAGTTTCCACTTCTGTACGCATTCCCTCCAGTCTCTGTGATCCCTCAAGTAATAAGGAGGTTGAGAAATTTTAGGAAAACCATGATCCTAATTGCCCCGGATTAGGCCAGGAGATCATGGTACCTGGACCTTCTGGACATGCCCAACTGCCCTCCAATACGTCTTCCAAAAGAGAGGATCTTCTCTCACGAGAAAAAGGTCATGTTCTCCATCCAGAGGTCAACACACTCAACCTTCACGCATGGTTTCTGAAAGGTTGAGATATAAGGATTGGGATCTTCCGGATGACGTCATGGAGATTTTGCTTTCGTCCAGAAGACCAGCAACCAAATCTCTGTATCGGTGTCGTTGGAACAAGTTCAGTAACTGGTGCAGGGAAAAGAATGTGGATCCGTTTCAATCTAATATTCCCACAGTTTTATCGTTTCTATTACATTTAGCTAATCTGGGGCTCCAGATTGGTACGATAAAGGAATACTTAGCAGCGCTGTCCATTTTCAAGGGCTACTCAGAGGAAGAATCTTACTTTAAGATACCTTTAATAATCCAATTTTTAAAAGGTCTAAATAATGTGTTTCCACCAATACCTTTTCAAGTTCCTGTGTGGGATTTGAACTTAGTTCTGAAATTCATCACATCTATTCCATTTGAGCCTTTACACTCTTGTCCACTAAGGCTCCTTACTTTGAAAACAATACTTCGTGTAGCATTGACATCAGCCCGCAGGGTAAGTGAGTTACAGGCGCTTTCTAGCGGTCCTCCTCACACCATCCTTTATAAAGACAAAGTAGTACTTAGAGTTAAACCATCATTTTTACCAACATTTTTTCAGATTTTCACCTGTCACAAAAATAACATTGCCTACTTTTTACCCTCCTCCTCACGCAAATAATGAAGAGGAACGCCACATAGACTAGATCCCAGAAGAGCTCTTAGCTTCTATATTTCAAGATTGGTAAAAATACCAACTTTTTGTGGGGTACACTGGCCGCAAATTGGGACATGCTGTAACTAAACATACATTATCTAGATGGATAATGTTGTCTATAAAAGAATGTTATTGATTGGCCGGGAAAGAACCACCAGATGGGCTGAAAGCTCATTCGACCAGGGGCATGGCAACTTCAACAGCACTAAAAAATGGTGTCCCTGTACAAGATATGTGTTCAGCAGCCACATGGTCATCCATGCATAAGTTTATAAAATATTATGCTCTAGACTCGACTTCTTCTCAAGGAGGACTGTTTGCTAAATCTGTACTCCATTCTGTACATGACTAGAAATATTCTGTACTCCCACCTCCAAAACAAAACTGCTTTGGGAGTCTATCTAAGATGAGGAATACGTGGGAGGACACAATCCATTCGAAGAACAAGTTACTTACCAACTGTAACGTTCTTTCGATTGGATGTTCCTCCCACGTATTCCTCATCGACTCTCCCAGCCAACCCCACAGTACAGTTTACGTGATTTACACTCTAAATTCTTTTAAGGCTTGGGTCAAAAGAGGCATGCCATTCACTACAATCCATGAGCTACAATATACGAAAAAACAGAACTGAAGCCAACGGGCGCGCTCGAGGCATTTATACAGCGGGTGATGTCGGTGCTCGTCGGGTGCCGCCGAGGGACATCGACGCCGCAACCTTGAGGGGAGCGCACCCTGGTGGAGAGAGAGAGAAAAAAATGTCCGAAGCAGCAAAGCTGAAGGTAAGGATATATCTAAGATGAGGAATACGTGGGAGGAACATCCAATCGAAAGAATCTTACAGTTGGTAAGTAACTTGTTCTTCTAACTTAAAAAAAGTGCAAGTACAAGTCATTCGCCAACAGATTTCCTCAGCGGGGCAGCCTAGGAGACATATTCACAATTTCATGGGTCAACAATTACCTCTATGGATTCCCACCAATACCTCTCATCCCAAGAGTCCTCTGGGCAGGCAAACAGCAGCCATACAGCCTAATCCTCATTGCACATGCATGGGCGTGGCAGCATTGGTTTGTGGAACTTCTGGCTGCTGTCCGTATATTCTTATTTGGTTTATAAAGCTTGAATCTATTTGTATGCTTCCTTTTTCATCCACTTGTAATGTTAGGGTGCTTTCATAAGGTTTGCAAAGTTTGTATTAAATTGTATAGGATATCTGTCACCCCCTTGGGCTCTTCTGGATGTTTTCATGAGGTTTATCAGCTCCCTCAATGCCCTCCTGCCTGGCCCTTTCCCTACCTTTGGGAAGTCTTGGCCGGTCACCTGTCTCTTCTGGAGGTGGAGCAAAGCTTCTTTGCTCCTGCCACGCTCTGCATTCTCCTTCTCGCATCTCTGCAGCCCCAGCGTCTCTCTCTCTCTCTCTCGCCTTCGGCTGCCCGCGTCTTTGTTCATGTTCGTTTTTTGCCGGTCTGGCTTCCTGTTTGGTCCTCTTGGGTACCTGTGACTGTCCTCTTCCTGGCCTCCAGTCTTCAGGCTCCTAAGTACGGGATGAGCGTCTCTCTTCCTGTTCCTCCAGGGCTGGTTTTTCGATCTGGGAATGAGTCCTTTTTTCCTTTTTACCATTAGGCTTGGCTTTGGGCAGCTGCACCGCGCGTGTTGGTTCCGCTATGGGATTTTGCCTCCTTGCTTCCTCGTTACTGTGATATTTTGCATCAGGTCTTGGTGAGTCTCCCTCTTTTTCACCCCAGTCGTATTAGGGATGCCCTCTAATAAACCATAACAATTAGTGGTCTGCGGGACCAGAGGGCCTTGAGTGGGGGTTAAGGAAGGTGGGGACACCAAAGGGTTGAATTAATTCTGCGTTCTCTCAGGGCCCTTGTCACCATTCCCGTGAGGTGGTTTCCTTCCCATGAGATCCACCCCCTGAGTACCACCCCCAGAGGGACTATCTGGTAGCCGCCTCATCTCCCTGGCCTCATGGAAAGAGGCATCCCCCATGGACGAAGTGACAATACCCTGCGATTCGTCATAGGTCTCATAGACTGGTAAAATAATTCATGAAAGGACTTTACAGGACATTTCCCCCTGTTATGTTATGTTATTTTATTTGGCATTTGTATAGCGCCCAGTGCCATGGTATGGCCTCAAATCATTGTAGGGTGAATGCCCTTGGAGGACTGAAGTCCAAGATATGACAATCGAAAGGAGATTTTTAGAATGTGTGTGTGTATTCTATCCAGCACCAAGATAGGGAGGGGTGGCTAAGTCCGTGCCAGCAACCCATGGAGATCTGGCTAGTGGATGGGTGCTGTGATAGACTGTCAGGAGAGTAGGCGAGTCAAGGAGACTGATTATCAGCCAGCTGGACCAAATCTTTGTCGTGGGATTCGGCTGTATTCTAATGGCAGAGGTGATGTGCGTTATGAAGTCGAGTAGTGAATTGCTGCGGAAGTGTGCGTGTGAATGGCTGTGTCCCGGGCAGCATACGGCCATTTTCCATTGAAATGTAGTGCTATACGTACGAGAGGGTCCCTGTAGGCTTTGAAATGCAGGCCTACAGGACCATCCTTGTGGGAAAAGATGCAGGGCAGTGGCACCAGACAGCAGCAAGACTCGAAGTGCAAGCCCAAAACACTTTCCCTGTTGTTTGGCCGGGGGTCCTCCTCCACCATCTGAGAGTCCACGCCTTAACAACAAACCAAGGCAGCAATGCTAGTGGGCATTTTCTGATAAACATTTGGCGTACATATACTCTGATATATACTGAACCAATTTCAGCAGCAACCCAATGCATATTTGGTCAAGGACAGCTATGGTGGGCGATTTGCCAAAATGGCCACCAGGAAGGTAAATGCACGATTACAATGTAATTATTTTGCAGGGAGTGATTTCACTCTTGATGGTTAAATTCAGGATAAAAAGCAATTTTATGTACGTTATTGTTTGACAGGTCTTTGATACAGTTTTATCAAACCATACAAATAAAAATGATAGGCCTGTTACCGCAAAGAAGCAATATGTTTTTAAAGCCTACATTGTCTTTGAAGTCACATAAATCAACTTAGGGTCCTTTTGCATGCCCAGACAAGGCATAGTATCACAACATATGCAATACAACACTGGTAAGGGGATGTCATGAGTATGAAAAATCCCAGTAGAGCACAATAATAGTAATGTGCACTACTCTACTTCAAAGGATCTGTCAACATCAGCAACACGACATTGTGCACAAGGTAGGTCCGTCCCGGGAATTGAATACCGCTCTCACTAGGTTGATAGGGCCTCCATTTGAACCCATGCACAAGGCTAACATAACGTTTGTTTCTTGGAAAGCAGCTTCATTGGTTGCTACCCCCTGAATAAGGACAAGCTACTGCTTTCGAACCACTTGGAAGTTTATGCCACGGGTGCCGTCCTCTTTCCAGCTAAACGAGCCACTGATGTTGTCAGTTTCCTTCAGTGCTCTGACAACACCTGTAGAAATATCCCTGCATTTACTGGATGTTGAAAGGGCACTCAGTTACTACATAAAGTGCTTTCAGCAGTCATCTCAACTGTTCATAGCGTTTGGACCCAATGGTAGTGGCAAAGGGGTTTCCATAGCTAGGTGGCCATCTGCATGCATTGCCTTTTGAATTGAGTAGGCGGGAAAACCGCTGCCTCAAAGGCCTGAAGCGCATTCTATAACAATATGGAGGTCCTGCATATTTTCACTAGATTATCCTGCATTGACAAGAAAACAGCTGAGAAATCCAGGGTCGATTAGGCGTCCCTCTGAAGCCGGTTCTCCTGAGTTGAGCATTTTCCGCCTCCCTGTCTAGATGGTATGTCTTACTGCTATATAATCCATTCAACAGCATGCAAATGTAACAAAGATCAAATGCTGGAGAAGGAATAAGTTACTTAACTGTAACTCCTGCTTCCCTGCATAGGTATCTTTCATAGATTCACATGTGACCCTTCCTTCAACCCTGCAGGGGGCTCAATACTGCACATTTTCTGTGTGTTTAAAGAATCTGAAGATGGCCTCCGGGAGTGGAACTTTGTAAGTACTACCTATCGGCTAAAGGGTAAATGACCCAAAATGAGATTAATAGAAAACAAATGTGAGTGCAGTTTCTTGTGTTTCCATTGAAAATGCTTTATTTTCAAAATCTCTATTATTTTGCATGGGTGCATATCATACCATCAACATACCACAACATCCCATCAACCCCACCCCCCAAAAACATACAAACTTACGGTATATAATACAGCAGCGATAAAGCTGAAAAAGAGAGACATCAAATACCACGGCGACACACGCCTTCATGTCCGATGTCTCTGCAGCCCAACTTTGGGGATCTAAAATACATTGGGCCTCATTACGACCCAGGCGGAGGACCATGGTGCTATTAGCACCATGGTCCATGCCGGTGTCCGCCATGGCGGAATGGGGAATTACCACCCCATTCCGAGGTTGGTGGGGCGGTAATTCGCCATGCCGCCATGCCCTTCCCCATTCCCATTTTTGCCCCCTAGGCTTCAATGGGAATGGGGAAGGCGCTAATAACGGTACCACAGATTGCGGTACCGTTATTAGCACCAAAGTCCCTTTGCGGGTCCCTACTTTAAAGGCTGGAAAAACCAGCCGTTAAGGTCGGGTCCCGCAAAGGGACCTCGTAATCAGGCGTTAAGGGTTTAACGGCACCGACACCTTTTACGGCGTCGTTAAACCCTTAACGCCAGGGTCGTAATGAGGCCCATTATCAATGTTACGACCATCTGGTGTCAAGGCAATCTACAGAGGTTATTGTGCTTGTCCAAGAAAGAAATTGAAGAATGTGATTGAACTGGTATCATGTCCAACTCTGTTTGGAGTAGCCACCAGCTACAAACAGACAGTAAAGAACTTAGGCTGCATTTGGCAATCACATATGAGTTGTAATCTGCAGGTTAATCAAATCATTAAGACCTGCTAGTTCCAAATGAAACTTCTAAAACCTTTGCTCCCGCTCATTTTGGAGAAGGACCGTTCATTTGTGGTGGGAGCCCTTACTAATACTAAGCTTGATTATTGTAATGCCCTTCTGGCCGGTATACCCAAGTACCAACTACACTGTCTCCAGGTCACTAAGAACTCAGCAGCACGATTGATCTTCTCATTGCCACGTAAAACATCAATTTCAGGGTTCTGAAACGGCCTTCATTGGCTGCCATTGCAGCAGAGGATACAGTTCAAGATCCTGTGTCTCGTTTTTAAGTGTATTCATGGCCTTGCCTCATTCTATCCGGCCTCTAAAATTGTAATCCATCACCCTACTCGTACTCTGCGATCTATCGGAAGGGCGACTGTTGGCGATTCCACTTTGAAGAATTTCCACCTGGGGTGACAGACGTTTTTTCTCAGTGGGCCCCCCCGTGCCTGGAACTCTCTTCCTTTACAGCTACGGCTCATTGATTCCCTAATTGTTTTTTTGGAAACAATTGAAAACATATCTGTTTAGGTACATTTTCTGTGTAGCCATTGTTGGTAATCTAACGTCTACACGATTTATACTGCATCTGTGCCCAGATGCAGCTTGCTGTCAGGTCCTTGTCTGTGGGAAATGCGCATTACAAATACAAAAATCTAAATCATAGCCATTTCTACCGCTGCCCAAAACGGTTTTATTAATGGACAGGACCATGTCACATGTAGAAAATCGGCCAAGTCATAAGAGCACCTAGTACAGCTGGGCGGTCTTTCCGGGTAGAATTTATGCAACCTCTCAGGGGAGTAATATACCTGGTGTAGAAATGTATAATGGATTATCGAAGACGGTTGTTCAATGAGAGGGACTTCGTTTGAGAACAAATCCGCTTCCACTGGCCACCCGTCATTGTTTTACCCAATGTCGATTCCCATTTTAGGTGGGGCATGTTGGTCTGAAGAGACCTCTGTGCTCTAATACTCTTATACTTGACTGAAACCAATGATGTAGTGGAAATGGATGTAGTCACATATTGTAGTGTTGGGGGGGTCAGGCGCGCCTGCGGGAAGTTCGGCCAAATAGCCCTGATCGCCTCCTCTAATCAGAAATACAGAAACATTGTTAGACCATCCCACATCCCTCTATTTTTCAGATCTGCCCAGGTGATCGGGTGTCCATCCACTACCAGATCTCCCAGCGAGTCTATTCCCAGCCTTTCAAAGTGTATTCGAAAGATCTTTTCATGGGTAAGTGGCATATCCCTGACCCTGTATATAGCGAATGTGGTGGAGTAGGGAGATATCTTCGCAGTAATAGTCAGCACTTTATGCCATGCTTTTCAATTATTTAAAATCGGCTAAGATCTCGGTTCGGGGACATGTAGGAGGGGGTCTCCACAGCAGGCCGTTCAAGTCGTCAGAGTATGTGATGGCCTTTTCAAGAGAGACATGAGGGAGATCAAACGAGGGGGACCACCACCATATGTAGTACTGCACTTGTGCAGCCAGGAAATATATATACAAATCAGGATATTTCAACCCTCCCAAAACATAGGGCAATGTCAAAACCTCGTGATACTCTGGCATGTCTACCAGCCCAAATCAGGCGTGTCAACAGTTTACGTGTTCTGGACCAGAAGCTAGAGGGGGGCCAAACTGGGACGTTATTAAATATATATAAAAACTTTGGGAGTATAACCATCTGGCCTGGGAGATCTGGGCTGCTTGCGATATAGGAAACAAAATCCATCCCTCAACCCTGTTCTCTAGGTATTCCAAGGCTTTCAGGTAATTTCTTTTCAAACAATTCTGCCGGCGAGGTGGTTATATCAATACCCAAATATCGCATGCCATCAGAGGACCATCTAAAGTCTTCACATCTCCCTCTCGGACCACAGGTGTTAAGGGCAGCACCTCCGATTGAGACCAGTTGATTCGCAACCCGGAGACATTACTGTATTGCTGAAGCACCTGCACAACCGCACAACCGGTTGTACATTTTCCCTTGGATGTTTCAAATACAAAAACATATCATCGGTGTAAATCGATACAATAGAAGCATGAGAGTAAAGTTTAACACTGCGATGTACAGGATTCTCCCTTAGGCAACAAGCAAGGTATTCAATAGGGAGAGTGAATAGAGTAGGGGATAATGGGCATCCCTGCCTTGTGCCTCATGTTGGCGCTATACATTCCGACATGAATCCATTGGTGTACACTACTGCTCTGGGCTCTGCATATAGCATGCGTATCCAGCGGAGAAAAACACTCAGCCCAGAGCGTCTCAGGACTGTCGAAAAGGAACGGCCACTCTACTGAATCAATGGCATTTTCTGCGTTCCAGGCAGCAACAACCATGGGGATTTCAGGATTCACGTTGTGCATGAGTGTGAATAATTGCTGTACATTGTTCTGAGTGGACCTTTCCGGGATGAAGCCTGCCTGGACTGGGACCACCAAGTCAGACACATGTGAGAGAAGGCGATCCGCCAAGACTTTCACTAGAATTTTATTGTCTGTATTAATCAAGAACAGTTGTCTATACGACTCACACTTCGAGGGGTCTTTATTGGGTTTCAGCAGTACCGTTATGATAGCTGTTCTGGTGGATTTAGGTGGAGTACCTGAGCTAAAGGATTCCTCATACATACTGCGTATATGTGGGACAATAAAGTTGGCATATTCCTTATATAGTTCAGCGGTGAGCCTGTCTATACCCAGCACCTTGCCATTAGGGAGGGAGAGGATAGTAGTACGTATTTCTCTCTCCATCTGAGGCACGTTCAACTGTTCCCCGACTGTGTCAGTTTGAGCCAACCCGAGACAACATGATCCAGATATTGCGATATGGAGTCATGCCCAACTTTCAATTGTGACCTGTTTAATTGTCCGTAATACTTCCTAAAAGTCTTGCAGATCACTAAGCGATCCCTACTTGACGTTCCACCTGGGTCTTCGTTCTCCCCGATATCCGCTAGTTGACGCTCTTGTCTAATCACCCATGCCAACGTGTGATTAGGACGGTCTCCTTCCCCATACGCTGCCGCCCTAACTGGGTATCCCAGGAATCTCACCTCCCATTTCATACGGAGACGGAGTGCTTCCCGTTTTGTTTTTAGGGATTCCCAAGCCAAGGGGGTATCATGTAGTCCATGTTGGTCTTCCATATCTTTAATTTCCTGTTCAGTGTTAGATATTGTTATACACACCCGACCCTGGGAGTCCTTTGGGAAATCTGGAAGGAGGGCCCACAGACAGCCTACCTCACTTCATGGCCGTCCCCGATGTCCTCCCTTTGGGGGCTCCCACTTGACCTGGGCGGGAGGGGATTTCGGAATTCCCAGATCTGGTCCGACTTGGGGATGGAATGGGCTGGGCAGATGTTCAGGGAGGGAGAGTTTCTCTCATACGAGGACCTGAGGGAGAGTCTTGGCCGGGGGTCCCTCACCATTTTTGAATACCTCCGCCTCAAGGGCATACTGTGTGACCAATCGTGGGGCCAAAACTTGAGGAGGCAGCTGACCCCCTTTGAAAAGTTCTTCGATACAGCGACCTCGAGAAAGGGCGCGATGTCGAACATGTATAAAATCTTGAACACTTTCAACCTCCCTGGGAGAAGGGGCTTCCGCTCATTTTGGGACGATTTGGTGGGAGAGGTCATCTCGGAAGACACCTGGTCAAGAATTTTCAAAATCGCTTTCCATGGGAACTTGTTCACCGCAGACATGGAGCATAACTTCAAGGTATTGCAGGGGTGGCATAGGGACCCAGTAAAACAGTAAAATTGTCTAAAATGTTCCCAGGGGTTACTCCAATGTGCCCGAGGGGTTGTGGCCAGAGGGGATCCAGGAAGCACATGTGGTGGCTCTGCCCGAAAGTTCAGGTCTTCTGGGAAAGAGTACGGACCTGGATCGCGGAGGTGTCGGACGAACCTCTCCCCCAGGACCCTTTGTCAATATTGTTGGGGGTACCCCCGGAAGATTTGGAAAAATATAGATATCCAAGGATGATGGAAACAATGCTCCGGGCAGGGAGGGTGGCCCTGGCTCAGAAGTGGAAGAGCCCGGAACTCCCCTCCAAGGAAGATTGGCTGAAGAAAGTAAAGAATATGTTCTTAATGGACAAACTCACAGCTATGGTGAACAATGACTCAGGGCCTTTCATGGCACATTGGTATGGGGTGCAACAATCTTGGGGATGGGATGTACACTGACCTGAGACACTGGCTCGCACCGAGGGAGGGGAGGAGGGCTCGGAGCCCAGCTGGGCCCGCCTTGAATGCCCACGACCGGGGGAACGGCACCATCGACCACAGCCGGAAAGAATGGTCACCTACCACATCGTCTCCTGAGCACAGGGGAGGATAAAGCCGCCCATTGTCTTTCTCGTTTGAAGTTATTGCAGGATTTCGGGGGTGGGGGGCTTTGTTGGGAGGGGGGCGGAGGGTAGGGGGGGTTAAGGGTTGAATGGGACAGTCAATCGCCTTGTGTGCCTTATGGGTTACTCAGCCCTGTTTGTAAAACTAATAAAATGCCAATAAAACCAAAGTTTAAAAAAATATATATTGTTATACAAATGTCCTTCAATACTCCGCCCTCTCTAGACATACTTTACAGGCTTCCCATACTATTCTTTCATCCAATACCAAACCCGCATTTATCTCAAAGAAGGTTTGTATATCCTGTCTTAATATTGTTGCGGAAAAGATCATCCTTCACCTCAGACACCTTGGGGGTAGTGGGGGACAGGAGACGAGAACCTTCACCGGGGAATGATCTTACAGGGAGCGTGGAAGGATTTGTGCTTCCACAATAGAATGGAGTATGTTTGAGGAGACATGACATAATCAATCCTAGAAGGGCTATCGTGGACCCCAGAATAAAAGGAATATTCCCTGGCAGTAGGGTAAATTACCCTCCAAGCATCATACAATCTATGGTATTCCGCAATGTCCAGCCATTTAGTCACAGCATTTGGTAATACTGTCTGTTGTGTGGTGGATCTATCAAAGTGTCAAGGACAGGGTCATATTGAAATCGCCTGCCCATATAATGTCATTATCTGAGAACCTGTGTAGGTGGCTGGCACATTTTTGGAAAAACTCAGGGGAGTCTGTGTTCAGGGCATGAATATTTATAATGAGAACACTGAGACCAAGTACCTCCTCTGCCTGGATCTGCTTTTAAGTGGGCAGGGAAGTGTCTCATAGCCCTTCACCCAAATTTCCTATTTTAGCAGACTGGTCCTTGAAGACTTAGTCTATGGAAAGCTGCTCCTTTCTCAAAACAATTAAAAATCATTGTGGCTGCAAGGAAGGATTTGGCCAGATCGCAGTATGCAAGCAAATAGACATGTGTCTGTCATTGGTATCTCAACAGGAACATACGTGCCTTGCTTGCACCCTTCAGCTGATAATGTGCTATCCTTTAATAACTTACTTGCCAAAATAGGGATCTCATGGACACCTACAGGATCTGTCTATCGGCTCTTGGACCTATCTACATACTAGTTTGCAGGTGGTGAATCGTTTGAACCTGATTGTTAAGACACTTCAACTGCTTCTTGAGACTTTCTCCCCAGAGAAGCAAACCACACACACTTTGGGACCTGAATTTAGTTCTTTCAGCCCTAATAAAAAACCTGCAGAGCTGAGGTTGTGTCAAACTCACAAAGGGAGGATAAGAGGACTCGACCCCCTCTCCCGAACCACAGAAGCCGAATAGATCGACCCACCATTGTTTGGCACGGGCGCCTGATAATGAATAACACAGGAAGCCACGTGGCAGCCAATGGGGGGAAGACAGAGTTGGGGAAAGGGGGGTGGAATGACAAAGGAAAGAAGGGGAAAACATAACAAGCAAGTACATGACAATAGCTACTGTGTAAGTCAATACTCCTATACCTATATTCTTAATCCTGAACACCTAACCTGGCCTCCTAAAACCTGAAATCAACCTCCTGCATACAAGATAATAACAGTAGAGTACCTAGCATAGCATACCCTTATCACTGGTCATATAGACACCACTCTCCAGACAAAGCATGGGGTTAATACTTAGACATGACACAATACTGAAGCAAAGGGTGGAATATTCCACTTAGCACATTGAAGTTTACAAATAAGCGTGATGGCACAAACAAAAAGGGATGTCCCTTGCATGAAAACACAAGACTCATGGCCCACGGGGCACAGTGTAGCGACAAACAATGAATCACAACAAATTACACAACACACGTGCCCTCTACAGTGGGACACTATGTAATGTTCTCAAAATCAAATTAACTAGAGATGAATCTCTACTTGTAACTGCATAATGAGTCAGGTGTAATGTTTGTCAGTTCTTAGATTAGTGGCGTGTTTTCTCCAACGCTATCAGCAACTTTTGTGAAACAAAATAAGCAACCACCTGAACACATACTTCATAAACCATGCCAAATGAAGTAATACACTTAACTGGCGGTCCGGATGACACCCAGACCCTGAAGTATGTTGCCCAAAACGAAGTGTAAAGCTGATTCACTGCCGCGGCCCTGGTTCCTTCTCCCTCCTGCATATCATGCTGTAAATCACAGTCGCGGCCCGGGGAGAAGCTTCACAGTCCTTCGGCGTCCCAACGAGATCTCATCTGCTGGCGTCCTCAGCTGCCGCCGCCCGTGCTAATAACTGTAATTACCTGCACTGAGGCACAGGCGGCGGACTTTAAGCAACTCCTCATTAAGCCCAGCTGGAGTGCCGCGTGAAAACCTCTGAACTACACATTCCCAAAGCGTGCTGGGAAATGTAGTTTTCTCCTATTTTCGTCTTTTTGGGTACAGAAAACGCTGTCCCTTACCCCAAACTTTAACCCTGACAGGTTGGTTACCTTAAATATTTTCGTTGGTGATCGCCTTCACACTGTGAGAAACCAGGTGTCTCACCCGCAGTGTCCCCGGGGATCTCTCTCTCAGTTGGCCAGGGAATGGCCATAGCCTTTGGATCCAGACCCTGGGGGTGGACCAGTGCGGGAGGATCACCTGGGTGAGGGGTCTCTGGGGAGTGGGACACCCGGTGGCGAGACGTGGTATCCCCCTCCCGGGAAAAACCTTTACCCCATCCTACCCGAGAGGATATTTAGAACTCTACCCTCCCCCCGTCCCCTTTCCCTTCACACACACTTTCACACCGACAGCCCGCTCTGGGAGAAAACAGACTCACACCCGAGCATTGTACCTGACATGTCAGACTACAGTGGTCACAAAACAAAAACAACAGACTCCACTGTGTTGAAAGGGTAAGTTCAATTAATCATAAACTTAAATTGTTCTGTGTATCTGTTAAGATAGAACAATAACTCTGATAAGAGCCAACTCAAATTCTGGAAACCATCAAATGAATGCATTATAAATTGTATGAATTTATTCAATTACAAATGGAGAAATGGTAATACATTTTGTGACAAAAGTTTATATTACATAGAAAAATACATATTTGAAAGAAAAATGTGTATATATATATATATACATAAATACACAGGAAAATAACTTGTATTGAACAATTAGGCGAAATTACACAAACAAGTAAGCAGAACATTTTTTGGAGAAAAATAAGAGGTTGTATCAAACAAACAGTTTTTGTGAGAGAAAGAGATCAAATATTTCTAAACTTCAAGTTTCATGGTTTAACTTATCATTTGCATGGCAGGTCTGCCTACGTGCTGGTCCATAACACGTTTCAGCAACAGTGCCACCTGCCGGGCGGTGAGTTCAAAAGATGCCTTCCTCAGGGCGACAAAGCAACTGGACCCTATAGGGAAGCAGACACAAGAAAGAACAGTAAAACATTTTTGGTGGCTTACAGAATAAGTTTTGACTGTTTATCTTTGTAAATAATTTCTTGTTAGACTGCTAGATTATTTACAGTCCCTAATGGACAGCTTACCCAAAAGTGGGGGCACAATCTTTAGGGAGCAGGCCGGGTATGACCACGAAGGTGCATGAAGTGCACTTCGGAAGGGAACGCTGTTAACAACTCGTCTGTCTTTTTAAAGAGTCTTGTTGGTAGTGATCCAGGCGGATGTTTCAGTTTGGATTGCAGTAATGACATTACTGAATGTTGTAAGGGGAGCAGGATCCTGCAAATAGACAAAGAGTAAATGTGTCTATGTTCGGCAGTGTTAGTTGTTAAAAAAAATGGGTTGTTAAAAAAATGGAAGTACTGGTCAGCAAGCTGTATAACGGAAAACAGGGTACCTTAAGGCTGATGGAGCTGCGAGTCTTAAAGATAGCCTGCAGGGAACTTTCAATGTTCAGCTAGTCCAAAGATCGAGCATGTGCGCATAGAAGTAGATATGCAGTCGTCATAGCGATAAACTGTGAAAAAGAACACAATTTAGGAAATGTATATTAAGAGAAGACTCCTACTTTGTTTGCATGTGTGTGAAGCGGCAAACAGGCGGACCGCTTACCTGTGGTTGCACAGTGTATGGGTGCGTCATGAATTCCCAGCAGTCAGGCAAAGAATAGCCTACAGGGAAGACTGTGATTCGGAGGTAGGGATTAGTTGTTAAGTATCAGCCCCTTTTGACGTAGGCGAGTCGTCCAATTACTAAGAGGGAGGCTTTGTAATGATTGGAGGATGTCAGATGGGCCCTTTTGTGAAGCAGGAAGTCGTTTATATTAGATACACGCAAAATTAGCAAATGAACATTTATTTTCGAGTGTATTGATTCTGTAATGGTGATAGGATACAGTACCTCTTTGGTGTTTTTCTGTTTCAGGTGAAGAATAGCATACAGGGAAGACCGTGGTACGGAGGTAGGGATTGGTTGTTAAGTATCAGCCCCTTTTGACGTGGGGGAGTCGTCAAATGACTAAGGGCTTCATCACGAGTTTGGCGGTAACCCTTAAATCTGGCGGTATGAGCGTGAAAATTCCCCATTGAGCCCAAAGGTGAACGGGGCATTCCCGAATGGGCTCAGTGGGGAATGGGGACTTCCATTACCACCAAACCCGAGATCCGCCACTAATAGGGGGGTTTGGCGGTAGGGCAGATAGCGCCAGCCCTATTAGCGCCAGCGTTACCGTCCAACTCGTGATGAGGCCCTAAGAGGGAAGTTTTGTGCTGATTGGAGGATGCCAGATGGGCCATTTTGTGAAGCAGGAAGTTGTTTATATTTATGTTCTTAGATGCACGCAAAATGGCAAATTAACATTTATTTTCGAGCATATCGATTCTGTAATTGTAATAGGATACAGTGGGCCTCATCACGACTTTGGCGGTAACCCTTAAATCCGGCGGTAGCGCTATTACCGCCAGATTTAAGGGTCCGCCAAATCAGGACTTCGGCTGATTTCGCCCTAGCTCATAGCTGGGGGGAAATCCGCCAAAAATTCGCACTCATACCGCCGGCGGGAAATCCACCAAAGGTATTAGCGTGAAATTTCCCCATTGAGCCCAATGGGGAATGGGGCATTCCCGAATGGGCTCAATGGGGAATGGGGATTAACATTACTGCGGAACTCGTGATCCGGCGCTATTTGCGCCAGGGAGTTCGGCGGTAGGGTAGATAGCGCCGGCGTTACCGCCCAAGTCGTGATGAGGCCCAGCGCCTCTTTGGTGTATCAGAACGGCCTGGAAGATGCTACGATCAGTGATAAATGGTCTGGGAATGGTCCGTGCTAGAAGGACTCAGATTGGATGTGGTGTGTCATACCCTTATGACGTGAGGAGGCGGTCAGAGTTGCTCAGAGCTGCACGTCTATTTGCGATAAGTAGGGTGATCCTGATTAGTCCCCTAAAAATCACAAGGCCTTTTATGCTTTTGAAATGTATGAGAACGAGTTGAAAAAGTGTTACAAAGTGTGTTGAAGCGAAGTAATAATATTGAGATTTAGAATGAGGGTTGATTTTTGCAATTGCTCTAAAAAGTGCTATATCCGCTTCAAAGTACTACCAAACAAGATGCTCATAATTCAGACCAGGTGAGGGGGTACTGTCATGATGTATGGGAGAAAACAGACTCACACCCGAGCATTGTACCTGACATGTCTGACTACAGTGGTCAGGCAAGGTCAGGCAGCTGAACGGGGGAAGAAAGACGGCAAAACAACAAGGAACACAAGTAGGGAGATACCCTTGACCTTGCCAGGTCGAGAAACCATTACTTTCCAGAACCCTTTAGAGTACAAAGCATAAGGCCAGGAATCCAAACTGAGGAATCCTGTATTGCGTGTCCGAGATACCTGGGGTCCTCTTGCGCGGCTGACCAAGTCGGGGAGGATCAGCAGCCACTGTGGTACTGTCCTTGGCTCCAAGATCAAAGCAGCACCTGAGAGATGAACAAAGCCGGTGAGTTGGGGGAAACCGATGCAAGACCGGTCTGTGTTGAAGTCAAGGTTGTAAGCGCCAACATTGTATAAAGAGCGCGAGAACAAAGATTGAAATGCGTGTGATGAAAGACGCGAAGAAAGCTTAATTGCTAGTGGATGTTTTGAACATTTATGGCGAACAATATAATACCAGTGACATAGTGGTCCTGCACCATGTGCTCAATCAAAGGCGAAAACTGTTGAATGAGAAATCCTGATGAGAAAAGAACTTTGATGCTTATTTGTTAAGACAGGCCCTCTGCAACAAGAGACTGTATTTGGTAAACAGGCTTTGACAGAAGGCCTTGATACCTATGCTTTCAACTGTATCCTCGTGGCCAAGAAACCAGTATGTGCGAAGCTTGAACGTGAACCCTTGCACCGTGCCGAAAACAATCAAAGGTCTCTGTAAGATATCCAGCTAAGAAGTGGCATAAATGAAAGTAAGAACATTCTGTGAAGTGAATCAAAGTAGTCCTGCGACAGCTTAAGAAAAAGCCATCGCACATTCGAAAGTCTTCGATCTTTAATATCAAGAGGAAAATGTAGAAAGTGGGTTTACATGGTCCGAGCCTGAACGAGGGAGACCACATGTTAACTTTGTACAACAGGGGTCCGAGTCCTAACGCCTAGCCTGGAACTTTGGTCTGGACGTTCTGACAGGCGTTATAAATCCCGACTTCCGGGGAGACATAAAGGTTCTCCTACAGAACATGGCGAAACTCCATTTGAAATACATTGTGGAGACAAAATTGCACTGGGAATTCTTGAGAAAGCTCTATTTCCCCACGTTTTAAGGAAGAAAAAGTGAACCAAAAGAAACAGAGAGATAACTTAGGTTTTGGAGAGGCTGATAAACCACCCATCACTGAGGCAAAGAGGGATGAAGAACCTACCATCCTTTCCGATTTAGCCTTCGCCCATCGAAAAGATCCAGTACTCGCAGATGCTTTCTTGCAAGTGATTCCTGAGGCAGAAAGACTAGAAAAGGGGACTGCCTTTTTCTTCCTGAAGCAGGGGTTACTATATAGAAAGGAAACCTCCAGAGAAGGCCTAAGTGAAAGTCAATTAGAAATCCCCAAAACGCATCATAAGATTGTGCTAGAGATTGCACGTTCTCATTTGACAGGGGACATTTAGGACAATCTAAAACCCAAGCTCACATCAGTGGGAAATTCTATTTGCCAGATATCCATGCTGACATTAAGAACTTCATCCAGACATGTGAAATATGCCAGAAAACCAGCACACATATTCCCTAGCCTACCCCTCTAAACCCCTTACCAATCATAGAAGTCCCTTCCTCCCAAATTGGGATGGATATCATTGGACCGTTGGAGGTTGGGTAATAAGTATGTCCACTTAATCGTTGATTACGCTAGCCGATACCCGGGGGCGTTCCCCCCTTGCGGAACAATACAACCAAGCAAATCATAAAGCACATATTTCCATTCTTTTCTAGGGTTGATTTCCCCAAGGAAATTCTAACGGATCAGGGATCCAATTCTATGAAAGAGTAGGCAACACACATCTGTGTTATAGGCTATTAGCAGCCGAAAGAGACCCAAGAGAGGTCCAGTTGGTAAAACCAAACCCAAGAGTAACTGTGGTATGGACTCTGGTTATTAATAGAGTGAAAAACAAGGCTGTGATGGAAGACAGAAGGATAGAGCGAAAAAGAGATACTATCCCTGCCTACTGTGCACTCTCAACTAGGTTGCGGTATTACAACGCCTGTCTAATAGTGACAGAATAAGAATGAAATTACCAACTTCTATGATGTGTAATACATTCAGCCTTGTAGGTCCAGTACCACTACCCTGTTAACTTAGTAGAATTTGCCCTATTGTTTGATTATAATCCAATTCTATGAGCAAACTCATCGGTGAAGTCAAGGAATTACTACATATTTCTACCTTAAGAACCTCAGTTCACCACCCCCACCCCCAAACTGACGAATTGGTAGAGAGATTTGACAAAACCCTTAAGATGATTTTAAGAAAATTGGTAGATAAAGATGGAAAGGACTGGTATAGCATCATTCCCTGGGCCTTATTTGCAATAAGAAAGATCCCGCAGGAATCCGCCGGCTTCTCTGCCTTTGAACTATTTCACTGTAGAGGACTACTAGATGTATTAGACATGCTCTGGGAGACCTGGGAAGAGGCATCTATTCCCCTCTCACAAACAGCTACCCGATTGCGAGAGCATAAGAAGCTTGTCGGAAATCTAATCTACACTGACATGGAAAAAGCTCAAGCCCAACAGAAGTCCACCTATGACAAAAAAGTACATTTAAGATCCTTTTCAGTAGGACAAAAGGTATTAGTCCTATTACCTACCTCTGAAAATGAACTTGTCTCAAAGTGGCATGGGCCATATGGGGTACTAGAGAAAACGGGGACCTGCACCTCTCAAATAGCCAACCTGACAAGAAAAAAACCCCACCTTTAACACGTTAGAGGAGGAGTTAAAGGAGTGGAAAGAAAATCCTTCTGCTGCCTCTGCCTCAATATTGTCTTGTCTGGTACCGGAAGAGATAGACAATTCTGAGCTTATGCCACATGAATTATCTAGACAGAAGCAAGAAGATTTAAATGGCCTGGTTATTGCATTCCCTGATGTATTCTGCGAGAAACCAGGGAGAGTACATGGTACTTATCATTACATCACAACTCCAAAAGTAAAAGTGGTCCATTTAAAAACCTATAGACTCCCAGAAGCCCGAAAACAAATAGTGGTTGAGGAAGTGAAAAAAATACTGGAGGCAAACATTATTGAGCCCTCTTCAAGCCCATGGTCCTCCCCTATTGTGTTGGGAACTAAACCTCATATTTCTTGGAGATTTTGCCTAGACTTCAGGCAGGTCAACCCCAATCTCTGCCTTCAATGCCTATCCTATGCCATGCATCGATGAGTTAATAGATAAACTCGGAAGTGCCACATTCCTATCAGCCCTATACTTAACCAAGCGATATTGGCAGGTCCCAGTACAGGGACCTGATAAGGAAAAGATGTCTTTTTCAACGCCCATGGGACTATTCCATTTCAAAGTCCTCCCTTTTGGCCTGCATGTGGCCCCAGCCACTTTCCAACGGCTTATGGACCGGATATTACAGCCCTACTCCGATTTCTGTGGGGCCTATATTGACGACATAGTCATTTACGGTAGTGGGAAGACCATCTTTTTTTAATCTTTCTACTATTATGAGAACCCTCAGAAAAGCCGGCTTAATTGCCATCCATCCAAATGTAAGCTGGCTCAATCGGCCGTAAAATACCTCAGCTTCTTTGCAGGGAACGGCAGTGTCCCGCCCCACTGCAAAAAAGTTAAAGCCGTCCTAGATAACCCCACGCCTAAGACCAAGAGAGACCATGGGGCATTCTTATGATTGATTGGTTATTACCATAGGTTTACCCCAAATTTCTCAGATAGGTAAATTAAAAAACGCTGAACCCCAAAAAATTCATTGGACTGATGAGGACGATGCATGTTACACCAACTTAAAACAAATCTTGTGTCAGGACTCAATCCTAAAGGTAGTAGTTTGTTTTCTAAATGCCTCTCTCACAGGGCTAGGAGCATTTCTATCACAAATTAGTGATGGATTCGAACACCCTATCCTATTCACCAGTTGAACACTCTTCCCACATGAGAAGAACTACTCTGTGTTGGAATTAGAGGCCCTTGCCATCAAATGGGTAATCACCCATCTAAGATGCTATCTTTTAGGAAGGAAGTTCACACTAATCACAGACCATTCACCTTTAGTATGGATAAATCAAATAAAGGACTCTAACTCTTGAGTCATGAAATGGTTCTTAGACCTGCAACCCTACTGCTTCACTGTGGAAAACCGAAAAGGTAAAGACCAGCACAACATTGTTTTCCTTTCCTGTTTTCCCTGTGAAACTGATGAGGCTACATCGCATAGGGGAAGAGTATGTGAAAAAACCAGAAGGTATCTCACCTGCTAGTCCCCAGGAGTCTCTCTCTCAGGTGGCCAGGGCACAGCAATCGCTTTTGGATCCAGACCCTGTGGGTGACAAGTGTGGGAGGATCACCTGAGCTAGGGGTCTTCGGGTGTGGTAGTGGGACACCTGATGGCGAGACACGGTATCCCACTCCCGGTAACACCTTTACCCCATCATACCCGATAGGATATTTAGAAACTCTACCCCCCACCCCCTTTCCCTTCACACACACTTTCACACGGACAGTCCACTCTGGGAGAACACAGACTCACACCTGCGCATTGTACCTAACATGTCTCACTCCAATGGTCCTGCAAGGTCAGGCAATTACTGTTAATCAGTCACACCTGACTTCCATTAAACTTCCCCACGTGAGTAAAAGGCGGAGCACGAGAGCACACTCTGAGCGAGGCAAAGCACACAAAGGAACAGTACTTTTCCGATGTCAGCTGAATGAGGGAAGAAAGACTGCAAACCAAGATGGGTAAGCAAGGAGGGAGATACCTTTGACCTTTCCGGCGAGAAACAGTTGCTTTCCAGAGCCCTTTAGAGTGCAAAGTATAAGGCCAGGAAACCAAACTGAAGAATCCTGTATTGTTTGTCGGATATACCCAGGGCCCTCCTGCATGGCTGACCGAGTCGGGGATGATCAGCGGCCACCGTTGTACCATCCATGGTTCCAAGCTTACTAGCATCCTTAGATTTAGGGTTAGATAGGGTTTACAACCTGCAGGATTGGCAAATTACAGGTTCTATCCTAAGAGGAACCCTACCTTGTATTTCACAGGGACAGGATTGTACTGGGAGATCAGCTGTCCTTTCTGCCAAGAGTTGTACCACATTTCCACATCAACTAAGAAATATCTTGGTCTTTCTTTTTCCCCCAATACCTTCCACAGATGCAGACTGAGCTCTTCCCTATGTGGATGTGGAAAAGCTGCTGTAATTGATCCTGGACAAAGCAGATCAAGAAAGCGAAATAACTCTGACTCTTTTGGCAGGGTAATCGAAAGCTTACCACTAGCTCAGTGACTAGCAACAACAATACTGGAGGCCTACAAAGCGGGGAATAAAGCTCCTCTGGAGGGTTTTCGCGCATCGTTGGCCATTCAAATGTACATTCATCTAGAGGAGATTTGTAAGGCTACAACCTCGGTTACCCCCTCATGCCTTTTGTAAACTCTAGGTGCTGGATTCCAGCTCAAGAGCGGATAGAAGCTTTGGGCAGGCATTACTGTACACCCTTTTGGCAACCTTTTTGGTAATGATCAGTCATTTCCTACCACTCAGTTTGGTTTGTAGATGTTTGGGAATCTCCCATAAGTATGGAGAAGAGGGTGCAAAACCTAGGAGAATAAAAAGGATATTCACACAAGTGAAAACAGCACTCTTAGTCCGCAGACCTCTTTCCTCCATACATCCTCCTGCCTGCCCCACTTAAAAATATGTACAAAGTTCAAAAGAGACTAACGGTTGGGTGGTAGACACCTGAGAAGACACAATGTTTGTGTTACCTGAGCACATGCCGTACAAAGGAAAGTCTAGAATTTTACTTGCTGACCAACAGGCTCCGGTCATGACCCATTGAACATCCCATAAGTATGAAGGAAATATGACTATGGACTAAAAGTACTGTTGCCACTGCGTTGAATAACCTTTTCGCTGTGCTTAGTAATTGTAATTCTTAAAGCAGTCTGTCATTCCAAAGCTTGCTGCCAGATGCCCAAGCTTGTCAGGGGTTATACTGGGCTAATCCCCACGGACTCTACCTCTGAATGCCTATTCTGCAAGCAAAAGGGTATATGAATACAAATACAGAATACAGATAAAAGATCTGTTTTTTATCTGAGGGACTCCATCCTCTCCTAAGAAGTAGAAGCAACATCAGTACTTTTTATAGCCATTGCTTCCCTTACCACAACCCCAACAGCTCTTCAGGGCTTCCCTCAAAGTTTCAGCAATAGGTACCACTGGCACATGATTTCACCCCTGTTATGTAAATGATAAGTACATCTGAGCCCCCTGCTGGAGGAATGGGCCACCAAGATAAGCAGCTGCTGACAAATTGAAGGCACTAATGTCACAGCTTAACAAGCGAGGAAAGACAATTAACGGTCTGCTCTGCAGCAGAAGCTCCATGGGGAAATTACATAGACACAGAACAAGCAAAGGGTGTTATTTCCCCAAAATTGAGTGTACTAGAAATGTTCCATACATATCTTCACAACTAACGTGTGTCTTAGTGATCTAATTAACACACTTGTTGCAAAGTGCACCAATTGCTGTCTAATTAGTCAAATCTATGTAGGAAGTATAGATATTTCCAACCAGTAAGAAAAGCAAAGTAATCCTTCTTCCACATTGCCAATGTCTGATTGTAGCATACGTAGCACACATTAACCCACATTTCACATGTAATTGTGTTTTTCTCCAGCATGGGGTCTGGCATGGATTCACATGCTCATGAATATTCCAGTCATCAGGCTGGGAATCCTCAGTAAAATAAAAAAACAGTTTCACTTTCACTTACAAACTGTATTTCTGCTTTAAACCTGTATTTGAGCTTCTCATCCTAGGCTCTCATCAAAGACTCAACAAATTAGACCCCTTGTTTAAATCTTTCATCATTGATGGCAATATCATCAAGGTCACAAAGGACACTAAAATAGGCATCTATATTGACTCCACCCTCTCTCTTGCCAGACAAACTAACACATTCTCCTCTGCGACAGCATACACATGTAAGCATGCCGTCCATTCTTATCGCCGGCCAACTGTACCACACTAGCTAGGACACTGGTTATGTCCAAAATTGACTATTGCAACACCCTTTATCTTGGTACCAACCTTTGCAATATCAATAAGTTACAGATCATCCAAAACAATCCAATGACAGTCCTCTCCCTAAGCCCCTCCTCTGGCAGCCATCTTCAGATTGTTACCGCACGCTTCAGTGTTGGGAGTCCTCGAGTTTGTTCGAGTTTCCTCTGCAGGCTACTTCTATGTTTTTGACGGAAAGGGGTTCTATTTTTGTTCCAAAAGGGCCTGTGTGCTCTCTTCTCCATCTGCCAACAGCAGGAACCCATTGTCAGTGAATTTCGACGCCCCTCAAGGGTGAAGATGGTGGAAGATTCCAGAAGGTCATCGGGCCTACTTTGCGCCCTCCGACCATGACAGAAGAAAAGAAGTAGGGAAGGTCCCTCTTGAAGCCCTGCATCAAATGCGGGCTGCGGAACGTTTTTGTGGAAAACAAACACATGCAATGCCTCTACTGCCTACATCCAGACCATAAGGAGGTGGAGTGTGAAATATGCCTCAGGTTCTCCAAGAAGACAACGAGGGACAGGCACAGTAGACTGGCAGCGTGACTTAAAGCTAGGGCCTCTGCCCTGTGCTCCGAGCAGGGTCATGTCTCACCCAGGACCGTCCGTTCCGAGGAGCAGTCTTCTAAGTCCTTTGAGGGCACCTCATCCGTGGGGGCCCAAGATAAGGCCAAAAACCGCAAGTGCAAGTCCACTAGGTTTGCCACGGAAGCGGGTACCAAGGTGAATAGGGCGCAATCGACATCACCCTCTGCCTCCATTACCAGTCGGCAATCGAGCTCCTCCTCGAAGAGGAAATCTTCTACCCCGGCTAAACTGCGAGAGAAGTCCGAGAAGCCAAGGATGGAGGAGAAAAGGGCCGAATGGCTGCTATTATGACTGCTAAGCGAGCTGACCC
This sequence comes from Ambystoma mexicanum, assembly GCF_040938575.1. NCBI lineage: Eukaryota > Metazoa > Chordata > Amphibia > Caudata > Ambystomatidae > Ambystoma > Ambystoma mexicanum. Next base: position 1,502,589,795 of record NC_090932.1, on the reverse strand, counting down.
TGTGACGATAGCCCCCGCAGCACAGAAGGTATTCCTGGCCCCAAGGTGCGACACCACCGCAGTGACTTTGGCATAGTCGGCTGCCTCGCCAGAAGAGGGGAAACTGCCTCAGGCCCCGGTTCAAGCCCCTCAGGGGGCAAAAGGGGGAGGTGTGAGGAGGCCCCGAAACAGCACTCCCAGGCTGTGGCCCAAGCCATGGAGGTCTCGTCCACAGACGACAAGGATTAAGAATCCTTGCACATGGTCCATGAGGACGTGGAAGAGGAGGACGACGTAGCAGGCCTAGTTTTCCGATCCCACCAGCCTAGCCAAGGGACATGTCCCTGGACTTTCTGTCGACCCTGCACACCTTTGTGTCAGAGATCCAGAGGAGGATGCCCCCGGGCCCCGTTCAGCCTCCAACAAAGAAGAGGAAGCATCATCCGACACCCACATTTCAGCTCCCATGTCCGCGTTGGCCTCTATCTCCCCCAGCAGTACCAGACATGGGGACGGATACGGCCACAACTACGTACAACGACAAAGACATTGTCGCAACGGACGACGAGTCACCGCATTTGGATGCTCCACCTAGAGTGTCCCCTCCGGACGAAGTGGGGTCATTCCACTCAATGATCTCCAGAGCCTCCGAGCTATTCTAGCTTGTACCAGAGGAAACCAGGAAGGAGGATTTCTTGTACCAGAGGCGCAAGGCCAAGAGGAAGACAATCATGGTGGTGCCCCTTCTGTATGAAGTGTGGGAAGAAGAACTGGCCCTCATGAAGAACCCCAGCATGGCTCCAGCCAAACGGGATAGGCTGGAGAAGAAGTATTGTGTGCCGGGGGGAAGCGGTCAGCTAACCCGTCCTTGTCGTCTTCGATCTCTCTGGACAGCAAGGGGAAGCGGATGGATGCCATGGGAAGGAAGGTGATTTATACTGCAGCCTCCACTATAAAGGCGGTCAACCGACAGGCAATCCTATTCAGTTACGTCAGGGAGCTGTGGTACAAGCTGGGCCTATTCTGGAGTTCCTCCCTGACGATAAGAGGATGGAGGCAATCACTCTCTTCCAGGAAGGATAAGTAGTGTTCCCAGGCATACAGCAGCGAAGGATAGCGTTGTCGTCGCCCACAGGGCAGGACGCCGGCTCCGAAGCAGGCCTGAACCGTCTGGGACGTCGGCCCCCACACATGCACCACAGTGGGAGGCCGGCTGACGAGGTTCATCAGCAAGTGGAGGAAGATCACCACCGACAGATGGGTGGTGGACGCTCTCACCCAGGGGCACACACTGTCCTCAGATCCCTCCGATTACCAGTCAGGAGCAGCACATCCCTTAGCTCCTGGAAGAGATACGGGCCATGATGTGAAAAAGGACGATAGAGCTGGTTCCATATCGACTCTGGGGCTCCAGAGTCTATTCCAGATACTGGTCAGAAAGAAGACAGGAGGCTGGAGACCCATCCTAGACCTGCAACGTCTCAACAAATACGTGAAGTCCCAAAAGTTCAGGATGGTCACATTGCAACACGTGCTTGGCCAACTGGAGGAAGGAGACTTCTTGACGTCGGTGGACCTGGAGCACGCCTATTTCAACGTCCCCATTCACATGAACCTTTCGTAGTGCAGGCTGAGCACTACCAGTTCAAGGCTCTACCTTTCGGATTGAAATCAGCCCCCAGAGTTTTCACAAAATACTTGGCACCGGTGGCTGCACATCTACGTCTAGGGGACATACACGTATACCCGTACTTCGACGACTGGCTCATCCGGGCCCACTCTCGGGATTTGTCCATCAGACACATGGAGACAACCGTCCAACTGCTGACGACTGTGGGATTCTCCATCAGCTATCCGAAATCCTACTTAACACCATCGCAGAACGCGCTGTTCCTAGGAGCTGGACTCAATACGGTGTCCTTCCTGGCATCACCCTCTGAGGAGCGGGTAGCAGCCATTCAAGGGAAGTTGCAGCGACTGTCGTCGATTAAGACACCCGCGGTGCGGGCTATCAAGTCGTTACTCGGCATGATGTCGTCCTGCACCTACCTCATCCGGCTCTGCAGGTTGCAAATGCGACCTCTTAAGGGGATCCTGGACAATCGCTGAATACAGGTGTCCAGACGCTTTGCCGACAAGATCCTGCTCGACGACAAGTACCATTGGGCGATAAGGTGCAGGGGGGTCGTCCGCTCCAATATTGCCCAGGGAACAGGGTTTCAAAACCCTCCATACCAGGAGACGGTCACCACGGACGCTTCCCTGGAAGGCTGGGGAGCCCACACCGGATGTCTGCCTGCCAGAGGCCTGTGGCTGCCGGAGGAGAAGGATCTCCATATCAACATCCTGGAGCTAGGGGCAGTGTTCTGAGCCCTCAAGTCGTTCCTACCGTCTATGAAGGGCAAGGTGATGAGGATCTTCACGTACAACACCCCCACCATGTCCCTACATCAGAAAACAGGGGGGCACTCGATCCCCAGTGCTCTCCAAGAAAGTGCAGGACTTGTGGCGCACTTGTGGAGTCAAGAACACTATTGCAGACTCCCTCAGCAGGGAAATGCGCTCCTGCCACGAGAGGGCACTTGGGCAGGACCAGGTGGACTGCATCTTCATCAAGTGGGGCAGGCCCCAGATCGATCTGTTTGCGACGGTGGCAAACTCCAAATGCCAGACGTTTGCCAGCAGATTCTACCAACTGAGGAGCCTGGGGGACACGTTCTCCTTCCCGTGGGAAGGGCTGTTGCTGTATGCGTTTCCTCCATTGTCTCTCCTGCTATGAATCATCAACACACTCAGATAGTGCCAATGCAGGATGATACTCATCGCCCCGGCATGGCCAAGGCAGATTTGGTATCTGGACCTTCTCAGCCTGTCAGCGTCGCCTCTGATCAAGCTGCCAGTGGGTCCAGATCTTCTCACCAGAGAAGGAGGCTCAATCCTACATCACGACTCAGTATCGCTGAACCCGAGGGCTTGGTTCCTGCAGCCCTAGAGTTTGGAGGATATGAGTTGCCAGCAGGCTGCAGGGCGGTTCTCGCAAAAGCCAGAGCATCATCGTCCTTGAAGGGCTACGGTCATAAGTGGAAGCATTTCGCTACATTGTGCCGGTCACAGAATATTACCCCTTTGAGAGTCATGGCCCCACAGATCCTGCCAAACTTGCTTTTCAAGGCGGGACTGTTGTATGACTCCATCTAGGTACATCTGGCGGCTATCTCCCGCTACACCAGGTCTCCATAAAGATCTTCGCTTTGGTCACATCGACTCGTCAAGGAGTTTTTCAAAGGACTTTTGAGATCTTTCCCCCCGGTGAAGGCTCCTGTCCTGTCATGGGAACTCAATGTGGTTCTGATGAGGCTCATGGGGGCCCCCTTTGAGCCTCTGCATCAGGCTCTGCTCAAGTTCCTCTTGTGGAAGACGGCTTTCCTGGTGGCCATCACCTCTGCCAGGAGGGTAGGTGAGATCCAGGCCCTATCCTGAAAGCAACCTTACCTGACTTTCCATGAATCGAGGGTGGTGCGACGTACGTACCCCTCCTTCATGCCGAGGGTTCCGTCGGAATTGTACCTCAACAAGCCTTTGGTGTTACCTGTTTTTTTGCTGAAACCTTTGTTACCGGCGGAAAGGGCCTTGCATTCTCTGCATGTTGCTCGTGCCCTGAAGCTCTACGTCACATGCACAAAGAGTTTTCGGAAGACTCCAAAAATGTTTGTGAACTTTGGTCCTGTGAACCAGGCCTTGTCCAAGACTTCCTTTTCAAGATGGCTCTCTGGCTGCATCGTGCAGTGTCATTGGTTGGCTAACCGACCGCTGCCCAGCTGTCCGAGAGCCCACTCCACCAGAGTGATCACTGCAACACCGGCGTTCCTGTCTGGTGTGCCCCTGCTCGACATCTGCAGGGCTGCAACGTGGAGGTCCACTCACACCTTCACGAAATTCTGCTGCTTCAACAGGTATTCCAGGGAGGTGTCCCAGAGTCAGCCAAGCAGTTCCCACGCAACCTGTTTGCTTCAGGTGAGTCTGTTCCAGGGGTAAGTGTAATTGCTTTGGTTGAGTCTTGCCACCTTCTGTGGTTGTGTAATGTTGTACTGCTATGTATTCGCTACTCATGAGCATGTGAATCCATGCCAGACCCCATGCTGGAGAAGGTTTAAGTTACTTACCTGTAACTATTATTCTCCAGCATGGGTCTGGCATGGATGTACATGCAGTCTCCAGCATGGGTCTGGCATAGATTCACATGCAAACCCTCCCTCTGACCCCTCTGCGGCTCTTCTTGTTCATACTGCCACTTTATGCTCCCAGTAACACAAAGAACCTCTCTGAAAGCACTCGCTCTAACTCATAAATGCCTCCCCAACCAAGCCCCCTGCTATCTGGCCAATAGATTCTCTATCCACACTTCCAACAGACCCCTCAGAAGTGTCCAGACTAACTGCCTCTCCATACACCATTTCAACCTTCAGAGATGTGGCAGGATCAGCTTCCCAGTCATGTCATGGCGGCGAAACTCTGGAACTCGCAGAGCGGCCCATCACAAAAGGGGTAGGGGCAGGCGTGAGCCCCAAGCCAGGCCCCCCTGAATGAGAAGGACTCATAAGCACTGTCAGCAATTTCTATTGATTACCGGAATGAAACAAACAAGAAGACAGGGGCTAGGAGGGGACTTGATGGTGTACCCTATATCTGGGGATTGAACAAATGGGTTTTAGCGCACTTACACAGTTAGTCTCTTGACTCTTAAAATTGACTAAAATTCCGAAGCACATTGCTCAGTGGTTCATTAGGAAGTTTGAGTCACTCTGGAAACCAGTTGGTTTGGGGAGGAAGAGGGAAGGAATGGGGAGGGTAGGGAAGTTGGTAAAGGGTCAGGGGGAGGGGTAATAGACACACTGCACAACATAAGGGCTCAGACACAGAAAGTGGTACGAACAATCACAAAATAAAGAACGGCATTCAAATTATTAACACATAATATAAGGGTTTTGAATTCCCAGAATAACTGGGAAAAACGGAAGCTCTTCCTGGGTAGGAAGAAGCCAGATATCATAGCGCTTCAGGAGAAACAGATACAGAAAATGGACAAACAGAAGCTGAAATTGAAGGGATACCCACAAATGTATCAAGCTAATACATAAGGGAAGGCAGGAGGATCGCTATGGCAGTCCGAGAGATTTCAGGGTTACATATAATCGGGAAGGAAACAAGACATAGATGGTAAATATGTATTAGTGAAATTCTGATGGTGGACAGGTTTGTATACAGTAGCATCAGTGTATGCGCCTAACAATGGGCAAGATGGCTTCTTGAGAGCATTACACACTAAATTGGAGCGGTTTGCCAAAGGGGGCATTATACTGATGGAGGACCTCAATATGGCCTGGGACCCGCAAACCGAAATGAAGAGTGCTTACCAAATCTGAAGATGGCTGTCAGAGGAGGGGCTTAGGGAGAGGACTGTCATTGGACAGTATGACCCAGAGGACAGTGATTGGTTTAAAGGAGAAATACAGTTTGTAAGTGTAAGTGAAAGTGAAACTGTTTTTTCATTTACCGATGAATTCTCATCCTGACTAAGGGGAATATTCATGAACATGTGAATCCATGGTGGAGAACAATAGTTACAGGTAATGTAATCAACAGTTGGGGACAAGCACCCGTTAATTACATTGCAGCTCATTCTGAGGACAGAACTTTGGTGCTATTATCCTTTTATCAGCCTCTGTGAGCCTCCCTCCCAACTATCCTGTCTCCTGTCACAGTTCATGGATGTGTCTGAGGTCTTTTGACCTACTTCATTTTTGGCTCACTGCACTTGCCAATTCTTACCAAAGAGTCCAGCTCGCAGTCCTGCCACAATGTTTTGTTCTGGTCCCATGGTGTACTTACGTCCTGCAGGCCTATCCTTCTGGAGTTTCCATTTTACGCCAAGGGAAGAGAGAGCAGAGCATAGTCTCTATGCTTATCTTTCAACACTTGGCAACCTTTCTAAGACTACTGGAGTATGTACTGGAACATGGCACAGACCAGTCTAAAGTATGGTTAATTGGTCCCAGACCTATGTTGAAGGTTAACAAATAAAACAAAGGAAGGTTGGTAAACTACATAAGAGGGACAAGGGGATAATGCCTTTTGCTCCATAGTTGAAGGATAAATGTAAGTCCTGACTGCTTTTGTCAGACGATGCAGAGCTTATGTTGACTTTTTATTAATATTTCAAAGATGCTTTAATAGATGGAAAAAAAAACATGACACTAAATGATTCTAAGCTAGAAGAATACTCGGTTAAGTACGTTTTTCTGTTACATGTTTAGTAGAAATGTCATCAATGCAAGTAGACAGTGAGTTTTTCAATATTCTTGATATATTCTTGGTTGCAACCCAACAGATTAGATGTTAATAGTTGAGTCATTTTATAGCTATCATTTTCAATTCCTAACCTACAGATATAATTTCTAATTATGCCTGTGCATTGGGGAATGGGAATGCACACAGCCCTGTACACATAGAGATCCTGATTTCACCTCTCAGCCGCTCGTCTTCTAAAATCCTGCCATAATCCCATACCGAGCGAGAATCTCCTGGCAGCAGTGGAGTCGCACATTTGACAGCCATAGTGTCCTCACATGCAAAAAATGTCCAAATTGAAGGATGCCTGGGTCATCCCGCTCCTTAAAAAACCATCAATGGATGCAAATATACCAACCAATTATAGGCCCATCACTACGGTGCCATTTTTGCTAGAAATTCTTGATCGAGCTGCTTACCTGCAGATCCAAGATTACTTGGAATCCAACAAACTCTTGGGACTGAGGCAATCTGGGTTCTGTCCGCGGCACGGTACCAAAACTGCCCTTATCGATCTTAAAATACAGATTGAAGACCTAAAAGATAAGGGTAAACTTGCACTACTACTTCTAATAGATCTATCTGCGGCGTTTGACCTTGTAAATCACCAAATATTTTGTCGATACCTCAAACTAGCTGCCGACTTTTCTGACAAAGCAACGGCGTGGATCAGTTCATTCTTGGAAAACAGATCCATGAGGGTTTTCTCTCCCTCTGCGACCACAAAACCATCACCGGTCACCTGCAGGGTACCACAAGGATCGTGTGTGTCCCCTACACTGTACAACGTATTTACGAAGCCACTATTCGATATCCTGGACTATCCGGGTGTCACCTACACTAATTATGCAGATGACACCCAGATACTCATTCCCATTACAGGTGATCACACAACTGATGTTAACTCCATCTACCAAGTCATTCAAGCTTGGATGGTGCAACATAAACTTTGTCTGAATGACGAAAAGACAGAGCTTCTCATCCTAGGCTCTCATCAAAGACTCAACAAATTAGAACCCTTCTTTAAATCTTTCATCATTGATGGCAATATCATCAAGGTCACAAAGGACACTTAAATGTTAGGCATCTATATTGACTCCACCCTCTCTCTTGCCAGACAAACTAACGCAGTCTCCTCCGCGGAAGCATACACATGTAAGCTCATCACAGCATGCCGTCCGTTCTTATCGCCGGACAACTGTACCACACTAGCTAGGACACTGGTTATGTCCAAAATTGACTATTGCAATGCCCTTTATCTTGGTACCAACCTTTGCAATATCAATAAGTTACAGATCATCCAAAACAATGCCATTAGAGCTGCACTAAATATCCCCAGGAACCGACACATTTCTGACACCAGACGAAGCATCCGATGGCTCCCAGTAACACAAAGAATCTCTCTGAAAGCACTCGCTCTAACTCATAAATGCCTCCCCAACCAAGCCCCCTGCTATCTGGCCAATAGATTCTCTATCCACACTTCCAACAGACCCCTCAGAAGTGTCCAGACTAACTGCCTCTCCATACCCCGTTTCAACCTTCAGAGATGTGGCAGGATCAGCTTCCCAGTCATGTCATGGCGGCGAAACTCTGGAACTCGCTCCCCAACCCACTCAGAGCTGAACCCTCCTTCCTGGCATTCAAGAGCAAGGCCAAAACCTGGTTGTCTGCCCAAGACCTGCCCTTGGTTCAGACCACTCGCTAAGTGACCTCTCTCTACGGCATACTCTTGTGTAAATGTGTAATTAACTGATCTTACAATCTGTATATATATATATATATTTCTGTAAATGCGTTTGTTTATGCTTATACTTTGCTGTAACCTAAGTGATGCGCCTGGATGCCCTCGGCCTGGTGCACTATATAAACAAATAAAATACAAAATACAAATACAAATTAGTACAAGTGGGTCATCGTAACAAATGCTTTAATGTTAGGACAAGTGTTGTTAAACATGAAATGAGGTCCAATCCCAATGTACATTATGTACTTTGAGGTTGGTGCTCATTTCATGTTTAACAACAGTCATCCTAATATTAAAGCATTTGTAACCATGACCCACATGTACTAATTTCTACATTACGTACTTAGTGATTTAGGCATGCAGCCCTTTTTTACAGACATAATTGTCCACACAAAGATCTGTCACTCTTCTTATCTTTCCAAAATGCACTTTGATTTTATGCAAAGCAGCCAGGTGATCTCATTAGTTCTATTCGTCCCTTTCCCCCTTTTCATATGGGTATTTTGAAGGAGTACATCAGGAGTATATTGGACTTTCCATCTAAAAATGATAATCTTCTATCAGAAAATAATGTATATGATTATTCTAGGTTTTGCTCACATTCTTTGATCCGTAGGACAAATGTAATGTTCTTATTATGACTACAATATATACTTCAATATATACGTAGAGTTGAAATGAACATCGTAACATTGTAAAAGGAGCTAGTTTATAATCTCATTTTTGATTGCTTCTTTTTCTAAGAACAGCCACAATTTTCTCAGAAGATGTTCTTCCCTGGTGGAAATTCTAAAAAAGAGCTACTTTGTAATGTCAGACCAATTTTGAGTCATGTTTTTTATAGCTTCTTTTGCTAAAAATGGCCACGAATATCTCGGAGGATGTTCTTCCCTGGTGAAAAGGATCTTGCTCAGATTAAAACCAATGATCAATTTTTTCTCTGAGCACCAAGGTAACATTTTAATTTGGTGTGCAGGTCACAGTGCTGAACCCGCACAATTATTACAGTATCCACAAACACCAATAATTAGCAAAAAGTAAAAAATACCAAACACAGTAATAGACCTTGCAGCCTGGTCCTCTGGTCCCTTACAAGGTCTGTCAGAACCCTAGAACCCCATTTGGAGCCTATCTGTGCCCCTCTTGCCTCTCCGGTGCAGGCAATGCAGCTTCAGATAGACCGTATTCATTGAGTATGCCCTAAGAGATCAGAGCTGGGTTCTAGACCGCAAGATGTGGTGGTGGCAATAACAGCATATGGGCAAAAAGAACAGATTCTGCTTGGTGCCTGAAAATCAGGCCGAGTAATGGATTAACAGAACAGAGATTTATATATGTCAGGATGTGGCACAGTCAACACTAGTGAAGAGAAGGATCACTGGCCTGGTCGTCCGAGCATTGGGCCAAGCGCAACTAAAATATGAATGGGCCTTTCCGTTTGGATTATTTTTCTCATGGGACGGGAAGCAACACTGCATTACCACATGCGAAGAAGGGGCACAAATATTACATTTGGTGGACGAGGAGGCTCCGTAAGTGAGTCAAAGGCCGATAAGGGTGTCGCACAAGAGAAAGGTATGGCAATGGTCAACAGCAATGGAGAAAGGACAAAAGAAAAGGGCTCAGAGCGGCCCATCACAAAAGGGGTAGGGCCAGGCGTGAGCCCCAAGCAAGGCCCCCCTGAATGAGAAGGACTCATAAGCACTGTCAGCAATTTCTATTGATTACCGGAATGAAACAAACAAGAAGACAGGGGCTAGGAGGGGACTTGATGGTGTACCCTATATCTGGGGATTGAACGAATGGGTTTTAGCGCACTTACACAGTTAGTCTCTTGACTCTTAAAATTGACTAAAATTCCGAAGCACATTGCTCAGTGGTTCATTGGGAAGTTTGAGTCACTCTGGAAACCAGTTGGGTTGGGGAGGAAGAGGGAAGGAATGGGGAGGGTAGGGAAGTTGGTAAAGGGTCAGGGGGAGGGGTAATAGACACACTGCACAACATAAGGGCTCAGACCGAAAGTGGTACGAACAATCACAAAATAAAGAACGGCATTCAAATTATTAACACATAATATAAGGGTTTTGAATTCCCAGAATAACTGGGAAAAACGGAAGCTCTTCCTGGGTAGGAAGAAGCCAGATATCATAGCGCTTCAGGAGAAACAGATACAGAAAATGGACAAACAGAAGCTGAAATTGAAGGGATACCCACAAATGTATCAAGCTAATACATAAGGGAAGACAGGAGGATCGCTATGGCAGTCCGAGAGATTTCAGGGTTACATATAATCGGGAAGGGAACAAGACATAGATGGTAAATATGTATTAGTGAAATTCTGATGGTGGACAGGTTTGTATACAGTAGCATCAGTGTATGCGCCTAACAATGGGCAAGATGGCTTCTTGAGAGCATTACACACTAAATTGGAGCGGTTTGCCAAAGGGGGCATTATACTGATGGAGGACCTCAATATGGCCTGGGACCCGCAAACCGACATGAGTGGGAGGATATACCACAGTAAGGTAATCACGTGGAAAAAATTGAAAGACATTAGGACACACCTGGCACTGAAAGACATCTGGAGAACAACACAGGGAGACGAGAAAGGTTACACCTTTTACTTGCATGTTCATAGAACGTTCTCACGGATCGATTATGTCTGGCTATCCCTACAATGATAGGTAAGGTAGAAGCAATTGCTATTGGTGCGATTGCAATCTCAGATCACACACCGATTATGCTCATTATGCACCAAGATAGAGAAGGGGAAGGGCTCTGGAAATGGAAATTACACGTGGTGAAATTCAAGATAGAATCAAAGAATGCTTTGACATGGAAGCCTTGAGAAGTGTCCGGAACTTAAAAGATCTGGCTCAAGTCTGAGGGGGGAGGAAGGCCATTCCAGAGGGAGGAGCAAGCCTAGGAAAAGGATCTACCTCCCACTTTCTGCTTGGAGAAGCGTTTGACCTGCAGCGATTTAGAGCCAGAAGACCGAAGGACTCTGGCCCGGGAGGTATTGGGCCGGGAAAGCTGGATGTAGTCCAGCCTAGAGAGAACCAAGGCTCTGGAGACGTTGAGTTTCTGGGGGAAGGCGATGAAAGGTAGAATGCCCCTTAGGCGGTGCAACTGAAAGTTGGACTTCTTGGCAAGGTCTATGATGTGTGGAGAGAAAGAGAGATATGAGTCAGAGATGATCCCAAGGTTTTTTGCCTCACAAATGGGTGAGGGGAAGGGACCCAGGGAGTCTGGCCAAAGAGTTGGGTGAAGCAAGGAGAAGGCGTCCCAATGAGAAGGATCTCTGCCTTACTGGCATTAAGGCAGAGATCATTGGCAGAACACCATGCGTGAATAGCAGTCAGGTATGAGGGAGCAGGAGGAGGTAGAGGAAGGCAGCTTGAAAGAGAGTTGTGTGTCATCTGCGTAACACTGGAAATGAGGGGAGAAAGTGGAGATCAGGTGGGCCAGAGGGGCCAGGTAGATGTTGAAGAGCCAAGGTGATAGGATAGAGCCCTGAGGCACACCACAGGTAGAGAGTGAGGCGGAGGAGATGAAAATGACCCGTTTGCACTTGGGAAGGTCTGTTTGAAAGGAAGGAGGTCAGCTACGCCAGTGCCCAGTCTGTGATGCCTAGGGTATCATGAAGATGGTTTATGAGGATGGAGTGGTTGACTGTGTCAAAAGCAGAAGAGAGATCGAGGAGGATCAGAACAGAGAAAGTGTTAGAGCCCCGGTTGGAGAGTTGCTCTTCACAGGTTTTCAGGAGAGCAGTTTCTGTACCTCCGGCAGCCCTAGAACCTGACTGGTGGTCATGGAGGCATTCAGCCATTTCGGCGTGGAGGGTCAATTGGGGGATGACCAGCTTCTCCATGAGTTTGCCCAAGAAAGGGGTGATAAGATAGGGTGATAGTTAGGCGGGCAAGAAGGGTCAGCAGACAGCTTTTTTAGGAGAGGATGCACAAGAGAGTGCTAGAGGGGTTGAGGGAAGGAGCCAGTGGCAAATGAGTGGTTGCAGAAGGTCAGCCAAGACAGGAACGAGAGAGGCGATGTTGTCCTTGATGGTTGCGGAGGAGCTTGGCAACACCTGTTTAGAGGAAACTTTCAAAGAGCAGACAACTCTAGAGATCTTATCTGGTGCAATGGGAGAGAAAGAGGACAGTAAGAGGGAGGGTAGGGGGGCCAAGGGAGGCGAGAGAAGGGGGGACAGATGACAAAGAGGACAGGATGTCCAGAGTTTTGGAGGAAAAGTGGGTGGCCAGTGCAGAGCAGAGCGCCTGCGAAGGGGGAGGAGAGGAGGAGACTGCGGTAGGAATGGCAAGTTCCTTGCAGATTTTAATGAGTTCACCCGTGTTGTTGGTGGCTCCAGAATTGCGGGCTTGGACATGAGCCCTCTTCTTGGAGCAGATGGAGAGATGCTATTACCTTTGGAGTAGGCGGGTGGCCAGTTTGTCAGAGGATAAGCTAGATGACTGCCACTTCCGCTCTGCAGCTTTGCACTTGCGTTTCAAAGCGGCCAAGTCAGGGTCATACCAAGAGTTGCATTGGGAGGCAGGCTTCATGTGGATCCCCATGATGGTGGCAAGGATGTCCAGGGTGTTAGAGATAGAGAGATGAAGGTTAGCTAGAACAGAGTCAGAAGGAGAGTCTAATGAAGAGGGGGGTAAATGCAGCGACTGACACACGCTTCATTGGTAGAATGACGGAGAAGGAGACTGGCAGTGCAGACAGAGGCGTCGGGGGACAGGGTAGGTCAAGGTGGGAAAAGAGGAGAAAGTGGTCAGACGAGGAGAGAGGGGTAGTGAGAGGGTTAGAGAGGGGGATATCTGTTGATATGAGAGCACCCAAGGTGTATTCGGCAGGGTGGGTTGGCCAGAGGGAAGGATAAAGAATGAAAGAGTGTCGCAGAGGTCGTAGAAGAGAGCAGTAGCAACACAGTGTTAGACTCAAGGAATAGCCTCTAATCACATTTGTTGTTCCCTTATTTATTATGTTGTCTTATATTGTGTATTTTTATCTTCTTGCACAGTGCCGCAACAGCATGACCATTGCAGTTTTCCCATTATATATTATTGAAAATTATTTGCCATTCTAAATGTGATGTCTGGGCTCAAGTTTCAATCATTTTTTCCATATCCATATTTCCTTCTGGATAATAGAAATGATGCCGGATTTGTATTTGCATGTTTGTGCTGCTAATTGGTGTGTTTGCTTTGTTTCATAGAAAAAAAAATGCATCCTAATCACTCAAAAAGGTTAAGCCTGCTCTCCCAGCTCGCTCTCCCTTATAACAAATCCCACCCAAAATCAGCGTCTCCAAAAAAGCATAGGAAATCTAGGACTGTCCTAGCCGAGAACCACAAAAGAAGGCGTTTGGAGGTGGTTCAAAGCCCGGAGCAACTTGTCCTAAGAGCAGACCTGGACGTGACGAAAGGTATTCTGGTGAAGGATTAGATGCACTTCTGATTAACAGGGCGGTGATCGCATCATGCAATGCCAGTAACCGCCTACTGCAACACATCTGGCATCTGCCATCTTCCTTTCAATGCCTCAACACTGTCCTGCAGATTTAGCCTCCATCTCACAATCACTCCTGCTTTGATGCTGTTAAAATTCTGCTTCTAGACAATTACATATCTAAAATGGTTTTAAACAAGCTCTTATTCGCCGCCATGGCCTGCTGAAGCATCCTCTATTGACATTGTGGGAAAAGGGTAGGGGTTCTTGGCTGCTGTGTCCGCTGTATCTGTGTCTGGTGCATCCTTCTAACAGTGTGAAAATTAACCAGTGTGAATGATTGCATGAGCCATACAAAGCTGGGATTTTATAGCACGCCGCACCAGTTTGCAGAACTGGTTCTATGTCCATTGTGTGGAATTAATAGCACAAAGCAGGTTGTTTTCATTTTGTAGCAACATTCACTCTGATCACTTCTAAGAGTGAGGTCATCCCAGTTATACACACACACACACGTTGTTTTACATCAAATCTCTCTGAGCTTAAACATGTTCTCTGACAAAGAGTGTAACTCTTCTTTGCAGAATGACGTGTGCTCCCTATTGACCAAACAGCTTTTCAAACATCCCCCACTGTATTGACAAGAATTAAATATTGGAATGCAAGAAGCTAGCAGTCAACAATATATACAATACTCTATGGCAAATCCCAGCTTTCATGTGCACAAAATACTGTTTTTCGACTTCCAACTAACGCTAATATGTAATCCCTTTTGTTTTTATCTCAAGATCTTACAGCTGAATTCTATCCCTTTCCCTAAGAGGGCTATCTAAACCTAACCGCTACTTCAAAATTGTGTTTCAATGCCACTTTCAAAGCTTGGCAACCGGTTTAGTCAGTGGTTCCCTAAAATGTTGTGTGTGCCACAATCCTAAAATATGAGCAAATGTATGATATTGTTTTGCTACCTTTTGTGTTTAATTGTTTTTTGAAACACTTGTTTTTCCGCCTCTCTAATGGGGCCGATTCAGCACAGAGATGAACTCTGTTGTTGTGTCTGGACCCACTGGTAGTGAACCACTGAGTTAAAACACCTGTCGCTGTCATGTGGACAAGTTGGTCAGTGTTTTGGCCAGTTTATTGGAATGCAAACATGACATGGTTTTGAAATTCTTTGGCATAGATTGGAGCTGGAGTCCAGGTGCTAGACAGAAAGACGTGGTCTTTATGCACATGTGATATAACAATGCATTTTTGTTTGCCAGTTGCTGCCCGATGGTGGGGTGCGAAAAGAATCGACTACGCTCTGTACTGCCCCGATGCACTGACTGCCTTCCCCACCATTGCCTTACCACATCTCTTCCACGCCAGCTACTGGGAGTCAACAGATGTAGTCTCTTTCCTATTAAGACAGGTACCACAACCCATCTGTTACTTCTCTGTTATTCGGTCATAGTAGTTTATGGTTGCACGTATGTCTTTTGTAATTCAATAACTTTTGGGTGCAGCAAGCCATGTTTCATTGCTGCTGTCTGAAGCACAATTGCAGTCTTTTAAGAAATTCCAAATGTGAAAACATTTTGGGACCTCTGGGTTTGATTCTAGGGGCAAAGGTGTAATGTAATGCCTGTGTTACACAGGAAGTCGCTGAGACACATTTAAGCAGCATATGTGTGAATGACAAACACCTTAAAAGAATGCATTTGTATTTGTTTTATATAGCGCCTTAATCCAAGGCGCTTTACAGTTAACAACAAGAACACATTAAACATGGAACAGTAGAAGCAATAACAGTAAACGGGAATCAAACCAGAAAATCGGCATGTAGAACAATTTACATAAGAAAAGGGGAATGGAGAGGAAGGGGGTGGGGGAAGAGGGAGAGAAAGTAGTGAATAACGTGAAGAGTAGGAGAATTTAGAAGAAAAGGGAAAAGATAAAGAGAACAAAAGGAAGGGTACTAGAGGGAGGGAGAGAAGGGGGAGGAAGTCAAGGAGGGGAATGAAGGAGAGATTTCAATGAGGAGCGGAAGGAGGAATAGGTAAGGGAGGAGCGGATAGAAAAAGGTAGGGAGTTCCAGTGTAAGGGGGCAAGGAGCTGAAAAGAGCGGAAACGAGAGGAGGCACAAGGGGGTGGGGGAACCAAGAGTAAGAAGAGATCAGCGGAACGAAGAGAGCGAGAGGGGCTGTAGAAGGAGAGAAGAGAGGAGAGATAAGGAGGAACAAGGTTAAGGTTATGAAGTGATTTAAAGACAAGACAAAGGAAGTTGAATTTAAGTTGCGAGTGGAAAGGAAGCCAGCCTAAGTGAGAAAGGGAGTCATGAGGGGAGAGAAGACAGAGGGTGCAGATAGCGGAGTGGTAAAGGGATTTGAGGGGGCAAAATGGGATGTGGGGAGACCTAAGAAGAGAGATGAACAATAGAAAAGGTGAGAAAAAATGAGCGAGGAAATTAAGAGTTTAGTAGCATGAGAGAGGGACGGGTTTTACGGATTTTACGGATGTCAAAGGGATGGTAGCAACATGCCCAAGAGGTGAGGGAAGGGTCAAAGTAAATACCAAGATTGCGAGCATGGTTAGAAATAGGAAGATTAGAAGGCGGAAATTGAATAGAAGGAGGGGGAGAGGGAAGAGGAAGTGTGTTAGAAGGAAAGAACAGTTACTGTGCACTCAAAGATTTTCAAAGGCATTAAAAGTTACTGTCCACTGTTCTGCCCCCCTGTGTTCTGGATCCTTGTATGGAGATCGCTGATGCCTGATATATATGTTTAAATTCCCAAGAAATGCCCCAAAGTAAATGGGGACTTTGTGGAGAGGCCCTGCTCGTCCTGACCGTTACAGGTACTGAACTAGGCCGTTTTCTACCTACACAGAAAAAGAAGCTACCTTCACAACCCCAGACCTATTTGCAGTGTAATTGATATTTAGACTCCATTTACCGATCTTAATCTTAGCTCACTGTCAGATCCATGATGAATTCTGAGTATGAGATGAAAGGGTGATTCCTCATTATATTTTTTCCAAAAGCTTGTAATTTGGTTTACTAAAGTTGTGAAATTGAGAGGCGATGTTACCATTTGTATATCTACAGCTTACACTTCTATAGATATTATAATGAATATCTGTTAGTACATTTTCATATCAGATGTTGTTACTCTTTGAGCATCACCTTTTCCTTTGTTGTTCCCTAACTTGCACCTGTTAGTTTAATTTCCCAAAAATGGTGAGAAGTGGGACAAATGGAGACCATAGGGGCACAACTCCTCTACTTTCCCGTGGCATTAAATCAAACAATGGGTCAGTGTTGCTATGGTTATTTGTGATTTATTGTTATTACTCTGAGGTATGCGTTCCATGGCCAATATACCGAATTCTTTAATATGCAATATGAAAAGGCTGGGAGCTGTTTCTTTTAGTGATGTGAACATTTTGCCACAAAAAGGCTGTTTTGGAACCGTCAAAAGCGGCGATTCCCGTGTCTGAATCCAATGTGCCCTTTCTGTGTTCTGCTGCAATATGAATTTGCAAAAAACAGTCAACTTCATTTGGGTAGCAGTTTCCAATGCTTTACGTTCACCCTGTTCTGTGTAGCAGCAATTGGAAACTGGGCAAGCATACAGCCATCTCAGAATATGGTTTTGTTGATCTGGCAAGGGGGTGTTCTGTGGGTGCCCTTGATGGCAAATATTTAATTTATGTATTAATTTAAACATTTATAAAGCGCCTTTGGCCCATAAGTAAACGGGCAGTATGGGTAAACAGGTTCTGTAATGTAATGAAATACAACAATAAATATTTCACCTATGGTGTTATTGCAAAGTGGATCTGCCCTGATGAAGAGCAATGTGTGAAACACTTTTGGCAGTATTGTGTACATACATTGGAAACACCCCTCCATTAACACATTCAAGTAATTGGGGGACCACAGGAATCTTCCCACTAAGTGATGAGACACCTGGTGGAGGTTTACCGGAGGTTCCCAAGATCCTCTCCACCAAGCATATTCCATCATGTCTCTCAGTTAGTAGTTCAGACAGTAGGGAACAGGTCTGAACTCCCCTATGACACATCATAGGGATTTCCCTTCACCTGACCACCTTCACTGCAATAGTCTCTAAAAACCCAGCACACCTTTGCCAGGGGCTGACCTAACATAGGACTTCCCAAGACACCCTGTGAGACAGCGAGAGACGCCCATCCCCACAACTCCAATGTTCAGCAGGGAATCATGTAATTGATTTAAATGTAAACTGCCTGAAGTGGGTTCAGGTCAGTCCAGGTAAGAGATAGAGAGGCAGGAGGAGGAACAGTGTGATGTTGGATTTTGTGAGGCAGACGGGGCGGTGGGAGGAGTTGTGAGTGTATTGATGGGTGGGTCTGGTGCACATCATCCTTTAGGATGGGGAAGCGCCTGCGTGGGTCCGCCCACGCATCCGATAATTAAGAAGAAGAAGAAGAAGATGATCATGCCTTAAAAAAGTAGGTTGATTCAGAGATGAGTGGGAAATAAACGACCCAGGGTAATGATTCCCCTGTGATGGGAATAAGAAAGAGTGTCAATTCATTGGGAGGATACAGAAATAATAATGGATTGAAGGAAAATGTAACTGTTTCCTGCAATCCACGCTCCGCCAGGTGACACGATTTCCTCGGCTCCCCTACGCCGACCCGGCACTAGAATTCGCTATCCAGCAACATTGGCACCCTGACTCAGGAGGACCACCCATCAGCTCTATCCAGAGCCACATTTCTACTCTATTGGCCCTGAAAAAGACTTAGGTCGAAACGCGCGTCGGCTGTGTGCACTCACCTATGTTGAACAACTGGCTTTATCTGCCACGTTAATGTTTTCAGATTGCTCTGGTGTTTTGTTGAAAACAATAATAAAGCAACAATTTACTAGCACCAACATGACTCTTCTGATCTGATGATGAACCTAAACCATTAGCGAATCAGCTAAATCCTTGGATTATTGAATCCCCCCCAACGCCCAACATCATCCACAGGTTTGCCATCCCACCTACTGTTTCCTGCAATCCCCTCAAACCCTCTATTAAGTTTGAAGACAACGTTCTGATCAGAATAATTCATCATTGGAATAAACCCACAGAGACAAGATGGAAGAATTATTAAATGTATTTCCCTTACAGTCAGAATTGTATTTAGATTTTGTGCACTGTGAAGAAAATGCTGGAAATTAGAATGTATACTGAAACAAATTGATACATTTATCAGTAAAGAATGAAAAATAGAAATTGAAGGTTGGTCTGGGTGGATGTTAAGATATCTATACTTTTCCAAATAGACCATCATTTATGTAATCATGTTAGAGTATTCATATAGTATCCAGTGGGGGCATGGTTTCAGCCTCCCAGCCAATGAGGAGGCTCAGAACAGGGGCTTTCCCACACGGTAAAGCCCCCGCTCCGAACCTCCTCAGAGCTGGAGGCCGCCATCTTCCCTCACCGGGTGCCTGCTATGAGCATCCCTGGTGCCCCAAACCCCAAAGCCCCCATTTCCACATATTTAGCCCCTTTCCCTGGCACTGACTTGCCCTGCGTGTCAGTTGAAAAATAGCGAACATGTTGTTTTTCAACTTTAAAAAACCCACTATTAGTACCCGGTACACAACTTGTCGGGGTACTAATAGCAATATAACCCTTGCAGGGGGAGGGGGGCATTGCCAGGGGAGGAAATGCCCTGGGCTATTGTTAACTGGCCCAGTAATGAAACCCATATGTCCACCGACTCCCCCCTCATATGAAATTGCCCTGGCCTAAACTCATGCAATGAAAGTGGAATGCCAGGGCGAGAGGAATGCAGGCCATTCAAAATGGACTCCAGCCTATTCGAAGCCTGCCCCGAGTTCTGAACTACAAAGCCTTTCTCACTATCAGATGACTGGAAAAAAAAAAACGCCACAGCTAATCAGGTGGTATAAAAGAGGCTCTGCTTTTAGCAGTCAGGTAGAAGAGAACGAAGAGTGCAGCCAGTATCTTGTAAAACTGTCAAATCAGAGCCAGGTGAAAAACAAGAAGAGCTGAGAAAACACAGGAGGGTCAGATACCTGGAGAGAATGCAGAGACTAAGGCACCATGACCAGGGACGTCATTTCACCAAATTGCAAGGGGTAGCAGAAGTGACATCACATGACCCTTGACCTCGACACCACCCCGAAGTGACATCACGGGAAGCGATGGAACACAATCGTTTGTTTACCCCTTGACAAAACAGGAAGTGACATCACATAGCATTGTTTCTAAGTACACTTTGAAAAATATGGTTACAATATCACTGTAACGTGATAAACATTTCATACAAGAGTGGATCACCATATGTATCGACAGAAAAAAACATGCTATAACTGCAACTTGCGAAAAGCAAAATACATAGTCCGAAATGGATGCTTCTTCTACTCTAAATGCTTTTTGGAGGATTTTGTCTACATTGTGAATTTGAAGTGTTTAACAACAGCCTAAATCAGTGACTCTCCCCCTGAAGTGTGCCTGAAGTAAACCTTTAATGAGTCTAGCAATTATTGTTTAGAATTCCAGAAAGACAAATTATTTGTTATACCTATTGTTTCTTAGACTTGTGGAAGAAGCCGGGACAAGAAAGCCAGCCACTCTAGAAACAAAGAGGCACATGGCATTGGCCACAGCCGAGGAGCTTCAGTTTGTAAAAAAAAAAAAAAATCTTTTTTTCCAGGGTTGCAAGGGAGACCTCGGGGGGTTGACGTGGGGACTCCTGGTGACCCCTAAATGACCTCCCTGACCTGTATGTAGTGAGAAGAGCACCATGTGCTTAGCAGAGTGAGAAAACTGGGGAAGAGACAGAACCTGGGAAAGAGTCAGGTCACGGAAGAGCAAATGAAGGAGAAAACCAGAGCGCCAGAGAGAAACAAGACAATCTGCACAGGGCTGTACCTCAGACCCTGCAAAAGATTCGAGAACAAGGAAGACACTTTGTTACATGCTTCCTGGGAGATTCAGTTTAGATCCTGACAGGATCCTAAAACTAGAAAGTACAATCTTGATCCTATTATGTGCTTAAACCCAGGCGGGCGACCTCTGGCTGGTTTATGATAATAATGAAGTCTGACAACGACCCAGATCAACGAAATAAGGAAAGAAATAATTGCTGGTGACAGTAACGGTAATACTCCGGCAGGTGGGGACGGAATTCCTGCTGGGGAGTAAGAAATGCAAGCTTGTTACACAAAGGATTGTGGGGAGGCAACCCCCAGGCCTGAAAGGTTCAAATCTGGAACCAAGAACAAAACTAAGGGACACCAACGAGTGTTCTTTGTGCTATATACCTGAAACTGTGACTGTTAGGTTCGGAAGCCTGGAATAGGACACTTGGTTCTTTAGAGTAGGCCCTTGCACTTCTTGTGTTTGCTCACTGTACTGTGCTATTTGAATCGCTGTATGCACTGCAAGCCCATGAATGTTAGTAGTAGTGGAATCCTGAGTTCCCTCAGTGTTCCACGGATGTCAGTTGGGACACTCAGGATGGCAGTCATAGCTTGAAAGATGCATCTATTGACCGCTCTCCATCTTTCATACTTTAAACAGTGTAACATATTAAAGCTTCATCTACTTTCATACTTACCGGCTCCTGTGTGGTTCTTGCATCTTACCTGTGACCCCTGCAAATCCAGACACTATACCCACCCAGCACCTTGAGTGCAGTTGTTGCCTTCTGTCTTATAGTGGAAGTCTGCTTAGCCCTGATGGCATCCAACCCTTCCAATAGCTACAAGGTTTTGGGGCCAAAGGACAAACTGGGCCTTTCTCAGAAACTTGAACCTTATTTTAGGGGTGATGTAGGAAACCTAGGAGGAATAATAAACACTCACCTTCTGTTGTTTAGTCCCAACCTGTTCACTGTTTGCTTAGCCTAAGCCAGTCAGGCCCTCCAGTTGTTTCCTATACTCTCCTGTATCATAGGCATTCACCTAACCCAATCTATCATTTAATAAAAATGTGGAACTACGTTTTCTGTATCACAAATGTTCCTTTAATCTGACATCGCCATAGATATTGCATATAATTATAGTTCCCTGCTTTTTGCAAATACATAGCAAAATACGTTCTCTTTTAGTCCTGTGGATATGACCGATTTCTATACTCCTAACACCAGCGCTTAATGTGGGGTATCTTGCATTACTTTTGTGTTTATAAGTCACTGAACTAGGAAACCATGCTTCTTCTGCTCCCGAATGGGTTCTCCTTCAAGCAATTGATGACTTGTGTTACAGAGACTAGAGTGGGAAGCACAAAGAGGCTAACAAAATTAATTAAGGGTGGGCACCATGTTCACTTCCATAAGATCCTATTACTTTACTTCAAAGATCCGTATAGTACTGAATCCTATTCATCGGAACAGCACAGGAAAAAGATTCATGCCACAAGGATATCAAACTGTAAGAATAAAGGATCGGGGTCGCCCCTGGACCAACCGTGTGCTCTCGTTATTCCGTAGAAACCAGTTGAAAGAAGATTTATAACCAATCATCATCATTTAAATTCAGTTATAAAACTCCTTGATTTTTCCTCATAAATTATATTCTATATTCAATATTTATTCCATCATAAAAGGCAGTGATTGTCCAAAATAGTGTCCTAAAGCCAATGCATTTCCGGCCCCATGTCTGTCGTCAGGGCTAAACACTATGGGCCTGATTCCATGAATCCATGAATCAGGCCCTATGTAGCATAAGCATCCATCGTAATTAGCAAAAATGACATGCATATCAAATATCAACATGTAAACATGTACCACAAAAAATAAGAAACCCAGACAAACACAAAAAGAGAATGAAAATAACAAAAACATCCAGTCATTAGTACATACTTGTATATCAACCATTCTGTTTTGCCAGGTATGTGAAAAAAGCAAGGCATTTACCTGCATAAGTTTAAAAAGTCTCATGAATGAAAGAAATGACACATAGTCAATGCTCATACTCCTGCTAGTTTATTAAGGTACATTGGGCCTCATTACGACCCTGGCGCTAAGGGGTTAACGGCGCCGTAAAAGGCTGTGGTGCCGTTAACCCCTTAGCGCCTGATTACGAGGTCCCTTTGCGGGTCCCGACCTTAACGGCTGGTTTTACCAGCCGTTAAGGAAGAAACCCGCAAAGGGACTCTCATGGTAATTACGGTACCGCAATTTGCAGTACCGTAATTACCGCCTTCCCCATTCCCATTAAGCCCTATGGCGGCAAAATGGGAATGGGGAAGGGCCATTGGTGAATGGGGAATTACCGCCCCCGCCAACCTCGGAATGGGGCGGTATTTCCCCATTCACCAATGGCGGACCCGTTACAATACCGGCGGCAACCATGGTGCTAATAGCGCCATTGGTTACCGCCGGGGTTGTAATGAGGGCCATTGTCCGTATTCAATAAGAGTTATAGCCGAAATCGTTACTGGAGTGATATCAAAGACCTACTTACCCGTTTGGTGACCCATTCTGTTACTTGCCCAAACGAGAAAACAAGCACAAGCATAATATCATGTCAGTATATATTGATGAGTTTCTAAGTAATGCTGTAGATCAAAGTCTAGATGGAAGGGCTTACCTGCACTTGTTAGTTATGTAATACACAAGTGACATCTGCAAAATCGTGCTGTGTGCACAGCAGCCATCTACCTCTATCAATGGATATTGCGTGCGTGGTGGCGCTAGCACGAAGAGGCTGACACAATGATGCAGCTAGCAACAGGCAGTTTTATTTACATAACCTATTGTGAAAGAACGAAAAGTCTCTTACAAACTCTTTGGGTCTGGCTTCTCCTGGCCAAAGTTCAATGTCGACTTAGTTCCCCCGGCCTTTACATTCAAGTTGCAGATTTTCGGGGCTCATGAACCCGCTTCTTTAGAGTTTCCCTCCCTGGGCCTACAACAACCAGGACTCTGTCTGCGAGGGTGGAAGCCATCTGGAACACTTTGACTGGATCCTAGAGGGACATGGGACACACTACCTCCCTTATGCCGGTCAGCGAGCTGAGCACTAGTTTCTGACATCAAATCCCGGTGGGGCCAACTCAGCCTTCCATCCTACCAAGGTTGATAAATTGAGTACCACGTGGTGGGTAATGATATCAACTGTTTTTACAGTGCTTTGTTGCCCTCCAGTGAGCTAGCTATATATAAAAACTGGTATTATTATTATTCACTCTCTGGGTGTCCAGGTCGGGTGTCTGGTGACAAGGATCAAATCAGCAAAGGGCAGCTCCCTGTTTGGGCCTGTTGGGGCCCAAAGGGGTATAGGGCCAGAAACCCTGCTCAGGCCAGGACCTCACCAAGCTCACCCTTTACCTGCCTTCTTCTTCCACACATAGGGAACCTTGCACCCAACGTTATGTTATGTTATCTTTATTTGTAAAGTGCAACATACGTCCAGAGGCATCTTGGTGTTAGGGGAAGCCCCGACAGGAAAGGCCATCAGAAATAACATAAACCCAGTCCTAAAACAACAGTTTTTAGGAGCCGCTGGAAGAGTAAGTGGTTCTCGTTTGCATAGAGAGAACAAGGGAGGGAATTCCAGAGCTTGACTGCAGCCATTAAGAAAGCGCAACCCGGGGCGCTGTTCTGAGATGAACAAGTGAGGACGTGCCTCCTGGCAGCTCCGTGGGAGCCGCAAATATTCTGATTAATATCCTGCTTTTCTGCCTGACATTTGGTGCACTGTCTGCGAAAGGACACCCAAAGGGTTAAAACCGTGGGGCTCCTGTGCGCATTGGCAACAGTAATCGTTATTTTTGAGAGCAGGCGATCGACCGTCGTCAGCTGCCAATTTGCAAAGCAGCCTTCGGGACGTCTCAAAGAATCTGCTCTGCTACCCGACAGCAGGAGTTCCCTCCGGCTGCAGATCGGGCGGTGTACACCACCTTGCGCCTACGGATCTGGGCCAGTGAGCTCTAAGGTTCAGGCTCCCTACATAATCAGCCGGAGCACTGCAACTACGCAGGGCGCTGATCCGGCGTCCGCACACAGCCGCCGAACTGCTGCCGAAAGAAACAGATTCACCTACCTGACAGGAACAGAGCGGTGCAGACCCGGTAAGGCCTCGGGTTGCAGTGCGATGTGGGATTTCCTTGCACCTGGGCACTCCATCTTGCCGGGAGGGAGACATGACCCGGGGGTGAACAGTGTCGAGAACTTGTGACACTGCAACTGAAAGGCCCCACTATAACGCGTGATCTGTAACACAAGTACGGATTAGTTGAACACTGTGATACCCTGTTACTTGGGAAAGAGCATGATCCCGACCCTGTCGCTCCTTCGAGATATCTGTGTCCATCACCACGTCTGCCTCAGCCTTACTGTGCAGTGGAGCCTCTGCTTTAACCTGTCCTATGACCACGGTACAAAACGTGCAGTCCACTATTAAGGGCACCTGTGAACACAGAGAGTGCCCTGAGTCACTGTTCCTTTGACTTATGGGTTATTGTCTGCGGATATACTAACAATTGGCTGCTGGTGCGACTGCTGGGATGCTCAGATCCACGTTGCAAAGCACGCTTAGATGTTACTCCTTTCTGACGATTCATGCATCATTGTTAAAGACAAACTGAAAAACACCTCCACCCAGAGCAAAATGGATCAATATGGGACAAGTGTTGCCAGCGCTCCAGCTGATCAAGCAACACAATGCTATACTTCTGTAACGGAAGATACCCTCTCGCTAAAGGACGTGATGGCCGATATAGCAAACCCCCGCTCCTCCATGAAAATGAAAATGGACAGCATCTGTGCGGATGTGTCGTTTTTACGGCACGATCTGCAGGAATTGTCCTCCCGCATGGGAGAGGCAGAACACTACATCTCCGAGGCTGAGGACGGGCTCAAAAATGTGGAATAGCAGATGTGGAAAGTGATGACGCGACAAGGCAATGGAAGACTGCACAGTATTTTTGTATTGTATTTTTATTGTACTTTATATAGCGCCTTTGTCCAAAGCACTTTACATAGATAAAAACAACAGTACAAAGCAATGATACATAATGATTGTCAACAATTCAAACACTTCCGGTAACAGATAATCAAGGGCAGGTACATTTTCAAAGAAGAGCGGAACAAAGAGTAAGTAATAATGGAACGAAGAGACAGGGGGAGCATGTTCCAATGAAGAGAAGCAAGGACCTGAAAAGAAAAAGAAACTGGATTGGGCACAGGGGGTGCGGGAGACATTCAGCCTGAAAAGACAGGAGGAACGAAGAGAACGAGACGGAGTGTTGAAAGAAAGAAGAGAAGCAAGCTAGTCAGGGGCAAGCCCATAAAGAGATTTAAAAATGAAACAAAGAAAGTCATCTTTAAGTTGAGAATTAAAGGGTAGCCAACCAAGAGAGACAAGAGATAGAGAGATTGAGTCCCGATAGGGAAGAAGACAAAGTAGACTAATAGAAGAGTGATAGATTGATTTGAAAGGAGCAATACGTGAGCAAGGAAGGCCAAAAAGCATGACCGAACAATAAAATAGGTGAGAAAAAATTAGTGAAGAGATGAGATGTTACGTGGCATGAAAGGTGAGAAAGGGACGAACTCAGTGAATATTATGGAGATGAAAGCGACAAGTACGAGATGTGAGAGAAATGTGGTAGGCAAAAGAAAGATTAGAATCGAAATAGAGACCAAGGTTACGCACAGTAGGAGAAATAGCATTGATGAAGGAGAGGGCACATCACAGCATAACAACGTGCGTATCCTGGGGCTCCCCGAGAAAGTGCAGGGGCCTAGTATGGACCTCTTGCTTGAACAATGGTTGGTGGATATATTTGTGCCCAAAACCTTTTCAAACTTCTTTTTTGTCAAGAGAGCTCACTGCATCCCATCAAGGAGGCCTACCCCGGGTGCACCACCACGCACGGTCATTGCCAGATTGTTGAACTATAGGGATCGAGACTCGCTGCTTCACATGTCCTGTGCGAAAGGATCAATTACGTACAATGGATCTTGGATCGCTTTCTTCCCGGACTACACTAGAGAAGTGCAGCGTAGCAGACAATCCTTTGATCAGTTGAAGCAACGCTTATAATCCATGAATGTTAAATATGGTCTACTATTCCAATTAGGCATGCCCTCTGTTTACATGCTGCGACTGGCCAGTGATAATAATAAATCGCTTACATTTCTCACGTGGAATGTCAATGGCCTGGGATCAGGGATCAAACGACCTCTTGTTACCCAATTCCTTAACAGGCACTCCCCCGACATTGCCCTGGTCACTGAGACACAATTGGCTGGCACAACATGTACCCTCTTTCGTGGGACAAATTATCGCACAGCAATGCATGAAGGTTTCTCTATGGGCTCCAGGGGAGTCTTAGTTTTACTACACAAGTGTCTTTCCTTTGCACTGGCATCAGTGGAACAAGACCCCAGAGGTATATTTGTAATGCTACAAGGTCATGTGTGGGAAGAAACTACTGGCAGTATATGCCCCGCCGCCACTCACTGCAGAATTACTCGATGACATTGTGCCTATAGTCACGAACCATCGACCTGACTTGTGGATCCTTGGTGGTGTTCATCCTTAAATGATGTTATGGATGTGCCATTAGATCGTACACATATGCAAGGAAGGAACCCCAATATACCCACGAAACTAGCGGCTTTCTCCTCTGTGCTTGGTTTGCGTGATGTGTGGCGAGAACTTCACAGACAAGATTGCGGCTATTCATATCACTCTGGAGTCCATGCCTCTCTGTCTAGGCTGGACTCTTTACTACTGCGACCCTGCTCCCTCCGGGGATCTTTGATCACATACCCTTGAAGATGGAGATACGCATGACTAGACCAACCCCACCCTTTTTCGTGGCGATTGAACAACTACTACCACAGCTTTCCGAAGTTCAGAGAGCTTATCCAGGGAAGACTGCTGAATATTTTGAAATCAATGCCACTACCGTGGAGAGCCTAGAAGTAATGTGGGAGGCATATAAGACGGTGCTCCGGGGAGAAATGTTCTGAATATCCTCAAAGAAGAAAATGCATTTGCAAAATGTACTAAACACAGAAAACGAAACAGCTGAATGGGAGGCAAAGTACATACTCACTGGGTCGCCCGAAACGCATCGATCCCTCCTAACGGCCATGGAATGTTGCCCTAGGTACTGCCAAACACGCCCACTGGGAAATGCGCACACGCTTTTATGAGACCGCTGTTAAGGCAGGCAAAGTACTAGCCTGGCTTGAAAGGCGGGATGAAGGGCACCGTCATGTTAAGGAAATAAGGACGGCACAAAACGAGTTGTCTCAAACATACCGCGAAATTGCAAAAGCTTTCACGCATTACCATGCTGCACTATATAAGAGCTCGACCCTCACGATAAACAATACTATACTTGATGATATCACACTCCCCTGTCTGTCCGGGGCCCAGTGAACGCAGCTAGACAAAGATGTCACAGAATCAGAAATTGCCGTTGCCCAACTGCGCTCTAGTAAGAGACTGGGTCCCAATGGTTTCCCCATTGAAACATGGAAAAAACTAGGGGGTGAAGAAATGTTCCTTCACTGTAAGGACCAAGGAATCCTCTCTCCTGATCTGCGCAAGGCCAGTATCGTGGTCATACCCAATCCAGGGAAACCTCCTGAACTATCTCACTGATTAATAGTGAAACCAAAATCCTTGCAAAAGTGCTTGCAACCAGACTAAAGGCAGTGATCTCTTCCCTAATTCACCCGAACCAATGTGGCTTCATGCCAGACAAATCGGCATGTATGAATATTCGTCGGCACCTGCTGTTAGAGTGGGCACCTGTCCTCCGAGAGCCTCTTGCATTGCTAGCCATTGATTTCGAGAAGGCTTTTGATTCAGTGATATGGGAGAGTCTCTGGGGAATTATG
Source organism: Ambystoma mexicanum (assembly GCF_040938575.1). Classification (NCBI taxonomy): domain Eukaryota; kingdom Metazoa; phylum Chordata; class Amphibia; order Caudata; family Ambystomatidae; genus Ambystoma; species Ambystoma mexicanum. The sequence continues at coordinate 1,502,561,408 of NC_090932.1, read as the reverse complement.
CAGAAAATGGGATTTGGGGAGACCTTTCTGGGCTAGGTTTGGCTATTATACGAAGCCCCACTGGTAGAAGTTAGAGTCAATGGTTGGCCCTCCAGAACTTTCTCACTGGGCAGAGGGACGCATAAGGGGTGCCCCCTGTCCCCATTATAGTTTGCAATTGCTATTGAGCCTCTTGCCTTGCTTCCCTGCCAGACTGTATCATGGGCGGGATTTTGGTGACCTGGAGCTCGGGGAAGATGAGGTTTCCTTATACGCTGACGATCTTTTGATATACCTAAGTGTCCCTGCCCGCTCCTGCCCAATTGTTACACAGATATTAGAGCAATATGGTGCATTTAGCGTATTATGAGTCAACTGGGGCAAGTCTGTCATCTTTCCAATCAAAGGAGCACACACTCCCATCATGCTGCCATACGATATCGAACATGACCACTTCCGTTACTTAGGGATTCAAATTACAGTGGCTCTTTCAGAATATCTCACCCGCAATTTACACCCGATTATTGAGCGGTTCTCTACTGATGTCTGGCATTGGACACTACTTCCATTGACCTTATTGGGCAGAGCGGCCCTTTTCAGAATGTTGGCACTACCACGCTTTCTGTACATCATGCAAAATGCCCCTCTACGAATCCCCAATTTGCAGTTTGATATTGAATTGATTGTTCATTTATATAGCGCCTATACACAATGGGTTTCAAAGCGCTTGAAGGTAGGGAAGGGGGCAAGGGAGAATACAGTGACATTCTTATAAGTACTTGATACATTAAGAATGTGAAATTAACTATCATACTCGGCCTGGCTACATTTCAGATAGTGCAAGGGCTTTTAACAGTAATAAGGAGGAGAGGGTGGTTGGAAAGGGAATGAGACAATTGGCTACCTTACTAGGCCTGACGATGATTTTGGTGGTGCTGGAATTTAACAAGAGGTGGGGGGGAACAGGGAGAAGGAGAAGAACAAAACAAGCAACTATCGTACTAGGTCTGATAACATTTCAGATAGTGCTGGAGGGGGAGAGGGATGAAAAAACAAGTGGGGCGGGGAGAGACCGCAAGCTGCTATCATACAGGTCGGGCGAAATTTCTGATATAGTAATTGCTAAGGATACAGTGAAGGGAGAGGAGGGAGGAGGTGACAGAAGAAGAGGGATTCAAGTAAACAGACTTTGAATGGATTGTGTCCTCCCACCTATTCCTTATCTTTGATGAATCAATTTCCAGCTTGCTGGCCTCAGAAATTTTTTCACAGTAGAGGGCTCTGCGCATCGGCGTCTCTCGAGTCGGTGTCCGTTGAAGGCCTCCATATCGGCGCCGACGACACCATAGGTATAAATAGTCTCGCGCAGCATCCGTTGCTCAGTTCCATTTTTCTTCGCTTCGTAAGCCTCGGAGACGCAACACTCGGTTCTACTCATCAAAAATTTTTGAAATCTTCGAAAAATATTATGTCCTACGATGGCATCTTCGTCCGAAACATCGATGCCACGGTCCGACTTCAAAAAATGCTGAGTTTGTGGTAAAAAGATGTCATTAATGGATCCTCACAGGATCTGTTTGTGGTGCCTGGGATCAGAGCACCAGTGTTCGGAATGTGAGGACTGCATGTCTATGACAGTGAAAGCCTTGAAGGAGCGTAGGGGGAATCTAGAATGAGATAAGACAGTTAAATCTTCTACCCCTTAAAAATTGTCCTCGGCTGAGTGGAGACATTCGTCTCCCCACCAGCAAAAGAAACATTCCCGATTGAGATCTCGAAGCAGTTCCCACCACTCTTCGAGATCGAAACACTCTAAGAAGAAGCGTCATAGATCTCCTTCCTCTTCATCCTCGAATTCCCCAGAAAGGGTCACCTGCCCCACTAAACACAGCTCTCCAGCTAAGTGGGAGGAATTTCGCAAAAAAATGCTTAGGGTCTTCGAGAACGTGGCCTTGACCCCCTCGGAGATGCCTAGAGGTGATACCCTGGGTGAAAGACCCAAAAAACAAAAACGCTGTAAGTCGTCTAACCCGGCTAACAAAAACCCTCGAGAGCGTCATGAACCCTCGAGTAAAGAGAAAAAATCATCGGGTAAAGTTGCGTCATCAACGCCATCGTCGAAGGTACCTTCGACACACAAATCTGTGTCATCAACGCCGTCGTCGACCCTGATGAAGGATACGTCCTCGAGGCCTCAAACCTCAACTATGACATCGGCACCAGAGGTGTCAAAGGTCCCGCCCAAGCCGTCGAGAGTGGTGTCGACAATATTGATGACACTGAGTAGGATTCCGGTCCTCTCGAGTACATCAAGGTCCTTTTTGAGTTTTTCGACGCCATTTGCGGGTTTGTCAAGACCTGTAACGTCTACATCGACAACAACAACCTTTTCCCAAGCAGTATCCACTCATATGGCTCCTTCTTCTCTGGAAATGGGTTTTACCCCTTATCCAAGATCTGATTATTTCATAGCTTTATCCTCTATATATGTGGAAGGATGGGACTCTGACAATGAGAGACCTTTTGGGTTACAAAGAACAACAGTACCCATTCCAGAGGAACTAATTTCTGAGGAGAATAGATTGAAAGATCTACACGAATCTTTACAAGATGCCAGTGGCATAGATACCTCTCCAGAGGCAGAATTTGCTAGACCAGAACCTGGAGAACTTGCAGAAATGTCTTACAGAGCCCTTATGGCTAGAATTATGCAATTAATGGGGTGGACAACACCTGCACCCTCTTTCCAGCAAGTTGATCTTACTGGCATCTTAATAAAGGGCCTAAATTAGACCGTATAGTCCCTTTTCATTCTGGATTGCCGAGAAAAATAGCTGCAAATTGGGAGTTACCTGAAGTTATCCCTGCAGTAAATAAAAAGCTCTCTGCAAAGTACAGAGTATCTGCCTCAGACCCTGAATATTTAAGTAAGCACCCAACTCCAGAGAGTTTAGTAGTGCAGGCAGCAACTTCATCAAATAGTAAGTCGGCATACCCCACTATACCACAAGACAGAGACGACAAAAGATTTGATGCCATGTCTAAAAAAGTATTTTCAGCATGCAGAATGGCACTTAAGTCTATTAACGCCACTTGCACGCTAGCTAGATTCAGCCACACCCTTTGGGAGTGTGCTTCATCAGCGGCTGACTGTCTCCCAGAAGGAGAGGAACGAGACGCATTCTTGAACATCATCAAGGATGGGAAGGATGCGATGTGCGAGACCCTCCAAACAGGTATCAACTCTGCTGACAGCATCAGCAGAGCCATGGCGGCAAGTACCACAATCCGCAGATTTGCATGGTTGCGGAAGTCTGGTTTTGCTCCTGATGTACAAGCCAGGCTTCTGAATATGCCCTTTGATGGCACCTCCCTATTTGGCAAAAAAGCTGATGAAAGCCTGGAGAAATTGCAAACCTCAAAGGCGGCAGCAAAATCACTTGGGGCTGCAATCCCTCAAACTCCAAATCGCCCCACATGTACGTCCTGGAGGGAGAAGCCCTTTCATTTTTACTCCACATTCGCAAAAGGCAGAGGGCAGCCAGCTCAAAGGGGCCAGAGATGATTCACCCATGGTGGATGGGTCAAAGGTACTAAACCCACATCAGCAGGTGCCGCTTTACCCTCAGCAGCTGCGTCAGCTGCTTCTAAACCCCTCTGAGGTCTCCCCACACAAAACTCCAGTAGGAGGCAGGTTAACTCAACATCTGACAGAATGGCAGGCTATTACGTCAGATGCTTGGGCATTGGAAACAGTTGCTCAAGGTTACTGCCTGCCTTTACTACACCCTCCTCAGTCATCCACCAGGGAACAACTCTTTGAAGCTTCCAGAGCCGCCCCTTATGCAGGAGATTTCAGACCTGCTAGAGAAAGGTGCCATAGAACCGGTACCTGTAGCGGAGAGGAACAAGGGTTAGTATTCTCCCTATTTTCTAATACCGAAGAAGGACGGAGGATTGAGACCCATCTTGGACTTGAGAGAATTAAACAAATTCCTCAGGAAAGACAAGTTCAAGATGGTAACCCTTTCTCAGATCCTTCGGGCCCTCCAGCTTTAGGACTGGTTGGTATCTCTAGACCTCCAGGATGCTTACCATCATGTGCCAATCCATCACAAGCACAGGAAGTACCTGAGGTTCGCCATTGACAACTCTCATTATCAATTTCGAGTTCTGCCATTTGGGCTGACCTCCGCCCGAGGGTCTTCACCAAGCTAATGGCGGTTGTGGCTGCAAGTCTAAGGAGGGAAGGGATTCATGTCTACCCCTACCTGGACGACTGGTTGATCACAGCAGTGTCCCCGGAACAAGCTCAGATTCATCTAGATTATGTTTGCCACTTCCTGCACAAGCTGGGCTTCTCCCTCAACTTAAAGAAGTCACAGATGATACCATCACAGAGACTCCAGTTCATTGTAGCAGTCCTGGACACATCCCTGGGAAAAGCCTTGCCACCAGAGGTGAGGGCTCAAGATATTCCACAGATTGTCACCAGGTTTCAAAAAGCCCAACTTCTACTAGCCTTCGACTTTTTGAGGTTGCTCGGCCTCATGGCATCCTGAATTTTCCTAGTGCTAGAGGCTCGCCTGAGGATGAGATCTCTCTAGTGGGCACTAAGGACCCAGTGGTCACAATTCTCCTACTAATCCTGGACAGAGTGGCTCGAGACCTTCAGTGGTGGGCCTGTCGGGAGAACATCTTGAAAGGAGAACAGTTTTGGCAACCATGGCCGGAGATAACAGTAGTCACGGATGCTTCACTCACGGTGTGGGGAGCCCATGCCAACGACTTGACCATCAGCGGTCGTTGATCTCCATCAGAGTCCAGACTACACATCAACCTATTAGAGCTGAGAGTGATCAGACTAGCGCTGAAGGCTTCCCTGCCATCAGTACAGGGAAAGAATGTCCTGATAATGACAGACAACACAGTGGCCATGCACTACCTCAACAAAAGAGGAGGCATAGGGTCACTGCCACTGTGCAGAGAGGCAATGCAGCTCTGGTTTTGGGCAATTCAAGAAGGAATCTCTCTATCGGCAGTTCACCTAGCCGGAGAGAAGAACTTGACAACGGACGCTCTGAGCAGGCAGAACACAGTCTCCCACGAGTGGGAACTAGCTCACGAAGTCCTTCAAGAGATCTTTGTCCTCTGGGGAACCCCTCAAGTGGATCTGTTCGCCACCAGTATCAACCGGAAGTGCGATCAGTATTGCTCAAGGGAATTTCCCCCGAGAGGAGCTCTAGGAGACGCGTTCGTAGTGGACTGGGAGTTTCCACTTCTGTACGCATTTCCGCCAGTCCCGTCATTCCTCAAATCATCAGGAGGTTGAGAAGATTCCGGAAACCCATGATCCTAATTGCCCCGGATTGGTCCAGGAGAACGTGGTACCCAGATCTTCTAGACATGTCCATCTGTCCTCCGATTCGTCTTCCGCAAAGAGGATCTTCGCAGAAGGGAGGTCGGGTTCTCCATCTGGCTATCAAGACCCTCAACCTTCACGCCTGGTTTCTGAAAGGCTGAGATACAAGGATTGGGATCTCCCGGACGACGTAATGGAGGTGTTGCTTTCAGCCAGAAGTCCAGCAACAAAATCTTTATGCCCCTGCCGTTGGAACACATTTTGCAGCTATTGTAGAGAAAAGAATATTGTACCCTTTTCATGTAATACACCAATGGTGTTATCTTTTTTGCTATATGTTGCAAATTCAGGTCTTCAAGTTCGCACAATCAAGGGCTACCTCGCAGCGCTGTCAATCTTCAAGCGCACTGCGGAGGAGCCTACATACTTCAAATTGCCCATAGTGATTCAATTTCTGAAAGGATTAATAATGTTTTTTCCCCCAACTCCTTTTCAGGTTCCACTGTGGGACCTAAACCTAGTCTTGAAATCTCTAATGGGTACTCCATTCAAACCCCTTCATTCCTGTTCATTAAGGTTTCTCACTCTTAAAACAGTCTTTCTAGTGGCTTTAACTTCTGCCAGAAGAGTGAGTGAATTACAAGCTTTGTCTTGCAAACCTCCACATACAATCTTTCACAAAGATAAGGTAGTTTTCTAAGTGAAGCCATATTTTCTCCCAAAGGTGGTCTCAGAATTCCACATCACACAAAAGATAACCTTACCTTCATTTTACCCTCCGCCCCATCCAGGGAAAGAGGAAGTGAGATTGCACAAGCTGGATCCAAGGCGTGCCTTGAGTTTTTACATTAGCAGACTTGCGAGGATTAGACAAGCAGACCAATTGTTTGTTGTGTGGCACAAATTAGGTTTTCCTATTACAAAACAAACCATCTCAAGATGGATTATATTAACTATTATAGAGTGCTATAAATTGGCAGGAAAAGAGCCCCCTCAACATCTTAGGGCTCATTCAACCAGGGGTATGACAGCCTCTTCAGCTCTCCAAAGAGGGCCAATCACCATCACCTCTGTTTTATCTCCATTAAACTTGAGGCAATTATCGCTCATCCAACATCTCACTGCCTCCAAGCAACTCCCTAGCTGGGAAGCAGTATGGGGCTGAGAAAGATTAAGCTGAACGATAAACTACGCATCATTAGCATAGGAGTAGCAAAGGAGGCTGTGGGAGTGGATATGTTTGACCCCAGGCTATATGTACATGTTGAACAGAAGGGGGCCTGACATGTCACAGGGGCTGAGCAAAAGGAAGACCAAGAAAGAGATTGAACACGATCAGTCAGGATAGATTTAAACCAGGACAAAACCATACCTGAAAGGCTCACCCCTGCCAAGCGTTTGAGCAGGATGGTGTCATCGATGTTGTAAAATGTGGCCGATAGATCTAATAAAATTAGCGTGCCTACACCACCCTGATCGGAAAGACGCCCAAGTCATCTACAACAGAGATGAGCATGCTTTCAGTGCCATGGACAGGGCGAAACCCTGATTGGAAGGAATCAAAGAAATGGGTCTCCTCGAGATACACACTGACCAAGGGAGTAATCAAGGATTTAAAGAGCTTCATTAAGAAAGGCAAGAGAGTTATAGGGTGAAGGTTGGCTGGGATAGTAGGGTCCAATTATGTTTCTTTTTTTAAAGAGGGATCACCAAGGCATGCTCAATGCCAAGGCGATAGAGCCACATAGACAAGAGTGATTCACTGCATGAGCAACCCTTGGTGCAATAAAAGGCATAATATCCTTAGCCAGAGCAGATTTCATCTTGTTTGTGGCAGCAACTATGTCAGCTGGGGTGAAAGAAGGAAAACAGGGGCCTCATCACGAGTTGGGCGGTGACGCTGGCTCTAATAGCTCTAGCGTTATTGGCCCTACCGCCAAACCCACCGGCGCTATTAGCGCCGAATCACGGCTTTGGCGCAACGGGAAATCCCCATTCCTCATTGAGCCCATTCGGGAATGCCCCATTCCCCATTGGGCTCAATGGGGAAATTTCACGCTTTTACCACCAGCGGATTTCCTGCCGGCGGTAAACGCACCGAAAATCGGCAAAATCTCGGCATATTTCCCCCAGCTCAGAGCTGGGGGAAATCAGCCAAAGCCATGATTTGGCGGACCCTTAAATCTGGGGGTAACAGTGCTACCACCGGATTTAAGGGCTACCGCCAAACTCGTGATGAGGCCCCAGGAGTGGCCCAAATTAGGGGCCATGACATTGGTGGCTAATTTTCCAGTCTTCAGGCCAGAATAGAGATTTTTTCACAGATATCGACTATTTTTTACATAAAGTAACCAGCCAATGAATCACAAAGCATCTTTGATGGAGAAACCCTTAATGGGAAGCCGAATTAGATGAAAGTGAGCATAGCTCCTTAGGTTCATTAAGAGCAGTCTTAACATGACTCGTGTAAAAATACGTTTGACCTCACAAATAGCTTTATGGTAAAAAGTTGTGGCTTGGGGCAATAAGATTTTATCAGCCAAACAATATGTTAACTGCCATTTCTGTTCAGCCTGTCTACATTTAAGCCGAAGTGACCTAAGGTCCTCATTAAACCAGGGTTCTGAAGGACGGCCACAAAGTTTAAAGTTTTTCAATGGGGCCAATGAGTCTGCCTTGGTAGTAAAAGCAAGTGTTGACAAATCAGAAACTTGAGAAGAGGCACAGAATTAATTGACATGAGTTGAAATATCTGTAGTGCCAATTGAGCACCAGGATCAATCAACATTGCTGTTTTGGGGTTGTAACCTGTCATTTGGTTACCTATTGCCCCATTCTAGCCCACCTCAGAACTTGCACTTTCTTCTTCTCAGCCAGCCATCCACCTCTTCCCTTTCCCTCACCCACCTACCCTCCCTCTGTATCGGTCTCTGGCTTCCCCACCTTCCTCCTTCCCCCCTGCACCCACACCCCTCAAATAATATAGTCCTGTGCTGCAATGATTCTCAACCTCATCTATCCCCCTTGCTTACCTCACAACACCTGGTGGACTTTTCTCTCTCTCCTCCTGGGTTAAAGGACCCAGGGTTTAGTTGTTAACTCTTTCATCCCCAGAGATGGTCTGAATTCCCGACTTACCAATCCATCTTGGGTCTTTCTGCTCTCAAATTAGGTCTACTAGATAAAACCTCTTGCGTTCCAATTTGGCAATTAAGTCTTCACAAGATCTACGTCTATCTACGTCTATCTATGACAACCGACAAGGCGTCCTTAATCTCCTCTCATAATCCCCTGTAAAACAAGGATGCCCTCTTCTCTTCGGGCCACCCACTTTATAGGACCAGAGATTTAAACTGTGTAATATAACTCACCAAATCCTTGCTACCGTGCTTCAAGTCCAACAACTACCCATCCACTTCCTGAGAAACCTGCCGCTGGTCAAACATTCTCCCAAATTCTTTCAAGATTAGAATCACCTTTAGAAACGACGAGCAGCTGCCTCTCCCGTAAGATATTCAAGGATAAATGCAATCTTGGATGCTCCTGATGGGAAAGCCTCAGGCCTACATAGAAAAAGCAACTCACATTGTGTTAGAAATACTGACATTGTTTTGGGATCCCCTCCAAAGCGTTCTGGTACCACTAAAGGAATGGGTATCTGACAAGCACTCCCTCCATAGACACTCCACTTACTGAGACCCTCTGATTGCGCTTCTCTGGTTCCCAAAGAAAAAAAGATCATGCAAGTATGCAAGCAACTCCCTTTCCTATACCATTTAATCAAAAATTAACTATAGAAATATGTCATTTACTCACTTGTGTTGCCTTGAATTGAACTGGCTCCTAATATTTTAAGTGCTGCATTACAGGTGTATTGGTGCGGGGGGAAACCGTGGCGGTAATTCTGTTACTACCACTTTTCCCACATTGCCAAATTATAATTTTTGGCAGATTTACCACCAGCTGAGTTACCACATGGTAAATAAGCCGTTTTCGGAGGAAATGTGGCAGATATACCCCCACTTTGTTCCTGGAGGTAAATCCTTCACTTTACCTCCAATAATCGACAGATTTAATGTGTGGTAATTCCGCCGGTGGTAAATCTGCAAAATATTCCCATGGAGTCCTATGGACTCCAGAAATTTGGAATTACCAGTACTTGTAATCCCATGGTAACTCCACTGGACCAGGAGGTGGTAATAGTAATTGAGTTTGGTGGTAATTTGCCAGATATCCTACCGAATTACTGCTAAACTCGTAAAAACGCCCTACATCTTTAAATGTGTCCTAAATTCACAAGCATTTATGAACTATGTCCCGCATACCTATTAAATGCTTTTAAAAGAAGATCTGTATTTGTTCACCTATGATTAATAATAGCCATATTAAAAGACTTCCGCTTTAATGTATTTTTAATGTGTCTATTTCTAAGTACCAGCTTGCAAATACTAACCTTCGCACATGTTTAAGATTTGAAAAGTAATTATGCAATCTCTTGGGCATATTTAGATAATCAGGTTAAATTTACAGCTCAAGGCTGCTGAGACCCTTACTGGAGAATCTCACCAGCAGGTTATCAAAAATGTTTACCTTTTCAGTCACCCTTTTGTCCAGACAGAGTTCCATTAGAAGGGTCCTGTGGCCTTGGCAGGCCGGAGAAACAGTCTTTTCAACATTAATAACCTTGCTCTGTGCACAGAAGGATGCTAGTACTCTTCCCCTCTTATCTTTGGAGTATCAGCATTTAAGTCTGTAATCTCTGGAGCTGTGTCATATTTGGAAATGGAAAACTGTAAGGAGCAAATACACACTCTTGTCTTACTCCTGTCTGCACAGGTATTGGTCTTATGATTTCACTAGCCAGGTACCACCTTGTTGTGACATTATTGTCAGAGTAGAGATTGATAATAGCTCTTACCAAATTCAAGGAAACAGATCGGTGGGCCACTAAATAGTAGATGTTACACTGCCTTTTTAAGGTGCGCACATGTTTGCATGACCAAGTAAGACCTAAAGGCCTGGTCTACAGTAATAACTCTGAAGCAAAACCCCGGCCTGTAAATGGCATACAACATGATTTTCTTCACATCATTATCCTTGCTGAAACTGCATTACTTGCCATAAACTTTGCTTAATGAATTCATTAATGAAATGGTATGATAATTGGCCAGATCACTTTCAAACCCCTTATCGAAGATGGGTACAATTTCAGCAACGCACCGTGATACAGGAATCAATATATCTCAGGTTATCTTATTAAATAGTACAGTGAGAAAACAGACCCATATTATGGGCTACTTTTTAACAAATCTATAGGCACTCTACCAGAGCTTGGCACTTTTCCAACTCTGTGTCCTTTAGGCCTTTCTTATCTCACCGGGGAGTTGTTATGTTCAACATTAGGACCTAAGCGTGGGGGATTCAGCACCTGATCCAGGTAAAGAGCACCAAAGTGATCATACCAAATTTTAGCAGAAATATTAACATTAAGAGCTGGTTGGTTGTGATTCCTTAGTTTATAATATGCAAAACATTCTTCGAATTGTGGGTAGAAATAGTATTATGAAGTGCATTCCATCATTTTCTTCTGTCAGGTTGCCCACATCGTTGTGTGGGCGGACCCCTGTTGGGTCCCACAGGACATGACGTCCCGGACGTGACGTCAGGGGTAGGGGAGGGACGAGGGCATGTTCGGCAGTTCCGCCGATGTAGTGAATAAAGAAAGTTGCATGATACCCGGCTCCCGCGTATCCTTCCTGCGCAAGTAGGGCCTTCTACTAGGGGACGCTTCAGGTCGAAGCGGTGCCCCAACACTGGTGACGAGCGGGCACGGATCCCCGCTGGCACCGTGCCGAGGTCTGCGGCCGAGCAGTTCAGCGCGTCGGCGCACCTCGGGCACGACGGCTGACTTTACACGGCCCCGCCTCCTGCATGACATAGGCCTGGAGTTCGGCCTACGGGAGCACCAGAATCACGGGAGCACCGTGTGCGCGCGGCCCCGCCTCCCGTGTGACAAAGCCCACAAGATTCACAAGGGCGCCCACGGCACACGGGCGCTCCGAAATCACGGGAGCCCTCGCCACGCGCGGCCCCGCCTCCCACGTGATACGGACCTGTTCTCCACACGCGGGTGCGCACGCGATGGCGAGCCTGCGCGCCCGGTCTGAAGCAGGGAGTGGAGCAAAAGCAAGTCCATACAACCCCTCCCACGCGCGAAGTGAAGCCGCGCATGCCGCGCGGGCCAAGTAATAAGGCCGCGCCGCAAGGAAGCGGTGAAGTGGGGAGATATAAGACACCTCACACAGCAGAAAGGCTACTGCCCAAGCACAGCCCAGGCGCCACAGCATATCGCCACACAAACTCTTCACTGCTACGCAGTCATGTCGGACACGGCGACCACGCCAGCGTCCTCCTCAGGCAGGGTAGGACCGGCGTCTGGAAACGCTGACACAGCACAGGACAACAACCAGCATGCACACCAGGAAGGAGCAGCCCAAGTCATGCACATGCCCAACCCATTTGAAATCAGAGATACATCCAATCTGGGGCCCAGATGGAACATATGGCTACGGGACTTCAAGTTCTACACAGGTGCCATAGGATTGACGGACGACACGAGGCTGAAAAATACACTGTTCATGGCAGTGGGACCAGCGGTAAGAGACATTGCGGGGGAGTTGCTGAACGTAGAAACAGTCACATACGGGGAGCTACACGCCAAGCTGTCCGAATACTTCGCACCACATACAAACGTGGATTATGAGCGCCACATGTTCCACACAACAAGAAAGGATAAAGGGGAATCCATAGACAGTTTTGTGATGCGACTACGCATCAAACTGAAACATTGTGAATTCCATAGGTACTCCAATGAAGAGGCGCTCAGGTCCCAAGTAATAGCTGGATGCCTCTCACAGCCTTTTCGCAAACAACTTCTACAGAAACAACGATCGCTAGACGAAATCCTGGCGCTGGCTCGCATGGAAGCAGCGGTGGACTCGCAATTGGACAGCCTCGGAAAAGTGTCCATACACCAACCCAGTGACAACACTGAAGCGATTAATAAGCTATATACCCACCCAAGTCAAGCCAACAAACACCTCGATGCCACATGTTTTAAATGTGGCTATGAATACCCACACACAGGGCAAAAGTGTGCCGCATGCGGGGGAATGGACCACTACAGGGCCATGTGTAAGAACGCCCCAACCCACTCAACTAGACGAAATCCTGGCGCTGGCTCGCATGGAAGCAGCGGTGGACTCGCAATTGGACAGCCTCGGAAAAGTGTCCATACACCAACCCAGTGACAACACTGAAGCGATTAATAAGCTATATACCCACCCAAGTCAAGCCAACAAACACCTCGATGCCACATGTTTTAAATGTGGCTATGAATACCCACACACAGGGCAAAAGTGTGCCGCATGCGGGGGAATGGACCACTACAGGGCCATGTGTAAGAACGCCCCAACCCACTCAACTTCCAAACATCGCTACCAAGAAAGGCGCCGGCCCACCCCACAGAGCCCGCCCAGAGTGGCAGTAGACAGCGAAAGACGGCGCGCCAGGAAAGAAGAAGGCGACCGCAGAAGTCGATATACACGTGAAGATAAATGGTCGTCAGAGGACACGAGAAGATCACACAGGCGGCGTTTTGTAAGATACGTGGAGACCAGATCCCCCACCAGTACAGACACCCTTTCGTCAGAGGAGGATCAGAGAAGGAAAGGTTACGTATGGGCCCTACAGGACAACACGGCGGCCACCCAACACAGCCCCATTTTGACACTCCAGGTAAATGACACCCCACTGAAGTTTCTCGTGGACACCGGAGCGACGGTTAACATTATCAGTGAAAGCGCATATCAGTCCTTGGCCACCCAGCCAAAGACCAGAAAGGCCATGGTTGACATATACCCCTATGGATCCACGACACCCCTGCCACATGCACACACAAAGGACACTCGGCGAAGATCCCGCTGTACATTTTAGACACAGAAGCCAACAGCGGGTGTATACTGAGCTTCCGGACAGCAGTGGACATGGGACTGGTACACATCCTATACCAGTTGATGGCCCACAAGTACTTCACAAAACCGGACTCAATCGAACAATCGTTCCCAAAACTCTTCACCGGCCTAGGCAAGCTGTGAAACCGGAAAGTGCACCTCCACATCAACCCTCAGGTCAAACCGGTGGCCCAACACTATCGAGGCATCCCGTTTAACATCCAGAGACAAGTGGAAGAGGAGTTGGACAAGCTCATCAAAATGAATGTTATAGAACCCGTAGCAGGCCCGACGCCATGGGTATCGCCCATCGTCCCCGTCCCAAAGAAGTCACCAGAAGGATCCATACGGCTATGCGTCGATATGCGCAGAGCCAACACAGCCATCGAAAGGGAGCGGCATCAAGCGCCCAGGATCACGGACATGATTCACCTCCTTCACGGGGCGAGGATCTTCTCCAAGTTAGACCTCACAAAAGGTTACCACCAAATTGAAATAGCGCCGGAATCCCGTTACATTACCACATTTGTCACTCATCTCGGCCTGTTTCAATACAAAAGACTCAGTTTTGGCATATCCTCGGCCGCCGCGATCTTTCAGGAGGAGATTCACAAAGTCATCAGGCTGTCTGAACTATTCGGACGACGTCCTAGTCTACGGCAAGTCACAGGAAGAACATGACCTAGCACTACACAGGGTATGCCAAGCGCTGGATGACGCAGGGCTCACCTTAAACAAGTCCAAGTGCGAGTTCTCTAAAGGATCGCTGAGGTTTTTCGGGCACATCTTCTCAGATAAAGGCATGAGACCCGACCCGGAGAAAGTGGAGGCCCTCAACTCAGCCACGCCCCCCGTAAACACCACCGACCTCAGGTTGTTTCTAGGACTGGCCAGCTACTGCTCCAGATACCTGAAAGACTACGCCACAGTCAGCAATCCCCTGCGCCTACTCACCAGGAAGGACACGCCATTCACGTGGTCGAAGGAGTGTCAAGCAGCGTTCGAAGCGATACGAAAGGCCATCGCACAGGCAGAAGACATGGCATATTTTGATGCCAGTCGTGACACCGAGCTGATAGTGGACGCCAGCCCGGTGGGACTAGGTGCCATATTGACCCAGAAAGATCCCAAGGAGCCACACATCACGCATGTGGTAGCATACGCCAGCAGGAGCCTGACGACCACAGAACAGGCATACTCTCAGGCCAAAAAAGAGAGCCTCTCGGTTGTCTGGGCTTGCGAATACTTTCATCTCTTTCTGTTTGGCAAAGAGTTCACCATCACCACGGACCACCAGGCACTACTCACCATATACGGCAGCCCGAAGGCCAGGATGCCACCGAGAATTGCCAGATGGGGCCTCCGCTTACAGGATTACAGGTTCATCATACAGCACCGGCCAGGAAAGGAAGAAAACCCAGCGGACTATCTCTCCCGGCATCCCATGCCCACGACGGCGTCTCAACCGTCCATAGCGGACACATACATAAATTACATCATACACCACCTACAACCACTCCCCGTAGGGTGGCTGGAGCTATCAATCCAATCAGAAGCAGACCCAGCGCTGTGAATCGCCCGACACTGCCTACAGATGGACAAGACGGCCCTCATGAAACATCAAGCCAGAGGGGAATCGGACACCACGAGGGAAGACATCAAGTGGCTGGATCAAGTCCGCAACGAGTTGACCGTGGTAGAGGATAACGTCATACTAAAAGGTTGCAAGGTCATCGTCCCGAGAACGCTCCGGGAGAGGATAGTACACCTAGCGCATGAAGGACACAGGGGGGTAGTCGCCACAAAGCGCCTCCTTCGCCAGAAAGTCTGGTTCCCTTAACTCGATCGCCTGGTGGAAACCATAGTGGGCAACTGCCACGTTTGTGCGCAAGTGGCGCCCCCACCACACCCAAACCCATTACAATCCTCACCGCTAACAAAGTGTGGGAAGAGCTAGCAATAGACCTATTCGGACCACTGAACAACGGGACACATGTGGTCGTACTCATGGACGAACATTCAAGATACCCGGACGCCCAAATAGTAGAGAGCAGTGCCACAGCATGTGTCATTCCAGTTATCGACAGGATGCTCTCTGCCTATGGCATCCCCAAGATCATAAAGTCTGACAACGGTCCCACATTCATAAGTCAAGACTTTCAGCAATTTGCAAAATACATGGGGTTTCAACATCGACGCATAACCCCCCGTTGGCCACAGGCCAACGGTATGGTCGAGAGATTCATGGCCAACATAAAGAGGACCCTCCAAATAGCCCATGTGCAAAACAAGCCATTCGAACAGGCCCTCAATCAATTACTACGAGAATACAGGCACACCCCCCACAGCACGACGGGAGTATGCCCCGCAGACCTGATGTTCCGAAAAGACCGGTCACCACGCGACTACCTGAAGACCCGAGACCACAAGATCCAACACCGCTTGAACAAGAAGCGCAAGCAAATGACACCGCGAGGAAAGCGAAGACAAAAGAGATCACAGACAGGAAAAGAAGGGCTCGGGAGAACATAATGCAACCAGGAGACGAAGTATGGCTCAGGCAACCCAAGAATCGGAAAGAGGAAGCCACCTTCGCACCCACGCCCCTGGTCGTGACACACAAGAAGGGCTCTATGGTCACAGCACAAAGAGACGACCGCTCAACGATAACCAGGAACAGCTTGCACTTCAAACGAGTCAGACTGACTCCAGCAGGCCAATGGACCTGGGACAGAGATAGCGACGAGGACAGACCACGCGAAGAAGCATACCAAGGAGAAGGGGAAGAGTCAGAAGGCGAGGCGCCCCTCTCCACACTCGCCAGGGACGAGCCGACCCCGAGCAAGACAACCCGACCGCAGAGAAGTCGTATGAAGCCGATGCGACTCATCGAGGAGATAGGGTAAGAAGGGAGCCCCTCAACTAACATGTTAAAAAGGGGGGAGATGTCAGGTTGCCCACATCGTTGTGTGGGCGGACCCCTGTTGGGTCCCACAGGACATGACGTCCCGGACGTGACGTCAGGGGTAGGGGAAGGACGAGGGCAGGTTCGGCAGTTCCGCCGATGTAGTGAATAAAGAAAGTTGCATGATACCCGGCTCCCGCGTATCCTTCCTGCGCAAGTAGGGCCTTCTACCAGGGGACGCTTCAGGTCGAAGCGGTGCCCCAACATCTTCCTCCCCCTTTTTCCGTACTATTAAATATGTGTAGTTTTGTCTAGCCTTACAAATCTCGAAATTGCACCGTCTCTGGTTTTTTACAGTTTTCTATAGCTATAGTAGCTCACCTTCAGCTTGCTTATGGTCATCAGGATTTCGACATCTTTTATTTAGCAGCAATAGCATTGTAAGGTTTGGTAACAAATGGGGCAACTCCTGCAATGAAAGAATTGGAGCTATTATTATTATTACGTTTCTTGTAGAGCGCAACACGCCCAGAGGCCTCAGTGTGCATAAAGAACACACAACAAAAACAGACACAAGCAGGCTAAGTCAAATTTTATAAAGCAGGGGATGGAATTCCTATTAGTCATTGGAATTAAAAAGATGCGTTTTTACTGCCTTTTTAAAATTAGATATGCATGGTGTCTTACTTATACTCTGGGGAATCAAGTTCCAGTGAGACGGAGCACACACATTGACGCGTATGCCCCAAAAGCCTTTTAACTTATGACTTGGGATAACATGCTTATTAGTGCTGTTTGAGTGTAGATTTCTCAATTCAGGTGCCTTTTGTATGCGCTTTTTTTGAGGCATTCAAGTGCCTTTCCTGCAATGGACTTATGGGTGAGGGTAAGGATCTTATGTGCAATACGGTGACAAACCGGGAGCCAGTGCAAGGATCTTCTGGCTTCAGTTATATGGTCTCTGCTATTTTTTCCAAGGACAGCTCCAATGGCACCTAAAGTGTTTTGATTTTGCTTTTGGTGGCACAGACCAGCAAACTGTTGCAATAATCGAAATGAGTATTAACAAGGGCAGAGGCAACTGATGACAAGTTAGGAGTGGTAAGGTATGGTTTGATTTGCCGTAAAAAGTTAATTACGTAGGCGCAGGAGGCCTCCACCTGTAAGAAATGTTTCTGCATGTTAAGCCCAGAATCAAGAAGAACACCAAGAGTCTTAACTTGGAAGCTGATTTGAACGGCACAGTTGGCAATTCTGAGCCAACAAGCATCAGCTCGGTTTTCTCATTATGTAGAGCGAGGGAGTTGATGACAGTCCAGTTTTGGATGAGGTCCTAAACTCTGTTCACATTCAGTGTCCAGATAGTAGTCGCCAGAAAGCCAGAACACAAGCTGAGTAATCATCAGCATAATTTGTGTATTTTATATCTATACCCTCAAGAATGTCAAAAAGAGTATGTATGTAAATATTAAAGAGTAGTCGAGAGGCATGCGCCTTGTGGAACACCATGTGCTATTGTCTCACGCTGTGATTGGAAGCCCCCAATGGCGACCCTGGCAGATCTTAAACTCAAGGATGACAACATCCACAGGATTTGATTGCTTCGAGCAATTAGTGAGTCGGCCCAGCCTCTCCAACAACAGACAATGATCTACCAAATTGAAAGCCGCTGAAAGGTCAAGCAGCATCAGTAGGGCAATCTTTCCCTTTTCAGCGATTTCGACCAAGTTGTCACTCGGATTTAACATTGCAGTCTCCGTCCCATGCATGGCACGGAAACCAGATTGGTGGACACCCATAAATTGTTGTCATTAATATGTTTTTGTATTTGAAGACAAACAGCCCTATCAAGGACCTTCAGTAAGAAGGGGACAGTCGTGATAGGGTGGTAATTCCCTACAACCTCAGGGTCGAGGGTTGCCTTCTTGAGAACAGGAGTGGTCCAAACCTCCTTGAGGCATTGAGGAACCACATTGAGTGAAAAGGAAGAGTTAATGACATTAGTGACTGTGGGGGCAAGACACAGAATACAGTCCTTTACAATGCTGCCTGGGCAGGTGTCACCAACACAGACTGCAGGTTTCAATCCAGAAACAATGTCAAGAAGGCAATCGTTAGTAAGGGGGCTGAGAGAGAATATGGGAGCAGTAGCTGAAACATAAATGGGATCAGCATCAGTAACAAGGGTGTGTGCATGGTAATTAGCAAGATCTTGTTGTTGCACATTAATAATACCCTGGTGAGATTTTATCTTAGTGGAGAAGCCATCTTGGAGCATCTTACACCAAGTATCACTAAGTTGCATGTCAACATGAGGACTTGTTTTACTTATCAAATTTTGCCTTGGATATTCTAGTACTAAAATTATTGTTTTTTGCAGACAAAATGAGCTGTTTGTAGTCAGAGGCTTTATATTTTGCATGGGTCGGGGTGGAAGGATTTTACTCCAAATCCTCTCTTGTGACCTCTTGTTTTTTCTACAATTTAAGAGGTCTAATGATATTGCGGGCTTCAGTTTTGAGTGTTTTAACTACAACTGGAGCGGGTTTATCGATAGCTGAAGCATTAATATACATAAAATTATGAACAAGAGTATTTATATCATTAGTTTGAGTAAGATTAATTAACATAGGAGTAACGAGTTGCTCGAAAGCCTCTAATTTTATGTATTGCGTTTTTATTAACCTTTAGGGTGTATGGGATTTGGCCAATTTAACAGTGTTCAAAGCAAAGTAAATGTGAAAATGGAGCTCTTCCACAGCTCCCTTCCCCAAGTTCAAGAGACTGAGGGTAAGAAAGTGCCATACGTTCTTAGGATTCACTTGTCAAAAGTGACAGTACCTTTCCTTATCTAGATTCATTTCTTCACAGAAGCTTCTCGGGCTCCCGCTCTCTTGAGCTTAGACCATCCTGGTTATCCTTTAAAGGGCCAATGTTCAAGGTTACTTTGTTTTCATACACAAAAGTATACTTCACAACAGTTCCTCCGGAGAATATCACCCTTCACTTATTGCGAGCGGAAGTCCCTTCCCCATGCAAAACCAAGTACTTCCTATCCTTAAGCCTCCCCTGGTCGTGGCGCAGTTTACAGACCGCATTGGTCCACCCATTAAAGGTCGCACAACGAGTTGCCTAACTTTACTCTTAATTTATTCACAGTTTATTAGGGTGGACTCTCTTTGCCCTCCTGGATCAACCTCCTGCCTGGGGGGCCACCCCCTTGTTCTCAACACTCTTGGTTCGCTCACAATGTCTCTTTTGGTTCAATTTTCTTACAGCTCCCCTTTCGCTGAGGAGCTTCTGTAAGTATTTTTATTTTATTCAGTTTTCAGTCGCCCACAGCTCCCCTGCCGTTGCATCGCTTTCCTTTACTTTCACAGAGACTTTTGAATGTGTATATTCTTACATGAGACCAGTCTGTGATACTGTTTCCTTCCAAGATGCTTTTACCATTGTCCTCTTGTTAGGAGTAGCCTTTTCCCATTGCTCATTTGTTAAACTGGCTACCAGAGACTTTCAATAACAAGTGTTTTCACTCACGGTCACTCCGATACAATGTATATCGTCTTTTTTTTACCGGCAAAGGAGTTAACAGTCTCCTTCAGCTTTCCTTCCTTGACAGTCCTCGCGGCTGATGTCATGGTCTCCCCACCTACCCCTGAGACCATCCTGAGTTCTTATTTCTACCCAAGGCAATGAGCATGGACTGGGCATCATGCAAAACAGGATAAGCACACCCCTCAACTTCCTCTTGCAGACACAACTGGCTCCCTGGAGACATGGCTCCCTCACCACGCTGCCCTCGGCTTCACCTGACAGCCCCTCATTGCTTTGGCGTCCTGGTCTCCTTGGCCTGATTTCTGGTTCTGCTGTGATTCTCCCTCCAGCTGGCTCTCCAACTCAAGCTCCAACTCGTTCTCCTTGCATAGCATGTGTGTTCCTTTTATATTCATCTCAATAGTTAACAGCCTGCAGATGGGCTTAGTTGAAGTCAATTGCGTGACCCTGCCTGGCCTCGTTAGTGGGACATGTCCTTTGGGTAGGTTGGTGTGCCTTGATCTGCATCTTCCTCGTCCCAGTACCATAGTGGTGTTTCGCATAGGCAATCTCTACTCCTCTTGATTTCCTCTTCTTTGTCTCAGTATTTGAATAGTGTTTAGGGAAAAGAGGACGGTGTGTTTGAATATACCCTGTATAGGCTGAGGAGGGTTGGAAAGGTCACTATCAAGAAGGGGGGATACCATGTCTCACCTTCGGTTATTCTCTCCCCAATCCCTTAGGACCCTCTACACGGTTGATCTTCTCTTGCTTGTCCACCCCCAGGGTTGTGATCCAAAAGTGATGGCCTGCCCCTGGCCACCTGCGCAGAAGATCCCCGGGGAGCAGGTTGGGAAAGACCCTTAGGTTTTTCACATGTCCCACAGGTTAAAATCTCCCAAGACACTAGCAGGGGATGAAGGTTTAGAGAGATCTGCAATCAGAGCTAAAAGCTGTTCTTGAAATGTAGGTGTGGCAGATGATGGGCGATATAGGATTAATATGTTAATAGAGGCATTGTGATCAGTCTGTAACTTTATTGATAGATGTTCACAATCATCAAGGGTATTAGGAGTGGGAGAGTGGATATTAAAACACTTTTTCAAAATAATTGCAGCACCACATCCCCTACCTTCAGCCCGGTCAGTGTGAATGATATTATAGCCAGGCGGGGTAGCTAACTGGGCTGTATGGTTGGTGGTATTGGAGAACCAAGTTTCTGTTAAGCAGCACATGTCGAGTTCTTGTAAGAGGATTAAGTCAGCCACTTCTGTGGCATGTCTGACTGCTGATAGGATATTGAGGAGAGCGACCTGCAGAATGTTAATACTGGCACATTTAGATAGTAAAATAGGTACAGCATTATTATGAGTTTCATCTGGTGTATCAGGTAATAAGCTGCCATGTGTGTTGAAGTCCTTCTTGGTATTCAGATTATCTATTATGGCTATACGGCATTCACATAATGTGGAGTTATGTACAGATATGTAATCATTAGTAGATGGAATAGTGTCATTCACATTTGTATCATAAACTGTGCCCAACTTTAACGTAGCATTGGGAAGTGAAGAGTAACGGCTCATAAGATTAATATAGCGATAGTGGGCGTTTTGTGATGTTTACAGCGTAGACTGCGTGGTGAGTTTATTCCTGGCATCGGCGATAGCATCTAATGGATGCATGCTAGGTCCTTCAAGACAACGTATTCACAATGATTTACAAGAAGAACTTACAGGTATTGCTGGCAGACTCTGATGCACCCAGATGTGACACAAACCGTCACAGACCAGCTGGTAGCCGTGACATGAACCGTCACAGACCGGCTGGTAGCAGTCGTGCCAGCGCTGTCGTGCCTGGTGGGCAAAAATAAACGAGCGCGGACTACAATTCAGTAGGGAATTGTAGTTTGTATCAGCCAAGGAAGCAAGTCACAGAGCTTTGAATTAGAGATGGAATGAATGTACGGCAATGCGGGTAAGCGCGAAGAAACGGTTCATAGGTCTAAAGCTACTAGACACTGAGAGGCCAGGGCAGGACACCTTGTCAAATACATGGTGAAATATTGGGAGCAGGGAGCTACAAATCAGAGCATGAACAGCAACTAATTGCCGCCCCCTCGATATCCTTCATGAAATCGAAGTCTGTAAGTATAGCCACAGGATTATGGCCACTTTTTAACCTTCGCAAGACCTCAAAGTCTTCTATCCAGTGCCAACCTTGTAGTTAACCATAATGTAGTTAATATGGCTAGTGCTGATTAGCAATTTATAAGTGAACTGGGCAGGACAGTCCTTCCAATTCATGCCAAAGCCTGTTTTTCAATAGTAGAGAAGCTACATGGACAGCATGTTAATGAAATAGCTTAGATGTTCCTACATTCTCGCCAGACATCCTCCAAAATTCTTCTTCTTCTCCAATAATTCTCTTTAGTGTTGGCAAAGGCTATAACTGCATATTAACATCACCTACGAGAACCATTACGAGTTGGCCATATGTATCTCCTGTAGATTCCTGATCACTAAGTAGGGGATCTAAGATATTCACACAAGATTTCCCTTTGCCTATACGATGAGGGCCCACATATGTTGTCTAAAAGTTGAACAAAAGCATTAAGACAGCAAAATATCAGCACTAATAAATCCAGTGATCCAACCTTAATTTCAGGTATTTTGGAATTTATTGCTACATAAGCCAAACCAAAACCCCCCGCTCAGTCATCCTCATCCCCCTCGGTGGCCAGAATATTCAAATGTGAGTAGCCTTCTATGTAGGTTGATATTAATGCCCATGTCTCATAGGTGAATCATGTCTGCCTTTTGTCAAAAATATGCCAGCCCTTATCGTCAGATTGGTTGCAAGGCCAGCGATGTTCCATCAAAGGATTCTCAAATCAGTAGACTTGGCAGCTTCATCTAGGAGGAATGAAAACCCAATACCGTTGATGGGGGCTCCAAACATCACCATGAGGGGGGTAATAGTTGAGCCGGGCATGATGACACTCCCAGGGACCATACTACTCCCACTGTTGTTGTGACTAAGGCAGGGTTGCATATTTCTGGGATCTATTTAGCTCCTGCTTCTAGCTTTGGTGAGCCTGGTTAGCTTGAAACCAACAGTTACCAGGTGCTACATTTGACTCCCCAGGCCAACTGGCAAATACACACCTACATATGTGATATTGTATGTTTTAATATGAATAAAGGTGAATAAAGGGCACCTCTAAATGACATTTAAAGCAGAATGGAACATACATCATGGACACAAATGTAGTGTTGGAATTTTATGCGCAAGTTAGATTTGTGTTGCGCTGGGTACTAGGTAATTTGAGCTCCTGCTCATTAAATCGCAATTTCCCTGCTAAGGCTATACTGGATTGATTTGCAACTCCCTGTAAAAATAAAAATGTACCTAGATCTCTGAATGAAATGTTAGGGTTCTATAGGAGGAATGTGAACTATAATGCAATCTTTCCTTTTTAGGGCTATCACGTAGGGAACAAAGGGGACCAAGAAGGACACAAAGACCACATATTACGTTTACCAGTTTATCAGGTATTATGTACAGTGGGCTACCAAAAAAGTAACTGGGAACGTCCCAGGCAAAAAGAAATGTAATAGGAACACCAAAAGAGTCAGGATGGTCCACTCCATGTTAACCGTGTTTGCTGCCATGTGCGGATACCAGGCTTCCTCAGCCCTGGTGTCTAAGTCCCGGTCCATAGAGCTCCCTGGAGGTTTCTCTAGCTCTCTCTGCACTGGGCAAGCTCACTTGGTTCTTGAAACCTCCTGTTTCAAGGTTCCAGTGAGGTAGCACCACCTTCTCCTTCCCTGGCCTTGCGGGCCGACAGGGTTCCCAAACACTCTTCTTTGGCTGGCTCTAGGTGCAGGCTTTCTGGGATTCTGTAACCCTGGTCTACTCCAGCACTGCAGTTCACAAAATTCGAAAGTGGCCTGGTTGTTGGTCATAGCTGGCAGGAAGAGCAAGGAAGGGGCCCTCGAGGAGGGTGACCACTCCTTACAGATTTGACCTTTCTACTCTCTATAATGACCCTACTCTCCCTGTACCCATCTCATTCTTCCCCCCACCAACTGGGCTTGCCTAGGGCCGACCTGGCCCGGTGAACCTTCCTACTCAGGCTGGATAGGCCTTGCTCATCCTCAGTCTTTCTTGCTCCTTGGTATCCTTTGCCTACTTACTTCTCACAATCTCTGTACCACTCTCCCATGTTGTTTTGTACTGGGTCTGCCTGACTCCAGTACTCTGGTGCTTTCCCTTCTTTTTTGTTTGGGAATCCTGTCACCACCATCTGACCCTCTTCTTTCTAAGCCTTAGCTTCCGGCCCTACCAACTGAACTGCCACAGCCTCCTTATGCGAACTTTCCTCTGATGTTTCTGACTCCATCCTTCTCTCTCTTGCCCTAACTGACTTCTTCCTCTCCACCCTGGGTATTACCACCTGCTTCCTTTCCACTTATACAGTTTTCTTCCTCTTCAAATCCACTGCAGGTTTACCTCCTCTCTCCTTTCATCTTCTGTTTAAAGCCGCTCCTTTCAGTCCGTGCCTGATTGTTCCTGCTCCCACCTTTACTCTTCTTTTTTCACCTCTTTCGAATCCAATCCAGGTTTTACCACGTCCCCCTTTTCACCTTCTGTTGTTATCACCTCCTTCCAATCCATACCCGTTTGTCTTGACAGCACTGCGTAACACAGGTTTGAACCCTGATCCTGCGCTTAGAAACCACTCGTTGATATTATAAAATAACAATTATAATTATAATTTCATCTTCTGTTACCATGTCCTTCCACTCTATTACAGATAGTCCCTCTTGCTTCCTTTGCTCTTATCCCTCCTTCCAACCTAGTTATGATTTTACCTTCTCCCTCCTTTCCTCTTCTGTTGTTACCTTCTCTATCCTCTCCACTCCAGAATGTATCTTTTGCCTCCTCGCCACGATGTCAGCTCTGACCACCTCATCCTGCTCTCCTCAACTGCCTCCTCTCCTGCCTCCTTCACTCCTGTAGCCTCCTGGTCTTTTTCCTCTTTTCAGTCATGACCAAATTGAAGCCGCCTGCAACCCACACTGCCAGACTGGGCTGTCTGGCTTATATAAAGCTCTACCGCTTCTTAGTGAGTGTGACTTCCATTGACGTGCTGCACCTTTCACTGGTAATTGGATAAGGGCTCAGATTGGCTGTTGCCCTTAATTTTCAATGGGTCAGAATGAGGTTGAGGGAGGCAGCCAGCCCTGGAGGCAATTATGGAAACTCTAAATGTGGGTGGTGAGTCAGGAAGAGGTATCTGTGCCTGAGACAAGCCCGGAGAGGTTTCAGCGGGTGAATTCATGTTGTGGGGCATGGGGTAGGAGGCTAGCATAATTTGTAAATTGCGTTTCTCCATGTTCCCCATAGTGTCAGCATTCAACCCAATGTCTGTGGGCATGTGAACCTGAATGGGTCTTTGAAGTCTCAGAACCTGTGCAAAGTGCATCCACTTTGTTCCCATGCCAGGCATGGGCTTCACTTAGCATCTCTGCAGAGTTTTTAGGGTGAGGGATCAGTTGCCCAATGAGATTGGGTTGGAGAAGTTGCCGGATATTAGTTGGGCTAACTCAGGGAAGGGATGTGGTGTAACAACTGTGACTAACCCCCCAAACTGCCAGTACAGAGGGAATGTGCACTGGGGATGCCCTCATTTTGCCTCCTGGCCCATCATTCACTTGCTAGGGGAGGCACCCAGTCCAAAACATCGCTCAAACTGTCCGCAGAGCCAGGCAGGCAACATTGTCACAGGGAACTTACTGATTTTGAAAATGGTTATTGCGGGAGGAGTGGTCAGTTCTTGTCTCTTGTATGTAACTGGTGAGGGGGCAGGTTACTCTGCTGAATGGCTTTCAAACAGCATAGCATCTTGAAGGGAAGAAGTATATATCTTTTTGGCTGTTGCAGTTGGTTTCAGCAGAGGAGACAAATTGAAACCAGACTGAGATTTTGTGCCACCCACAAGATCTTAGAATGATGTCAAGCATTGTATGCTAATCGATTCAGGTGGTTGAAAGCATTCAAAGACCTTTCTCTCAGTTATAGGTACACTGACCCTTCTAGGATCACCCAACCATACAATAAAGGATTTAAGTAATGTAACCTCCTCCTGAAGAGATCATATTCCCTTCCGCACGTTTTAGTAATTGATACAATTAGAACAAGTATCTACATGCTACATCAAAATCTCATCTAAAAGCAAAGCCAGTCTTTTTTCATGTATCTGAACAACTTCAAGGATAGTAGATGATATAGAACTTCTGCCAAACAAACAGCACTGCTACCAGAAAGGCTCACCTTTTCAGGGTTTACATGGATTATCTCATCCGAATTGCCAGTACAGTGAGTTTCCTTATTTTCTTCCCAACGTTCCCTGCGGCAGCATTACAAGGTTAGTTTAGTTTAGTTTAGCTTATTCATTTATATAGCGCAACAAACCCTCAGGTATCTAGGCACATTCAGCATGAGACAAGGTTACAGATACATTCAAACAGTTGCAAAGGGTGTACACAGAAATACAAATAGGTAAGGTAATTACATATACAATATGTACAGGACATGTGGAATGTCAGCATAATATACAAATGAGTTATATACAGTAGTAGCCGAAAGGGGCAGTTAAGACAGCGTTATGGCAACTCCTGAGTGAGAAGCCAGTTTTTTTACTTTCTTTCTGAAGCAAGAGAAGGAAGGTTCTACTCTAAGGTCTGTAGGTGGGTAGTTCCAATGTTTCGGGGTAGGATGGGGAAGCTGGTACCCCCTAATCTCTGAAGGTTAAATCTGGGGACTCTTAGGTGCCTGAATAAGTGGGAAGAATCTGCTACTTGAGGTTATCTCAGCGATACTAATTGTGTCAAAATCTTCAGGATCTGATATTAAATGTGAAAGATTTTCAGAATGAGAAAAAATCACTGCTTGTATTAAAACAGCTTTCGGTTGTACAGCGTTCACCTCATCTGTTGTGGCTGCCACATCCACTATTGCCCGAACAGTCACGTGAACTATCGCCAATTGATGCAACGTTTGTGGGTTCATCTGAGTAAAGTCACTATTTAATTGTGAGCAGTCCAGAAAAGAATTGAACTTTAATTTGCTTGGTGCAAACTTATTTTTAACAGGGGGGCCACTTTATCCGAATGGTGAGTTTAGTGCGTGAGACATGACAGAGTGCACTTATTTGGTCATGAGCATCTTAGATACTAGAACACACATTACAGGATTCGATGAGGCAAAGGTATATGCAAGCAATGGGTAATTTAAAAGGATAGGGTAGGGAGAAACCAAAGCCTGCTTCTAAACTGACATAATGAATGAATCATGCCAGTTGATTCTTTGCTACAGACCCGCTGCTGCTGCTGGCTCCTTTCTGAATGGTCTGGATGCATACCTCGGCATGGAAGTGTTATGCCACTGAAATATGATTATATTGGGTGGCATTTATATTTGGTGTTATAAGCCTGACGACCTGGATTGTATCCATCTGAAAGACATTTTACAGTCCCATAATCTTCAGCTCCTGACTGAATCTGTAACACAAATAGGCGGCCACTGTCTAGATCCTGTGATATTTAGGGGTAGAATTTTGCTCCATCAGGAAAATATCCCTATCTCTTGGTCAGAACATGTTGTGGTAACTTTTACTATCCCAGCATTCCATGCATCACCCGGGAAAGTCTTGAGTACAAATGCACAACTCCTACACAGTAAAAGAAAAGCTTGATCTCATTACTAGTGTTCACCTACTAAATGATCTGACCACCTTGCCTTCTGACTCAAAATGTGCTGAATTTTGCCAGACTTACATGTTACGTTTACAAAGAAACTGTGATTCTGTTGCCCCTCTGAAATGTTCTGAAAAACCAAGAAACAAAAATAATCAAAGGTATAACGACTCACTAAAAACACTCAAGAAAGACTTTCGAAAAAAAGAAACAGTTTGGTTAAAGACTATAGACGTTAATGGCCGTCAGGAGGCAAAGTCAGCGCTGGAAAAAAAGGAATAATTTCAACCAAATCGTTATGTTTTAGGAGCAGATCAACCTTGCTGAAAATAGACCCAAACCAGTATTTGCAACCGTAAGGAATGTTGCCTCCCCCAAGTGTACTATCCCCAGTCTTCCTATGTCACTTAATCTGGCGAATTAATTCAATGCTTTTATTCTGGATAAAATACATTCAATCCGGACAAATATTGACTCCCAGCCAGTTGACCAACAGGCCACCACACCAAATATGGAGATAACATCAGTAGCAGAATCAACTCTACGCCGGTTTGCCTTCTCTGCTGTTAATCTAGAGATAGTTTCTGGTCTTATTGGCAAACTCAAGCAGACCAATTTCAGCTATGACCCTATCCCAGCACACCTGGCCAGACAACATGTGTCAGCACTGAGTGGGACTATTCTATCTGTGGTAAATGCCTCGCTAGCCCAGGGATCTGTGCCGGTGGACCTAAACAAAATCATACATCACACCACTATCATAAAAATCCACTTTAGACCACAAAGTGCTCCCAAATTACCGCACAATTGTAGGCTTTCTGTGGCTTGCAAAGATTCTCGAAAAAAATGGTCACTATTTATTTTTTATTTTATTTATTTGTTTATAATGCGCTGGAGCCCGCAGGCATCAGGGCGCACACAGACACAAAGACAACAAAGAGAGAGTACAGGACAGTGCTGAAAAATACAGGTCTCTAAGGTGGTTCTAAGTAAAGAGAACAGTTTTCAGCAATTTCTTAAAGGAAGTGAAGTCGGACACTGATCACAAAGTTGACGGTAGATCATTCCAAATCCTGGACGGGGAGTTGGCAAATGATCTGCCTAGTCCCTTTGATTTCTTAAAGAGGTGGCGGGAAACAAGATTGGTGTTAGTAGATCTCAGTGAGGGTAGCAGTGCATATCAAGTGACCGTTGACTTCAGGTAGCTGGGTGCCTTCCCATACAGACACTTGTGAAGCAGAGTTGCTGCCTTAAACTGTCAACTAGCCATTACCGGTAGCCAGTGCAGTTCCCGTCCGTGGTTTGAAATGTGTTCCATCCTCTGGATGGACTGTATTATTTTGGATGACTTTTAGGCGGTGGATGCTTTTTTTTTATCCGCGCCAAATAGGAGCGTATTACAGTAGTCTATTCCTGACCGAATAGTAGCTCTAGCAATAGTGGCTGAATTTTCTTTGTTAAGATGAGGACAAATGTTTCTGGGAAGCCTACGGTGGTAAGAGCAGTTTTGGTCACTAAATTCACATGAGCTTCGGCACTCAGTGGACAATCAGTTTGTACACCAAGTGTTTTGACTTTTTCCCTAACTGAAATGCAACAGTCCTGGGTGGAGAATGACTGATAGCAGTTAGGGAGTTTAGTCCTGGCTTGGAGTGAGCCAAAGATAAGAAGCTCGGCCTTACCCTTGTTGATACACATCCAATTGTCCACTATCCAAGTGTCTATTTGAGAATAGATATTTTGGAGGAGTAGACTATCCTTGGCATAATCCCCCTAGAGCTCCAGCACCAGCTGTGTGCCATCAGCGTAATTGGTGCAGAAGGCTCCTGACTTTTTCAGGATGCTGCAAAGAGAGAGGATGTATACTTTGAACAGTATGGGGGACATACATGCGCCCTGAGGCACCCCACAGGTGGAAAGAATGGGGTCTTAGGTAGCACACTGAAGCAAACCTTGGATTTCCTACCAGTCAAGAAGGATAGTATCCATTTTCAGGTGAAGGCAGAAAAATGAAACGTGTCCCTGAGGATTTGTATGATACGTTTGTGGTTGATGCAACTCCAGGGCTTCTTAAGAAAAGCATGATATCCTGGATGTGTACCAATCTGGATTCAGGCCAAGACAGGCCAGACGATATTTTGAGGGTTGCCGACGAGGGTGACATTAGCATGCTGGTCACGCTCGGCTTGTCAGCAGCCTGCAACATGGTCAACTTTGACATCCTTATTTCCAGACTGTCTACGGTGGCTAGGGTGTCTGACGACTCCCTGAAATGGGTTACCTCCTTCTTAACTGACTGATCCCAGCTAGTTAAGCTGGATCCGCACTTGTCTGACTCCTTACCGGCCAAGTGTGGTGTGCCCCAGGGTTCTTCTTTGTGCCAACTAGTATTTAATGTTTAAATGCGTCCATTATTGAGCAGTTTCTGTCAATTTGATCTGCAATATGATTCCTATGCCGACGATACACAAATCTACGTCTGGCTAAAACAACCAGTGGAAGCAATTGACCGAGTGTTATCTTGTGCAGACAAAATAAATAATTGGATGCTGGATTGGATGTATATGGGTAACCATGACAACCAAATACAGACACTACAAATTGCCCAGAATTCAGCTGTTAGGCTAATTGAAATCGTCTGTTTCCCAGTTTTGTAGGAGCCTCCCCTGGCTCACGGTGCAGCAGACGGTCCTGTTTAAGACCCTATGCCTGGTTTTTAAATGCATTCATGACCTGGCTCCCACCTGTCTTTCTTCAAAGATCACAAATCTATCACCCAAATCCGTCACTTGGATCTCTGGGTCAATGCCTCTTGGTGGTTCCATCATCAAGGTCTGTCTCTTGGGGAGATGGATTTTTCTCCTCTGTAGGAAGTGGACCTGGGATATGTTGCTAACTGATCTACGCAAAAATCGATTCTCTCAGTATCTTTAGGAAAAGGCTTACATCATACTTTTTTGAATAATGCCTCTGATGTGTCTTAGCTCCCTGTTCAACTACTTTTATCATCTGCACCTAGATGCAGACTCTGCATGGTTCCACGTGATGTGCGCTATACAAGTTAAAAAACAATTCAAATCACATACATGCATCCCCTTTTTTTGGCCCGATTCTTATGTGCATGCAAAAGTAGAATCGGGTTTTTCCATAGGGGACGAACACTTTTTTTAAAATCACCATATTCTGTTAAAACAAATAATTTGCAAGCCTGTCATCAGATCCTCGACGTTTGCTAGTGCCTGATTTATGACTTGACAGCAACCTTAGCAACTGTCAGTAACGTAGAGCAGGCACTGCCAGAGAATTCACTTGGCAAACCTCTGGTTGGCATCTACGCCACCTATAAGAGTTCATTAACTTCTACTGCACACATTTTACCTTTATAGGAAAAGCATTTCCCAGACGGCACCACCACCTTTCTTGTTTACTGAATGTTCAAGGAGACTTTCGTAAGCCAGAAAGTGACACACGTCTTACAAATCCTTGCAGTGACTCTGGTGCAGATGCTGCCCCTACAACTTTGGCCCTGAACTCAGGAGAAAAGTAGTGTGGACACCCGACATTCTCCCGTCCAGTTTCCAGCACCACAATTCTGAGGTGGGTGGGGAACTGTTGTGCTTTCCAGCAGCCAAAGCTGCTGAAGTCTTATCATTGTGGGGGGCAGCGTGTGCACTGTTGCATGTGCAGCATATTGCTTGGATTCAATTTTTTTTACCCTGTTCTAAAGGTACCGCACAAGAAATGCCTTCTGCCTTACAAAACAATTGTGATTTCAATACAGTGAAATGTTGTAATTGCCAATTCTTGAAATATCGCAGCTCTAACACTTTGTACTTGCTCCCTTCTCTTAGGTAATGAGACACGAGAGTTCAAGTATTCTGGAGCTTGTGGGAAAAGAGGTGTCTGTGTTCAGCCCTTCGAAACCGAGGGAGAAGTGGCTCAGGAAGAGGACGCATGTCAAACTTAGGGTAATCTCATGCATTATGCAGATACAATTATATGCTTTGTAAGCAGCATTTTATGCTTAAAAGCTGCTCATTCACCCATGTGTTTTGTTTTGTGATGCTTTCACAAAAACACTGTGTTTGAAGCCACAACAACATTCCTGTTGTGGGTGCTCTACAATGATGGTCAATTGAAATGTGGATGAAGCATGAACCTGGTGGTGAAGGGAGAAATTGCGAGCATAATAATGGGACATTACATACTGACTTTTAGAAAGATTTTCCTACATCTGTCAGGTGGCGGGTGTGAAGAAATCTCTAATAAGGGGGAAAACAGAGTGTCCACCAAGTTAAACCAAAACACTCTCAGTTGGTAATGTAGCAGAGCAGTTATAACTCTTAGGTGGGGATTAGCTGGCAACTATGTACAGTTAGGCCATATATATTACACATGGGAAGACACTGCACAGAAACATTTACTAGAAAATATGTGCACTTTGTATAAGCAACATGAAGTTAGAATAAAGTACCACACAATATTGAAGAGGCTAAGGCCTGTACCGTACGAAGCTGCTGAACCCCACAGTCTCCCTCATAGTGCTCCCTCCCTAGGTTATTTCACAACTACTGGGTCCAAGCTAGCACAACGGGGAAGGATTACTAGATAACATAAAAAAACACAGGTTCACCTTCTCTTCAGATTTTGATACCTGTTTAAAAATGAATAAGAAATACCTGTTAGTTTCTCATCATTTTACTATAAACTATCCCCCTAACCCCAATCTCTCCTGTTTATGTGCGCATGAATTCTGCCTGACTCTACACATCATGCCAGTATCATGCACTCTTGCTTACTACTGTTCTTCTCCGACCTCTGTTGTAGGGAGAATTCTATAAGCACCAAAAATTCCACAGCGCACTACGCCCCGCACCTCATACATAACACTGTGAAAGTCAGCTTTAAGCAGTAAGCATATTCTGCTGCCAGCTAATTACACAGTGTCTTAACAGCTCATTGCAAACATAATGCAAACCTGTGGCACGAAAAACCACACAAAATATTGTAGGTAGCAAAGCTGTCGCTGGTTGGTCCCTTAAACTGTGTCCCTTAAACTGTGTCATAAACGCCAATGGTAAAAATCTATTTTTGGTAGAAAACAGAGTCAAATTTCTGCACCAGCTTACACAATTTCCCAACAGCATCGGCGTATGTGCAGAATAGTGCAGGAGAATTCAAATCCAGTTTTCTATCTTCTACTTAACAGGTCATCACCTGACAAGGGGATTTCCAAGATTTATCAGTATTTCTGACCAGGAACACCTGTGGATACAACCAGAAGAACCTACAAACAGCAGAGCTATTTAAACTGTAGCAGTATCTTAAATCTCCTACTGATGAGCCACATCAACAATAGTGGTGAAACACGTGTAGAGGATTACAATACGAGGATTACAAAATAGATCACAGAGGATAATCAATTAGAATTACACCTTACTCTGAAGAGAAGATCAAGAATCAATCTAGTGCTATTTTTTTAATAGAACTACACAGTCTGTCATCTATTTAGCTTGCTTTCAGCTCCTGTTCCTCTTGGCAGAATCATCTAATTCATTGAAGGTTTCACATATGGGTAGTCCTTTTCTACTCAGCAACATGTCTCCTGTTCTAAAATAAATCTATAAACAGTGCGCTCCCACCAGTTTATGGATGATCTGGACGATCAGTTTTCATGAAGTCAGATGTTCCCATTCTGTCTTCTCCTCCTTCCAATTCTTCTGAAGGGCCTCTTCAGACAGAGCCCACCAAAAACAGGTCTTTCGAATGGATTGTGTCCTCCTCCTTCCTTATCTTTGATATTTCTATTATCCAGTTTCCTGCTTCGGAATTTCTTTTTCAGTAGAGGGCACTGTGCGTCGATAACTGGTCGAGTCGGTGTCGCTCAGAGGCTTCCGTCCTGACGTCGACGTCATCACTCCTATAAGTAGCTTGCGCAGCACCCGTTGCTCAGTTCCATTTCTCCGTGCTTCGGTAACATAACGCTTCGTTCCATGTGATCTTCGAATTTCTTCAAGTTTTCTTGAGAGAATATCTTTGATTTTTCGACGAAATGGCTTCCTCATCAGCTCTGTCTACTCCCCGGTTTAAAGAAATGCTGAGACTGTGGGGCAAAATCTTCCATGGCGGACTCGCAGGGGGTGTGCCTCTGGTGTCTAGGGGCAGAGCATCCGTGCTCGGAGTGCGACAATGATGACCGCCAAGTCCTTGCGGGAGCACAGAGGAAAGTTGTAGAGAGGTAGGCCTAAACAATCTGTTACCCTGTCTAAGCAAAAGTCATCTGACGAGTCGAGGCCTTCGTCTCCTCGTCATAAAAGACCTAAACATTCTCGTTCTCGAAGTGGAACCATCATTCCTCGTCATCGAGGCATGGCAAAAAAGGGCACAGAAGAAGTGATGAAGAAGATCAACTCCCTCGATAAAAGGGTGGAGGCAGTGGAAAGTCATACAGCAGATGTGGAAAGCGCCTTATGTGATCAAACCTTCGAATGGGAGAAAGGACAAGACAGACTGACGGCCCTGGAAGCACGGTGCAATGCGCTCGAGGCAAAGCAGGAAGACGCAGAAAATAGGTCAAGGTGGAACAACATCCGCCTCCAGGGGGATCCTGTTGTTGGTCTCAGACTCAGAACTAGAAGGCTATGTAGTGGACCTATTCAGGTTTATCATAAGCCGGTCCAGTGGCACAGCGAGTAGAGCGCTCGCTTTGACATCTGTGCACAGCCTGCTAACACAGGTTCGAATCCCGTCGGGGCCAAACTCAGCCTTTCATCCTTCCGAGGTAGATAAATGAGCACCACACACCGTGGGTAATAATAAGCAGCGCTCAGATACCTGAGGGTTTATAGCGCTATATAAATGCCAAATTATTATTATTATTTATAATACTCCCTGATGAGTCTCCACTGGAAATTGACGGGGTGCACAGAACAATCCCACAGCAGTCGGCCACATCACCGCCAAGGTCCACTTCTTTTGGGTAAAAGAAGAAATCATGAGAGAAGCCAGGTCAATGCAACAAATTTCCTTCAGAGATTCCAATATCCTCTTATATCAATATCTGGACAACCAGGAAAACCCTCAAGCCACTGACTGAATGGCTGCATGAAAGAAAGATTCCATATCGTTGGGGCTTTCCAACATCGGTAAAATTCACCTGGGAGGGCGCACAGCAACAGCTCCACTCCCTAAAAGAAGCCTAAAAATTCATAGGCGTCGGGGGAGCAAGTGAGTAATCTGAAGCGGAGGCGACCACACGAGATCCTGCCAAAAAGCAAGGATCAGCAACATGGAATAGGGTGAACAGAAGGTGCAGGATCCGTGGTCCCCCTGAAGAAAGCCCCCCCAGACTGAACAGCCACAGAACTCTGAATGCAGACAAAGTTAGTTAATGACCCTTGGGGTCCTTGACCATTAAGAGGGGCAGAGGGGGTGGGACATCATCAGAAATTCATCGCTAGCCTATTTAGGGGGGACAAGTAGGAGAATGAAGGGTGGCCGGGGAGGTGCAAAGGCTCCCCCGAACGTCTAGGTTAGATCACAACAAATTAAAGCCAATTAGTAGTTCCACACTTTTCTGTGAAGGCAAGTTAACACTATGCCCTGCTGTTGTCGCGTTGGGCCCGGTTGGCCATTTGTGGTCATGGTTGGAGCACTTCCAGTTGCCCTGTTGGGTAGGAGAATCTCTTTTCTCAAGATTCAAGGGTTGGGCGTAATAGGGGGGATAGGGTGTGTGTAAAACCAAGGGGGAGGAAGGCACAAGAAGTTATTCTCCCTCAGGTAACGCAATGTTACAACACAATGACATCCACAGCCATCACAAGTACATAATACCAGAACCACACCACACAGGGTGCACAAATAGGGGCGATAAAACACTTAGCAGAGCGTCATCCATCAAGGAGACTCATGGGGTTGGGTAATGAAAGGGAAATTAGAATCCTTACATGGAATGTCCAGGGCCTCAAATTGCCCGGGGAAACGCAGGTCAGTGAAGCACAAGCTCAATCAACTAGCGGGAGATATAGTATTTCTCCAGGAGACTCACCTGCTGCAGGATGAGGAAAAACGGATCAGATTCAAAAGGTTTAAAAAGACGTTCTTCGCCACTTCGGGGCGGAAAAAGAGAGGGGTGGCAATCTTACTGAGCGAGAAGGTCTCTTTAACTAGAATTACAGTTAGGCGAGACATGGGGGCGGATTCCTCTTGGTGAAGGGGCTACTAGTAGAGCAACCAATCACAATGACGGTAGTTTATTGCCTGAATACCGCGCAAGACAGGTTCCTAGCGAACCTTATCCCAATTATCCTGGAGTTCTCGGAAGGGTACCTCATTATAAACAGAGATTTCAATATGGTCCCTCACCCCCGAGCAGATAAAACTCTTTCCCCTACCAGATTGGACTATACACAAGCACAATCGTTGGCAAAACTATTTAGGAAAATGGGGACAGTTGATGCATGGAGGTTGGCTAATAAGGGGGTTAGCGATTATACACACTACTCTCATGCACATAGGGGGTTTTCAAGAATTGACCTCTTGTTAGTCACAGACGCAATATACCCATGTTTGGACAAGGTGGAGATACACGCATGGGCAATCTCGGACCATGCCCCAGTCTCTGCTGACCTAAGTATAAACGGCTCTCCCCAACCCCCAGTGAGGTTCTGGAAGCTATGCGATGCCATGCTACTAGACGAAAGTATAAAAAGAGAAACGGAGGAAACACTAACTAACTACTTTTTAGAAAACACAACTGAGGACACACCCGTGGGCGGAGTTTGGGATGCCATGAAAGCGGTTGTAAGGAGAACGCTCATTAGGAGGGGCGGAACAACGAAGGGTCTCGAAAATCCTAGTGTCCAAACTTGAAGGTACGGTGGCCTCACTATAAAAAGATCTACAATCCCACTGGACAAGGAAAGGGCATTGCGAAAAGCCAAAATAGCACTGGATATGCATCGGGCGCATCGATCAGCGAAATCTCTGGCCTACACAAAACAGTTTTGCTATAGTAAAAGCAATAAAGCAAACCGAATACTAGCATTCAAGTTGGAAAAAACGCACACTAGGAATAACATAACTTGCCTTAGAGATGCGAATGGTCAGGCCCAATACAGGGAGGGGGATAAGATGGAGGTGCTGGTGAATCACCATGAAGCTATAATGACAGGCCCACCAACTTCCCTCGACAAACTGCCCAGCTACCTGCGTACCAGTAAAGCCCAACAACATAAAGCGCTATTGAACACCCTAGCCGACCTCAGGAAGAAATGGTTGAAGCCATAAAATCACTGAAAAACTTGGCCCCGGGCCCGGAAGGGCTAACCGCAAACTTTTACAAGACTTACTCACACATATTAGCTCCACGAATAACCACCCTATTTGACTCCTTTCTGAGAACGAGAACCATCACTAAATCAATGGCAGAATCACTGACGATTCTCATTCACAAGCCAGGAAAAGATCCCGAACAACCAGTCTCATACAGACCAATAACCTTAATGAATAATGATCGGAAAATCTATTCGAAAGTATTAGCAGCCAGGCTAAAAACACACCTCCCAGACATTATAGCCCAAGACCAAACAGGATTTATCCCGGGGAGGGTGGCGCATGATAATATTAGGCGCACCATAGACCTCATAGAAAGTGCAAATTGGACAGGGGAGGGAATGCTAGTTATTGTATGCCCACAAGGCATTTGACTTAGTGGACTGGGGCTATATTCAGAAAGTCCTACTGCATTGGGGTTTTGTTCCTAACTTCACCAAATGGGCAATGGCTAATTACCAAATTCCTACTACGCAGCTGCGGGTAAATGGCAACAGGTCTGAAATAATTCGCATTATAGGGGAACAAGGCAGGGCTGTCCCCTATCGCCTATGATCTTTGCCCTGTCCATGGAGCCGTTTGCGAATAGGATACGGCAAAACCCGGGGAGAAAGGGGCTCATGGTAGGGAGTTAGGAAGCGCTCCATGCGGACGATGTTCTGGTAACCACGACCAAACCAAACTCCTCCCTGTGCCCACTTTGGGAAGAAATCGAGGAATTCGGTAGGGTATCGGGGTTCAGGGTGAACCTAGATAAATCTGTAGCAATGGCACCTAACCTCACAAAAAAACAAAAGGCGGACATGAGTCCCGCACTACCGATCCCCTGGGCAGACTCAGCGATCGGATACTTGGGAGCTCAGATCCCCAGGGAACCTGCCCGCATGTATCAGAGAAACTTCCTGCAGCTGTTCGGTGAGCTCAGGCGAGACCTAGAGCATTGGCAAAGCCAAGAAATTTGCTGTTTCGGCTGAATAACTGCGGTGAAAATGAACCTGGTTCCTAGGCTACCCTACCAATGTGTGGCACTCCTGGTCCATATCCCAGAAAAGGAGCTATTTACTCTACATAGAAACATCCAAAAATGTATCTTGGGGGGTAAGAAACCCAGAATAGCTAAGAAAAAGTATGCTCCGTGGCAGAGCTCTGGGTGGTCTGGGCGTCCCAGATGTGCCTAAATACTCATTAGCAGCGCAACTTTCTCAT
The DNA here is from genome assembly GCF_040938575.1 of Ambystoma mexicanum. Lineage (NCBI taxonomy): Eukaryota > Metazoa > Chordata > Amphibia > Caudata > Ambystomatidae > Ambystoma > Ambystoma mexicanum. Next base: position 1,502,523,314 of record NC_090932.1, on the reverse strand, counting down.
GAATTCGCATGGATACGCTCATCAGACCAGCCTCTTTGGAGACAAATAGAGGAGGCTTGGTGCCCAGTCCCCCTAGCGGATCTCCCACACTTGCCGACCATAAAAGCCCAGGACAAACTAGGTCCCCTCACAGCAACATTGAACACTGGAAAGCAGTGGCCCGAAAATGGGGCTGTAAAAGCTCGCTAGGTCCACTCACACTGCTTTGGAATAACCCGGAATTTACACCCGGAATCCCCCCACATGGCTTCGCAGCATGGCAAGAGGGAGGACTACGAAAGCTATCAGACTTTTTATAGGACGGCTCCCTGATAACCTTTGAAAAATGCAAAGAAAAATTCAGGGTAGCAGAAACAGAAAGGTTCCATTACGCCCAATTGCGGCATTGGACCTCACATAAGGCAGTGAGGGAAAAGGGGGGCGAGAGACTTGACAGCGTTAGAACACACCCTTTTATCAGAAAACCCAAAGGGGAAGATATCCGCACTCTACCAACTCCTAGACAGGACAGACCCCTTCCAGAAAAGAAAAGTATATACTGGATTGGGAGAGGGACCTTGGCCGAGCAATAGACGTTGAAGAATGGGGGAAAATGTGGGCCAGGCTGCACAAAAGCACCCAATGCATCACGAATAAGGAAGGGGGCTATAAGATCAGCCAAATAGAGCCAACTCGCACATCCCTCCGAACTGCTGGAGGGGCTCTGCAGACAAGGGTACTCTGTTCCACCTCCTGTGGTCCTGCCCAAAAGCAGAAAGGTACTGGGGGAAATGATGGGCCACATTAAAGCAATTACAGGTCTAACAATCCCCTGGGACCCTTAGAATAATTCTCCTGGGGGAAACTGGAGGAGGGGCATTCCCACTGGCAGGGCAGATGGCGTGCCTATGCACACACCTCCTGCTAGCGGCGAAAATTGCGCTGGCCCGATTATGGAAAGACGCGGATGGCCCCTCGACCCCGTTTTGGTGGTCGAAATGCTGGAAAATAACAGTGGCAGAAAAGATAACAGTGATACGCTCTGGGAATCTGAACACCTTCTTGAACACGTGAGCACCATTTAGGGACTACTCTGAAAAGTACCCAGGCCTCACCCGAAAGCCCCCACTAACAAGATGCCTACAGGGTTGGTGGTGCGTAACGCTAGCGAAGAGAGCTGCAGGCGATCGAAATCTGTACCCCATCCTCCCCCCGTGATAGATCTGTGGGGCCAGCCCCCCTATTGTTCCTTGTAAAAAGAAATGGCTGTGGAGCAGGGTGACAATTGGGGAGGATCTATGTGATTTTTCGGTCACGGAAGTCGGCGACTGAAAATTTTGCATGAGAAATGTATGCACCAAAAAATTGTTGTACATTTCCCATGCGAACATACATTTCAAAACCCTACATACCTACACCCCCACCCACAACACACCCCCACCCACACCCTCAACACACCCCCACCCACACCCCCAACATAACCAAATCCTACTTACCTTTTAAGACGCCTTGTGTCCCTGCGGTGCCAGTTCCCTTTCACTTCCGTGATCGGGAACTGGCGCCGCAGGGTCCTTTTCTTTTTTTTTTCGGGCAGCTGCAGGGGTATACTGTAAAGTATAGTGAACAGGGTGTAGCGGGGGGTTACCCACGCAGCCCCCCCCCTTTTTTTTTTTTCTCTTTTCTCGGGTGTGCTGCATGGGTGTCTCCCGCAACCCCTGCTCACTATACTGTATAGTATGGTGAGCGGGGTGTTGCGGATGTCACCCCTGCAGCCCCGGCAGTCTTTTTTAAAAATGTTTTACCTACCTTAAGGTACGTCGAACTTTTAGTAATTAGAACTTTTGGTACATAGTTTTTTAGGACTTTTTGTCTAGTCAGACTTTTAAATTCGGTAATTTCGTACAATACCATTGGGGAAATATGCAAAGGCTAGGTTGTTGTCATGCACTTTATTATTGAAATGTTTAATAAAAAGTACTGTTGGGGGGGGGGGTGCACTCACCATCCAAGGCCTCCACAACAATTGGACAGCATAGGACCCCGAGACTGATACCCACAAAATAAATTGCTTCTGAACTAACCTGTGTAGTGAATCGTATTGTTGTAAATGCACTGATGTGATGTCGATGTCAATGCAAATGAAATGCCTAATAAAATGTTTTGTTTAAAAACAAAAGCTAACACCCAAATACCGAGCTTCAGCCTCTGACCCCCTATACTTGTTGAAGCATTCTACACCTGAAAGCCTCGTCGTTCAGGCTGTTACCGCTTCTGGCAAACAAAATGCCTAGCCTACAATCCCCCAAGATAGGGATGACAAAAATACGACGCCATGGCCAAAAAAGTTTTCTCGGATGGTAGTATGGCGGTAAAATCTGCTAATGCTAGATGTATGCTGGTGAGGTTTGCCTAAACCCTTTGGGACTGTATTTCAATGGCAGCTGACCACATCCCCGAAGTGGAGGAACAAGATTGTTTCTTGAACATTATCAAGGATGGAAAGGATACTATGTGTGAATCACTCCAGACCGGTCTCAACTGTTGACAGCATCAGCAGAACCATGCGGCTAGTACGCTATTACGCAGATTTTCGTGGTTGCAGAAGTCAGGATTTGCCCCAGACGTTCAATCCAGACTTCTCAATATGCCCTTTGATGGCACACATCTATTTGGGAACACAGCTGATGAAAGTTTGGAGAAGCTGCAAACCTCCAAGGCGGCGGCCAAATCCTGTGGAGCTGCAGTACAGCAAACTCCAAACTGCCCCACAGGTGCACTCTGTAGTGGTAGGTCCTTTTGCTATTATTCCGCATTCGCAAAAAGCAGAGGACAGCCAGCTAAAAGAGGCCAAAGACGATTCCCCTGTGGTGGACAGTGTAGAGGTACTAAGACCGTAACAGCAGGGGCTACCTTACCTTTAGGCACTACATCAGCCACTTCAAAACCTCTCTGAGGTCTTCCATCACAAAACTGCAGTAGGAGGCAGGTTGTCACAGCATTTGACAGAATGGCAGGCTATTGCTTCCGATGCTTGGGCACTGCAAACAGTTGCCCAAGGTTACTGCCTACCTTTCCTGCAAAAACCTCAGAGTCATCCACCGGGGAACAACTCTTTGATGGTTCCGGATCCGCTCCTTATGCAGGAGATTTTAACCCTGCTAGAGAAAGGTGCTATGAAACCAGTAACTGTGGCAGAGACGAACAAGGGTTGGTACTCCCCTTATTTTCTAATTCAAAGAAGGATGGAGGATTCGACCCATCTTGGACTTAAGAGACTTGAGCAAGTACCTCAGGAAGGACAAGTTCAAGATGGTAACCCTTTCTAAGATCCTTCAGGCCCTGCAGCTTCAGGATTGGATGGTTTCATTGGACCTTTAGGATGCTTACTTTCATGTGCCGGTTCATCACAAGCATAGACATTCCTTGAAGTTTGTCGTTGGCAACTCTCACCATCAGTTTCGGGTTCTGCCACTTGGGCTAACCTCTGCCCGAGGGCTTTCACCAAGCTAATGGTGGTGGTGGTAGCGAGTCTCAGGAGAGGGGGGGATTCACGTCTACCCCTACCTGGACGATTGGCTGATCAGGGCCAGTTCCCCAGAACAAACCCTAGATCATCTCAGCTATACTTTCCACTCCCTCCACAAGCTAGACTTCTCCCTCAACTTCAAGAAGTCCCACTTGATACCATCACAAAGGCTCCAATTCACCAGAGCAGTCCTGGATGCATCCCTGGGAAAAGCCTCGCCACCAGAGGGGAGGGCTCAAGACATTCTGCAGATGGTGACAAAATTTCAAAATGCCCTGCATCTTCCAGCCTTCGAATTTCTATGGTTGCTCAGCCTCATGGCATCCTGCATTTTTCTGGTGCCAGAGGCTCGCCTGAGAATGAAATCTCTCCAGTGGGCTCTCAGGACTCAGTGGTCACAATTCTCAGGAAGGATGTCCGATCTCCTACAAATTCCAAACAGAGTTGGACTGGATCTTCAGTGGTGGGCCTGTCGGGAAAACATCTGGAAAGGAGAACTGTTTTGGCAACCATGGTGGAGATAACAGTAGTGACGGATGCCTCACTCATGGGGTGGGGGGCCCATACCAACGATATAACCATCAGCGGTCGTTGGTCTCCATCGAAGTACAAACTACATATCAACTTTTTAGAGCTAAGGGCAATCAGACTAGCGCTGAAGGCCTTTCTGCCCACTTTACAGGGAAAGAATGTCCTGATAATGATGGACAACACAGGGCCATGTACTCCCTCAACAAGAGAGGAGGTGTAGAGTCACTACCACTGTGCAGATAGGCAATGCAGCTCTGGTTTTGGGCAATACAAGAAGGAATCTCTCTATCCGCAGTTCAACTAGCCGGAGAGAAGAACACAACAGCGGACGCTCTGAGCAGGCAGGGCACAGTCTCCCACGAGTGGGAGCTAGCTTAGGAAGTCCTTCAAGAGATCTTCACCCTTTGGGGAACCCCTCAAGTGGATCTGTTCGCGACCAGTGCCAACAGGAAGTGCGAACGATACTGCTCAAGGGAATTTTCCCCGAGAGGAGCTCTAGGAGACACGTTCGTGGTGGACTGGGAATTTCCACTTCTTTACGCATTTCCTCTAGTCCTCGTCATTCCTCATGTAATCAGGAGGTTTAGGAAAACCAGGATCCTAATTACCCCGGACTGGGCCAGGAGAACGTGGTACCAGGATCTTCTGGACATGTCCGTCTGCCCTCCAATTCGTCTTCGACAAAGAGAGGACCTTCTCGAGAGAGAGAGGAGGGTTGGGTTCTCCATCCGGATACAGGACTCTCAGCCTTCAAACATGATTTCTGAAAGGCTGAGATACAAAGATTGGGACCTCCGGAATGATGTAGTGGAGGCTTTGCTTTCGGCCAGAAGGCCAGCAACCAAGTCTTCACACCACTGCCGTTTGAATAAATTCTGCAGTTGGTGTAGAGATAACAATGTTGACTCTTTCTCATGCAATACACCGATGGTGTTATCTTTTCTTGTACACTTGAAAAATCTGGGGCTCCAGATGGGAACAATCAAAGGATATCTGGCAGCGCTATGCATCTTCAAGCTCACTGCAGAGGAAGTCTCCTATTTTAAGATTCCTCTGGTAATCCACTTCTTAAAAGGATTAACTAATGTCTATCCTCCAACTCATTTTCAAGTTCCACTATGGGATCTCAATTTGGTTTTACACTATCTAATGGGTGCTCCTTTTGAGCCTCTTAATTCTTGCCCATTAAGACTGCTCACCTTGCTCAAGTTTTCTTAGAGGTTATAACATCTGCCCGAAGGATGAGTGAGCTACAGGCTTTATCCTACAAGCCTCCTCATACTGTTTTTCATAAAGACAGAATGGTATTGAAAGTGAAGCCTAACTTTCTCTCTAAGGTGGTTTCCGAATTTCACATTACTCAGAAAATAACCTTACCATCCTTTTATCCTCGGCCACACCCAGGAAAAGAAGAAGAAAGGATTCACAGACTCGACCCTAGGCATGCATTGAGCTTCTATAGTACCAGATTAGCAAAACTGAGACAGAATGATCAGTTGTTTGTGGGCTTTGTTGTACCCCCAGAGGAGGGGGCAAATGAGCTGGGAGAAGAGGCAGAGGAAGCATGTAGCTGGTAAATTACAGTCCATGATAGATTCCAGATCAGTCATCTGATACAGGGTGGGCAAGGGGAGAAGCTAGCCAGATAGATCTGGAGATTGGCAGTTCATAGACACAAGGGGTGGTGGGTGATGGAGTGGTGCAGATCCATAGTAATCATCCGGTTGTAGGCTCTGTTGAATGGGGTGATTATCTGCCTCTTGGATTCTGGAGTTGGAGTTGCTGTGGTTAGAATTATATCACCAAATGTCTTTATTTTTACAGTGATAGTGAATCTCATTGAACTTGCTGATCTGTGGCTCCTTGTGGGCCAATATTTCTTTTATTTATGTCTGAGGTGAACAGGACCATATACCCCAATATGATGATGTATAAAACAGAGTTTTGAAGTCAATTTGCAAACGGCTTGGAGCCAATGCGGTTATTTCAATGGCAAGAGTGATACAGTGCTCTGTCGTGCTTTTAGAGAGTGCTTTGGCAATTTGCAACAGGACAGCCATGCTTCAACATCTGATCAAGGCTACAATACTATTAATGGCACAGTGCATATCCTTCTTTAAAAGGTTGTAATACGTTTCTTGAGACTAAAACATTTCTTCTAAGCTGTGCCACACTAATTTATTGAGACAGTACTGGCACATTTTACCCGGATTTTTCAATAATTGTACTGGGAACGGACTACGCCAACAAGCCTACCAAATGTTTAGTGGGACAGTTCAGGCACTTCTCAGCAAGACTGACATATTTAAGATGGATAGTTACAGGCCTTCTCAGCAGAGCTGCAATTCCTTTCATTGGGAAAGTACCCGCACTTCTGAACAGGGGGTGCTATACTATTCATGGAACACTACTAAGGGCCTGGTTACAAGTTTGGGATGAATTAGCAATACATCTGCCGATTTACCTCCAAAATGGCATTACCATTGGATTACAAGTGCTGGGATGGTGGTATAAAGCTACATTGCTTTAGTTCGTAGGACCCCTTGAGGAATTTTGGCAGATTTAACACGAGCAGTAATTCCACGTTTGAGATCTGAAGATTTTTGGCCCTAAAGTGGAAGATTTACTTCCAGTATCAGCTTGAGATAATTCCTCCAGATGGTCCAATTCGGAATTTGGCAGTGGAGTTAAAGTGGTGGGAATTCCGTTGCTGCCAAAGAAAGTGGGGGCCAACAGAATTACAAACACTTTTTTACGGCACCACTGAACTCGTAATGAGGCCCAAACACTTCAAAGCAAGGTTCCAATACTTTTAATGGATCCATACTGGCACATTGTACCAGCGATAGTACTGACAGTTCTCAAAAGTAGATAAGGCTTAGATAGGAGTATCTGCACTTCTCTTTTATCCATTCGTGACTCTGTTAAGCTGTTAGCTGAATACAGAACCTCCTGAGTTGAAAGCAAATGCTTTGACAATGCAGTCTGTTAGACAAGATTGTATGCAGTACCCTTTGTGTGCACTACAATAACTCTGACCTCCTGGCAATAGGAACAAAACCTTTAGTATAAGTATGTACTACACAGGTTGGTAGCATGTTGAGCAGCCTGGCTTATCTCAAGATGGGTCAATGTGGGCTGTAGGGGAGTTACACAGAGATTCACAGTGACAAGTATTCAAATAAACTCTTACACACAAGGTTTCTTGATTAAACAATTATTAATTTATTTTACAGTCAGTTTGAGTAAGCCTTCTTTAGAAGGGGCAGTATGATAGATGGCACACAGACACTTCCTACACCCTCCGGTGACTTAAATAGTTAGGACACTGTGGACATTAATATATCACTGTTGCATTTAGAGCAATACTTAGGAGTTTGTCAAAGAGAAAGGTTATTAGAATAAAACAAGAGATCTCACAAATATTCTGAAGCAGGTAAGTGCTTTTGGTAACCCCCAATGCAAAGTAAGTTGACCCCTTCCTGGAAGGAACACAATGTCAGAGGGAAGAAGAGTCATTCAGGGAGCCAGTCCAGGCCAAAGTCAATTGGGCAAAAGTCTAGGTGAGCTGAAGCAATTCTTGCAGTTAAGTAAAAGTCTTGCACAATGTTTCAGAAGTCTTTGTAGAAAATAAGAAATCAAAGCAGGGCCACAAGCTGATTAGGCTTGTGAGGTAAAGAAGCTGATAGCAACTCTACAGAAGCAACCAAGACATGTCTCCGATGAGGACAAGTGAGGTTACACAACAAGAGGTAAGTTCTCTTAGACTGTACAGTACCTTTGGTTAAAAAGAAAAACGGTTCCAGCTGGCAGATCTGCAGATCCTTTGTTCCTGGGCCTCAGTCGTGGGACAAGGGGGAGGACGTCTGGAGGACTCCTGCACTGCAATGGGACAGTCGGCGACAGAAAAGGACCAACTTCTGTTCAGTGGTAATTCGTCTCAGCAAATAGCACCACAGTGGACTCTTGGCTGTTGAGATGGGCTTTCCTTGCATCTGGGTTCCAGCACTCTGTTGTGGGGGCTCAGGCTCGGTCAGTCCTGCTCATCCGGGAGTCCGGATGATCGTCCTGGAGCTCTTGGCCAACTTAAAAGCAACGCACACAAACTGGTGTTCCTCTCCCTGATATTACGGTTTCCAGCAGCAACTGCAGTGGAAATGCAACCAGCTTCAAGAGGATGTCAAGCTTCCTTACTCTGGAGGTGATTGGTCCCACCAACTCAAGGGGAGAAGTCGTCCTTGCAGGGCTTCTCGAGTCGAGTCGAGTCGAGTCGCAGCGAATTCTGAGCTTCAGCACTGCAGCAGGGCTTCACTGGGCAAACCAACGGTCCAGGATTTGCAGCAGGCGTCTCTTCCAAGTTCTTCTTCGGATTCCTTCGTCCAGTGGCCGACTCTGCCTTCCAAGCCAAAAAGCCTTGCCTTTTATGCAGGTTTCTCCCATTCATTCCAGCCTAGCTGTCAGTCACCCAGCAGGGTGACTGTCCTTGCCGGACTGCCAGCCTGCCAATCACCTAAGAGTGCATTTCTGTCTTCTAGGAGACTAAGCACAGGGAGTTTCGGGCACCTCCCTCACTTCCTGCCCCCGCCAGACACCCTGGAGCCAGAGGCGGGCTTCACTCGTGAATCTCGCCAAAGACAAAATGAACAAAGAGACCAAACCTGATTTGGCGCGCAGAGTAAATCTCAAGAGGGATCTTTCCACAAAGAAATGGCGAAAAAGAAGACCAGGCCATTTTGACAAAAATGGCACCCTTGGGTGCTTTACTGCAGCTGCGAACGCAGCCCACGGTAAAAGCACACCACGGTAGTTAAAAGCAAACCACTGCCACCAGCTATTAATCGGGGAAACATACAAATTTTACATGAGAAGCTAGACAAAGGGGATACTAAGTAACCACTCTATGTAAGATAGTGTGTGCTGGGTCTAGAAAGTTAAAAGTGTAAGTAAAGTCAATTTCACTTTACTGCTCTTGGAAACAGTAGTTTATCCAAGAGAAGGTATTTAAACCTTTAGGAAATATAAAAGACTTCCCTGTGCCACTGCATTGAAGGTGCTGTGTGACACAATGTAAAGATGATGCCTATGGAGTTCGTCAGACTCCATACTAACAAAGAAACACAGAGTTCAAATCACATTAAAAATACATGAGAGAGTGGGTAAAAGGGTCTCACTCTCTCCAGGTTAAAAATGAAAAGTCCTTACATCCAGCAAAGTTGCTGGGGTCTCTAAGGTAGAGAGGAATTGGCACATTTATGAGAATTCTCCCTAACACTATCAAACAATCCAGCCGCACTGCAAGTGGCCAAAATGTTCTATTCAAGAAATCTAGAATTGTGTGACTAGCTTATCCTGCCTGTTTTTTTCTTTTCTATGCATGCAGGCAATTGTAGTCTTGCTTTTATAATAGAGTTTATAATAGGAAAAGCAAAAATACAGCTAACAAAATGCAAATAAGGAAAAAGTACTTCATGAAACACTCCCAGCTGGAGTGGGTGCAGTTGAGATCTCTACTACTAGTGCATGCAAAGTTGTTTTCAGAATAGTCACAAGACAAATATTTAACATTTACTCTACTGGACATGTATAAAGCACTACAGTGGTGCCTTGTGAAAACAAATCTTTTTACATTACAGCCTGTATTCCCCTAAAAGACAGACTGTTTCCCTCGGTCGCACTGGAAACAAATGATTTATTGTGAATGACGATCTAATTGTATGATATATTATGGACATCAATATTGCAATCTGATATTTCATGGACTATTTAAAAAGCCACGTTTTCAGCTAGCAACCAAGATGTGTATTTCAACATAAAAGAAAACTCTTGATTTTCTTACAGAATGTTGCTGCCAACCATAGAATCAATGATGCTGTTGCAAACGAAGACGGGCTGCAGACGCTCACGGGACGGTTTATGTATGGCCCACTCGACATGGTCACCCTAACTGGGGAAAAGGTGCAGTCCCTTCAACCAATTGCGTGTTTGTGAATGTTTCATTGTGACATCTTTGGAGTAGAAAGTTTAGAATAGAAATGTATGCAAATAACTTTCCCTGAGCTGTGTTATATTTATATTAAAAAAAAATATTTAAGTCAAGGGAAAGAATACAATCATTTTAGAAATCTTAGCTTGGTGACGCCAAAAAGGATTTCTATTCTAAAGCACTGTTTCCTTTCATAAGGCCATTTTTAAACATGTACAAATGTTTAAAAAAAATAATTGTTGATTGCACCAGAAAATACTAAGATTCAAAACAAGTAATGGGGTGAACACGCCGAAAGTCTTCATTCAAAGAAATGTTACTGCACACAAAGCATTTTACTTGTATTGAAAATAGATCAATTTGATTGAACTTTAGACAGCCTTGCTTGGCGCAGCAAGGGAACAATGCTTACAACTAGCAACAGGTATTGCCCTTCAATGTGAGGCTTCCTTCTGGCAGTATAATTGAGGCTGAGGTCTCCTATAAAATAAAGATGTAGGGTTGCATAATTATAGAGGGGTCTTTTGCAACAGAATTTTAAGGCAATACTGTGATAACACTGGGAATGTCATTTGGCCATTTATGTATCAGTGTAGATATCCAATTTTTGTTTATCATTTAATCTTCAGATGGTAACATTCTATTAAGTGCTCAGAACTTTGGCAGATAAAGAAACTGAGGGTTTTGTGGGGTAATACATGTTTAGGATGGAGAGAATTTGATTAAGTGGGTTGCAAACATTGAACCCCAGGTTTACATCTTTCACATTAAACACCTTATCTGCTAGATCTTATCCCTTCCCCTATGGAATGGTGTAGTCCTAAAAAAGGCAATGGGCCCCTTAATGTGGTTGGTGAGGCAGGAAAAGAGGCAGTAAAAAAGCAATAATTACGTTACCACCACTTTCCCACACCTCCAAATCATAAGTGTAGCGGTAAAGTGGCATATTTACCACAGACAGAATTAACACATACAGTAAATCCACTATATCTCCAGACATGGGATTAACACAGCCATATTGCCACTCATAATCCGGGTGTAAATCTTTTTGATCGAATGGTGGTAACAGTAACTGAGTTAGGTGGCATTCTTGCAGAAATACCACCAAACTCGTAATGAGGCTCAGTGAAAAGTCATGAAATTATGCATTGAAGCTATAAGGAGAAACATTCATTTTGCCCATTTGAAGCATGTATGTTGCTTTCTAAAGCTGTTTGAGGGCTTTCCTCTGGTCTTACTCTTTTTCACTCTTGATTTTACTTTTTGGAGGTCCTTTTAATCCAGCTGTTAGAAAGTGAGAGATTGGGAATTTGGGAATCAATCAATCTAATTAGTTCACACTGAGAATTGGCAGAAGAGCTAACAGACATAACCTCCTGCCTACTCCCAGTAGCCCAGCAGCACACACAGTTATATTATTGAAATGGTTAATTTTCTTGTAGGTGGACATTCATGTCATGACCCAGCCTCCAGCCGGGGAGTGGGTCTACTTTGACACGGAAATCACCAATAGCAGTGGTCGGATTTCCTATGTCATTCCAGAGAACAAGCGCCTGGGTGTTGGGGTCTATCCCATCAAAATGGTGGTCAGGTACTGTAACTAAAGTTTCTATTACTTATTCCTATATCTATAACAATGATCGGAAGAAAAGATGAATGAAAAATAACCAAATAGACTTTTTGTATAATCTTTATCTTTTTATATTTAGAAGTTGAAAATGCCTTTTTGTTGTAGGTGTGATTTGCAGAGGATGGCTAGTATTAGAAATGTTTTCATTGTTTCACTCTAGATACGTTTCCGCTGCTCCATCAAGGTGCCTCTACCCTGTTCAGAGGAGGTTACCACTTGTGTGGTTAGTCTAATTTCACAGTTGTTCTCCCTTTGGCCTATTGAAAGAGGGTCGTACAAGGAATGCGATTCAAACTGATGGTTACTATATGGTCAGACTATTGTCCGACCAGCGCACAATGGATTTGACCCTGCCTCTAGAAGGCAATACTTCCGTTTTTTTCTAATGTGCTTTTTCTGCATCGCATGGGAGAGGCTTGGTAGGATTTGGCCTCTCTTACTTCTAGCCAAAAGTTCTATGTTTCGGACCTTTGAATCAATCTTATGGCTAGAATAGTCTTTCCCTGCCAATGGAAGTAACCAGAATGTAAACCAATGACAAACAAGATGCTCCATGATTTGATTCACATTTCAGCAAACTTTAGGTCTCCAGGTAGGTGGGTTGAATGCCCCTGCTTCTTGCCAATCTTGTCATCAGAAAAGAGTGAGGCACATTCTGTCCCACTCCTAGTAGTCACAGTGGGTTGGTAACACTACTTCTCTTTTCATATATCTTAAAAGTGATTTTGTTCATTGCTAGCACTGTGTAAATGTTCGCACTCACTTATAGGTTCTAATTTTTGAAAGAAAACAACCTGCACATTAATGCATCACACAGTCACTTGCTAGGAAAACAGGTGCACATGAGATTGAATCCAGGTAGTGCATTAAGCATGAAATGTAGGCACATCAAAATTGGCATGGCCTTGAATAACTGCCAGTTCAAATGTAAAATACGTTCATTAATGGGCCCCATTACGAGTCAAGCAGTGCAGTAAAATAGTAAAGTAAAAAGTGGCACTAATTACATTAACGCCACTTTAATGCATGAGCACACCGCTGTACTAAAGGTTCTGGTGGTAAGGTGGAGGATTTACTGCTAGCAAAAATCTGGAAGTAAATCTTGCACCTTTCCACCAGAACTCCTTGGATTTACTGTGCAGTATTACTAGTTGTGGCAAATATGCAAACATCCCCATGAAGTCCTATGGACTCTGTAAATGGAGACTAACACCAATGTGCTGCTGCTCGTAATCCTGTGGTAAGTCCACAGCGCCGAGTGGTGGTAACGGTAAATTAATTTGACAGTAAATTGGGAGATTTACTGAAAAACTCGTAATGAAGCCCATTGTCTTTTCAGAAGATTCTATGCCATTGAGCCACCATGTTTCCAGTCTTGGGATTTCATATTTAAGCAATAAGCCCCAAGCTGGGGGCCGGGGGAGAGAAAGTGAGGCATTACAGATTCAGGTAATGCCCTGTGGCCCATAGTTATACGCCTGAGCAAAACAAGGACCTCAACTCAAGCCCCAGGGTATTACCTGGAGCGGTAATTGCCCCCCCCCCCCCCCGCCAGGGGAAGGAAACCTGAGGGACACGGCTGTGACCAGAGCTGTGTCAGGCAGCCTTAAACCTGGTGAGAGCCAATCAGATTCTTTGTAACAATCTGATTGTCCCTCGCCGGGTACTAATACATATTATTAGTATCCTCCATGGACGTGTACGTTTTTTACTTGAAGTCATCCAAGACTACAAGTACAAGAAAGTTCTAGTGGTCATACTTGGTTGATGTGACAATATTCAGTACTTGGCCAGTTTTCTGCAGTTTTTTGTACTTTTGTGTCACAATGTTAAGATCTATAATTATGATGCCATGACAAACTCGTTGTACAATGATTTTGCCACTTGTACTTTGTTTTATGATGGCTAAATAAGCCATCTACAGTGTGGTATTAGAGCCCAGTGGGGGAGATGCATAACTGGTGTTCTTCAGCATGGGTTCTGGCATGGATTCAAATGCTCATGAATATTCCCCGTCGTCAGGTCTGTAAATCCTCATTAAAAGAAAAAACAGTTTCACTTACAAACTATTTCTCCTCTAAACCAATTAATGTCCTCTGGGTCATACTGGCCCCAGCCAATGACAGTCCACTCCCTAAGCCCCTCCTCTGGTAGCCATCTTCAGATTTTTTACCACACGCTTCAGTGTTGGGAGTTCTCGAGTTTTACTCTGTGAGCTGCATCTTATGTTTTTTCGTTTTTCGACGGAAAAAGTTCCTATTTGTGTGTCAAAAGAACATGTGTGCTCTTCCCTCCATCTGCCTACAGCGGGGATACGTTTGTTGGTGAATTTCAGCGCCCCTCAAGGGCGAAGATCATCAAAGTTTCTTCGAAGTTTCCAGAAGGTCATCGGGCCTACTCCACGCCCTTCGACCATGACCGAGGAGAAGAACGAAGGGCCTGCTCAAATGTGGGCTCCAGAGCGTATTTTGGAGGACAAACACCTCCAATGCCTCAACTGTCTTCATCCGGACCTCAAGGAAGGAGAATGCGAGATCTGGCTTGGCTTCTCCAAGAAGACGACAAAGGACTGTCACAGTAGACTGGTGCCGTGGCTGAACGCCAATGCCATGGCCCGTGCTCCGAGCAGGGTAATGCCTCACCCAGGACCGGCTGGTCCAAGGAGCGAGTTTCCAAGTCCTTTGAGGGCGCCTCACCCGTGGGGGCCCAAGTCAAGGCCAAGCACTGCAAGTCCAGTTCCACCGGGGTTGCCGTGCAAGGGGGTCCCGCAATGCACAGGGCACACACCACATCTCCATCCGCCTCCATCACCAGCCAACGATCGAGCTCCTCCTCCAAGAGAAAATCAACCAACCTCGCTAAACTGCGGGAGAGGTCTGAGAAGTCAAGGGCGGAGGAGAAGAAGGCCGATCTGCCCAAGAAGGCTCAGTCGGCACAGGAGATGTCTTTGTCGACGGTAGAGCTGGTGTCAACTGCTCCCGCGACGGCCACAGCGCAGAAGGTGTCCCTACCTCCGAGGCGAGAAACTGCTGCAGTGACTTTGTTGAAGTCTGCAGGCACACCGGAGAAGATGCAGTCTCTGACCCCGGCTCCGACACCCCAGGTTAGAAAAGTGCAGGGAGGGGCAAGGAGGCCACAGTCCAACCTCAGGTCGTGTCTTAGGCCATGGACGAGGTCCTGGAGTCGTGGCACACAATCCACAAGGACGTGGAGGAGGATGACAGCGATGACTCTGAGGCCCCGGAGTATATTCCAGACATTTTTTAGTCAAACAGAAAACCGGGAGCTGGAGGCCCATTCTAGAACTGCAACTTCTGAACAAGTACCTCAAGTCCTAAAAATGTAGGATGGTCACATTGCAGATATGCTCGGCCAGCTGGAAGGAGACTTCTTGCCGTCGCTGGATCTGGAGGATGCCTACTTCCACGCCCCTATCCACAAGAATTACAGAAATGTCTTGCGCTTTGTAGTGCAGTGATGGCACTATCAGTTCAAAGCCTTCCCCTTCAGCCTGAAGTCGGCCCCCAGAGAGGTTGCAAAGTGCCTGCCACCGGTGGCGGCCCATATACGACTACGAGGGATACACGTGTACCCGTACCTCGACGACTGGCTCATCAGGACCAGGTTGCGGGAGTTAGCCGTCGGACACACAGAGATGACCGTCCAGCTGCTGATGGATCTGGGATTCTCCATCAATTAACCGAAGTCTTGCTTGACACCATTGCAGAACGCTCTGTTCCTGTGAGCCAGGATCAATACCGTTGTCTGCCTAGTGTCGCCCTTGGAGGATAGGGTAGCGGCCATGCTGGGAAAGGTGCAACGACTGTTGTCATTGAAGACCGCCACAGTGCTGACCATTAAGTAGCTGCTCGGCATGATGTCATCTTGCATCTACCTTATCCAGCTCTGCAAGTTACGGATGCAACCTCTTCAGGAGTTCCTGGATGCTCGCTGGATACAGTGTCCGGAAGCTTTGTGGACATGGGCCCCCTCGACGAGGAATTCCATTGGGTGATAAGGCAGTGGGGCGTTCACTTCAGCGTCACTCAGGGCACAGGGTTTCAAAACCTCCCATACCAGGAAACGGTCACCACGGACGCTTCACCTGGAAGGCTGGAGAGCCCACACCGGACGTCTGCATGCCAGAGGCCTGTGTCTTCCAGAGGAGAAGGATCTCCACATCAATATCCTGGAGCTGCGGGCAGTGTTCTGGGCCCTTCCATAAATATAAGGGTACCTGGTCACTATCTGTGGTCCAAAAAACAAAGAAGAAATCCAATGTGGATAGCCACGTCCCCTGCACACTTTCTAGACGGCCAAGATAGGCCTTTTGAACATTTTTTGTAAATTTTTTTAAATACAATATTGATAACTTTCAATCAATTCTGTAGAAAACGTCCATAAATGATTCAGTTGAAACTTTCTGTTTTATAAAAAATAATTTTTGCTTTTTATTTGTCTTTTGGTGAGCCCAACGCGTTTCGTGTATAAAAAACTCTTCGTCAGGGGCGGCATTTTTTAAACAAATTAAAGTCTACAAAAGAAAATACATATATACTTCAATTAGTTTGAACTTAAAGCAGGTTTTACACAATTTTGAAAAACATCATATCAAACTTTTAGATCAATTTTAACAAATAAATTGTTTACAAGGCAGTCAGCCTAGTCTATAGGGCAACATCCCATTTTTCAGTACTCATTTTAAATCCATCTCCCACAGGGCTACAAGCTATAGGATTTCGTCAAAAACCAACAATTAAGGTTGATATGCAAATGACCTAAGTCTAGTATGGGCGTATAGTTTCTTATTAAATTTCGAATGTGGGGTAATGTGCCTTATGTATCCATAGTTGTGGTACACAGAATTGGAGAACGTGGTATAATATTTTAAGCAACTGTGAGTATACGGAGGAAGTGATGAGAGAAACAGGCTAGGAGAGGTTGGTCAAATAGTAGCATTCGGAATGTGAAAAAATGGGCAACCATCTTACCCAGGAACATATATTAGGCTCATGGAATGATCCAAGATTAGCAGAGCTGATCCAGGTGTCAAGCGGACACTCTGTAGTGCATCTCATGGAAAGAAGACTTTGGTGAAGCCTTGATGGATATGGATATCTAAATGGGATAATGGTATAACCAAGCGGTTATTAAATTAGCTGAGCGGAATAATAAGTGCAAACGAGAGGGTCCAGCCTCTAACTCAAAAGGAACTTACAAGTTCAGTATCCATCTGCGTCCAGGAGTAGTCCGAGTACGATGGGGAACCGCACCAGAGTGATGTATTCACTCGGCGTCCCTGTTTATACACTGAAAAGAGGCTGTGAGGTCATCGCGCGCAAGTGCGTGCAACGTCACGAAAAGTGTGACGTCACCCCCGCACGCGCCCCAAGACGTAAACAAACCAAGTAAATACGTTTTAGGGGACCGGGTTGGATTTGAGCCATAAAAGAATTATGAGTGATAAGGATGGTCATGAAGTTGAACAGTATTTGTAAAGACTAGGTGATGTAAATCACGATCAGAAGGTATGTAAAAAAAGCAAGAGTTGGGCACATAACGAACAATTAAAAACAATGTTATTAGTCCCATAGATTATTGGGTGTGCTTTCTGGTGTTCATCTAAATGGCAAAAAAATGTGTATGGCAAGGGAATTATCAGAATACAGACAGTTAAGATAAATCTAGAGAATGTCATTTACATTTCAATTTGAAAACAGAATATGTACACAAATCTCGAGATGCCAACAGTACAGATATCCTAGGTATACAGACTAGTACATGTAGGAATAATTTATGTTTAGAAAATGGGGTAGCATATAATACACAATAACAGTCACAAATTTCACAATATTAGTCCCAAATAACAATTGTTGTGAGTTTACATGACATGAGTAAACTGTACATTTATATTTTATACAAAAACCGGGTACAGGTGATCCCTTGTCTAGACAAACAGGTGCTAAAAGTGAATAAAGTTTTAAGGAGTGTCAGGCCAAATCTTGAATTTTGATATTTGAGCTCCTATCATGGAATGAGATGTTTTGGGCTCAAAGTATTACAGGGGTAATTTACAAAAAAGGTCCTAAATAGTAATCTTCATTGATTCCAAGTGGAGTCATGGAATCAAGTTTGTTTATCCAAAAAAGTTCTCTTTGGGCCAGAAGTTTTGGAAGGTCCCCACCTCTACTTAGGGGTCGTAGGACTTCGAGTACCACAAATCTCATCTGTGATACATTGTGTTTTTCGTCTCGGAAGTGTCTGTACACGGGGGATTTGCAATTTTTCGTCCTCACACAAGATTTGTGCTCTGTCCACCTGTCCTTAACCTTTCTGTTTGTTTTGCCTACGTAGTACATACCACATGGGCAGCGGATTGCATACATTACGTTCTTTGTGTCACATGTAGCAAAGTTCCTTAGCATTATTTTTTTGCCATTGTGTGGGTGTCTAATATTGTCACCTTTGATCACGTTGTTACAATGGTGGCAATGTAGACAGGCGAAAGTGCCTGTTTTTTGTTTGCTGAGGGTCATCTGAGTTGTCTGTTTGGGTTTCTCTGCTTTTATCAAATGGTCTCTCAAGTTTCTGCCTCTTTTATAGGCCATCATAGGTGGGTCCGGGAACAATTCAGATAGTGTACTGTCGGATTTGATAAGGTCCCAATTTTTGTGTATTATTATTTTGATCTGGAAGCTTTGACACGAGTATCTTAGTGTGTGGATTAGTCCTTTGTCTTTTCTTTTTGGGTTTCCTTCCAATAGTGTATTTCTGGCTTGAGTTTCCGTGCGTGCTATGGCACTATCAACAACCTCCGGAGGAAAACCTCTATCCAAGAATCTTTTCTTCATTGTGCTGTATTCATTATGCAGCGTGTCTGCCTCTGACGTAATTCTCTTTACTCTTAGTAACTGGCTGTACGGTAGGTTGTCTTTCAGATGTTTCGGATGATGGCTTGTGTGGTAAAGACAACTGTTCACATCCGTAGGTTTTCTGTATATCTTGGTTTTCACAGAGGAGCCTGTGATTTCCACCGTGACATCTAGAAAATTCACATGTGGCTTGCCGATTTCGATGGTAAATCCGATTTTTGGGTTACAGCTGTTAAGGAAATTCCAAAAGTTTTGCAATTCTGTTTCGGTGCCACTCCATAGCCCGAAAATGTCGTCGATGTATCTCTGCCAGCATTTGATTTTATCATTCCAGAGTATATTATCAAGTACAAAGGTCTTTTCATAGTGGTACATGAAGATGTTTGCATAAGATGGGGCCACTGAGGACCCCATTGATGTTCCGGAGATCTGAAGATAATATTGACCATTATGTCTGAAGTAATTGTTATAGAGGATGATGCTCAATAGTTCCAATGCGAACATTTTTTTAATGTTTACCCGTCCATGATTTAGTAAAAACCATTCTAGTGCTTCAATGCCTTCTGAGTGTGGGATGGAAGTGTATATACACTGTTGACATCCATAGTAAAAAGAATCAGGTTGTCCTCTGTAAGGTGTTGAGCTTGTAGAATTTTCAAAAAATGCGTGGTGTCCTTGAGGTATGTTGGAGTGGCTTGTACTAATGGTTGAAGTGCTGCATCAAGATATATAGCAAGTGGTTGGAAGATGCTATTTGTTCCTGCGACAATCGGGCGAAATGGTGGGTCTTGTAGGTTTTTATGTATCTTGGGTAAGCCATAGAAAACTGGGGTTATTGGGTATTTTTGTGTCAAAAATTCTGCTGTTTTCTCCGATATCCAATCCATTGTTAATGCTTTCTCAATCGTTGTTTTGATCATGTTGGAAATCCCCATAATTGGATCGCTGTCAAGTAGTGTGTAGGTTTGAGTGTCATTCAAAAGTTTGCCACAGCCAGCATCATAAAGGGTTGTGTCCATGAGGACTAACGCGCCTCCTTTGTCGGCTTGTTTTAGAGTGAGACTACTTGTCATGATGCCTACCCCCGGAGCACCAGGCCAGGCCCAGCACCCTCGGAAGCAGGCATCATGCCCTCGGGTAAAAGCCCAGCGGCCCCTTATAGGGGCTCTTTGGACTCAGTCCTGGCGCCTTTGGCCCCAGGCTCATGTTGGACATCAGTCCTGGCGCCATAGGCGCCAGGCTCATAAAGGGAGGTGTTTTGTGCACTTACCTGATGCAGACCATGCTGCACGCTTCAGGCCTCCCTGAGACCTGAAAGGGACTATTTTTTCATAGGGACTATTTTTTCACTCGGACGTGGCCAGGGAAGGATACATACCTAGTTGCGGAAGGATACATACCTGGGACTTCTTTGGAGGCTATTTAAGCTACGCCCAGACAGCAGCTCATGCTTCGCGTTGTTCTGCTTCCTGCAGCTTAACGCTCACCGTGTCTGCTCCTGCTCCTGGACTCCAGCCACGCCCGCCTCGAACCTGGAAGACCTGCAAGGAAGGAAGAGAAGAGAAAGGTGAAAACCAAGGACTATTTCAAACTTCTTACCTGCATCCGGAATCTTCTCGCCAGCATCCCTGAAGAAAGACTTCCATTTAAAAGCATTACGTTGCTCGCTGCAGCGCCACGCTTCACTCACCTGTCCTCGAGACATCTCCCGGCTCGATCGCGGCTGTCAGCATCGGACGCCACATCTCTGCCCCTAGGGGAGAGAGGAAGAAACAAAAGGTGAGCAGAAGGAACACAGAAGGAAACCCTTATTAACAGCCATAATACTTACCGGCTTTTCTTCCACATTTCGGGTCGGCGCCG
The DNA here is from genome assembly GCF_040938575.1 of Ambystoma mexicanum. Taxonomy (NCBI): domain Eukaryota; kingdom Metazoa; phylum Chordata; class Amphibia; order Caudata; family Ambystomatidae; genus Ambystoma; species Ambystoma mexicanum. The sequence goes on along the minus strand of NC_090932.1, from coordinate 1,502,502,930 downwards.
CCCCGTTGGCAGGTACCGTACCCCGGCCCCTATGGGGAAAGGACAAGAGACATTTCTGGGGAATGATAAGGACATTTAGAGGGATCGCCCTCATCACTACTCACCTCGGCAGTTTAACCCCTCGATGCATCGCCTTCATTCTGCACCTGAAATAAAGGACAGATCACAGGTTAGAAAGACAACATAAAGGGGGCCTCACTTGAACTTTGAACTTTCATACTTACGGCGCATCGCTCAGGAAAGTCAAGTGGATTTTGCCAGCGCCATTCTGAAAACCAGTGAAGTAACTGGACGAACGCGCGCCCCTGCACCAGAAGCAGGATGGAGAGTTCATCCTTCCAAACCATAAGGTGAGCTTAAACCGGGGTTTGGAGGAAGTTAGAGAGGAACGAAGGGGGACAGAGGGGAGCTAGCACACTATTCTGCAGACTGTTAATCCCCTTTCTCATCTGCAGAAGGATATTCTTACGGGCCAGGCAAGCACGATTTGGAGGTCCTGTCCAATCGGTGTTCCGGGTCCTGCACATCACGCTAGACGAGGCCACAGCAATCCAGACTAGACCAGCGCCCCCGTGGGAACCAGGTGAGCGTTACACTACTGTCTTCAGCAAGTTGCTTAATGAGTCTTAATTGGTGTTTCCGGATATTTCTTTTCTTTGGTGGCACATATTTTAGTCTTTTGAGATCTTTTGTAGTTTTCTGTTTAAATAAATTGATCAATGGGTGATTTACCTGAGGGTAAAAATTACTTTTATTTTTCATTTCGAGGTATCTTCGTGTAGGCTTAGGTTGCAGGTTGTCCTCAATGTTGTTGAAGAATACCTTCCATTCCATCTTTCTTATTAGTTTAAAGAGATTGATTTCTTCTTCAAAGTAAGAGGTGGAGTTTGTAGGAATGAATGAAATTCCCAGGTTAAGTGTGTCGATTTGTGCCTGAGTGAGGGATTTGGAGGAGATATTGATGACAAGATTCTTCTTTATTTCTTTTTCTGCCGTAGTTTTCTTCTGTCCTCTTCTGGCTTTCCGTTTCCTAAAAAAGGAATTTGTGGGGTTCCAGTTGTTGGTCTACCGGTAGTCTCAGAAGGCTCTGTGGTTGGATCAGGGATTGTCCCAGTCTGGCTCATGCACTTATTATTCCGCTCAGCTAATTTAATAACCGCTTGGTTATACCATTATCCCATTTAGATATCCATATCCATCAAGGCTTCACCAAAGTCTTCTTTCCATGAGATGCACTACATAGTGTCCGCTTGACACCTGGATCAGCTCTGCTAATCTTGGATCATTCCATGAGCCTAATATATGTTCCTGGGTAAGATGGTTGCCCATTTTTTCACATTCCGAATGCTACTATTTGACCCACCTCTCCTAGCCTGTTTCTCTCATCACTTCCTCCGTATACTCACAGTTGCTTAAAATATTATACCACGTTCTCCAATTCTGTGTACCACAACTATGGATACATAAGGCACATTACCCCACATTCGAAATTTAATAAGAAACTATACGCCCATACTAGACTTAGGTCATTTGCATATCAACCTTAATTGTTGGTTTTTGACGAAATCCTATAGCTTGTAGCCCTGTGGGAGATGGATTTAAAATGAGTACTGAAAAATTGGATGTTTCCCTATAGACTAGGCTGACTGCCTTGTAAACAATTTATTTGTTAAAATTGATCTAAAAGTTTGATATGATGTTTTTCAAAATTGTGTAAAAACTGCTTTAAGTTCAAACTAATTGAAGTATACATGTATTTTCTTTTGTAGACTTTAATTTGTTGAAAAATGCCGCCCCTGATGAAGAGTTTTTTATACTCGAAACGCGTTGGGCTCACCAAAAGACAAATAAAAAGCAAAAATTGTTTTTTATAAAACAGAAAGTTTCAACTGAATCATTTATGGACGTTTTCTACAGAATTGATTGAAAGTTATCAATATTGTATTTCAAAAAATGTACAAAAAATGTTCAAAAGGCATATCTTGGCCATCTAGAAAGTGTGCAGGGGACGTGGCTATCCACATTGGATTTCTTCTTTGTTTTTTGTATATAACCAGCCTAGGTACCAAGGCTGTGTCTTTCTCCCCCGCACCTCGAATCATTCACTAAAGATTACCATTCTGTTTAAACCTAACTAAATTACATTCAAATTGGTGTGCAAGTGTACTTACCTGTGTTGGATTTCACTATCTGTGGTCCTCCAGGAGAGTATACATAAGCATAAGCAAAAGCAAAACATGGACCGATAGGATACAGACGACAGGATTCTGCTGTGATTTACCAAATTATCAATAAGATATGGTGTTTAATTCACATAGCATAAACAATGAATATTTACGTCACAATTAGTTTTTGGGAAGTCTCTCATCCTGCAGATACACCTGTAATATATTCCTTCTCACTGCGAACTTCTTGATTCACAGAAAGTTCATCAAGAATTGTGAATGTTATGATGACATGAAATTAAAGCGTCTTCAAATCGAACCCTGAATGAGGACCTTTACTAACTATATATTTTTATGTTTCTCTTAATATTTTGTTTTATCATTGTTACTGACTGCCGTTCCTGAATAATTTTGTACTTTGTGATGGCATTGGGTTCTTTATGATTTTATATGTTCAAACTATGCAGTTATTTATTTATTCACATACATTTTCAGCCAACAATGGCTTTGCATAGTTACACATCAGAACTAAAAACGTTCAAAGTTAAAAACAGCTCACTAGGAACCAGCAGGGGGTGCTGAGATGCTCTGACGCATCTCAGTCATCCTCTCCTCTGGGCCGGGCTGAACAGGGTGTGAGCCCCCCTGACCCTGCCAGTGAGGGAACGGACCCCTCCAGAAGCAGCGTGGGACCCCCGTGCACCCAGAGGAGAAATCCCGACCTCCGCAGTGCAGTGGGGCCAAGCAATCGAGCTGGGAGCCCCGCGCAGAGCAGAGCAGTCTCCGGCTCCCAGTATCCGCTCCACAACACAGAGGCCTTTCTCGCAGAGGGGGAGGGGCGCACGGCCAGGCCTCGGTGAGCTCCACGGACACCAGGCTCCCAAGGCGGCCCCTCCCGCGGGGAGCATGAGCCTCGCCCCCAGGACATCAATTAATCACCTGGCCACCGAGGGAAGGCGCACCCCCTGGGCGGGGGCCCTGCAAACGTGAGAGCGAACCCTGGTGCTTGGATTTTGGGCAGCGCGGCGGTTCCCGGACGCAGCCGCCCCAGCCTGCCTCCAACAGGTCCTCAGCTCCAGACCACACTCCTGAGGAATCCCACACACCTGAGCTGACCACGGATGTCGGAGCCTCGGCTGAAACGTGGCAAGCTTTCTCCCCTACAGCCTTGGACCAGAGGCATTGACGGACGCTGTCATCTACGCCCGGGGGGCCCATCCACCTTGTGAGAACTGTCAAAGGGACGGTAATATTAGGAGGCTTATTCATGAGCCAGGTTGAGGTTCCCAGCCCTATTCTCCCCTGTGTGCTGGGGAGACAGGTGCCGCTTACTGGGCCAGGGCGGTTGGAGGAAGAGGTGGAGGACGGGCCCTGTGTCCTGGGGCAGGACGTGGGCCATGGCCCGAGGCCATCTGGTTCCCTCAAGAACGGGGTAACTTGGGGTGGCAGGCCCCGCTCGCTGCCTTTGAGTGAAACATCCTTGGCGTTCGGCGCAAACCAGTGGAGGATCTCTAATATTCTGGTGGGGGCGGCATACCACTGTGCTTTCCACTTGGCTGCACCCCCTGGGGCCTCCACACCAGTGCCGGCTCTCAACCGGATTACAGCACCACTCCCTTCCGGGATCTCAACAGCGCATCTAGTTAGCGAAATAGAGGGCCAGGTGGGCCCATGAACTGGACAGAATCTTTGCAGAGATTCTGCCGCCCAACCACTTGCACCCCGCCTCTCCTGGCTGGGCGGCCCTGACGCTTTTGGAACCAACGGGTGCCAGTATTGTTGCTAAGGGCATGGCGGCTCTCCTGGAAGAAATCCGAGGATTTAGAGCGGACATAGCAGTGCGGCTGGACTCTTTGGACAAAAAAGTTGATGCTATTGATGATAGGGTCCAAGCATTAGAAAACAATATGCCCTCAATCATCATCCTCGAGACTCAATTTGACATGCGCCTGGCAGAGCTGGAGAGAAGGGAGGTAGAAGTGTTCCCTGAAAATTGATGATTTAGAGAACAAGGAGCGCCGCTGTAACCTGTGATTTTTAGGCTTCCCAGAGCGAGACGGCGAAGCACAAATGGACATTATCAAAGCGGTCAATGCGGTTGTGGGGTCACTCTGCGAAGGAGCCAACACGAACAAACCAACTATTGACAGGGCCCACAGGGCTGGCGCCTCCAACGGAGGCCCCAGATCTATTCTCGTGCGTTTCCACTACTTTTCGGAGGAAAGCAAAATCCTAGAGTTAGCACGTAAGAGAGGCCCGGTGGAGTGGAAAGGGGCCTAGATTTTGGTATATCAAGACCTCTCAGCCTTTACCCTGGCTAGACGCCAGCTCTGCTCCCCGCTGACTAAAATGCTTCAAGCTAAGGGTGTCCAGTATAGGTGGGGATACCCATTCTCGCTCTCCTTCGAGCTGGAGGGCCACAAGTACGCCTTCGTTATGGAAGATGGCATCCACAGAGTATCCAGGGAACTCATGGGCGAACCGCATAGGGAAATGGATGAGCAGGGTCCCAACAGGCCCCAAGGGGGCCAAAGCTGCTTTGGAAAGGCGTAAGGTCCGCAGCCACAGGAAATTCAGGAGAGTTGCCCCAGCGTTGCCTGAACTGCCTACAACTTGAAGAGGCCTCTGGTATTCTTGGTCCAAGTCATTAAGCGTCTTTCCTGAGTGGGGGATTCAATATTAATGGTCACAAGCCTGTTTATGCTTGATGGCTGGGGGGGGGGGTTCATGTTGTTGTTGTTTCTGAAGAGTTAAAGAGCCTGGAGGAGGGAGACACGGGTGCCCTGGTTTAGCGACGAGATGAAGCCGCTAGGTCTCCAGGCGTTCAAAGGGAGTGGGGGTATTTTATGGGTTAGTTCTTTGGGGTTGTGTTTTGGACTTGCCAAGCTTTCTAGGCTATACTGTAGCCTCAGGATTTTCACAGGGTAATTGTAGGGCACAGAAGCAATGGGGGAGGGGGGCGCTAAGAGCTCCTTAGATGGGGCCGGGAGCTTTTACTATCTTTTTTTATGGATGAGTCGCTCCAATTCTTGACTGTGGGGTCCTTAAATGTGCAAGGTCTTAACTCTCCTACAAAAAGGTCACTGGTGGCGAGAGAATTCGCAAAGCTTCAGCTTCATTTTTTATTCTTACAAGAAACCCACTGGGTGTGGGGAAAAGAACCAAGGTTCAGGGCTAAACACATCCAGCAGGTGTTTGAAGCGTCCTTTCAGGCAAAGAAATGCAGAGTCGCCCTCTTGGTCTCCCCTAAGGCGCACTTCACGTCCAAAGCCCAGAGGTCAGACCCGGATGAGCGATATATTATGGTAAAGGGGGAAGTGCAGGGCCGGCTGTTTACCCTGGTGTGCGTATATGCCCTGAATGAGGCACAAGATACCTTCTGAGAAGGGATGAAAGAGAAAATGATGGCGTTCACAGAAAGTACCCTATTGGTGGGAGGGGACTTCAATATGGTTCTCTGTCCCGAGAGTGATAGGAAATCATCTAACCCCTTCCCTGATTTGCATCTTCAATAAAAACTAGCGCAGCCTTCCAAGGGGTCAATGGGGGACTGGGCCTAAGGGATACACACGCCTCTGAACAGGGCCGAGATCCATACTTTACCTTCTTTTCAAAACCACATGCAGCATTCTCTCACATCGATTACATCCTGATAGACTCCTCGCTTCTGGAAGAGGTCACGGAATCGGGGGTAGAAATTATCCTATGGTCAGACCACAATATGGTTAACGTCAAACTGTGCATCCTTCCTTGCCCACCCTCTGGGAATCAGTGGAGGTGCAACGACTTCCTGTAGCAGGATAAGGAGGTATGTCAAGCACTTCTAATCATCATAAAAGATTACTTTTTTATCAACGATAACGGGGAGGTGGGCATTATGGGTGTCTGGGACACCTTCAAGGCAACTATCAGGGGTACCCTTATTGAGTTGGGCTCAAGGAAGAAGAGGGAGAGGGGTAATGAGGAGAATAAACTGCGAGAAAAAATAGCTCCTATCCAACTGAGGGGGAAATTGAAGACGCAGATGTTCCCAGGAAGGTGGGAGGAATTACAACGGATGCAATCTAAGCTGGCAGCCCTCCTGGTGATACAGACTGAAAGGAAACTATCTTTTTTGAAACAAAAATATATGGAGAAAGGGGAGAAAGCAGATAAGATACTGGCTTGGAAGCTTTGAGCACTCAGGAGAAGTTGGAAGGCGAATTCAATTCGCTCCCTCGAGGGGAGTCGACCCTCAGGGATGACATGATAGCCAAACAGTTCAGACTATATTATGAGTGCCTGTATTCCTCAGAATACGTAGGGGATGGTTCTGATGTAGACAGCTTCCTAGACTCCCTCCCCATCCCTCGCCTCCCCCCCGACAAAGCAGACCCACTAGAGCTTCCCATCAGCCCACAAGAAATAATAGACACCATATCCTCCTTGAAAAGTGGCACAGCTCTGGAGGACGATGGATTTACAGTCAGTTTTTATAAAAACCTAGCGATCTACGCTGGCCACGTTTATGACCAAAATGTTGAACGCCGCTTTGGAACTAGGCACTCTCCCTCCCACCATGATGTCTGCTCTTATAGTGGTTCTCCCCAAGGAAGGGAAAGATCCCTCCCATTGCCAATCGTATTGCCTTATTTCCCTTTTCAACACAGACGTTAAGATTTTGGCTAAACTCTTGGCAAACAGATTGGCGAAATATTTCCCTTCGCTAGTACACGGGGACCAGGTGGGCTTCATTCCTGGCCGCCAGGGATCAGATAATGTGCAAAAGACTCTGAATCTCATGCATGAGGTATCGAGGCAGGGGGTGGGGGGCTACCTTCTCTCGTTAGATTCAGAAAAGGCCTTCGACCACGTCGAGTGGATTTATATGGGTAAGGTACTCCAAAAAATGGGTCTGGGGGATAGATTCTGCGGGTGGGTCTCTGCATTATATAATGGCCCCTCTGCAAGAGTACTGGTCAATGGCGGCACCTCAACACCTTTCACCCTTTCTAGAGGTACCCGACAGGGGTGTCTCCTGTCTTTGCTTTTATATGCCTTGGCGATGGAACCTCTGGCCATTGCCATCAGAGCACACCAGGAGATCACAGGGATAAGGTGTGGCGACTGCGACTTTAAACTCTTGCTATTCGCGGATGACATCCTAGCGTACCTAACCAACCTTCAAGACTCCCTACCTTGGCTATTTGGCCTCATTAGGCTTTTTGGCTCCTTCTCAGGGCTTAAGGTAAACGCATACAAACCCTGTATAATGCCCATGGGTCCCAGTGATCATGAAATCGGGGGGAGCACCGAAATACTGGGAGTGAGAATAGAGAGGACAACTACTGTCTACTTTGGCAACTCCATCCCCAGAGACCTGTCGCAACTCTTTCATTGCAATTTCCCTCTGATTTTGGCCAAGATTAGTGGCGATCTCAGACGCTAGGCACCCCTGACTCTCTCCTGGTTTGGGCGTATGGTTACGGTGAAAATGAACATTTTGCCCCGCCTTCTCTATCTCTTTGCGGCCCTTCCCGTGGTGATTCCTGAGGCCTTTTTTGAGGTACTGCAATCCTGAGTCCACCAATTCATCTTGAATGGTAAAAGAGCGAGAGTCAACATTTCGACTCTAACTCTCCCTAAGTCATGTGGTGGCTTCGGCCTCCAAGACTTTAAGCTATACCACAAAGCAGTCCAACTCCGTGTGATGTTGGAGCACATGAGGGATGAATTGGGGACTTACTGGACATAAGTTGAAGACATCCATTCACACCCGAAGAAGGTCAGGGACTTACTGTGGGCTCCCCCTAAATCTCTCCCTTCTCACCTTAAATCACACCCTACTTTAGCCGCCCTGTGGGCAGCCTGGAAACCTAACAAAGATAATAAACAGCTTTCCTCCTGGCCGTCCCCCCTAACATCTCTTTGGGGCCCTCCCCTCAATCTCGGCTCCAGGGGCTTCCGAAGTACCCAATCGTGGTCGGATGTGGACTTGGAGAGGGCTGCTCAACCCTTCCACCAGGGGCTTTTTATCGCATATGACCATTTGTCGGACGCACTGAGAGATAACCCCCCCCCTCAGTCTTTGAATACTTACACCTGAAGGGTATACTAACCCACTCTCGGTGGGCCTCCGACCTTACTCGCCCCCTCACCCCCTTTGAAAAAATCTTAGCCAAATCCACAACCAGGAAAGAGCTCCCTCTCCAGGATCTACAACACCCTTGCGTGTATATGTACTATCTGTATGTAATCTGTATATTACTGTGTGCAACTAAGCTTTGCATATTCCTGTAACCACTGCGCCCTGTTACCCTAGGGTATATTGCGCATTACAAATAATAAACAAACAAACAAACCCTGATCATGACAGGGTTGGAAGTTAGACAGTCCTTTAAACGTAAATGGGAGGAGAGGCTAGGCATGTCGATAGAAGTGGAGGGCGATCTTCAAATCTATTTTTTCTGGGTCACTGTATACCTCGGCTATGGAACACAGCTTTAAGATACTCCATTCTTGGCATCGCCCTCCAGCCACTCTGGCCAAAATGTTTAGAGATGTATCCCCACTTTTCCCCACGGAGAGTTTGCAGCATGGAACATGGTTTCACATGTTTTGGGAATGTCCGGTGATTCAGGTGTACTGGTCCGAATTGCTTAGCTGGATCAAGGACATAGTGGGCTTCTCTCCGTCTTTACTCCCACTGGAGATTCTTCTGGGTACTCCCATGCCGGATACTGACCAGAATGCGTTCCCGAAGATCATTGGGGTTATTTTGAGAGCGGGACGACTATTACTTGCTCAAAAGTGGAAGAGCACCCTAGCTCCATCCAAGGAGGAGTGACTTATTAAGCTAAGGGCTGTCTTCATCTATGAAAAACTGACTACAATAACAAATGATAATTTGTCTTCCTTTGTACAGGAATGGGCTGCGGTTCTTTTGAATGATGACTCTGATACCATGAGATTGTGATGTAACTGTGCTAAACTGACCCTTTGTGATGTTCTCCGATCCGCCTTTTGTGGACCTCGACTTTTCCCAGAATGTTGGAGAGCTGCCTGACCTCACCATGTCAAGTTGCTAGACCGTCAGTTGTTGGTCGTTCTTCCCACAGCTTCTATTGCCCTTTGCATCTCGAAACTTGGTTTGTCTATGGGCCGGGGGGTGGGGTGAAAAAAATGCATAAAAACCAACAATTATCCTCTGTTGATGTCTTGGTGCCTGGGGCTACCTCAGCACCCAGTTGTATATTCAAGATGTTAATAAAAAACAAAGTTTAAAAAAAAAGCTCACTTTTTAAAACTACATAGCTAAAAAAAAGACCTACTTTAAAATATTCCATCAGACAATAATTAAGAACATTCAGACATAGATCATAAAACTTTCATATAATAAATTAAATTCACATCATCTCCTTTTAAACGTGTTTCCCGTATTTCATAAACATTTTCAAGGTCACCAGCGTAGTCATAGGCCTTCAGGTATTTCAGTCTTAACCAAACTAAACTCTCACAATAACATAAAATGTATTCCGCAGTCTCGATTTTTTTAATTCCACATAGACGACACCATCGGTTGGGTCTCATTATACCACATTTAGTCCCAACTATTTCCAGTGTCCGAGGCATGTTAAACTTAAACAGTAAATATTGCCTGCTCAATCTGCTATCAGGGAAAGATGACCGGTATTTAGGAATATGAAATCGTCCCAGCCAGCATTGTATAAATGTACCATGGTTGCTCTTTGTGGCCAGGTGTACCATGTATTATTCTTTACCTGCATCAGATATTATGTGCTTCAATTGGCGTTTAACTCTAGCCTTTGTTTGGTATGTCCAATAGTCTCCATTCTCTTTGGCTCAATTCATGTAGGTGGTTCTAAGATATCCCAACTGACAGAGTTTATAGCAATTCTCAATATTTCTAAATACTCTCATTAATTCAACAATTGTGGTGTCATCATCTAAAGTACACCGTTTAGCATACAACATTGCAACTGTTACGCTCACCTGATCTCTGCAGAGGCGTTAGCTGCTACTGGTCCTGTGCTTCTGAGTGATGGACAACCTCCCTCTGGTTCCCAGACTAGGATGGTCCTGAACAACCTCCCTGGGTCTGCTCCTATGTGGACAGAAAGGTAAGTTGAGTCTTGACATTTCTAGGATGGTCTTAAACCCCCTTCCCGATCCTTTCAGTTCGTACCCCTTCAGGATGGGCAAGCTGGGTGGCTCACCTGTTGTTTTGCAATGATGGGCTCTCCGTCCTGTGGTCCTTGCAGGGGCGCTAATCTTCAGGAACCCAGTTACTTCACTGGTTCCTAGCGAAGACTGACCCAGGCCAGCTGCGGCATAGTCCTTAAGTGTGACTTTTCCCCTTTTGTGGCAGTCCGGTAAGTATTTGTGATCCAGTGAGTATTTTGTGCCTTTTTTTGTCCTTCGTATCTGTTGCAATGCTGCTCGTTAATGGGGATTATCATTCCTGTGCTCACCTTGTCTCGTTTCCCCTTTTTAGGTGCTGATGCGGCTCCGGAGCGCAGCACGATGTGCTCAGGCGACTGCAATGAGTGGCAATGGGTTTCCATATGCAGATGTCCATGCCGCGATATGCAGCGACACGAGCAACAGGTAAGTGAAGGTTTTGATGTGAGAGTGAGCGAACTTGGCATTGCCCATGCTTTCAAAGGTGTTGTGCTAACCTTTTTCTTCTCTTCTTTCCCAGCATAGCGGTCGTGGCGTTGTGATGGATTCGCGGGTGAGTAATTGCAGACTTGCAGGTTTCCAGCTTTCACCGCTCGTGTCGACGAGGACAACTGTGCGTCTCAAGGTAAGCAATTGCAGGCTTCTTGATTTCTCAGGTAGACGGGATGATATCTGCAGACAGAATCGCAGTGAATGTCATGTTGCAAGGCAAAGTAACGCGGAGCACGGACTGAAGCAGAGGCAGGGCTTAAATAGACTACGCTGTAGCCACGCCCACAGGTGGTCTGGCTGGGCATACCCTGTCCCTCCCGACACAAGATGCTGATGGGCACACCCTGCCACGCCCAGTGCATGATGCACGTGTATAGTGGGCCTGGTAGCCTGACAGACCCAGTGTTCCACATAGTTTGGCCTTCCTCAGAGGCGACAGGACAAGGCCCACTTGGCTCCAGAACACCTCCCATAAGGAATTTTGGGTCTTCCCAGGGGGCTCCCTTCCTGGGGTTGGATGGACATGTGTGCCCTAGACTGTGTGGCCATGACAGCACTCCCCCTCAAGGCCCGTCTCAAGGGTGGTTCTTTGCCTGGTCCTGGTTTGGTTGGGTGGTTACGGTGGAACTGCTTGATTAACCGCAGAGCATGGATGTGATCACTGGGCTCCCGGGTCCTGTCTTCCAGTCCACAAGATAAAACAACTTCGACCGGAGGACTTTGGAATCAAGAATGTCTTTGACCTCGAATTCTGGCTCATCATTTATGACTACTGGTTTAGGTGGTGTCCTGATCCGTGTACCAGATTGGACTGGTTTCAGAAGGGAGACGTGGAACACAGGATGGATACGCATAGTGGATGGCAGATTTAACTTCATGGCTACAGGATTAATCACGGCCTTGATGGTGTATGGACCTAGATACATAGGGCAGAGTGCTCACAGTCCTTTTACAGGCACATATTTGGATGCCAACCATACTGCATCTCCAACCTTGTATGTGGGCACTTCCTTTCGGTGTTGATCTGCAAATTTCTTTTGACGGTCTTGGGCCTTATTGAGGCGTTCAGTGGCTTCTTTAAGAACTCGGGTGATGGTGGCATGTAGAGTTCCTACTGCTGGCATTTCCAATGCTTCCTGTGTGTCAAAAGTGGATGTACGTGGGTGTCGACCATATACTACATGAAATGGACTCTGCCCGGTGCTGGTGTGAGTGGAATTGTTATAGGCATATTCGGCTAGGCACAGCACATCCTTCCAGGTGTCTTCGGCTTGATATAACATGCATCGCAGATATTGCTCTAGTGTCTGTTTAGTTCGTTCAGTTTTCCCATCAGTTTGGCGGTGATGGCTTGTGGATAGACTCAGGTCAATTTTGACAAGCTCGCAACTTCTTTTCCAGAACTTGGAGACAAACTGACTCCCTCTGTCGGACACTAGAGCTGATGAAAATCCATGTAATCGGACGATTTGTTCCAGGAATACCTTGGCTAGATCAGTGGCAGTCGGGAGACCTTTTAGCGGGATAAAATGGGCTTTTTTTGAAAACAGATCCACTGTCACTAGGATAGTATTGTGCCCGTTACAGGGGGGAAGATCTGTGATGAAGTCCAATGACAGGGTATGCCAAGGAGCAGGGTGTACCGCAAGTGGATGCAACAGACCTGTAGGTTTTTGTTTCTGAGATTTATTTTGTGCGCAGATCCCACAGGTGGAGATGAACCGGATGATGTCTTTCCACCACATTGGCCACCAATAGCCTCTTTTTATCTTTGCTAAAGTCTTGGAAATGCCTGGATGTCCTTCTGTTAAGGGATCATGGTAGTTGGTGATTATCTGGGTTTGCAGATCCTTGTTTGGGACGTAAAGACGCTGTCGGTAGTATAGCAGCCCATCGATAGAGGTGTGGTCCTTCCCTTTGGTTATCCATTCCTGTTGCATCTCCTTGCTTTCAAAACTTATAAGTTCTGTTTTTACATCGTCTAATGTCGAGGTAAGTGCACCTAAAATCTTTTCCTCAGGAATGATGGCCACTGGATCTTGCGGAGCGTATGCAGCTTCCCCCTTGCCCATGCGAGATAAGGCGTCAGCCTTGCCGTTTCGCACCCCGAGTCCATAGGTGATTATATAATCAGATTCACCGAAGAAGTGTGCCCACTGGGTTGTCGAGAAAATTGTGCCTTGGCAGTTTTTAGTTACTGTAGATTGCGATGATCTATTATCACTGTGACTGTGTGCCGGGCTTCCAGGAGGTAGTGCCTCCAGGCTTTAAATGCTGCCTTGATTGCCAACAGTTCTTTATCGGTGACAGCGTAATTTAGCTCCGGTGGGGTGAACTTCCGTGACCAAAACGCCACTGGGTGCAATTATCCTGTGTCTGGGTTCCGTTGAGAAAACATTGTTCCCATCGCGATGTTGGAAACCTCAGTTTCCACCACATATGGGAGGTCCGGCCGAGGGTCTTTTAGTATTGGCACCATGGTGAATTCTCTTTTTAACTTTCGAAAGGCTTCCTCTACTTCCGTGGACCAGCTGAAGTGCTTGTTTTTCCGCAGCAAGGTGGTTATGGGATGAACGATTTGAGAAAATCCTGGGATGAAGCAGCGGTAGAAGTTAGCGAAACCAAGCACGCTCTGAACTCCCTTTATGGATGTTGGTGATGGCCAGTTCAAGATAGCTTCTACTTTGCGTGTATCCATTCGAATACCCTGTAGCGAGAGGATAAAGCCTAGAAATTCCACCTCTTTCACGTGGAAAAAACATTTTTCTAGCTTAGCGTATAGTTTATGTTGCCAAAGTTTCTCTAAAACGGCGCAGACATGGGTAACATGATCCCTTTCGGTGGCCGAGTATATCAAGATGTCATCGATATATACCAGGGCGCAGACATCCAACAGTTCCAGGAGAACATCGTTCATGAAGAACTGGAATGCTACAGGTGCGTTACAAAGCCCAAAAGGCATAACCTGGTATTCAAAGAGACCATATTTCGTGCAAAAAGCGGTCTTCTACTCGTCTCCTTCTTTTACTCTGACCAGGTGATAGGCTCCCCTCAGATCCAATTTGGTTTAAATCTGCGCACCCTTAACTTGATCTAGGAGCTCTGGGATGAGTGGTAACAGGTATCGTTTTTTTACCGTTATCTGGTTAAGTGAGTGGTAGTCGATGCAAGTTAGTAGATCCTCCTCTTCTTTGGCACAAAGAAGAGGGCGAGGCTGTGGGTGACGTGGATGGACGAATAAAGCCATTAGCCAGGTATTGGTCAAGATATGTTCGTAAGTGGAGATTTTCTTGCTCACTCAAGGCGTAGCTCCTACTGCAGGGAACTTGAGCTCCAGTACCAGGTATATTTGGCAGTCGTATGGCCTGTGTGGGGGTAGCGTGTTAGCCTGCTCCTTATAGAAGATGTTGAATTAGTCCATGTATTCCGGGGGCAATGACCTAGTGAAACCTAAGGTCCACCCCTCAGACCGTGCCCGATTCATCTTTCTATCCTGCAGCCTGTGAACCAACTGCACTACCAAGTCAATGTACTCCGCACACCCCTCAGGTGGATTCACTACTTGAGCCAACACGTCTTTTAACTCTCCTAACAAGCCCCGGTAAAACAATGTGGTTCTTTTGTTCTCAGGCCAATCAGTCTTGGCTACCAATCTGTTGAAGGTGGCTATATACTTTAGAAGATATTGGTTGCCCTGACATAGGGATAACAGTTTGTCTAAGGCCTTCCCTCGGGTGTGACGAGCAAACTGCTTCTCTAGTTCGTGTTGGAATCCCCCAAAATCCCAAAGTAGTGGGTCGTCCCGATTTCCCAACGATTTGGACCAGTCAGCTCCACTGCCACCAGGTAGGAGAGGACAAATGATACTCTGGACCGATCATTGGGGAAGGCTCCAGGTCTACATAGAAAGTGCAAGTGGCATTGGTTCATGAATATGGCATACTTGTTGGGGTCGCCTGTGTAATGTTCAGGTGGCGTTAGTGGAACGGCCCCAGGAAGAACCACTTGCACAGGTTGTGAAGTCACTGCAGGTGGAACTGTTCCTGGAAGTGTGGCTTGACCGGCTTGGGCCTGAAGAACTTGTTTGGCCACATCGTCAATGCGTTCCCTGTTCACGATTAACTCCCTTCTTAGTGAGTTGGTCTCTTGTCGGGTGGCGTGCACTTCAGCCCGTAGTTCGCCCAGCAACTGGGCTAACCGATCCGTGTCCGATGTTTCCATAACACCCAGGCAGAGGTTCGTAGTAGGCTTTTCTTTCTGTTACGCTCACTTGATCTCTGCGGAGGCGTTAGCTGCTACTGGTCCTGTGCTTCTGAGTGATGGACAACCTCCCTCTGGTTCCCAGACTAGGATGGTCCTGAACAACCTCCCCGGCTCTGCTCCTATGTGGACAGAAAGGTAAGTTGAGTCTTGACAGTTCTAGGGTGGTCTTAAACCCCCCTCCCGATCCTTTCAGTTCGTACACCTTGGGGATGGGCAAGCTGGGTGGCTCACCTGTTGTTTTGCAATGATGGGCTCTCTGTCCTGCGGTCCTCGCAGGGGCGCTAATCTTCAGGAACCCAGTTACTTCACTGGTTCCTAGTGAGGACTGACCAAGACCAGCTGCGGCATAGTCCTTAAGTATGACTTTTCCCCCTTTGTTGCAGTCCGGTAAGTATTTGTGATCCGGTGAGTATTTTGTGCCTTTTTATGTCCTTCGCATCTGTTGCAATGTTGCTTGTTAATGGGGATTGTCGTTCCCGTGCTCGCCTTGCATCTTTTCCCCTTTTTAGGTGCTGATGCAGCTCCGGAGTGCAATGTGATGTGCTGAGGCGACTGCGATGAGTGGCAATGGGTCCCCTTATGCAGATGTCCACGCCGCGGTATGCAGCGACACGAGCAACAGGTAAGTGAAGGTTTTCATGTGAGCGCGAGTAAACTTGGCGCTGTGCGTGCTTTGAAATGTGTTGTGCCAACCTTTCTCTTCTCTTCTTTCCCAGCGTAGCGGTCGTGACGTGGTGATGGATTCGCGGGTGAGTAATTGCAGACTTCCAGGTTTCCAGGTTTCTCCACTCGTGTCGACGAGGACAACTGTGCGTCTCAAGGTGAGCAATTGCAGGCTTCTTGATTTCTCAGGTAGACGGGATGATATCTGCAGACAGAATCGCAGTGAGTGTCACGTTGCAAGGCAAAGTAACACAAAGCATGGACTGGAGCAGAGGCGGGGCTTAAAATAGCCTAGGCTGTAGCCACACCCACAGGCGGTCTGGCTGGGCACGCCCTGCCCCTCCCGACATGAGATGCTGATGGGCACACCCTGCCACGCCCAGTGCATGATGCACATGTATAGTGGGCCTGGTAGGCTGACAGACCCAGTGTTCCACATAGTTTGGCCTGCCTCATGGGCCTGGTGCCCCAGAGGCACCAGGACAAGACCCACTTGGCTCCAGAACAACTCCCATAAGGAATTTTGGATCTTCGAAGGGACTCCCTTCCTGGGGTTGGATGGGCATGTGTGCCCTAGACTGGGTGGCCATGACAGCAACCTTATATTCCAACTTATGTTCAAACTATTTCATTGTCCTGTTTTGGCGTCTTCTTTTTTTGCTGTTTATGATTTTCGCTTGTGACTTTGTTTTTCTATAATTTCACCACCATATCATGTATGGTTACTAACATCACTTTTACAGTGTAGACCTTGGCACACTAACATCAATGCCGATGCCCTCTATTGGAGGCCTTATGCTCAGCCCAATGACGCATCTGGGCCCATCCCGTGGAAGTTGTCTTCAGTAGGCATCAGAGCTTTCTGCCAGGCTGCAAGTCAGCAGGAGCCAGGCAGATAAGGAGCGTGGATTGGTTGGGATCCTCAGCTGCGGCGGTACCTGGCGTCTACAGCAACATCACCAGCCTGGATATGAGACCCGTATTTCACAGCAAGTGGATCCTGGCATCGTCCCATTCCTGAAAACTAAGACCGCGAGAGCGGATGTGTCGGAGACATCTCATGACCCTGGGCAAGCTGCAATGCTGAAGGAGCGGAAGGCGCTTGTGCAGAAGGGTGGAACCATATACAGGGAAAGCAAAGTTGGAGACTGGCTGCTACATTGCCTAGTTTTGCCACAGAAATTCTGCCGCGCTGTACTGTATGCCCTCCATGACCAGCACAAACATCTTGGCAGCGACAGAACCTTCGAGTTGGTCCACTCAAGGTTTTTCTGGCCCAGAGTAGCAGCAGATTATTATTGCCAGCACTGCACCAGGTGTGCCACCAGGAAGACTGCAGCTCGTCCTGCAGCCTATCTTCATCACCTGCAAAGTTCCAGGCCCATGGATCTCGTCTGTATCAACTTCCCCAAATTGGAGATGGACAGGCGAGGTGTACAGTTTTCACCTCTTTGTCTTGCTTTGTCACCCCTAGTAGGGCGGGTATGCCCAGACATGGCTCCCGTGCCTGCTGGGCTTAGAGACCCAAGCTACTTACTGATGACGCCCAATGAGGCTGAAACATGTCTGGGGATGCTTGTGGCCTCGTGCAGAAGGGCTGTGACCTAGCAGTTCGACCTGGACTGCCCCTTTAGGGGTGGGACCAAGCATTATTTGCATATGGTCTTTTCCCTTTCTGTAATGGCTTGGTAGGTGAAGAACGATGGTCTGGGGGGTTGCCGGAGCAATTGTCAGAGGTTTAAGATTCATTCTAAACCTTCCAGCCATCACCTCTTTGTTTTTGATGCGAGTTGTACAGAATATCTTGGTGGTGACATGCAACTTCACTCGGTACATGCAGGCATTTCCCACTGAAGATCAGCGTGCCACCACGGTTGCCCACTTGTTGTGGGACAAATGCGTTGTGCACTACGGCTGGCTGGCCAGGAGTCATTCTGATCAGGGTCCAGATTTGGAATTAGCGCTTATCAAGCAGATGCTGGAGCTGGCATCAACAAGACCCGTACAACTCCATATCACCCTCATGGGGCTGCCTAAGTGGTGAGGTTTAATCAAAATCGGTTGGCAGTGCTGGGCACCCTGAGGCCAGAAGAGAACAGATGGAGTCAGCATTTGTCCACCCTGACTCATGCTTACAACTGTACCAAGAATTATGCCACCCTCTTTACACTGTATTTCTTGATGTTTGGAAGGGATGCCCGGCTGCCTGTACACCTGTGTTTTGGAGTTTCTGCAGATGGAACAGGCAGCAGGAACTATGGCAGTTATGTAAAACAGCTCAAGCATCAACTAGAGCGGTCACATCAGCTCACTCAGGCTGCTGCAAAGAAGACAGCGGAAGAGAACAAACACTGTTTAAACACTGTGATCAGGTTTCATGCTCGCAATCGTGTGTTGATCTACAGCCTGGGAAAGAGAGGACAAAATAAGCTAGGCGACAAGTGGGAGTTTCAGCCATTCATCATAAAGCACCAGCTGGGAGAGCTCCCTGTCTACCGACGTCGAAAGGAAGGACGGCCAAAGAATATCAAGACCTAACAACAGAACAATCTGCTCCCAGTGGGGGACAGCAGGTTGAGCTGAAACCGGAGGTGACTGAGGAAGAACAGACCAAGGGGCTAGTAACTAGACAGCAGCGACTCTGCTCTGAAACGGCCAAAGAAGACTCAATCTCTGAAAGCTTCTTCAGCAACTGTTAGGCAGAAACCTGTGCAGTTCCCTTGGGGAACACTGCAAAAGATTTAAGACTACAGGTAGAGCAGTAAACCCCTTTGGTAGCAGTCTGTACCACCCAGATTTACCTGGTAGCTGTGGCTGAGCAGTCAGACTTCTCTCAAGAAGAGTTAGGCAGTATGCACAGTATACACAATATGTACCAACACACAATAGCACAAGCAAACACTGACCAGAGCTTGGTTTCAAAAGTATATAGTTATTTATTTAAAATACACATAAGTTAAAAACACTCTAGCAAAATATAGTAAACACTTCAAACACAGTTATAACGAAAGTAGATTCAATCCTTTCTCCTATCTAGACAACTCTAGGTTAACACCACTTAATTAAAACAGAGGTGAGTGCTTAACGTTAGATGACACTCTAGTAGTTTCCAAGAAAGGGAGAGAAAAAGCAGAAATGGGTTAAACACACCACTCTAAGGTCCAGAACACTTGCAATAGGCTCAAAGAAGCACAAAGTCACAGGTGAGCAAAAGTCACTAGGCAGGGCCCACTCTTAGAGTAGCCGGAGCGAAAATGTGCCCAAGATCACACTGTTATTAGGGATTCAAAGTCTTGCAAAGAGTTAGAAAGAGGTTAGAGTGGCTTAGAAAGTTTAGCCAGGGTGTTCCAGGCACTCCCAGGTTCGAAAGCCGGGGGCTAAATCTACCCCGTACAGTCGGTGGCAAGGGAAGCCAGGCGGAACACGGTACCTTAAGCGAAAAGGGTCCTCCAGCGGTGGCAGTTGTTCCAGGCAGTGGCAGCAAGGCTCGACGTCGGTCAGGGAAGAAGAAGTTCTCGCTGAAGAGTAGAAGAAGAGGGTCGTTGCACTGCCCGGGAAGAAACCAGCCGCGGAGTCCTCCGGTTAAAGGGTTGTACCGACTTTCGTGGTTGGGGTAAAAGTGGTGGGGTTCCGGTTGCCGGGGTGCTTGGCACTGGCAAGGCGGCCACGAGATACCTCGAGAAGCGAAAAGAAGGCGAAAACTGGTTGTCCCCACCAGTCAAGGGAAGGAGCCACTCCGTTAAGAGTTCTCCTCGGTCGTCGGGAAAAGTGGTGAGACGGTTCAGCAGGGCTCCACCGGGTGGTGTCGTCGAAGCAGGTCGGCTCAGCTCTTCCCTCGTCGGATTCTTGGTCCTGTGGCGACTTCTGAAGTCCCAGTCCCCAAAGCCCTGCTTTTATGCAGCAAACCCCCATTCACCCAGCCTAGCTGTCACTCAAACATGCTAAGTGGTGAGCCGGGCGGCTCACCACTTGGGCCAATCAGGACGGAGTGCGACTTGAGTTACCAAGGTAACTCAGTCCAGGGTGCCTAAATCCCCCTCCACCCCTCCTAAGTACCCCAGACAGAGTGGCACCACTTTGGAGGGCTTCTGTGGAGAAGCCCGCCAAAAGTGGAACAAAGGGCTCCACTTTGGGTCAGAGTTACAGAGGCGAACACCAACGCCATTTTAGAATCAAGTTTTGGCAAAAAGTCCCAACCGGAGTTATAAAAATAAATATATAAACCGGCGGTATGTTTAAGGCTACCGTAAATAAATAATTAAATGTGTTAGCCTAAAACAATGGGAAATCCCATAGGAAAATATTCGCGGTCGAATATAAAACGTAGTTTCCACTGCCACCAGCCAAAACTCGATCAGGGGGGACGGAGACGTGCCCCCTCGACTAACAGACCCTGGGGCAATCGAATTGCCCCAGCCAGTACGTCCACAATATGATGGTTTGTACTGGTTCTGTTCAGGATTCAAGACTAGCAAAGTCTTTGGTGACTTTACATGCCCTGGGAGACAGTAGTCAGTCCCAGGGTATGGAGTCTATGTTGGGGAGTCCCTAGGACACCCCTGGGTCACGGCACAGAGGGTGCTGTGTAACCCACATCACAAAAATACATGAGGCCCTATGGAGTAAAAGACCCCATAGCCCATTCAACACAAGGTTTGTCCAAGATAACACAGTTCAACATGTCCAGGAGTGAGGGTAAAAGAGTCTCACTCTTGGCAGGAGAAAAAATTAAACCCCAGAAATCCAGCAAAGCTGCTGGGGGACTCACTAGGGAGGGAAATTCAGCCTAAACAGAGAATTCTCCCTAACACTCGCCCCCCCCAGACTAAGGGACAGGAGGATTTAATCCACTCCTGGATGAACCTCATACCTCTAGTCGATGATATACATCCTAGAGAGTCCATCAGCATTTTGATGGTGACACCCTGACCTGTGCTCAATGGTGAAATCAAACCCTTGCAGGCAGATTGACCATCTCAATAGTTTTGGATTTTCCCCTTTCATTTGCATTAACCATCTCAAGGGTTGGTGGTCAGTCTGAATAACAAAAGTAGAACCATACAAGTATGGCCTAAACTTCTTCAGTGCCCACACAATAGCAAAGCATTCTCTTTCGATAGTTGCCCACCTTGTCTCAGGATCCTTCAGTTTCCTACTGATGAAGCAAATGGGGTGCTCCCTACCCTTCTCATCCAGTTGGCTTAGAACTGCACCTATACCTACATTGGAAGCATCAGTTTGTACAATGAAAGGTTGGTGGTAGTCAGGAGCTCTCAATACTGGAGCTTGGCAAAGAGCTCTCTTCAGTTTTTCAAAGGCCTGATTGCACTCCTCATTCCATTTTACCTTTTTAGGGAATTTGGGAGAGGAGATTACATTCAGTGGAGAAGCTATGGTCCCATAGTTCTCAATGAAATTCCTGTAATATCCAGTGAGGCCTAGAAAAGCTCTCACTTGGGTTTGAGTAGTTGGTGTTGTCCAATTTTGCACAGCTTCAATCTTGCTGGGCAAAGGCCTTATTTCTCCACCTCCTACCTCATGTCCAAGGTAGACCACTTTACTTTGACCAATCTGGCACTTACTGGCTTTGATTGTCAAATGGGCCTGTTCCAGAGCCTGCAACACATGTCCTAGGTGGTTCACATGTTCTTCCCAGGAGTGGCTGAAGACTGCAATGTCATCCAAGTATGCCATGCAGAAATCTTCCATCCCAGCCAGAACTTGGTTCACCATCCTTTGGAATGTGGCAGGTGCATTTTTTAGTCCAAAAGGCATGACCTTAAACTGGTACAAGCCAACTGGGGTCGAAAATGCAGTTTTCTCCTTGGCATGGTCTGTCAGGGCTATTTGCCAATAGCCTGACGTCAGGTCAAATGTGCTGAGGTACTTGGCTGCACCAAGTTTATCCACCAACTCATCTGTCCTGGGCAAAGGGTGGGCATCAGTCTTGGTGACTGCATTTAGAGCTCTATAGTCCACACAGAATCTCAAGTCTTTGGATCCTGCCTTTGGTACTAACACAACTGGGCTAGACCATGGACTAGTAGAGGGCTCTATTACCCCGAGATCAAGCATCTTCTTGACCTCTCCTTTGATGTGGGCTCTGATATGTTCTGACATTCTGTATCCTCTGCTTTTGACTGGCAGACAGTCACCAGTGAGTATCTCATGCTGGCCCCAAGGGGTCAAGCCTGGTGACAGTGAGAACAGGGAGGCAAACTGATTTAACATAGATTTGCACTCCTCTTGTTGCTCAGGTGTCAGGTCTGAAGAGAGATTGACTCCTTCAACTTTTTCATCTAAAGGTACACCTCTGAGGAGATCAGGGAGAGATTCACTCTCTTCCTCCTCTGCAGCTGAAGCTAGAAGCAAGGCTCCTACATCAGGTCTGGAGATGTAGGCTTTTAGTCGGTTGGTGTGGAAGACTCTAGGAGCTTCCCTGGGTCTGCCCAGATCCACCAGATAGTTGACCTCTCCAAGTTTTCCCACAACCTTGAAGGGTCCCATCCATTTGTCTTGCAAGGCCCTCTGCCTTGTTGGGAGCATAACTAGAACTAGCTGGTCTTGAGTAAACTCAACCATGTTAGCCTTCTGGTCGTGCCAATGTTTGACCAGGGCTTGACCAGCTTTCAAGTTGTCACTTGCTTCTGCCATCATGTGTGACATTCTCCTCCGGAGACCTATCACATAGTCAGTCACTCTGACTGGCTTGAGGGGAGGAGCACCTTCCAACCCCTCCTTAATCAGGGCCAATGGACCTCTGACTGGATGGCCATAGAGAAGCTCAAAGGGAGAATAACCTACTCCCTCCTGAGGGACTTCTCTATAAGCAAAGAGAAGGCATGGCAGTAGAAGGTCCCACTTTTTCTTAAGGGGTTCTTCCAAAGCACCTATCATGCTCTTCATGGTTCTGTTAAACCTTTCAACCAACCCGTTTGTCTGAGGGTGGTAGGCGGTTGAGAACTTGTAGGTAACTCCACAGGTTTTCCACATGGCCTTCATGTAGTGGGACATAAAGTTTGACCCCCTGTCAGAGATTACCTCCTTAGGAAACCCAACCCTGGTAAAAATACCAAGGAGGGCCTTAGCCACAGCCGGAGCTGTAACAGTCCTCATAGGAATGGCCTCAGGGTACCTAGTAGCATGGTCTACTACAACAAGGATAAACCTGTTGCCTGAGGAGGTTGGAGGATCAAGGGGACCAACAATGTCAATCCCTACCCTCTCAAATGGGACTCCCACAACTGGGAGAGGCACTAAAGGTGCCACATTCTTGGAACCAACCTTACCAGAAGTCTGGCAGGTATGGCAGCTCTTACAATATCTATCTACTTCGGCCCCCATCTTTGGCCAATAAAAGTAGAGTGAGAGCCTTTCCTTGGTCTTCTTGAAACTCAAGTGGCCAGCCAAAGGTATCTCATGGGCTAGTTGTAAGAACTGTTGTCTGTTTTCTTGTGGGACTACAAGGCGTTTGTAGTCTCCAGGTTCAGACTCAGTGGGTTCACTGTAGAAGAGGCCATCTTCCCAGTGCAACCTATACTTCCCAGGCTCTTGCCCATCAGCTTGAGAAGCTGCCTGGTGGCGGAGACCTTCCAGAGTTGGACATTCTCTTTGCCCCTTACGAAAAGCTGCCCTGCTAGGCCCACCTTCTGCCAGTAAAGACTGCAGCTCAGGATGGTCCTCAGGGTCCAAATCTCCAATAAGGTTGGGGCCTCCTTCTAGCTCTTCCTCAGAGTCTAGCTCAACCACACAGGGTTGTACCTCCCTCTCAGCCTCAGCTGGAGGTGGAGTTACAGGTGTAACTTTGGACAACCTAGGGGAAGTCCTTGTTGGAAGCACTGGAGTGCTTGCTGCTGGCTTTTTCCTAGGAGTCTTGGGTTGCCCCTTTGCTCCTGATCTGGTAGTTACTGCAGTAAGTTGCTCCAGTGGTAGAGGAGTGATTTCTGTCATCATCTCCTGAGATAACCCTCTCAGGGTTTTCTCCCTTGCAGGTTTTGTGAGTTCCTGGAACCTTTTGCTAGGAGGTCTGGGGGTATGAGATACAACTCCAAGAGCTTTGAGGTCATTACCCAACAGAACCCTACCTGGCACTTCACATTGTACACTGACAGGTATTTTTACAGCCATATCATTACATTGGATGAGAACTGGTAACTGGGGACACATCTGCACAGGCCCACCAGCTAACTTGGTGAGGCATTTGGGTGCCTTAGCAACATCCTCTGCCTTGAAAAATGATTCATCCACCACAGTTATGCTGGCTCCAGTGTCCCTAATGGCAGGAGTCTCCTGACCATTCACCTGGACACTGTCCTTATAATACTCTTTAGTATTATCCGGGATAGAGTTATAGACATCTAGATTCTGTTGCTCCCACAACCCCAGAGAGACTAAAGAAACACTAGCTGAGACTCCAGTGGGTCCATCAGCTAGTAATAGAAAGTTTCCACTTGCCATATGTACTTCCTCTTCTGGAGCGAAGGCTAAGGAGGCAAGCTGGACCCCTGAAGGTTTACCCTTACATCTGGGATCTCCTTTCACATGGTCAGTAGCCTTACAAACAAAGCATGAGCCAAAGGCTCGCTGGAATGGAGGCTTGTTCTGACCTCCTTCTGGTCTGGGACCAGAAGGTACACTAGCCTGATTTGGTTTCCCTTGTGGCTTACCCTTATAGTTTTGTTTGGGGCCCTCTTTGGAATTTGTAGTATTAGAATTCTCTTTGGAGTCCTTCTTAGACTGTTTTTCCCCATCCTTCTTCTGAGTTACCCCAGAATCCTTGTGAGTGGCCCGGTTGGCAACCCACAAGTCAGCAGCCTTAGCTAGTTTCCGGGAATCCAATTCCCTGGAATCAGCCAAGTGTTGTCTGAGCTCAGGAGAGCAGGCATCATAAATAGTCTCCAACATAAACAAATTCTTCATACCTTCATAAGTGTTCACCTTGTAACCCTTAATCCATCCCTCTAAGTTTTTCAAACATTCACTCACCCAGGTAGCCCAAGGGGTACCATCATGCTTTTTGAGGTTCCTAAACCTCTTAAGATACTGGGAAGGGGTCTTCCCAAACCTAGCTATCAAAGCTAGTTTCACACATTCATAGTCCTTCCTATCCTCCTCCCCCATCTCCATTACCACATCAGTTGCAACAGGGGGAAGCCTAGAGAACAACCAGGTGAGTAAGTCATTTCCTGTGATGTTCTGGAGCCCATGATTATATTCAAACAGAGACAACCAATCCAACACATCCAACTTAGGCTCATACATACCAACCAATTCTTTAGGCATCCGGGGTCTTTTAGGACTGGAACTTCTAGAGGAGCCAGAGAGAGAAACATTCTCAACAGATAATTTCTTCATTTCTAAGTCATACTTGAGCTCCATTTCCCTTAGCCTTAGTTCTTTGTCAGTTTGAGCATTAAGTTTCTTATACTCCAATTCTAGCTTCATTTTCTCCAGTTCAAAGTACTGAGGACTAAATGTGGGACCTGGTAAAGGTCCAGTAGGCACAGCAGGTAGAGCAGGCAGAGGCCTAGGGGGGACAGTTACAACAGCCTCACCCTCCTCTTCTGACTCTTCCTCAGAATCATCAACATTTTGCTCCATGTTAATTTCAACACTGTCATCTACAGTTGCTGGAGTGGTAGGTTCCTCTGAACCATCACCCAGACTTTGGTTAGCTAACAATCTTTCAATCAGCTCCATTTTCTTGCCCTTAGTCAGGAGATCCTTATGTTTACAGAGCACTCTTAAACAATCAGCAGTTTTGGCTGCAAGGGACTCTTGACTATAGCTTTCTATAACTGACATGTTAGAGGTTTTACTTTTTCAGTGCTAAGCTTTGTGGTTAGTTGCACTAAGGTATCTAAAGCACAATAAAATGTATACTCAATACAAATCCCACCGCTGTACACCAGTGTTAGGCAGAAACCTGTGCAGTTCCCTTGGGGAACACTGCAAAAGATTTAAGACTACAGGTAGAGCAGTAAACCCCTTTGGTAGCAGTCTGTACCACCCAGATTTACCTGGTAGCTGTGGCTGAGCAGTCAGACTTCTCTCAAGAAGAGTTAGGCAGTATGCACAGTATACACAATATGTACCAACACACAATAGCACAAGCAAACACTGACCAGAGCTTGGTTTCAAAAGTATATAGTTATTTATTTAAAATACACATAAGTTAAAAACACTCTAGCAAAATATAGTAAACACTTCAAACACAGTTATAACGAAAGTAGATTCAATCCTTTCTCCTATCTAGACAACTCTAGGTTAACACCACTTAATTAAAACAGAGGTGAGTGCTTAACGTTAGATGACACTCTAGTAGTTTCCAAGAAAGGGAGAGAAAAAGCAGAAATGGGTTAAACACACCACTCTAAGGTCCAGAACACTTGCAATAGGCTCAAAGAAGCACAAAGTCACAGGTGAGCAAAAGTCACTAGGCAGGGCCCACTCTTAGAGTAGCCGGAGCGAAAATGTGCCCAAGATCACACTGTTATTAGGGATTCAAAGTCTTGCAAAGAGTTAGAAAGAGGTTAGAGTGGCTTAGAAAGTTTAGCCAGGGTGTTCCAGGCACTCCCAGGTTCGAAAGCCGGGGGCTAAATCTACCCCGTACAGTCGGTGGCAAGGGAAGCCAGGCGGAACACGGTACCTTAAGCGAAAAGGGTCCTCCAGCGGTGGCAGTTGTTCCAGGCAGTGGCAGCAAGGCTCGACGTCGGTCAGGGAAGAAGAAGTTCTCGCTGAAGAGTAGAAGAAGAGGGTCGTTGCACTGCCCGGGAAGAAACCAGCCGCGGAGTCCTCCGGTTAAAGGGTTGTACCGACTTTCGTGGTTGGGGTAAAAGTGGTGGGGTTCCGGTTGCCGGGGTGCTTGGCACTGGCAAGGCGGCCACGAGATACCTCGAGAAGCGAAAAGAAGGCGAAAACTGGTTGTCCCCACCAGTCAAGGGAAGGAGCCACTCCGTTAAGAGTTCTCCTCGGTCGTCGGGAAAAGTGGTGAGACGGTTCAGCAGGGCTCCACCGGGTGGTGTCGTCGAAGCAGGTCGGCTCAGCTCTTCCCTCGTCGGATTCTTGGTCCTGTGGCGACTTCTGAAGTCCCAGTCCCCAAAGCCCTGCTTTTATGCAGCAAACCCCCATTCACCCAGCCTAGCTGTCACTCAAACATGCTAAGTGGTGAGCCGGGCGGCTCACCACTTGGGCCAATCAGGACGGAGTGCGACTTGAGTTACCAAGGTAACTCAGTCCAGGGTGCCTAAATCCCCCTCCACCCCTCCTAAGTACCCCAGACAGAGTGGCACCACTTTGGAGGGCTTCTGTGGAGAAGCCCGCCAAAAGTGGAACAAAGGGCTCCACTTTGGGTCAGAGTTACAGAGGCGAACACCAACGCCATTTTAGAATCAAGTTTTGGCAAAAAGTCCCAACCGGAGTTATAAAAATAAATATATAAACCGGCGGTATGTTTAAGGCTACCGTAAATAAATAATTAAATGTGTTAGCCTAAAACAATGGGAAATCCCATAGGAAAATATTCGCGGTCGAATATAAAACGTAGTTTCCACTGCCACCAGCCAAAACTCGATCAGGGGGGACGGAGACGTGCCCCCTCGACTAACAGACCCTGGGGCAATCGAATTGCCCCAGCCAGTACGTCCACAATATGATGGTTTGTACTGGTTCTGTTCAGGATTCAAGACTAGCAAAGTCTTTGGTGACTTTACATGCCCTGGGAGACAGTAGTCAGTCCCAGGGTATGGAGTCTATGTTGGGGAGTCCCTAGGACACCCCTGGGTCACGGCACAGAGGGTGCTGTGTAACCCACATCACAAAAATACATGAGGCCCTATGGAGTAAAAGACCCCATAGCCCATTCAACACAAGGTTTGTCCAAGATAACACAGTTCAACATGTCCAGGAGTGAGGGTAAAAGAGTCTCACTCTTGGCAGGAGAAAAAATTAAACCCCAGAAATCCAGCAAAGCTGCTGGGGGACTCACTAGGGAGGGAAATTCAGCCTAAACAGAGAATTCTCCCTAACAGCAACCTAGACTGAGGGACCATCAGAATGCTAGCCGGAAGCCAGAGAAGACACTGAGGGCGATCAGTTTGGCGTCTACCCAGACCAAGGGTTACATCAGACACTTGTGTGGGTCGTACACTCATCCAATTCCTAGTGAACCTGAACCCCCATCCTTAGAATGTTCCACCATAGTCCAATTGCTATCCTGCTACAATTGTTCCTGCTATGGTGGACGTGGCAGAGGAACCCTTGCCCGTTCCTCCACTGAAAGATTGAGTCCCTGACTTGGGGCAGAGTGGTCCGCCAAGTCCAAGTGAAAACGTAGATGAAGCCCCAGCTGCTCTCGGTCATACTACCAGGGAGAGGAGACCTGTTATGAAGTTAACTTATGATTCACCAGCAGTCCAGTGTGAGGTTCCCATTGCCTGTTACTCTCAGTTGTCCTTTCCTCCTTCTCTAGAGCAAGTTCCTGGGAGTTTATGGGTACTATGGGAGTTGCCTGAGATTCAGAGTACTTGTGCATAAAAATCATGGCTTGATAAGTTTATAGAACAAGCCAAGAATATCCTCAGGGCCGAGGATAGTTGAAAGGGGGGGGGGGATCATGTAACCCCCATGCAGGGAATATAAAAAAAATCAGATCCTGTGTGCCGGGTACCAAACAAAAGAAAGTTAGAGTAAAGGACCCCCACAAGGACTTCTTTACTCTGAAAAGATAAAAAAAAACATGAGATTGCAAGCGGAGCACCGTGTCTCACAACGGTTTCAGCCCTCCAAAGGTTGAAGGAGCTCCGTGCCAACAAACTGCCGTTGCCCAGGCCTTTACGTTAACGCTCCCTTCACGAGCAGAGGAGCGCCCGTGATCACTGCTGCTCCCCAGATGGCCCATGTCACCGCTGCAGGCCCCAGGCATATATTCAATTAAGGTGTTCTCCACAGCAGGGGAGCGCCCACCGCTCCCAGCCCTCCTGGGTTGGATAAAAGTAAAAGTGCTATCCCTCCTTAACAGGTGGCCTACAAAGACCTGGGCCACACCTGGCAGACGTGGCCCAGCTGTGAGAAAGTTCTGAGGGGACTCCCCCACTCTGCATCTGAAAAAACATTTCTATATTTTTAATACATAAAGGACTTTTTATATATTTTTTTTAGTTACGCAGCTGCTTAGTATATTTATTGTATAAAGTGTCTTGTGATTTCCCCCTTTTTGTAAAAGACTCTTAAAACCTTGCTGGTGCACCGGAAGAGGAAAATTCTAAGTGAAGACATATAACAACTAAAGAACCCTACACCAGCATTCCTTTGTCTGCCTTTCCTTTTGTGCGCCAGTAACAATAAACTTGTGCTTTTTTCCCTAGGGATATTTGGGGATCCTGCCCTAAATTTTTGATTTTTCCTAACTTTTACACGTTCTCAACGGGGCTCACTGGGGTGATCTCGAACTCATGGAAGAAAATAAGAGGCGGTCAGATTATAAATTAAGGTATAAAGTATATATTGTGTGCCCGCCTACACCTTTCTCCCAATAAGGCGTGTACCATGATCACCCCGCTACAGTGACACTTGTTAGCACTCTCCCCCTAAACTTATAGTAGTAATAATAATACAGCCATGAAACCTTCACTGTATTAGGTAGATAATCCAAGAAGTGTCTTGGCCGTCAAGCTTCTCAAGGGGGAATGAATGAATGGATGGATAATGGAGACACTGAGCATTTATGGTTCATGTGGACTGTTGGCAGGCCTGCATTCCACTGTTGCAATTTGGCAATAATGCTGAATTCAGTGGGCCATACTGCTGTACTGGCCTTCCACCCAAGTATTGATGTCCCTGCTGCTCTCAGGCATTTAACAGTTGCAACCCGTTAGTGCCTGCTGAATTCAGCATTCATGCTTTTCGTACCGCTGTTATACAACGGGGGTGCTCTGGCAATAGTTTTTTATGAACAAACACTGCCAGCAGCATGGACGTCAGCCGGGTGTGCTATAAAAAAAGAGAAACCACTTCATATGGTCTGCATGGAAATTACAACCCTGGCTGCAGTCAGAGCCCCTCGTTTATTCCCATGGCAGCAATGAATAGTCAGCAGTGTGGAATCGGCACCAGCCTTTGCAGGAAGGTAAGGGGGTTAATGGCCAATGTGTGCACGGTATGGCAGATGTAGTAAGGAGGTGAAGTGTTGGTGGGGATCAGGTGCAGAGCATGGCAAAGCAAAATGGAGGTGCACGGTAGGAGGTGCTGACAATCAAAATGTAACATGGCATTGACTGGTGAGTATAGCCTGTGTTCCTAAAATTCTGATTGACAGGTGCCAATACCATGATTGCTAATTAAGCTGTATGTAAAACCTGTGGTTGTGTACAATACTCACAGATGTGGAGCAGCAGATATTGCCCAGTTCTGAGGCTTTACCACTAGTAGCTCCCCAGCTGCGGGTGCTGGTGCTTCCTCTGGAAACTGGATCATATATTTTCATGCCGAACACTAAGCGGTCGGCATGCAAAAATGAAAACTAATATCCAAATGTGATGACTCAAAACATTCTAAAATGACTACCCAGAGTTTGATGCTTAGCAGCTGCAGATTGGTAGCGGTTCACTCTCTATTACAATGTTTGCCAATGCAGGAGGAGAACGTGAAGTGAGGACGAGAAGACTCTGCAGCGGACTGTGGGTGCTAAGAAGATGGCAAATAACTAGTGGAGGAGAGAAGGTGGGGACAGGCACCAAGAGGGGCAACAGGCAATAATCCTGGCAGCACCCAGGATTATTACCTGTAAACCATATATGCTGACTGCTTAGCTGGAACATAACTCTCCAGTCCTGGTGCTGATAGATCTGGGAAGGCTCATACCAGTTGTTAAATGGTTGGCCACCAAGTTAAAGGACCAATCCTTCAATGCAAAGAAGTTGTGTTGTAACTCTGACTGCAGCACACTCCGAGATCCAAAAAGATTTCCATATTGAAACAAAATTAAAACATGGCTTCCAGGGAAACCGAAAGGGAGGGCCTTCACAAAACAAGGAGCTCCCTTTTCCATTTCCATGATGGCTTGGGGGATAGTGACTGGAGCCTTCTGGAGAGGAGCACTTGCAGGATCAAGTTAGTTGAAAAAGGAATGAGGTGCAGTAAAACTTTCACATGGCTCCGAATGCGGGTTCACACCCGTAGTTATTGCCAGCATTCTCAGCCTTATTACCAGCAAGAACTTGGAGGTACATCTGATGGGTCAGACTCGCTTTGTTTTGTCTGAAGAGGTCATAATGAGCAGAACACGCTTTAATTAGCAGGGACATCAAAGCACCTTTGAGTCTACATTGTACTGAGCAGTTGCCAGGTGTGGTGGTTTGCTAAAACACACAACTCATGTATTAAATGTTTAAGCTTAGTTGATTTACAAATAGGAAGTGGCTGGGGTAAACACCTACAGGGACCCAGCGTTTTTTCACAACAGAACAGGGATTCCCTCCTTGGAACTGGTCTAAGTTAACAGTGTGGTAAATCATACATTGTCAGTGTTTTGCTTGTCACTGGAGAGATGATCTTCCCCCGCTTCTCTAAATATAACACATTCTCATGTATATTATGCCCATCCCCTTCTTGTATAAGGATGCAGTCACATGGGTGTATTGCCCAGCGGCTTCTGAACCACAGGTTCTCCTTATTTCTTCATAGCACCCAGATCTCTATTTGTAATCCACACCAGGAAGATAGTGCCTGGTTCACTTTTTCCTGATCTGGGGTTAGAGTGCGCCATTTCACTTCAAGGGATATAGTGCTCCGCCCACTGCTAAGCAACATGGTGCACGTCTCAACCTGTAAGGGATATGGTGCCCTGCATGCTTTTGGGAATTTCTCACCCTTTCTTATTCTATCGGATATATGGTGCCTATTTTTAGGGAGAATTTTAATTTTTGTGGTAATTTCCTTCAACCTTAGAGACCCCCAGCTCTTTTGCTGGACTTTAGGACTTTCCATTTTTATCCTGGAGTGAGTGAGACTTTTTTCTCATATTGTTGATCTGATTTGGACTCTGTGTTTATTTTGGTTTTGGAGTATGACAAACTCCAAAGGCATCACCTTTTGTATTGTGGCACACAGCACCTTCAGTGCAGTGTCACAGAGAAGTCCTTTGGATTTCTCTTAAAGTTTAAATACCTTCTCTTGGGTAAACTACTGTTCCCAAGAGTGGTAAAGTGAAATTGACTTTACTTATCTGGTTTTCCTATATTGGTCCAGTACACCACATCTTATGTGGAAGTACTGGGAGGTTACTTAGTAGGCACTTTTCTACTTACTCATGTAAAGAAATATTATGTTGCCCTCACTACTTTTAATGGCTGGTGGCAGTGGTTTAATTTTCCTACCATTGTGTGTTTTTACTGCGGGCTGAATCCTCAGCTGCAGCATTACCCCCATGGGTGCCCATTTTATCAAAATGGCCCTGGTATTCTTTTTTCGTCATTTTTTGCTTGTGAGGTCTTTCTTGGGTTTTACTCTGCAAACCAGGTTTAATCCTTTTGTTTGTGTTGCCTTTGGCGGGCTTAAGTGCTGAAATGCAGCTCCAGTGTGTCTGGCAGGAAGCGAGGGAGGTGCACGAAACTCCCTGTCCTTAGTCTCCTTGGTTGCCTGAATGCACCCAGTCGTGATTGGCTGGCTGGCTGGCTGGCTGACTGTCCGTGGTGGACAGGCACCCTGCTGAGTGAGTGACAGCTAGGCTGTGCATGAATGAGAGAAACCTGCGTGAAAGGCGAGGCCTCTTGAACAGAAGGCAGAGTCGACCACTGGAAGAAACATCTGATGAAAGAACTTGGAAGCAAAGCTTGCTGTACCCTCCTGGACCATTGAACTGCCCAGTGAAGCCCTGCTGCAGTGTTGAAGCTCCAACTTGGTATCGACTAGAGAAGCCCAGAATGGATAACTTCTTCCATTGGGTTGGTGGGACCAACTGACCCCAAGACTAACTTTGCTGGAATCCCTCTCCCGTCTCGCTGTACTTCCTTTCTGCTGCTGAAACCAAGTGCCAGGGGCCAGGAACACCAGAAACGAGTACCTCGTCTTTAAGCTGGACCCAAGCTCCAGGAAGATCCTGAGGACCCTCCCAAAGCAGGACGACCCAAGCCTGAGCCACCTCAACAGAGTGCTGGACCCCAGAAGCAAGGTGAGCCCATAAGGTTTGGTGCTATTTGCCGGTAGCTGGAACTGCGAAGTGCAGCTGTTTTGGAAAGAGCCCATAGCCACCGTCGAACGTCAGTGCAGGAGTCCTCCAGACGTCCTCCCTCTTGTGTCCACGACTGAGGCCCAGGAACCCAGGACCTGCAGAACTGCAACCTGAACAGAAGCTAGCTGGATCCTCTTCTTCCAACCTCAGGTACTGTCTTGACTGAAGGGGTACTTACCTCTTTTATCTGTAGCTTGCTTGTTCTCACTGGAGACTTGCAGTAGCTGCCTTTTGCAGAGTTGCTTGCAGCTTTGCCTTTCACAAGCCTAACAGCTTGTGGCCAGACAGTGATTATTTTCTAAAAACTCTCTAAATAACATTGTGCAAGACTTTTGTAATATCTGAAGAAGTGCCTCAGCTCCCTAGACATTGTTTCAATTGACTGGCTCCCTGCAGACTATTCTGACCCATTGACTTTGTTTTTAACTGTCCCTCATAGCTGGTGCATACATTTAACGTGTATTGCTTGTGAAGGTCTAACCTAAACTTCATTGGAAAGATTGCAAAGTATTCACATTTTCTGAGAGTCTGTTAACCTTTTTCCTTCCCTAACCTTGTCCTTTTCCAGAACCTCAGTATTGCATTAAGTGTCCTAAGTGATATATCAATGTCCACAGTGTCCTAGTAATTGAAGTCACCCCAGGAAGTAGGAGGTTTGTGTGTGACATCCCAAAAGGGTATCTACTTGCTTAACTTAATTCTGAGGAAGTGTTGGGAAGTGTATTTTTATTGTTGCATATTGCTCTTTCTAAAGAAGGCTTATGTAAAACCAACCGTTAAATAAATTATTATTTTACTTGAAAACCTTGAGTATAAGTGTTGTTTGAATACTTGTAATTGTGAATCTCAGTGTTACATCTCTACAGCTCACATTCACCCCTCTTGAGATAAGTCTGGCTGCTCAGTCACTCTACCAACTTGTGTAGTACAGACCTATACCAATAGGTGGGTTACCTATTACAAAGAGGACAAGGCTGGTGTGGTCTCCCACAGGGTTACCACATACAATCTTGCCCAACACTGTTGGCAGGCGGTGGGATTTGTGTAGAGTTAGTACATTGAGTATTCTGCTGTGCTTGTGTTCAACTAAACCTCCACAAGGTTAAGCTCCATCAGAAAGTAAAAAGCAATTGTAACATGCCAAATATGGATAACCTCAATGAGGCAGCCCTAGTTATTCTGATAGTAGATCACCACAAAGATATGTGCAAAGCTAGGGGTCTGCCTATTAAAAAGAAAGAAAGGTGAATTGATTGCAAGGTTGTTGAATCACCAAAGGCTTGGTAGTAGGCCTGTAACACCTACTATCCCAAGTAATGTGGAAAATGATGAGGATGATCGTTTAGAGTCTAACTCCATTCTACAAGAGGAGTCAAAGGAGATAGAGGAGTCTCAGGATAGGAGGCCCTCTTTGCCACAGACTGCCCTTTTGCCTCAACCCATTTCCATTGGGACCCCACAAGGTCCAGCATTAAGCCCAGAATATGTTTCTCTTGAAAACAAAAGAATAGAGTTGGAAAACAAAAGGATAAATGCTCAAATTGAAGCCAAACATTAGGACATCAGGCTCAGGGAGTCGGAAATGCAACATGAAATGGAGATGGAAAGATTATCTCTTGAATCTGCTTCCCTCCCAGGGTCCTCTAGGTCTTGCCAGTCCCAAGAGCCCTCACCTGCCCAAAGAAGCAGTGAGTATGTCTGATGCAAAACATAATGTGTTGGATTGGTTGGGTACTTTTGAATACACCTATGGTCATCAAGGACTCGGTGGGAATTATTTAATCCACTGGCTCCCCCTTCTTGGATCCCCCTGAATGGCTATGATACTGTAATGGAGTTGGGTGCCATTGAGAGAAAGGATTATGAATCAGTGAAGCTGGCATTAGTAGCCAGATTTGGGAAAACTCCTTCCCAGGACCTTAAGAGGTTTAGAACCCTAAAAAAAGACTGATGGTACCCGTTGGGCTACCTGGATATGTGAATGTTTCAAAAACCTAGATGGTTCGGTTAAGGGTTACAGAGTGAACACCTTTGAAGGAATAAGAAATCTGTTTTTGTTAGAATCTATTTTTGATGCCTGCGCCCCTGAGCTGAGACAGCAGGTGGCTGACTCAAAAGAGATTGATACCAAAAATGTTAGCACAGGCTGCTGACTTGTGGGTAGCCGACAGGGCCACTCACAAGGAATCTGGGGCCACTTACAAAAAGGATGAGGGGAAGCAGCACAAGAAAGAGGGGAAAGAGAATTATAATTCCAACCATCCAAAAGAGGGCTACAAGCAGAATAAGTGTAAATTCCATGGGAAGCCTGGTACGTCTAGTGAACCCTCTGGTGCTAAACCAGAGGGAGGTCAGCAGAACCCTCCATTCCAGATAGCATTTGGAAAATGCTATGCATGCAGGTCTACTGACCATGTGAAAGGGGATCCCAGATGTAAGGGTAAACCTTCAGGGGTCCACACTGCCTCCTTAGCCTTCATCCCTGAGGGAGAAGTTCATATGGCAAGCAGTAACTTTCAATTATTTGCTGAAGAACCCCTTGGATTCTCAGCCAGTTTTTCCTTCGTGTCCCTGGCTCTGTGGGAACAACAGAATGTGGATGTGTACACCTCCATACCAGATAACACAGATGAATATTACAAGGACAGTGTACTTGTAAATGGCCAGGTGACCCCTGCCATTAGATACACTGGGACAAGCATTACAGTGGTTGATGAACGTTTTTTTCAAACCTGAAGATGTGGCCAAGGCACTAAAAGGTCCCACTAAACTTGCAGGAGGCCCAATCCAAATGGTTCCAATACTGCCAGTGTTAGGCAAATATTGTATGCAGTAACCTTTGGGAACACTACACAAAACTATGACTACAAGTGTAAGCAAACCAACCTTTGGTATAAGTCTGTACTACACAGTTTTGGTAGCGCGTTGAGCAGCCAGGCTTATCTCAAGAGGGGAAATGTGAGCTGTAGTGGAGTTGCACAAAGATTCACAGTTACAGGTATTCAAATAGACTCTTACACACAAGGTTTTGTATATAAACAATTAATAATTTATTTATCAGTCAGTTATAAAACACCCATTAGAAGTAGGCAATCATATAGTAACACACAAATATACTTCCATACTGTACACTCTTTAAAAAGTAGTAAAAGGCAAAGATTATCAGAACATGAAAGACTGCAATTATTCTTAAACAGTCCAAATACTTTGAGTTTACCAGAAGAGTAAATTAATTTCAATGGGCTAAAGTCTTGGATAGGATAAAGCAGTTCTGGTAATTAAACGAAAAGGTTCTGCACAAGTTCTTAGAAGTATTTTGTAAAAAGAAGAATCATATGTTGGGTCACACGCTGATTAGGCCTGTGAGTTGCAAAAGTTTCAAGCACTTTCACAGTGAGAGATAAGTTCTCTCAGTCTTGTTTTACAGTACCTTACAATGAAGAAAAAGATGCAGCTGATGACTTCTGTTCCTGCAGATCTCACTGTTCCTGGGCCTCAGTCGTGGGGGCAAGAGGGAGGACGTTGGGGGACTCCTGCACTGCACTGGAACTGGTCAAAGCTTGCAACTGGCAAACTTCAATTTCAGTGGCTGTTTCGCGTTTCAGCTACCGCACTGGTAACAACGCTGGTCCTGGCTGTCAAGGTGGACTGTCCTTGCAACTGAGGTCCTGCACTTAGCTGAGGAGGGTCATGCTCGATCGGTCCGACGTTGTGGGAGTCCGGAGGATCTTCCATACGCTTTAAGCCAGCTTACAAGCAACGCACACAATCTGGTGTCCCTCTCCCTGGCTCTATGGTTTCCTGCAGCACTCTGGGGAAATGCAACCAGCTCTGAGATAGGTGTCCAGGTGGCTTACTTGGGAGTTGATTGGTCCTACCAACTCAAGGGGAGAAGTCGTCCTTGCAGAGCGTCTCTGTCGACGTGAACTTGGCGATTCAGACCTGCAGCATAGCTTCACCGGGCAAACCAATGGTCCAGGAGTTGCAGCAGCCGTCCTCTTCTTCGGTTCCTTCGTTCCAGTGGTCAACTCTGCCTTCCAAGCCAAGAGACTTGCCTTTTATTCATTTCTCTCCCATTCATTCCAACCTAGCTGCCACTCACCCAGCAGGGTGGCTGTCCTTGCCGGACAATCAGCAAGCCAATCGGCACAGAGTGCATTTTGGCCTCCTAGGAGACTAAGTACAGGGAATTTCGGGCACACCCCACACTTCCTGCCTACCCCAAACACTCTGGAGCCAGAGGCGGGTTTCACTCCTGAAGCCTGCCAAAGGCAAATGAACAAAGAGAGCAAACCTGGTTTGGCGCACAGAGAAAAACTCTAGAAGGACCTTCCCACAAAGAAATGGCGGAAAAAGAAGACTGGGGCCTATTTGTAGCAACGAATGCTGGGCGCCATCTTGAAAAACATGGCTGCCGCGATTTAACGTTACCAGAGCTATGAATGGTTCGCGGTCAGGAATAATCATGGTAGTTCGTTGTAAAACCACTGCCACCAGCGATTCTGAGAGGAAAGGGTAACATTTGACTGTTACATGAGTAACTAGACACAGGGGATACTAGGTAACCCCTCCAGCATTCTATTGTAAGTTAGGGTGTGCTGGGTCTACAAATGTACAGTGCTACGTGAAGTCAATTTCACTCCACTGTTCTGGGAAACAGTAGTTGATCCCAGAGAAGGTATTTAACCTTTGGGAAATCTGAGAGACTTCCCTGTGTCACTGCACTGAAGGTGCTTTGTGACACAATTGTAAAAGATTATGGCAATAGAGTTGGTTACACTCCATAACCAAAGAAAACACAAGGGTAAAACACATATCAAATACATGGGAGAGTGGGAAAAAAAGGCTCACACTCTCTCCAGGTAAAAAAATCAAGTCCTCAAAATCCAGCAAAGTTGCTGGGGGTCTCAAAGGTGAAGAGAATTAGCACATTTTTGATAATTCTCCCTAACAGCCAGCTCTCATCCAGTGCAATAGAATACCTGTCAGTGTACAAAATGAGGTGCCTGGGAGAGTCCTTTTGGGGAACTCTTGGAGTTGTATCAAGCACCCTCAGGCCTCCCAGTAAAAGGAAGCAGGAGCAAACAAGATTGGCCAGAGTGGCAACTTCGATGACTCTCAGTGGGAAGTTACAGAGATTCCTCTTCCCCCAGTCCACAGGAAGGACACCCTTCTAATTGCAGGTCGGAGAAAGAGGCAAAGTGGAAATCTAAGGTCTCAGGAAGAAAGAAACGTATTATACCTAAACCTTTTAAAAGGACAAGGACATCCCTGAGAGGACAGTCCAAGGTCAACCCAGTGACACCTTCCCTAACTGAGGCTCAGTGGGAGGACCAACCAAACTCAGAAGAGTCAGCTACTGGTGAAACAGCTGGAAGAAAACCTTCCCTATGTTGGAGATCTGGATCCTAAAGACCATCCTGAACTGCAAACATTTCTTGCAGAAGGTGCACCCTCTAGGGAAGACTTCAACAGGTCAAAGAGAGTGTCTTACTGTAGAAGGTGTTTGCCACCAGACATCTTTCCAGCTGGACGGGCAAGAACCAGGGAAGCATAGGCTTTACAGGGAGGATGACCTCCTCTACAGCAACCTACTGAGTCTACCCCCAGGAGACTACAGAAGATGTATCATGCCCCAGGAGTTGAGACAACAGTTCTTACAGGTAGCCCATGAGATCCCTCTGGCTGGCCACTTGAGCTTCAAGAAGACCAAAGAGATGCTATCACTGTATTTCTACCTGCTTAAGATTGGGTCTGAAGTGGAAAGATTCTTTAAGAGCTGTCACACTTGTCAGACTTCTGGAAAGGGTGGAACCAAGAATGTGGCACCTTTAGTGCCCCTCCCAGTGGTGGGAGTTCCTTTTGAGAGGGGGATTGACATTATTGGTCCCCTAGACCCTCCCACTTCTTCAGTCAACCGATTTATATTGGTTGTGGTAGACCATGCTACCAGGTATCCTGCAGCCATACCTATGAGGACTGTTACTGCTCAGGCAGTGGCTAAGGCCCTCCTTGATATCTTTACCAGGGTTGGTTTTCCTAAGGAGGTGATCTCTGACAGGGGGTCAAATATTATGTCCCACTACATGCAGACCAAGTGGAAAACTGTGGAGTAACCTACAAGTTCTCAACCGCCTACCATTTCCAAACCAATGGGTTGGTGGAGAGGTTGAACAGAACTATGAAGAGCATGATAGGTGCTTTAGAGAAGCCCCTTAGAAGAAAGTGGGACCTTCTACTGCCATGCCTTCTCTTTGCTTATAGAGAAGTCCCTCAAGAAGGGGTTAGTGTCAGCCCATTTGAACTGCTCTATGATCAACTGGTTAGAGGCCCTTTGTCCCTAATCAAGGAAGGTTTGGAGAGTGCTGACTATGTGCTAAATCTCCAAAGGAGAATGGCACTCATGATGACAGAAGCTTCGGATAACTTGAAAGAAGGTCAGGCTCTGGTCAAACATTGGCATGACCAGAAGGCCAATATGGTGGAGTTTATTCCAGACCAGCTTGTTCTAGTAATGATACCTACAAGGCAGAGAACCTTACAGGACAAATGGATTGGACCCTTTAAGGTTGTGGGAAAACTTGGATAGGTCAATTATCTAGTGGACTTGGGCAATCCCAAGGAGGTCCGTATCGTCTATCACACTAACTGTCTAAAGGCTTATGTTTCCAGACCCGCACTAGGAACTTTGCTTTTAGCCTCTCCTCAGGAGGAGGAGAGTGAACCTCTACCTGACCTCCTTGGGGGACAACCCTCAGACAAGAACATTTAAGGAGTAAACCTCTCTTCAGATCTGACTCTGCAACAACAGGAGGAGTACAAAGCTCTGTTAAATCAGTTTGCCTCCCTGTTTTCATTTACACCAGGCTTGACCTCCTTGGGGCCAGCATGATATTCTCACTGGTGACAGTCTCCCTGTCAAAAGCAGGGTTTACAGGATGTCACACCATGTAAGATCGCACATAAAGGAAGAGGTCAAGAAGATGCTTGATTGTGTGGTAATAGAGCCATCTACAAGTCCATGGGCTAGTCCAGTTGTACTAGTGCCAAAAGCAGGAATCTCGGAATTGAGATTCTGTGTGGACTATAGAGCTCTTAATGCAGTTACCACGACTGATGCCTATCCTTTACCCAGGACAGATGAGCTAGTGGATAAACTTGGCTCAGCCAAGTACCTCAGTACATTTGACCTACCCTCAGGCTATTGGCAAATAGTTCTGACAGACCATGCCAAGGAGAAAACTGCATTTTCTACCCCCAGGAGGCCTCTACCAGTTTAAGGTTATCCCTTTTGGACTCAAAAATGCACCTGCTACATTCCAGAGGATGGTGAATCAAGTTCTGAATGGGACGGAGGACTTCTGCATGACATAATTGGATGACATTGCAGTGATCAGCCCCACTTGGGAAGAACATCTTGACCACCTTGG
This sequence comes from Ambystoma mexicanum, assembly GCF_040938575.1. Taxonomy (NCBI): domain Eukaryota; kingdom Metazoa; phylum Chordata; class Amphibia; order Caudata; family Ambystomatidae; genus Ambystoma; species Ambystoma mexicanum. The sequence continues at coordinate 1,502,462,509 of NC_090932.1, read as the reverse complement.
ATCTGTTTTATAGGCTCTTGAACCAGCAGGCCCATCCGACCATAAAGGCTAGTAAATGTCAAATTGGTCAGAGTAAAGTGGTCTACCTTGTACATGAGGGAGGAGGAGGTGAAATCAGGCAATTGCCTAGCAAAGTACAAGCTGTAAAGGCCACCCCTACTACTCTACTCAAGTGAGAGCCTTTCTAGGTCGCACTGGGTACTATAGGAACTTCATTGAGAACTATGGGATGGGACCATAGCTTCTCCCTTGAATTTGATCTCATCACCCAAATTCCCATTCTTCATTGTACAGACAGTTGCTTCTAATACAGGGATAGGTGCAGTGTTGAGTCAGCTGGATGAGAAAGGCAGGGAACACCATATCTGCTTCATCAGTAGGAAACTGAAGGACCGTGAGACAAGGTGGGTTACTATTGTAGTAACCCACCTTGTCTCACGGTCCTTCAGTTTTGCCATTGTATGGTCTCTGAGGAAGTTTAGACCGTACTTGTACAGATCTACTTTTGTAATTCAGACAGACCACCACCCTTCAGATGGTTAATGCAGATGAAGGGGGAGAATCCTAAATTGTTAAGGTGGTCAATCGGCATCCAAGGGTTTGATTTCACCATAAAACACAGGTCAGGGTGTATCACCAAAATGCTGATGGTCTCTCCAGAAAGTATGACCGCCTGGATTAGGAGGTTCATCCAGGAGTGGATTAAATCCTCCTATCCCGTAGTCTGAGGGGATGAGTGTTGGGGAGAATTCTCATTTATGTGCTAATTCCCTTCAACCTTGGAGAACCCCAGCTCCTTTGCTGGACTTTAGGATTTTCATTTTCTATCCAGGAGTGAGTGAGACCTTTTTCTAATTCTCTCATGTTTTTTTGATCTGATTTGGACTCTGTTTCTCTTTTGGTTTTGGAGTCTGACAAACTCCATAGACATCACCTTTTGTATTTGTGTCACAGAGAAGTCCTTTGGATTTCTCTTAAGGTTGAAATACCTTCTCTTGTGTAAACTCAGAACGGACAACTTCTTCCCTTGGGTTGGTGGGACCAACTGACCCCAAGACAAACTTTGCTGGAACCCCTCTCCCTGCTGACTGTACTTCCTTGCTGCTGCTGGAGTGCCAGGGGTCAGGAACACCAGAAACGAGTGCATCATCTTTAAGCCTGACCCGAGCTCCAGGAAGATCCTAAGGACCCTCCCGAAGCAGGATGACCCAAGCCTGAGCCAACTCAACAGAGTGCTGGAACCCAGAAGCAAGGGGAGCCCATAAGAACCGCAGTGGTGCTGTTTGCCGGTAGCTCAAACCGCCCAGTGCCACTGATTTGGAAAGAGCCCGTAGTCGCTGCTGACCTTTGAACTGCAGTGCAGGAGTCCTCCAGACGTCCTCCATCTTGTCCCCACAACTGAGGTCCAGGACCTGCAGGACTGCAACCTGAACAGAAGCAGCTGGATTCTCTTCTTACAACCTAAGGTACTGTCTTGACTGAAGGGGTACTTACCTCTTTTGTGTGTAGAATGCTTGTTCTCACTTGAGACTTGCAGTAGCTGCCTTTTGCAGAGTTGCTTGCAGCTTTGCCTTTCACAAGCCTAACAGCTTGTGGTCCAACAGTGATTCTTTTCTACAAACTCTCTAAATAACATTGTGCAAGACATTTGTGCTTTCTGAAGAAGAGCCTCAGCTCCACACAGCGCACACCACGCACTACGCATAGCTTAGGGCTTAGGAAGGATGCAAGCGTAGAAAGACTTCAGCAGTCGATTACAGCATAGAAAGACTCCAGCAGCAAGTGCAAAATAAAAGGTAACTCTGCCTTCGCTGCAAGTAGGAAACACACGGCACACACCCTGTATTGTTAATAAGAGAGTCAGGGGAATTGCCCTTATTAATAGATGAATCGATATTCTCCCTTATATTTTCAATTTTCTTGAGAAAAGATAGTTCAGTGCAGTTGCACGATTTTTCGAAAGGTTGGATGGATGTAATGTGTTTACATGGTTTATTAAGTCCATCTAAAATTGGAAAACTTTGTTGGTGGAGTTTTCAGGCATATTAATCTGTATATATTGTAAAAATCAGACCTGGCTTTAAAATGGCTACTTTATAACATTGTCTAGCTAGCTTTAACTTCAAGCTATTTTCACTCCAAAGATTTCTTCTCCATTTGAGCTCTAACATATCACTTTTAAGGTTCTCTAACTGAGTACCAGGTATTTCTAATAACTAGTTCTGATCAGCTTGATCTTTACAGAGGCAATGTTGTCTACCAAATCTGTATAATGGCAGTTAAATAGATTGACAATGTGAGCAGTAGATGCTTCGATGGGGATATCAGCTTCCAAGTTTAATTTATAAAGGGTTAAAATGACTGGCTTTAATTTATGTGTATCTTTAATGTTTATGGTGAGTTTACTACAAACTGCCTGTTAAGGCCCATTACAAGAGGGTAATAATAAAAAAAGCATGACTAATCTATAGGGATAGAATCTGTCATTGTTTGTGAGAAATTAAGACTTATAAGTGTGTGTGTGTCATGCATAGCTGTAAACTCTCTATCTTTAAAAGGACTGTTTCGAATTGATTGTGTCTTCCCACGTATTCCTCATCTTTGATATTCGATATCCTGCTTCAGCTGCTTCGGAAAAGAAATTCGGAAGAGAGCACCGTGCGTTAATTCTGTCGACTCAATGTCCCTCGAGGGCCTCAGTCTCGAGGGTGATGTCATCGAAGGTATATATTGAATGCCCACGCTCGTTGGTTTCAGTTCTGTTTTTCCGAATAAGCTTATGCTTGGAGAACTACGGCGCACTTCTATTGTTCCTTCACAAACATTTCTTCATGTTCGATACCTACTACACCAAAGACCGGGTTTAAGTGTCAGGACTGCGGTTCCTAGATGTCGATAACCAACCCACATCGAATGTGCGTGTGGTGTCTGGGTGTGGAACACAAGATCTCGGCCTGCTCGAAATGCCAGTTGATTACCAGAAAAGCTCTGAAGGAGTGAAAGGAGAAATTGGTGTTAGATAGAAGCCTCAGGAAATCCCCATCGATTACCCCGTCGAAGAAACCTTCGGACCATGTGACAGGCGACTCTCTTCGAAGGAAGAAGGTGAAAATAGTCCAGGTCGAGGAGTTGCTCCCACCACTCCTCATCGTCATCGGGAAAGTTGAACAGACACCATATGTCGCCCACTTCGACTTCTTCGTCCGGCTCCTCTGCTGAGAGAGCTATATCCTGTCCCACAAAGGCCTCCACTCCTGCTGAATGGGAAGCATTCAGATTAGAAATGCTAAAAACATTTGAAAAACAAAAACCCTCGACAAGCCATGCTCCCACTGCGCCTTCTAAAACAGCTGGTAAGGAAAGGGTTCGGGCCAAATCCTGCGCGCCCTCGAGCCCGGGACGATGGCCAGATCCACATCAGGGGCTGTCAAGGCCTCGATGCGATGAGAAATCATCAAAGGATTCTTCAGACCCCAAGTTGAAGAATAAGTCGAGGTTGTCAATACCTTCAAGGCCATCAACGCCAACTACTCCATCGACGCCAGCTACGCAATCAACGGCAGCTGCGCCATCATCACCAATGGCGCCTTTGACACCATTAATGCCATCAGTGCCATCGAAGCCGACAACGACTTAATTGAAAATATCCACAACTCCTTGATCGTCAAGTTCAAAATGTTTGAAGCCTTCGATACCCATACCAGATAAAACGTATACTCTTTTACCTAGGAAGGATTATTTTAAATACCTAACTTCGATTTATGAGGAAAAAGAGCCATGAGATAACGATGCACCTATTGGGTTACAATATGGTACACCAAATGTACCTGATAGCTTTATATCAGAGAAGTCAGGGCTAAAAGATCTTTATGACAACTTACAAACAGCCACTGGAATGGACACTTCACCAGAGCTAGAATTTGGTAAACCTGAATCTGGTGAACATGCAAATGCATCATATAGACAGTTGATGTTTAAGGTTGTAGATCACTTGGGATGGAGTAGACCTACCCTCCCCTTCGAGCAGGATGATCTAACAGACATCCTTGATAAGGGTCCGCAAATGGATCCCATTTTACCTTTCCATATTGCGCTTAAAAAAAGAGTGTCTGCCAATTGGGAGACGCCGGAGTCAGGTCCGGCAGTAAACAAGAACTTGACAAGAAAATTGTTAAGACTCACCGCCTCAGTGGTGGCCAAGACTCCGAGACACTCCACGAGTCTCCAGTTGGCAGAAGTGGAACTGTACGTTCTTCACTAGTCGGGGATGAGTCAATGTACCCCTCTAATGTTAATATGGATACAGTCAGAGGAATCAATCAATTGAAAGATACGTGAAACACGCAACATGAAAACCACCAGCTGTAATACAGAAAATACAGCAATTAGTAACACAGACCAATAGACCCCCTCCTTAAAATAGCAGATAAGGGTAAGAAGGAGCTAACCTCTACAGTGCGGTTACTCCAAATTGAGCCAGCAAGCATTTGGTATGGTGCAGCGGGGGTCCCTTTGTGCTCCCAATTCGACCAGGGTTATCTGGGGAAATAGGGAAGTCAAGTAAGACAGAATATTGGTAGGTTTCGTATAGTAGTATGGTACCAGGGATGGAATCTTGGTATACAGTTCTTTCGTCTTTCATCGCCGTTTTTTTATCGAATAAAAAATCGTTTTTTTTGGGGGGGGTACAAATTAAATAAATATTTGCGGGTGAAAGGGATTTATTTTTTTTTTAAAAAGGCGGCCGTTTGGCGGGATAAACCCCCCCAAAAAAAGTGTTTTTTTCGATAAAAAAACGGCAATGAAAAGTCCCGCGACGAAAAATCCAGTGGCAAAATAACGTAGAACCGGAATCTTACCAGGAGTGGATCAGCCGTGAAGCAATGGAGGTCGGAAATCCGATCAATCCAACACTGAATGTCCCAGAGGGAGAACGGTTGGTTAGTGGGGCCTGTCCTGAAGGCACAAGGATGCCTAAACGCACAGGATGGTGCAAGTGCAGGAATTGGCTCTAGTTCGTGCACAGTAAATGAAGTTGAGCAGGGTAACAATCCTGAAAACCAGCGTAGATAAGTGATGTTCAGCACAGCGTCTCTGATGGCAGTGTCTCAAAGAAAATAGCAACACAGGAGTCCGACCGACAGAAGCAGTTGTCAACATGCGGGCATAAATGAGGCAGAAATGGAAAGTGAAACAATCCAGGGACATAGCAGCAGTCGGTGTTGGTTTGACAGGGAGAAGCAGAATATGAAACAGTACAGTCTGTAAGCAATCCGAGTTCAAAACACCAAGGTCAAACAGATCCAGGGATAAATCAGGGGCATAGTCCAGGTAACGAAATCAGGCCAGCAACGTAGTATCAAGAAGTAACAAGGAAAGGCGTGGAGTCAAGGAACAACTCTAATCGGAGGCGCTGAGTTGTCGGCAAAGGCGATACTTATTCTTTAACTCACGTAACATCTTGCGTGTCATGTGACCGCAAGGGCCGGTCCTCCCCTTGGGTGCCGTATGCACGGCTGCAGGATGTTGTGTGTGCAGAGGCTTCCAACGTCGCTACAGCAACCGCCATGGCAGAAGGAGTTGCGCTCTTTGTATCTGTGGGGAAAGCCTGGCAGATAAGTGGAGCTGAGAAGCCATATACAAAGAAACCTTCCCAGTGTATGGAGACATGACAGTGAGTTTATGTGAAACCCTCGGCTTATGTGTATGTGGATTCCTGACAGAAATACTGCCCTGACTACTTGTCAAAACACCCAACCCAGAAAGTCTGGTGGTGTAGGCAGCTACTGCAGCCTCAAAACAAGCAGCTTACCCAACCATCCCTCTGGATAGGGATGACAAAAGAGTAGATACATGGGCAAGGAAAGTATTTTCTGTGGGGAGCATGGCTCTTAAGTCAGCCAACTTCACATGTGCCTTGGCAAAGTTTTCATTCACTCTATGGGACTGTATTTCTATGGCGGCTGAGCATATTCCCGAAGAGGAGGAAAGACTTGGTTTCTTGGCTTTTGTCAGAGACAGCAAGGAAGCCATGTGCAGGTCTCTTCAGTTGGGTCTGGATTCTGCTGACAGCATCAGCAGAGCCATGGCAACAAGCACCGTAATACGCAGATTTGCATGGTTGAGGAAATCTAGATTTGCACCGGATGTGCAATCTAGACAAGGCTGACGAAATCCTTGAGAAGTTGCAGACCTCGAAGGCAGCAGCCAAATCTTTAGGTGCCACTATTAGGCAGCCTCAGCCCTTTCGCCCCAGTGGACAGCCTTGGAGGGGTAGATCTTTTTGCTATTACTCCTCAGTTGGAAGAGCGATCGGAATGGGTGCTCAAAGAGGCCAAAAAAGATTCCCTCTTGGTGGACGAGTGAGTTAGCCGGCTCTTAACCTCTGTGAGGTCTTGAGCCACGAAACCCCAGTGGGAGGCAGACTGTCTCAGTATCTAAAAGAATGGCTAGACATTACTTTGGATGCATGGGCATTAGAAACCATAGCCCAATGTTACTTCCTTCCCTTCATTCAAAGACCTCAGAACCATCCACCGGGGAGCCTTCTTTGAGGGTTCCATATCCGCTCCTTGTGCAGAAAACTTTCACCCTGCTAGAGAAAGGTGCTATAGAACCAGTGCATGTAGCGGAGAGGAACACAGGATGGTACTCTCCATATTTCCTAATACCCAAGAAGGACGGAGGACTGAGACCCATCTTGGACTTGAGATACGTGAACAAGTTCCTCAGGAAGGACAAGTTCAAGATGGTCACACTTTCTCAGATCCTTCAGGCTCTCCAACTCCAGGATTGGATGGTGTAATTGGACCTTCAGGGTGCTTATTTTCATGTGCCAATCCATCTGAAGAACAGAGAGTACCTGAGGTTCATCGTCTGTGGTTCTCATTGTCAGTTTCGAGTTCTGCCATTCGGGCTGACCTCCACCCCAAGGGTTTTCACCAAACTGATGGTGGTGGTAGCAGCAAGACTCAGGAGAGGGGGAATTCAAATCTACCCCTACCTGGATGATTGGCTGATCAGGGCGCGTTCTCCCAAACAAGTCCTGGATCATTTCAACGTCACCTGCCACTCTCTTCACAGACTGAGCTTCCTCCTCAATTATAAGAAGTCCCATATGACACCTTCTCGAAAGCTACAGTTCATCAGGGCTGTACTGGATACATCCTTGGAAAGAACTATCCACCTGCAGTGAGGGCTCAAGACCTCCTGCAGATAGTGTCCAAGTTTCAGACTGTCCAGCGTCTCCCAACCTTTGACTTTTTGTGGTTGCTCGGCCTCATGGTGCCCTGCATTTTTCGGGTGCCAGATGCTCGCCTGAGAATGAGATCCCTTCAATGGGCTCTCGGAACACAGTGGTCTCAATTCTCGGGGAACACGTCAGACCTACTTCAGATTCCAAGCAGGGTCATACAGGATCTCCTGTGGTGGGCCTGCCAGGACCAACATTCTGAAGTGAGAACATTTTTGGCAACCATGGCCAGAGATGACAGTAGTGACGGACGCCTCACTCACGGGGTGGCGAGCCCACACCAATGATCTGACAATCAGCGGTTGTTGGTCTCCATCGGAATCCAAACTACACATCAACCTTTTGGAGCTAAGAGAAATCAGACTTGTGCTGAAGGCTTTTCTGCCCTCTATACGGGGACACAATGTCTTGATAATGATGGACAACGCAGTGGCCATGTACTACCTCAACAAGAGAGGAGGTGTAGGGTCACTACCACTGTGCAGAGAGCCAATGCAGCTTTGTTTCTGGGCAATACAAGAAGGGATCTCTCCAATGGCTGTACACCTAGCCCGTAGAGGGGAACACAGCGGCAGAGGCTGTGAGCAGGTAGAGCACAGTCTCCTACGAGTGGGAACTAGCTCAGGAAGTCCTTCAAGAGATCTTCACCCTTTGGGGAACCCCTCAAGTGGATCTGTTTGTGAACAGTGTCAAGAGGAAGTGCGAACTCTACTGCTCTAGGGAATTTCCTCCAAGAGGAGCTCTAGGAGACGCGTTAATAGTGAACTGGGAGTGTCCACTCCTGTATGCGTTTAAACTCATGATCCTAATTGCCCCTGATTGGGCCAGGAGGACGTGGAACCTGGACTGTCTGGACAGGTCCATCTGCCCTCCAATACGTCTTCCAAAAAGAGAGGACCTTCTCTCGCGAGAGGAGAGTCGGGTTCTCCATCCAGAGGTCAAGACTCTCAGCCTTCACGCATGGTTTCTGAGAGGCTGAGCTACAAGGATTGGGACCTCCCGGATGAGGTAATGGAGATTTTAGTTTCGCCCAGAAGGCCAGCAACAAAGTTCTTGTACCGCTGCCGTTGGAACAATTTCTGCAGCTGGTGCAGGGACAAGAATATAGACCCTTTACTATGCAAAACACCAGAAGTGTTATCTTTTCTACTGTACCTGACCAATCTGGGGCTCCAGGTTGGAACAATTAAAGGATTTTTGGCGGCGTTATCCATCTTTAAGCACTCATCTGAAGAATCATCATATTTTAAGATCCCACTGGTGACACAATTTCTGAAGGGACTCACAAATGTGTCCCCAACCCCCATCTCCTTTCCAGGTTCCAGTTTAGAACCTTAATCTGGTGTTAACACTTCTTATGCGTGCACCTTTTGAACCTCTACATTAATGCCCATTAAGGTTACTAACGTGCAAGATCATTTTGTTGGTAGCACTAACTTCAGCCCTTAAAGTGAGTGAATTGCAGGCACTTTCATCTAAACCACCCTTTACAATTTTCCACAAGAACAAGGTTGTCCTGAGGGTTAAGCCTTCATTTTTGCCTAAGGTCATTACAGAATTTCATGTAGGACAAAAAATGGTATTACCCACTTTCTATCCTCCACCTCATCCTGGCTAGGAGGAAGAGAGGTTACACAGATTAGATCCATGTAGAGCTCTAAGCTTCTACATTTCAAGACTGTCCAAACTTCATCTAAATAATCAGCTTTTTATAGGCTATACAGGTCACAAACTGGGTCAGGCTGTGACAAAGCAGACTTCATCCAGATGGATCAATCTAGCAATTTCAAAATGCTGCAGGCTGGCGGGCAAAGATCCTCCAGAAGGCTTGAGGGCCCATTCCACCAGGGGCATGGCTACCTCTTCGGCTCTGCAAAGAGGTGTTCCTATCAGAAACATTTGTGAGGCAACTACCAGCATCCAGTCAAAAGAACATTACCAAGGGTAAGTAACTTGTTCATCTTAATAGATTTCTTGAGGATAAGGGCCATGCCTCGTCCACAACCTGGTATTCGGCTTGCAGTGTATATATTGTGTAGCTGTCCGTTTGCATGGTGGAAATGCCAGGCCTAGAATAATCTTCAATCCACGTTTCAGAGGTTACTAGAAAATCTAGCTGTTGTTGGATGATAAAATCATGTATTTGAAGAGAGTGACTAAGAGCTGACCGAGCATTGATGAAAGCCCATCTATAAAGCTTGAGATGGAAGGTGCCATAGGTTCCTTTGAGAAAGTATTATAAGATTTATGTGCCAGTTCCACCAGACATTTAGGCTCTTTACACAGAATGTGGGGATGCTTTTCCTTGCGGAAGTGTTACACAAAGTCATATCTCGATAGATTTCATTTAGTGGCTGGAGGGAGTTTTGGACTGGGAAATAATGAATGCATAGTTTTCTTTTCACAAGTCATTGTGTAGTGCTTGGTTTAGCAGAAGCAGCAGCTAGAATGCAACCAACATTATAAAACTGCCTTTCATCTGTAATCTTCAGGAGTCAGGTCCAGTTTTGTTACTTTCCCCATGTTTGTAACTTGAAGAAATCTAATTGCAATCATTTGGACTTTTCCTTCAGATCGGTTACTAAGCGTCCTGTGGAGATAAAGGACTCATGTTTTCATTGATAGGATCACAATGGGCCTCATTACGGGTCTAGCGGTAACCGTGCCGGTAAATCCGGTAGGTTGCCGTTGGACCTGTAATGAATTACCAGCACCTGACTTCCCGGTAACACTGGGGTATTCCGACCCTGGCGGCCGGGAAGTCAGGCGCCAGTAATTTTGTAAGTCCCCATTCCCATGGAGTCCTGCAGGACTCCATGGGAATGGAGACCACAGAAGCACCGGCACCGTTGATAACGGTGCCGGTGCTTCTGTGAAACTCTGCAGGCGGGTGCTGTTCCACCCGCCAGGTTTGACCCTGGCGGGCGGGACAGCACCCGCCTGCAGAGTCGTATTGTGCCGGTCAGGAAACACTGGTGCCGGTAGGCTTACCAGCACCAATGTTTCCAGACCGGCACAGTTGTAATGAGGCTCAATGTTTTATTGTCATAAGTGTGCTTGAACTGTATTACCTGAAAGCACCAGTAGGAGCCTCTTGCTTTTTATATGTAAGAACTGGAAATAGTGCAGCCCTGCCATGTAAATAAAGTAGTTTAAAAATATGTACTATGAAATTCCCAGCACTTTGGTGAGAAAGTTCCACACTCTAGCACAGTAAAGCGGAGGCTTAGGCGCTGATCCCCAGACAGGTTAGTGTAAGGAACACATGGTGGCAATAGTAAGACAGACACAAGTGACCACAGTTCAAGGGTGTTTATTGAACTTTCACAAGGGGGTAATAAACAACTATGTGAACCTAAATCTACAGATAAGAGCAAGCTACGACCATCAAATAATAATAACGCAGACCTAGTGGAGTCTTGTCAAATAAAAAGGGACTATACTAAATAAAACTTGCCAAACCTTACCATAAATTTACAAATAATGTGGGGGTAATGTTCATGAAAAAGAAAGAAGTGTTCACAAAATTATGTCAGGATGCTCGGGTCGTTGGCCTCCCTGCCCCAGGTTTTCAGCACGGGACAAGGCGGGTCACTCGAGCAAAGCACACACTCTGGCTTCTAGGGCAAAAGGATGCAGTACAATTTCCACTGTTCAAGACCTTCTGTATTCAAGTCTCTTTACTTCTTGCAAGTGTCTTGACTCAGAGAGCCTGCTGCACAAAACAATAAGGAAACTTTCTTTCCCCTTCAGTATTTTGCATGTACACACTTCGGGTGTTCACCCTGCATCCCCCTCCGCCGGGCTCAGATCCTTTCAAAGCAAACATTTAACCCAAAAGTTCCAGGTTGGATCCTCCTCTGCCGGGCTCAGATCCTTTCAAAGCAAAAGTTTAACTCAAATGTTCCAGGTTGGATCCCTCTCTGCCGGGCTCAGATTCTGCTCAATTAGAGTCCCGCAGCCGGGCTTGGACCAATGACGATGTACTTTAAATGATCGAAGACCTTCTAATGTGCATGGGATTTAGCTTGACCCGCTGCATGACCACTTCGATCTCAATCTTCCTTTTAATTCATTCAGCATCAGTTGGATACCAAACAGAGGGCCTCATTACGAGGTATGCCGGTAAGGGAAAAATGATGCCGGTATGTAAATACCGGCATCATTTAACATTCCATAGCATTCTGACCCACAAACCCGTTATTTACTGTGCCGCAAATAGCGGCATAGGCGCGTACACGAGCCTCTTCAGGCAGGAAATACCGGCATGCCGGTAATAGATGCCAATTACAACCCACGCAAACATGCAAATACCGGCATTGCAAACCCGGTAATAACGATCTGTATGATGCCGGCAAAACAGGCATCGCGGACCACCCGCAAACAGCAACCAAGATACAAGGCAGCTGCCACAGGTGCACACAATCCCCACAGGTGGAGTCAAAGGAGGCTGTGCCAGTATGAACCGAGCACATCCACACACCACAACCCCCCCCCCCCACAGGTGTAGGCAATGTAGAGTGGCCCAGTACAAAAGGAGCACACCTACACACCACACCCCTTCCTACACCAAAATGCTACCACTAGCATTTGCAATCATGGCGCAGGAGGACATGCCTATACTGCTACAACTACAGCAACAACTACAGCAGCAAGAACAGGCAGCACAGAGGAGACGCAGGAGGAGAAGGAGGGTGAGACAGGCCCAGCAATTACCACCAGCGCAGCCACCAGCGCCTCCTAGGCAGCCACCAATCCCTCGCACCAGACCCAGCCCATTCAACCTAACCCCTGAGCAGATCCACACCCTTTATCGGTTGGACCGTGACACCATCACCATCATAGTGGACATGATACAGAACGACATTGCCAGCCACATACAAATACGCACTGCCATCCCCCCACTACTAAAGGTGATGTCTGTGCTACACTTCCTGGCCACAGGCACCTACCAACACACAGTGGGCCAGCTGCATGGCATTTCACAACCACGCATGCTGAACTAAGTGCTGGGTGCCCTCCTGAAGCATCACATATCCCTACCACGGACTGCCCAGGAGATAGCTGAAACCAAAGTAGGCTTCCATGCGCTGGCAGGCATGCCCAATTGTGTTGGTGCCATCGACTGCACCCATGTGGAATTGGTAGTCCCCCATGCCATAGAGGCGGTGTACCGCAATCGCAAGCAATACCACTCCATCAATGTGCAAATGGTATGTGACTCCAGCAAGATCATCACCCATTGCTGCGCCCGATTTCCTGGATCCACACATGATGCCATGGTACTGCGCAACTCCACGCTACCCCGTCACATGGAGCGACATGCTGGACCACGTGCCTGGCTGCTCGGTGAGTTGCACAACAGGCCCATGGCCATGCTGTGGGGTACTCATGTGTGCGGATGCAGAAGGGGGGGGCTACTGCACCCGGGTCGGAAAGGGGGGGGTACTTCACCAGGGTGGGAAAGGGGGGGGTACTTCACCATGGTGATGGCAAGCAATGCATGACTGAATAGAATGGCAACTGTGGCAATGCGGCTAGTGTGACCATGCATAGTGAAGAGTATACAGCATGAATTGGAGGCCAAACATTGTCGCACTGCCACAGCACATCTGCCTCAGCATCCATGATTACACCCTGCATCATCTATTCAACCCCTCCAGTGTTCCACACCTCTTTACAGTATACATTCAATATAGGTGACTATTTGGTACACGTACAGGGACATGTGCATGCCTACACCAAATAGCTGCTGCCATGACCGTGCTTCCTGAAGGTGGCAGTTCAGAGTGACACACACCTATTTGTATCTGCTTGCAGGTGATGGAGGATATCCCTTGAGGCAACCCTGTGCGGAACACGCAGAACAGCCATGAAGAGGAGTACAATCGTGTGCACACTCGTACCCGTGTTGTGATTGAGCAGACCTTTGGCCTGTTGAAGGTGCGGTTCCGCTGCCTAAGCAGGTCTGCTCGGGCACTCCTATATAGGCCTGAGAAGATGGCAAAGATCACCATGGCCTGTGTCATGCTGCACAACATGTGCATCCGAAGGAATGTACCACTGCCACCTGACATTGTCATGCATGGGCCGGGTGAGGATGAAGGGAATGGAAACGGAGGCGAAGGAGCCCCGCTGCCAGTACGACGGCCATGCTGTACGCCAAGCACTAATTGACGAATACTTTTGAAACACAGCGACGATGAATGACTTGTGTCAGTCAGACACTGGGCTAATGTGAACATGCATAAAGGGAATGTTGGTAGTTGGGCACTGAACACTGTAACACATTAAATGGATGAACAAGAAAAATAACAATGTCCAGCCATGGATTTTTCTCATCACAACTTGTGTCTTATTTGTAACAGCAAAACTGTGCCCACTCCCCCCTCCCAGAACCCCCCAACAAACTCCCTCACCCACCCCACATACCCCAGTGAATAGGCCAACAAACTCCCTCACCCACCCCACAGATCCCAAATGTCCCCATGTGTGCAACAAACATTGTTGCCTTCACCATTGTAGCTCCTCACATTTTGTCATTTCCCATAATGTCATTTCTTTGCGACTTTTGGGTCTGGGGGTGCCATGGCCGAGCGCCGTGCGCTCCTGCGCGTTAAGGGCACAGGGCTTGATTGCACCGAGGTGGAAGGGGTTGACGGGGTGGAGGTGTCTATTGTCAGTCCCCTGGCTGGGCCATGGTGTGGCTGCTGCACTTGCGTGTTGTTCGCAAGAAGGGCCTGGGTCAGTGATCCCATGCACTCCCTGAATGCACACGTGGACACCTCCATGGCAGCTGTATTGGCAGCAATGGCCGTGGCTATGGCCTCATCACCAGCGACGACCTGTTGTCGCATTATCTGGAGCATTTCTTCTTGGCGGGCCTCTACCCTTGCCAGACGGACCTCGAAGGGGGTTTCAGCCGCAGGTGTACTGGTGGCTGGCAGGGTGGTGGAAGGCAGGGTGGTGGAAGGCAGGGTGGTGGCTGGCGGGGTGGTGGAAGGCAGGGTGGTGGCTGGCGGGGTGATGGAAGGCAGGGTGGTGGCAGGCGGGGTGCTGGAAGGCACCTGCGTGGGGTCCTCGTCCTGGGCACTGTCCTCCTCGAAGATGCCAATCTCCGAATCTCCAAGGTCGGAGTCATGCAGACATGGGTCATCCTGGCTCTCAGTCTCCGCAGGTGGGGGGGTGCTGGCAATGGGCGTTGGGCTGGGCGTTCTGGACATTACCTCTGCCTCTTCAGCCACCTCTGTGGACACGACGTCCATGGTGGCCGGCGGAACAGCTACCACTGTCGCAGCAGGTGCCCCCTGCAGGGTTGATGCCTTGCGTGGCACACTGGGTGTGGCTGCAGGCAATTTCTTGGACGAGGGGGTGGCGGTGGCCCTGGTCCCCTTGTGTGCACTGGATGCGCTCGCACCCCTGTCCTGTGTTCCACCTTCCTCATCGGTGCCTGGGAGATAGAAGAGATGCAGGTCATCAGTGATGTTGCCAAATGGCAGCAGTGATGTTTTGCGGTGTGATGTTTTCATACATTCAGGCACAATTTAATTTCTGTTGTGTGGCATTTGGTGTACTGAGGGGACATGTTGGCAATCATTGCATGGCTGGTGGCATTGGATTGTTTTGGTGTCTGTGGGGGGGGCATGGGCATGGTTGGGTCATGTTGCACCTCTGTTGGGATTGGAATTTTCACTCATCATGCGGTGGTGCAGGGGGTGGCACTCATTATTCTATTGATGTGTTGATGTCGCCTTGGGACATGCATTGGCGTGCCTAATCTGACTTCAACATCACTTGTGTCACATCATGTTTTGTTATACGTGGCTTTGATGGTTCACTCACCTTCCTCTGTTGTAGTTGCTGCGCCAAACTCCTGGTCTCCTATCCCCTCTATGGATTCTGGGTCAATAAATCCACTTGCGGTCTCCTCCCATGCGGTGAGCTTTACAGGGGAGTATGTGCCACCGCCTGTCGCCATTGCGGCCCTCCGGTTTTCCGCCAGGATCTTCCGGACCCGGAGGCGGAGGTCGTCCCAGCGCTTTCGGCAATCACGTACGCTCCTTGGGGTGCTCCCCACTGCCGACACCCTCGTAGCAACCTCCTGCCACACCTCTTTTTTTCAGGTTTTGGCCGCATGCTTAAGGTCTGTGCTTCTGATGATGTCAGCATGCTGTTCGAGGGTGTTTGCCAGCATTGTCAGTTCAGCATCACAAAAACGCTGCTTCCTCTTCCTTTAGGTGCTTTTTCTGGTGGGCTTCGACATCCTGATTGAGTTGTGGCACTCAACAACATGGGTGTAGTGGTGGTTATGGAGGATGGCAATGGATTGTGTTTTTAAAGATGGCCGGCAGCCCATTTCCCGTTCCTGCGTGATGACGTAATTTCCGGATCTGGTTTTTACGTACACGATGATACCGTGCCGGTATTCAGGTGTTGGTATGAAGCGGTAACGCTATGGGCGGCCCGCGCGATGCCGGTATAAGGGGGTTGGTGGCACTTTACCGGCATGGCGGGATTGCCACTACCGGCATGGGGGAATGCGCGTGTTCGCGCACTCGTAATCACCCGCTGTTAGTGGGTTCATACGTGCACGGACACGCTCCTTCCGGCATGCCGGAAATGGACCCGCTATCACCAGGCAACTCGTAATGAGGCCCAGAGACTTTCAAATGAGCGCCCACGTAGCATCAGACCACTCTGAATATGGTATCTTCACTTGACGTACCAAAGTCCAATTACTCTTGTTAGTTTCTAATTACATTTGCGTTGCGCATCGCCAACACCTCAAACACTGTTCTCTTTATACAAAGTTGTCGCTTGCAACCTTGGTTCAAAACACAAGCTGGTTTGTATCAGTCCCTCCGACTCACCGGCTGTGCTCTCTTTTCTGATGCCGCTTTGTTGTAGGAGCCAAGGACAGTACCATGGCTGCAATCGGTCCTCCCCGCCTGCGTTATCGACGCTGGAGAGCCCCGGGTACCTCTGACACACTTCACAGGTTTGATCAGTCTTTGTTCCCGGTCTTCACTTTCTTACGTTCCAAGGTTCGCAAAAGTTATGGTCCTTACAGTTCCAGGGTACTTGCCTTCTTGTGACCCTCTTTGGTCTCGCCGTCTTTCTCCTTGTTATAAACTGCCATCTTGGAACTGCTGTCTCATAAGGAAGGGGTTACCGCGTCTCACCCTTCAGTGTCCCACTTCCAGTCCCCAAACACCCCTCATCCAGCCGATCTTCCCGCACTGGTCCACCCCTTGGAACTGGATCTTCCTGGTCACCTGAATGACAGAACCCCGGGACTAGCCGGTGAGACACCTTCAGGTTTCTCACATTAGCGTCTCGCTCTTTGATGTTTTCCCACAATTTGAACATAGGTGACGTGCGTTCATATTGTAAATAGGAGGGAGTAGACACTTTTAGAACGGGAGCTGGTATTTAAAATACTGTTATCTAGACCCAGCACTAGTATGAGTAAACGCACAGAAGATGATTCATCTAGAGAGGAAATTGCAGGACTATACCTAGTGTTGTGGAAAAATAACCACAGACTGTTCCAGCAGATTGGTGACAAAAGCAACCCAGTGACAGAACGAGACTCAGCGCAGCAACCCACTCTCCAGGCCCTGAGCTCTATGTAGGAGAAAACAAATGTATTTCAATGGAAATGGAGGTTTCAGACATATCATAAAATCGTCAAGCAACAATGTTTAAGGTGAACGAACACTGTCTCAGCATCAAAGTCTTGGGCAGGAAAGAATGATCAGGATGGAAGGCAAACAGTGATACTTTTGTGGTTTTGCTGGGTAGGCTACTTCTACATTTCCTACACGGCTCAGGGCATGCAGGCCCGCTTACTATATGACAACCTCTGTTTGCTAAATCTGCCTTGCCTAGGAAAGCAGGACTCTTCTATATGCCAAAAGGGAAACACATCTGAGGCAAGCACTGTGGGTGCGAGCATCGCTAAGTACTAGGCGGTAAAGCCTTTGAGCTTAGGACATGTGCATTAGAGCACACCAATAAGGCCCTTGCTAAACATGGCAGTTTGCATTAGCTGTGCATTATTATGAAGCAGCAAAGTGATGAAGAAGATCATTGAAAAATGTCTAAACCCAGTTTTTCCCCACGCTAGTTATAAATGCTAAGGCGTATGCAACTAACTCTTCAAAGTATTTAAAAATAAACGAAGGAAGATGCTTTTGATGAAAGACTAACTTAAATTAGTGAACAAGTATAAAGAATGTCAGGAAAGCTTGGTAAAAACTCTGTAGACTTTTTGTAAATAGAAGATTGGCAACAGAAACTGAAAACCAGTATTCTGTTAGAAATCATCTCTGAATGAGTTTGACAGGGACCTCAGGCTGGCACCATCTTTCTTTCCTCCAAGCGTTTTGCAGAGGACATCACCCTCAAGACGGTGGCACTCATTGTATTGTTGGTTTCTCATCATTTGCATATTCCTGGAAACCAGTGAGAGGGTGTGTCACGACACTCACCCCCAAGCACCCATGGGCCAGGGGGAGCCTTGACCCGAGTCCCCACTAAATCCCAACCTAGGCCTTCGTGGGGCCAGTCCTGGCGCCTTTGGCGCCAGGCTCATACTTAATAATGAGTTTGTGCTTGGGAACTACTTCTTGTTACTGTCATTCAATGTGGAAGCATCCACAGAATCAGGCTTCTTGGAACCTGGCTTGCAGAAGGATGGTTTGGGTGTGGCACCTTGGAACTCTTTTACCTGGACTTCTTTCTTGAAGCTATATAAACCACACCCGACTGGACTGACACGGAAGAGAAAAAGACATTGTAAATTCCAGAAAGGCATGCTAGGACAGCAAAACACCATAGCAATAAGACCTACCTGAAAGACTCACGTCGGGCCGGCATCAGTGAAGTAACTCGACCGCCATAGCAAGCAAAGCACCACGCGCCCCTGCAGGGACAGCAGGACGGAGAACCCGCCAACATCAAGAACAAGGATTCTTCCGCTGGTCACAACTGGGCATCACAGGGAGGGATACCTGGACACCGACTGCTGGGTGGCGCCCCTGTGGAACCGGGTGAGCGTAACAGAACGCGAAGCCTCCAAACTAAAATCCACCTGGGCGCCATGGAAACCTCAGAACTAGACCAATTGGCCCAACTGATAGGAGAATTACGCGCCGAGGTTCATTCTGCCCGTATGGAGACTAATGCTCTCCGAAGAGATTTAATTGTGACTAAGAAGCACACAGAAGACGTTAGCAGACAATACTTGCAATCACAGGCAGGCCAGACACCTCTGCCGGGAGGCAATCCAATGATGCAGAACCCTACACTGCCTTCCACTTCTTCAACTCTGGTGCAAATTACTCTACCAGGAGCAGTTCCTTTAGCCCCACCGGAGCGATTTACAGGCGATCCACGGAAATAGGCCTCTTTCATGACTCAATGCCGCCTTCACTTTCTTTGCAGGCCAGGAGCATTTCTAAATGACCAAGCTCGGGTGGCCTTTGTTCTATCGTATTTGAGCGGTAGCGCAGCAGATTGGTCAGTACCATTAGTGACCCATGATGTTTGCCCGTCACACTCGAGAACAAGCAGTGGACAATGAACTCCTTTCCCTCCGACAGGGAAATCAGGATTTGGTAACATACATCGCAACTTTCAACAGACTGGTCGCTGAAGCTAGATGGCCTGAAAACAAGAGAACCACGTTGTTTCATCAGAGGTTAACAGGGCAGAATTAAAAGACATTCTAGCTCAAGTAGTGGACCCCCCTCGAGACTGTTCGGAGTTCATAAACTTAGTCATGCAATTAGATCACCGGCTGCAAGACCGAAAAGCAGATCACTCCAAAATGGATCCACGGGCAGTGTATGTTCGGTCAAGAGTCAATGTAACTCTGCCCAGTAAAACCCCCTAGGTAGGTCGTTGGGGCCACTGAGAAAGATGAGGAAAAAGAACCTAAATCAGAAATCTACCCAGCTCGACAAATGTAGAGGTCAGTTTGTCAAGTGAGAGAAAGGAGCCACCGATCTCACACTTTGCAATATCAGTGATCCTAATCAACAACCAAAGGTCCTCAAGAATGCATGCCATTGAGGCTTACATCGACAGTGGGGCAGTCGGAAATTATATTGATCAGGATCTGGTTGCAGAGACGGGACTCCCCTTATGTTCCAAGCCGACTACTGATAAGGTGACTACAGTTGATGGAACTGAAATTGCTTCCGGACCCATTACCCAGTGCACTGCTGAAATAACATTGCTGTGTCAGGATGGGCATAGAGAACTCATTTCGTTTGACATCATCAAAGCGCCTCAATTTCGGCTTATAATAGGGATGCCATGGTTGGTCGCTCATAATCCTCTGATTAACTGGCGAGACAGGAAATTAACCTTCTCCAGTGACTGTTCTCTAACCTGTTATTACCAAGAACAGAAGACAGCTTGCAGTAGTTCAACAACTCCCCGAACAACGACATCTGTCTTGGGTGCAATCAGTAATCTGCCTGAGGAATACCGTGATTTCCAGGATGTATTCTAGAAGGACCAGGCAAATACCCTGCCACCCCACTGGCCCTATGACTGTCAAATCGACCTTGTCCCTGGTGCCCAAGTCCCTTGTGGGAGAATCTATTCTCTAACTGAACCCAAAAACCTTCACCTGAAGTCCTATTTAGACCAATACCTCGCAAACGGATTCATCCGTCCGTCGAAGTCCCCTGCAGCCAGTCCTTTGTTCTTCGTACCGAAAAAAGAAGGGGTCTTAAGCACCTGTATTGATTACCGCGCATTGAACCAGATCACGGTAAAGAACCGCTACCCTTTGCCACTCATTCTGGAAATGCTGGACCAGGTCAAAGATGCTCAAATTTACACCAAATTGGACCTTCGGGGAGCATATCACCTGATTCGGGTCAGAAGCGGGGACGAATGGAAAACTGCTTTCCGTACTAAATATGGTTTGTTTGAATATCAAGTTATGCCCTTTGGGTTATGCAACACACCGGCTGCATTCCAATACTTCATGAATGACGTCCCGAGAGAGCTAATTGATGTCTGCGCCTTAGTGTGCATTGATGACATCCTGGTGTACTCAACTTCCAAACAAGACCATGTCAAACATGTCCGTTCAGTCCTCGCCAAACTCCGCGAACATCGTTTATTTGCCAAGATGGAAAAGTGACATTTTCACGTAACCGAAGTAGAGTTTCTAGGCTTCATTCTTACTCCCGGAGGCATCAGAATGGACCTGCACAAAGTCGACGCCGTTCTGAAATGGCCATCACCCACGTCTGTAAAAGGAGTACAAGGCATGTTAGGCTTTATCGTCGGTTTATACCAGACTTCTCCCAAATCGTACACCCAATCACCGCATTACTGCGATAAAATAACAAAAAATTCCCATGGACTGAAGACGCAGAAAAGGCTTTTCAAGAACTAAAAAAAAGATTCACCTCAGCACCAATCCTGCGACATCCACGTCCAGACCTCCCGTACATCGTGGAAACGGACGCTTCCAGTATAGCAATGGGAGCTGTCCTCTCTCAAAAGGATCCCGAAACTGGCCAGCTACATCCCGTGGCCTTCTGGTCAAAGAAGTTCTCACCCCCAGAAATAAATTATGCAATAACAGACAAAGAACTCTTGGCAATCAAGTCTGCCTTTAAAGCCTGGCGGCACTACCTTCTGGGAGCCAGACACGCCATTACAGTAATCACTGACCATCGAAACTTGCAGTATCTGAAGACAGCCATAGCCCAATCTTCACGCCAGCTGCAATGGGCTCTCTTCTTCGCCGAATATGATTTTGTCATAAAGTTTCGACCCGGCGTCAAGAATGGAAAGGCTGACGCACTTTCTCGTACTGACACTAACGACTTGGTTTATTCGGCTCCAGATCCAGTTCCCATCATGCCAGTAGACAAGCTCTTAGGCCTTACTACTGCCTTAACCCACACTGAACTGAAAAAAGAAATTCAACAGAGCATGAATCCGGATGCCTACCTTGCGTGGCAAGCGCAAGAAGAACAGTATTCCGTCCAAGACCAATTACCATTCTTCAAGGATCGCTTATACATACCCACCAAGAACTTACAACAACAGGTTATTTCAAGTTACCATGACCCCCTAATCGAGGGACACCCTGGAATTACCAAAACCTTAGCCAAGGTTAAACAGAACTTCTGGTGGCCTACCTGGCGAAGAGATATCATCCAATACATTCAGTCTTGTGGAGTCTGCGCACAGAATAAATCGCAAAAGCACAAACCATCTGGCCTTCTGAAACCTTTGGACATTCCTCCAGCCCCATGGCACACTCTTTCCCTCGATTTCATCACTGAGCTACCTACCAGTCAAGGGTTTAACACCATTCTTGTAGTTGTTGACCTATTCTCAAAAATGGCCCACTTTATTCCACTCAAGGGTCTTCCAGATGCATCCACGTTAGCCAAGGTATTTCTGGCCAATATTGTTAAATTACATGGCTTTCCGTCAGTCCGGATCTCCGATGGAGGTAGTCAGTTTGTTTCTAACTTTTGGAGGAAGTGCTGTGCTATGGCACAAATTGACGTTCGGCTATCCACTAGCCATCACACTCAAACAGACGGCCAGACCGAAAGGACCAACCAGACCCTAGAGCAGTACCTGCGGTGTATGTTACATCACGAGCTAAGAGATTGGAAAGACTTGCTATGGATAGCCGAATACGCTTATAACAACTCCTTACATTCCAGCACGGGACAAATGCCCTTTTATACTCTTTATGGCAGACACCCACGTACCTCGGAATTGGACCTCCCAACCAGATTAGAAATGCCTGCGGTAGTAACCCTTCACACCAACATCACTCAAGCTTTTAAAAAGGCCAAAGAACATCTAACGCACGCCAAAGACAAACAAAAACAATTCGCCGACCAACACAGGACTACGGCCCCCACTTATCAAGTAGGAGAAAAGGTCTGTTTAGCCACCAGATTTATGCCCATCAAAGGAACCCGGACCTTTCAACCCAAGTATGTAGGTCGCTATACTATCAAGGCAATTATCAATCCAGCGGCCGTCAAATTAGATTTGCCATCCAATCTACGTATCCACCCAGTATTCCATGTGTCCCTGGTAAAACCAATGCAACCAGGCACACATATTGGAACGGCACCTAAACCCATTCTTGTCGATGGGGAACCAGAATTTGAAATGAAAGGTATACTGGATTCTACGTACTCCAGGGGCAAGCTATACTATCTAATAGATTGTAAGGGTTTTGGACCCCAAGATAGATCCTCGGAACCCAGCGAAAATGTTCATGCACCGCGTCT
This sequence comes from Ambystoma mexicanum, assembly GCF_040938575.1. NCBI lineage: Eukaryota > Metazoa > Chordata > Amphibia > Caudata > Ambystomatidae > Ambystoma > Ambystoma mexicanum. The sequence continues at coordinate 1,502,439,958 of NC_090932.1, read as the reverse complement.
AATCAAAAGGTACCATCGAAACTTCCTGACTAAACCTGGACCGGACAGAAGGAACACCTTGAGAGGGGCCTTGGGGGGGAGTGCTGTCACGACCCTCACCCTGAAGCCCCCCAGGCCTACCCATGGGCGAGGGGGAGCCTTGACTCCACTAAATCCCAACCTAGGCCTTCTTGGGTCCAGTCCTGGTGCCTTTGGCGCCAGGCTCATACTTAATAATGAGTTTGTGCTTGGGAACTACTTTGTGTTACTGTCATTCAATGTGGAAGCATCCACAGAATCAGGCTTTTTAGAACCTGGCTTGCAGAAGGATGGTTTGGGTGTGGCACCTTGGAACTCTTTTACCTGGAATTCTTTCTTGAAGCTATTTAAACCATGCCCGACTGGACTGACACGCTTCGTGTTAGTTTGCAATTCTGCAATGTGACGCTCACCGCGTTCAGCTTCATCCACGAACCTCGGATGAACAGCATCTGCAGAAAAAGAAGGAAGACATCGTTAGAAAAGGTTGCAGCTTACCTGAATTCCATCATTAGCAGTCCTCAGCTCTTCCGACCGGCATCCTGGAACCAGCGCTTCTTCGGATCGACGGACCTGCAGAAAGGGTAAGACAAGGCATTAGACATTGTGCACAATTAACGAACTTCGCCAAAAGGCTTACCTTGCCGCTCGCACTTCATTCAGCAACATCTCTGGAATTCTACACTCCGGCGGAGCACCGCGACCTGTGAAGACAAAAGATAACAGGTTAGCAAAGGCAAGGCACCTTAGCGCTGCGTTAAGCGCCTACTCGCCGCGTCTAGGCGCTCCAAAAATGCTAATACTTACCAGCGAACCCCGAATCCAATCTTCGCCACGAATTGGACTTCCACGTACCTAAGGAAGAGAAAAAAGACATTGTAAATTCCAGAAAGGCATGCTAGGACAGCAAAACACCATAGCAATAAGACCTACCTGAAAGACTCATGTCGGTCCGGCATCGTTGAAGTAACTCGACCGCCATAGCCCGCAAAGCACCACGCACCCCTGCCGAGACAGCAGGACGGAGAACCCGCCAACATCAAGAACAAGGATTCTTCCGCTGGTCACTACTGGACATCGCAGGGAGGGATACCTGGACACCGACTGCTGGGTGGCGCCCCCGTGGAACCAGGTGAGCATAACAGGGAGGTTGTGTTTTTATTTTTTATTTTATCCTCTTCTCCTTTCCCCTAGGGTGTTGTGTCAGCAGCTTGTGTTTCAATCAGTTGCGGTCAAAACACCAAGGAGGAATTGTAGGGCCAACAGCTCATACGGATTCGACTTGTCTGGGAACTGACATTATGCAGGGCATTAGACGTCAAGCTGGATGAGTAGGAGTACCATTTATCTACATGCTGTCACAGTCTAGTGTGAAGCTGCAACACAATATGAGCGGGATTTGGTTTCTCAAATACATTCTGTGTGATACAAACGTCTGTAAGAAAGGTACTACTAAACTTTGATGTAAATAAGTCTATGTTAGAAGTTGCTGTATGTGATAGCTAAATATGATCTGATGACAGCAAAACTAAACGATTGCTATTATTATTATTATTATTAGGGTATTTAATGAGTGCAGACCTAGCTTCAGGAAGCAACAGAGCGTGTTACAATCATATGGAGAAGAACACAGTAAGGGAAGAGGAGAAACTGTCACCTTCCCTTTCATTGGAATAAAATTACCAACCTTCGTCAACTAACCTACAACCACCAAAACTGCAGTACAACCCTGATCCTTTGAAAGGTCCCGTATAAAATCCATGGAGATGTATACCAAGGTCTGGGGGTATTGGCAAAGGAGTAAGCGGACTCAAAGGTTTCCCCCCACCTGATTTTGATCAGGCACACACCTCGCAAGTCTTAATATAACCCAGTGTATCCTGTCTTAAACCTCAGCAAAATGTCCTGCCTACCATTTCCAGAGTCTTATGAAAACCCGGATGCCCAGCTAACTTAGACTAATGAAATTCCCTCAAAATGTCTTCCCTGAGCTTCTCTGTAGGAATGTACAATTTGGAATTCATATATGGAATTGCGTTATCAATTCGTCTTTCTTGGCCCTACTTCACCCATGCTGGAATCTCAGCTTCCAACATGTCTTGTAGAATCTGTTCTTGTAACTGATCTTTCTTCTGAGTTACTGCAGAAATGAAGCGATCTTCAGCTATCACAGGTTCAGACTTGCTACACACCTCTTTCTCACTACCAGGAAACTGTTGAGACAAGGCACCCCCCTCCCATTCTGACAACCGGGTCTGAAGGTAATCACAAAATAGTAATCTGCGAAATACAGTGACCAACGAAATTGACATGGGGTCAAAGTTCTAACCGATATCAGAAAAGGTAAATTTCTATGGTCTGTTAACTATGTCACTGTATGCTTGGCCCCCATCAAGTAATGCCTCTATTCCTAAAAAGCCTTCTTTATCGCTAGAGGTTTTCGGTCTGTGATAGTAGAATTAGTTTCAGCTGGAAGCCACTTCTTCTACAGGTAGACTACACGGTGCAATTGTCCCATCTTCGGATGTCTCTGTGAAAGAACAACACCAATGGGTTGATTTGACACATCTGCCTCCACACAAAAAAGTTGCAAAGGATCGGGTGTAAAAGGATCGGGCCAGAGATGAAAATTCCCATTAACCTAAAAAAAGCCTTGTCCGCCTCTTGCATCCAACAAACCTTGACTCACTTCTTAAGTAGCCTTGTTATAGGTGTTACAGTCTGGCAGAAGTCTTTAATAAATCTGCTGTAAAATTTGCAAACCCAAGAAAGCTTTGAATAGCCTTCACACTATTGGGTGATGGCCACTCCTTGACAGCCTTAATCTTAACGCGGTTCCATCTCCAACCCCTTAGAGGAGATAACAAATCCCAGAAATTCCAATTCTACTGTGTGGAATTGACTCTTTTCTAATTTAATGAATGATGTATTCTCTCACAATCTCTGTAACACCTGCCGAACACGTTCTTTATGTTGCTGAAGATCCTTGGAAAATATCAAAATGTCATCTATGTACACAACAACAAAAAAGTCCACAAATTCTTGCAACACTTCATTAATAAAACATTGAAATGCCACTGGAGCATTACAGAGGCCTAAAGGCATAACTTGATACTAAGAAAAGCCAAACTTGGTGCGGAAGGCTGTCTTCCATTCATCCCCATGTCGCACTTGAACCAACTGATAAGCTCCTCGAAAATGTAATTTGGTGAAAATGTTGCTCCTTGAATTTGATCCAACATTGCAGAGACTAGAGTAATGGGTACTTGTTCTTAATGGTAATCTTATTCAAAGCTTGGTAATCTATACAGGTTTATAATGTTCTTTCCTTCTGAGGGTCAAAAAACAACGGGGATTCTGCAGGAGACTAAGAATGCCGGATGAATCCCTTAGTTAGATTTTCCTGGCTGTATTCCTTTGAATGCTCATTCTCTTTTTCCATCAGGGCATAAATATGACTGCGTGGAATTCGGGCCCCAGGTTCTAGGTCAATCTTATAATCATAATCCTGATGAGGTGGTAATTCATTAGCCTCAATCGCATCGAAAACATCACTGAAATCTTGATAGCACTTTGGTAAAAATCCAACTGCCGCTCCATTCATATGAATCACTGATGCTGCTTCCATCTTCATCAACCCAATCACCAATTCAGATGACCCCTTTGAATCTTCCTGCTCTTCACCTTCTCTGAAACAAAATTCCTTGCAGAAACTTGAAGAGAACTCTACCACCCTTCGACCCCAATCTATTCTTGGATTGTGTTAAGTCAACCAGGGCATCCCTAAAATTACCTTCAGCTGGGGAGTGTTGATTAGTTCAAAAATGATTTCCTCCCACTGACCCCCAGGCATTTCCATATCCACAGTTACTGTCTCATGGGTGATAAGGCCTGAGGTTAACTGGGACCCATCCACTGCTCGAACTTGCTCAGCCCTTTCCTTCTAGACAAAATGTATATTCATGGTCCTAACCACAGTAGAGTCTATAAAATTTCTGCTGGCCCCTGAATCAATTACTACAGGACCACTCCCCTTCAATTCTCCCCTTACAGATAAGGATACATTAAGAGTGATGTGAGGAACTGCCGCCTGGATGGTGTTGGCAACTTGCTGCCTTCTTGAGCTTGATGACTGAAAGGTTTTAGGGCACCATGGACAATTACTGACAAAATCGCCAGATTTCCACAAAACATACAGAGGTTATCCCCTCTATGCTGCTCCTTCTCTTCCTTGAACAAGGGGCCTCTAATCTTGTCTGATCCCTCAAAATTCCATGATCACAGGTTGTTGCTCCCAGATGCACCTCTAAACCTCTCTGCTTCCTTCTCACTCCTACTGAGAACTCTGGTCTCACCAGTCCCTCTTCTACATTCTGCCTTACATTCTCCCAGGTGATAGTCTACCTGCATGACTAGATTTACCAGTGCCTCACAAGTGGTGGGTCTATCAGTAACTGTGGCTAACACATCCCTTAAATCCTCTCTGATACCCCTATAAAACAAGGAAGCTTGTTTCTCTTCCAGTCACCTGCTTTCAAGAACTAAAGACTTGAACTGAGTTATGTGGGTTACTAAATCTTTTCGCCCCTGTCTCAATTCTAAAGGTTCTCCATCTACCTCCTGGGACAACTGACGTCTATCGAACATTTTCTTAAACTCCATTTTAAAGGCAGCCAAATCTTTCAAACTAGGATTCTTTTGTCCCACCAATAGAACGGACAGAGCCGCTGCCTCACCAGTTAAGTAGGATAAAATAATGGCTATCTTGGCTGTCTCTGAAACAAAAGCCTATGGTCTGCAAAGGAAATTAAGCTTGCACTGTGTTAGGAATATTTAACATTTCTTAACATCCTGTCAGGTCCGTCTTGGTCAAATCCACAGGAGCTGCTGCTGATCTTCTTTCTTCAAACAAGATTCTTCTGATTTCTAGTTTGGGGCCTAAAGTTAAGGAGCTTCTAAAAACATGACTTGTCGGAACATTTCTTGGGATGAAAGGCAGTTGGATACCTTCAAGTACATTCCAATGCATTGTTACTTCAACCAATCAGCTATAGTCACTGCCTCTCCATCTTGGCTTGGGCATCCTACATTTACCTTAATTAAGAAGAATGGAAGAATGACACACCCACTAGCACTTAGCTCTGCCAAAGCACTTCCCCATCCTATGCACCACAATTGGCCACCTGCAGGACCTGGCAGTAACAAGGTAGCGTGGTACTAACAACAGCAATAGATCTACAAGCAACCGGGGAGAAAACAGTGGGGATTAGATCAGCCAGTCTAAGGTAGGGTGGGGAGTGAAGGTGTGTGGAACTAGGTGCTATGGAGAAGGAGGATCTTGAGCTCCTTTCTGAACTGCAGAAGCTAGGGAGCGAGTCTGATGTTGATGTGAGGGAGATTCCAGAGTCTTGAGGCGTAGACAGAGAAGGCCTTTCTTCTGGTTCTTTCCTTCTGGTAACGGCAGAGTTCAAGTCTGCACATTTCCATCTGGTGGTTTGTAGGCCTGTGCAGATGCTGAGTTTCTCAGTGAGGTAGTTTGGGGACTTCCGAATGACAGCCTTGTACATGATGCAACAGGATTTGAAGATGATACAGGCTTGCAGTGGGAGCCAGTGCAGTTCAGTGAGGTTGAGGCTGATGTGGTGGAATTTGCAGAATAAAGTATTTATCTAAAACACAACATGCATGTGAAAAGCCAAGAAATTACAAATAATTAAGTCCGCTAAAAGGAACTAAGGTAAACTTACAGGCTGGGAATTCTAGAAGAGGAAAATACTAGCGTGGCATGCCTTCCATTCTCACCACTTGAAAATGCAACAGACACTGACGGAGCCCTGTTATGCCTGTGCAACGGGAAAAGATGACTCACTGGGTCCATGAAGTTTGGGACTCTGGGAAATGTATTAACCGGCAACCAAATCCATTGAGCAAAGTAACAGGTGCACTCTACATGCGCCTAGAGGCCAGGAAGACCTACAGGAGGTAGTAGAATAGTAATCCTAATAGAACTAGCTAGCCTTTCATAATCTCAAAAGACTTGTAAATGAAAAGAATTCAGATTAAACAAATCAGAAAGTATGAATAAACTACCAAAATGTGTGTGTTATTGTGGATATTAAAACGGTGAAAGAGGGGTACTTTTTGGTGAACTCTGGGCTTCATTTTTTTAAACTTGAAGAAACAATAGCAAAATCCGACTTTGAGTGACTCTCACATACAGCTGGGCACAGATGTTGATGGCATGTAATCAGAAATATAGCCAGCCTCTACTCTGTGTAGGAACAACTGGGCACTTCTGCTGAAAGGTCCATGGTGTGAGCAGCTCTCAAGCCTATTGGGGCACAGGTGGACTTCTTTGCTAATTAATGGCTTGGGTGGGTGTAGTTTTGTGAGTCTCAAAATTCCAGCCTTGCACTGCTGGGCACACCTCCTAAAAAGAATGCGAGTGAATATGTGTGGGGGTGTGAGGGTAGCTGTAAACTGTACATATGGGAATCAGCATGGGCGTAATTTTAAGGGGGGACGGGAGTGTTTGTCCCCCCCAACTTTCATGGCACACCATTTTGTCCCCATTCATTTGGCTGGGACACCTTTTCCTCAGATGTAATGTCCCCCCCAACATGTTCAGCAAAGTTACTCCACTGGGAATCAGTATATGATTATAGTACGAATGTGAATGCAACTAAGTGGGGAGGTAGGAATTTTAGTGTAGGGAAGGTGTGAATGGGAGCTGTTTTAAGAGTTGTAAATCCTAAAGTGGCGCATCTGCAGTAGAACAGGCATATGAGCTCCACTACATCTGGTCTATTACATCCACCCATCACCCTGTGGTTCCCAGTGCATAGTCCAACCCAACTTGTGCACAGTTCACACTCTGCCTCTTGACACCTGCCCCATTTTCTGAGCAGATTCCACACTCCTGTCCCCTGACTTCAGAGGCCTCACAGACGTTGGAACAGCCTCATTGACCCACTACAGTGAAGGCTGCACCTCTGAGCCGCCCTATTGGAGAAAAGAACATCCTGTGATGAATAAGGCCATAGGAGCACACCACATAGACAGTGCAGTGGGGGTCATTACGTGTTTGGTGATGTCCCGAAATCGGTACTACAGTTACCGCCAGATTACAAGTGGTGGGAAGGGTAGGTTAATCCTCATTTCTTGAAGTTGCCTGGTAATACCGGGTGTTTTCTGCCGATGGGGTGCCTGACTTACCTCCAACTCTTGGCTGGAGGTAAATCAGGCCACCCCACCAGAAAACTACAAGTTATACTATAATGTAAACTTTATTACTGGCACGTTAATTCTGGGCCGGCAAACCTGTAATGACCCCCAGTGACTCATTTTTTACAGTTGTCTATTCAGCATGTTGCCTTGCTTGGGCTGATCTCAGCCACCCCACATTCCCAACGCTTCCCTGACCCTTGTCCTTCAGGGAACATCCCACCTGGCATGCAGAGCATGTATTTTTGCTGCCTTGTCTCAGGGCCCCTAATCCTGGTACTATCTGACCCTGATATTGTTCTGGTTTTTATTTATACCTCTTGTAATTTTTTCACTTGTGCCCAACCCTTGTCTCCAGCTTTTCCATCGCCCCCTCACTATGCCCCACTGCCAGTCCTGTGCAAGGAGGGAATGGGACAAAGGCCTCATTACAACCCTGGCGGTAGCCGTGCCTGTAAAACAGGCATGGCTGCCGCCGGAGTTGTATTTTTTTCTGGTGCCCAGAAATGGGCAATTACCGGGTCATTACGGCCTTGTCGTACCCAGTATTTGCCCATTCCTGGGTGCCGGAAAAAATTCTTCTGCATTCCCATTTCAGTCCCATAGGGCTCAATGGGAATGGGGAAGCTGGATGCACAGGCACTGTTAACAACGGTGCCTGTGCATCAGAAATGCTGTGCTCACGGGTGTCTTTGATTCCCCCAGGTCAGGAATAAAAGGCACCCGCAAGCACAACTCAGAGTTTGCCGGTCTGGATACAACGGTACATGCAAGCTTACCGGTACCGTTGTATCCGGACCGTCAAGCTCGTAATGAGGCCCATAGAATCTTATGAAAACCCACAACTCGCAAAGCACAGTGAGAGATTACACACGCAGGGTAAATAATATGACTAAATACGGTCTTTAAGTGCTGTAATAGGTGAGAAAATACACTGGTCACAGATGGGTTTATATTTCTTCACTTCCTTTGAATCTTGGTAAATCAAGAAAGTTTCTTCTTACTCCAAAGCGTACAGCCTTAGATCACTGCCATGCTCACTCTTCGATGGTTGTTTTGGTCTCACTTTTTTCACTTTCACAAACTGTACTTCCGTTTATTTTTGCAAGTTGTCCAGAATCTGCAGAAAACAAAATTCAAAATACCCTGCACAAAGTTGTAAGGGGCCCTTTAAATTCTTCCTACCTAGAGACAGACACAGGCTGTGGGGAAATCAGCTCTGTTTATTTTCATGAAATTTAATTAATCTTTACTTTTAACCACTAAACGTGAGTAATGGCGAGAGTATTGCTGCTAGAGCACCACAATGTTTCGCAGTAGAAGGCTTTGATGCCCATACTACATGTTATGCAGAAGGTTTTGCTAATTGCCCAGTACACATGCCGAATGTGCCATGCAAGGCTGGGGGCGTGTGTGCTGGGGAACTTAAACTGTCAAAGGAAAAAGCAAGCTCGGGAGTGCTTGAGAGCACTTTCGCTGGGCTGGCTTTGGCTCGTCCTTAAAGGGCAAAAGCTGGCGGGTCGATGCCCCATCACCTATTGTGGAGGAGCCGCCTCTAGTTTCCTCTGTTCAATAATGTTATGCTGGTTTCACATTATAATTAAATCTGTATTTGTTTACCTGGCATCACAAATGTATGGGGGCAGTGTAGACACTTAGGACCCAGAAATGTGTGATGCCAGTCTAAGAATTGTTGGCTGGGGAACTGCATGCCTAAATGTGCCTCGGGCCACTCCTGTGACTTCCCACACTTTGAGGTCACCCTAGGTGACGTTCCGGAGGCGCTCCGGCTCAGCTGTGCAGGAACCAAGAAGCTCTGTGCTTCCAGGTTACTGTTCATGCTGTGCAAGAGCTGGAGGGCCTTTGTATAAGGTGGCTTCTGGACCGGGCTGCAGTTAAAGATAGAATGTTTTATTGTATGTATATATGTGTATGTGAGTAGTTATGTATGTGTGCATGCAAGTGCTTTTATCTGTAAGTGTGCATGAGTGAGTGTGACTGTTATATGTGTGCGCGAGTCAATGAGAGATATTAATAGATGTATGAATTTGTGTGAATGCAAGAAATGAAAGAATTTGTATGAATGCATGTGTGTCAGAGACGGGCTTCTGATTGTGTGTGGTTGCTGCCGGAACATGCATGTTTTAAAGAGCATCAAGAGTTAAGTAAGCATTATAGGTTTTATTATATGGCAAGACTGACCTACGTTGGTGGGCCAGTCTGGATATACTATGGCATGGCATGGTTTAATGAACATCAAGAGTAATGCAAACATGGTGTTATTATGTGGCTAGACTGGCCTACTTTGGTGCAACCAGTCTGAATATATTTTCTGTCGTGTCATTGTATTGTTTACTGGCATCAAGGGTAAAGCCAGTATGATGAGTGTTCATGCGTGATTAGACTGGCCTATATTGGTGGATCCAGTCTTGACATTGTTGCTTACTGTGGCATGATCATTTTACTGGCAAAGCCAGCAGGAGTATGTTCTTATGTGGGGATTCTAGCATATATTGGCAGAGCCAGCATGAGCATGTTTTCCTATAGTATCAATACTGACATTATGCCCAAAGCAAACATGAGTATGTTCTGATATGGGAATGAAGCCAGCATGCAAGTGTATTGACACAGTCAACATGAAAAAAAAAATTATACTGGCATATGTTGTGGGAAAAGCAACCATGAAAATGTGTTTAAAAATGCTTTTGTGCACTTTTGGGGACTTGCCATTGTTCAATTTTTTTCATGAGTTACCCTATAAAAACCAATTGCAAACTGTGTGGCTTTTTACCCAGTGTACCGAAACAATTTCTGTTTAATGCATGACTTGAACCCAATAGTTAAAAAAAAAATGTGGGTGGAGAACGCCCTCCTTCCCCGAACAACCCATGGTTGGTTCAGGCTCTCTCGCTATGCTCGATCATTCGCACATATTTGTGGGAAACATTTACGCCCCTCCAATTAAAAACATCACCAGCTTCCACTGGGGGCAACACTGGCCTGACCTTTGTTGAGACTGGTACTGCCCTTTTCACAAAGCAATATAGATGGTGCATGGTAATGTGTTGTAAATCTACATTTCCAGCAGAATTAAATGATGCCAAGCCAATGTTGCAAATTTGCAAAGTAACTGCTTTGTTGAGAGCTCCTGTGGGAAAATGGCAAACTCTTTTAAGGCAATCTCCTGATAACTGCCTCCACCTGTCAGGAAAAAGGAGCAGGTGGTTATGTAAGCAAGCAGATTAGCTTGCTTACATAACCATCTGCTGATGAGCGAGATCTCCCTTGCTATGATGTCAAAAATCTGATCATATGGCTGCTGTCAGGTTTTAACTACTGCAGTCATATTTTGAAAATGTTTATTTTTTGGTGACTGAGTTAGCAAAAATAGCTTTATACACCTAGACTGGGTCCCTCACCAATTGCTGCTGCTGCTGTTGTAATCCATGCAAGCTCACTCTTAATCTCCTTATTCCTCTGCTCCACCTTTCCCCGTTACCACTCTTCCCCTCTTCTCCCCTCTTTGTACTGCATTGCCACTCTTCCATATCACTGTTGTAATGTATGCTTTTGTTATTACTGTTGTTACCTGTAAAGTGTTAGTGCCCATATCTCTAGGAATACTGTTAATCGATACATATAACAAACATCAAAGTCTTCTAAACTACTTTACCTTGATTAGAACATTTCCAAAATAAGTCTAAAGAATGTATCATTCTCTGTTATAGGGGGGACCACACCTATGCAGACAGCTATATGACCGTCCTGCCAAAGGGTAGTGAATTTGTTGTGTTCAGCATTGACGGCTCCTTCGCGGCCAGCGTTTCTATCATGGGGAGTGATCCCAAAGTCCGAGCTGGAGCAGTGGATGTAGTAAGGCAAGTAGTCACAATGAAAATGCTCTACAGCTATAATGGCATTTACAGGACAATGTTATCTTCTTACTCTGAGCCAAACACAACAGCAGTAATGTGTTAAATCTTCTTTCCTGCAGACACTGGCAAGATCTCGGCTACCTCATCATCTATGTCACAGGACGCCCAGACATGCAGAAGCAGCGGGTTGTGGCATGGCTAGCACAGCATAACTTTCCCCATGGGATAGTTTCCTTTTGTGATGGCCTTGTACACGACCCATTGCGACATAAGGCCAACTTCCTGAAAAGCCTGATCACAGATGTGAGTTATTTAGAGTATAGGCAAAATAATAACGCATCATTTGTTTGTTCAGCTTATGTTTTATTTTATCTTTGACCCATATGTCCTCCATCCATTCCTTTCATGTACCTGTTGTCTTCCACCTGCAATATCTATTAAATAAGACCAATGTGAGACACTGCCAAGACAGTAAGGGTTTTGTCTCCGCTTGTCTCATTGGTTTGGTTCCCTTCTGCTCCTTTCTGATTTCTACCTGCGCTTCAGGATTGTTGGGTGTATGGTGCCCCTTCCCTTGCCAAGTGAGGACAGCCCAGATCCTACTGAAGCAGCTGATAATGCTTGATTCTTCTGAGTGCTTTTCATTTTTCTGTACCTACCACCAATAAAGCAAACAAAGCAAACATTCATTCATTATGTAGATCAAGTTTTGTTCAGGCAGTGGTACAGAACATAAAAAACAATTCTTTACCTACTACAAACGAAGGACCTATTGGAACATTTTCAGTTCTTGATCTAGAACTGAACCTCCTCCTAGCCCCCCCCACATATTGCGCACAATGTCAATTGAAATCATGTGTTCGAAGTGAAAAGTATGTGCTTTTCTTTGTGTACATTTGTTTACTGATTTTGACACACATAAACAATAAAATGTAATGTTTAAAATACAGCTTGATAACAAGCAGGGTTTAAGAGTCCTGTTGTAGTTGTAGCACATGACAGAAAAATACAGAAACAATTCTAATCATAAATCAATGAGGTTAATGTGCAGTACTTATAATATATACTGAAGACACCAGAAACAATTTCAGTATTATGTTTATTTAATTCATGTGTAAAGCAGGACCAGTAGTCTTTGGCTCTTGTGTTCGTACTCTGTAAATCTCTAAATCGTTTCTTTTTCCTTACAACTGACTAATTCTTTAAAAGGGACATTGTTTTTTTTTTTACAGAAATAGCACCATAATATAGTTCCTATTTAATGATTTATCTTCTGTTTTTTATCCAATAAAAAAGTGTTCATATTCTTTTTTCAAAGGCTTTAATTGAGCATGTATCACAATTACAAGGTGCAAGCCAATCAAACATAACCTGCAAGTACCATGTGACTAAAACATTTTCCCTAACAATGGAGTCAGAACAATGAATAACGAAGATAATGTAAAGTAGTACCATAGGTTAACCTGCAACAGGCATAGTACCTAGAGTTGTAAAACATTGCTTATTATTTTTAAATAAGACAACAAGACACAACAACACATCTAGCAAAACCAAGAGACAAACAAGTGGAAACGGGTAAAAGTAGGAATGACTGAATCAGACATTTAGATCATTTAATGGAGTCCATATGTCCTCGTACAGCTGAAGCGTTTCCTGCCTCACCTGCATAAGCATTTACCTCGCAGACAACAGAGACTTCCAATCCATTACTCACATGTTGGTTTCCAGACCTTCAGGATTGCTTTTTAAGCTAATATCAAAGCTTGGTATATCCTGACTTTGCTCCCATGGGCGTCAGGTCCAGGTTATAGAAATCTGCAGGCGCTGCTGAACCTCACATAATCTCATGGATGTTGCTTCTGCAGCTAGTTGAACAGCTACATCTGAAACACCCCCAAGCTGAAGGGGGAGTGTATAAAATAATAAAATCTACACTCTTCTTCACTGACTGTTTTCTCAAATCTGTAGCAGGGTTAGGCATCAGGTTATAGAAATCTGAAGGCGCTGCTGAACCTCACAGACCCTTTCGGCTGTTGCTTCTGAAGCCAGTTGAACAGCTATATCTGAAACACCCCCAGGGTAAAGGGGAAGTGTGTAAAATAATTAAATCTACACTCTTCTTCACTGACTGTTTTCTCTTATCTGTATCAAGGTTAGGGGAATTTGGAAAGGAAACAATTGGGCAACTGGTGAGATCAAACTCAGGAAGTTGACATCATGCACCAATCACTTTCCTAACCCTGGACCCGTCCACCAGCTAGTTCCATAGTCTTCCTGAATTCTTGTGTCCACTCTGCTGCTAGTCTGAAGGGGGTTGTTCTCAGACGTTTTATTATGAACAACCAGTTTTGATGTACAGATTTCCTTTGTTTTAGTTTTTCTGGTTCTCCAATCCTTATTGAATACTTTTCACCTAAATTCCCAGAGAGAGCAATACTATTCATAACTGCATACATTTACTACAACCTAAATCTAAAATCTTCCACGAAGCTAGCCAGTCTAAATCGTGAACTGAACAGTGCCTAATGTAAAAGTCAACACATGTCTTTTAAAACTTTTCAGAAAGGGTTTTTAAAAAGTCAGTAGTTCTCAGGCTCTGCCAAGGGGAACATAGGAACTGGAATCCTATTCAGGCTTTTGTCATTCAATGCTTGACATCCCGTGCATGCGTGAGCTGAGCCGTTGCTGGCAACGGATACTAATGTGCTTAGCAGTGTCAACACGAATCACCAGCGCAGTAGCACGAGTAGTGTTCTCAGACGGGGCGTGCACACCCGCTGTGATGTCCTGCACCGCTTTGAAAGATTCAAATGCAAGCAGAGCGTCCTTCTTACAATTAGAGTGCAAGCTACAACTGTGCTGTGATGAAAACAACTGCACAGTGAAGAAAGCACTACCGACCAAAAATCATTGTGAGAGTCGGTACCAACTTCAACCCCACATCTGGTGGGCCACACACAGCCTAATTAGTTAAACCCTCAGCAACAACACGCTTAATATTCAAGACACCCTTACAGCTCTACCACTGTTCAAATTACAGACATGTTCTTTTTATTAAAATATTATGTTGATTAGCTCCACTGAGGAGCCTCCAAGAAGCTGGGCTTGCTGGTTCCCAAGTTGGCATGAAAGGCAGTTTAAAATGGCTTTCACGTGACACTCCTGACCAATCACTATCTTTAATTGGGACAATAAATCCTTCCTGGTAGGGGAAACGGTTAAGGAAGACTTCCAATAAGCCCTGCTCCTAGTTGGACCCCCACCCTTCCCCTAAGACTTCTCTACTTAACATATTACTGTAGTATTAGTAACGTAGTATAGTGTTGGGCCACCTTTGAGACCTGACAGTATCCCTCCCACAAGGTCCCACCTCAGGGCCTTGTTTTAAAGGGTACCTACCATGATTCCTCGCCACCAAGTGAGGTTCATGGACCTGAATGGAGCTGCTTCCCAAGACCTCTCCTCTCAACCATAGCCTTTCCATTCTATAAGCTATTGTAAACCCCTCCCTCCATACTGTTTGTGAACCCAAGGCGGCCCTATCTTTATATTCCTCTGAGCTAACTAGAATAACGATTGGGGGCAGGACATCTACTAATCAAGTTCACCTATGGAGGTTCCATGTAATAATGTCCCCGCAAAAATATCACCATGCAAAAACATCGCCGAAAAATGGCTGTTTTTTGTGGGGACATTATTACATGGAACATGTGGGGGCCACCCCCAAACCTTTGTTTTTTCTTCATGGGGAGCGGGGGACACCCCCGCAACCCACGCAGCCCCTGTCCCCATATATATGGTGACCCAAATAATATCGCCACAACTTTTTCCCGGTGATATTATTTACGGCGACCATATATATGGGGATAATATTACCTGATACCCTTCTGGAATGGTTTCAGTAGGCTTACATGAATAGATGAATAGGTGGGTATATCTTCAATTCCTTGGGTAACTTGAATCTCATCATCACTGAACTAATTTCTCTCTCAATTTCAAAAGGGCAGATAAAACTAGCACTGAACTTATTTTTACCTTGTAATCAAAGATCTTTAGTGGACAACTAGACTTTCTCTTCCACCATATATTTTGGACCTGCTTGCCGTTTACAACCAGTGAACAACATAAACTGACTTTTCTTCATAATTCATAATCTCTCCTCTAGATCAGGGTTAAAACTCTATTTCCTATCAAGCTCCCACAGAAAACTATGATTGAAACCATGATTAACAAAGAAAGGAGACAAGGTGGTTGAATCTTTAACTCAATTGTTATAGAAAATCTGTGTCATCCAAACCACCTGCACCCAACCCCTGTGATCAAGACAATAGCACCTTAAGTATTTCTTCAATTCTTGGTTGACACATTCTGTTTGGCCATTGGTCTGATTATGGGACCCTGATGACAACTTCTTTTCAACCCCTAGTTCCTTGCAGAAGGCCCTTCAGAAGCTAGAAATAAACTGGGGTCCCCTATCCGAGATCATCTGAGTCAGCAGCCCATGCAGTCCAACCATTTACTACAGAGCTGCTGAGCGCAAGTGCCATTTACTTTTAGCCTGATGTGGCAGATTAAGGAATTAAGCTGTGGAGAAAACCAGCGTCAGTCCCTCCAGTAGCCAAGAATGAGGCCATTCACTATTGTGCCCTACCAGGTGAGAAACCCTGCTTGATGGGGCAACCTCCAGCAAGTTTGACTATTGTGATATGAGCTAAGCTGTTTAGGAAAGTTCAAGCTTAGTCATTATCCTCGTCTTCCTCTCAAAGCCAGCTAGGTCGGCATGATTTCGTTCTGGAAATAGCAGACTAAACGTTTTATAAGAACACTTCACTGAGTCTGGGACAGACTAATGAATAAGCCATTATGGCAATGGCGAATTTGAAATTATGGAAGGAGGTGAAAGAAGAATTTTTAATCCTGGCTGAGTTTCAAGCTGGCTTTTGTTCGGTTCTGGCAGATGCACGCCAGGTCGCACAAGATATGATAGAGGCTTCATACCACCACCTTGACATAGCGGCTCAGGGCATGGCCATAGGAGAATCTATGCGATGTCAGTTTCCCCTTGTTGTGCTTTTGTCGAGCCATGTAGGGGAATACCTTAAACTTACCTGTCCCCGGACCCCCTCGCACAATAAGCTGTTGGACTCAGACAGGCAAAAATAAGACATATAACAAACGATAGTTGTGTTAAAGATTATAAAAAAGGCTTGTTATAGGCCGTTTATTTACTAGACATAGGTATACACATATGAATACAAAACACCAAATAAACATATAGTTATACAAGAACATGGAAAGAAAACATCATCACTGTTAATGCTGCTGCAGAAGACACCTTCATCTTAGCCACTACGACACTGCTTAGTCCCAGAGCAGGTAGGCAAAAGAGATCACACACAATAACGGGGTCTGGAGCGAGAATACATCACCCGGGGATCCAAATTCTGACGGACTCTTTGATATACACGTCTCTTTTATGGGGGCTTATCCCCGCCTCTTTCAGTTATGACCACCCTGGGGGTGAAAGCAGATCAGAAGTAAAAGGAGCAAAGAGTGGAAAAAACCAGCCAGAAGTGGAATAACCCAGCTTCCCTCTCCTCGCATTCATTCCCAGGACCCCTTATCACTGCACCTGCAGAGTGCTCTGACTCCCTTTTCAGTTTGTTCTTCGGTGGACAATACCATAACTATTCTCCACAGTAAGTCCATTCGGCAACAATATTTACATGACCTTGCTTTGCCTTCACTGCCAGGATGCATCTCTACTCCGATGAGCTTGCTGAGCTCACGAAAAACATAGGCTTTCTTACAGTGATGGAAGGTGAATGTCCAAGATGGCTCTTCAACTCAAATCTTGCATAAGCATTAGACTCCATCCCTTGGACAATCAACTACCATAACCCGACGGAGGGGCAGGAGGCACTCATAACCATTCGATCATGCTCCATAAATGCGGAATACAAGAAGCGCAACAGCAAAGACCTACTACCAACGTAGAAGCATCAAAAATCAAAGCAACTGCCACCTGCAGGGCCTCAGGAAGCCACGCAAACTATTCTTCCCACCAGCTTCCGGCCCTGCTTTCTGCAACTCGGGCCGCCAATTCTTGCAATGTTTTGATATGCTTTCCAATGGACCTAGAATGGTCCCCCAAATCAAAACAACACATTGTACTAAAAGATGTTCTAAAGATTCCAGTTGGTTATCGCCACACAGGCGGCACATACGATTAGGACGCGCTATACCCATCCTCGCTCCTACAATCTCCAGAGCATCACACACATTAAACCTCAGTAGGAGATATTGCCTAAAGATCTGAGAGCTTGGATACGCCATAATATATAGTGGCCTGGTTATGCGTTCTATTCTATCTTGGAGGAAGGAACCACTGTGACTCTTAGTGGACAAGGACACTTGTGCTCATAACTATAGTTTGGAACTTTCAAACTAAACCAACCTTTGAACCCATGAGCATGCCTTAACCTTGGTCTATTCTCGTATTTCACCTACCATTTGTTATTTAATGTCAATATTTAACCTAGGGTTTCCATATTGTGGCAACGATCGATACGCAAAAAGGCCTGTATGTTACTTACTTTGATTGTAGCATTGTATAGCAACCACAGTTTTTCGTAGCACATGACTATTCTTTTAATACATTCTGCTACTATCCCTTTTAAATCAAATTCCAAATATAGGTATTGGACTGCTAACTTTTGTGGCATCCTAAACAATTTACGTAAGATCTTAGCTTCAAACTTTCTCAAATCAGTGAGATAATTGTGGCTCCATACTACAATGCCATAGTGCAATATCGGGTTAATTTTAGCCGTGTATAACAACAGGATCTTATAAGCAGAAAACCTCCATTTTTTCCCAATAAACACACTTATGTCATTTAAAGCTTTCGTACATTTTTCTTTCGTTTCTGCCCAGTGCTTTTGCCAGTTCAAATTTTCATCCACATATACTCCTAAGTATTTGTAGACTTTCACACGTTTGAATTGGGTTGGCTCAAAGGGCCAATTCACCCTATTTTGCAAATTTTGTTTACCTGAAAAAAGCATGATTTTGCTTTTCTCTATGTTCAGTTCCAGACCATTTTTGTTAGCATATACACCCAATACATCTATAATGACTTGAAGTGCCTTAGATGTGTGGTCTAACAGAAGCAGATCATCTGCGTATCCAAGCCAGCTTTCAGTTCCAGAGCCCACTTTTACCGTACAAGTATGCACGTTCTCAAAATCCCTACTCATATCAGCCAAATAAAGATTAAACAGCGATACTGCCACTAATCAGCCTTGTTTCCCCCCACAATAGGTTGGCATGGTTGGCAATAGCTTGCCCCTACCATCTAGACGGACCTGTATCGAGGTCTCAGTATGGAGTAGCATTAGCATTTTTAGGAGGTCTGACGGTATATTCCTTTTAACAATATTTCCCATAACGTGTTCTGAATAACGGAATCAAAGGTGGCACTTAAATCTATGTAAGCACAATACACATTTGATTCTCTCCTTTGCCATGCGTATTCAACTGCTGATTCCAGAATAAGCAAGTTGTGGGATGTGTTGGATTTTGATCTAAAGTCTGTCTGGTTTGGGGCCAAGATGTTATTTGCAAGGATCCAAGTATTTAGTTCGGCCAACAACACACTGGCAAAGAATTTTGCTGGCATGTCTAGCATCGCTAGCATTTGATAATTTTCTGGTAGGTTCCAGACACCTTTCTTATATACTGGTAAGATATGGCTCATACACCAAGTATCCAGAAGTTTGCCACTGAGTCCGATTTGTACAAACAAATTATACAAAGCGTGAGCCCAGATTCCTGTGGACAGTTTAAGAAGGTTATTACACAAACTGTCAGGACCAGCCACCCGCAAATTATTCAGACTCTCAATGGTGATAATAATATCTAATATGGATGCCTTACATTCCCAAATATTAGATGGCAATCTCACTGGCTCATCATTTTGTACAGTTGGACCCAATGTTGATTCAGTGTGCATTGCCCATAGGGATTCTGATATGCAATTTATCAGCAGATCTATTTTTCGGGCACCTCTTATCACATTCCATATCACTGTAGTGTTTCTTGAGATTGCGAGGTTGGCAATCTCTTGCCACCTCTCTCTTTCACATTTCATTTTATGGTTTTTCATCCATGTATGATAGATATGTCTGTGTAATAGATTTAATGCATGAATTTATCTCACAAGAACGCTTAAATGCCTAACGAGGGACAGATCGCTTCTGCAACATGAGAACGCAACAGTTTTTTAGCCTCAGCAATCTTGCTATCATAGAGATGGCTTTTGTTAGATACCTTATTGGTCCGCTCATATACACTTTTATAAGTTCCTTTTTCACTAGTTATTTCATGTATACTAGTCATCATCAGTGAAAAGGCTGAGACTATATCAGACACCTTGTTATCACTTATAACAGCATATTGCTGGATAAATGCGGACTCTGGTCTTATGACAGCCTGATTTGCCTTGGCTGAATTTATTGGATTCTACTGAATACGGTTTTGGCTCCCATTTAGGTAGATATTTCCATTTAAATCATATGCACAGGGTTTAATTTCTGTCTTTAGAAGTTTAAGGAATAGACATATAGGTAGATGGCCATGTTCATCACATGGGACAATGGCCAGGTCCTCAACCAGAGATAATCCCCGGGAATTAACTAACACATAATCTATGGAGAGGCACTACCGCCACCAGCGCGGTTGCAGGACAAATGTGCATCACCAGGGCAGTAGCCATTTAAACGTGTAAAGCCATGCTAATTTAGCATGTTCACCCATGGCCTTTCTTGGCGATTAGTCATAGGGTGTCTAACAGGAGCAGAGATGGTATTAGTGCACTGGTCTGTGTTACATTTGTCTATTTGAGCATAAAAATCACCCATAAGCCATATTGGTATGCTGTGTGAATAAAGTTCCAAAATATGCGACTCTTTCTCAACATTAGTGTTAGTAGCTACACAGTTAGGAGGATTGTATATGTTTACTAATATTAGGGACAGCTGCATATATGAAATTCTTTACTGCTTGTATCATAGATGTCGAACCCTTATAGTCAATAATAGTCCATGGCTGCCTAACGGAAATCAAATAGTCCTCATTTGGGTCGGCCTTTTGGGCCTTGAGTCGCTAGCTACTGAGCAGTGTTACGGCCATCAAAGTGAACAGTGTCAACCATCCATGTTTCTTGCAGGGCAATGATTGAACAGTTGTCCATCTGAGACACTAAACCGTCATCCCTGAAAAGATGGACGACACCTTGTGTGTTCCAAAAATACACCAAGTCAACATCATCGAGACAGCGAGGCAAAGTGTTGTTTAAAAACAGCCGTAAACCATTGCCAATATCCATCTCCTACCTTTTCTGCTTCAGCGCCCTCAACAGATCCCACAGTAGCACGAATACCCAGTGATCCATGACCCTCTCAGGCCTTAATGGTACCACCTACCCCATGGTTAATTGCACTACCACCTGGCTGTTCTGTGGTGTTGCCATTAGCAAGGGCAGAAGCTCAAGACATGTTATTATCTTTTCTTGAGGGAGGGGATGCTATTTACGCAATTTGCCAGGAATATCCAAGCCAATACAATTCATCCTCATATTTCAGAATGTAATCTAATGTGGCCTTAGATTTAAACCAGACATTTTGATATATTTACAGATGTATGTTCAACCTTGTCAGCATTCCTTATGTCATCAGATGTTATTACTCTCAGAGCTGCAACAGTATGAACAATATATAGTACTGCTGCTCTATTAAGTGGTGGCATTTAAACACTACGGGACACAGGCTGTAATTGTAGTGCCTTAAACAATTCGCTGTTCGCTCGAGCAGAGATTACTGGTAAAGGTATTATTGGATTGACTATTTAAAATGTCCATATATCGGTAAGCTTAGCTTGTGTCTGTGGTCCTGCTGAGTCTGTACATTTGCGACCCTGAGCAGGACAACCAGCTACACGACCCGTGTTCACACCCAAATCACCAAGCCTTCCAATCGGCATATCACAAACCTCAGGTCTCGGCTTACCCACAGGACTAAGTGGATTGTGCTCCGCTGACAAAGAGCCAGCTGTTTGCATACGAGCCGGCAAAGAGACAGAACCACTTGTGTCTAGCTCTATCACATTGCTCAGCGCAGTTTTGTCTGTGACTACACAAGCATTCATACGCAATTCAGACCGTTTAGCATACATGAATACTTTCGAGGTGACTTTAGTTTTGCGTTTTACCAGTTCACCTTTCTTTGCACTTTCACCATTTTCCCCAAGTATGTGTCGGAGAAACATTTGGGTTAGGGATATCATTTTGCACTATTTTCTCACTAGCCACATTTACTGTGGGCTCAGTATTAGAGCCTTGATCTCGACATATTTTTCGACTACGATTTATGCTCTTATGTAAGAGAACAGATTGGGCAGTCAGTTTATTTTCTAAACGCTCACATTTAGCTACCAAAGTGGTAAGAAGGTTTTCAAAAGCCCAGAACATATCGGCCAAAGTCATACTGTTAGTGCTAATGTCATCCATACTCTTGTCAACAATGTCTAGCGGGCAGGCTATTGTATTAATCTTAAATTCGGTCACACCCAGGTTAATCTTCGAACCCTCTTGCATTTCTCCATTACCATCAGGAGGTTTGTTATAACCCTGTGGTACTTATAGCCTTTCCTCAAAGAAAGTATGTGGATCAATATTTGGGACACATCGAGTAGAAGAGAGATCCATAATATCTCCCATATATTCAACCTCAGGAGCATCAATAGACAGATCTATATTATTACTGGATTCAAGACAATTATCAATATTGTCATGGCTGCCCCATGTATCATCACAGTAACAAGTGCCTTATCCAGTGGGAAAGTGTTCATAGCTTCAGTGGGCAGTGCTAAAAGAGGGTGGTCATGTTGGTCTTGTTGAGAGAAACCCAAGTGAGAAGACACTTGGTCTACTAGACACATTAGTGGAGTCAATGGCCTCACCAGCATCCACAACCTCTACTGGCTGCAAGATTACAGTTTCAAGCAGCTTTGACCCCACGCAGCCCCAACAAGTCATTTAATTGCCCTACAATTTCTTTTGCCGTGGTTTCCTCCTCAATTCGGCTTAATGTGTGAACTTTAGGGAAAAAGGTTGTAATTCTTTTTTTACCTTTCTCCAGGCGTGGGTTTAGTAATAGTTTGTGGACTAAAGTGCAAGGCAGACAAGGTCTACACCACACGCCACGGACTCGGGCCCATGAACAGCACTTGCAAAATGGCACGTGTGTGAGTTAATATTGAGCTTCTGGGTAAAGAGGAGGAGCCTCACAAAAACGTCCTTCCTAAAACAAAGTGAAGGTAAAAAGTATATTAGCAACCTATTAGATTAGGTCAAACACTACGTAGCAGCACTGTAAGTAGTAAAGTCCATAAACGTCCATTCAAATATCCATACCACAGGTATCTTCCAATGCAGGAAGTTGAATGCAGGCAGCCGTACAGCACTTGCAAAATGGCACTTCGAAAAGGTGCACATATAGGGAGCCAAAGTGTTAATAATTTTGAAAACTAAACAAAGACAAAGAAACTGAAAGTCAAAGAGCTGTTTAACCAGAAACCATTGAAGGCAACTCAGTTAGGTAGATAAATAGGAAGAAGGAGATAAACCAAATACATTTCTCACAGCAGAATGCAGGATAGAACATTAGGAATAGAGAGCATAGTTAGGAAGACTCACATATAAAGAACAATAATAATGAAGATGAGATAGGACCAGGATTTGCAGCAGAACTGTAATAGAAGCAGAAGTTAACAGATGGTGAATTTTCTTGATGTTAAAGATATGAAAATGAACTGCAGCAGCAATCTGGGCTTGCAATGAAAATGGGAGTCAAGAGTAAAACAAAGAGTACGAGATTGAGGACTGATAGGAAACTGAAGTGGCGGAACAGAAATCGAGAGCGGTGGAGAGATAGAGGACGAAGCAGGAAACAATCCGATTTCTTTTTTTGTTTCAATTAAGACACAGGAACGGGAAGACATCCAAGCGGCAAGAAGGAAGACGCTGATGAATGGAGTCATTGAAAGGAGGAAATGTAAGCAAGATCTGTGTGCCATCAGCATAAAGATGGACACAAATGCCATAGTCAGAGATTAAAGAAGCCCAGGATGACGTATATAGTGTAAATAAAAGAGGACCGAACACCAAACCCTGAGGGGCACTGTAGAGGAGAGGGGATGGCCATTAGGGAAAGACCTTCCATGAAATGACATTGGAACGATTAGAGATATAAGAATAACACGATTGAAGAGCAGTATTTGAGAGACCCGTAGAAGAATGGAAAGCAAAGTAGGATGATCTTCCATGTCAAAGTGAGTGCTGAAGTCCAGCAGAACCAAGGTAGAAGAGGTGGTTGTAAGGTATTTCTGGCAACGCTCCGAACTGAGACTGGGTTGGTACATAATAATTGTTACTGTACCACTACTATACCTTTGCCGACTGTTAGACATACCTTGCTGTGCGATTTACACTCAACCTGATACTGGGGTGGCAGTGTGGGGCGGTGCCAGTATGTTTTTGTTTTCTGGAGGGTTATTTGTGTTGGTCCACTTCTTATGCATGTTGTTCATATGGCTTTGCATTGATAAGGTATCAAGATTGGTCCCTGGCTTCCCACAGGACACACTTTATTAGCACAAAGAACAGGCGGCAAGTTGCCTCTATTGACCCTGAACAAAGAAATTCTACACAGAAGATATGCACTGTGATGGTCTCCCCTGCCCGGTGCTTGGGACCGCTAAGAGGTTACTCAGCGGCCTGGGTTCCACCCTGCGTTTGTTGGGCCTGGACGCAGTATGTACGACGTGGTCCCCTGGTCACACTTGGTCCCTATCACATGGTAGAGGCAGTCACAGTGCCTTATTACAGACCAATCCTGGGGGCTTGGATTCTCCCTTCTCTACCAGCCATTTGGGGCAGGACAGTTCTGAAAGTTTTGACCCTTCCAACCTTGCATGAAACAATGCAGGGCAACAGTAATACGCAACCTCCCCAACCAAGATCACCTGAAGCTCTCTCTAAGCAGACCCACAACTTGAAAGTAGAACCCTGTACATTTAAATAGTGTCTGTTTCATTCACTCAAAATAAGAAGCAATGGTATTTAAAGTTTTACAAACAAGCCACAATACCAGAGAAGTATGCATGCAGAACCAGAGAGTGCAGCGGACACAAAGTTACGAGCTTACAGTTTTCTGCCCATGAATTGTACCACACAGGAATCGAAGATATCAAAGCACTGTCTCCCAGCAGAGCGTTTGTGTGCTAAAGAAGCATTGTTGTGAGTTCTCCATGCACATGCAGTCTGTACAAACAAAGGATATATATGCATACCTTACTAAGTGTTGCCCCAGCAGTTATCCAAGGTGGGGAAACAGGAGACCTGAAATCAGTAAAGTGGGTTAGAGAGGAGAGAGCAACTTCCTAGATTGCAGACAGGCCAGCTAGGTTTGGTCCAGCCCCTAAAGCCAAATGAGCCATTGCCCAAGTTACTGAGCACAGATGCAGACTCTCACTAAGAATCCCACCCAGAGGATACGAGGGCCCTAGTCAGCAATTTGGGTTGGATGAGCAGATTGCTCGAATTTGGAATGGGTGAAGACAGAGTAGCATTGGAGGAAGTAGTGGCTCAAGAAATGTGGGAGAGCAGAGAAGTGGCAGCAGTGGAGAGTGTTATGATGTCATTTTTAAAGGGAGGAGGTGTGTTATGATGTTATCTTCAATGTTATGATTTCATCCTTATGTTTCTATTCTCACTGTTTAGGAGTTCTGCGTGTGTTCCTAAACCCATTGTAGATAGTTATTCCCTGCTCATGTACATAGATACATCACTGTGCTCTGTGCTGTCAGGAGCTCAGTGAAATTGAATATTTGTAGCTCAAGCTTCCGGGACTTCCAGGGAGTTAGAAGTGATCCTGGAAGGGAGAGCCAAAGTCAGACTTGTACTCCTGAATGAATCTCCCAACTGAACTTCTTGTCTTGTTCCTGAAGTCATCATTGGAGTCCTGTCACTTCACAATACGCAAAGAGCAGAGAAGTGGCAGCAGTAGAGAACAGGGCGGGTGATGACAGTTAAGTGGTAAAGGGGGAGTTGGTAATATCATAAACGGAGAAAGATCAGTAGTAGGTGGTTAGAACTAAGACATTAAAGTGGAGGTGTTGACATGAGAAGGAGAGATAGGGCAAGAGGAAGGGGAGAGGGTTAAGCGGATAGAGGCCGTTATAGCATCTTGGGATATGAGTGAAAAGCAGGAGGAGCTGGTGAAATCCATGGGGAATGAGAAGGTGATAACATTAGAAGCGAAAGTGACACAGAGAAGGTAACATTAGGGAAAGAGTGGCACAGAGGAGGTGCAATAAGGAACATCCCGAGGTGCTGGTGATTATGTGGGTGGCATGGAGGAAGTTGAAAATGTAACATCAAGGGGAAAAAGGTGGCACAATGGAGGAATTGAAGCAAAGAGGAGGAGGGGGGTTGGAGGTAGTAATAGCAGGTGGAAAAAGCAGAACACACCAGGTGATAACACAAGAGGAGGACCGGGTAACGTCATTAGGTGAAGGAGGATTAGTAGAAAAAGAGGCAAGACTATCAGGTAAGGAAGAAGCAAGAAATCCATTACATCGCAGGAATAGGAAGGTTCTGGTGGGCTCCGTCAGCCCTAGGCTGGACCAGACGGTGTGAAGAGGAACGAGACGGGTTCAGTGAAATTATTGTGAGATCAAAGAGCTATGAGGTGAAGAACCAGCAGGAAGCCTAGGCAAGGCAAGACCACAGGGACCCCTCTCCAGCTCTCACTGCAGGCTATGTCCAATGACCCATTTGCTTGTGAGACTGCACATTTGCATGAGTCTTGGGGTATGGGATATGAAAGGCCTGCATTTAGACGAAACACAAAAAGAGGGTTTCAGTCATACTAAAGCCCCCAACACCAGGAATGGGTGACAAACCCCATCTTCAACTATACAAACTGGGACGATGAATCCAAAGGCCAGGAAAGCCTATGAACCTGCAGACAGAGGAAAGGATGTTCTGCAAAGTGAGGGAAACTGAGGGAAAAGCGACCCAATGCTATCTAAATGAAGAATCATCCTGACTACTAGTTTGTTCTTTGGTAAATTCCCATTTACATTTAAGTTGGACCTTCTTGTAACAAATTTCCAAAATAAAAATACTGAAAAATAAAGGATGGTCTTGATGTAGTTTTTGGTCCCAGGTAAGCCCTGTGACAGGATGCACAGAAGTGGTAGTAGGTGCCATTGGCTGTTCGATACAGGAGGAAGCAGAGGGCATATGGTGCTCTGCGAGGTAAACAGGTGCCATAGTAATCACTGGTTGCTGTGAAAGTCTGGTTGGTGCTGAAGCTTGTCTGATGATGATCTACCCCACTGACACTTCATTGTATCGTAGGTGTTACGAAGAGAGTGTAAACAGGAAGCATGCCTTCTGGAATACCTGAGTGATACGCGTTGCTTATTGGCACCTTTTTGTTCTTTACTCTGTGTATATGACTGTAACCTATGCTTGTTCTTTTACACCTTGTATATGCTTGAAATCTATGCTTATGTCATTTTGTCAAGTAACCTAAGATATGTGCCCGGATGCCCCAGGGCCAGGTGCGCTATACAAGTAAAATAAATACAAATACAAATTCTGAATGCATGCATGGGTTGTGCATGTAGGTGACGTTTAAGTGTTTGTTTGCTCCTCCATCTGTCCCTATGGGTCACTCCTGGATTTGTGATTGGACTAGGTATCAATCTTCTGAAATACATCTCTCTGCCCTCTCTTAAGACAAGGGGCCTCATTACACGGAAGGCGGTAATGGTTAACGGTCACCGTTAATGGTAACGGTGACCGTTAACCATTACCGCCTTACTACGAGGTCCCTTAGCGGGTTGGTGCTTTAACGCCTGCTTTTTGCCAACCCGCTAAGGGACGTTGGTGCTAATTACGGCACCGCAAAATTAGCACCTTCCCCATTCCCATTATGCCCTATGGGGCAGAAATGGGAATGGGGAAGGGCAGTGGTGGAAGGGGGAATTACTGCCCCGCCAACCTTGGAATGGGCCGGTAATTCCCCTTTCCACCAAGGCGGTGCCGGTATTTTACCGGCATGGACCAAGGGGCTAATAGCACCTTGGTCCTCCGCCTTCCGTGTAATGAGGTCAGGGTGTACATTCAACCTTTTGGTCATCATCAACCTCATCAGATTCATAGGTTGAAAGGGTGAGAGATGCAGTGGGTGTGCCAGGCTTAGAAACATTCTGATCCTCAAACGTGGTTGAATGCCCATGGCCCTGAGGCCACTGACCTACTGTGGAGAGCTGCCACTTCAAACCCTACTTATGTATATCCCCTTCAGAAACAGATCCATTGGGCAGCTCATCTTATGGAACCTCAACAGGGCCTTGCGAAACATGTATCTTCAACATACCTGTCTAGCCTGCATAGGGGTGATATGTTGAGGTTCAAAATAAACTTGATGCATACTAGAGAGATTTCAGGAGCTTGAACCAAAATTCCAAAAATCAATGGAGTCTGTAGACACTGTGCTGAAGCTGTAGAAACACTCAACCATTTATTAATTGACAGCCATATGTTACAAGATCTCCGAATTGACATGTATGCCAGATTTGTTTGATACGTTTCCTTATTAAATTTGGAGCTGTTTTGGTTTAGCAAATTAAATAGTCAGGAACCAATTTTAGATATTGTAATATTGAGATTTTTATTACATTGATGAAATTGTTGGGTGTAATGTTGTAAATGTTTTAACTGTTGTTTGTTTTGTCTTTTCTTGTATAAAAAGTTGTATAACTTATATGCACAAATAAATAAAAACTTTTATTTAAAAACTGAGGTTGGGCTTTGGGGTGGCAGCAGTGAATCTTCAGGCAAAGCCAAGTCAGTGATGACATTATAAGCCCTAGTAGCCACCTCAACTGGTGTTTCATTGATTATATCTGTAATTGATGCACTTCTTCTATTTGCTGCATGGTGCAGAACTATGCAGCCACCCATGATTTTTTCATCCCCTGCAATTGTAGCGGCCACTGTTCTTGCTGTAAACAATGCAACACGTTCTCACCTTCCCCTTCCACATTTGGCTGATAGTCTTGAGGACATCCTGATTGGTATTGCTTCTTGCATCACACTCTTCAGACTCTGACAACCCTGATAGTGAGTTATATTTGCCTCATCTGATAAATCAAGCTTCAATTAAGCTGCCGCAGTGCAAATTCCTCCTTTGTCCCGGTAGGTGGTTTCTTTTCCGTCACACAACCAATCATCCTGTCAGTAATGCCAGAGACAGATGACCCACACCCTGCAAACAATACTTTCAGCACACCCCACCCACTTTTTCCCTTCACCCAAAGTAGTGGCAACTAAATTAAAATGCATGTTACATGGTTAATGTCCTATGATTTTGTAAGTTGTGCCGGATCTCTAATGCCACCACAGCATAAAATATGCAAGTAAATTGGTGATTATCCTGACAAAGTGAAATCATTCTCAAATAAAACAAAACAAAGCCCATGCAAGGCTAAGCTAGCCTGCCATTCTATGAAATACAGATAATACCTTATAAAGAGTTTTGCAAGCAAAAATAGGGTACATTAAAATGCCTGCCCAAAGTAAAACCTTCAGATCTCAAATTGCAAAAGACATCACCCTCATACCCAATGAAAGATTGCCAGTGACTAGGTTAAGAGCTCCCAAAGTATGGCCCTTATATAGACATGCAAATATAGCCACCTGATTGATTACTTGTAGCTCACAACATTTTGAGAAGTTAGGCCAATCCCAAATACAGTAGCAATTCGGTTGTTTTGAGGTTCATCTGAACTTAATTGCCGAAATGTAGTCTGCTAAAGTCCTTTTTATTTTTTGCAGTGATATTCTCAATATGTAAACAATATATACAAAATATTTAAATAATGATAGTACCCAATGAATATTGGTTTTTCCAACAATGTTTCCAAGATTCAATCCATGTAGTGCATTGAGGTATAATGGGCACAAAAATAAGATATTGCTCTCTGCCATGTTAAACTCACAGTAACAAGTGCACTGTTGTTTAGTCTAAACGTGCAATTTCAAAAGATGAGCTATTGTGGTAATGTTAATCTTAATTTGATTATCAAAGTCACATCTCATTGCACATTAATAATATCATAGTATGGTTCTGTATTCTCTGTGTAAGACAGAAAGGATGGTGTACTTTCTACCTTAACCAGTTTGGCAAGGTTGATGCTTTTCTTGTAAGTATGCTTCAAGAGGTTTAACCCACTTAAAATAATCTTTTGTATGTCAACAAACCAACAGTCCAGTCCCAAAAGTGCCAAAACCATTACAGAAAATGATATGTTAGAAGTGTACTAAAGATGTCCTATGCCAGGGGTCTACACACTGTGACTCCGAATGTGTTTTGGACTACAACAGCCATTATCCCTAGCCAGCATATTCAATGGCTGGAGATCATGTGAGTCATAGTCCAAGACATCCTGAGAGCCCCAGGTATCAGACCCTGGTTTTATACGATTGAGTACAGTTAATAGGATAACTTTAAACTCACACTAATGATACCAGCCACACACTCTTAAGATTTGCAATCTTACTACAGCTATAGTAATACTTCATTTTTGAAAGTTCTGTAGCCTACACATATCTCATGGTTTGCAAGCAGAAATGGAGGGGTAGCAATTATTATACATTTTGTGGAAACATAGGTTTTCTTGCATATTGAGTCCTTAATAATGGATTTCAATGCTGCTGCTGAAGTGACTATAATGATCACAACGTCGTCATTGGGGGGAAATAGAAGTTATGTCTAGCTAGAGCATTATCATTATTTCTTTTTTGTTTTCCCTCTTCTGAGCATTAACGTCTGAGTTGATAGCAAAGTGTATCCTTTCGTACCTTTCCTGTTTAGAATCAATGATTATTCTGTCATATGTACAGGGTGATCCTGTAGCATCTCAGGTGCCAAGACAAACTTTGGCTCCAGACCATAGCTTTCAAGGTGTTCTGACCGTTTATCTGCTGTCTTCCCACAGTTGCACATGAAAGTTCATGCAGCATACGGATCCACCAAGGATATTTCTGTCTACAGTACTATTGGTTTGCCACCTGCACAAATTTATATCGTTGGCCGTCCAACCAAGAAATTACAGCATCAGTGTCAGGTAACATAATAATCCTTATTACTTCTAAGTGCACTATCTGAAATGCAGGTTATTGCCATCACTTTGATAATGTACCATTCTTATGAATAGTAGATTGATTTTATTTTTTAAATGCTTGTGACCAACTGTGTGATCATCTGGTGCAGGGAATGTTAGAACTAGTCTGTTTTCTCAGGCAGAGTCTTTCAAATACTCAGTTGTAGCTGTATTCACTATGATTATTCCAGAGTAACTAATATTAGAAGTGACCTCTCTGAGTAATAGCTTAGTTGATTATTTAAGGACCAACTCAACATGTATTACACTTACATTAGTTACTTTTTTGGGAGCGAAAATGAAACAATTCCAAAGTTAAAACTAGGAATCCCTTCTGATTTTTGAAAGGCTAAATACTTACATTCTTAATATTTAGTGAGCTAATGACTTCAATGGCCAAAGCAAATCTAGCAACAATTCGGATGAGGTGCCTGGATGAATATATCTGTTTAATAAATTTGTAAATAAATACCTGACCTAATAGGGTTTTGTAAGAATGTTGGGCTCATAGACTACATATTAAAAGGTTGTATGTACCAGCCGTCCCAAAGGGAAAAACAGCCTTTAAGCAGTTTAAGAATACACTGCAGGTGGTAACTTTGAAATACCTTTTGTGGAAGTATTTACATTTTTTGATGGGATTAAATATGCCCAATGAAGATTTTGCTGAAACTTTGTCTGAGCGCCCAACAGAAAAATTAAACAAAGTAAGTGCCAAAAACGTATAACTGTATTTGTCTTTGTCCCAAATAAGCTGTTATTTTTCGTGTTCCAAGAGCAGGGAACAATTTCGAATGGTCACTTGCTAGGGTTATGAGTAGCCAATACATTTGTTTTGTAATAACTAGGGCTTTACTTTAAATTGTGAATTAGAAGTATTTTCCTCACCATTTGTTGTAAGTTAAGTAAAATTATTTCTTGGAAAGTAAAACAAAAAGTAAATCCATTTACCAATAGGGGGTGTTGGAGGCAAGATAAAAAATAGTTTCCCCTCTAAAACATGTCTTTTGTAGTGCGTATTTTTGCATTTAAACATTCATACAAATTAAAAGATGCATAGTTCGTCTTCATATCAGGCAGTAAAAAATAATGTTTTTGCTCCTTCATGTGGCACCACCGATACGGTCATAAGCGTAGAGGGACAGGCTCATATGTGGCGGTTTCCTATTTTCTGGGGACAGTAGACTGTTTATTAAAAGTAAAAATGGCTGCTATTCTGCTTATCTCTGGGGCTGATATCAGCGCATAACCTCGTAGTGACTCTGAAATCTGTCCTTAAAGCAGAATTGTCAATAATTTAGGTACTCCTAAGAAGAGTGCCAGAGTCTAGGCTTGGTCAACCTCCTGTGGACATGTTGGGGCTCATTTTCAGTGAGCTGTTAACGTCAATGCATGGTGTAAAAGTCCTGCACTGTTACACTCTGCCTTACAGATGACCAAAATTTGGCAGTTGCGAGCCATTTACGTTGCACTGCTAACATAACGGCTCCCTGCTGCCAAATTATAAGCTCTTTCAGAATTAATTCTATTGTGTTTTCAAACCCAAAAGACAATGCAGCTAAGTTCTTGGGAACATGGTAAGGCATCTATATGTATGCTTACTCGTGCTCTTCTTCCGGCAAAGTTATGTTATATAAATTTCAGCCCACAATCACACACCTATTTGCTTCCTTCTAATTCTTTACATAGTGCAGCCTATAATGTCCTTTACTAAATTTCCTCTAAATTCTGAATCGTCAGTATCAGATTTGTCCTTATGCTCCAAAAACAGGATTAGCAATTGGTATTCAAAGTACAGATGGCATTTCTTAGGGCTCAAGGACATTATCACTGATTGTATGCAGAGGAGTTTATGTTTTGCTATCTTGACATAATGGGGTGCACAGATCTTTCTTCTGTTAAATGTATTTTTTGTTTATGTTTAAAATGTAAGATAATTTGTAGCTATTTAGTACATGAAACAGCAAAAGCCGGAGCTGTCAGTGAGATGGCCATGTACAAAGGTTTTCTCATCTCACCTTCCTGACTAGGCAAATACAATTATATGAGAACCACTTGTTATCTACTGAACCCAAAAGCTCTTTCCTGTGGCGGGCCCTCCATTTAGAATTTGAAGCACTTAATAGTGTACAGGTGGCTACAGAATCCTAATCTGTTTAGTGCATAATGCCCTCTTTACATATCCACCAGAATTGGTAATAGCTGCAACCGCTATTGTACACAACTAGCCACAAGAGTCTACATCTATGCTCTTTGACATCAAAATCGGAGATGATAGAAGTGTCACTCACTGCATACTTCAACTAACAAAAAGTAAAAATATTTTCCAGTTCCCAAAGGCGCTATCCGTATAGCAATTGGTCAGCCAGCAGACACCCAATGCTCTTCAGAGTGTAGGACATATGGATACAGGCATGCTTCACAGAGCATCCAGCATATGGCTCTGCAGTCGAATGGCATTACAATGCCTGAGTTAGACGGTGTTTCTTCCCATTATCATGATTATCGGGATGCCTTCATAAAACCGACGGAACATGTTTTACCTCCTCATCGAGGCCAGGATTGAAGCATAGATCGCATCACTAACACAGTTATGCCATATGTGCATGCTCTTAAGTCAAAGCTGCGTCTCTACCTCTCTGAGAATCTCGCAAAATAACTGATTGTGCCGTCTAGGTCACCTCACCTACGGTAGCATTTGCGTTCTTTATACCTAAAAAGGCATAGGCTCACCAGTCATGCGTAGACTAGAGGTTAAACCTCAGCAATAGTTTCCCATTGCCCCTCATTGGAGATATGTTTGAGTCGGTTAGACAGACTATGGTATTTGTCAAACTGGATCTTAGAGGCCACTACCACCTATTTAGAATAAGGGCTGGTGATGACTTAAAGATATTCTTCTGCACCCCCTTTGTGTTGTAGAATAACAGTGCCTGTTGGACTCAGAAATGTCCCGTCTGGTTCTATGTGATTTTACCGTGCATTTTTTCACCACAGATTTGTTTTTACCGCTGATATTTCACCAATTTTCTTTTTACCGCAAAATGTGGGGCGGTCCCCTTTCACTGTCCCATACCTATAACCCTTTTGCCCCCACCCGCCATCCACCCTCTACGTAATAATATTGCCTTCCCCAACTCCCACCCCACTATATTTTGCAGTCAAATAATTCATTAACAAAAAGAAATCCGCTGTAAAAATTATTGTGACGACAATATACAGTAAAACGACTGGGTACTGCTCAAGCTGTTTGCCAAAGATTCATAGATCTAACTTGAGGGGCTCATATTCATTAAATGCGTAATTTGGCAGCAGGCAATCATTATGTTTACACTTTAATGTAAGCAGGTTCCTGATGTCAAATTGTGGTTATTTTCACTGCAGGGTGCAAATGTAAAGGCCAAAAGCGACATACAAGTATGCATTCCGCCTTTCGCCCTTCACATTTGCAGTTTGCAATGCAAAGTGAGTAAACACGTTTACTTTTCATTGTAAGCGCTGCTTGACATGCTCACTTGCAAGCAACGCTCACAATTACAATTAAACACTGTCCAACATGCTTGCATGTTGCAGAGCGTTTAATTTTCATGTGTGAACACTGCTTACCATACGCGCACACAAAGAAAAATCTGACATACAAGTATGTCGGACAGTGGGCCTCATTACAATACTGGCGGTATCATTTTTTTTTCCAGCAGGCGCGAATGGTAATTACCAGGTCATTACAGCCTTGCCCCTGGTAATTACCCGTTCCCGGGCGCTGGAAAAAAATGCTCCCCATACCCATTTGAGCCCCATAGATCTCAATGGGAATGGGGAGATCGAATGCACTGGCACCATTCGCCAGACCTGGCGGGCAGGAAGGTAGTTTGCTGGTCCGGTAACAACGGTACCGGTAGCTTACTGGTACCGTTGTTACCGGACCGGCAAACCTATAATGAGGCCCAGTGTTTATTTGTAATTGTAAAAGTCGCCTGCCATTCAAGCATGGCAAGCTGCTCTCACAATGAAAAGTAAATGCTGCGTCGTGCCTCCCTATGGGGTCTACTGGCTTTATGCTGGTGCATAAAGCTGGCGCGCCCCATTGGGATTTCCAGCATTTGCTTTAGCATGAAAATCCATGCAAGTGCAAATGCTGGAGCATTTGTATGGCAGAGAGAAAGGAGGTGGTGTTCAACCACTCCTCTCCGTCATACAAATGTTTGAAAATGGGGAGGGTAACGTTACTGCTTTTACGATTTCCATTAACGTTATGCCTC
The DNA here is from genome assembly GCF_040938575.1 of Ambystoma mexicanum. NCBI lineage: Eukaryota > Metazoa > Chordata > Amphibia > Caudata > Ambystomatidae > Ambystoma > Ambystoma mexicanum. The sequence continues at coordinate 1,502,405,283 of NC_090932.1, read as the reverse complement.
CAATGAAAATGAGCCCCTGAGTGTCTATGTAATTGTTTACATAGACAGTACCCTTATTTTCTCTCAGGGCAAGTAACAGCCCTTGCAATATATATCATGGTACTGCATTGCTTACAGGAACGTTCTATGTGGATATAAGTGGCAAACTGTGCATTCAAACAAGATCGCTTGTCATGCTTGGGTTATTTCCTGTCCCCTAAGGGGATCTACATGGACCCCAAGAAGGGGTCATTTCTAGACTGGCCAACTCCATCAGTCTGGGATAGTCAGTGCTCTCTAGGATTTTCAATTTTTAATCAGGAATGTATTCCACCTACACAGTGCACTTAACTTGCCTTCTTAGGAAAAGCATACCTTTTGTATGAAATGTCCTGGCTGACGCCGCTTTTTGCACCCTGAAGAAGACCTTCACACAAGCTCCGGTCCTATGCTACCCAATCCCATCCCGTCACTTTATTCAAATTGCGTCCTAGGGGACGTACTTCAGGCCAAGAGCATCCAGTTAATTATAATTCTTATCAATTAACAGCTCCCAAACAGAACTCATTCTGCTTCCTCATCTTCCTCTTTACAGAATCTTCTAAGATGGGAAGGCCGCCTCTTAGATAATGAGAAGAAGGTTTACCAGAACTCTGCTTTGAGTTTTGAGCAGGCCAATTCTGAAGCATTCATGGCAGGAGGCGATCTTAAGGTCTGGAAAGAGCTCATGACTCCCAAATTCAAGCGAGGTTGCCTTAAGTCTTGACAGAAGCCCACCACGTAGCACAGGACCTCATGGAAGTGGCCTATCACCACCTTGACACACCTGCTAGGGCTATGGCCGTAGGTGCATTTCTTCAGTGACAAGCTTTGCTCAAAGCCCCCCTGTTTCAATCTGACATCCAGGAGCAAATAGTGGACCTTCCCCTTGGTGGGGTGGAGCTTTTCAATTCAGATACGGGTGAAGGGCTAAATAAAAAAGAACCTATAGTGCACAGACAGCAACGTCTTTAGCAGCTCTAACAAGCCTCTGGCAAAACCAGGGGCTTTGAGCCTTCAGAGATGGTCATTAACTGTCAAGAGTTCAGGAGGTTTCAGAGGCTTTCGCGACCGCCAGAGTAGACGATACAGATCTCCTAGCGCTCCTCGAAAGAAGCAACAACGTCCTTCCCCCAGGGATTTGTTTCCCAGCCCTCCGTGCCCCAGAATCAAAGCAGTCTAAGTGACATGAGAATGCATATCCACTGGGAGGTTGAACGCTTCTTCATCTTGCCCAATAGAAGTCAATAACCAGCAACAACTTGTCCCTGCTGTTGGTCCAAATCTCCCCCCTCCTTCAAAGCCGCTCAGACTATCCAGGAGATAGTCTTGCCATTCGGCCTCGCTTGGCTCCAAGGATGTTTACCAAGCTGATGGCAATGGTGGCTGCATTCCTATGCCTGAAAGGGATTCACTTGTATCCTTACTTGGACGACTGGCTGATCAGAGCACAGTCCCCAGCCCAAGCATCAGAACATCTGCAATATCTCCTCGATCTGATGTATGTTCTCGGCCTATCAGTCAATGTAAAGAAATTCATGCTCATTCCTAGGCTTAAACTACAATTCCCAGGCTTAGACTTGGATTCAGCACTGGGCAAATTCTTTGCTACAGACACAAGGATACATGACATGCTGTAGATCCTCTCATTGTTCTTCTCTCATGTGGAGAAGACAGCCTAGTGGTTTGTGCATCTGTTGGGACTGATGGCGGCATGCATATTGCTGGTACCTATTGCCAGCCTGCAGATGCAGTGCACTACATTCAGCTACATCTTTCAGTGACCTGGTTGAAAATGTCGGACCCTAACTGAGACAGAACCAATCCCCTCGTGGCTCCAACAAGATCTTCTGTAGTGTTTAGACATCAGGAACTGAGCAAGCAGGTTCTCTGGGAAATGTTTCCATCCAAAGACAATCCCCCGGTGGATGTATGTACGACAGAATGGAACAACACGTGCTGCCATTACGCCTCATGGAAGGGTGTAAGGAGAGGTTAATTGGGGATGCGTGTTGTCGATATAGTGGACCAATGTGTTCACGTTTCCTCCTTCCTCATATTCCGAGAGTTACTGCAGAAATTCAGAGCCTCCTGTCCTGCCAGTAGTTACCCATTGGCCACATAGGCATTGGTTCTTAGACCTACTGCTTATGCCAAGTGAGCCACCTCTCTCTCTCTCCCCCTCTTTACCCACAGGAGGGCAAGGAGGTTCATCTCTGCCCGCAACTGATTTCCATGGAACTCTGACACCTGAAACACAAACCTATGGTGACTTAGTTTTATCAAATTACATCCTCAGAGTAATGGGGGCTTCAAGGAAATCACCCACTGGGTCACAATATGGAGGAAATAGCGTTGTTTCTGCCATTGGATGGTGGATAAGGAAAAAGATCCCCTACAGGCATACATAGATGACATCCTTTCTTTCTTGTCAAACCTTGTTCATACAGGAAGACAAGTGTCTTTCTGAACATACCTAACATACCTTGCAGTGATTGGGGCTTACCTCTCAAATGAAGACAGGCTAGTCTCTTTGCTAACCCAATAATCAAACGTCACTTTGGGGGACTGGTCCACCTGTTCCTCCCCACTCGACGTCCGATTGTGTTTTGTGGCTGTGACGAATGCCACAATGTCGTCACGTCTCCCCAGGATCTCATGGTAGGAGACAACCCCTCTCGGGACAAGGGAGAAAATCATGGGAGAATGCGGTATATACACCATCCAACCGTACCCTACACACTCCCTCAGTAATTATACCCCTCTGTTAACAAACACTCAAATGGCCCAGATAGGTCTATGTACTTTTGTAATATCTGTGAAGTTGAAGGTACTGGGACGAAGAATATTCTTAAGAGCCCTAGGGATTTGCCTGACCCTAGTACTGTGTTTTTCTGTTTCTCGCAAGGTGATTATAAAGACAGAGATATTCCTGCCTTTTGTGATCCATGATAAGAACTAATATGTTTGCCTAAAGTATATGTAAATACCCAAACGCTGATGGTAGGACGTCCCCCTTAGTTGTGACCCTAGTACTAGGACGAGGTGACCCCTAGGCGGATTAAGGATTGACCTGACAGCTCTCACTGCCGGTATGGACGTTGCCCCAAGGTGGAGCTTACGAAGTAAGAAAGACTTGGCATCTTCTCCTTCAGCCCGCAACAAACACAGGGGTTTCAAACAGTGTGCAGGAAAGAAGAACCAGGAGACAGAGGCAAGGAGCCCCCGAGGAGGTCATGCTTGAGGCAACCTCCTCGCCACTCCTAAGGAATCGTTTGGTGGCATGGTAGGGACACAGGGCAGGCAGCAAAAAGACTCTGCAGCAGAGTAGCGCTTCCTCGGCCCAGTGGAGTTAAGACAACCAGAGGCATTGCTGAGGAGGATTGAGGGGGCTATACCCCTGGGTCTTTTGGTTGTAGCCCCAGATAGAAGCTCAGGGGCTAAAACAAAAAGACCAGCTAGCCCCAAGTCCCGACATCAGCCTAAACCTGGATCTTGTCCAGACTTAGCAACACCCCTGACAACAAACACTGTCTACCAGAGAGGGGTCTGGGACCCACAACGATAAGAAGCAAGCAATATCCCTTGCATCAGTACTTAGCGGGAAAGCCAGCCAAGCGAGATGAGCATAAGGAGTGAAACAGGGGTCGGGGACCCCCACTGAGAAGTGAGCCATCTCCATCATATACATACTTGGCAGGAGAGCGAGCCAAAGGAGCTTAGCATAAAAAAGAGAGAACCCGGGGTCTGGGACCCACACCAAGAAGCAAGGCCTCTCCCTTGCATTGTAGTTGGTGGGAGAGTGAGCCAACAGTACTGAATAAGGGAGTGAGAGAAGCAGGGGTCTGGGACCCAAAACAGGAAGAGGGGTGCCTTCCTAATAGTCCCACTTGGCAGGAGATTGAACCAAGTGGGCCAAACCGAACAACCTGAGACGGCTGCGTTGGGGACCCAAAAGCTGCATACCAAACGAGTCATCTTACTAGTCGCAGTACTTGGTAAAGACAAAATACCAAGTGAGCCCAATGAAAGAAGAGAAATTATGAACTGGGTGTTTGAAACCCAAGTGCGAGAGAGACCAGGGGAAGGGAGTAATTCCTCTTGGTGATCTGGAACTGTGCTGACAATTGAAAAGATACCAGGAGAAGCGAATCATTCTCCTGGTAACCAACCCCAGGGGAAGGGAGGCATTATCCTAGTAAACCAGGTGGTATGAATTCTAGAGTCAAGCTACCAGGTGAAGGCAGTCATTTTCTTGGTAGTCAAGACCAGTGGAAGGGAGTCATTCCCCCTGGTAGTCAAGACCAGGGGAAGGGAATCATTCCCCCTGGTTGAGCGAAACGTTAACTTTTGTGTTGTAACCTGGGAAAGGAAGTCATTCCCTTTATCTGAGAAGGAGAACTGTTTTGAACTTTACCTTTTATGTGAGTTTTTCCTATGGGAAGGAAGCCATCCCCCTGGCATTGTGTAAGCTCTGAGAACAAGAAACTTGGAGGAGGAAGGCATTCTCGAGGAACCCAATAGTATGGTATGGTATTGTTTATTTATATAGCGCCTATACACAGGCAAGTGTTTCAAAGCGCTCAAGGAGGGTGCGGACATGGGGAGAAAACAAGCAGTCGCTCAGAGCCATTGAAATTTTGAGACGCTAATAGTCTGCACAGGCAGAATATGTGCGTGAAAAATACAATTAACAGTTTGGGAGACCGCAAATAGGCCTGTCGGCAATTCTGCACTTTTAACAGTGCAATTAAGGGGTGAAGATAAGGGAGAACAGACAGGCGATCTTCAGGCGGTGTGCGTATGGATTTAGCAAGTGCACAGAGGGTTACAAGGAGGGGGAGGATCAAGTGCACCCGGTCGGTTGAGACTGGGGTAAGTGCAGAGATATCCACTCTCTTGGGTTAATTTCTCAAGTGCGTTGAGTGTGGGTGGGGTGTAGGGCCCCGAGGCAAGTGCAAGAGAGGACTGGCGGGAGTCTCGATGACCAGTGAGCCTCTCAGGTACACCCGGCGGCCAGTTAGTCATGCTGTAAGGAAAGGGAGGGAGAGAGGGAAAAAACAGATCTGGGTTAACATGGTAGAGGGAGAGAGAAGGAAGAGAAGAGGAAAGTCTTGAGGACTTTCCGGAATTTAAGGCAATGCAGCTCAAGACGGAGGGCAGCAGGGAGGCTATTTCAGAGGGAGGCACCTGCTGAGGATAAGGATTTCCCTCCAAATCTCTGCTTGGAGAACCGGCTCACTCACAGAAGGTTGCAGGTAGATGAGCATTTAGGTAGGCAGCGTTGCAGGTAGATATGTCCCAGGCCCCAGACAGACTTATGAACAATGCAAAGAGTCTTGAATTTGATACTTGCAGCCACGGGGAGTCAGTGAAGGTATTTCAGCGCTGAAGAGATGTGGTCCCTGGGCTTAAGGCCAAGGATAAGTCTTACGTTTGTTTTCTGTATGAGTTGCAGTGGGCGCAGGGCAGAAGAAGGGAGGTTGAGGAAGAGGCTGTTGCAATAGTCCAGCCTGGAGAGAACCAGGGCTCTGTTGTAACGCTCACCTGATTCTCGCAGAGGCGCCGGTCTTGACTGGGCGACTACCGTATCTTCAAAGGTGATGTGTAGCACCCGGTTGGCTCTTTGGGCTGGACCTCTGTGCACTGTATGCCTGACTTGAAGAGTAAGATGTCTGCAGATAGAAAATATGGGATTAATGAACTGGGGTTATTGGGGTGTCCCTATCTCTTTCCTTTTCTCCTCTCCTGTAGAACCCCAAAGGTTAACGCTCTCACCTTAGGTAAGTGAATGCCGAGCTCTCCATCTGCCTCGGGGCAGGGTGCTGTAACCAGTTTCTTCACTGGATAGGTAGCGCAGGCCTCTTGACTTCAGAGGACTGCTGTCCGTCATTTACTGCACGAACGGTTAATTTCGAGTAATTCTAATGTCTTTAAAGTCTTTAGTAATGATGTCTCTTGTTTTGCAGGGTTCCGGCGATGGCGGATGATGGGCTGAAGTGAGTTGAAGATGGAGCCCGTGTGATGAATAGAAGCGCCTGGAAGCACGTAAGTAAGCGCTTGTTGCCTGCTTCACGATGCGCTCTAACTGTCTTTTTATTTTGCAGGTACAAGTTCGGAGTGGCTGCAGGGTGCCGGAATACCCACTGGGTTAGATGTGGAAAGGAGTAATGGCACGTGAGTATTAAAGTTCCCCAATGTCTTTAAACGCACCTTGTTTTGTCTTTCAGATGCGGGATGCAGCGCCGAAGGCCTCCGGAGCGTGCGAAGAGTTGGTAAGCTTTTGTCTTTCAGATGCCGGAATGCAGTGTGAAGACCTCCGGAGCGCACAAAGAGTAGGTAAGCCTTTGTCTTTCAGATGCCGGAATGCAGCGCGAGGCGTTGGTGACAGCCGATGGACCAGGTAAGTGAAGAGCTGTCACTGAAGACCGTAATGCTAACCTGTTCTTTCTTGTCTTTATAGGTGTTGCTGAAGACTGGATTCAGGATGGTAAGCCTTTTTCCTTAGGCCCATGATCAGATGCAGAAGACACGATGAGCGTTCTGCTGCAGAGGATGCAGAATAACGCAAAGCAAGATTCATCCATCGGGTGTGGTTTAAATAGCCTCCTGTAGTGCTTAGGTGTCTCCTTCCACAGCCACGCCTAGGTAAGAAAAGAGTTCCTGCTTTCCAGAAGAGTTCCAGTGTTCTGAATCTAGGGAGTGGCTCCTGCCCCACCCAACAGGAAAAGTAGTTCCAAACAGAAGAGGATCAGAGGCTCAACTGGCAGGCAAGTAAGCAGCATGGTCTGCTGCAGGTAAGTCCACCCAAGCATTATGAGCCCGGCGCTTCCAGCGCTGGGACTGGGCATATTTATGAGCCTGGTGCCACTGGCGCCAGGACTGGGTCCAAAAGGTCCCAATTGGGACTGGTTGGCACTCGGAACCTGGGTTATGGATCTGTTTCCAAGGGAGTTGGGAAAACCCTGACCTTTTGGAAGCAGAGATCATGACACCTGTAGACAGTGAGCCTCTGTGGGAAAGTGAGAAAAGGTAGAGTACCTCTGAGGAGGTGAAGGTGATAGACTTTTTAGAGATGTCTGAAATGTGAGAGGAGAAGGAGAGAGTGGAGTCAAAGATGACCCCAAGGTTTCTTGCTTCACAGGTGGGTGTGGGCGCAGGGACAAGGGAGGCCGGCCAGAGTGAAAGTGGGAAAGCGGGAGCAGGGGTCCGAATGCAAACAATCTCAGTCTTAGTGGCTTTGAGGCAGAGGTCTTTTGCTGAATAGTGGACAGTCAGATATCAGTGAGGAGGAGGAGGCAGCTGAGGGTAGCTTGAAAGTTGAGTGTCATCCGCATAAAACTGGAAGTTAGAGGGGAAAGTTGTAATCACACGTGTGAGAGCCGCCATATAGATGTTGAAGAACCAGGGGGATAGTTTAGATCTCTGGGGAATGCCACAGGTTGAAAAAGTGCTAGTCGAGTGAAAGGCTCCCGAGTTCCACCTGGGATGGGCGGTTGAAGAGGATGGGGGTTTATCACGCCAGATTCTGACCTGTGATTCCCAAGGAGTCACGAAGACGTGTGATCAGGGTGCCGTGGTTAACCATGTTGAAGGCAGAGGAGAGGTCAAGGAGAATGAGGATAGAGGGGGGTGTTAGTGTCAGAATTTGAGAGCAGGTCTTCACGGGTGTTCAGAAGAGCAGTTTCCGTGCCTCTGGATGCTCTAGAGCTAGATTGATGGTTGTGGAAGGAACCAATAGATTTCAGTGTGGAGGGTCAGCTGGGAAATAGCCAGTTTCTCCAGGAGTTTGCCCAAGAAAGGGATGATGGAGATAGGGTGGTGGTTTGCTGGAATGGAGGGTTCGGCAGAGGGTTCTTTGAGCAGAGGGTACGCAAGGGAGTGCTTCAGGGCAGTTGGGAAAGCTCCAGTGGCAAAGGAGAGATTGCAGAGATCAGCCAAGGCTGCGGCGAGGAAGTCAATATTGTCTTTAATGGTTTTGGAGGGAGAGGGGTCCACCTGTTTGGATGAAATCTTCATAGATCGACTTGACTGGTGACCTCATCCGGTATGATGGACGAAAGAGAATAGAGTGAAGAAAACTACGGGCAATAAGGAATTTTGAAGTTTGAGCTGTAACCTTTCCTTGTGAGCATTGCAACTGGGAACTTTGTGTTGTGCTTTGAAAAGTAATTGAGACCTGGGGAAGAGAGTCATTCCCCCGGGTAAAGATTCTGCCTGACAGTTGGAACTGTGAACTGCTGTCCAGAAGAAGGGAGTCAGTTCTTCTGTACCAGTAAGATCCACTACCCTTTTAGGTTTAGTATTTGGTGTAAGGGACAAAATCCGGGTTTTGATTCAGGACATTGAAGTATTGATTTGCACTGACATCCTGACAACACACTTAGTATTTTAAGTTGAGGCAGGGCAACCCATCTTAGAGTTGGGGAAAGCTAGGTTTTCTCTTTATTTTCTGCCAACAATCACGCCACTAGTGTTTCAGTCTCCTCCTTCTGCATCCTTACAGGACCTAAACTTAGTGGTGACGGCCCTCGCACACAAGCCAATCAAACCAATGGCATCAGTTGATTTATATTTAGTCACCCGTAAAACCTCCTTTTTAATGGCAATGACTTCAGCCCATAGTAGCAACAAGCTTTAGCTACTAATAAACGATATATTTCTTTTCAGAAGGAGAAGGGGTTAGTTACTGTGGACAAATCTGTCCTTTTTACCCATGGTAGTGTCTGACTTCCATATAAATCAGGCATTCGCATAGTGTTTTTTCCAGACCCACAATCAGAGGCCGATGGAATATTGCACATACTTTTACGTCCCTTCCCCTTTCCTCCAAACTGCATGGGGCGTCCCTTCCTAGAGGCGGAAGATGGAACCTTTTTCACCAGAAAAAACCTTCTTCCCCTTTAAATATAGAGTTGCGCAGGGGTGTGGCCCTGGGAGTGTGTGCTACCTTGACTCTGCCACTGGCACCACACCTCAGTCCCCGTTTCCACATCGACGGGAACAGGCCGATTTGATATGATAGGTTATTTATAATGCGCTCAATACCCAGAGGTTTCTAAGCGTGGACCCGGGGATCGAACCTGTGTTGCTCCGTGTCTTCTTGCTTTCAAGGCAAGCACTTTGCCCCTTAGATTTCCCCCCGAGATGCCAGCGCTCCTGGGTTTGGCCCTGTCATGTAATACCACGCGCTCTTCCCCGGATTCTTCTATCTTTTTGTCTTCTTTTTGTCATTCAGGTACTTTGGCGTCACGCTCCTTCCTGGCGCATGTCGACTTCAGCGGGCTTCAGCAGGTGTCGAGCCTGCGAGGGGCTCTTTCCTACGTCCGACCCCCACGCTCTTTGCCTTAGCCTCCTTGGCCCCGACTACCGCTTGGAAGGTTGTACCGCATGCGACGCACTGACTCCACGCGCACTGAAGAACAGGCTAGCTAAGTGGAGGGAGCTCTTCGAAAGGTCGCCTCCTGAGGACTTGAAGAAGTTCGTCAGACAGGGATCGAGGCCCAAGGGAGGGCTGCTATTTTCCATCGCATCTCGTAAGGGCGACTCCTTCCCGAGGAAACGCTCGAGCGGGAAGAACCTCTCGGGTTCTTGTACCAGCACACGCACCAAGGCTAGTCCAGCTACTGGCCTCACGGCCGAGGGGGTCATCCGATCCATCCGGACACAGTGCTGAGGGACCGCAAGGTTCTTTTACCGGGTGTACACCCAAGGGGCAACGCCCTAGTACCGGCTCAATATCTGAGGGAGCGCCTGCACGCAGCACCATGAGCAACACTGCCAAGGGCAATACGCCTTCCAGGCCTAGATCTGAGGTGCAGGGTAGGCCTAATGCTCCACCACCAAGAGTCCTGGAGGATGCTGGGCCCAGGGAGCCATGCACCATGACTTTGGCTCATGCCACGCAGCTCGACAAAATGGCCGCCGTGCAAGACAACATGACCGTTTGTCCGATGCCACTCCCAGGAACAGAGCAGGCGAGTGAACGAGTTTCAAGGTGGGACTGGTGTCAACCAGGTATGTGGCCTACAGTTTATCCATCAGCAGCGCAGGGCAGGTTTCCCTCACAACCTAGACAGAGTGTGCTTCAGCCCCAGCAGCCCCCAGCCACTCCGTCAATATCACCTGTTACCTCTTCAGCCTCCGAAGAAAGGTTCTTTGAAAGGTTCCTGGCGCTGATGCAAACCCCCCAGATGGGGGCCATCCTGTGGGATGCAGTCAGGGTCTTGCTCCCTCCGGTCACTCCACCAGCACCCATAGTCATTCCTCCCATGGCTCTGGCGCCACAGGCCCCAGCGCAGCCCCTGCTGCCCCTGCCGGGTCCTTTGATTCCAGCTCCCCTGCCTCCCACAGTACAGGCAGTTCCACATCAGCCTCGAAACCAGCCTCTGGCTTCGGTCTCCACACCGTAGCCTCTGGCACCCAGCACTCCTCCCGCTCCAGACCAGACAGACACTCGGGTGGACACAGATGAGGAGGAGGACCCTGACACGCCGTTGTCAGCAAAGGTCTTCCATGAGCAGCTTGCAGGTTTGGCTGAATATCTGGGCCTTCCTCAACCTGAGGTCGAGCAGCCCAAGGAGGGGGTCTTAGCAGAAGTCCTCACCCTACGACCCCCTACCAAAACAGGTATCCCGATGCAGAAGGACGTAGTTGACTTGGTCAAGAAGGGGTGGCTCAAGCCCCACTTGGACCAACCTGTCAATCGGCATCTCGATGCCAAGTATAGACAGATGGAGGCGGATCCATTCTTGCTGTCGGCATACCCTCATCCGCACTCTACGGTGATCGATCCAGCGTCTCTTTATTCTAAGCCTCAGTCGTCCTCGGCCACCTCGTCCTCGGGACTGCTAGGCAAGGAGGAGAAGATCTTGGAGGCATACAGGAAGAACCTGTACTCCAACACCTCCCTGCACCTGCGTCAATCCAACGCGGATGCCATTCTGGCAGCCGCTAACCAGAGGCTTTGGCGGGAAATAGCGGACTTCCTTCCAGAACTCCCAGTGCAGAGCCAGGCATGCTTCAAAGCGGGTCTAGGAGAAGCCAAGCTGGTAGCGCAGGACATCATGGAGTCCACCGTGGCCCACATTGATACCTCTGGCCGGGCCATTTGCATTGCCATGGACATGAGAAGGACGGCCTGACTTTGGGCTACTAAATTTAACCCTGATGTCCAGGAACGCCTATTGGACCTTCCATTCGAGGGTAGTGACCTCTTTCACTCTACCACCGAAAAGGAATTAGATAAAAGAACAGCAAAGTCTTTATCGTAAAGAAGGCCACAGCCAAGGCATACACCCATTCGCATTCTCAAAGGTACAATGGAGTGGCACAGTTCAATTATCCACTCTCTATTTCGAAGTATACTATCATTATCAAGTTCTATGGCTTGAAATTGTAGTTCGCGTATTTTCTTCTGTGACAGACTTTAATTTGATTAATTCATCATAGTTTCCTGTTGTCTATATCTCGTTCCTATATGGGCTAGTTCGTCCTGTCTAATGCATGAATTTACTCTAATGTTGACCTTAGGGTTAGTCTTACTAAGGACAGTGCTCATGTGGGTGTGGGCCATGTCTGGTGTATCTTTGAAGATACTCTGGATGTCAACTAAAACAGAGTCTAAAACACCATTGTTCTTCAGAGCTATCTTCTTTCTCGCTGTGGTAAGTTTACGGACCCGCTGCCAGGCAGGAGAAGCAGAGTTGTGCTCATTCTCTGTTGAGCCATACAGATATAAGCGAATATCATTAGCCTTTTTCTTTACCTTACTCTTTTTATTTGTTGGTCCCTCTTCAGCAGCGTGAATAGCCACCACATGTTCGGTGTTGGTGGCATTCGCTGTAGTTTAGGGATGGTCTGTGTGAGATTCTTGGGGTGGCTTAGGCCAGGGAGTATATTTGCTGTGTCTCCATCTATGGGCGTTGCCTGATGATCAGGAATGATGCAGCCATTATTAACCTGTGTGTGTCTTTTCTCCCTGTACATAACTGCTTAATGTTCTTACCTTGCTTTTTACCCTTTCTAAGTTTATTTCTATTGCTATGCTGTGTTGTAGTCTTTTTGTTTTGCGAAGTCTTTTTCATACTACTCTCACTTACATTATATCTCTCTAGCAATTAGTTATGAATCACATATCCTAAGGGTCTTGCATCAGCACCATTCTGAGGTGCAGTGCACACATGCATTCTTGCCTCTTCCGTATTCATACTACAATCGCTCATTACTATTCTACCCTTAGTAATACTTTTGTGCAGTAATAGAGAATGTACATCCTATTCTCACATTTATCAACAAGGGTTGATAGTAAGTTTTTAAGCGCTTCAAACATTTCATGTGACCTCATACTAGTGTTACTAACGTCTTGCTCATTGATATCTATGCAGCTTGACTCAACTATTAGCCCTGTAGCATCATCGATTTCAAATCTAATGATATTTTCAGGTCTCATCAACATATCATTAGCATGTGAGGGTAACTCATGAGGTGATAAAACACCCTGTTTGTTAGGGCACATCACTTCTACACTAGCCATCTCTTCTAGACTATTCATAGGCTACATTGGCTTGTATGATGCGTCAAGAGATTCTTTAGCACCTCGATCCATAACCTCTATGATTTCAAGCTCCACTTGGGCGGATGTGTTAGCCTCCCCTGGAAGCTCACAAACTGCTGGATTGCTTGCCCCGTCACAGCCAGGGCACCGTTAAGAGAGTTTGAGCAGTCGGCAGTGGTGACATCAGAATGATTCTTAGACCCAATTAATTCCCCATTTCGAACTACACCAGTATAAGCCCTCCAAGTTAGAGGTTCTAGAGAGCAGACCATCTGGTGGTCACATATGTTCTCATCAGATCTTATAGCACCCGATTGATTCAATACATGTGAGATTAATTTAGAGCCTATACATGGGAGAGCTAATAAGATTGCGATAGGATTAAGTGCACACTCTTCATCAATGTTACTCAACTTATTCCGCTCCCGTCTCTCCAGGCACTCTTTCTTGAAGAAAAAAAAAATAAGTCATTTTTGATAAGTTTGTTTCATTTAACTGGGCCAGGTTTGTAGATTGTTTTACGAGCACAGGCTCTGCTTGCACGTTTCGGCCATTCCACAGCAACAATATCCAAGCGCTTTTTATGCATGACTGTATCAACTGTATTCGTCATCATTGCTTCGTTAGTAACAAGAACTACAGACTCAGGCAGCTTGGGCTCCATCAATAAGGTGAATTGTGTTACAGAGCTACAACAAATCCAGGCAGCGGGCGGGAGAGAAAAACTGATGACAGGGGCACTAGTACTGCTCACGTAACTGGATGAAGATCAGTATTATCCTGATAGTGAAATGTACATCTGTTACGTGCTCATTTACTAGCGAAGGAAAGAATTATTTCTCAATTGGTTCTGTGACTTTGGGAAAAAGAATAGCAGAGGTTAGTAGTGGAGGCAGGCCCTTACTATGAGCATTCGCACAGGAGAGGAGGCCATGCTGACAAAGGGTGTGGGGGGGTGCTGTGAGCTGCCAAAACACACCAGGAAACAGAGTGGGGGGGGCAGGAAAGATGCAGACAGGCATACAGTGGGGATCAGGTTCCAAATCGAATAAGCTACACAGGAGAACAGGGTTCCCTTATTAGGGGTAGGCTGATGCTGTTGCTGCAGCGAACAGCAAACAGCATTCCAGCGCGCACTTCTGCCGATGCACGGATGCGTGTGCGCCCGGACTTACTTTGTGAAGCAAGATCAAAGGGATGAGGCTAAGGTAACCAACAGCAGTATGATGTACCAGCTACCAAAATCTTTTGCTTCAGAACATCTATCCAGCCAGCAAACAGCACTTCACTGTGCACTTCCGCCGACACTACTAGGACTGCCTTATTATTTGATGGTCGAAGCTTGATCCCATCTTAGATTTAGGTTTAGATCAGGAGTTTTTCCAACCTCCCTGTACAGTTTAATAAACACCCTTGAACTGTGATCACTTTTGTCTGTCTTTACAGTTGCCACTATGAGTTCCTTGCAATAACAAGACCTTTTTTCCTCTTTAAGCAAAGTCGAATCTGGTTTTGCATTGCGGTTACTGTGGTACTGTGTACTGTGTCCCATTAGGCTCTCTCCCACTCTCTAGATCGGAACCCTGCTGGGGGTACCACTGTACTGTTGTGTGTCTCCTGTCTGCTCCTCCTGTGTGTTCCCTACTGTGTGACCCCCACCCCCTCTGCGCTTCCTGCGTTGTGCGGCGCTGGGCTGTGTCTCCCTTTCGCTCTCCCCCTCTGCCTACTTTCTGCCTTGCACCCTCTATGGTGCTTTCCGTCTCTCCCATCTTCTCTAACGGCTACTCTATCTCCTATCCTATCCTATCCCTCTCACTAAGTCTGAAAGGAAGAATTTCAAGAAGGACATCCTGGTCTCCAACCCAGGCCTCCCTATCACTGATACTTACATCAGTGCTTCTTCCAGACAGACTGTCACCGACATCTTCTTTCTCGTTCCCGCACCAGACCTATGGATCCCTCATATGGTCTCCGCTCTCTCCCCTATCTCTTCCTCTCCCATTAATGGTGGCACTCGGTGGGAGGTCATCTTGGCCTCCTTCCACTTTTCCAAGACCATCATTAATGTCTATCTAAATGGCACAGTCTTGGTTCAGGACCCTCAGCCCAATCTCCTCCTGTTCGATAGATGTCTCCCGCGTCTTATCAACTTCCTTCTCCTGCTACTCCTCCTAGCACCTCTCTGACTCCTATGCCATCTCCTGCTACCACCTCGGGCCCACTCTCAGGGCCCACTCTCAGGCCCCTCTACCACTTCCGCTGGGCGTACCTCAAGCCTGTTGCCCAACCCAGAAGACCAACCTGCTCCACGTCGCTACTCTCAACTCTCGCTCTGCTGTCAAACACTCCTCTGTCATCTGCCACCTCCTCGAAGAAGTTGGCCTGAATGTCCTCGCTCTCACCGAGACATGGTTCATGGCCAAGTTTTGACTCTCTCCTCCCTCCTCTCCAAGCCCAGAACCAACTGACCCAGAGGTGGAGTAGCTCTGATCTTTCCGGAGTGGGCCCCTTCTGTCATTCCCACGCAGGCTTACTCTTCCTTTGAATGCCTGATCTGCAGGCTCTCTATCTCTCCTGGCCTCTCTCTGACTGTTGCCACCATCTACAGGCCTCCTGGCCACGTTGCTCCCTTCCTCCCAGACTAGGCTGACCTCTACTCCTCTCTCCTTGCCTCTAACTCTGAACTTCACCTCCTCGGAGACCTCCACATCCACCTGAATGCTTCTAATCCATCCTCAGGGTTCTTCCGCAACCTCTGCAACACTCTCTCTCTTTGCATTCTTCCCTCTTGTCCGACACACTCTGCTGGACACACCTTCGATGTTATTACCTCCTCAGACAAATCCCTCTCTAACCCTCTCAGTACTCCTCTCTCATGGACTAACCACTTTCTGCTTTTCTCTCACCTGAAACTCTGTCCCTCAGGCAAACCCTGTCCCAGAACTGCCACCTACCTTCTCGTTCCTTCAGCCCATGAATCGTGTGTCAGTGGATGCCTTTGACTCTACTTTCTCTGCTCCTCCTACTCCTGCAGCTGACTCACACTCTGACACAGCTCCTGCAAAGCCATCAAGGACCACATGGAATACCCTCGCTCCAGCCTTGGCCGATTTCTGCAATCACGCTTTCGCCTCTGGATCCCTCCCCTTTCTCCTCAAGCACTCCCTGGTGTACCCCCTCCTTAAAAGGCCTTCTGCCGACCGTACCTGTCCGGCAAACTACCGATCTCTATCACTCCTTTCCTGGGCAAACTCCTGGAAAAGCTGGCCCTCTCCCAGCTTACTCTCCACACTGAATCTGTTGGTTGTCTCTGAGACCATCAGTCTGGCTTCAGAACAGCCAGAGGCACGGAAACTGCTCTCCTGAACACACGTGAAGATCTGCTCTCTGATCTTGATTCCAGCCTTCCTTCTGTCCTCATCCTCCTTGACCTTTGCTTTTGACATGGTCAATCACGCCATCCTGATCAATCGACTCCACGAGAACCTGTGCATCACGGATCAGGCCCTGGATTGGTGGACCTCCTTCCTCCTGGACCAACCCTCCCAGGTCCAACTTGGGTCCTTTCCCTCCACCTCTCTCTCCACATGTGATGTTCCCCAGGGCTCTAGCCTCTCACCTTAGCTCCTCAATGTCTACTTGGCCCCTTTGGCCCACCTGATCTCTACCTCCTCCTCTAACTTTCAGTGTTATACAGAAGATAGTCAGCTCTCTTTCAGGCTCCCCTCAGCCTCCTTTGGCGCTCATTCCTGACTGTCTATCAGCGATTCAGGATTGGTGTGCCGCCAACAATCTCTGCCTTAACGCCAGTAAGACGGAGATCCTTCTCATTGGGACCCCTGCTCCTGCTTTCACTCTCTCACGCGGCCCCCTCCTTGCACCCACTTCCTTCACCTTCCTGTGAGGTAAAAAACCTTGGTGTCATCTTCAATTCCACTCTCTCCTTCTCTCCTCACATCATGGGCCTTGCCAAGAACGCCCACTAACAGCTGCACCCTCCTCAAAGGTATTCTTCCTTTTCTTACTTTCCCCCAGGAGCTCGCTGTCTCCAGAGCCCTGGTTCTCTCGAGGCTGGACTACTGCAACCACCTCTTTCTCAATCTGCCTTCCTCTACTCTCTGCCCTTTTTAGCTAATCCAGAAAAGGACTGCAAGACATATCCTTGGCCTCAAGACCAGGGACTGTATCTCTCCAGCCCTAAAATCTTTCCAGTGGCTCCCGTTGGCCGCAAGGACCAAGTTCAACACCCTTTGCATGTTCCAAATGGCTTTCAGGGGCGTCGGGTCCCGCACTACATCCAACTCTCTCTTCCAAAATACCTTAGTTCTCGAGCCCTTCGCTCAGCTACCTCCAACTCTCTGAAGTCCAGACGTTTCTCCAGGCAGAGAGTGGGGGATAGCTTTCTCTTCTGCAGATGCCTCCCTCTGGAATGGCCTCCCTGTCCCTCTTAAACTTGAGCTGGACCACCTGAAGTTCTGGAAGCTGTCTGCATCTTTCCTGCCGCCCCCCCTCTGTTTCCTGGTGTGTTTTGGCACCTCACGGCACCCACCTGCCTGCTGCACCAACTGGTTGTTTGGTTACCCTGAGTGTCTAACTGGGTACCAGGCTCCTCCATGATCAGTCGCCCTTGCGCTGCCTGCGGTCCTACTGCGCACTTCGGGCCTGTAACTGTAACCTCTACAGCCCCCTACCTCCATGCACTCACCCAAAGCCATGCTGCCCTGGCTGCACTCCTTCAGTGCAATGCTGCTCTGGTTGCACTTCCCCTTCCCTCTCCCTGGCACTTCCCCCTCTCATTCCCCCTGCACTTTTGCGCTGTCGCACTTGCACAATCCAAATGACACAAGGCCCAGTAAGATTGTTCCTCTTGTCCTCCCTTTGTCTTCCCCCCTTGTCTTGTCGCGCCTAGACACACTTACAGCCACGTTATAAATGACATATCATATCATACTGTATTGCTCCTTGAAGCTGTGGTCTGAGCCTTCCTAAATGATTGCTGATCCTTGAATTTTTAGATCTGTGTTTTTAATTTAGTTATTTTCTCCTAGAGCTTAGTTTTATAATTACTTTTTCAAAACTGAATTATATACTTATTTATTATTATTTAATTCTAGTTTTGTTCCTGAACAGTAGAGGTAGTTGAACAACTTTGCTGCGCTACACATTGTTTTACACAGATTTGCGTTCTAGCGACAAAAGAAACGCTGTACTCTCCCAGCTCCAGACGTGGTGATGGGCGCACGTTGCCAGACCAGGCACGTGTTCCTCACTGCTGTCAGGTTCTGTCTCATCTGGATCTGCAGAAGCTGCTGATCCCCATAGACCCACTTGGGTGTCTTTACAGCTGACTATGTTTTCACAGCTGAACCCAAAACACCCTACGGGTAAAGGGGAAGAGGACAAAATAACAAAAACACTGATTTCCTGTCTTCCTGGGTATATGGAGATACGAAGAAATGAGAAGAAATTAATATATGTAATATCATACACCTTTGCACAATCCTGGTAAACATATTTTTAAACCTCCTTCCTGTTACCTGCTTAAAGCTGGGAGGATAACTCAATTTCGAATGGATTGTGTCCTCCCACGTATTCCTCATCTTTGATACAACCAAATCTGTTTGCAACTTGCTTTGGAATTTGATTTTCATAGGGTGGAGCGTTGTGCAGCGTCGAGCCGTGGTCTTCGACGGCCTCTGTAGCATCCCTGATGATGTTGATGCTGGTATATGAAGCACACGTGCTGACAGTTACCTCAGTTCCTTTTTTTCTGCATTGCTGCGTGCTTCAGAACTTCGCCTCAGCAAAAATTCTGCTGTTTTTCTTCGATCAAATTGATTCAATACTGATCAATGGAGAGACCAAAGTCCTTGCCCGGGCACTGGCTAACAGACTGCTCCAGGTGATAGTCACTTGTCCACCAAGATCAATGTGGACTCATGCCAAACAAATCTACCCACATGAACTTACGCAGAATCCAGAGCCTCAGAGATACCGTGTCCACTGGCTCTCCTGGCGGTTGACTTTGAGAAAGCATTTGACTCTGTGGGGTGGGAGGCCCTGTGGGAAATTATGGCCCAGATGAACTTTGGCTAAGACTTCATCTCCTGGGTTAGACTCCTATACGCATCCCCAGAGGCAACCGTGAGGGTGAACGCCAAGTCATCTAGACCATTTCCTCTGGGCCGAGGAACCAGACAGGGATGCCCCTTTCCCTCTCCTATTCTTGCTCGCTATCGAGCCACTAGCAATCAAACTCAGATCGAATAAAAGCTGGTCCGGATTTGCCTGGCCAGGGGGAGGAGAAGATCGGCTCTCATTATATGCAGACAACCTCCTCATATATCTTAGTAATCCTGTCACTTCATGTCCGATTGTGTCCCACATCCTTAAGGAATACCAAACCTTTGCTGGTCTGAAGGTGAACAAGCTCAAAACTATCTACTTCCTGATCCAAGGCGGCGAAGCCACGATCCCCGAGACTTGCCCCTACCACGTTTGTATCCGGGAGTTTAAATACCTGGGCATACGCATTGGTCCGACCCTAGACGGATTCCTCCAACTCAACCTACAACCCGTACTAGATAGGTTTAGCAAGGATGTCTCCCACTGGCAATCGCTCCCCTCTCATTAATGGGCAGGGCAGCTCTGTTTAAAATGATGACATTCCAACGACTCCTATACATTCTGCAAAATGCTCCGCTTCCCATCCCCCATGAAACCTTTGCACTCATAGACAGGAACCTACGTGCGCTGCTTTGGGGAGGGAAACAACCCGGAATCGCCCTTACTACACTCCAACGCTCTGTATGGGAGGGAGGTATTGGACTACCATGCATACGCACGTACTATCTAGCAACACAGATAGGGGTGGTAAATGAATGGCTACATGCTGAGCCCAAAATACCACACATCTGCATTGAAACAGAGGCTATGCTCCCAGTGCCGCCCCTGCAGGTCCTACACGCCACCAACAACCAATTCCCGAAAATACCAAGAATGTCAAGCCATATCCACCATGCCTGGAGGGACGCACACAAACGCATTGGCTGGGGGGCAAAACCAACATGGCACACCGCACACCTCCCATAAATAAGGAGAATGGGCTGTTTCGAGAATTGGGGAACACGAGGGATAACCACACTGGCACACGTGATCCAAGAGGGACGCCTGCTAGGGTTTGATACTCTGCAAGACAAATTTGGTCTGGCACCTATGGACCAGTTTCGACACACACAGCTTGCTCACGCCATACACACCCAGTTTCCAGACATAACCACTATACCCCTTGCTCCCACATAGAGACCAACATTTTCCCGCAACGTATCCCCTCCAAAGTCACCTCCACGCTCTACCAGGCCCTTAACTCCTTTGGTGCTAAAGAACTTGATAAGCTGAAAGAAAGGTGGGAAAGAGATTTGGGCGATCTGGAACCAGAGGACTGGGTAGACACACTGATGTCCCCCCCGAGAGATAGGTATCGAAGCCAAACTTAGATTGATACAACTCAGAATACTTCACTGCTCATACTACTCTTGCACAGCCCTGGCCAGTTGGGGAGGAACCGGAGATGAGACATGCGTCCGATGCAAACAGGAGACGGGCACCTTCTTTCACATGATCTGGGACTGCCAAGTGCTACAAGCCTTCTGGGGTGAGTGCATCAATACAGTTTCCACTATAGTGGGAACGCCAATTCCAAAAGACCCCAAAATGACACTCTTGGGAATTTACGAGGAGGTCGACCTACCTAAGCATGAAAAATCTTTCCTGGCGGTGGCACTGGGTGCAGGGAAACGAATCATCGCAGCAAACTGGTGCTCGGCAGACCCAATAAGCTTGAACCGTTGGATCAACGAACTAAGTAGGTGCGCATCTCTGGAGCGCCGTATCTACAATGCGAGGGGCTGCCACCAAAAATTTGAAAAGATATGGGGGAAATGGCTGGATGTTTACTGAGGCACATCCCCTCCCTACCCTCCTCATCCCCCTTCCCTCCCCCCTCACCCTCCCCTTCACCCCTCTCCTAACCCAAAGACATGAGATGTAACCAGAACTGCCATCTATTATCTGTTCTGCAGATGTATCATTGATATCCCCATGACCTTGTCACCCTCTACTGACAATACTGCCGTGATTTTCTGATGAATGCCTATGTTTATGTTGTTTTGTTGTTAAAATTGAAATAAACAGTGTTATAAAAAAAAATGGATTCGATGTTTGTTCAAACCGGAAAATGGGTTTCAAACCGTGTACAGACTGTTGGGCAAAAATGTCCATAACCGACCTTGACCGTATCTGTATGTGATGTTTGGGGACAGGCCAGAAGGTGGATGGCTGTGGCCCATGTCAATCCATGACAGTCAAGGCCTTGCGGGAAAGGAAGGGGAAACTTAATTCAGGTAAGCCCTCTCCCATATCCCCACCCGTTACCACGTCAAAAAGAAAGACTTTCCCCAAATCGAGGTATGTTTCTCCCGAGAGAAATCGTCCGAAACATCAGAGACACTCAAGATCCAAATCACAATGCTCATCGTTGTCAATTCACAAAAAGAGTAAAAAACGATGTGGCAGATCATCAATGTCTTCTTCTTCTTCTCCTAAAAAAGTGTCATTCCCTACGAAAACTTTGACTCCGGCGGAATGGGAACATTTCTGTATAAAAATGCTTGACATTTTTCAGTGGCAGGCTCCTCCGAGTACCCCTCTCAAGGAGACAGCGAAAACAGGCCACCCCTCCGCATCTGAGAAGACCAGATGGAGTCTCATGTGTCCTTCTCGAACGCATCAGAGCCCGGGAAGGGAGACTCCTCGACGTGAGTCTTCATTGGCACATAAGAAAATGCCAGCTTCTACCCCCTCGAAGCCTTCATCTCCGGTATCAAAGCCTTCTTTGAGTTTATCGTTGAGTTCATCGCCTGAACCTTCGAGGCATGTTATACATTTTAAGCTATTGAAGCATGGAGAAAGTCGTCGAACTGCTCAACACCTTTGATGTCATCAGAGAATTCTGTACCACCAAAGATGGTAAAGCCAATTGGCCAACCGACCAAGTCATACAATCCCATGCCTCAAACTGATTTCTTCAAGTCTATGGGTTCCATATTCGAAGAAGATGAGGAGGAAGATCAACCTGCTTTTGGTTATAAATTTGGAACACCCAATGTTCCAGGGGAACTTATTTCACCAGAGTCAAAGATGCAAAATCTGGTGGAGACTCTTAAAGAGATCAGCAGCTGGCAGACATCTCCAGAAACCGACTTTGGTAACCCAGAGGTAGCTGGTTATGCTGATCCTTCCTAGAGGTGAGTTATATGTAAAGTGGCTGAATATCTGGGGTGGTCAAGACCTGCAGCTAATTTGGAAATGGATGACCCCAAAGATATTTTAGATAGTGGTGCAGTTAAATAGGCTGTATTATCTTTTTATGCTGCCTTAAGAATGAGAGTTATGGAAAATTGGTTGAAGCCAGATTTCATAACCCCTGTAAATAAACTTTTAACAAAGAAATACAGAACAACTTCTGTTGACCCTCCTTAACAGGCATCCAACACCTGCGAACCTAGTTGTCCAAGCAGCAAGTTTCATTAAAATCCGCAGCTTACCCTTCAACTTCCGCTGATACGGAGGATAGGAAAGTGGACTCTTTGGGTGAGAGAATGTTTAGTGCAGGAAGCATGGCACTGAAATCGGCCAATTCAACAAATGCTTTTGCAAAATATACTCGCACCCTTTGGGTGAAGCTGCCCTTGTAGCAGACCACATAGAAAGTGAAGGCTTTTTAAGCTTAATACAGGAGGCGATCTTTGCAGTCTAGCTTGGACACAGTGAACTAGGTAAGTAGATCCATGGCTGCCAGTACCGTACTTAGGTGCATGTCATGGCTCAGTAAGTCAGAATTTTCGGCAGATGTTCAGACATGTTTGCTGGACATGCCTTTTGATGGAACATTTCTTTTTGGTGAAGAGGTTTACAGCTTGGAGAAATTGCAGGCTTCTAGGGCAGCAGCTAAATCTTTAGGGCCGGCAATCAGGCAACCACAACCTTCAGAACAAGGATGGAGAGGACGTCCTTTTTGTTTCCATCACTAGAGGAAGAGGGCAATTCTCGCAATGGGGTCAGAGGAGAGCTCCATGTGGCAAAGGCAGAGCAGGTAGAGCTTCTTGTGCAACACTTGCAGAGTTACCCTCAGCTGCTTGTGGAGCAGCAAAATAACTCCCTCTGGTTTGTGGTAGGAGGCAAACTGTCATATCGGGACATGGCAGGATAGCTCAGCGTCAACGTGCTCGCCTTGGAAGCATAGACGACATGGAGCAACACTGGTTCGATCCTTGGCTCTGTGCTTAGAAACCTCTGGGTATTAAGCGCGTTACAAGTAACCTATCATATCATATATCTCTGGAGTTGGCGAAGCATAACTTCAGAAGCATGGGTGCTACAAACGATCGCAGACGGTTACTGTCTTCCATTCCTAAAGAAACCCCCAGATTGCACCTCGAAAACCAGATCAACATTGGTTACAAATCCGTTTCCTTAAACAGGAGGTTCTCATCCTGCTGGAGAAAGGTGCACTAGAGGTACCTGTGGCAGAAAGAAGCCAATGTTGGTACTCTCCCTACTTCCTAATTCCCCAGAAGGACGGAGTAGTGTGACCCATCTTGGACTTGAGATGCTTGAATAAGTTCCTCAGGAAGGACAAGTTCAAGATGGTAACTCCTTTGCAGATCCTTCAGGCCCTTCGACTCCAAGATTGGTTGGTGTCATTGGACCTTCAGGGAGCTTACTTTCATGTGCCCATACATCAGAAGCACAGAAAGTATTTCAGGTTGGAGGTTCTCATTATCAGTGTCGGGTTCTGCCATTCGGGTTCACCTCACACCAGAGGGTCTTCACCAAGCTTATGCAGTGGTGGTAGCAGGTATAAGGAGGGAGGAGAACCACATCAACCCCTACCTGGACGACTGACTGATCAGGGCTGTTTCTCCGGAACAGTCACAGAATCATCTCAGTCGCACCTGCCACTTCCTCCACGAGCTGGCCTTCTCTCTGAACTTCATGAAGTCCCGCTTAACACCTTAACAGACGCTTCAATTTATTGTAGCAGTCCTAGATTCAGCCTCAGTGTAAAGCTTTGCCACACGAGTTAAGGGCTCAACACCTCTTGCGGATGGTTCCAAAATTCCACAGTGCCCAGCATCTTCCAGCCTACGACTTCTTAAGGTTGCTAGGCCTCATGGCATCCTGCATTTTTCTGGTGCCAGAAGCCCATCTGGGAATTAAATCCCTTCAATGGGCTCTCAGATCCCAGTGGTCTCAATTCTCCGGCAGAATGACAGACCTTCTCCAGGTCCTGACAAAGGTCGCTCAGGATCTCCTATGGTGGGCCAGCCGAGAGATTGTGATGAGAGGAGAAACCTTTTGGCAACCATGGCCGGAGATGACAGTTGTGACGGACTCCTCCCTCACTGGATGGGGTGCGCACATGAAAGATCTTTCAGTAAGCAGACACTGGTCTCAGCTGGAGTCCAGGCTCCATATCAACCCATAGGAGCAGAGGGCAATAAGACTGGCGCTGATGGCCTTTCCGCCCTCAATATGGGGGAAAAGTGTCCTGATAATGACGGACAACATAGTGGCCATGCATTACCTCAACAAGAGAGACAATGCAGCTCTGGTTCTGGGCACAGAGAGAAGGAATCACTCTTTTGGTAGTTTATCTAGCCTGAGAAGAAAACACAGCAGCGGACACTTTGACCAGGCAAAGCACAATCTCCCATGAATGGGAGCTAGCTCAGTGAGTCCTTCTGGAAATCTTCGCCCTTTGGGGAACCCCTCAAGCGGATCTGTCCACGGCCTGTATCAGCCAGACGTGCAAGCTGTTCTGTTGTGGGGAATTTCCCAAAGGAGAAGCTTTAGGGGACACATATGTAGTGGAGTGAGAGTTTCCACTGCTGTACATGTCCATCTGCCCTCCAATTCGTCTTCTCCAAAGAAGAGGACCTGCTCTTGCAAGAGGGAGGTTGCCTTCTTCACCCAGAAATCAGGACTCTCAACCTTCATGCCTGGTGTCTGAATGGGTGAGATATAAGAATTGTGACCTTCCGGAAGACGTGACGGAGGTGTTGCTTTCGGCTAGAAGACCAGCTAAATCCCTGTACTGCTGCTGTTGGAACAAGTTTTGCTGCTGGTGTAGGGAAAAGAAAGTTGATCCTTTTACATGTAAACTTCCCAATGTTCCATCTTTCTTACTCCACTTCACCCACTCTGGGTTACAAGTGGCCACAGCGAAGGGCTACTTGGCAGCACTGTCAATTTTCAAGAGATCTCCAGATGAGGGATAATACTTTAAAGTGCTGATTGTAGTACAATTTCTTAAGGACTTAACACATTTGTTTCTGCCTACTCCGTTTATCGTACCAACATAGTATTGAAATGTCTTATGGGAGCTCCTTTCGAGCCCTTACATTTTTGTCCATAGCGAATGCTCATTATAAAGACGGCCTTTTTAGTAGCTATCACGTCTGCCTGCGGGGTAAGTGAGCTACAAGCTGTCTTCTAAGCCTCCTTTTGTGACATTTTTCAAGGACAAGGTAGTTTTAAGAGTTCAATCATCCTTTCTTACGAAAGTTGTGTCAAGTTTCACCTTGCACAACATATTGTATTACCAACTTTTTATCCCCCTCCGCATCCATCAAAAGAGGAGGAGAGACTCCATCCTCTGGACCCTAAAAGGGTATTTAGTTACTACATTACACGAACAGCAAATGTCTGTCAGGATGACCAGCTTTTTGTTCAATATGTTGGCTTAGCGTTCACAGAACAAAACATTTCCACATGGATTGTCATGTGCATAACACAATGCTGCTCTGTGGCAGGCAAAGATTTGCCCAAAGGTTTGAGGGTGCATTCCATTAGAGGGGTAGCTGCTACCTCGGCTCTGGAAAGTGGTGTACCAGTGCAGGACATCTGCAGAGCGGCAACCGGGTCATCCCTTCATACTTTCAGTACATTTTTTTAATTTATTTTTTTATTTTATTTTTATTTTGTGTTTATCAAATTTCTTTGATTTTACAAAAAGCTGCTCGGTCTGTGCAGGAAAGATCTTCGTCTTTTGTGTTGGGAGTGAGTTACTCTGTGAGTAAAAACATTTGATTTACAGATGCTGTGTGTCAGTTTGAAGTCGGTCATTTGTTGAGTTTCCTTGACAATTTTCCAGGAGGTTATCTTCTTTGAGGCATTTTGCCAAGGATAAGTCTATGATCTTTGCTGCTGCAATCGTCCAAGATGTTTTGTTTCCACTTATGAGTCGGTTCCACCAGACTTCTTCTTCTCGTGAAACAGAGGGCTTTAGTAGCGGGAGTAAAAAAGCTTGCCTTAGGTCGATTGTTTTTGTGCAGGATATTAAAAGATGGCGTATTGTTTCAGTTTGTGTGGGATCTTTGCACAGTCTGCAAGTACTCACGTTGGACAGACCTCTCAATGCTCTAATTTCATTTGTTGGTAAGAGGTTTAGTCGTGCCCTTAAAAACAGTTGTCTTGTTGTTTTGTCAGGAAATCTTCTCACAATTAGTGGGTGATCGTTTAGTTTTTTTGTGTGTTGCGGCAAATGGGCGAGAAGTTTATTTGTTGTTGCTTTTTCTTGCGTGAGTATCCAGTCTTGTAGATCTATTTTCTTTTTGATTTTGTTGGGGGTGAGGAAAAGTTCTTCTTTGGTGAAACCGAGTTCTATCAGAGTATTTTCCTTTTTTTTTGCCCAGGCGGATAACGATTTGCAGTTTCCTCTTTGAATTTCTTGATTGATTAGTTTGTACTCACGTCTGGCATGATTATTTTCCTGTATAGCAACATTTCATTTGCATCCACTGTCGCTTTCAATGAATTAGTCCTAGTTCTCTTCGGATTGCCGCTATCGCTGTTGATTTTGGAAATTGCATTACTTCTCGCCAAAAGTAGCCCTCCAACTTGTCCCAGATGGTTTTTGGGATTGTCAGGAAGGCTTCCCCACCATATGTCAGCGCTGGGACCACTTTGCCCTTGAAAAACTTTATGATTGGGAGCAAAGAGAAGCAGACAAATTTCCTGTCCATTGCTCGACCCTGAGCTGTAAGTTTTCTGGTCTTTTCCCAAAGATTGTGTTGCATTCTTACTTGGTTGCCTGAGCTGTCAATTAGTACTCCAAGATATTTGAACTCTTTTACCACTTCAATTTTGGTGTTCTCGATTGACCAGTGGAATGTTTTTTTTCTAGGAGTTGATTTCTCGAGGATTAGAATTTTTGTTTTCTCCTTGTTTATTTCGAGGTTGTTTTCTGAAATATAGTTTGCTAAATTGTTTAGTTGGCGTTGCAGCCCAACAGAGGTTTGATCAAGGAGTATAATATTGTCTGCATAGAGAAGCCTTGGAGTTGGGATAGCACCCAGTTTTGGTGCGAAGGTTCTGAGATCTTTACCGGAGTCTTTGTAATCCCCAATGAAAGCCATAAAAAGTGCTGGAGCCAATGGGCATCCTTGCTTTACGCCTCTGCTGATTGCGATTTCTTTTGATAGAGTTCCAGCGTGGTTTAGTTTTACCCTCATTGATGTGTCTTGATGCAGTGCCTTTTTTTAGTAATTGGGGTGGGCATTTCCATTGTTCCAGTTTGGCCCATAGCTTGCTTCGGTCGATTTTGTCAAAGGCCTGTGCTAAGTCCACAAAGGCTATGAAGACCTTACGTTGCTGTGCTCAAGTTTTGTTCTTTATGATATTGAGTATCATGATGTTTACTTGTGTACCAGTGTTCTTCGTAAAGCCTGATTGGAGGGGATCCCAGCTGGGTGAGGTTGAAGCCCACCTTTGGAAGCCTTTTAGCAACAATGAGCCAAAGATTTTCCCGATGGTATCTAATAGTGCTATTGGGCGGTAGTTAGTGGGATCAGCTCTGTCGCCCTTTTTGAAGATCAGGACTACCGTGGCCTTTGTCCATGAGCGGGGTATCAATTTTGAGGTTGTTACCGTTTCGAAAACAAGGCTTATAAACTCGGCCTATTCTTTTGGGTTGTTTTTTAAGTCTACATTTGTTATTCCATCTGGTCCGGGCACACGACTAGGCTTTAGTTTGCGGATTGCATCTTCTATATCTTCAATGTCGGAGATGTCTTCCCAATTTGAATTATCGTTAGCGGTGTTTAGGGTTTGTAATCCGTTGGGGTTTTGGAATAGGGTGGAAAAGTGGGTCGTCCATCTTTCTTCACTCACTGTGTTGGCTAGGTTGTTGGCCTGGTTGCTGTCTATCTTTTTTATGAGTGACCAGAAGTCTCTGGAGTTTCTTCCCATTACCTTTTTGAGCATTTCTTCTGAGTCTTGTTGGTATAGTAGAATGCGGTAAGATTTTAACCAAGCTTTATGTTTTGCTGTTTCTTCTCTTAGTTTTTTTTCTATAAGTATCGATCTTGATTTTGCTACAAGTCGTTTTAGTTTCCTTAGTGCCCGGCGCTTGAGTACCAATAGTTTATCGTACTTGCGATGTCTTTGGGGATTGTCTTTTTTCTGACCCGTTGTGGGGTTTGTCTGGTATTGAATTAACAGGGGTTGGTAGCCTGGTTCAGTTTTGCACCGGTTAGGCTCTTTGGCAAGTTTCTTTTTGTAGTTTTGTGCCAGATCTTTTATCCTTTCAGCGTTCAGTTTTAGGCGATTGCCTTGAGTTGTTACTTCCACTTCTTCCAACATTACGTGTTTGACTGGGCGTTGTGTGGTCCATGATATTTGAAGGAGGTTATGATCGCTTTCCTCTGTGCGTAGGACCTCAAATGAGGTTAAGAGTTCTAACATGCCTTCTGAAGCGAATATATAGTCGATTGTTCCCGCTTGAGATGCTCTTTCCCAGCTTGGAATTGGGGGTTTTGTTGTTGACAGCAATGCCGTGTTGTGGAGGTTTCTGGAGTCCATTAATTTTAGCAATTTTTTGGCTCTTGAGTCTCCTCTTGTCTCGCTGTTGGGTGCTGTTGGATAAGAGCTTTTATGGGGACATTTAGCGTTCAGGTCTCCGCAGATAATTAATTCGGTGGTTTTGGAGTTTATTTGGGTCTCGTCTACTTCTGTTTCGATTATACGAAGAAAATCGGCATCTGAGATTTTGTCTGGGTTCCAGTACGTTGTTGTTATTACGATCGGGGTTTCCCAGTTTTTGTTCGTGATCATGTTTTGTCGGGTCCACTTCACCTTAATTGATAGATGGTTCTGTGAGGAAGATAGCTCTTTGTTTATTTCCAGACCGCTTCCTGTTCGAACTGCGATCAGGAGGCCTCCAGATGGAAGGCCCGTTTTTCCTCTTACGGCTTTTGAGGTTGTCAGTTCGTAGCCGTCTAAAGCTGGCGAGGTTGTGAGCCAGGTTTCTTGTAGTGCTAGGATGTCGAAGTCTCCTAGATTAGTTTCTCCTGTTTTCATCAGGTGTTTGAATCCTCGGGTGTTCCACGATGCCATTTTCAAAGTTGTTGTCGTTGAGAGCAGGTTTGTTGTTTTTCCTAAGGGTGAATCTTTCTCTGCTCTCTTTGGTCGTTGCTATTTAGTAGGCCTGTGTGGGGTTCTTTTAGGAAACCAGGACCATAGCTGTTTTATTGGTCCAAGGGAGAGTCTGGTTGTCCTTTTCTGTTCTTTGTCTTTAATGTTGATTCTTGGTGTTGGGAGCTTTTCTGCTGTCGTTTCGTTGCCAGCATCGTTGTTTATCTTTCTGGGTTCTGTCTGTTTCAGTTGATGGGGTATTTCTTTCTCGCCTTCTCGACTGGTTTTCAGCGTTGGATGACAGGTTTTTTGCGGGGTGTTTCCGGTGGTGTTATCACCTTTTCTATTAGCTCCGAGGTGGTGCGACTGGAAGTTGTCTGGGCTGGACTGGGTCTGCTGGTTGGGTGTTTGGTTGTCGGTCCAGTATTCCGTCAGGAGATAGCCTATTTGTCGTAGATCTGTGTCAGTTTCTTTAGACTGGGTGATTCTTGCATTCTTTTTTATGTGTATGTATGCTTTTGCTTTACGGGCTTTGTGGTATGGTTCTACTAGAGGGATGTCTTCTGGTTTCAGGTGTCTAAGGGACTTGATGTTTCTGAAAATTTTCATTATCCTTCCTCTATTTAGAGTTACTGCTTCAGAGTTGTGATCTGTTTGTTCCATTTTGAGGATTATTGTCTGGCGGTTTTCATCATTCTTTTTCTTTAATGCGCGGGAGGTCCATTCTTTTCTGGGCTTATTCCAAGGCGCCTTTTTTCCTGATCGGGATCGGCTTATTGGTCTGCGTCAAGAGGTTCTTTCCTTTGACCTCCTGGTTTTATTTCTTTCAATGATGGGGGTGTCTTTGTTGTTGACTTGCATCTTTCATCCAAGAATAGGGCTCAACTTTTTTGGGATACTGGCAGGGTTGGCCTTGGTTGGGAGGAGAGGTTCGGTCCTTTCAGATATCTTAAGTTCACTCTGGGGGTGTTGCGATGTGGTGTTGCGCTTTTTCATCTTCTTTTTGTTTGTTGCTTTGATTTTGGTGGAGTCGAGTCGATGCTGATTGTTGAGACCTCTTCAGCATCTTCATCTGGCGTTAAGTGTATGGACAGGTTCATTAAGTTTGTATCCGCCAAGAAGTCTTCCGTTGTTATTGGCGATTTTTGAATAGATTGTTGTCCCAGTTGATGAGTGGGGGATGATTTTGGTTGCTGATTAGTAGAAGTCGTTTGTTTTGGAAGAGGTATTTTTTCTGGTGTGCCACGATCGGTAGTTGAATCTTTGGTCATTGTGCGATTTTCTGCCAGTGTATTCTTTTCTGAGAATTGGGTCGGTAGATCTGTTGTTGTGTTGAGTTGGTTGGGTGACTGATTCTTCTTGCGTGTTTCGTTTGCTTTGGTTCCCAGGATTTTCTTCTGGTAGTCTGCTTCGGAAACTGAAGATCTGGGCGCACAGTGGTTGCTCTGTTTGCGTTTCTGCAGTCAAGTAATGTTTTTGTTCTCCCTTTTCAGCTCTCGGAGTATGGTCTTTAGTTTTTATTTCTTGTTCCTTGGCCGTGATGAAGCCTTCTAGAAAGATTAGTTTCGTATGCATGAGAGCAATTAGGGTTGTGTTGTCTTTTAGCGTGTCATTCAGGGTCTCGTAAAGTTTACCGAAAGGAGCTAGAGCTATGGTTATCGCTGACATTATGGTCATCATGTCTGGTTTCCTTGACAGAGTTTCTGTTGTTTGAGGGAGGCTTATTCTGCCGGGTCTAGCCGGTGATGTTTGGGGCTGTTCAGATCTTGATCTTTCTTGTGTCTGATTGTGTGGCAGGTAACTTCCTCTTTGGTCCCTTGTTAGGGTGCTTGTTCTCATGGGTCTGGGCGTTAGCAAGATTTCCCAGTCTGCTCCGACTGCTGGAGCTGGTGGGTCTTGTCTTTGATCAATGATTTTATTTGTTGCTGTTTTGGGAGTTTGGGATTCCGGAAGCTTGGTTTGCGATCCAATGTTTGTTTGTGCTTCTGAGTGGGTTCCGTTGGCTTGGGAGGGTGCATCTTCGTCCAGCTGTGACTTGGTTTCCTTTTGAGGCAGAGGGTCGATAGAGTGCTGTGGGTGTTCGTCTATGATTGCAGCTTTTGGTGGTGGTTTGTCCATGAGTTTGCTAATTGGCGTTGTCGGGTCCTGTGTTATGCTGTTGCAGTTTTGACTAGGCTGGTCACCTTGTTTGGCAATGTCTAAAGTTTTTTCCTCTAAGTCTAGGGCCTTGGATGTCGTTTTGCGAGCTTTAGGTGCCAGCACTGGGTCAATTAGGGCCTCCAGTATCTCGTCGTCAGTTAATTTGTTGAGAATATCGTGTTTACGTTTCCCCTGTCTGGAGAAAAAGTCTTTCAGGGAATTGCAGAAGGTGGTTTTTAGTAGTGCTTCATTTGTGGGGTCCTGTTTCCCTTTTATCGTTTTTTGCTGATTGCGATTTTTGTTAGTTTTTCTTTTTGTCTTGCAGCCATTAGCCTGCTTGGTTTTCTGTGTTTTTTGAGCAGGCTGTGTCAGACATTTTTTTTTCTTGTTAGTTTCTGTGCCGGGTGCTGAGTCTGTTTCAGGTGTGACTTTTTTGCCTGGAGCGAACTCTTCCCAAACACTGTTTGGTTGAGTTCCGTCGATCGCCTCTAGGGGCGCTCTTCCAGACTGCGGGGGTGTTGGAGCGAGGGGCCGGGAGGCGTGCTGTGATTCTCCTAGCCCTCAGCTCCTGCTGCTTCCTCCGCGGTCTCTGACACGTGAACCATAGCTGCGACAGTGCTGCGAGCTGGTCTCTCCGCGGGAGCTGGAGCTGCCGGCGACCTAGTCGAAAGCCTCAGCGTTCGTTCTTCGCAGGTGGTGCTGGGAGCCGGTGAGATTTCTCGGTTTCCTACGGCGCTTGTGTTATTGTTGTGAGCGGGCTCATCCGCAGTTGCTCCCCCCGCCTGTCCTCCGACCTGCTGCAATGGGCTGCTCTCCGCATTTGATTCTTTTGTGATTTGCGGCTGAGAGGCCGAATTGTGGTGCGTTGTCACGCCGGCTTCGGTCGCAGGCAACGACTGAATGCTTTGAAAGTCTTTAGCCAATGACATGGCTTTTTTTGGTGCTGCAGGGTTAAAGATGCAGTTTGAGCGTCCGCTGGGAGTCCCGCTTGGAGTGGTTGAGAGTGGGGGAGGGGAATTTAGGGCCAGGATTTGCTTGAACTGGTAAGCGTGCTTTAGGTGCTTGTTTTGTGGCTGGTTGGTTTGTTGGTTGTGAGGTTTGAAGTATTGATGGAGCCGGGCCCGTACTCCTCAGATATCTTTTTTCCGGTTCTTCGACCTCTGTTGTTGGTCTCCCCTGCAAAGATTGCACGGGGTACGCGGGTTCTGGGTTCATTTCTTTTGCAGCCTGACAGCCTTTCAGTCCTGACAAGGACTGCAAAGACTGCTCAAATCTGCTCGAACTCTGCGACCGCTCCGCGGTGCTGGGTAAGTTTTTGTAGGTCCTCCCACAAAATGGTGGCTGTAGAATGGAGCACAGAGAGAGAGGCAGCCTGGGTGTCTCCTGCAAAGACTGCTCAACTCTCCTCGAACTCCGCGACATTTCCGTACATTTTACTGTATAGACTCTTTATCAGGATAGGAAGCCAAATTTGGCAAAGCTGTCCTCCATGATATCAACAAATAAGAAATTGTTCTTAAACAGTATGAGAACTTTTGCAATCTTGACTTTTGCTTTTTTTATATATATTTGTTCTTGACTTTTTAAGAAAATAAAGTTCTTGTTTGTTTTAAGAAAATGGGGGTCATTACGAGTTTGGAGGTAGCCATGGCGATATTAGCGCCATGGCTGCCTTGCAAACCCGGTTCCGGGTCCGGTCTGGCTGAATGGGGATTTACCGGGACATTCCGACCTATGCGGACCCGGTAAGCCCCCATTCAGTTGACCATTCTGCATTCCCATTTGAGCCCCCATAGGGCTCAATGGGAATGGGGAAGGCGCTAATAATGGGCCCGTATTAGCTCCAAGGTCCCTTAACGGGACCCGCAGAGAACGGCTGGTCAGACCAGCCGTTCGTGCTGGGACCTGCTAAGGGACCTCGGAATAGGGCGGTAAGGGTTTACCGGCACCATTATCGGCTACGGTAATGATGCAGGCTCACTTCCCTGTTCGGTCCGCGGACAGGACTCTGATTGGCCTAGAAGGCAACGTGGTGTCCACGGACATCGGACGCGCCCACTGATTGGATGGTGAAAAGCTTGAAGTGCGTCAGATTTTTTGACATTGCACTTGTCAAACTTATCAAATAATCTCTTGGGAGGTGAGGGGTGATGAGGATGGGATGGGATATGGCAGCATGAATCAAAAAAACGGGTGTTTTTTGTCGCAAAAGTCCTCGAACAGTCCAGAATGTTCGCAAACAATTCCTGTGAAGTTCGCACCCACCTCTGCATTGCAGGGTTGGTGAAAAGCAGTTTTGGATGGCTTATAACTTTGCCGCCACTTAATTAACCTGCATGAGATTTTGCACTTATATTCTTGACCTAATTCCGAATGAGTCTGCACCGTTTGGTGGGATTCTGTCAAGAGGGGGCGAAATTAGAGGGGGGGTCCCAAATTATTTTAAAGGCTTATAAATGTGGTGCCATTTGACGAATCTACACAAAGGTTTGTAAATAGATTATAGATCTAGATTTAAATGTTTTTGCGCAGTTTGGTGGGATTCTGTCAAGAGGGGGTAAAATTAGAGGGGGGTCCCAAATTATTTTAAAGGCTTATAAATGGTGTGCCATTTGACGACTCTACACAAAGGTGTGCAAAAACATTATAGATCTAGATGTTCATGTTTTTGCAATGTTTGGATTTTGTCAAGAGGGGGAAAAATTAGAGGGGGGGTCCCAAAATATTGTAAAGGCTTATAAATGTGGTGCAATTTGACAAATCTACACAAAAGTTTGCAAAAATATTTTATATCTAGATATAAATGTTTTCATAAAGTCTGAATGGATTTTGTCAAGTGGGGGGCTAGGTTATATGACTACTGTATGTGCATAAAGTTGACACTTTTGAAAAAATTAAACATGGGTGGATTTCCAGCAAACTTGTGCAAGGAGCATTGGCAAGGATCTGAAAGCATGGTTTTGCAAATGTGCCCGTGTTTTATTTTTGAGCAAGTGTCATAAATTAGGTACAAAAATAGTGACGTACCTTTTTTGGTGACTGAGGTATAGCCGCTTGCCATGGGCAGTGGCCAGATTGTCCGGGTCACGGAATAAGGTCATGATCCGGACAATCTGGCTACTGGCCATGACCACGAGGGACAACACACAGGGTTAAAGTGGCCATGTCCACCTGGGACCGGCTTTGTGGTAAAGTTGTTCGTAATTGGGATAGGTTTGAAAGGGAAGAAAAAATGTGTTCCTAGTAATATGGTCATAGGGTTCTCTCTTCGCCTTCTGCAGGCTGCCACGGAAAGCGAAGAGGGGCCCTGTATGGAACCCCATCTTCCCTTTCCATGGTGGCCATCTTGGAAAAGGATTTTCCTTCCTACACCGGGACGCCACAGGTGTCCCGGTGTAGGATGAAAAATTGTTTTTTTTAGCACTCCGGGTTTCCGCTTTGGGAACCTAGGGTGCTAATGGGCTTCATCCCTCATTAAAGGGGCTGGAATGGGGGGGATAATGGTCCGGAGACCTCGTTATCCACCCTTGCTTCGCTTCGGCTGATAACTTGGGCTGCTGGGCCGGTATCCACTGTTTCAGTCCCTGGAACGGGGGATGAACGCCACAATGTTCCCATTAGCATAACACAAAATGCAAAAGGAAATGTTGGAAAATATTCTTGAATCTATGTACTTAACTGAGAAATGTAAAGTAGATGGAGTCTATACATTTTTTTAGTTCTATTTTTGAACTGTGTACGGTGGTTCCTAATGGAACATTTCGTTGGTTGTATTTTTTTGGCAGGAGAGCTTAGAACGAAATGTGGGGAGAGAAATGAGGGAAGAGGCACCAAACACTAGTATGGAGGGACAGGTGGACAGGGGAAAATGTTGCGCGTGTGTTATTTCTAAGGTAGGGGACAGTGTTTCGCATGCTCCTTGATTACAGCTTCCAAAGCAATTCGAAAGTGCTTCCCTCTGCAGAATGTTTTATTTTAGTATGTACAGAGGACTGTTATCTTCGGAAAAAAAAATTGATCAAGAGCCTCTTTTGTTGCTTGCAAGGTAGCTTGTGGGATTTTGTGTCCCGCAGACGTAGGCTGTGTGGTTACAGTATTGGTTGAGGAAGATGAGGCGGAAGAAGACAGCCTCCTACTTGCTAAGAAAGGAACAACCTTTCTGAGAGCATTGCAGTCATTGGATTTGTTGTGGCAGCACATGGAGGTGGTCCCGTAGGATTACTGTCCGGGGAGTCCGCGACTGAATGCAAAGTTGCACTTGGTGCATTTTACTTTGGTAGCTTTAGCCTTTGGTACATTCCCAACAGTGGTAAATAACTTCCACACCCATGATTCTCAATGGGTGCTAGAGGTAGGCACTTCCTCTACTGCATCTTCTTGGTCCTCTTCATTGTCTAGGAAGTTTTGTGCTTTTTTTGTTTTGAAAGTCCTCCAGCTGGTGGTGGTGGTGGCTCTTGGGGAGGAGGGATGGCATTAGCTGATGCCATTTTTAAGATAAATAGCAGTTTTGCTAACATTTTTCAAGTATGTACTGTGTTCTAGGTTGGTAATGGATAATGAGTAGGAATAGGTGTACGAGCTGTGCAAGGGAAATTTTGAAGTTGAAAGTTCCTAGATCAGTAGAAAATGCAGTTCCGAACTGTCCACGAAGCACAGATCTTATCGCGAAGTGCAGACAAGTCCTCGGACACATCATCAAGGCGCGCGCCAGCGTATGGTCATGTGGCACAGTCCGGAAGGTCTGCATTGAAGTCAGATGTTCGTAGACGTCTACGGATGCAAAATCAGTTGAAATAGTTGCAAAACGTGTATAGAAGAGTTAAAAATGATGCTAGAAGTTGGAAAATGGCAGATTTCTAAGGTGACACTTTGTAAATTGGACACAAATATTGCTATATTGGGTAAGTATGATATTAGTAAGTTGTAGGAAAATAGCATGCACTGGTAAAAACCCATGAAATTCACTGAAAAAACTTTGTTAAAGGGATGTTATGGTTAAGTTGCACTAATAAAAACCTATGAAATTCAATGAAAAAACTTTGTTAAAGGGAGGTTTTGGTTACAAGTAAAATCGAAAAACCCAATAAATTTGCCAGTTATGGTAAGCTTAGCAACCATAACTCACGCCACCACCGTGCACTGCTAAGAATAACACCCAGGACTTCAAAGATGACATCACAAATGTCATTGATGACATCACTGATGACATCACATGTGAAATTAATTTTGATGAAAAGTCCCTACAAGGGTTTGTGTTTATATTGCTGGTAACAAGATGTCAGGGGTGATAGGGAGACCTATCATGAACTACTTAATCTATTAAAGAATGTACTCATCTAAAATTGTATTGGAGTGTTGTTGTTTATACAGAAACCTAATCATATATAAACATAGGCAATGACTGCAGCATACACCATACAAGCACAATATTTATAATTTAGTAATTTTGGATAGTACAATAATGAATGCAACCTTATCAGAGCTTTGAGTAATGTTAAACATGTAATAACTAGCTAACAATTCAAGAGGCACATACAGGGAAACTAAAGTAAGGAAGAAAGAAACAGCCTCATCAGCAAATGTTAATAACATTAAAGTTTATCTTCATGTATACAAATGAATTGTGTGTTTGAGGTCTGCTCATTTCCCCATGTATGTGCACCCTGAGCTGAGACCAAACCCTAAGGAAAGTACTTTAAGAACATATGACACGGTTAATGTCTGGAAATATAGCACCTTTTCAATTTTAATATTCTGTCAGTGAACAAAACCACCTGACCTATATATGTTATTGAAAAAAACAAGTGGTCCAGATATGTGATGTCATCCATTCACATGACACCAGTATTGTTTGTTAGAATACTCTTGCAAGCCAATTCGCAGTATTGGAAGAGTCACATCAAAGCCCCTGAAAGATGTTCTGAGAACTCAGATGACTTATACTTGTTAAAAATGTTGCAAGTTTGGGGTTTTCTGACTGTTGATTTCTCTGCATGTTACTTCCAGAAACCTGCACTTGGTATCTTACTGTTTCTTGACCACCGATTTCTTCATGTATGACACAAATTTGCCAATTCATTGGGCCTCATTACACGTTGTGCGGTAAAATCCACAAATTACCGGCATGGCGCCCTTAACGTGTCCGCCCTCGTAAGAGTGCGCTAATAGCATACCATTACGAGTACGCGGACACGAGCTTTGCGCCATGCCGGTAATGCCCCTCCAGCCTTGCCTTGCCGCTAATCTCCCCCAAAAGTCACTTACCGCCTTCCACGACAGTGCAGATAGCGACTCCGCCTTGACGCATCGTGCAAATAGCGGCCACCGCTAACAGCGGTGACCGTTAAATACCGGAACCGGAAATAGCATCATCGCACAGGAACGGGAAAGAGCACGGCGGCCATCTTTAAAAACACAATCCATTGCCATCCTCTACCCCCTGGACCTGTTCGTGTTACCTTGCTGCCTGAGACCCATTGCTACACTGTCGCCATGCCCAAGGCATTAAAAAAAACAACAGACCGCCAGCGAAAGGAGAAGTTCTCCACCGAGGAGTTAGTGATGCTGACTCAAACCTTAGCGGACAATGCAGAAGTGGTCTTCGCAAATGACATGCGGCAGGTGACCCTCCTGAAGAAGAAAGCAATCTGGGCTGAAGTGGCAACAAAAGTGAGTGCACTGTACGCGAGTGCAGAAAACGATGGGACGACCTGAGATTCCGGGTCAGGATGATCCTGGCCGAGAACCACAAGACTGCCACCGCTGGAGGATCAGGGTCACCGATCAAGCTGAAGGAGTGGGAGGAAACATGTGCAAACCTCATCGGGGTAGAATGTTATGAGGGAGTCGGGAGGATGGAGCACGGCGTGCCGGACACTTCTGATGGAGGTAAGTGCACTGATGCAAGCATGCAATGTGAATGTACAAGTCCCCACAAATGGCAGCCCTGGATCACTGCATGGATGGCCCGGCATCCACACATGCATCCCACCCTGCGCATGTCAGCGCCAGACCCCAAAACACACACATGCATACATCAACAGAGCCAAGTGCCACACACAACACTGCATGGATGAGGCACTGAAATGACATCTCACCTGCTTCCTCCACAATGAAGTTCAAACGTCCCCAAATGAATTCATGATGTAGCCTGCATTGAGTACATGCGACCATAACCAATGACATCCCCCTTCTTGTCCCCGACAGGGTTGCATACAGAGAGCGAGGGAGCACCCCAGGCACCCCCTGTGCAAAAGAAGAAAAGGCCACAGCCCAGCGAGTACGCACCAACAACATCAGGTGGAAAAAGGCCAAGGCCCCTATTGCAGCGCCCAAAACAACTCCTGCGCGCCACTGCCAGTGCCACACAAAACCCTACTGCCCCGCCTCGGGAGGTCCTCTCCCCCCCCAAATCACTGCCACCGAGGGGCCACCCTCAGCTGCTGCCAGTTCGGCAGGGGAGGCAGCAGCCATTGGCCCATTGTCCGACGTGGATGAGCCCACGGAAATTGATCTGCCTATGCACACCCCAAACCCTGCTGTAACCCCCGAGCAATCACCCCTACACACACCTTGCTCGCACGTCACCGTTCACGAGTCTATGGAGGCCTTCAGTAGCCCCACAGAGGCGGCATCTGCACACCAGCCAGCATCAGGATGCGCAGCAGACACACCACGACAGGCCGCCACTTCCCCTGACCTGGCCAGCGTCATCCAGCGCCAGCAGGCTCTCACAGACCTCGTAGGTCAACATGTGGAGGAGGTTGCCCATCTCAGGGCTGACCTCGGGGAGACATCCAGGCACTCCAGGGAGGGAATGGAGTCGTGCACAGACAGGCTGTGTGGGGAGCTGATACGCGTCCGGGAGGTGCTAACACGCATCGCAGATGCTAAGGAGCGCCAATTTGCACCAGGACAGTCTGCCACCTCTTCGACCACCAGTTTGCGGCAGACAAGCCCAATCAGACGCTCTACACGCACCACCAGGCGCACCTCCAGCCAGCCCCCAAATGCTGGCCCTGGCAATGAACAATAGGGCGTGAATGTCCATTGACCTCTGTGCATGCCTGGACACATACATTGTTGGAGACTCATGAGGGACAGTTGGGGGGGGTGTGATGGGACAGTTGTGGGGGGTGGGGGGGAAGGGTGTGATGAGACAGTTGTGCGGGGTGGGGGGAAGGGTGTGATGGGACAGTTGGGGGGGGGAAGGGTGGCGGGATGGTTGGGGCCTTGCACATTTTCCTGTTTCTGTTCATTAATACACTGTTGTTTGAGCATAACACAGGCCTTGACTCCTTCATTGTTTATGATCAATTTATTGACGGCAAGGTCCATTGTGAGCTAACAAACAGACACCAGTTCATCACCAGCCATATACAGGCGACAGTATGACTACATGTCACTCAGAATATTTGGTTGATCAAATGCTGTCCCACAGCACGTCCCTCCTGGCCATCCCCTCTTGCATGACCTGCGTCCCCTTCACCTCCATCCTCATCCCGTCATCTTCCTCATCAGGTGCCTCCATTTCAACGTCAGGGGGCAGTGGCACATTCCGTCTCATACACATATTGTGCAGCATGACACATGCCGTGGTGATCTTTGCAACCTTCTCATTGCCATACAGGAGGGCGCCACCAGACCTGCTAATGCACCTAAACCGTGACTTCAGCAGTCCAAAAGTCTGCTCGATGACGAGGCGGGTATGGGTATGTGCATGATTGTATTCTTCTTCGTGCCTGTTCTGTGGGTTCCGTACAGGTGTGAGGAGCCACCTCTTCAGGGGATAGCCGGCATCACCTATATGGGTGGAGGAATGGGTTCCTGTTACTTTTTTACACATGTGTGGCCTGTTGTCAGGCTGAGAGGTCCTGTATCCGCGGAAGCTGCTGAACCCCCGACAATCCCCCTGAGATGTATTTCCCAGAACTAGTTTTCAATACAGCTCTGTAAACTACACCCCAAAGGGAAAGGGGGAATGGGACAACAAAACAACACCAGGCAGACTGCGTCAAGGCTAATCAGTGCTGAACCTGCAGAGGATAAAGAATAACATATACACTTCCTTAATTCACTTACTTAACCTTATGAATGGGAAGACATTAATCCTTAACTAATAATTGAGAATCCTACCTGGTTCTTCTCTTGAAATTTCTTAGAGAAGCGGATAAGAAGCTGAAAATCTCTCTTACTTGCGATATTTGAAATTCCCAGCAACTTCTTACATTAGGCAAAACTGGAAGTCTTAGTTCTTTGTTTGTCTTTTTTCCAACATGCACTGGTAGTTCAATTAGATTGTCTTTAAAATGTTCTTTCTTGTCATTTCAAAACTTTTCAAACTATTTATAATTATCTTGAGTCTTTGAATCCTTGAAGAAAGAGGAAACACGTGCTAACTGCACACGCAGGTTATTTCCATTAAAATTATCGATGAACTTCACATAGAAATCTTCCTGGTTGAAGAACACGCGCAAACGGATGAAGACGCGCGATCAAAATAATCCACACGCGCAAAAAATCACACGCGCAATAGTCCACACGCGCAATAATGTTCTCCTGCGAGACACGCGAAATAAGAACACCCGCGCTATTGAGTTCAAACGCAACGAAGTGATTCTCACGCGCAAAATCACTCGCGATGGAAAAAACACACGCGCACTCACATGGCACGCGACGAACAGATTCTCGCGCTTTGTACACCCGCGCTAAAAATCACACGCGCTTTGTATTTCACACGCGCTTAGTATTTCACACGCGCTTTGTACACCCGCGCTAAAAATTCACACGCGCTTTGTATTTCACACGCGCTTTGTATTTCACACGCGCTTTGTATTTCACACGCGCTTTGTAGTTCTCACGCAGCGTATAGCTTTTCGCGCAAAGGATCACCCGCGCAATAAAACACACGCGCGTTTAAAATGGCACGAGACCAACCTCTACTCGCGCTCGGAATACACACGCTAGAAAGCACGCGCTCACTTGAATACGCACGCGACAGTCAAAATCTCGCGCTAAGGAACACCGCACTGGAAACACAAGCGCACTCCGATAGTTCAATAGTTTTAGTAGAAACACTACTTTTAACGAATTTTCAAGGAGAATGTTATTAAGATGAACAGATTTACAGTAGAAATAAAGTCACTTATCTCCTGAGCGAATTCACAAAGATTTCCTGCTTTTCCTATCTTCAAAACGAATTCCTGCCAGCTGAAGACTTCTCCTGAACCCCCAAGAAAGTAGCCGCTCAACTGCTGAGATCTGAAGGATAAAATCCACCAGGCCTAATACTAAAGCAGGAGCAGCCACTGAACACGTCCTCTCAGATGGGGTTTTGATGATGAAAGGCACAGAGTGACAGTTTAGAATGTTCATTGTTGTTCATCATTGTCTTCTAGCCAATCAGAGCTGTCACTGTGAGGCTCCATCTTGCCTTGGGTCAGAACCAGGATTCTGAATCAACAAGTTAAGGCCTAACCAACTATAATGGAAAACTTCCCACCCACACAAAGCTAATCTGAAAAGGATAATAATAAAAAGGAAACTTGAATAAGAGAAGGAAACCTGACAGTACCCCCCTCCTAATGCCCAGTCTCTGGGCCTATCTTGTGTGGGTTTTTAGCATGAAACTTAGCCACTAAACGGGGGGCATGTACATCAACTGAATCTTCCCAAGATCGTTCCTCCGGTCCATATCCCTCCCAATCAATCAAATACTGCAACCTTCCCCTCACTTTCCTAGAATCCAAAATTTGTTTAACCACAAATTCCTCAGATGAA
Organism: Ambystoma mexicanum; assembly: GCF_040938575.1. Lineage (NCBI taxonomy): Eukaryota > Metazoa > Chordata > Amphibia > Caudata > Ambystomatidae > Ambystoma > Ambystoma mexicanum. The sequence goes on along the minus strand of NC_090932.1, from coordinate 1,502,363,315 downwards.
TCCTCCAAAATCACAGGGGAAGGTGGTGTTCTGAATCTAGTTCCTGAACAAACTGGTTTTAAAAGACTAACATGAAAAGTAGGATGTACCTTCAACTGCTTGGGTAATTTCAATCGTACTGCCACAGGGTTGATGATTTTCTCTACCTCAAAAGGGCCCACAAATCTTGGACTGAACTTATTCTTCCCCTTAATTTTCAGGTATCGGGTAGAAAGCCAAACTAAGTCTCCCACCTTATATTCAGGTCCAGTTTTTCTTCTCAAATCGGCATATCTCTTATATTTCAACTTATTTTCTCCCAGAACCTTTTTTGCTCTATCCAAGTTATTTTTCATTATCAACAAACGATCTTCCACTCTAGGATTCCCTGAATCTTCCTCCAACACCTCAAAACTCAGAAAACGAGGATGAAACCCACGACCCAACAAGAAAGGGGACATAGAAGTAGCATCTTTTCCACAATTGTTGTAAGAGAATTCTGCCAACCACACCAAATCCACCCATTCCTCTCTAGCTTGTAAATAACACCTTAAAAACTTCTCCAATTCTTGATTTACTCTCTCCACTTGTCCATTACTTTCCGGATGATACCCAGAAGTCAAACTAACTTCCACTCCAAGTTTCTTACAGAAGGCCCTCCAGAATTTTGAAATAAATTGAGATCCCCTGTCAGAGATAACTTGACTTGGGAGTCCATGTAGTCTAACTACACCTTGCAAAAAACTATGAGCCAGTTTTTCCGCGGTAACCTCTCCCTCTATTGGTAAAAAATGTGCTTCTTTAGTAAGAAGATCGACCACAACAAGAATGGTAGTACAACCCTTATCTTGAGGGAGATCAACTATGAAATCCATAGAAATTGTGTGCCAGGGACGAGGAGGAACAGGTAATGGCTCCAATAAACCATGCGGCTTCCCAACTTGACTTTTCTCTTGTGCACAGACTACACAAGTTTTAACAAAATTCAAGGTGTCTTGGCAAATTTTTTCCCACCAAAAATTCCTTCGAACCAGTTCCAGAGTTTTTCTGAACCCAGGATGTCCTGCTAAAATGGATTCATGACAATTTCTCAAAACCTTTTCTCTCAGCTCATCAGTAGGTACATAAAGCTTGTTATCAAAAAAAGGAAGATTGTCTTTCAACTTTCTAGCTGGATCCAGTCTCACCCACTCCTCCATCTTCTGCAAGGACATATTTTGACGAACTTCATTCAAAAAATCAATTTCTTTAATGGCTCCAGCTAACAAAAAACGTTCTGGAGCAATTATAGGTTCTGGTTCTATAATCTCTTTGTCTTCACTTCCAGGAAATTGGCGAGATAACGCATCAGCTTTTTTGTTTTGACTTCCGGGTTTAAAAGTCACAATGAAATCATAATCTGCAAAGAACAAAGACCAACGAAGTTGGCGTGGAGACAAAGTTCTTGCAGATTTTAAAAACAATAAATTTCGATGATCAGTAAGGACCGTTACTGTATGTCTTGCTCCTTTAAGAAAATGTCTCCATTCTTCAAAAGCGGACTTTATTGCTAACAGTTCCCGATCAGCAATTGTGTAGTTCACTTCAGCAGCAGAAAACTTTCTAGAAAAGAATGCAACTGGATGTATTTGACCAGTAGTTTCATTCCTTTGAGAAAGCACCGCCCCCAACGCTAAATTTGAAGCGTCCGCCTCCAAAAAAAAGGTTTGGAAAGATCTGGATGAATTAGAATTGGACTAGAAGTAAATCTTTGTTTTAACTCTTGAAAAGCCTTTTCTGCTTCAAGGTCCCAGTCAAATTTCACTCCTTTTTTCAAAAGCCTCGTTATAGGAGCAACCAGCCGAGAAAAACCTTCTATAAATCTCCTATAAAAATTGGCAAATCCTAAGAAACTTTGTATTTCCTTAACCTTAGTAGGAGGGGGCCATTCAAGAACGGCTTGCACTTTTTTAGGATTCATTTCTAAACCCTTAGGTGAAATTATAAAACCTAAAAACTCCACAGAATCAGTATGGAATTGACTTTTTTCCAATTTGGCAAACAAATGATTTTCTCGCAACTTTTGTAACACCAAGCGCACATGTTTCTGATGTTGATCTAGGTCAGAAGAGAAAATCAAAATATCATCGATATAAACGACAACAAAAATATCCAAGTATTCTCTAAAAACCTCATCAATGAAAAATTGGAAAGCCGCTGGAGCATTACATAGACCGAATGGCATAACTTGATATTCAAACAGCCCAAATCTGGTCTTAAACGCTGTCTTCCATTCGTCCCCTTCCTGTACACGTACAAGATGGTAAGCTCCTCTCAGATCTAATTTTGAGAAAATATTTGCTCCTTGTATTTGATTAAGCATTTCGGAGATGAGAGGAAGAGGATACCGGTTCTTAATAGTGACTTTGTTAACTGCTCGATAATCTATGCAAGTTCTAAGCGAGCCATCCGGTTTTGGTACAAAAAATAAAGGAGAGGCAGCAGGTGACTTAGAATGACGAATAAATCCTTTGGCCAAATTTTCTGACAAATATTCTTTTAAATAATCATTCTCTTTCTCAGTAAGAGCATATACCCTACTACTAGGCAAAATTGTTCCTGGCTCCAGTTCAATTTTACAATCAAAGGATCTATGGGGTGGTAATTCTCCTGCCACTTTCTCATCAAATACGTCCCAGAAATCTTTGTAACACTGGGGAAGTTGACCCACTACAGCTCCCACATCATGACCTCCAATTCCAGTCTCAGCCAGAAAACTAGACACGGAATTACTTTGTTTTACCTCTTCCTCTAAGAGACTTCCTGAAAAGCAATTCTCTTTACAAAAATCGGATTGCATGTCAATTGTCCTAGCACTCCAATCAATTAGGGGATTATGGAGAGTAAGCCAAGGCATGCCCAAGATAATCTTCAACAAAGGGGCATCAATTAACTCAAACGAAATTATCTCTTTGTGACCTCCTGATAACTCCAAAGTTAAAGAACCAGTTCTATGAGTAATAGGACCAGAAGATAAACATGTACCATCAACAGCCCTAGCCTGCTCTACAACCTCCTTCAGAATAATTCCCAACGATTTGGCCAGACCCCAATCCATGAAATTCCCAGTCACACCCGAGTCAATCATTACAGGACCATTTCCCTTACACTCCAAATCAAAAAATAAGGATACATTTATGGTTATATGAGGAACCGCTGTCTGCACCGTATTAGCGATCTGTTGTACCTTGATTGCTGAGGAAGAAGTCTTCTTGGGAGTGTAAGGACAGTTTCCTAAAAAGTGCCCACCTCTTCCACAGTATAAACAAAGATTATTATCTCTCCTCCTAGTCTTTTCCTCCACTGTTAACGGGCCTCTGATTCTTGGAGATGAATTATTCCCTTTGGGTTTACTCTCTATTTTAGGTCTATCTACTCTAAGTATAGACTTTACATCACTCTGACCATGACGTCTCTCTGCCTTCCTTTCACTCAAACGGAAGTCCAATTGAATAACCAAATCAATCAGACATTCACAAGTAGGAGGGCGTTCAACTACTTCAGACAAAGCATCCTTTAACTCATCTCTAAGGCCCCGATAAAACAACGAGGCCTGTTTAACCTCGGGCCACTTGCTTTCTAACACAAGGGACTTAAATTGTGTTATATAAGCAATCAAGTCTCTATTACCTTGTTTTAATTCTAAAAGTTCACCATCTACTTCCAGAGATAACTGTCTTCTATGAAACATTTTTCGGAATATCTCTAAAAAACTGGTATAATTTTCTAAAACCGCACTCTTTTGACTCACCAACAACCCAGCCCAAGCAGATGCCTCCCCAGAAAGATATGACAACATAAATGTTATCTTAGAAGCATCCGATGGAAATAATTCTGGTCTACTCATAAAATGTAATTCACATTGTGTTAAGAACACCCTAAATCTCTTGGAATCCCCATGATAACGTTCTGGGGGCGCCAAAGGAACTGGCATAATTATACTCCTTACCCCTTCTGCCACTGAAGGCGCCCGTTGTATGTCTGGTAACTGATCTTCTCTTTCTAACTCAGGTGGAGAACCTGCGCCCCCTGAAACCTCATCCTCTCTCCTTTCTCCCCTCTGTTGAATTTGTGTAACTTTAACACTTAAGTCATCTACCTTTTGACTAAGTAAGGCATTTTCTTCCCGAGAAATTTTCAACTCCTCCCGTAACTCCCTAATCAAAGATCCTAACATCTCCATGGATTCGTCGGGGTTCATGACAGCTCGGGCGGACTAAATTATTGGCCTTTCATTCTGTCAGGCTGAGAGGTCCTGTATCCGCGGAAGCTGCTGAACCCCCGACAATCCCCCTGAGATGTATTTCCCAGAACTAGTTTTCAATACAGCTCTGTAAACTACACCCCAAAGGGAAAGGGGGAATGGGACAACAAAACAACACCAGGCAGACTGCGTCAAGGCTAATCAGTGCTGAACCTGCAGAGGATAAAGAATAACATATACACTTCCTTAATTCACTTACTTAACCTTATGAATGGGAAGACATTAATCCTTAACTAATAATTGAGAATCCTACCTGGTTCTTCTCTTGAAATTTCTTAGAGAAGCGGATAAGAAGCTGAAAATCTCTCTTACTTGCGATATTTGAAATTCCCAGCAACTTCTTACATTAGGCAAAACTGGAAGTCTTAGTTCTTTGTTTGTCTTTTTTCCAACATGCACTGGTAGTTCAATTAGATTGTCTTTAAAATGTTCTTTCTTGTCATTTCAAAACTTTTCAAACTATTTATAATTATCTTGAGTCTTTGAATCCTTGAAGAAAGAGGAAACACGTGCTAACTGCACACGCAGGTTATTTCCATTAAAATTATCGATGAACTTCACATAGAAATCTTCCTGGTTGAAGAACACGCGCAAACGGATGAAGACGCGCGATCAAAATAATCCACACGCGCAAAAAATCACACGCGCAATAGTCCACACGCGCAATAATGTTCTCCTGCGAGACACGCGAAATAAGAACACCCGCGCTATTGAGTTCAAACGCAACGAAGTGATTCTCACGCGCAAAATCACTCGCGATGGAAAAAACACACGCGCACTCACATGGCACGCGACGAACAGATTCTCGCGCTTTGTACACCCGCGCTAAAAATCACACGCGCTTTGTATTTCACACACGCTTAGTATTTCACACGCGCTTTGTACACCCGCGCTAAAAATTCACACGCGCTTTGTATTTCACACGCGCTTTGTATTTCACACGCGCTTTGTATTTCACACGCGCTTTGTAGTTCTCACGCAGCGTATAGCTTTTCGCGCAAAGGATCACCCGCGCAATAAAACACACGCGCGTTTAAAATGGCACGAGACCAACCTCTACTCGCGCTCGGAATACACACGCTAGAAAGCACGCGCTCACTTGAATACGCACGCGACAGTCAAAATCTCGCGCTAAGGAACACCGCACTGGAAACACAAGCGCACTCCGATCGTTCAATAGTTTTAGTAGAAACACTACTTTTAACGAATTTTCAAGGAGAATGTTATTAAGATGAACAGATTTACAGTAGAAATAAAGTCACTTATCTCCTGAGCGAATTCACAAAGATTTCCTGCTTTTCCTATCTTCAAAACGAATTCCTGCCAGCTGAAGACTTCTCCTGAACCCCCAAGAAAGTAGCCGCTCAACTGCTGAGATCTGAAGGATAAAATCCACCAGGCCTAATACTAAAGCAGGAGCAGCCACTGAACACGTCCTCTCAGATGGGGTTTTGATGATGAAAGGCACAGAGTGACAGTTTAGAATGTTCATTGTTGTTCATCATTGTCTTCTAGCCAATCAGAGCTGTCACTGTGAGGCTCCATCTTGCCTTGGGTCAGAACCAGGATTCTGAATCAACAAGTTAAGGCCTAACCAACTATAATGGAAAACTTCCCACCCACACAAAGCTAATCTGAAAAGGATAATAATAAAAAGGAAACTTGAATAAGAGAAGGAAACCTGACACCTGTTCATGTCACATACTTTGGCCTATCATTTTGATTCATGTACACATTCAACTGCATCAATGAATATGGTCTGTGTGACTGCTTTGTGCAAAGGTGAGCACAAGCATGCAAGTAGACATGCCCCATGGATGCCTCCAACAGTGGCTGCCATGTCCTGGGTGAGGCCAGGTCATTGGTGTCCCTGTGGGCAGGCACATTTGGTACCACACTGGTGGCGTACTGTCCTTCCGACATTGCTGTTGCCATGCTGAGAGGCAACGCTTCAGTGGTGCCATGGGTTTGTGGTGCATTGCCATAGCTAGGGGGTATACCTTTGCATGCATCCAAGGGCACAATGCATTGTTGATGTTGTGCTGTAGGAATGCTGCATGACTATGTTGGCGGCATGGATGACATTTGTGTATTTCGTGGAGTGTCGTGCAATCTGGATGAGGATTGATGTTTGATGTCACCAGATTTGGGTTGTCAGCTCTGTCGTGCGGCATATACTTGCATGTCCGTTCATCCCAAGTACGTTGCTGCCCTCACAGATGCCCATTGGCGTACATCTGTACATGCATTTGGGCGACGGACTACAGGCTACACCCAGTTGGAGTATCTATCTATCCCCCCCAATGCACACCCAGTTGGAGTATCTACCCCCCCCAATGCACACCCAGTTGGAGTATCTATCTATCCCCCCCCAATCACACTGCCATGTGCTTAGCATGGAACTCACCAAGTAGCCACGAACGTTGTCCCATTTGTCGCTCCATGTAGCAGGGGATAGTTGAGTTCCGCAGGACCATGGAATCATGGGTAGGTCCTGGAGATCGGGCACAGCAATGTGTGATTATCTTGTTTGCGTCACATACCATTTGGACATTGATGGAGTGGAATTGCTTCCTGTTTCGGTAGACTACTTCATTGTGATGTGGGACGACCAATTCCACATGTGTACAGTCGATGGCCCCAATGCAACTTGGGATGCCTGCCAGTGAATAGAAGCCAACTTTGGTGTTTGCAATCTCCTGGGCAGTCCGTGGCATGGATATGTGTTCGGGTGCATGCTTCAGGAGGGCATCGAGTACCTGGTTCAGTATGCGTGAGAATACTGGTTGGGAGATGCCATGCATCTGCCCCACTGTATTCTGGTAGGTACCTGTGGCCAGGAAGTGGAGCACTGTCACCACCTTGAGTAGAGGGGGGATGGCAGTTCGGATATCTATGAGGCTCACAATGTCGTTGTGTATCATGTCCACCGTGCTGGTGATGGTGTCCCGGTCCAGACGGTACAGGGTGTGTATCTGCTCAGGTGTTAGGTTAAATGGACTGGCTCTGATCCGGGGAATTGGTGGGTGCCTCTGTGGTATGATTAGGTGGCATGGTGGTGCTTGCTGTGCCTGTCTGGCCCTCCTCCTCCTCCTGCCTCTCCTCTGTGCAGTCTGTTGTTGTAGCAGCAGCGCTGCAATCAGGTCCTCCAGGCCATGTAACTGCCAGTATTGGAACTATCTTGGTGTGGGAAGGGGTGTGGGAAGGGGTGTGGTGAGCTTCTTTTGAGCAGCCACAGTCTCCATTGCCTCCACCTGTGCTGATTTTGGCCACCTGTGGCAGGTGTTGACACTTCTTAGTTCTTTTAACGGGTGGTTCGCGATGGCGGTATTGCTGCCATGCCGGTAAGGGGTTTTGGGGTATTTACCATGGCGCTATTGCCGTGTGCACTGGCCTTGTGATGGTGTGCTATTAGCGGCATGTCGTTATTTACGGGTTGGCGGGTCGCGCGCACGCGGACTGACCGCTATTAGTGGCATCGTAATTAGCGGTGCCGCTAATGGCGGTGAGCTGGGTCGTAATCCGCATGGGCATTTAATGTTACCGGTATTCCATTACCGGTAACGTTAAATACCTACCGCCATCCGTGTAATGAGGCCCATTGTCTCACTAGAGTATCTTTCTTGTCTTGCCAAGGATACCCAGAATTTTCTATGCTCTCAAGGGACTTTTAACGTTAACCTAACCCTTGCTAATACTGAGATATCATCCATTGTTGTCCACTATTTGTTTTTGTTTGTCTTGTGAGCGCCCTGAGTCGTTTGGGCCAGTGGCGCAATATAAAAAGCATATAGATAGAAAGAATATGTAGTTCACAAGCAGAGGAAATTGAGGACCTGGTTCCTGCACAGGTAGCCCAGAGAGGGGCATGAAGGGGAGGCTCGAACCAAGGTGGCAGACAGGCCAGGTGAAGGTGTAGGTTGCTCCATAAGTCCAAAGTGAGGGCAAATGCACCTAAAAGCAGGGACGTCATTTAGGGGTCGCTAGCGGTCGCAACTGCGACCTCTGAGGTCTCCCTTGCTACCTCTGTGGTCCCCCTTGCTACCTCTGTGGTCACGTTGCGACCTCAAAAAAAAAAAAAAAGAAAAAAATGTTTTTTTTTTTTTTGTAATGCAAGCTCATGGGCTGTCGCCAGCACCATGTGGCTCTTTAGTTCTGGAGTGGCTGGCTTTCTTGTTAAAGCCCCTTAAAAGAAAGACGAAAAAGAAGAAAAGGAGTGACACAAGTCCAACACTTTCATCACTGACCCAAAATAAGAAAGATTAGGAATACCAAATAGTGTGTCTTTCTGGAATTCTATGCAATAATTGCTAGACTCATTAAACGTTTATTTCAGACACACTTCAGGGGGTGAGTCACTGATTTACTCTGTTCTTAAATGCCTCAACTCAGCCTTTCATCCTTCTGAGGTCGATAAATGAGTACCAACACAGGTTGGGTGATATTGGGTGTATATTTTTTCTATTTAAAGCGCTTAAGTGTAAGTGCTATATAATAACAAATCATTATCATTTGGTCATGGAAGTCTGCTTGCATTCACAGTAATTAGGTAATAGGGGCCTATACACACTGATCTTAATGATATATATGCCGATCCATTCTTGTATGAAATGTACATCACATTATAGTGATATCGTAACCATGTTTTTTGTAGTGTACAATGCTATGTGATAGCACTTCCTGTTTTGTCAATGGGTGAAAGGTTGCGTTCCATCGCATCCCGCGATATCACTTCAGGGTGGGGTCAAATGGCATCACTTCCTGTGATGTCACCAGGGGTCAGGGGTCGTGTGATGTCACTTCTGCTACCCTCACCAGAGGTTAAGGGTCATGTGATGTCACTTCCGCTACCCCTGGCATTTTGGTGAAATGACGTCCCTGCCTAAAAGCAGCAACCAGTCTCAACCCTGTGCCAATTACGATACACATGTGAAGGTTCTCACCAAAACCACAACAGAGGGGGAGGAGGGAGATCACTATACCACCCAGACACCTCAAACATTCAAAATGGGTAGTTGGGGAAGGTTGTGCCTGGCAGTTAAAGAGCATTGAAGATTGATTGAAAGAGCATTAAGTAGATGCTCGAGTGAAGAGGATGCAAAGGGATGGGTGGCAGTAGCAGCAGCAGAGAAGGAGGTGGTAATAGCAGAGGATGAGGATGTGGTAACAGAAGGAGGAGGTGGCAACAGCAAATGAAGAGGAGGGCAACCTCCTAGCTAGAAAGAGCAGACAGGCACGTGGAGGCTGGGCTGGCACAAGGGAAGGCTGAGGAGGCAGGAGGAACAAAATCCAGGAAAGGAAGCCTGACGAGAAATAGCCAGAGCAACCAAGGGCGGGAAGCCATGAGTGATGTGGCTGGAGGTGGACCGGCCCGGGAGATAGGTGAGATACTTGAAGGGTATTGTACAAAAAGACTGTATCTAAACGGTTGCATGAACAAAAAGTTCTAAAAATGCTACCACCAAAGATTCGAACATCAAAAGTTTCGAAACTTTGGCGGTGGCATTGAAGGTAAGTAAAAAAAAAAAGAATTTAAAACTGGGGCTGCAAGGGTGTCCCCCGCAACACCCCTCTCACTATACTTTACGGTATAGTGAGCGGGAGGGTTGCGGGGGACACCCCTGCAGCCCCCGTAAAAGAAAAGAAAAAAAGAAAAGGACCCTGCGGCGCCGGTTCCCGATCACAGAAGTGAAAGGGAACTGGCGCCGCAGGAACTCAGCGTGAAGGAAAAGGTAAGTGGGGTTTGTTTATGTTGGGGGTGTGGGTGGGGGTGGGTTGATGGTGTGGGTGGGGGGTGTGTCATGGGTGTGTTGTGGGTGTGTGGGTATGTACGTGTGTTCGCCTGGAAAGGTGCAAACTTTTGGTGGTTCGCACCTTTGTCATGCAAACTTTCTGGCCGTGGCAAAATCAGCCGCGGTCGGATCACGTAGATCCACTTGAAGGGGGAGGTGGCTACTACTTACTCCCCACTCAACCAGACAAAGAAGCTATATCTATAACTTCGGTAAGCGGAGTAGGGTATGTGACTTACCCAAGGAGCCCTGTGGGACCAGATCTAGCAACAGTGTTCTGGTACCTGTGAAACCTGCAACTAACCCAAAGACTTTCGAGGGTTTGGTAACCTTTGGTAAATCTACAACGTCACTCAGAAGAGAAACATTACATCCAGTTTTCGAAACCTAGCTTTTGAGATCATCATTTTCATTAATATTTGTACAATTTGTGTGTAAAAATATGCTGCGAACCACACTTCCAGAGTCCAGTCTTTCTCCTGACGGCACACATATTAGAGATCAACCCTGAAAGGAAAGGAAGGCGATAGACAGATGTACATTTTCTTGAAGCCCAAATTCAATCCGATTGAGAAGAGGCAAATGGTTTTTGCTCTCTATTAAAACAAGACACCCTGAAGAAAGCTCTTCAAGATGTTTTTGCTGAAACAATTTGGGTATGTAAGATTACTTTTTTATGTGATGAGAGGCAACAGGAGGAGTAATCCAGTCAATTTTCCCATGATTTAACATGTATTTACTATAGGTATGGCCGGTGAGTATCAGAAAATAAAACAGACTTGTTCAGAACCAATGAAAACAGTAATTCCAAGCTAATTTCAGTGCTCCATTTTTGTGTTCCATGGTCAGCCTAACAACCATTACAAGAGGCTGTTTACGTCCTATGACTATGTTTAGTCTTTATGACAATGGCCCATGTCTTCAGAGGAACGCTCTTTCTATGAATTGGCTTCTATCAGATGATGTCAGAATCTATTGGCTGGAGAAGTTGGCAGTTCACAATGGCAATGCTTTTCAGCAGATGTGGGCACTTATAGGTAATTAATGAATGTGCGGCTATTTACCCAGCTATATATAAACAATTACCTGTAAAGTCCAGATCCTGATAGACATTATTGTTTAATTATGGAATCATTTTAGACAATGTCCATGTTTTTTGGTTGGATTGTAATTATGAGCTGATTGCGGTCTGAGGCTATGGAAAGAAAAAGGAAATTGGATAGCTTGTACGTATTTTACAGAATGTAAAATGTTTGCTGTAGCAACAGAATCTTAATCATGGCTTTAATTTTGTTTTCACAGTTTATAACTGAGGGGTATGCAGCACACTTGGCCCAATTGGAGTACAATCATCGGTCTAGGCCAGCTAAGAATTCAAGCAGAATGGCACTTCGAAAGGGGAGTTTTTGCCTTCCCGGGCAGACTGACTTCCTGAGAAAGAGGAATCATTTGATGCGCACCATTTCCTCCCAGCCTGCAGGGAGTGCAAACCATAAACCCGAAAGAACGCAGAGCCAGTCCGAGAGCGATAGGGAACGGGAGAAGGAACGCAGCCAAAGAAGCATGAGCATTGCCGCCGGATGCTGGGGGCGAAGCGCTACTGCCACGACCACCAAACTTGAATCTGGCGTTTTAAGTCAGAAGTAGCAAACCAAAATATTGAACTCGTGGCTGTAGTTTGGACCTTGCAGGAGAGAGATGGAATTATGGTGCTATACAACATCAACAGAGTGTGTAATCCCATTGAAGACGTATGAAAATACAGGCCTTTCAACATGGTGGTTGTGGGGTATGGCTCAATTGTGGGTCTATCAGAAGACAATTTACTGTGGTGATGTTGGCAGCTGGCAATGATGCCGAAGAGGGAACGCGTAGAAGTGTGCTACAGATGCTATAAACTAAGACAATATTCAGCCCAGCGTCCTTTTTTCTCAACCAGGTTTAACGACTGCAACTGTAAATATGTGCCTCCTTTCTCTTCTTAGCCATCTACAAAATGATGCATCGAACTAAATAATGCACAAAATATGGGAAGATGGTAAACCAGTTTGGATCTTTTGGCAGTGTGGCATCCAGACCGAGTGAAGATGGTGTAACCATATTCCTTCCTTCAAACCAGGAGCCTGTTCCAAGAGCAGAAAAGTGCCATGCCAAGAAAGATCTTCTTGCTCCGCATGGAATATTGGCCCTTTTATTGTAGAAGGAAATCATATGGTTTTCCCCTTTCTGCTTGTCGTTTACTGATTATTGGGTAATAGTTATTACAAGGCTAACAAAAGGGCAAAACTGTGGTAGCAAGTACTATATCAAAAATAAGTAATTATTATTTAGCAAACACCAATGGCATTTCCCCACAACACTCAGCACAATTTAGGACGCAAACTGTCGAGATATTGAAGATCTCTTGCTTTCATGTAATTCTTTGCACAGTTCTACAGGTTTTTGGCGTTGGCCAATTTGTGTAGTAAAATGTGCTAAATATGTTGCATGTTCGTTTGGGGCTTAATCAGATGTGGAATCACAAGCATAGAAAAGTGTGTTAGTTCTATTGATGAACATGGAGGAAGGCAAGGTCCAAACCTTTGTATCCCGGTTCATAGTTTCAAGGATATTTAACCAGCCCACCTGCCTGTAGCAGCTGTCACAAGGAGTCAGGATTGCTTTTTTTAACCGTAGATACTCAACTGTAAAACCTCATTGTTTTTTGCACTGATATTTTTTAGAACAGAGGCCTGTTACCATCTCATGTAGCCACACATAATTTGCCAGTAGTGCATGATCACCACAATATGTTTCTGACCTAAGGTATATTTGTGCAGATGTTTTCTTTTCAATCAATAAGATACATGAAAAGGGAACATGTCAAACACTTTGTCAGCACTGGAATAGGCCATATCTTAATTTTCTTCTCTCAAGGTAGAAGGCAACCCTCATGTAATGTCTTTCATGAAAGGCATTTAGATAGGACTAATGAGGTTTTGTACTCCGAACAGATTGGCAGAGAAAAATGAAAATTGCGCTTTACTGTGTATTGTAACATACCGCATTTATACCGCTTTCTACTCAATAATCGTATTTATAAAGAGATTTTTCAATGCGCCACTTTGCTTCAATAACTCACCCGATCCTCTCAAGAGTGCAGCACTCTTATACCCAGCACTGTGAAAGCTGCCTGTGAGCAACCCTTCCCTTTACCATACCATCCAAAAACAGAATATGTTTCAGTCTGCTGGGATGACTTTGATTACCCAGAATTTTTCAAGAAATCACATTTAGACCTTGATGGTGTGGCTTAAAAGTCACAGTTGTAAGTAGTGAAAGTCCTAAAAGCCTGCCTTGACATACACATATACAACATGCATCTCTTGCCTTTTTAGCTAGAAGTATAGCAACAGTACGAAATGGCATTTCTTTAGTAACCACAATGCTACTAGTACCTAGATTGATTTTTTCAGATTAATAAAGTACTTCCCTTTCTTATAGTTCAAAATATTTGTCTTCAATGTGCATTAGACGCTACTGACTAAAATGTACATTATTTGATATATGTTACTAAGTTAAGGGTGTCCCAAAATATTGCCAACACCAGTTCGGGCAACAGTGTTACATTTCAAACCAAAATAAATCATCAAATCATTGACAAATTTGGATATGGCCTTTCATAGTCCTGGATCTGACTTAAAAAACGTAGTCAATTTCTGCAAAAGAAATTGAGGTGTGTGTACATTTTCCAACGCGCAAAGGATGCAAACATATTATTGTCTGTAGATATGTGTAAAAGAAAAAGCCAATGTAAATGTTCAGAGAAGTTGGTTATATACAAAGTGAGAGTTATTTATTTATGTAGAGAAAATGTCTGGAGAAATTGGAAACAACTTTCCAATTTTAGTAATATTTTTTAAAAAGTAGCTTTTTTGTTTTAGGCATTATGTACAAAGCATTTTTATCATGGACCAAGTTTAATGTGACTATAAATGAAAAAGTGCAATATGATATTCACCTCCATATTTAAAAGGAAAAAACGGACATGTGAAAGTGACAATCATTTCCCATGGTTACTCATATTCGTTCTTTTTAGTGTCTGTCAAGCTCCTTGAATTTTCCAGGTCTCCCACATCTTGTCTGTCATGGGAATCCAGATGCTGAAACCAAGATTTAAGGAGCAGAATTCTATTTATTAATGACCGCAATAATATAGGTTTATGCAGATTTATTTTTATGATGTGGGCGTGGGAGGGAATTGGGGAATAGGAGCTGATGCCTGGAATTTCTATTTCACGATTCATTCAGTCATATACATTTAGTACTTTTTACTTTGCATTCCCAGTGCTTGTTTTATATTAACAGTACAGTTTTATGTGCAATCCTTTCCTTTGCTATTAAACAAGCAATAGAAAACGTTCAGTTTGTGAAGTTGGCTCAAAGTTATTTTGGGGAGTGTGTGTTAGATGAGAGGCATTTTACTTGTCATTTCGAAGTTGATGAAATTGACCAATACCATTTCAATGAAACCAACTCTTAATCTCATACCCCTTTATTGCTACATGGCCTCCGCAGAATATGAATTCAAAAGAGGAAACATTAATGTTGAGATACCAAAAAAAGTTTTACATTGTTAAGAAAAGAATTGAATGGAAAACTGTAGTCACCCTGTGGACTATAAATAAAGCCAGAGCATCTCCCTCCAAGTGTGTAACCTGCCCTTAAGAGCCCAGGTAGAACAGGTATTTTCGCCTTTGCTGCATTTTCCTATTAGTTCTAGAAGCCTTATATTTTTCTCCTACTCTTGTATGAAACCCCTGGATATATTGATAACGTTGACTGTCAATTTTATATTCAATGATGTTATATTTTATTGATAAAGAGTGGTTTCTTAAGGATACAGTTGAAAATAAAATGCACAATACTCAGTGGATGGGTATCCCAGAATTTCAGAAAGGCCTGCACACTTTGGATTATTCAAGACATTTTTCAGCTTCCTGATTTAAATTTCTTGCATTACTTTTTGTGTGTGTAAGGTACTGTTAAGATCTTCTTTGCTTGTATGTAACAAACCATACCAAGATCCTCTCCTTGCTGTTAGTGTATTGTCTTAATGCCTGGGTGTGCTTTGTATACAGTATCATTGTATGTTACACAGATTAAAGAATTGGGAAGGCTTGCCTGAGTGTTTTCTTTCAAGGACAAACACAGTGATGTAATAGACTAAAATCTTCTACTGAATTCATGAGGGCAGCAGTGGCTTCGGCTCAGTAGTTTGCTGCTTGGAAAATACCAGGACTTGCCATTTCATAATACAGTGCCTGCAGCTTGCTGTAAATGCAGTAATGTTACTAATTATATTAATAAAGTATTGTCTTACGCACTGACAGGCATACTACTCTCAGCTTTGTCCATTAATTGTTATTTTTCAATGAGATCAAGGATGTGTTTTTAGGTAAACTAGGATTAATGTGTCTGTTGGCATTTCAGCAAGCACTGACATGCCATCACTATATTAGAAACACTTTTGGCTGCCCTCTCAAGTGATGATAAACAGGCTTAAAAAAGATGAAAAATCTAATCCTTTGCCAAATAATCTATGTGAACTGAAATCTTGTGGGTTTCCTTTCCGGGGGCCTTCAATCTCCAATTCTACCAATTTCAAATAATTAAAAACAGGTGGGGGGTCTATCGTTCTGTATTTTGAGGAGAATCAATTTACCTCACTGTTTTTGGAGAATGAAGCTACAAGTTATTTTCTCTTGCTGAGACAGTCGTATAATGACAAAGCTAAGAAATGGAAAACACTTTTGTAGCCAGCAGATAAAATAAGTTCTTTGTATTATTGTGACAATTCTTAAATTTGTTTTTCACTGTATTTTGCACTTAAAATTATTTGTATTGTGAAGCTAGTTAATTCAGAATTGCTGTCAGCACCTATTGCGTGTCTGTTAATTAGGGATTGCATTATTATGATGTTCCTCTGAAGCTAAGATACTTTACTAAGCAGTGTGTACTGTTGGGCCTCTCTTTCGAAGCTGAATAGGATCAACACGAGGCAGACACAAGGGGGCATGTTTAAACAAAGGTTTATTAGGGCTGGTTTCAGGACTGGGACAAACTAGAAACATGCAATATAAAACTGCAGCAGTAAGTCTTAGCTGGTAAGACTCAATCTGGGTTCATTCAATGGGGTCAATGATCAATGCGGAATAGTGTTTCTCAAAGCCCTGAAGCTTCCACCAAAGAGTGAGTAAGCTCAGTTTGCTTAGAGGCTTCACTTCAGCTGTCTTGCTATATCCGTCTTGCGGCCCTTGCTTGGTTCCCAAAATCCCTTCCTCACCTCACCCTGGGATGCCACAATCTCATTTGTAAGGAGACCTCTTCTGTAGCTATCCTCAACTCTTCACCACAGGCTGCCACCCTTCTCAGTGTCAAGCTTGTCAGGCATTGGGTTGACCTCTTCCTGACCTTTCACAACCTCTCCCTGACCTTTCTGACCTAATACTCACAGGTCCTTACCTCCCCCTCTATCACATTTCCCTCTCTACAGTCTTCTGCTTTAAGGACTTTCCCATCCTCCTTGTTCTTCATGCCTCTCTCCCCACTGGTCTCTCAGACTTTCTTGATCTACCACCTTTCTCCATGTTTGAACATTCCCTCTATTCCTTTCTTTAGTGTCTGTTCCACTCTTGGCCAATGTTAGCTTTCACACCTTGTTCTAGTAACGCCGTCCCTCCTCCTGGATATTCTCTTTCTCGCTCTCTTGCTTTCTATAGCTCCTTCACCCTCCTTGTCTCTCCTTTTTGCCTTTTCCTCTTGTCTCCTCCCCCTTCTCCCCGTTAGATTCTCACTCCTCCTCTCTCTGCTAACTGCATTCTCCTCCTTCCCGGTCATGCGCTCTCTCGATACCTTCCTCATGTTTCCTTTTCTGACCTGATTGCATCCTCCATTCCTAGATGGATGTTCACTTCACCTACCTTGTCCGGTTAACCAACCTCCTCTTCAATGTTATGTTAAGTATCTTTTATACTGCACCAATCCCCACCCTAGTGGTCTTATGGCACCAAGTCCTGTTCTGATAAATAGTGGCAAAGAGACACCACCAAGATACCTAGACTGTAGTCTAATGTGAGCAAGATTAGTAAGGATAAACTAAACAATAAAGAAAGGAGTAAAAAGGTGATAAGATACATTGACACACATGGGGTGAGCACAACAGGGATGGGGAAGAGGTGGGGTATGGAGAAGAGAAGGCAATACCTTCAACTATCCCTCCATAAATACCTTCCTATACAAGCTCTTGGCTCCTCCACCTCCAACTCCCTCAGTGTAAGACGCTTCTCCATGCAACGAGTTGGGGGTGAATCTCTTTCCTCGGCTGTGGCCTCCCTCTTGAACATCCTCCGTGCCTCTCTGAAACTTGAGGAGAACCATCTTCGGTTCCGGAAGCACCTCAAGACCTTCCTTTTTGCTTCTGCCTTTGCTCTTCCTCTCCCCTGCTGATCTGTCTGCTTTAGCATCAGGCACCTAGCCACCCTCTGATTTTCGGGCCCAGGTTCCTGGCCCCCAGCCACACACCCGCACTGCCTCCTAGCAACCCTTGCACTTGGGTTTGTATCTGTACCACTACAGTCCCCTTACCTCCACTTATCAGACCCCCCCCCCGTCTGTGCCTTAACCTTGCACTTGCCACATTGCTGGCTGCACTACCAGTTGTTGTTTTAGCCCTTGCTCAGCACTTTCCACTTCTCCCCTCCACCCCTTCCCTTTCCCCTGCACTTGCGCGTTCTCGATGTCACTGGGCCTAGTAAGATCATTGTTTTGTCCTCCCTTTCCCCCCCCCTTTCCTCGTTGCGCTCTCAAACACTTGTGTATGAGCGCGATAAAAATAAAATATATCATATCATTATGTGTATGTGTATTGTGCGATGTTGAAAAATGTGCATGATGAAAGAAAGGGAAAATGCGATTCCTTGCGGGGATGAGTGTTTTCCTTTGAAGGCAGGTTTACGGAAACTGAAAGGAAAGTAACCCAAAAACCGAACGGAAAAATAATCCGAAAAAGCCAAATAAACGCTGCACCTCTTTGCAAGGGAAAATTACATACAAAAAGGTCTCAGACGGTCCCATAGACCCGAACTGACATGCAGCTCTCAGAGTTTTCAAAAGGTTAAATTGTTTGTAGACTGATAAGCCATAATTAACAATGCTAACATAATAATGAGTTGCAAGATAATCCCTCCAGCCTCATTGGCTGTCACCTATATAACATTATAACATGCTAATGCTCCCATATAGTCCCTCGACCAATTGGCCACATATAATCTAAGCCCATTCCACTATATGCATGATTTACCACATTGTCACTATTAACTCCAGGAATGGAATTGGTGTTTATTCCTTATTGACACATTGATAAATCGTAACCATTACATGATGTGCACCCCTCCGACCCAGACACGATCAAGTAAACTGGCATGGCCAACTCTGCATGAATCAACAATAGGCCTACTCATCATACCAGTCGCCACAGCACACAGAATTTGTCTCCCCGACCTTGTACTTAATTTATTGGCATCACCTTTGCCCCTCCTATCCCAAATCACGGAATGTCCCAGACACAGCTCCCCCTTATCTCCCTCGAACCCCAGATGCCCAGAAATTACGTGATGGTCACCGCTCTTGAGTCTGAATTTCAGGGATTTATTTGCTTTTGGTTGTGTGTCTACTTGTAGTTCATATGGGATGACCTCTCATTGGGCAGGGCAGTAGTGCTCTAAATCTAAGCCTTGGCCGTTAGCATCACAAAATCTTATGCCCTGTTCTCATGAATGTGTCCTTCACAAAGTGGCATCCCTACCAGCTCTCCCCGCAGCTCACATTCCATCCCCACCCCATTCAGGCTTTGCAGCTGGTTACAATTAGCGTTTATCTGTGCACTGCAGTGCCTCTGACCTCGGCTTCTCTCCTGAGGAACGGAAAAGGGCATTTGTTTTTGGAGCTGAGCTCCACAGAGCCGCAGCTCCACATCAGGGACTGCATTCTATTCGCATTCTATTCTATTCTATTCAGAGTGTACCAGGTCTTAACTTCCAATATGGCAATACTTCTGCCATGTTAACACACTGATCTTGCTTCTACCACGGTACCTGTCTGACTCCATCTTCCACTTATTTCAGCTCTTCCCACACACCTCACTTCTAGCCATAACTTTAAATGCACCAACTAAACATAGGGCCTATACTACTGCCATATCTATAACCTCATTATTATTATTATTATTAATATGGTATTTATTGAGTGCGGACCTAGCTTCGAGAAGCAACAAAAGGACAGATGTTAATGTTAAAGGTATGTATATCGTGCACCATCGCCAATGGAATTGGTGCATAACGGAGCATTTTCAGAGGTAACAACAGAACAGATATACACCAGGAGTAGGATGCAGATGGACACAGAAGTGAGGAGTACAGCTGTACAACGTAGCGAGGAGGAGAGTGGTGGACAGTGTCTAGCAAGTCAGATGGCCTCTTCAACAATAATTCATGTGTTGCTCTTTCTGTTTTGATATATATGGGCATCTAATATGTGTCAAACCTAACTAAAAACAATACACACGCCTTTTGCTGTGCAAACCTCGCTCTATTCCCACAATATGTCATGCTAGTAGGTTTCTCTCAAACTCAACCTTTTGGCCTGGCTGGGATGCTATATGTGCATCCAAAACATGCTCCTCTTTAGTTAATACTCCAATAACTAACCCTGCTGCCTCCTTCCTCCTTTAATCATCCTTGGGTACTAATGCCCTACAAGCATGATGTAAACTCCCCCCTTGGGCATATTCTTCCGGGGTACCAGTCATAAAATAACACCCTCCATCCCATGCTAAATACCTATTGCATGGGACAAGGAACCATTATCCGCATTATTTGTTGAGATATATGTGTAGCAAGAAAGACCAATTTTCTTGCATACACCCCCTTCCATAGCCCTGAGCAAATCCAGAAAGTATCTGTTCTGGACGGTCATAAGCCAGTTTGCCCTTAACTCGCTGTTTATCGAGTTAAGACCTTGCTCTGTCTGGTTCTCCATCTGAAGCATCTCCCACGTGGCAATCTGCAGCCACTTTGCATTGGCTGCAGTCTGGATACCTGGCACAAGGAGGGAGGTAAAAAAAATTCTGATTTTGTAAATAATCAATATTGATCCGGGATCGCTTTTATTTAATGAGATGAGTCTCTGGACAGGTAATTTGATCTCTTTGGATGACAAAGTCTTAGTGAGCGACGTGGCACGCTTATGGGATGGGGGCTTAGTTGGTTCTCGGGCCAGCACATTTATCACTAACATATGAGAATCCAGAACTACCAAAACTGCTGAGTGCGGGATGGTCAGTGAGCATACGCCCCTCCATGATGGTGGGAGGTGTAGAGATCTGTATTGTCTGCACACCCAGTACACATCCATCAACAATGCAGTGCCTTCAGTCAGGTCAGGGAGGAACAGTGTTTTATTACAATGGCTGTTTGTTCCTATAGGTATAGTAGCATTTCCTCTGAAGCAAAGGGAGTA
The DNA here is from genome assembly GCF_040938575.1 of Ambystoma mexicanum. Classification (NCBI taxonomy): domain Eukaryota; kingdom Metazoa; phylum Chordata; class Amphibia; order Caudata; family Ambystomatidae; genus Ambystoma; species Ambystoma mexicanum. Next base: position 1,502,342,684 of record NC_090932.1, on the reverse strand, counting down.
CTATGTTGGCCTATGTACTTTGGCTGGTGTTTTGTTTAGCTCGATCCATGTCAATTTTGGTACATGGTTAACCCATGTTCTGCCACACTTCTGATTCGAGTGTGCCACCATATCTTCCAGAAACCCCAGTAAGCTCCCCGCTGCACAGATCACTACTCTTGCCATCCATCTATTGTTGGAAAACAACGCTCCCTCCATCTTCAACAATGGTCTTACTTTACACCAGGCGCGTTCTTTCTTCTTGACACATTCTTCATCATCTCTGTCCATTGTTACCGCTTGGCATTTCTTGAGGTATAAACAACTTGGGTGCGCCCGTCGCATGAGGTATCAGAGAGCATATATAGCATTGCTCGTTTTACCTCTCCCTCCCCACTTCACACATGCACATCGGCCACAGTGTCAAATATTAGGCCTTTGTATTGATCATATTCTATCTCTTCCTCAGTTTCCCTCCTAGTTTGTGTTATCCCCAAAGATATATTTGTTTCATTCCCATTCCTATACAGTCCTCTGTTTATTTCTCACTGCCACTCATTGAAGGAATCTAGTCCTTTCTCTCTGCCTATGCGCAGAACGAGGGGGATAGCTTTTACAAGACTTTTTAGCCCCAGACTTGTTCTGCTCTTGTTGGATGAATTGGGTAAGGAGTTTCTCCTTTGTGCAACGTTTTTTTACTTTGTAGCTGCACATTCATTTTATTTCCTTTTAGGAACAGGTTTACCGTTCTGGGCGTTTGACTAGGCGCCTCACACTCCGCATGCACGCTACTTTTAGCAACTAGCTTTTATAGTCATTTAATATTGATCTATTGTCCTTGTATGCCGTTTTTCGGTGGCACAGGGTGCCTGGCCTCCCAGGGACTACGAGGCTCGAACTTGTTGCGACAATTCCTCTGTTTATTTCTCACTGCCACTCATTGCAGGAATCTAGTCCTTCCTCGCTCCCTATATGCAAAATGAGTGGGCTGGCTACGTTACTATCATGTGTCTAAATAAACAAACCCCCCACAGACAGCGCAGGAGTTGTGAGCAGCGGGAGAGGGGTTGTTGCTCTGAGGTTGCTCCTAGGTTAAGCCCGTCTGGAGTGGGGGGCGATAAAGATTGTGCCCTGCTCCTCCTGATACTATTTTGCCTTTGGAATCATTGCCATGATTTCCTTTAAATACAAATCCGATTACACACTGTAAATGGTCTCTGAATGCTGCTTTGTTAAATACTCGTTCTCTGCCTGCTCATGCAGCTTCAATATTTGGACCTATCTGATCTTAATCCAGATTTATTATGTCTGACTGAAACGTGGCTTAGGAAACTCTGCACCTACTTTTTCCTAAATTCTACCAGATAACTATAAGCTATAAGATTTTGCATTTTGATAGGACTGCTCCTCATCCTCGGTGGTGTTGCGATTATTTTTAAATTGTCTATCTTTTTCTGAAATCTCATTCACACACAGCCTTAAAATGGAACCTTTTCTAGTGTGCTGTACTGTGTCTGCTTCCTATTGCATTCATTTTGTGTTGGTTTATCGACCTCCCGGTTCTCATTCTGTTTTTTTGCTTCCATTCAGATAATTAGTAGCATCTTTACGCATGAAACATTGCAATTTGATAGTACTAGGTGAATTCAACGTTCGTTTCAATCATCATCATACCCAAGTACTATCACAGTTCATTGAGTCCTTCTCAGTTTTGGGCTTAGTGCATGTGTTAGTGCATGTGGTAGGGTGGAGTACATGTACTCCACTCTACCCATTTAAAGGGTGGAATCCTAGATCTTATTTTTGCTGCAGAGTCTATAGTTACCATCTCGGCCGCTGTTACAGTCTAGTGGTCGGATCACTTTCTAGTTTCTTTTAACATTGAACTTGAAAATGCGCTTGATGCCCTTCAACCTCCTCCAGTCTGAAAACAGAACTGGCATCAGGCTGCCCACTCTCGCATTTCATCTTTGATAAGCAATACTTTTTTGGCTTCCTCACTGGTTGACTTCTCCTTTCTGTCTGAAGTCTTCCTATCTGTATCGAATGAGGTAGCGCTGCCGAAACATGTTTGGAATAAGACCCATTGCTCTTCCCCATGGTACACTCGGGAGCTTAAAAGCTTACACTTGAAGGTCAGGCAAGCTAAGCGTGAATGGCACCAAGCCTATGACCCTAAAGATAAAACTATCTTTTGTCAGGCTACATCAGAGTATCATACAGCAATCACAATTGCAAAAATGTGCTTTTTCTCCCAGAAAATTGAATCGGCAATCAATAAGTCTAAGGAACTTTTTTTCGGTGGTCACCTCTTTGTCTTCTTCTGCACGTTTTGTGACTAAAACTACACCAACGCAAGAACTATGTGATTCTTTGGTACTCTTTTTTTTACTACTAAAATTAACAAAATATGCTCTGATATTAGGAACTGTAGGACTGCCTTGACTTCTGTTGCCACCTCAGAGGTTATCACTGCCCCTTCCCATTCTTGGGCCTCCTTTCCAGAATTTTATACGGAAGACATTTTAGAGGCAGCCAAGTGCCTTAAATCATCTTCCTCTTTAGATCCAATTCCTCTAAGAACTATACAGGAATTTCTGCTGTCTATTCTTCTCTGGCTCACTCTGGCAGTCAACCATTCTTGCCAGAATGGTATCATACCTCCTGCTTTGAAACCAGCCATGGTGATTCCGCTTCTGAAGAAACCTTCTCTTGATACTTTGGTCCTATCTAACTATCGTCCCATTTCTCTTCTTTCTTTTTCCATGAAACTTTTAGAATCACTGGTTTCACCTCTACTCTCTTCTTTCTTAGAATCTACCTCTTTCTTTGATCCTTTTGAATCTGGTTTTCAGCCTGGTCGGGGAACCAAGAGCGTCTTGGTCTCAGTCCTGCATTACCTTACTATGATTGCAGATCAGGTTGGCATGGGAGCATTGATTTTACTCGACCTATCGGCGACATTTGATACCATCGACCACACCATCCTATTATCTTGTATGGCAGTAGGACTGTCCGATCCTGTCCTATCTTGGTTTGCCTCTTTTCTTGAAGATAGAAGTCAATCTCATTTGCTTTCTCCTTTTCTTTCTTTTGTTCATTCACTTTCTTGTGGTGTCCTTCAAGGATCTGCCTTGTGCCCTTTCCCCTCAGCTGAACTTCTCTCCATGAAGCTCCCTCTCTCCGATACACGTACTGTAAACATCCACCTGGTGTATAGACCCCCAGGCCCTGTATCCACATTTGAGGAGGGTTCTCATTACTCCTCTCTGCTGACACCAAACCTGGATCCCAAATCCTCCTTCTGGGGGACTTCAACCTAGGCTTCCAAGATACTAGTGATAAGACTGCCACTTCTGTAGCCCAACTCAATCTTAGAACTTGGTTTCTCCCAACGTAGCAACGACACCTACTCGCAACAAAGGTAGAATTCTAGACTGGATTGCGGGCCTGAACTTTGAGACCTCGATTCTTGCTAACACTCCATGTGCTTGGTCAGACCATCATTTTATCTCATTCAACCTGCAGGCCAGCACCTTACCTAACCTGACCAGAGTTCTGGCCCCACCAACCCTTTCCAGAAATAATAGGAACATAACAATAGAGAATAGACTGCCTCTAATAAAACCCATCTTGAACTACACTAACACTAGCACCGACCCATCAACACTAGTTGATTTATATAACTCAACTCTCAGCCACGCCATTGATACAATAGCACCTTTCAAGATGTGCAAAGCCAAGCCTCAGGCACACCTCAACTCTTGGTTCACCGATAGTCTAAAATCACTACGAGAATCCAAAAGACATGCAGAAACCTCATGGAAAAACCATCCTACAACCTCCAATAAAGACATCTTCCTAAAATCTGCCACCTGTTACAAAGCAGCTATCCTCCATTCCAAAAGTGAGACCTACAACAACAGAATCTCTAACGCCATTTCAGGCTCTAGGGAACTATTCACTATCCTTAGGGAGCTTGAATAACCTGTACCACCCATCGAAACTTGCCCTAAACACAAAATCTGGTGCACCAAAATACAGGACACCCTTCTCAACAAAAAATCGATGCTCTAAGCCAAAATAGAAAATAAAAATCACAATCTCTCTACTGAACCATTAGCACAAAAAACTCAGGCCTCCTCAGCACATTCTTGCAGCCACTTCAAATTCAACTCCCCTCTCGGTTAATGAGGTTGAAAATCTAATCACCAGCCTCAAACCCTCCAGATACAAGGGAGACATCTGCCCGCCTAATATCATTCAAGAGGCAGCGAGAGATTTGGCACCTTTCATACCCACCTTCATAAACAACTATTTAATAACCTGTACGGTCCCAACTAATCTAAAAGACGCATGGGTACTTCCTCTACTGAAAAACCCCAACCTGGACCAAAACATCCCTACAAACTACCGTCCCATTACTATTGTACCTTTTCTGCTGAAAATACTAGACCAAGCTGCATATCTTCAGATTCATGCTCACCTAGAAGCTTACAATCTTCTAGGCCTACGGCAATCAGGGTTTAGACCCAGACATGGTACAGAAACTACCTTAATAGACCTGAAGACACAAATGGACGACCAAATAGATAAAGGAAACCTATCCCTCCTGTTACTATAAGACTTATCAGCAGCATTTGACTTGGTCAATCACGAAGTACTGTACACACACTTAGCGTCCAAAGCCCACTTCTCCGACAAAGCCACTGCTTGGATCCAATCATTCCTGTGCCAGAGAACAATGAGGGTCTTTTCTCCCAACGCTTCAGCTGACCCAGCTGAAGTGACTTGCGGAGTAATTGTGTTTCACCAAAACTGTATAATATATTTACTAAGCCGTTGTTCGACGACCTTGACCATTTGGGTGTCACCTACACTAACTAGGCAGATGACACCCAAATTCTTATCCCCATCACAGGGAACTACGACCTTGATGCTAAACTTCTTAATAAAATCTATCTTGTCATCCAGGTATGGATGGCCACTCATGGCCTCTGCCTCAATGATAAGACGGAACTAGTGCTTACCGGCTCCCAAACAAAACTAAATAAACTGGACAACATGTTCAAAGCCTTCAACATTGACAGCAACATTATACCGGTCTCCAAAGAAGTCAAAACCTTGGGCTTCTACTTGGACTCTTCCCTGACTCTGAACAGACAAGTTAATGTGACTGACTCTGCCACAGCATACACTTGCAACTCAATAAACTCCTGCAGGCCTTTCCTGTCTTCAGTAAGTTGCTTGACTCTGGCCAGAGCTCTTATTCTCTCAAAACTGGATTATTGTAATGCCCTATATCTGGGAACAACCAACAGAAACCTACATAAAAAGCAAATATTGCAAAATAACGCGCTCAGATCGGCCCTCAACATTACTAGATCGCATCACATTTCAGACACCTGACACAATCATCATTGGCTTTTAATCAAGAGCAGAATCTCATGTAAAACACCAGGACTAACTCATAAGTGCCTAGCCAACTCAGCACCTAAATATCTGGCTTGTAAATTCTCTAAAAAGCTTTCAGACCGTCCATCTAGATCGACCCAACAACATTGATTCTGCCTTCAAAGAGTCAGGTTTAGCCCAACTGCCTCGGAAGCTGGGTCACAACTTCATTTCCAGGCACCCATCGGCTCCCATAGGGGCCTTATGGACCTTGTCCTGGCGCCAGTGGCGCCAGGCTCATAAGGGGACCCAGTCCCGGCACGTAGACACGTCACAGCGGTTTTACAGAGACTTCGCCAACACCACTTGTTTGCTAAACTGGAGAAGTGCACCTTTCACGCAAAGGAAGTGGAATTTTTAGGGTTCATCTTGTCACCCAACGGAGTTCACATGGACTCAAGAAAAGTGGATGCTATCACCAAATGGCCTTCCCCAACTTCCGTGAAAGGTGTACAGAGCATGCTGGGCTTCGCTAATTTTTACCGAAGGTTCATTCCTGAATTCTCTCGGGTAGTCCAACCTATCACGGCTCTTCTGAAAAAGAATAAAAAATTCGAGTGGACTCCAGAAGCCGAACAAGCCTTCCAAGAATTAAAAGCCAAATTTATCTCTGCTCCAGTCTTAAGGCATCCCCGTCCAGAACTTCCCTACATCGTCGAGACAGACGCTTCCAGTCTTGCAATGGGGGCGGTGCTGTCACAAAGAGACCCCGAAACGCACCAGTTACACCCTGTAGCCTTTTGGTCTCGCAAATTTTCGGCTCCTGAGATCAACTACACAATTACGGACAACGAACTCTTGGCAATTAAGTCCGCCTTTAAGGCCTGGCGGCATTATCTTTTGGGAGCCCGGCACACAGTAACTGTAATCACGGATCACCGTAACCTCCAGTACCTGAAGTCAGCTAAAGCTCAATCTTTGAGGCAACTACGCTGGGCTTTATTCTTCGCAGAATTCGATTTTGTAATCACATATTGACCAGGCGTTAGGAACGGAAAAGCAGACGCCCTTTCCCGGATAGGGGTAGACGAATTTACAGCTAATCCGGAGCCGGTGCCAATAATTCCTGAACAAAAGATACTAGGAGCAATCAACACACTATCCCTCGAAGAGATTAAAGCAAGGGTCAATCAACTCATAACTCCCGAAGATTCATCGAATTGGCAATCGAAAGGAAAGGATTTTACAATAGATCAGAACCTATTGTATTTCCAAGGAAGACTATTCTTACCCTGCGTTGACTTACAAAAACAGGTCATCACCTGCTACCATGATTCTCTAATGGAAGGACATCCTGGAGTTGCCAAAACCTCAGAGAAAATTAAAAGGCATTTTTGGTGGCCATCTTGGAGGAAAGATGTTAAAAAGTTTGTGGCTTCTTGTGGTATCTGCGCACAAAACAAGAGTCAGAAGGAAAAACCAGCAGGATTACTACGTCCAATAGACATTCCACCAGGCCCTTGGCACACGCTCTCAATGGATTTTATCACGGATTTACCCCCTTGCTCCGGATACAACACAATTCTAGTGATCGTGGACCTTTTTTCAAAAATGGCTCATTTTATCCCACTCAAGGGTTTACCTACAGCTTCCATTCTAGCCCGAGAATTTCTTGAAAACATTGTCCGGTTGCACGGTTTCCCTTCAGTACTAATCTCTGACCGAGGGAGCCAATTTATTTCCCATTTTTGGCGGAGTTGTTGTCCTTTAGCACAAATTGATGTACGACTTTCCACCAGCCATCACCCTCAAACCGACGGGCAGACTGAGAGAACTAAACAAACTTTAGAACAATATCTGCGCTGCATGTTGCATCAATCCGAGAGTACTTGGAAGGATGTCCTTTGGATTGCTGAATACGCATACAATAATTCAATCCATTCTGGGACGGGAAAAACCCCTTTTTTCCTGCTGTATGGAAGTCATCCTCGAACCTCAAATCTGGACCCACCTCAAGCTCTCGGAACACCTGCTGTTGACCATCTGCATTCGACGATAACTCAAGCATTTAAAGAAGCCACAGCTCATCTTCAACGAGCTAAAGAATCATACAAAAAAGGAGCAGACCAACATCGAAAAGAGCTCCTCAATATCAAAAAGGAGATCAGGTCTGGCTGTCCACTAAACATTTATCTTTAAAAGGGCCACGCACCTTCAACCCAAGATATTTAGGACCCTACTTGATCACGGCCGTGATTAACCCAGTGGCTGTCAAACTAGAATTACCTACTCGAATGAAGATACATCCTGTCTTCCATGTTTCTCTCCTGAAACCTGTGCAACCCGGAACCCATTTGACTAAACCTCCTGAGCCAATCCAAGTTGACGGAGAATCCGAATTTGAAATTCGAGACATCTTGGACTCCAAAATTTCCAAATCAAAACTATACTACTTGATTGATTGGAAGGGGTATGGACCCCAGGAGAGATCTTGGGAACCCTCAGAATATGTACATGCACCTCGTCTAGTCCGAAAATTTCATCGGGCTTTTCCCAACAAGCCAAAACCTCCGGAAAAGACAAGCTTGGGAGGGGCCTTGAGGGGGGGTGCTGTCATGACCGCAGCCTTCAAGGAGTCAGGTTTAGCCCAACTGCCTCGGAAGCTGGGTCACAACTTCATTTCCAGGCACCCATCGGCTCCCATAGGGGCCTTATGGACCTTGTCCTGGCGCCATGGGCGCCAGGCTCATAAGGGGACCCAGTCCCGGCACAGGACGTGCCGGGCTCATGATGTAAGGAATGGTGCTTGGGTGGACCTACCTGCTGCAGACCATGCTGCTCACTCACCTGCAGGATGAAATCCTCATCCATCCGTGGCTGGAACTACTTTACCTTCTGGGTGTGGCCAGCACCACTCCCTGGCACTGGATACTGGAACTATTCTGGAAGCTGGGACTTCTTACCTGGGCGAGGCTGCTGTGGAAGGAGACACCTAAGCACTCCAGTAAGCTATTTAAACCACGCCCGATCAGAGCAACGTGCTTCGCGTTATTCTGCAATAGCAGCAGGACGCTCACCATGTCAGCTCCAGAGAATCTTCAACTTCTGCATCTGGGGAAGAGAAATCCGCAATCTTACCTTCCGAAATACCATCTTCGTCTCCAGCAGCATCTGAAAAGGGAAAAGAACACCAGGTTAGCACGAGATAAAAACCAGCGCAGCACTTACCCAGTCCATCGGTGCATCTCAAGCCACGGGCTGCAGCTTTCCATTTTTCCTGCACCCTGTGGAAGCAAAGACATTGGTTAGTAAACCTCCGTGAAACTTTCCTTACCTGCGCTGCATTCTTCTCGCCTCCGCCGACGCTGCTACTCGCATCTGCAAAACAAAAGGACATCATTAAGAAATACAAAACTCCATCTATACGCACGTGTTTTGGGCAGCGCTCATCTTTCTCACTCCTCGGTGCATTCCTCGACATCCATTTTTCTACCCAGCTGCTTCTGCGACCTGAAAAAGGAAAAGAGACATTAAGAAGTGCTTTTAACTTCGAATTGACATTTTCTACTTACTTGCCTGCAATACCTTCGCCATTCCATCGCTCTCAGGATCTCCATATTCAAGCAACCGCTGTTCGTGCTGCTTACAACGGCCTAGCTCCAAATCTTCATCCTCTGCAACCAAGAGGCTGGACAATTAACCAGTGAAGTAACTGGCTTCGGCGCCCCTGCACAGACGCAGGATGGAGAGCTCCGCTTTCACCTACATAAGGTGAGCACATTTAGCCTACGAACTACTTGGGAGTACCAGGAAGGGGAGGCAGCTTACCCAGTCAGGCTTATATATCCATATTAACCCCTTGCTCTCATAATTGCAGACACCTCACCCTTCAGATCAAGATCTCAGTGAGGAAAGGGCCTTTCCAGGGTGGCATTCGAGGCCTGCGCGTGACCCTAGAAGACTCCGAGAACCCCCAGCCCAGACCTGTGCCTCCGAGGGATTCAGGTGAGCGTTACAGATTCAGAGTCCCCAATTGTTACCTTCAGAATTCAGGGGGCAGTAGCTTCCCCGTCCTAGCTCTGAAACTTCGGAACTCCCTGCCTATGGACCTAAGAGCAGAGCCCTCTTTCCCCTGCTTCAGAAAGAAAGTAAAAAAATGTGCTTCTCACCCAGGAGTTGGCTTAGCTCTGTTTTAGCTGCGCCTATCGACTTCCATCTTTGCATTATAATGCCTCCATAACATATACGCCTTCAATGTACATAACCCATTTGTCTATTATGCTGACACTCCTCATCGCCACATGACTGTACATATTGTATTTATCTTTACTTTACCTAATTGTATTATTATTGTATCTACCCTCTGTAATTGTTTGAATGTAATGTGTAACCATGTTTCCTGCTGAATGCGCCTAGATACCTGAGGGTTTGGTGCGCTATATAAATAAATAAACTAAATTAAAGGTTACACATATCTTAAACAATTTTCTCCACAATCCCGTTGGCCTCTGAATGATAGATCAAGCACAGTTTGTGCTTTGTCGCCAGTAGGGACACTATTTCCTTAAACAGATAATTGAAAAAGTGAGTTCCATTATCACATTTAAGGACCTCACACACTCGGGGAATACCTTGCGTTTCAAAAATGTTAAGGCAGATTTTGCATCAGGTAGTGCACAGGGTCCAGCCTCAACCCAATGGGAGAACGGACATACTACAACAAAAAGATAATGACAATTACTGCACCTGTTAATCATGTCCACCTAGTCAATATGAAGTTCCTGGAATGGCGCAGTTGGACGGGGTGATGTGCCAAAATCCAACAAATGTTACAAATGGATAATGTTAGCAGTTCCAGAAAATGACTCCCTTCCCCAGGTCCCTCTCGACCAAAACAAAAGTTTAAAAGAATAACCAAGTTCTTTGTGGCCCAAGAGGATAACTACCTCCTCTTGGTGTGACAATTCAGTCCAGGGGCTATGATTCACTTCCCCAGGTATTTTTCAGATTCAATGCAATTCAAAATCCTAAAGGCATGATTCTTTCTTGGGATTCTCTTTTCCAGATATCACAACTTGGGTGTGGGTCCCAGACTTGCAAAACACCTGTTATACTCTCCTGCCAGGTTCTCTCGCATAGTTTGTTGGGGAGTACATCCAACGTCCCCAACATGCACAAAAGTCCCTTTGAAGAGAAACCAGGCCATAAAGAAAGCAACCCTACTCATGTAGAACTGCCTTTATAGGCCCAAGAGCACACCCGCAATAGTGCATCAGTAAGCAATGTCCCTGTGAAGAGGTAAGCCATAAGGTACAGGCCATATGCATGAGTATACACACTTATCCCTAATGAGTATAGCAACACTTAACTCTAATCAGGAAACCATTAGGGGCACTAATAATGGCATTAAATTAAAAGTAGGCTTTTACACAAATTGACCAGATGACACGAGTGAGCCTCGAAACAAACTCAGCCATCCCACAAGCATAAGAATCATCATGAATTTTCAGAAAATATCAGCCAGGCTTTTGCAAAAAGCACACACATACTAAGCTGTAACCACTAACAGCATGACTGAATGCTGCACAGTGATTGGCCAAGACAGGTAGGCGAGGCACATTCTAAAGTGCTGAATCTCGGCAGTGAGGTCATACAAAGGCAACAAAAAAGTAACCGACCCTTGAGCTAAGAGAAAGAGACTGCATACGGTGGAAAACATCAGCCCGGCCGAGTTCCCAAGCATGAATACAACAGATATATAACAAATGATGTCCCTATCAAGGTTTTTGAAAGTTAGCACAGTTCTCTCGGTATGAAACTACTAGAAGTGAAAAGCATGCGTGTTCAGAAAGCACTATAAAGGAGAACCACTGCCCCCACCCCCCCCCCCCCCCCCGTTGGAAAAACCTCTGAAAGAGGCTCAGCGACCAAGATAAGAGCAATGTAAGTCACCATTGCAATAGAGTAGACCTCAATTGGGCATTGACGGTCTATCATGGAGATTTATGAACAATCCTAACAACACATAGTTTTGCCCAGAAATACATTTATATTATTTTGATTTATACACACATATCATTGCACAGGAATGAAGACAGCGAATAACTTAGTCCCCACTTCATAAGGTTAAAGTCGGAGTCAATGAAGTCATGTACAAGCCATGAGAAAGGAAATGTTGGAAGGGGAAGTGAGTAATGTTTCGAATGAGGAGTTGCAATGAGAACCTTCATTTGAATGGTGGGAACAGTAAGTCGGTGCCTATCAATGAGAAAGGATGTAAAGTTATCATTTTTGTTGCCAAACTACAGATCTCACATAAGGGGTTGGTCAAAACCCATCAAGTCACTATAAATGCAGCCATTTTATGATGCAATGTTGAAAGTCTTTTTGATTATTCCCCAGCCCCGACTGTGTTTCTTTTGTTTTTCTCACATCTCGTGCTTTCGCTTTTGGCTCACTGGATTAATTTTATTATTTGGATTTGGGACTTGCCTCATATTTGTTGGTGGCCTGTACAGGGATTTCCGATCTCTTCTGGACAGCTGTGGCTCCTCCACCGCACTGCCGGGCAAGAGGGGCTTGTCTTCAGGGAGCAGACCATGAGGAGGCTGCAAGTGCCGGGGTTATCCAGAAGCTTGGCGGATTGCTCCAGGCCTTGGCCCCACCCCCATGAGTGCAGGCCTGTTGTGAGGAGATGCAACCCCGTAGGACTTCGGAAGACCATAGCGAGCCAGTGCACCTGTTTCGAGAAGTACAGCAGGAGAGTTGAGTATTAATGCAAGAGTGGAGTGATTGACGGTGTGAACCACTTGGTCTTGCTGCCTTTTTTTTCTTTTTTTTATAGTAGAAACTGAAGAGGACTCCTGTAGCGAGGAGTAGTGATGTCACATTAATTATAGACTTGGTTAGTGAGGTGTACACATCCCTCAATAGGTGGAGTGAGGGCAGCGCTGCTTGAGAAATACAATGTAAAGACCTGCACTATCGAGAACTGTACCCTCCGTCCACGGTGAGGGACGAGAGGCCGAGAACATACAAAATGCTATAAGTAATTGTGATTTTTAATTGTATTGTATAAAGTGTATATAAAGAGTATCAGTAGGTGATCAGAAGCAAATGTTTGATGTAAGGTCTTGAGTGAGGGGAAAATATTGTGGTGGATTGTTTTGGATGGGGGCATAGTTTTGATAATATTGTTTTGCGCATAGACGCACTGTGGTTTTGTGTTCAGGTCCTTGTGTTTAAAAGATGATTCGGTGCACCCCATAATAATAATATGATCCAGCAAATGTACACCCATTTATTGTCCTCATATAAGGGTAAAAAACTGAAAAAGAGACAGAGTATACTAGAATTATGGAAATTGTACGAGCAAGTTGAGGGCGGGAATAAAGAAAAGGAGAATACAGAAGGTACAACAGCCCCATCCCTTTCAGGTAGCACAAGTATGGCACAGGCTTTGACGCCTGCACAGTCATCACCCCAGACAGCTTCAGAAGGAAGCATCCAGTCAGCACAGGCTCCAGCGCCTGCGCAGCCGACAGCCCCGCCAACACCTGGAACCTATCCCCCAAGACCTGCAGCAGGGTATGCAAACCCCCACCGTATTCACAAAACAAGCACATTTCAGGGAATAGTTGCCCCTAGTGACAAGCAAAATCCAGCTATCATGAAAATCGAAATACAAGCACAAAGGGAACAGCGATAGAAAAAACAGATGAAGAATTGCGAAGGGCACCAGGGAAGACCGAAGGGTCTTGTCCCATTATATATGCTGACACTTGGGCAGCAGGATAAATACTACTAAAATTGAATAAGGCAGTGATAAAAATGTGAAAGTAGAAACAGAAGAGCCAGAGCAACAGGATTTAGAGTATGACTGAGGTAGTAAAGAGTGAATATGAGCAAGAAGAGAGTGAGGAAAATTGGGAAACCGAGGAGGATCAGATAAAGAGAACTCCATGGGAGAGACGATTAAGGCCTTGCCCCAGAACGATGGCAGTGGTTTGAGGGAAGAAGGGCAGGACACATTGTAGCCCACAGTGAGGGAGGCAATTACCATTAATACAGAAAGAGGTAGGTAGGTCACAATACATACCATGGCCCTAGATGGACAAAAATAATTTCATAAAAACCCTATCCACTCTTACAGCGGGGGCAGGCAAGTGGATTTATGCATTAGAAAAATGCACAGCAGGGACCACTTTAGCAGAACAAGACATGAAAACTCTATTAGCCAGTATAATAGGGGATCAGACGAACACCATTTGGGAACGGGCAGGATACCCAGGAGTTCGATTAGAGAGTGATACACACGATGGGGCTCCAACTGTTGAGCTTGTATGTGGGATGCATTGAGAAGGGCATACCCAGATATACAGGATGTGGGTTCCATCGTGACGTTTACAATGAAACACGAGGAGGACCCAGCTTTATATGTTCATTCCTTCCTCTCTTTCCCTGCACTTTCTGGCTGGCCTCCCTTGGCCCTCTTCCTGCTCCCACCTGCGAGGCTAATAACCTCAGAGTTATCTTCAACTCCACACTGTCCTCTCATCTCTGACATCTCAAAGAAGTCAAACTACCAACTGCACCTCCTCAGAGGTATTCTTCCTTTCCTCTCCTTCCCCCAGAAACTCACTGTCTCTAGAGCTCTGGTTCTTCCTAGGCTTGACTACTGTAACAGCCTCTTTTTAAATCTGCCTGCCTCTACTATCCGTCCTCTCCAACTCATCCATAACAGGACTGCAAGACTTTTCCCTGGCCTCAAGCCCAGGGATCATATCTCTTCAGCACTGAAATCTCTCCATTGGATGCCAGTGGCTGCAAGGATCAAATTCAAGATCCTTTACATTGTCCACAAGGCCTTCTGGGGCCTGAGACCAAAATATATCCATTTTTCTCTTCTGAAGTATCACTCTACTCGAGCTCTTCGCTCTTCCACCTCCATCTCCTTGAGGGTCAATCGATTTTCCAAGCATAGAGCTGGGGGCAGATCTCTCTCTTTCGGCTGGCGCCTCCCTCCTGAGCAGCCTCCCTGCCTCTCTGAAACTTGAGCAGAACCATCTCTGGTTCTGGAAGCAGCTCAAGACTTTCCTCTTTGCTTCTGCCTTCTCTCTTCCTCTCCTGATCTCCTGTCTGATACTGCACTGGTTACCTGGCTACCCTCTAAACCTCGGGCCCAGGTCCCTGCCCTCCAAGTTGCACACCTTCACTGCCGCCTGGCAACCTAGCACTTGTGGCTGTATGTGCAACCCTACAGTCCCCCTACCTGCACTATGTAATCACTTGCTGCATGCAAACCTTGTACTGCCACCTGCTGGCCATACTCTTGCTTTGTTTTTGTTGATCCTATTTCCTGCACTTGCTCCTCCTCCCCTTCCCCTGGCACCTCTCCCCCTCTCCTCTCCCTTGCACTTGCACAATCTCAATGTCACTGGGCATAGTAAGATCGTTGTCTTGTTCCCATCCCATGCCTCATCGCACCTTGAAACACTTGTGTATAGATTCGCTATAAATAAAATATATCATATCCAAGAGATGGTGAGAGGAGACAGAGGAGACATCGGAAAATAATGTGCTGTTTTTCTACCATGTACTACGAAAGGGTCTCCCTACAGAGGTGCAAGTAGCATTAGAATAGTAGGTATGTAAGAGAAAGGCTGGCGCGAAATACAGGCCTACATAGTACATTTCTATAAATGCACAAGTGAGAACGAAAGGGCAGTGGGAGACAAGTCACCGTGTGCAGAAACTAAATTAGTACAGAAGAGATTGGCAAAAGTAAGCATGGAATGCGCAGTAGTAATCAATGCCACAGATTCACTACAGCCCCTCGTCACTAGAATAGCAGATAGATTGCGGGTGGCACTAGAGAAGCAAGAGCAACGGAAATGGAAAGAAGCACGGTTACGACAGAGCAGGAGTGGAGAACAGGAAGAAGGGAACAGGCAAGGTAAGGAGGTTGAGGAAGGGAGATGGAGGCATGGTCAGATCCTTGTTAGGTTAGATAAATCAGTTTTAAAGGAATTGTGGATCTGGACGAAGGAAGTGCCATCACAGACACGGGATCAGAACGAGGAGAAGGAGAGGTGGCATGCTACGGCAGTGGCAAATATGCTTCTGTCGCCATAGTAAGATTAGGGGTTGCCAAAAGGGCCAGAGGAGGAAGAGGATGAATCGGAAACAGATGACAGGCAGGGTGGACAAGAGTTAGTAGAGTAGTTGCGCTTCCCGCTCCAGTAGTAACCAGGGAAAGCAAACCATGGCGCCTTCAGGCACGTTGTGGAGCACACATGACTGTAGAGAGAGTCAAAGGACAGAAGGGGAAAGCCCCAGTAAAGGTAGGGGCAACTCAATTCCCACTACTCCAGAAGAGTCAGGGGAAGGCGTATTATGTTCCTTGGTCGCCCATGGACTGGAATAATTGAATTAAGATGCTTCCTTTGCTCACTGCAGAGGTAGGGAAGTGGATTTATGCTTTGGAGAAAAACAAACTGCAGTATCATGTTGGGGATTGGGGACATGAAAATCCTTTTCACAGCCTGAAAGTGGGCAGAACTTGCAGATGAGCTCTGGACAAAAGCAGGATATCTGGGGGTTCAATTGAACATGAACACCCATGATGGAGCAGACTTTCATAATTATAGGGCAAAGGTTTGGGGGGTGCTGCGAATGATGTACCCTGAAATGCCTGATACAAACTCCATTTTGGTGAAAACAATGAAACTAGATGAGGATCCTGCCGCCCACATCCAATTAATTCAAGAAATGTGGAAGGGAGAAGCATGGGACAGAAATGTGGCGATTTTTTACCACAGTTAAAAAAGGCACTCCCCAAAGAAGTCCAACATGATCTGGATGAAGTGGTAGGAATAGAGGCCAAGAGTTGGCTGGAGATTCAAGCGCACATTTTGCATTTTTGTAAAATGCGGCAGGAGAAGGAGAAGGAAAGCATAGCACAAGCACAAAAGGCTTAGGCCAAGCTGGTTCAGAAAAAGCTGGCAAAGATCTGTTTAGAAGGAGTGATGATAACCAGCTCAACAGAGGGACAGCAGAGACAATCAGGACAGCAATTACAAATGGAAACTGGAATGGGACAAGGATTGATGGAGGGGTATGCACCTGGACAGAGACCGATGAGCAGATTTCCACTGGGTAAGGGGAGGATTTTCACTGGGTTTTGGGTCATATGGCAGGTTTGTAGTGATGGGGGCCCAGGTTTAATGGCCCACAGGGAGGAGGTGATGGAGGAATGTATGGAGTACAGTGTTGGGCGTGAGGGAGAATGGGACATGGGGCACAGGGCACAGGGCACAAGACTGTCGAAGCCGGTCACAATATTCCAATGCAGGTTGTATGGAACTCATGGTGGCAACAGTAAAGACAGACACAAGTGATCACATTTCAAGGGTGTTTATTGAACAATGAATTTAGGGTGGAAAAACACTTTTCCTAAACCTAAATCTAGGATGGGAACAAGCGTCAACCATCAAATGAAAAATAAGCCAGTCCTAGTGGCGTTGTGTCAAATAAAAGGGCATATACTAAGAAAAACCTATTGCCAAATCCTTACAACTAATCACAGAAAGAGTGTGGAATAGGGTTTTAATAAAGAAAGAAGTTTTCACAAATAATAAGTCAGGATGTGATTGCCAGGGTTCTCCCTTCCCCACGTTTTCAGCACAGGACAAGGTGGGTTTCCTGAGCACAGCCCAGACTTGAGCTTTCCCAGCACGAGCTGACAGTTCTGCATCAGCTGTCGGGCTCTTCGAGGGCCAAGTGTCTTTTCAATAAAAAGTCTCTCGCCTTTGAGGCTTGATCTATCCAACAAACAAACACAAAGGTTCTGCTTCATGTATACATTAGGTGATGGTTTCCCCCCTGGGTCCTTTCGGGTGTTAACCCTTCACAAAATCATATTCAACAGTTCCTTTTGAATTAACTTTTGGTGGTGACTTTCCACCCCTGGATCTCCCACTGATGGGCTCTGACCCAAATGACAAGGAGGGCAGTTCACTTCCCCTGGTCTTCTAAAATGTCTTGTATTGATGAATCTTAATGTCTTTTAAACAATCCAGTGTTGACATCCTTTGATTGAGTTCACTCTTCCCAACACTTTTCATATACTCAATTCACCGTACAGAGGATTTTACAAGACCCCCTGTATGACCACTTTGACCTCTTCTTCCCTCTTCCCAACAGCTTCTGGTTACAGTAGTTTTTCTACCATCAGGTAATCGCCCAGAGTAATCCTGCATGAACACCCACGTGGTGCCAGCCTCCTCTGTTGCTGGTTTTCCCCCTCTTTAGCTTTTCAAAGTTCAATTTATCCGTTGGCTATTTATCGTTCAACACAGTTCGGTTTCCTATTGGCTTTTCTCTCGTCTCACTGGCTGTGATGAACTGCTTGGCTGTCTTCTCCTTCGAGTCAGGGTTGGTACCACAGAGACCCGCGTCTCTCCGCAGTTTCGTTATCAGCAGAGGAGGGTCTCATATAACGTAGACATCTGCTGCAACACACACTGGCTACTGGTCGCAGACTTGTTTCCATCTGCAGAGGTTTCACACGCCTTGATCTGAAAGGGTAAGGTCACTTCTCTCCTTGTCACCCTCTCGGTATTCGCTGTCTTTCGCCTCCTCTTGAACTGCTGTGCTGAGTTAGCCCTCACGTTGTGCGGTTTGCCTTGCTCGTAGGGTCCTGTTGTGCTCTGCCTTTTATCCCTGTGGGGAAGGGAAAGGGCTGTCAGGTGTGTGTGATTCTGGTCAATTGCCTGACTTTGCCTGACCCTTGTATTGGGACATGTCAGGTAAATGGGTCTGGTGTTATTCCGTTGTCATTTGTGTTGTACGAAAGTGTTTGTGTCGGAAAACGGGGAGGGCAGTGTTTTGGAATATCCTACATGGTAGGATGGGGAAAAGGTTTTGGAGGAATGGGGATACCACATCTCACCCATCAGTGTCTCACTCCCCTCCCCAAGGACCCCCCATCCAGGTGATCCTCCCGCACTGGTCCACCCCCTGGAACTGGATCCAAAAGCGATGGCCATATCCTGGCCACCTAGATGACAGATCCCCAGGGACTAAACAGGGAGACACCTTTAGGTTTCTAATATACCCTTCCTCCATGCGATTTAGCCACATTTGTTTCACAAAGGAACTGAGAAAGGAAATCTACATTTCCTTGGTCTTTTCCTTTTCAGTGTTCCACCGTGAAACAATAGGGTTGTAGGTCTAGAAACCATTGCATGACCCAAGGGTTGGAATCTTTGCGCTGGCTAATCCAAACTAGGGGTGAGTGGTTGGTGAGAAGCATTAACCTTCGTCCTGATAGGTTGTACCTGAGATGGATAATTGCCCATTCGATGGCTCGAGCCTCTAGTTCTACCACAGAGATGTTTGTTTCATGTGGGAATAACTTGCATGCAACTGCTGTACAGTATGAGATGCTCTAGTCCATCTGAAAAGTTGGGGATAAACCTATGATAATACCCTATTAATCAGAGGAAAGCTCTAAGGTCTCTTTCGGTTTTTGGGTTGGTGTATCTAACACAGCTTTTACCTATGAAGAAGCCAAGATGTTTTACAGCTTATTGGGCCAATCTGCATTTAGCTGGATTAGCAGTTAGGCTAGCATTTCTGAGGACTTTCATGATGGTATAAAGATGGAAGAGATGGTCCTCCCAAGTTTTGCTATAAATGAAGATATTGTCAACATGGGCTCCACAGAAATCAGAGTAGGGCTGTAGGATCCTATCCATGAGGCGATGGAAAGTGGCCAGTGTACTGTGTAGGCCAAAGGGGGGGACTTTAAACTGGATTAGTCTTAAAGGCATTGAGAACCTAGTTGTTTCCTTATCTGGCCCATATTTAGTAACTTGCCAGTACCTTTTGGTTAATGGATAAATAGGTGGCTGTTCTGAATTTATCAGTTAGGTCATCGATACATGGCATGGGATAGTCATCGATGTCTGGGATGGTATTGACTTGACTGAAATTATGCAAAATCATCAGGAACGGTCAGGTTTAGTGACTAACATGATAGGAGAGGGCCATGAGCTTGAGGAGTGGTCAGTGATCTTGGCTTTCAACATTTTGTTCAGTTCCTCAATCACTATCTGTTTACAGGCTTCTGGTAGTCAATATGGCTTTAAATAAACAACTTTACCTTTAGGTGTTCTGATATAGTGGTCTAGACCTTTTACTGTCCCAGGTTTCTCTGAGAATACATCAGGAAATTAGATCACTACATCTTTTAGATCTTCTCGCTGTTGGACTGACAACTCGGAAGGAATTAAGTCAAAGTTGTCAATGTCCTCAGGTACCAGACAGGCTACTACTTTGGCATGGGTGGCTGACGGATTCCACTTCCATTCTTTCAAGAGGTTTCTATGCTATAAGTGGGCTTTCTGTTTTCTGTCTGGTTAGGCTATTTTATATGTACAGGTCCCTATCTGTTCTGTTATCTCATAAGGTCTGTGCCACTTTTCTGAGGTGGGCAAGAGGACCAGTACTTTCTGTCCTATGCAGAATGATCTTAAATCTACTTTTTTTTTAATCATAAGCGGCCTTTTGTTGATTCTGAGCCTTCCCCATGTGAGTACAGACGAAGCCTCAGACAATTTTCATGTGTTCTCACATTTCAGTGGTGGTTTGTGAGATTGGAATGGGGGCCTCTTCTCGTTCTTCTCAAGTTTCTTTTAGCATGTCCAAGACATCTCTGGATTCTCTTCCGTAGAGCATTCAAAGGGAGAGAAACCAGTAGAAGCTTGACGCTTTTGCTTCCGGCAAGTAATGCCAAGGGGATCATCCGGTCCCAGTCCTTCACGTCCTTGTCTACTAATTTCTGTAAAATTAGTTTTAGGGTCTTATTGAATCTCTCTAGCAGGCAATCGATTTTTGGATGGTACACAGAAGTTTGCAAGGTAGTGATGTGGAGTAGCTCTTTGACTTTGGCCATAGCTTACTCATACAATTTGAACTTTGGTCTGTTAGTATTCCTTTGGGAAAGCCAACACTAGAGAAATACGATAGAAGATGCTTAAGGATCTGCTGGGTGGTGTTATTTTGCATTGGGAATGGCTTGGGATATCAGGTTGCAATGTCTATGATTACTAGGACATATTTATTGTCCAATTTAGATGTCTCGAGAGGTCGTATTATGTCCATACCAATTCTAGAAAAGGGGACTTTTATGATCAGTAATGGGTTCAAAGGGGCAGGTAATGGGATGTATGTGCTCGTCTTTTGGCATATTTCCCATGTCTAGATGAAAGTTTTTATATCTGCATGGATCTCCGGCCAATAAAATGCCCCACTAATGTGCACCTGTTTTTTAAATTGTCCTAAATGCCCTCCAGTAAAATGGAAATTAGCAATCTATAGCACAACCTTTCGATGACTTTTAAGTATTACTGTCTGTCCGCAATTCATTCATGGTGTGCTGCAAAAAACCTCTGCCTCAATGCCAGTAAGACTGAGATTGTTCTCATTAGGACCCCTGCTCCCACTTTCTCACTCTCACTCTGGCCAGCCTCCCTTGGCCCTGCACCCGCACCCACATGCGAGGCAAAGAACCTTGAGGTCATCTTCGATCCACTCTCTCCTTCTCCACTCCCATTTCGGACATCTCTTAAAAAGTCCAAATACCACCTGCACCTCCTCAGAGGTACTCTTCCCTTTCTCACCTTCCCCCAGAGGCTCACTGTCTCCAGAGCCCTGGTTCTCTCAAGACTCGGCTACTGCAACAGCCTCTTTGTCAACCTCCATGCCTCTTCTCTGCGTCCTATGTAACTCATCCAGAACAGAACTGCGAGACTTATCCTTGGCCTCAAGCCCAGGGACTGCATCTCTCTGGAACTGAAATCCCCCCTCTGGCTCTTTGTGGCTGCAAGGATCAACTTCAAGACCCTCTGCATTGTTTACAAGGCTTTCTGGGGCATGGGACCCACCTATCTTCACTGATGCCTTCCTTAATTCTGTCCCTCCCAAGCCCTCTGCTCATCTTCCTCCAACCTTTTGCGAGTGAGCCGGTTCTCTAAGCAGAGATTTGGAGAGAGATCTTTATCCTCAGCAGGGGTCTCTATCTGGAATAGCCACCCTGCTGCCCTCTGTCTTGAGCCTGATCTCCTTAAGTTCCGGAAACGCCTTTAAGACATTCCTCTTCTCCTCTTCCTTCTCTCTCCCCTTACCCTGCTATCCCTCTATCCCTTCTTCCCCCCACAGCATGCCGACTGGCTGTCGGGACTACCTCAGAGTCTCACAGGACCCCGGCACTCTCGGCAGTCCCCCAGCACTTGCCTCAGGGCCTATACTTGCCTCATTACTACTGCACTGTGTCAATTACCCATTGAGATGGCATCTCTCAGCACTTAACCCAGTTCCGACCAACTGGGGCACTTGGTCCCAACCACCCCTGCACCTCCTCCCGCTCCCCTCTCCTGTACCATCTTGTGCACTTGCAGAATCTGAATGTACCATGCCTCAAAGATTGTCTATCCTATCCTCCCTGTCTCCCCTCCTGCATAGTGGCACCTCTATGCTCTTGGAAAAACTGCAGAATCATCATCAGACCTATTTGTTGTTATCTTCACTGCTAACTGTATTATATGCACTTAATCTGCCTGAGCAGACTGGTTATTGTTAAGAAACTCAATGGCTCTGAATTATTTGTTTTTCTCCCCTATTCCCTCCCTCCTTGAGTGCCTTGAAACATTTGCCTTGTGTATAGGCGCTTTACAAATAAACATTACCATTACCAATTGGGTTTTTACCAGACCTTCGGTGGAGGTTTCTCTCCTGTAAAGTAACCCTTGCTTTAAGAAGAAAAAGCGACTGCACTTTTCTCTGCCTTCTTCTTCCGGAATCACTTGTAAAAAAGATTCAGCGAGGGCTGGGTCCTTACGCTGCACAAAAGGCAGGTCAGAGTAGATGGAAGGTTCTTCTCCCTTCCTTCCTTAGATGTCAAGAGATTTATCAGCTTCCCCAAAGCCTAAGTTACCGCTCTCTGTTTTATCTGGTTCACTTTCTTTAAATTGAGAGAATAGAACTCTTTCCAAAATTCCATGAGCAATCTGATCTCCTCGACATACCTCAAAAGGGACTTGCCTGTGATTCTGTAAGAGAACTTTCACATCTCCCTGGAAGTCGGGTTCAATAACGCCTGCTAAGACAACTATCTCGAACTTCCCTGCTAAGCCAGATTTCTGGGCTAATCGGATGTAGCACCCCAGAGGGGTTATCAAAACTAAATCTGTAGCAATCATTCCTCTTTTCCCAAGGGGAATAATAGCTTCCCTACTGCTACAGATATCAAACCCTATTGATTCCTTGGTGGCGATGGAAGGGTTAGAGGCTCTCTGACTACGTTTTTGAAATTGTAGGTTTCCCAAATTTGTTTCAATTGAGTCACATCCTGTTCCTGACACCATATTTAAGGAACTCATGGTGGCAACAATAAAGACAGACATAAGCGATCAAAGTTCAAGGGTGTTTATTGAACAATGAATTCAGGGTGGAAAAAAGCCTAACCTAAACCTATATCTAAGATGGGAGCAAACTTCAACCATCAAGCAAAACCTATTGCCAAATTCTTACAACTAATCACAGAAAGAGTATGGGATAGGGTTTAAATAAAGAAGTGTTCCCAAATAATAAGTCAGGATGTGATTGCCAGGGTTCTCCCTCCCTTCCCCACGTTTTCAGCACAGGGCAAAGTGGGTTTCCTGAGCACAGCACAGACTGAAGCTTTCCCAGCACGAGCCGACAGTTCCGCATCAGCTGTCGGGTTCTTCAAGGACCTAGTGTCTTTTCAATAAAAGGTCTCTTGCCTTTGAGGCCTGGTGTATGCAACAAACAAACAAACACAAAAGTTCTGCTTCACGGATACCTTGGGTGATGGTTTCACCCCTGTGTCCCCCTCTTCCGGGCTATAACCCTTCACAAAATTGTATTCAGCCAATCAAGTCAACAGTTCCTTTTCAATGAACTTTGGGTGGTGACTTTCCACCCCTGGATCTCCCACTGCCGGGCTTGGACCCAAATGACAAGGAGGACAGTTCACTTCCCCTGGTCTTCTAATACTTCTTGTATTCACAAATCTTAATGTCTTTTCAAACAATCCATTGTGGACATCCTTTGATTGAGTTCACTCTTCCCAACACTGTTCATATACTCAATTCACCATGTGGGATTAATTTCCTTAGTTTCTTATTCATCTGTCAGACCATAGAATTTTACAAGACACCTCTATGACCACTTTGACCTGTTATCGCCTCTTCCCCTGGGCTTCTGGTTACAGTAGTCCTTCTACCATCAGGTAATCGCCCAGAGTAATCCTGCTTGAGCACCAACGTGGTGCCTGCCTCCTCTGTTGCTGGTTTTCCCCCTCTTTAGCTTTTTAAAATGTCAATTTAGCCATTGGCTATTTATCGTTCAACACAGTTCGGTTTCTTATCAGCTGTCCCTTTGACTCATGGCTGTGATGAACAGCTTGGCTTTCTTCTCCTTTAAGTCAAGGTTGGTCTTCTCCTTTAAGTCAAGGTTGGTACAACAGACACCCACGTCTTTCCCCGGCTTGGTTATCAGCGGAGGAGGGTCTCATATACTGTAAATATCTGCTGCAACACACGTAGGCTACTGTTCGCATAGGTTTCACTGGCGTTGATCGGTAAGGCCAAGGTCACTTCTCTCCTTGTCACCCTCTCTGTATTCTCCGTCTTTCGCCTGCTCTTGAACTGCCGTGCTGAGTTAGCCCTCACGTCGTGGGGTCTGCCTTGCTCGTAGGGTGCTGTCATGCTCCACCTTTTATCCCTGTGGGGAAGGGAAACGGGTCTGGTGTTAGTCTGTTGTCTTTCGTGTTGTGTGAAAGTGTTTGTGTAGGAAAGGGGGGCAGTGTTTTGGAATATCCTACTTGGTAGGATGGGGAAAATGTGTTGAGGAAGGGGGTACCGCGTCTCACCCGTCGGTGTCCGACTCGCACTCCCCAAGAACCCCCAATCCAGGTGATCCTCCCGCACTGTTCCAGTCTCAGGAACTGGATCCAAAAGTGATGGCTGTATCCTGGCCACCTGGATGACAGATCCCCTGGGACTAGACAGAGAGACACCTTCAGGTTTCTCACAAGATCCACCACAAATGAATCCCCTAACCTTGCCATGTGCCCCAAGCTCTTTGCCATCGCAGAAAGTCCAGGTTGATCAGAACCCGGGAGCTGGAATGGCACTGACCTATGCACCCTCATCAACCGTGTCGGTATTGGCTTGTGAGAAAAACCATCTACCGGACGGGACAGTCGCATACTACACCGGAGCAAGTGTGTTCAGAGGAAATCCCTGTTCACCTCCTGTTGCTCACATGTACCAGGAATAGGACAGCCCACAGGGATCTCTGATGTGTCCAGTTCTATTGGTTACAACTGATCCAGAAGAGGAACCTCAGATAGTAGTAAATGAAGGTGAGCAGACGTTTTCATATATGGTAGATACAAGCGCCACAAAATCATGCATCAAAGAAGGTGGATATCCCCTGTCAGGCAAAACGATGGACACACAGGGATTTTCTTTGGCTGTTCTGTTGGTTCCTTACACTGAGGACCTGCGTATCAAGGTAGGTAAGCAAATTCTATCTGCTCCCTTTTTATATTGTAAGAATACCCCAGCTAATCTTTTGGGAAGGGACTGCCTGACAAGCTTAATATGTCGATTGCTTTTTTCAAAAGATGGCATAGTGTGCTTGACTCAAGAATTGTACCCAGTGAGAGAAGCAGCAGTTTACCCCATGTACTGCAGGTACAGCACGACCAGGGGTGTGCCAGTGCAATCAGCATTGTTTCTGTATGGGGCGAGGATAGTATTGAGTTGGGTCCCGGGAATAAAAGATCGAACATGGCGTACACCTCTTGAATTTTTGTTTTGGCCTGCTGAGTCACAGGGGATAGTGCCAGGAACTATTGTTACCATTCTGTTAGAAGCAGTAGTTGTCAAGAAGGACAGGGTGGTTATTTCAGGCACCCATGAGGAAGGAGGTGAATGGCACACAGTGTTGTGTATTGATCTGACCTCGTTCTTGAGAGAAGCGTCCGATGAGCAATTGTTCAAGGATGTGGAAAACACAGGAGAGGTGGTCTTTGAGATTGCGGTGCCTTGCCAGGTAATGATAGAGCAAAGGGAAGTACTACAGACCATGCTTGTCGCTAGGAAAACATCACCATATTGGAAGGAGGATTTGGATCCAAGTTTCGGACCACTTGTGGACCAGCAATCCTCATGACGTGAGGTTGTTGAAAAGTGTAGGAGCAGTACAGTTTAAATTAAAACCAAGAGCAACATTGCCACAAGTTAGGAAATACCCCATGAATAGGAAGGCAGACGACGGGATTTTTGAGACCATTATGGCATTGTTAAAGTAAGGCATTATACAACCATCTGTAGCCCCATGCAATATGGCCGACTTCCCTGTGAAGAAAACAAAAGGGTCCAGTATGGTCCAGGATTTGTGACCTCTGAACAACATTGGTGAAGCAGATTTCCCGGTGGTACCAAATCCTGCAATCTCTGTAATATCCCTACTGGGACGACCCATTTTTCAGTAATTGATTTAAAAAAAAAAAATTCTCAGTCCACTTACACCCTGATTCCCAGTACCTCACTGTGTTTACGTTTCATGGGCAGAGATTTGAACACACAAGGTTACCTCAGGGGCACTGTGAATCTCTGAGTGTTTTTATCAGGGTCAGGTGGATTTGGAAAACTTACAAGTGACCAGTACTGTAACAAAGTATGCGGATGACGTATTAGTCTGTGATGCTTCAGAGGAGCAGTGTCAAGGAGACTCAATCAAGCTCCTCACCCTGCTCACGGAGAAGGGGTACAAAGTGGACAAAGATAAATTGCAGTATTGCCAGACAGAGGTAGTATATTTGAGACAGGTAATATCGTCTGTAGGGAGAAAGGTGATGCCCGAGAGATCCACTGCAGTCCATAATACACCTCAGCCATTACAGTAAAACAGATGAAGCAGTTTCTGAGGCTCTGTAACTATTGTAGGACCTTATTGTCCAACAATTTTCTGACTACTTTAGTTACACGAAGCCCCGTTTCAAGCACTTAAGCAAGCACAAAATGAGAAGGGCCTGATAAAATGATCAGAGGACATTAAAACATGTTTCCGGGAACTCAAGACTGCGATCAGTAATGCTCCAGTTTAGGTGACCCCAAATTACCAGAAACCTTTTTTTTCTATTTTCACATACAGATGAGAAGGTAATGATGGTGGTCCTGGCTTAAAAAACATCAATAGGACACAAACCGTTGGCTTACGACAGCGAGCTTTTAGATTCAGTTGTGCAAGCCCAGTTCTCGCAGCAGCCTTTGAGATACAAAAGTCTTCAACCATTATTATGGGCTGTCCGGTGACGGTTTATGTGGAGTATGCAGTTTTTGCTATCTTGGAAAAGTCTAAGTCAACTTTCACAACCAAAAGAGTATCAGGGTATGACGTTATTTAGTCAAATGCTTCCATACATCTGGTAAGGTGTCACCTAGCCAATCCAGCGACATTTTTAGCTGAACCAGCAAAATGCAATGTGCAACTTATGAGGGAGAACAGTAAGAGAGAGCAAATGTTAAGGAGGATGCCTTGAAAGGAGGCAAGGTACTCTTTGTTGGTGGGTCATCGACAATTAATCAGGACACTGGTGAGAGGCGCACGGGAGTGGCCGTTGTAGGTCTTGTGGATGGGGAATACCGGGTTGGAGTGGATAAATGACTGCTTTCACATTACTCTGCAAAAAAGGCAGAACTAGTGGCACTCATCAAGGCGCTAGAGATGAGTGTCAGGGTCCGGCTTGACTGGATTCCACAGGAGCTGATGCTGGCCCCACAGACCCTCACTAGGAGTTCACCTCTCAACCCTTAAATATAAGCTTATTCTTTCTATTTCAAATGGACCAATAAATCTCGGACTAAATTTAGTTCTTCCCTTTAAACGTAGGTTTTTTGTGGACAGCCAAACTTTTTGACCCACCTGATAATGTGGTGCTTTACGACGTTTCTTATCAGCAAATGTCTTAAATCTTAGCTTACTTTTTTCTAAGGTTTCTTTAGCTTTCACTAAACCATCTCTAATACAAGTCAATCGCTGCTCAACCTCTGGATTGGAATACTCAGATGGCAACACTTCTTTCAAAAATCGTGGGTGGAAACCATAGTTGCTAAAAAATGGAGAATACTTAGTAGAATCCTTGACAGAATTGTTATAACTAAACTCTGCTAGCCAAAGAAGATCTACCCAACTTCCTCTTTCTTGCCAAAAAGCTCTAATATATTTTTCCAATTCTTGATTTACTCGCTCTGTTTGGCCGTTGGTCTGTGGGTGATAACCTGAAGAAAGCTTTACCTCAATTCCCAACTCTGTACAGAAAGCTCGCCAAAACTTAGAAGTGAACTGAGATCCTCGATCTGATACAATTTGTGTTGGTAGACCATGTGATCGTACTACTTCTTGCAAAAGCCTCTCCTTTCATGGGAATGAAATGCCCAGCTTTCGTTAGTAAATCCACAACTACTAATACTGTAGTATAACCTTGATCTTTGGGAAGATCTACAATATAATCCATAGAGATTGTAAACCAAGGACTAGGGGGTACTGGTAATGGATTTAATAACCCAGATGGTTTTCCTCCTCCTGACTTTACTCGAGCACAGACTTCACATGTTTTCACATAGTCTTCAATATCTTTTTTCATTTCTTTCCACCAAAACTTTCTCTCAACCAGTTCAATAGTCTTACGAATTCCAGGGTGACCTACCAACTTGGATTCATGACATTCTTGCATAATTTCCTTTTGCAGTTCCTTGCTTGGAAGGTAAATTTTAGAGTGGACACATGGAAATCCTTCAATTAAATGTCTTCCAGAATCCTCCGCTAACCAAGATTGAATTTCATCTTCTGGTAATTCCTTTAGAATCTTTTTAAGAAGCTGATTCTCTTCCTTTGTAGCACTTAGAATAAATTTTTCTTCTGCAATCACTGGTTCTGGTAATAATTGATTTTCAACTTCTCCCGAAGATCCTTGTCGTGATAAAGCATCCGCTTTACCGTTTAACCGCCCAGGCTTGAATGTTATCACAAAATCGTATTCTGAAAAGAAAAGTGACCACCTAAGTTGTCGAGGTGATAGTATTTGAGCAGATTTCAAAAACAGAAGATTTCGATGATCGGTTAAAACGGTTACTGTGAATCTTGCTCCCAACAGATAATGTCTCCATTCCTGAAATGCTTTCTTGATTGCCAGGAGTTCTCTGTCTGTAATTGTGTAGTTCACTTCTGCTGGAAGCAATTTCTTAGATAGATAGGCCACAGGATGCAACTGTCCAGTTTCAGGATGCCTTTGAGAAAGCACTGCTCCAATTGCAACATTAGAAGCATCTGCCTCCACAAAAAATGGTTGTGAAGGATCTGGGTGTAATAAGATCGGTCCAGATGTAAAACAGTTCTTCAATGTTTTGAAAGCTTGATCCGCTTCATCTTTCCACTAAAATTTCATTCCTTTCTTCAATAATTTGGTGATAGGAGCAACAGTTTGAGAGAAATTTTTAATGAATCTCCTGTAAAAGTTTGCAAAGCCCAGGAAGCTTTGGATATCTTTAACACAAGTTGGAGTTGGCCACTGTTCAACTGCCTTAATTTTCTTCATATCCATTTCCAAACCTTTGGGAGAAATCATAAAACCTAAAAATTCCACTTCTCTGGTATGAAATTGGCTCTTTTCTAACTTAGCAAATAGTTTATTCTCCCTTAGTCGTTGTAACACTTTCTTTACATGTTCTTCATGTTGCATTTGATCCTTAGAATAAATGAGAATGTCATCTATGTATACTACTACAAAGATGTCAATAAAATCTCTTAATACCTCATTTATAAAAAATTGAAAGGCTGCAGGAGCGTTACACAATCCGAATGGCATTACTTGATATTCGAAAAGACCAAATTTTGTTCTAAATGCCGTTTTCCATTCATCACCTTGACGTACTCGCACCAAATGATATGCACCACGAAGATCTAGTTTGCTAAATACTGAGGCTCCTTGAATCTGGTCTAACATTACTGATATTAAAGGCAGCGGATATCTGGTTTTAATTGTTATCTTGTTTAATGCTCTATAATCTATGCATGTTCGTAAAGTGCCTTCCTTTTTGGGAACAAAAAATAGTGGAGAAGCTGCTGGCGATTGAGAGTGCCTGATGAACCCCTTATTCAAATTTTCTTGGATGTAATCCTTCAAATGTTGATTCTCTTTTTCTGTTAAGGCATAGATGTGACTGCAAGGAATGTGGGCCCCTGGTTCTAAATCAATTTTACAGTCATACTCTCTATGAGGAGGTAATTCATTAGCTTCCTTTTCACTAAACACATCATTGAAATCATGGTAACACTTTGGTAATTCTCCCATTACAGCCCCTATAGAATGTACTATAGTTCCCAAATTCACCAAACCTTCCACTACTTCTGAACAATTATCACTAGAAACATTTTCCTGAATTGCTTCTTTACAACAATTTGTAACACTAAAAGCAGAATCCAATTTCACCACTCTTCTTCCCCAATCAATCTGAGGGTTATGATACGTCAACCAAGGCATTCCCAAAATTATTTTCAACTGTGGAGTGTCAATTAATTCAAACACAATTTCCTCCCAGTGTCCTCCAATTTCCATTTCCAATGGGATTGTTTCATGTGTAATTAAACCTGATGTCAGTTGAGACCCATCCACCGCTCTCACATACTCTGGTATATTTTTTACAACGTAAGGCACATTCATATCTTTAACCACATTCCAATCCATGAAGTTACCAGTGGCTCCTGAATCTATTACTACTGGACCACTTCCCTTTAATTCCTCTTTAATATACAAGGATACATTCAATGTAATATGTGGTACTGCTGCTTGGATGGTATTTGCCACTTGCTGATTTCTGGAGCTGTTAGTAGATGCAGAAGGTTTTGGACACCAAGGGCAATTTCCAACAAAATGTCCTGATTTCCCACAATATAAACATAAATTATTCTGTCTTCGCCTATCCTTCTCCTCCTTAGTTAAAGGACCTCTCACTTTATTTACTCTCTCTGCGTTCCCAGTTCTCAATTCTTTATTTACAAATTCTAATCTTTCTCTATCAACTCTAGGGAAAACTCTGGGTTGCTCAACTCCTCCTCTTCTACGCTCAGCCTTGCGTTCCCCTAATCTATAGTCAATTTGTATGACCAGATTAATTAAATCCTCACATGAAGTGGGTCTATTAACAATTGTAGATAAGGCATCTTTCAATTCCTCCTTCAAACCTCTATAAAATAAAGAGGATTGCTTCTCTTCTGGCCAATTGCTCTCTAATACTAAAGATCTGAACTGTGTGATGTAAGACACTAAATCTTTGGTTCTCTGTTTTAACTCTAATAGTTCTCCATCTACTTCTTGAGATAATTGGCGTCTGTCAAACATCTTTTTAAATTCTAACTTGAAAGCTAACAAGTTCTTTAGTATAGGATTCTCTTGACCAACCAATAATACTGACCAAGTTGCCGCCTCACCAGTGAGGTAAGACAGCATAAAAGCTATTTTAGAGGCATCTGTGTTAAAAGCTTCAGGTCGACAAAGGAAATGAAGTTCACACTGTGTAAGGAAAATCTGGCATTTCTTGGCCTCTCCCCCAAAACGCTCTGGAGGTGCTAAGGGGACTGGACCTACAGGTATATTCAAACTTCCCCTGCGTCTTTTTTTGAGAACTCGTTCCTTCACCCAAATCCTCTCTAATTAACACTGGTAATTCTCTACTAGTATCCTCTGAATCTCTTGACTCCAAAGAAATTTCTTCACCCTTACGGGTAACCTTGGAGTTTAACTCTTCAAACTTGACTTGTAATTCCTGATTTTCTTTTCGCACAGCCCTCATTTCCTCCCTTAACTCTGAAAACATGTCCCTTATGGAACTAGCTAGTGCCTCTGTGGGATCCATATCAGCTCAGGTGGAAAATATTATCGTGGGCCTTTCATCCTGTCAGGGTCCGGCTTGACTGGATTCCACAGGAGCTGATGCTGGCCCCACAGACCCTCACTAGGAGTTCACCTCTCAACCCTTAAATATAAGCTGAGCTGAAAACCCCAAGAAAGGGAAAGGGGAATTTGGAGAAAATAACAACGGAGACACTGCTGCCCTTCAACCGTCTGGTAGGCTCTGGTATCTGTGGTAAACAAATACACCTGGTTACTTATATAATAAGAAAACTTCTTTTCTAACTATGCTAAATAAACTCTAAACTCTTTACCTCATAAACCTCAGTAAAAGACTTAGAGGTTAGTAATCTTTGTGGAATATCTTGTAAATATATCTTGTGGTGTGCAAATAGTTCAAGCCAATCTAGTCTCTTTAGAATCCTAAAGTGATGGCCTTTGCAACATCTTTTCAGAATTAGATATTCTTCTTACTTCAAAGTTCTTTTGACCTTATGTAGTTTTCAATGCTTACTTAAGTTGCAGTCTTTCTCTGAAAACATTGAGTTCTATTTGCATAGATTACTTTAAATTATATTCTTTAACTTCCTGGAATACTGCTTTCTTTCTGCGTGTGAATTGTTTTCCTTATTTACACATTTACACAAAGAACGTAGTTTCTTCCTTAACAAGCGTGTGCGATAAACACGTGAACTCAGAAGACGTGAAGAATTGTCTTCGCGTGTAAAATACACACGCGATAATTTTACAAAACCCGCGCGCGTTAAAAAATACGTAAACGCGATAAAAATAACACGCGCTGATAAAAATGGACTCGCGCTCTATCGCAACCCAACACGCGCTTTCTCTTGAGACGTATTTCGCGTAAAAAATGTACACACGCTAAAGTTAACTTGCGCAATTCTTTTGGGCACGCGCTCTATCGCAAAACCACACGCGCTTTCACAGGAAACGTCTTTCACGTGAAAAAATGTACACTCGCTAAAATTCACACGCGCAATTCTTTTTGGCACGCGCTTTCACAGGAAACGTCTTTCACGTGAAAAATGTACACGCGCTAAAATTCACACGCGCTAAATTCACACGCGCAATTCTTTTTGGCACGCGCTCTATCGCAAACCACACGCGCTTTCTCAGGAAACGTCTTTCATGTAAAAAAATGTACACTCGCTTTAAAAAGAACACGCAAACGACAACTTGCGAGCTCGCGCACACATTAAACAGTCTTGAAGAACATTACACGCAGTTAATCAACTTTTAAATCCTACGCACAATCTTCAAGCTTGTTTTCCTTATAATAACTTTTACTGTAAATGTCTCTTTTCTCAAATGAACTTGAAACTTGTTTACTCTTTAAGTTTTCTTATAAAAGAAAATGAAAGTTCACTGTGACAATCTTAAAATCTTTAAAAGAACGATCCCACCTGATGACTTCTTGTTCAAATTGGATCAGCAAACGATATTCTTACTTCTTTGGTAGATTTTCTGAGCTCTGGAAAGGCCTTACTTAAGGAGCTTAACTAATATACAACCAGCCACTGAATTTCTCTGGATGAAAGGCAGTTTAGAATCTTGCTCATCTCCCAAGAATCAAACCCATTGTCCTCTCCACCAATCAGGCAACCAAACATATCATTGTTTCTTTAACCAATCAGATTAAGTTTCTTTAGCTCCATCTTGACTTGGGCAAGCACAATGTTAATTCTATGAACAAACTCTTCCTGTTACTAACCCAGCCAGTTCTGAAAGCACAACTAACCCAGCCAGCCAGCTCTAAAGGCACAATGTTAATCTTGTTACTCTTCCTGTTATTAAACTAGCCAGTCCTGACAATGAGTAAGGGGAAGGCAGTCACTATCTACTCCGACTCTGCGTATGCCACCACGGTACATTCTGGGTTATCTAGAAGGCACAGAAGAGGGTTTAAAAGATTAGACGGGACCCCTGCCCAGCATGCCGTGCTACCATCCCGACTAATCGAAGCACTGACATTGCACGTAGAGGTAGGAATTGTGAAGTGTGTGGCGCATACTAACAGAACTGAAATAATAGCGCTTTGTAATGATGCCGCAAACAGAGCAGTAAAAGAAGCGACATATTTGCCCTTTTCAGAACCTCCAAAAATGGAAATGGTCCCAACAGGTACAATTGCCAGTCCCATATACTGCAGCCCCTTTGCTTCAAATCGTAGAAAGTTCTGGGCAAGGAGGGTATGTATGCACTCGCCCACAGATTTGTTGTGGAGAAGGAAGTTGATGGGAAAGGTAGTAATGCCTGTAGATCTGCTTCTTGTGGCTCTAGACCAACTTCTTTACCGTCACATCTATCTCGACAACAAATAGCAACAGAACTCCAGGAAGAGTGGTTTATACCAAACATTCCCGAACAGGTAAGTAGGTTCGTAGGGAATTGTATAGTTTGCAAAGAATTCAATCCTGGTAACACCATGAAAGCAGTGAGAGGGGTAATACCCCGGCCTTCAGGTCCTTTCACAGAACTTCATATGGATTTTGTCGATATGATCCAAAAGTGTAATAACTTTAGGTATTTGATTGTAATTGTTTGTCCATTTTCCAGATGGATTTAAGGTTGGTCCCTGTGTGCACCCTGATGCAAAATCAACATCTACATTTTTGGTGAGGGAGGTATTTCCACATTGGGGAATATGTGAGGTCCTAAGATCAGATAATGGGACCCATTTCTGTATGCATTATTTGCTGAGATTACATCACTTCTGCGGATCAAGCGCAGGTTGTGCTCAGTGTTTTACACACAAGCCAATGGTATAGTTGAAAGACTTTATGGTTTGGTTAAAATGCAATTGTCTAAATTATGGAGTGAAAAAGATGGTTGTACTGTCTTCCGTTGGCCCTGTTTTACTTACGAAATAAGGCAGGGAAAGATCACCACCTCAGCCCTCATGAAGTGGTAACAGGCCATAGATTGTATGCACCACTCTCACCCGCACGCACAGGTTCAGACAGACATAAGTCAGAAGAGATTCTTGGTGAAGAGTTTGGGGAATATTTTAGGGCCTTAGCTAAGAGAGTCAGAATTGTCTCTTCACAGGTTACAGCATCACATCAGCAAGGAATGGGAAAAGTCGTCGAGGAACAAGAAGATAGGCAGCAACCATTGCTACTCCCCAGAGACTCCATCTATGTGCGCTCCTTTGTTCTCCGCTGGTATGAACAGGGTTTCCATGGACTTCAGTCATTTTTGCTACACCGACTGCAGTCAAAGTGAAGGGCAATAAGAAATAGATCCATGTCCATGAAGTGCAAAGTGACACCGGAGTCCCTCGACTGAAACTTGTGCAAGAGCAGCCTTAAAAAGATAAGTGTGTCCTGGGGAATCACAGTTCATGCCAGTGGAAGGGGGGGATCGCACAAAGATCAAGAATTGCTATTCGGACCGTAAAACAAAAGAACTGATTTAAAAATGTGTATGAGAATGTGTAGATTTATTTCTCTCTTGATTTCTGTGGTATATGTTTTTAACAGTAGTAATGTAAACGGATCAGAGTTATTAAGTACTATGGATACAGCAGACAAAATATTAAGAACACAACAAGACCTTGCAATAGATTTGGTAAAAAATGATGAAAATTTAGAAATAGTAAATGACACACATGGCTTTGCATCAGATAACATGCGGTATCATCATATGAAGAGGTTGAGGAGAGAGAGAGTCGACAGAGTTGTGTTATATCTGCTCTCTTATCCCCCATGCTTCTGATGTCCCTAAACTATTTATTACTGATGAGGTAGAGGTAGCAGAGGCACAGTGTCTAGCGCAGGGCAGAGGGCAGTTTCAAGGGCCATCTGTATCAGCTTCTATCCTTCCAGTCAAAGAAGAATGTTTAATATCAGATGGGGAAAAACAGAAGGATATCCGTTGCGTGCAAAGAGTACAGTTCAGGACTTATCATCGTGAACAATAAATGGGAGCAACTGTTCAAGAGTTTGTTTGTTTGTTTGTTTGTTTATTTGATAATGCGCACCAAACCCTTAGGTAGCTGGGCACAACCGAACAAGAAGACTTAAGGCTTGGTTACAACAAATACAGTAAGTACAGCATACAAATATATATTTCATAGTCACTTGCGAGTTACAATACAGCAGTGGTACTAGGGTCACATATTGCGTACATTGGGTCACATAGATAGCGTGATTGTGGTAGAGCCCTGGGCCGACTCTACTGGGATATGACAAAAATCAATAGTGGAGAAGAAGCGGGAGTCACATTTCAGGCAGCAGTCTTGGTAGGGGCAAAGTAGATGTTAGTGATCATTGGTACATAGCCAGGTTAGCATATTACCTCTGAAATGTGGGTATGGTTGTTCAATTATTAATTCTGTGGGGAGGGCATTCCAGGCTAGGGCTGCTTTGACCGGAAAGCAGGAGCCCCCGGATTTGGTACGTTTGAATCTAGGGATCTCTAGAAGGTGAGCATTGGCAGATCTGGTTGGGTGTGTTGAGGTTATCCTATTCTTTCTGAGAGATAGGTTGGAGCTATGTTATTCAGGCATTTGGAGGTGAGTAAGGTTGTCTTGAGAAGGATCCTGTCTTTTATTTTTAGCCAGCAGACATCTCTTCTGAATTCGGAGATGTGCTCCCTATTGGGAATTTTCAGAGCTGCTCTTAAGGCGTTGTTTTGTAGCCTTTGAATTTTACCAAGGATATATTTATTAGCACCCACATACAAGGCATTGCAATAGTCCAATCTGGACATTATAAGTGCATTAGCCAAGGTGATGCAGCTAGTTTCGGTAAGAAATGGTCTGTAGGCTCGGATCAGTTTGCAGGTGTATGTAGTTGACAATGCTAGTGAGTTAACTTGTTTCTTGAGGGTTAAGGTGGAATCAAGGTAGAAGCCTAATGTTTTAACTACGGGCAACACCTTAATTGTGTTGTTGTCAATGTTGAAAGCGGCATAACTAGGGCTGAGTTTTTTAGATTCGCCCTTTGAGCCCAAGATAAGTAACTCAGTTTTATCGTCATTCAGGCAGAGGCCATGGGATGCCATCCATGCCTGAATGAGGAGGTAAATGTTCTTTACCAAGGCCGTGTCCTCGAGAAAGGTGCCCGAAAGGGGAATGAGGATCTGGGTGTCATCTGCATAATTTGTGTAGGTGACACCCAGTCTGTCTAACTTGTCTAATAGGGGCTTGGTAAAGATGTTATACATCGTGATAGAGACACAGGAGCCCTGAGGCACGCCGCAGTATGTTTGGATAGGGTCGGCGGAAGCTGAGGGGGTGAAGACTCTCATAGTGCGGTTTGAAAGAAAGGACTGGACCCAGGTTATGGCATCACTTGAGAAATGGGCAGCCAACCTGAGGTGTTTGCATAAAACTGCATGGTCCACCAAGTCGAAAGCAGCCGATAGGTCAAGGAGGAGTAGCATAGCTGTTTTCCCATTGTCCTTCAGTTCATCAATTTGGGTCTTGAGGTCTATTAAAGCCATTTCCGTACCATATAGTGGGCGGAAGCCAGACTGACGGGCTCCTAGTAGATGGTTGGCTTCAAGGTACTCCTGAATTTGAAGGTAGGCTACTCTATCGATTATTTTGAGTAGGAAGGGGACTGTGGTGATGGGTCTGTAATTAGTCGGGATAGCAAGGTGTAGAGTTTGCTTTTTTAACAGTGGGCAAACCCAGGATTCTTTGAGGTTGTTGGACACTGTGTTAGTCTTGAAAGAGGCATTCATTGTTACGCTCACCTGGTATCCACAGGGAAGCCACCCAGCCGGGTTACTCGCTGGTATGCTTCTCAGCTTTGCCCTGATGTGGTCTGCGGGGAAGGTTCTGCCTTGTGGTAGAATTAGGCGTGCTCTCCGTCCTGCCTTCTTTGCAGGGGTGCATTGTCTTTCATGGGCGAGTGCGGTCCAGTTACTTCACTGACGCCGGCCCATTTGATATTGTTCAGGTAGGTCTTATTGCTGTTTTTTAGTTTTGTTTCTATCCTGCATGCCTTTCTTGTTTAAAATGTCTCTTTTTTCTCCCTTAGGTATGCGGAGCTTCAGCGCGGCGAACTGGCTTGGTTGAGCCCCGCTGGTAAATGTTGGCGCATTAAGAGCGCTAGGATGCGGTAAGCGCTATGCGCAGCGCTGCAAAGTCTTGCCTTTGCTAACCTGTGTTTTCCTTCCTTGCAGGTCGTGGTGTTCTTCAGCGCGAGTGGAATGTCCGGAGTGGTGCCAGCCGAGAGGCGACCAGCCAGTAAGCCTTTTGAGCAGTTTGTAATTTGTAAATGTCTCTACAGCTTTCTTTAATGTTGCCTCTATCTTCCTCTTCAGGTTGTTCTGTCCGGGAGGCGTGCAGTTTCGAAGAAGCTGTTCTCAGTAGCTGCGAGTGTTTAAAGATGAAGACTGCAGGTAAGATGCTGCTGCTAATGATGTTCCTTTTGTCTCCTTGCAGGTTCTGCTTCTCCGAGGTTCGAAGGAATAGCTGGACACGGTGAGCGTCACATTGCAAGCTGCAAAGTAACACGAAGCATGTTCTGCAGTCAGGGTGTGGTTTATATAGCCCAGGTAAAGTAGTTCCAGGCCTGCCACACCCAAAACACTAGACCGCATAGCTTGGTTCTTAGGGAACCAGGCTATGTGGATGCCTCCATGTTGGCTGACAATACAATAAAGTAGTTCCCAAGCACATTGTTGTTCATGGTGTATGAGGGCTTTTGAAGAGGATGCCAGGCTTTAGAGGCCCGAGTCCTTACTCCACCTGGCCAATGGGTTTGCCAGAGGGGGTTTTGGGTGAGGGTCGTGACATTAATAAGCTTCGAGATGAAAGGGGATAGATCTCTTGCTGTGTCCTTTATGATTTGTGCCGGGCAGCTGTCTCCCTGACAGTTTGATGGTTTAAGGGATAGAATGATTTTCTCAGTCTCTAGGATAGAGATTTGAGAGAATCTGAAGGGGCTGGTAGTTGTGTCTGTTTTTTAGTTTTGTTTCTATCCTGCATGCCTTTCTTGTTTAAAATGTCTCTTTTTTCTCCCTTAGGTATGCGGAGCTTCAGCGCGGCGAACTGGCTTGGTTGAGCCCCGCTGGTAAATGTTGGCGCATTAAGAGCGCTAGGATGCGGTAAGCGCTATGCGCAGCGCTGCAAAGTCTTGCCTTTGCTAACCTGTGTTTTCCTTCCTTGCAGGTCGTGGTGTTCTTCAGCGCGAGTGGAATGTCCGGAGTGGTGCCAGCCGAGAGGCGACCAGCCAGTAAGCCTTTTGAGCAGTTTGTAATTTGTAAATGTCTCTACAGCTTTCTTTAATGTTGCCTCTATCTTCCTCTTTCAGGTTGTTCTGTCCGGGAGGCGTGCAGTTTCGAAGAAGCTGTTCTCAGTAGCTGCGAGTGTTTAAAGATGAAGACTGCAGGTAAGATGCTGCTGCTAATGATGTTCCTTTTGTCTCCTTGCAGGTTCTGCTTCTCCGAGGTTCGAAGGAATAGCTGGACACGGTGAGCGTCACATTGCAAGCTGCAAAGTAACACGAAGCATGTTCTGCAGTCAGGGTGTGGTTTATATAGCCCAGGTAAAGTAGTTCCAGGCCTGCCACACCCAAAACACTAGACCGCATAGCTTGGTTCTTAGGGAACCAGGCTATGTGGATGCCTCCATGTTGGCTGACAATACAATAAAGTAGTTCCCAAGCACATTGTTGTTCATGGTGTATGAGGGCTTTTGAAGAGGATGCCAGGCTTTAGAGGCCCGAGTCCTTACTCCACCTGGCCAATGGGTTTGCCAGAGGGGGTTTTGGGTGAGGGTCGTGACATTAATAAGCTTCGAGATGAAAGGGGATAGATCTCTTGCTGTGTCCTTTATGATTTGTGCCGGGCAGATGTCTCCCTGACAGTTTGATGGTTTAAGGGATAGAATGATTTTCTCAGTCTCTAGGATAGAGATTTGAGAGAATCTGAAGGGGCTGGTAGTTGTGTCTGGTGTAGATTGCCCCTGGGTTGCTGCTCAGATGGTATCAGCAATGCCTTTTTATTTGCTATTTTGAGCTGGAGGGATGCAATTTTATTCAACAGTGCATTTTGTATGTCTATGCACCATTGCTTGTCTTTAGGGATATTATCAGAAGGAGCGATAGGTGCTTCCATTTCGCAGAGGATTGTGAATAGTTCTTTGGTATTGGAACTGGCCTTGGAGATTCTGTCAATAAATATATATTTTTGTTTGCTAATTATTTCTTTTTTTTAGAATTTGGCATGGTCGAT
The DNA here is from genome assembly GCF_040938575.1 of Ambystoma mexicanum. Lineage (NCBI taxonomy): Eukaryota > Metazoa > Chordata > Amphibia > Caudata > Ambystomatidae > Ambystoma > Ambystoma mexicanum. Next base: position 1,502,303,092 of record NC_090932.1, on the reverse strand, counting down.
TAGCTTAGCTTTATTCTCATCTGTGGGCGCATGACGCCAAGTAGATTGAAGCTTTCTTTTTTGGAGTCTTAATTCTTTGAGGTGTGGTGTAAACCAGGCATTAAGATGTGATTTCTGTTTGCCTTTATGGATAACAGGTGCAATAATGTCCAGTGCCTTAGACATAGGGCCTCGTAGGGCCTCATTACTATGGTTGCCGCTGGTACCATACCGGTACCACCATGGAGGAAAGGGGAATTACCACCCCATTCCAAGGTTGGCGGGGCTGTAATTCCCCCTTTCGCCATGGCCCTTCCCCATTCCCATTTTTGCCCCATAGGGCTCAATGGGAATGGGGAAGGAGCTAATTACGGTACTGCAAATTGCGGTACCGTAATTAGCACCAAGGTCGCTTTGCGGGTCCCAACTTTAACGGCTGGTCTACACCAGCCATTTAGGTCGGGTCCCGCAAAGGGACCTCGTAGTAAGGTGGTAAGGGTTTACCGGTACCGGTGCCCTTACCAGTACCGGTAAACCCTTACCACCTACCGTGTAATGAGGCCCATAGAGTTGTTAAAGATCTTTATTAGGTGGTTAGGGTCTAAATTGCCGGCAAGGTTGTTGATAGAGGGGAGAAGGTGAGGGAGTAGTTTCTCAGCAGTAATGTCCTTTTTGCTTCTGGTTGGGAGTGGATGTGCCATGACAGTAGTTTTGGGACTAAGGAGTTCGAGTGTGGATGAGAAGGTGACTAGATAGTGGTCAGTACATAATTGTGGAGCAGTGTTGGTAATGGCGATATTACAGTTCTGATCGGCCACCCAATCGAGGGTCCTTCTTTTGATATGGGTGGTGGTAAGAACTTTTTGTGTAAGGCCATGATCCGTCAGTATGGTTGCTACTGACTGGGCATGTTTATTATCAGGGTCGTTGAAGCCCATGTTAAAGTCCCCCGTCAGTAAGATTTGTGAGAAGTCTTTAGTGTTCTTGGCTAAAAAGCTAGTTAGGTCTTCCTTGAAGTTTCCCAATGGGCCAGGAGGTCTATATAACAGATGGATAGTTAAGGTACGGTTGCTAGATAGTGGAAGTTTGGCTGTGAGTAAACCACATGATTGGAATGAGGGTGGGGTGGCAAGTCTAGTGAGAAGGTTAGATTTGGAAATGAGAGCTAGACCGCCGCCACTGGCACTAGGTGTGTCAGCCCTGAGTATATGGTAGTTTTCTGGGATAGCAAGCATAAGGGCAGGTCCTGCTGCCTCATGAAGCCAGGACTCCGTTATTGCTAGTATGTCCAGGTCCCCATTGGTTAGGATGTCAACTATTTCAGTGGCATGAGCCACAAGCGATCTGGCATTAAGGAGTGCTCTGAATATGGTTTTAGTACTGTTAGGTTTGTGGGATTTATTTATGGGCTTGTTGGTTCTCATAAAAGTTTTCATGTTAGGGTCCTGTGCCGAGTTAGGGTTGTTATGCTTGACCTCCTGCTCAAGCCTAGTCGAGAGTTCACAAGTTTGATTAGTGGTGGTTCGTTTTGGGAAGCTATTTGTAGTAGGTTTGCTATTTGTTTTAGGCTCATAGAGACGAGGTAATCTTGATCTGAGCCTATTATTTCTATTCTGTAGTGGGCAAGCTGAAAATGTAATGGCAGCCATTATAGCATAAAGACTGAGTGAGAGCAGTAATAACTGGGCCCTCTGTATTTTAGTCAGATTCATAGTCTTGTAGCGAGAAGGGGGTTCAAGAGAGTTGGCAGGCTAGTCCAGTATCCCAATTTATCAGAACAGGGTATTCACGCAGTGGGATAAGGCAATTGTATAAATAGGCTAGTCCCATATTAGTAAGAGGTACAGCATACAATGGTGCAGCAATTTATCAGAGCAAGGTATTCACACAGTGGGCTAATGCAATTGTATAAATAGGCTAGTCCCACATTAGTAAGAGGTATGGCATACAATGATGCTGCAATTTTTCAGACCAAGGTATTCACAGAGTGGGCTAATGCAATTGTATAAATAGGCTAGCCCCACATTACCATGAGGTAAGGCATACACAAGTACTACAAATTGACGGGTAAAATGGTTAGGCATTTAAACAATCATAGCCTTGATCATTTGTAGCATTATAAAATCAGACCTTGTTTGTGAACAGCGCAATCGAGCAAATCAAGTATCTAGCGAAGTCGGGTGAGGTAATTAGGTATGCAGGGGCGTGTGGCAAGCCGAGAATACTCACAGCATTGAGGACATGGGGACACCTATGGCGCTGCGGGCGGATCACAGATATGTGGCAGTGGAGCAGTTTGTGAAGGTCGTCAATTATTGAGAGCTTTCACAAGACGGGTGCTTCCTTCAAAGGTTTTTGCATTTAGTCAGTACATAGTTGCCGGTCCGTGGCGAGTGTAGTATGGCAAAAAGGCACGATTTTGGGAGATAAGGGGGGGGGGTCAGCCGCGCCTCGTCACTTTCGCAGAACAGGCACTGAACAGGGCCTTAGAAGCGCAGGCCTTCCAAGTAAGCGGCCGGCTACCGCCTACCGGCAGAAGTGCATCATTATTATGCACAGGCGTTGTTTGGCAACACATCCGGGTGCCATTTTAAGAGCAGGCAATGATTGAATACAAAGCAAAACAACGTGCATTCACACACGATGCAACAGCGATCTCGGGGATAGTAGATCTTTAACAAGGAAGGTCAGGGCACATCAGTGCTCACCTGATGCTGGTGTAGATGCTAGCTTGGTAGATACGAGCGTATTGCAGTGGCTCGGTTCCTCATGGCAATTTCAGCGTTGTAGGCAGGATCCAGGAGCAGGGTGGGAGAGGGCTCCTGCCCTCTCTCGGTCGATGGATGCTGTGGCAGGGTTGCGCTGAACAGGGCCTTACAAGCACAAGCCTTCCAAGTAAGCGGCCGGCTACCGCTTACCAGCGGAAGTACATCATTATTATGCACAGGCGTTGCTTGGCATCCAGGCGCCATTTTAAGAGCAGGCAATGATTGAATACAAAGCGAAACAACATGCATTCATACACAATGCAATGGCGATCTCGGGCTAGTAGAAGGTCAGGGCACATCAGTGCTCACCTGATGCTGATGCTGATGTAGATGCTAGCTTGGTGGATACGAGCGTATTGCAGTGGCTTGGTTCCTCGTGGCGATTTCAGCATCGTAGGCAGTAACCAGGAGCAGGTTGAGAGTGGGCTCCTGCCCTCTCTTGCTCGATGGATGCTGTGGCGGGGTTGTGCTGAACAGGGCCTTACAAGCATGGGCCTTCCAAGTAAGCGGCCTGTTACCACCTACCGGCGGAAGTGCATCATTATTATGCACAGGCGTTGCTTGGCAATGTGTCCGGGCGCCATTTTAAGAGCAGGCAATGATTGAATACAAAGCAAAACAACGTGCATTCACACACGATGCAACGGCGATCTCAGGGCTAGTAGATCCCTAATTGGGAAGGTCAGGGTACATCAGTGCTCACCTGATGCTGATGTAGATGCTAGCTTGGTGGATACGAGCGTATTGCAGTGGCTCTGTTCCTCGTGGCAATTTCAGCGTCATAGGCAGGATCCAGGAGCAGGGTGGGAAAGGGCTCCTGCCCTCTCTTGGCTGATGGATGATGTGGCAGGGTTGCGCTGAACGTTGCAGAGCAGGAGGATTGGTGGGACTCTCCAAAGAAGGGGTGGCACAAACAAACCTAGTATGTGGAAGTGTGTGGAAAAAGTAAGTGAACTTTTTGATTTGGCTCAAAGAGCCAGAGAAACCTGTTAAGATCCAGTTACTTACATGTTTTTCTCTGTGTTTTAAGGGTTATGGCTCAGTGCCTGTATGGACGAATCGAAATGGCAGCCTCACGCTTTGCATCGCTGATGTGGCTGGAGTTATGGCAGCACTTCTTGACTTGCTCTGGTCCTGCCTGCCTTTTTCCTACAATAAGTTACTTCCAGCCTGGCGAGGCGTTTGCAGTCTCACCACCCTGCACATGCCCATTCCTGTGGTTCCCCAGAGCCACCTGACACTTGTAAAATTCAAAATCTACATTTGTATCCCCTCTGCCCCCTATGCCCCTTGCATCCCTTGTGCCATCAGATATGGACAATCCAAGGAATTTACAGACTTTTGGAGGCATAAACTCCTTGAAATGATCAAAAAATCAAGCTGCATTTCATCAGCATCCACTGACGCTCTCACGAACATTCCTGGACAATTCAGCCGACCTGAGACATTTTTCACTTCTCTTTTGGCCCCTGGTGTACAAACTTTGGTGACCTCTAAATGGTTGCAAATTGTTCGATAGGAGATATTATTATTTATGAATTCCTCTGAATCAGCATTTAGTGCAATTAAAGAAGAACTGAGGACCATGAGGCTTATAGCGTTGCAGAATTGGTATATCCTCAACCTCCTAACATCTACAGAGGGTGGGGTTTGCCGGAAGATCAGGAATATGTGTTGCACAAACATACATCCCAATGATTTGGACAATGGAACACTTGCTCGGATGATTGCCACACTGCACAACCTGAGGGGGGCCATGAAGAGGGAGGTGGGAATTACTAATGACTCTTTTTTGGACTCTTTTTTTCTTGGGTGCCCTCGTGTATGAGCATAACTATGAAGATTCTCATACCTATTTTTGTATTTTTCTTAATTATCTTTTGTTCCTGTCAACTATGTCTATGGTGCTGCTCTGCCCAAATGCCTATGATGATCGTGACCCTGTCTAAGGCTGGGGCAAGTGCAATTTCATCTCACATGGGTAGATTGCAGAAGTAGTGGAAGGGCGAATTGGTATTGTCCAGCAGAGGAGCATCTTCATGGTGGACCAGTATAAGAGATGGCTGTGAGGTTTCATTCCCCCGAGAAGGTGAGATTGGTGAATTGGAAATGTGTTTGTTAGTTAATGTATTAACTAAATGGGGAATGTTGCGGTAGTTAATAAAGGTTCCATAGATAAAGAGAAATTTGAATAGCGCATGCCATATTGGGGACTGGGTGACGTCGATGTTGCAAATTGGCACAAATATAGTATAGTTAATGTGAACGTCAGTTTCAACCAAGCCTGTTTTATGGCCTGCCGCTATTGTGGAAGAGAGATGTAATCTCTTTAAGTACATGGGAGCCTGTTATTGTATGCCAGAGGGATTTCAGCCACCTGGTTGGGCTGGGTTTAAGGGGCGTACAATTAACCTGATGCAAAGATTGCTTGCGGGGAAGGTGCACCAATAGATCATGTTTTTTTTTTTTTTTTAGTTGTTAGGGTGTGGTTTGGGACCATGTGGACTGGAATGGTAAGTCTCATAGTTTTGAATGCAATGCGGACACCAACAAGTTTGAGCAATAAAACCAGCAATAAAAGGAAGTTTGTTTGTTCCCCTCCTTTTTACATCAATGTAATTCCTATAGAGTGTCTGTGTGCATCACAAGTACGGGTAAAGGTTTCCAACCAGATGGAACCTGTCAGTGCTTGTAAGTTGTTTAAACTGTGTAACTAGGAGATGGGGTGTTGACCAAATATGGAAGGACCCCAGAGAGGGGTATAGTGTAAATATGAAACATGCAATTATAAGTTTAAAGTGGATGGTGCTTAGATGAATGTATTCAATGAGGTGTGGGAACTGAAGGGAATATGGTTACATTGTATATGTTTAACCAATCATGTGTGGGGGGTTGACTTTGTAGCAAAACCTGTAGGAGTTTTAACTGTTGCAAATTGTATGAAATGTGTGTTCTTTGTACAGTTCAGGGAGACTCTGTTTAGTTTGACCCTTTGATGTCATCTAGCCCCTCCTGTCGTTTGAAAAATAAACCTACTTTATGGACAAATGCGCACTTACTCTTTAAGTGGTGGCCCTACTTTGGGTTGCAGTGATCAAAGACCCACCCCTACAGGTTTTAGAAGTAGTAAATGTAGCCACTATCACAGATAACCTTATGACCAGACACAAAAGACAACTGAATACACATGTAAATGCCAACTCGTTGGATGAGCATCATTCTGATGGTACTAATATGTGGTATGACACAAAGAAAGCAATCAGTAGGGGCCAAATGAATGAGTTATGTTATATATGCAGACGTATCCTGCATGTGGGTCGCACACACAGATTGTTCTTATCTAAGGAAGTGTCGACTTTAGAGGCACAGTGCTTGGCACATTTAGTACTTTGAAAGGTGCAAGGGCAGTTTCAGGGACACACAGTATGAATTAAGATGGAGGAAAGTTCTGAAGAAGAATCTAAAGGGAAGGGGAAAAACGAAGGCATACAGTGTCTGATAAAACCACAGATGATCATATAGGGAGCAACGTATTGGAGCAAAAAGGGGGTGAAGGTGCAGGCAATATTCAACGCAGAGGGACTGGTGGGATTTCCTGAAGAAACTATATTGAGAACAGATGAAAGTTGCAGAAATGTATGGGCACCGCCTGTGAATAAATTGCCAACCTACATCAACATGAACAACATGTAAAAGTACAGACACTCACTCGATCTTCATTATGTTTCAGGGGCAAAGGAAGCGTGTCGGTTGTCCGAACAGTAACTGCAACAGAACCTATGTGATGCCAGCCTTGGATGAGGGAACTAACACAATCATGGACATCTTGTGGCAGCATGGAACAAAAGTGTACTTTTATTTACCCCCCTCATGGAATGGACTATGTTCCTTAGTGACCCTGCATGCCCCTGTATTGTTGTTCCCAGGAAGCCACTTAGAATTGCCCAAGAAACAGTCCCAATCCACTGATATGCCCCTGACAGCCACCAGACCAGTGAACTCACAAGCAGTAAAGCAAAGGAAAAGATCCAACTATTTCCCAAACAAAGTAGACGAGGCCCTGGATAAGATAACGCCACAATATAGACTTTTCTCCAGAACAGAAACTTTTTTTACCTCCCTCTTAGCCCATGGAATGCAAACAGCTACAAATGCTAAATGGATGCAAATAGTACACTGGAACTTGATGGAACTTTCAAATGCCACTGAACATGGACTCAATGCAATCCATGAAGAACTGCATGCACTACGGCTTATGGCGCTCCAAAATCAGATAGTATTAGATTTAATAACACCAATGGAAGGTGGCAAGCGCTGAAAAATTGGAAGCACATGCTGCAAGTACATGCCTCCTAATGATGCAGATAACGGCACCCTGTCAATCACAATTTAACAGATGGAAAAACTAAAAACTGACCTGGAAGAAGCAGGGGGATCAATAAAGATGAGAGTTGGTTATCGGTCATTCGCTTCGCTACAAATATATGCAGAGTTCTATTTCCTATCCTCATTTTCTTGATAATAATCCGGTGTGTTTACCAAGTAATCATAACATGCTGTGTGTCCTTTGAAAATAAAGTAAATCTTCTTGCAATAATGGCAGGGGATGCTGCTCCGCCTTGGAAAGATGAAAGCTGTCAAACTGACCCAGAAACCAAGGTAGGGAAAATAAAAATGGTTCCAATAGACCATCCTATTATTTATCCTATAGGCACAGAAGGGATCCTCTCTCCCACCTCCTGACCCAGAAAGTTATCTAGAATGTTATGTAGTCCCAACCGTAGATGGAGACTGCAATTTATTAGGATGCAAACCCATGGGATTATGCTAGATTATGAGATTAATGAAATATATGCAAAATATGGGTAGCCGAGACGCTAGACGATTGGAAACCAGAAGAAAATAGGAAATGTAAAGAATATACAAACAGATTTGTCCCTAATGGGACAAAAGGGGGGAATGTTTAGGAGTACATCCAATGCCCCCGACGTGCATGAAAATACAAGCTCTGAAAGTCCCCTTGAAGAACACCAGCAATAGTGCACCAGTAAGCAACGTCCCTGTGATGAGGTAAACCATAAGGTACAGACCATTTACATGAGTATACACCCATATCCCTAACAAGTATAGCAACACTTAACACTAATCAGGGAACCATTTGGGGGCACTAATAATGATATTGAATGAAAAGTAGGCTTTACACTATTTGACTAGACAACATAAAAGTGAGCCTCAAAACAAACTCAGCCATCCCAGAAGCATAAGAATCATCATGAATTCACAGAAAATATCAGCCAGGGCTTTGCAAAAAGCACATACATACTAAGCTGTAACCTCCAACAGCAGCGCTGAATACCGCACAGTGATTGGCCAAGACAGGTAGGCAAGCAAATTCTCAAGTGCTGAATCTCGGCAGTGATGTCATACATGAGCTGAGGGACAGATTCTGCATACAGATTGGTTGGAAAACATCAGCCCAGCTGAGTTCCCAAGCCTGAGTACAAAAGATATATAACAAATGATGTCCCTAGCAAGGACATTGAAAGTGAACACATTGAAGGTCACAGTTTGGAGGGTATGAAACAATGAGCAGTGAAAAGCATGCATGTTAAGAATGCACGATCAAGGAGCAACACTGCCCCCTGTTGGAAAGACCTCACAATAAGAGGCTCAACCACCAAGATGAGAACCATATAAGACACCATTGCAATAGAGTAGAATCAATTAGGCACTGCCAGTCTATCATGGAGATTTATGAACCACCCTAACAACACACAGTTTCGCTCAGAAATTCATTTATATTATTTTGATTTATACACACATATCATTGCACAGGAATGAAGTCAGTGAATACCTTAGTCCCCAGTTCATAAGGTTAAAGGCAGGGTCAATTAAGTCATGCACAAGCCATGAGACAGGAAATATTGGAAGGGGACGTGAGTAATGTTTCCAATGAGGATTTTTGTTGCAACGCTATCACATCACACATAAGGGATTCGTCAAAACCGATAGGCACTCATCCAAAGGATACTCCACATGAAATAGCCAATTACCAGTTGAGCTTATATGATACAAGTTGAACAAGGTTAACATCTAACTTTCCCACTCAACTGATCCGGTGCTGGGGTGAGGCCAGGTTCTCCAAGGCACAGTACATTGTGAATTTTTAAATATATATTATTTTCATGCCAGTGTTTACCCGCTCCCCATCTTTGTCCCAGTGCTGCCTTGTTGTTTTGGCCCTCCTTCCAACCCACAATGCTCCCCTTGCCTGGCTGGCCCTTTGAATTGACCACCTAAGTTGTTTTGACCCTCCCTCGCTACCTCCCACGTACCACGCTCCCATTGGCTGGTGGCCTGTGTGCCATCCTGGGTACTCTAACCTTGCCTCCCCCAGCACCATTTCTACTTCTCCAGTACTGGGGTGAGGCCAGGCGCTCCAAGGCACAGTAAGTTGTGCCTTTTTAAAGATATATTCTTGCACAGCAGCGTGTGTGTCCCCGCTCCCCCGTCCCTTTGTCTCGGTGCTGCCTTGTTGTTTTGAACCTCCCTCCCACCCATCGTGCTCCACTTGACTGGCTGGCCCTTTGAATTGGCCACCCAAGGCAGCCCCTGCCTTGGCAGCCCCTGGGCCAAGGACCAGAGGCTAAGAACCGCTCCAGTGGTGTCTGTGGTGTCCGCCGTGGTAGCATGAGGCCTGCAGCCATCAACCTGCTGCAACTTTCCAGGAAAGTTTAATCTGGGTATTTTGCATTGTCCTGTGTTTAAAAACGGAGCCAGCACTCCACCCTTTCTACCTTTCTAGGAAAGTTGAATCTGGGTGTTTTGCATTGTGCTGTGTTTAAAAACTGAGCCCCCCTATCCTCTAGGAAAGCTGAATCTGGTGTTTTGCATTCTGGTAACTGTGGTACTGTTACTGGGTCTCTTCAGGCTCCCCCCCTAGATGATATGACATGATATGATATGGCATTTATAACGCGCCTATACACAAGTGTTTTCAGTCCCCCCGCAAGGCGTGCCTTTCACTGTTGTCTTTCTTGTTCTCCCCCTGTGTCTTCCTTTGTTGTGACCCCAGCCCCCCCCCACTGCGCATCCTGAGTTGTGTGCCACAGGGCTTTGCATCTCTCTCTCTTCCCTCAGGCCCGTCTCCTCCCTCCTACCTTCTTCGCACCCTCTATGGAGCTCGCTATTTCTCCCATCTTCTCTAACTGCTACTCTATCTCCTATCCTATCCCTCTCACTATGTCTGGTAAGAAAAAGTTCAAAAGTTACATCCTGGTCTCCAACCCAGTCCTCCCTATCGCTGATACCTACACCAGCACTTCCCCCAGTCAGACCCTTACCAACATCCTCTTTGTCGTTCCCTCTCCAGGCCTATGGACCCCCCATATGATCTGTTTTATTTCCCCTTTTTACTCCTCTCCCATTAATGGTGGCACTTGGTGTGTGATCCTCCTGGCCCCTTTCCACTCCTCCAAGACCATCATTAATGTCTATCTGAATGGCACCATCTTGGTCCAGAGCCCAATCTCCTCCTTTTCGATAGGCGTTTCCCACGTCTTATCAACTTCCTTCCTTCTCCTGCTAATCCTAGCTACACCCCTTGGTCTCCTCCGCCACCTCCCTCTTCGGCCACCTCTCTGGAACCCTCCTCATCTTCTCGGGCTACTCTGCCACCTTCTTCCTCTGCTACCTCTCTGGCACCCTCTCCATCCTCTCTGTCTACTCTGCCCACTCTCAGACCCCTCTACCACCTCTGCAGGGCGTACCTCTTGCCTGTACCCCTCCACAGAAGTCTTTCAAGTTTGGCAATCTGCTCCACGTTGCTACTCTCAACTGTTGCTATGCTGTCAAACACTCCTCTGACATCTGCCGACTCCTCAAAGAACTTGATCTGGATATCCTCAGTCTCACCGAGACATGGTTCACGGCGGCTCTGTCACAAGGTTTGACACTCTCCTCCCCAATGGTTACACGATCCTCTCCGAACCCAGAACCACCGTCAAAGAGGTGGAGTAGCTTGGATCTTTCCAGAGTGGATCCCTCCTTCTGACATTCCTATGCAGACTTCCTCCTCCTTTATATGTCTGGTCTGCAGGCTTTCTATCTCTCCTGGCCTCTCTTACTGTGGCCACCATTTACAGGCCACCTGGCCAGGTTGCCCTCTTTCACTCTGAGTGGGCCGACCTCTCCTCCTCTCTCCTTGCCTCTTCCTCTCAACTTCTCCTACTCTGAAACCTCAACATCCATCTGGATTCCTCTAACTCCTCCTTGGGGCTCTTTTGCAATCTCTGCGTCTCTCTCCCTCTTTCTAGTCTACCCTCTGGCCCGACACACTCTGCTGGGCACACCCTGGATGTTCTCATCTCCTCTGACATCCCCCTCTGAAACCCTCTCACCACTCCTCTCTCTTGGACCGACCACTTTCTTCTCTCTTCCCACCTGATGCTCTCTGTGCCCCAGGTGAAGCTGACCCCAGCACTGCCAACCACCTTCTCGGCCATCCGACCCATGAAGCGTGTGTCAGTGGAGGCTTTCGCTGCTACTTTCTCACCTCCTCCTATGACTGTGGCTGACTCACACTCTGACACAGCCCTCTCTAACCTGCATCTCTCTATTACTAACACTCTTGATGCCCTTTCCCCTGTCATGAGGATCCGTTTGAAGCCCACCTCCAAGTGCAACTCTTGGTATGACTCCGACCTTACCACCCTTTAGCGCAAGTGTAGGATGGCTGAGAGGAAGTCGAGGGCATCAGGCGCATCCTCTGACAAACTGGCCTGTCGCCTGCTCCAAAGGCAATACAGACTCTGTCCTGTCCAAGAAGAGCACCTACACCCATGCCCGCATCTCTGCGGCCTCTAACAACACGCCAAACTTTTCATAATCTGCAAGAAGCTGGCCATTCCTGCTGCGGTTTTCTCCTCTTCTGTTCCCTCCCAGGCCCTCTGCACTGCACTGGCTTCTCACTTCAAAACTAAAACTCAGGACACAATCTGAATGACACAAGGCCTAGTAAGATCGTTTGTTTTGTTCCCTTTTGTCTTCCCCTTCCTTGTCTTGTCACACCTAGGAACATCTGTGTACAGGTACATTATAAATTACTCATATCATATCATGTCCAATCAGCATCATGGGAAGGAAGATGGTCTCATTACCAATTAATTAATAGACTGAATTCATAGCATGGTCACGAGGTGTAGGATAAGCCAATAGGGCTGGGTACTGTATGGATTCACCTATAATGTAAATGACGTTGCCCAATCACAGGCTGGGAATTTGCAAATAAGCTGTAACTTTGTTGACACTTCGCCTTGTAGGATTATTTAGCGTGTTTTTGGAGTGCACCGCCACTACATGGGATCAATATATAGCGTGTTTTTGGAGTGCAGCACCACTGCATGAGATCAATGTATTGCTATAATGCGGTACAGCAAGCCATGTGTTGCCGGTGTAACATATGGATATATTAATGAAAACAGGCTACTCAGTCAAAAAAAAACACATAATTTTTTTCACTGTTAGAAACGCACCATTTTTTTCTCTCACCTGAAATGCCTCTGTTGCAGGAGACACATTAGAGGATTAATGAACTAATATAATTAACAGTACTAACATGATCCTAACTTATTAATATCATAAATAATTTCCTTTCTCTTTCTCTGTGCTTTCAGGAAACAAAACTCGAATAAGCAGGAAATTAGTGGATACAGTTTCTTACTGAAAAGTGAGCTATTGTTTGAAGAAGGAGGGTATGACATAGTGGATTCTTATTGGGCAGGCATCACGTTAGGGGCTGTAACAGAGGTCTCTTGGTGCATCTCGGGGAGAAAGAAAGGCAGTGGACATTTTGCACAGCTTCGGTGAGGACTTGGCGGGAGTCGCTGTGGGGCTGCCTGATTGAGGGGCGTCGTTCCAGTGTACTGCTGACCTTCACAGGCTGAAGATTCCAGTCAATTGGCACCGGCTTGAGGACCAAAGAGTGCAGATTGGAACTGCATGTCCTCGCCGGGTGCTCTAAAGGGAAGCCCCGACCCATTTAAAGAAAGCGACCTGTCCAGAGAGTTTGCATGCTGAACTGCTACAATTTTGCTGGTAATTATCTTACACAAAGCGAGAATGCGGGGTGTGAATGAAAGCTATTTCTGTCAGGCAGCGTAGCGATAGCTGCATTCTAATGTTGCCATTCAGAAATGCAAGTCAACTGATGCACTGTTCTTTTTATTGTTGCAAAGAATCTAATGGAATGCCATGTATTTTGCAATTGATTCTCTTATGTTTATTCTAGAAAAGACTGCCTCGCAAAACTGGTAATGTATGATTTTTTAAATGAAACTGATGTAAATCACAATCCGTGTAAAGGCTTCTATTTGCTTCTGTTTTTCTCTGGTGCATTTAGCCCATATCACCTGATAAAAGGGGAGGTTATTAGGTAATATATGCCAAGCATCCCATGTGGAAAAAGTTATGTTATGAGTAATTATAAATAGCTGTGTGCGTGGTTCCACTCAGTGTATATGTGTGTGTGTGTGACTTCTGAGTGGAACACAATCTGATAGTCTGCTGGACGTACATGAGTCAGCAGAGAGAGAGGCCTCTGGAAATAGTTTCACTAATGTAAATAAATTAGTGATTATACCACGTGTTATTGTGAATACTTTATGGAAGCATAGCTCACTGGTGTAGATAAATCAGTGATAACAGCCATAAGTGGCACTCCATATGAAAATGTGGTGTTCTTGCATAATGTAGAAGACTGAGGCCTCTAGAGATCACAAGAACAGTCTAAACAAAAGAAAGGGGTTTTGTATGTTGGGGCCACAAATAAAACAAAGAAATTATGCTCATCACTATACCACAACAAAATGCATACCAACTAAATGTATCTGTGTACTGAAATAATGCATAGCCACAATACCACTATAATACCAAACCCAATCTGAATGCAAGGAGTGATTATTGTTAAATTACTTTTATTCTTGGTGGTAAGAAAATACTGCTAGGCCCCAAATCTACACAAAATACCCTACATATTTATGGTGCGTTGGCTGGGAAAGTGATCATAGAGCACCTACTGGGCGTGGCAAGTGTGTCTCACACCGCCATCTGTACATTAAAGGGAACCCATTTCATAATAGCAGTGTGTCACTAATAACGAATTTCAGAATGTCTCAAAGGGAAACCACATTCTCAGACCTAGTGCAATATTTAGAGGCAAAGTTATTCGCACATGGGACGTGGTCATCAAACAGTACCTCAGAATGGCATGACCACATTCAGGGTGAAGTGCAGAAAGAAAAACTAGACAATATTTTTGCAGAAGGCAGCATAATTCAGGTCTGCCTTCTAAGGTTATTAAATGCAGCCGATAGAAATGCAGAGAAAGACTGTTTGATACGGCTATGCGCCAAAATCTGGTTTATTTTGAATAGGTCCCTGCGAATGCAAGAAAATGACACCCAGCTAATTAACAGGGTAAAGACTGAATTAGATGGGGCAAGTAAAAAAGAGGAAATGTTAAGAGCAGAATTGGATGTATGCCAGAAAGACATGCAGTTAAAATGCAGAGATTTTGATGTTCAATTGTCCAAAAGCAACAAACAATTTGAGGACAGTAAACAAGAATTGGTACACTTAAAAGCATCTGTGGACCACATTAGACAAGATAAAGATGAGGTTGTGTCAGAGATGCAGATTTTACAAAAAACATTATGAGAAAGAAAGTGACCTTTAAAATGCGGAACAAGAAATGGTTAAAATGCTCCAAGAAAGAGACAAGAGGAATAAAGAATGTAATGAGTGCCAAATGCAAATGTGCGACATGCAGGAGGTAATTAATAAAATGAGTGATGAAAACAACTATTTGCAAAACAATGCAAACAGGCTCCTTAAAAAGTGTGAGGACTTAGAACAGCAAATGTGCATTCCCATGACCCAGGAGAGGCAGCAGGGTACCACATTCAATGGAGTTGAGGTGAATTCTATTTCTACCCAAAGGGCTAGTGCCCCAGTGACTGGGCCGGTGACTGAACTTGGTTGCAGCGCCCTTGGGGGATTTGATACTCCCATTGGGGGCCGTCACCAATCCCATACACCTGGAACCAGGGTTGAGTCACCAAGTAGTGCAATTCCATGCATTGCAACAAGTAGTCCCATAAAGATAATGAAATCCATTAAAGCCCTGATCAAACCATTTAAAAAAGGAGGGGAATGCTGCATTGAGGATCACTTAGAAGCGGTTCATGACATTTTTAAAGCACTCCAGATACCTAAGGAACAGTACAGGCAATATTTTCAGTTAACTTCAGATGCCCCGTCGGCCAGTATTATAAGAGGATTGAATGAACAGCAGAATATGACATGGGCGGATTTCAAAAAAGAGATCAGGCGTCATTTCTCTCCTTTCCAGTTACTGCAGGAGGCAAAGAAAGTCGCTTACACAATCACTGCTGGGCCTAATGCATCCCCTCGCCAGTTTTACAAGACTTAAAAAGAGCATTTTCTCGCTTTGATGTATCTTTTGACCCCAATTCCAATGAGTTTAAAACCGCCTACGTCTATGGGCTGCAGAAAGACATCATATCCCAATTGGTCCGTCAATTTGACCGTGACAAGTCCCAGAAATGGATTGTACACCAAAGCACAGAACTCTATGAGGTACTCTATTGTCAGGGTAGAGAAAGTGATAAAATGAGAGATACTAGACCTAAATCTAAAGAACCCTCAGCAACAGTAATGGAAATCAGGTCAGCCAAAATGTCCCTTGAGTCTACTCAAAATCCAAGTAAAAATAATTTGGCACCTGAACAGAGGGGTAATCAACAAAGGTCATCACACACTGCACCAATTTTCCAATCACATGATCCTAGTAATAGGGAGAGCTACATCAGCCCCAGGTACTTAAGAGATAGGCCCCGGGCAGGCTATTGACCTGATATGTCAGGTATGAACAATAACCAGAGACAAAATCAGGATCAAAGAAATGATGGTCCCTATCAGACATTGGGGACACAAAACAGATTTGATCCCAATACCATGATATATGGTAATCAGGATAGACCCCGATATGTGGATCGATTTGCTGATAATGGGAATCAACATAGGGGCCAGTACCCATCACATGAGAGACAGGACATGAGACAGAATATGAACTACATGTCACGTCAGTACAATGATTCCCCACCAGGGGACTACAACCAAAGGATGGGTGCACCCCACTCCCCTCCGCAAATGAATCAAGAGTTCAGGAACCATCCCAATAGAAATCATTCTCCTGAGAGGTATCAGAATAGATCCAATCAGGGAGAAAACAACCAATATCGATCTAGGCGACAGAGAGAGGATTCTAGAGAGATGGAAAGATTCCACTGCCTCGAGGCCCAAGTGAAAATGTTGGCTGATCAAATAGGAAAGCTCTGTACAACACAAAAACAGTCATCAAAGGAGGGGGCAGAAGGCCATAGCAATGATCGGGGGGTTCTGAAAAGTGACTAAGTACTTATGATACCTGCAGCGCCAAAAAGACAGTTTGCTCTGATGTAATTTTGCATAATGACTCTGAGATGCCTAATGATTTAAAAGTGAAAATACCAGTACATGAACATGTAACAGAAAATGCAAACACTTCTAAAAGAGAGGTACGGTTTAACCTAGAACTAAATCAAACATTGGCGATATGTACAAATGAAATAGGAAAACCTGAAAGTCCAAAAGAACAAAGAGAGAGGTTTAAGAAAAATGACTATTGCATGGGGAATACCAGTGAACCGGGAGTAAGTGGCGATGCTATAACTCCTTCCCTGGGCAATCCAAACAATGACCAAACACAGGCAGGGAAAAGAAATGCTCAAAAGGAGGGCACAAGTCAATCACCTGAAGAATTCTTTGAACCACATATTTTTTGAAGAGGTTAAAATGGCTGGTATCATACTGAATAATCACAAATGCACAGAATTAGACAATGACAAATTGCCAAGTGATGTTGTTACACATGTTCAGTTGGAGGGTTGTAGTGTGACCTCTGATGATACCTGGATGGATGGGCGAACGGTGGCCACACTCCAAAAAACCTCTGAACATGGGGAAATGAATAAAGTCTCTCACACAGGAATGAGCAAAAAGGAGGGAAAAATGTCTTTCCATTTACCGATGTGCTTAGCCAAAAGTGAAAAAGGCCTGAGAAAGGTGAGCCCTGAAATCAGTAAGAATTTGCATTTCCTATGTGTGTTAGAGGAAGTTAAAGACAGGTATTATGCTCCCATCATTGTGGAAGAAAAATGCCATACATTTGCAATGGTTGACATTGGCGCACATGCCACAATTATGTCTAAAGAATTAGTAAAGAGTATCAATGAAGGGAGATCCCCGCAATCAGATCACAGTAAAGGAGAATCAAGGTCCAGTGCATAATTTTAACGAGGAGGAGGTGCCTATTATAGCCGTCACCGAGGTTGACATAAAGATAGGTAAACACAGAATGAAACAGGAGGTATTGGTCACATACATTTGTGATATTCCGTTTCTGATGGGAACAGATTGCCTGAAAAGATGATCTCCGCTCATAGATGGGGTGAAGGGAGTACTGTGGTCCTTAACCAAAAAACCACTGAGACCTAAGAAACTAAAATCACAAAACAGCAATATGAATGAATGTCACACCGTTGCAAAACCAAATGATGCAGTGGAGGTGTATCTCCAGAATAGTTGCATACCTAGCGTCACTGTTATATTAATGTGTCAAGACAAGATGCAGAGTGAAAATAAAAAATTACCTGTACAAATATACTTAGACCCAACACAGGCAGGGAAAAGAAATGCTCAAAAGGAGGGTACAGGTCAATCACCTGAAGAATTCTTTCAACCACATATTTTTGAAGAGGTTAAAAGGGCTGATATCATACTGAATAATCACAAATGCACAGAATTAGACAATGACAAATCGCCAAGTGATGTTGTTACACATGTTCAGTTGGAGGGTTGTAGTGTGACCTCTGATGATACCTGGATGGATGGGCGAACGGTGGCCACACTCCAAAAATCCTCTGAACACGGGGAAATGAATAAAGTCTCTCACACGGGGAAAGAATGGCAAACTGCCATAGATGAGCACACCTTACGTTTTTATTTAAAAGAGAATACATGCAAACAGAATACTGATCCTAGAGCAGGTTCAGAAAAACACATTACCACTCTTGCTGAAATACACTTGGCAGATGAACAACCATGGGTTCATGTTGGGATAAATGACTATTCTAAAACAATAAAAGCCACTTTAGCGCTTCAAAAGGAAAGGAGCTTCATTAATGAGAAATTGTTGCAAAAAATAATGGAAAGGGAGGAGATCCCAAAATTTAGGATTAAAAACCAGTATCTCTCTGGTTTGGACGGTCCAGACTCTGAAAACTGAATTGCAGGTAGATGCACGCTGAAAATTAGCATTGGACAAAAAACAATTTACCATAATGTTTGGATAGTGTGTGGAACACAAAATGACTTTTACATAGGCAATGACATCATGCACAGAATGTGTATGGTGTTAGATTTCCTTAATCAAATGATATGGTCATGCATAGGGGCCGGCGCCTGAATTTGAAGACAAAAGAAGGGCTTATCATTGCGCACAGCTGGTCCCTTATGCAATTGAATTACAAATGAAGAAAGATACTGTTATCCCTGCATTCACAAAGCAGTTTGCAATAACACTGAAATGCAAAAATGGACAGCAGATGAACGATTCTGATGCATTTGTGTGTCTGAATGAATCCATAAAACAGCAGGGCCTGGATTATGAATACATTCCATTGGTAGATGTGGGTGAAGGGTCTGTAAAAATGATGGTGAATAATAAAGGTTGTCAGAAAATTCATTTAGAGGAAAACTCCCCAGTAGGAATGGCCATACAAAAATCACATTACACAGCAGATTTTTTCATTTTTTTTATTTTCCTTTAGTTTGAACAAACTTTTGAAAACAAACTTTTTGCTTAAAAAGATAGAAAAAACAAAAAACAAGGAGAGAAATACACATACTAAAAAAGGAGAGACACAAAGCTTATTGCCTTAGCTTGCAGTGTCTCTTTAACCTTGTTTTGGTCTTGGACCTTATTCATTGTCACTGGGTTGCAACTATTTTTCTTGGTTCCTCTGTATGTTGTTGCTTATGATTTCGTTGTGCGAGTTTTTCTCCCTTGATTTGTTGCTGGATCGGGCTCGCCTTTGGAAATGATAGGTCTCATTTCTAATTGATTCTGAAATATGTCTAAGAATCGCGTAAGCGCAATCAGCACTGAGTTGCTTTCGGTCAGGTGTAGTAGCCTCCACCACTCCTCAGTGGTTAGCGTCTGATAGTTTTCCATCACTTTACCTAACAGTTTTCACGTTGCATACTCAGTTCAGAACATTTTAAGATAAGATGTTTTAGGTTTTCGTCTTCTTTCGCACAAAATCTACATAGTACATTTCCTTTTGGGATTAAGCGCCTGTTCCTCAGAATTTCTTTTGTTTCTATGATGTTCAGGCGAAACTTCAAGTAAAGTCTTCGCACACGTTTGCATGGTGATAAAACCAGATATTTCGGGTGTGTGTTTCTTTTTTTGCTTCTTTAGGCTGATTTCGCATAGATTTTTGAGATTCTCTTTTCTCACCAGTTTTGATCCAGTCGAGATCTAGTAGTTTTTTTTACAGAATCCGGATTAGACCAGAGTGTGGTCTCATCCGTGCCCAGTTGGTTAAGGATCTCTCTGCACTGTTGTTTCCAATCCCTTAGGGCTGATTTTTTTCCTATTTCATTTCCCATCAGGATTTTGAACGTTGGCAAATTTGCTTTGTCATGAGTTTTCCTGAAGAGCAGTAGTTTATTCCATATGATCCTTGCATTCAGGGTGGACATCCCTACTTCATGCAGGACACAAGATGTCGGCGTACTTTGAGGTATCTGGAGAATTTTTTTCAAAAAGAATCCTTTGCATCTGGTCGCATCCAAACATGTTCTCTGCCTCGTAGGTTTAGAATCGGTGTCACTTTATTTTGATAAAATTTCTTCACAGGCTCGCACGTGAATTTCCCAAATTTCTTTTGCATTACGATTCCTTGTGTGGTAAGTTGCCTGCAGCTCTTTAAGATTTTTTCCATCATCGGTTCGTCATTTACGCTGGAGTTGATTAGTGTACCTAAATATCTTGTATAATGTACTTTCTCCAGTTTTGTCTTTCCCACGAACCAGCTTGTACTATATTTCAATGGCTTCCTTCCTCTTTTATTTTCTAGGACTAGGATTTCCGATTTAGCTATGTTTATCTCTAGTCTGAGATCTTCTGTATATTTCTTTAATGCTGTTAGTTTGCGCTGCAAACCGATAGGTGTGCGATCCAAGATCACCATGTCGTCGGCATATAGGATGTGATGTAACTGTAATCCATTAATGCTTGGTGGGAATGAGATCAAGGTTGTCAGGGCTTTTTCCACTTCTGAGATGTAGAAGTTGAACAGGGTCGCCCCTAATGGGCAACCCTGTTTTACACCTCTCTCTGTGGGAATTGGTTTAGATAAATTTCCTTTGCTATCTAACCGTACTTGAATGTAGGTGTCTGAGTAAAGTTCCTTGATAGCAGCAATAAGCACTTGTGACACCCTCTTTCTTTTAATGTGTACCATAAGATTTCTCTGTTTACTCCATCAAACGCATTTGCCATGTCAATAAATGCTAGGTAGATTTTCTGACCTGCTCGGATGGTATCGATTTTCAATAAGCTTAGTATTAGAAGGTTCGTGCTGCATCCTACTCCTTTGACAAACCCAGACTGGCGCTCATCATATATTTTTTCTTGGTTAATCCACGTTGTTAGTTGGTTAAGGAGTTGGGTTGCAAACACTTTCCCTACAACGTCAAGGAGGGCTATAGGCCGATAGTTTGCCGGGTCAGAGCGCAGGCCTTTTTTAAATATAGGCACAATGATCCCCGATTTCCAGGTTGTAGGGATCCTTCCTTCTTTTATTATTGCCTGGAATAAGATGTCACAGAATTCGGACCATTCTTCAATATTTTGTTTTAAGTCGGCGTTGGAAAGACCGTCGGGTCCTGCCGCTCTAGATGCGCTACTCTTTTTGATTGTAGCTCGAATGTCCGCTTTGTCTATTTCAATCTCCCATGGTACTTTTGTTTGGTACTCAGTTTTACCTGTGCTATCTCTTCTTTTGAATAGATTTTTATAATGACATTCCCAGTCGTTTTCTGTTACCATATTCGTTGTCATGGCTTTTTCTGGGTTGGTTGATTCATTTATTAGGGCCCAAAAGCCTCGGGAGTTCCTTTGAGTCAGTGCCTTCAGCATTATTTCGGCATCTCTTTGCTCCATCTTTGCTCTGTGTTGTTTACACCAGTTGTTATATTGGTTTTTCGCTCTTTTTGTTGAGCCTTGAGTCATTTCTTCTTTTGTCGCAAGAATTTCTCTTAATGTTTTCCTTAGTTCTCTCTTTTTTCTCGCTACTTCAGGGTCGTACGTGTGCCTTCGATAGTTTTGAGTCATTTTACAGAACTTATTTTCAGTTTTGTAGATTTCTAGCAGTTGCTGATATTCGATTCCAACAGTTGAACTGTTTGCTTGGCATCTTTGCATTTGGTCAGATATCTCCTTAATGTCCGTTTTTCTTAGCCTTAATTTGTTTCCCCCTGGTCCCACTGAGATGTCACAACACCACTGTTCCCTTTTCTTAACTTTGATCCATTTCCATTCTGTCGATATGATGTTATGATCACTTTGATTGTCTTTGGTGACATTGAAAGAGATTATTTCGTGTAATATGTTTTCAGAGACAAAGATATAATCTAATATAGATCTCTGGTTTCCTCTTTCCCATGTCGACTTTGCCGGAATGTCTCCTCTTGTTGCTCCATTGAGCATTGAGAGATTTCTAAGTGACATTTCTCCTGCCAACAATCATTTTTGTATCTTTCGCTGTCAGTCTTTGTTGTTCTCTGTTGATCTAATTCAATTAACTTCATATTGAAGTCTCCACACAACAAAATTACTGCTTTTGCATCAGTTGTCAGAATGGAATTGATGGCTTCAATGATGTCATCCTCAAGTTTTTGATTTGAATTTGGTGTTGAGTTCCAATAGATATTTAGTATGTGCACTAGGCGGGAGTGTTTCTCTTTCAGCTCCACTTGCTCTAAACAGACTTCCTGCAGGAAAGGTGACCAAATGCAGGCCGATTTGATTTTTAGACCGCTTGTTCTCTTAATTAGAGTCAACTGACCTGACATTGGCCGCCCTTTTTTTTGTTTTATGACTGGATTTATTGCTACTTCGAATCCATCCACACATGGCATGGTGGTGATCCATGTCTCTTGTAAGCATATCAGGTCTGCCTTTTCTAAGATTGCAGGAGGGGAACTTAGGAGATGTGAAAATCCTCTAGTATACCACGATGCTATCACTAGCTTCGTTATCTCCTCGTGGCATAAGCTCTTCTTTACATTATTTAGCGATTTTGCTAGCCAGGACCAATTTTTCGATTCTCCTTCCTCATCGTTTCGTTCTAAGTTGCTGTTTCTTTCTTCGTTTGATTTATCCCGATTTTCTATTGTTATTTTGATTTTCTTCTTTCTTATCTCGTCATGTAAGCATGATTTTTCTGCATCGCTATCTTCATAGGTTAGCTTGGCGTTATTATCGCACTCCTGAGTTGCTCTATTTTCTATTGTTTTATTTGAATGCAACTCTTTTTCTTTTATTTTCAATGATTTTGCATCTTTTGTTTTTTCATAACCTTGGTCCCCTAGTGTGTTATCAACGTCATACACTTGATATCCTGCTTCGAGAAGTTGTCTTTCGCTCATCATGAGTAGTTCTGCGTCTTTTTTGTCATTGATGTGTAACAACACAAATTTCTGGTTCATATCAGGGATGATTTCTACACGATTAATCCGTGGACTCTTTATTGCTCTTAGCACTGGTATTTTTTGGAATGTCTGTAGAATGGTGTATCGGCTCAGAGGAATATCACTTTTTTTGCATACTATCTTTTCAACTAATATTCTGTATTGATGGTTCGTTATTTTCTCCTCGACGTTTGTGATGTTTTTCCATGGCTTAGCTAGATCATCAACGCTTTCTTTGTTCGCCAGTTCAGCTCTTGCTGGTTTTTTAATTTTCTCTTTATGGGATTCTAGTTCCGTTTTGTTGTTCTTTCGCTCGTTTGTTGGTGAGTCTTGTGTTTCATCCTGATTCATCAGGATGATTTTTGGGTTCAGCATACTCTTTCGCCTTTTCTCTTCTAAAGTGAGGAAGATTAGAGGATCTTCAGCTTTTTTGTCAGCTTTCTTTATTGTAGCCAAGGCTTTTTTAGGAGTTTCTGGCCACAGAATCACTCTTTTGCTTGTCATTTCTGTTTCTCTCTCATTCTCTCCCTCTTGGGCATGCGGTTTTGGTGTAGTTACCATGGACTCGGGGACCCCTTGCCCATAGGCCTTGTTAGTTACTTTGGCGTTCACTTCTGTGGTCTCTTCTTTGTTTTCGTCTCCATCGGATATGCTGTAAGTTGAAATATTCAGCAATTCTTCGTCGTCACTGTTGGAAGCTAGCTCGGCTATGCTTTCCATCTGTGAGTTGACATCCTCGTTCCGAATTTCTGCTTGTGCCTTTCCATCCACGCGTGCAATATCATCAGTCTTTTTTTTCCCTTTCACTGCTGGTTGCTCAGAGTTATTCATATTATATTTAGAGCTTTAATATTCCTAAAGAAATTTGCTGAGCTACGAGTATTCTTACTCTTTTGGGCTTGTTGTTTCTTTGTTTTTCTTTTGCAATCTAATTGTTTTGGATTGTCTCTATTTGTCTTCATCCCTTTGCTCACTCCCAATGGAGCTTTCGATTGCTCAAATATGTCGAACCACTCTCCATCCGTCTTTTTTGCTGTAATAGAGGTTGCATTGCTTGTTACTGCCTTTCCATTTGCATCCTTGTGATTTTGGTTACTTCGAGGCTCTGAATCGGAGGAGACTAGTTCTTTGACGGCTTCTAGTTTCTTTTGGGAATTGGTCCTTGCCACCTCTTTCTCAGGCACTTCCATTGCTGTAGTCAATTTAGATGACCTTTCATTCGAACTTATCTCATTCTCTCGGGTTTCTTTCCTTCCATGGTCACAATCTTCGGCACTTATTAGTAGCACCTTATCGTTAATGCAATTTTGCATAGAACCCTTTTTCTCAGCCTCTCTCGTTTTCTCCAGAGGTTGTTTGTTTGTTTTAGGAATCTCGCTTGTTTCCAATGGCTCCAGATTTGTCGTTTGATTTGCGCTCGTTTGATCTTTCTTAGAATCTCGCTTTTCGTTTTGATCACTCCTTCCTTCTCGTTCATTTTGGAGAAGCGTGAGGGCTTGTCTCGTCACTTAAGCCAAGAGTTTCTTGTCCTCAGAGTTGTTTCTTAACGATTCTTTAAACGCTGTTATCGAAATGTCGTTCCCTCTTTTAGATGACAGAATCTCAGATGACATCTCCTTTAAGTCAGTCTCTAGTTTTATCATTTTAGAATTCAATAGGGCAATCAGCGTCACTTGGTCTCTACCGTTCTCATTCAGGTTTTCAAACAACTTCAGCAATGGGGCTACAGCTATCGTTGTAGCTGACATCAAAATGGGACTCAGCTTTGAAATTGTTGCCTCAATATAGGGCGAGATATCTTCTGGGTCATTTCTTTCCTTCGGAAGTAACTCATTAGACTTCCGTCGCCTTAGATCTTTGAGGGTTGTTGCCTCATCCTCACCCTCTGACTCTGAAATTGAGGGAGTACACCATTTTGTCTTTTTAGGGGATGGCATCTCTTCTGGGTTTTTTTGTACACCTATGGTTCTTCCTTGGGTTCTGCTTTTACATCGTTTATCCACATTACCCTCATCACTCTCAGAGCTTTCTCTTCTTCGACTCCTCTTCTGAGACACCGTGATTTCTTCATTTCTGGATTCGAATGCTGGGGAGTTTGCTTCAAGGCTCATTACTTCGTGAATGCTCTTATGTTTAGGACACTGGATCTCCATGAGTTGTGGGCTGCCCCCATTAGAGCTTAATTGTGAAGGTCTCCGTGACTGTATTAGGCTGGCATTCATCCTTGCCAAGTCTTTTAGTACTTGGTCTGCAATCCCTAGTGAATTTCTTCTTTCTCCTGGATTTATATTGATTTTCGATCCTGTGTTTTGTGATGCAGTTTTTTTCCTCCATTCATCTTGGGTTGACCATATCTCAACAATTTCGTCCATTCTGTTAGAGGCATCAGGACCTTCCTTTGCTTTTGATTTAACTAGCGGTGGTTTGTGCATCTCTGCCACCTTTAACCATGCCAATAGTTTTAGTGATGAGCTCAAATTTTGCTGCTCATCCGAGTTCGAGGGTCTTTGATAGTTCGTAATGTTTTTAATCGTGAGCTGTCGCATGGGGCCAGTATCTTGGATCTGCTCGCCGTCCCTCGGCTTACAGGGAGTGGTACAGGGAGTGGTGGACTTCTCGGGCTGCATATTCTCAACCTGATGAATCATTGCCGCACATATTTCAGTGCTCATATCACCCGTCCGCTTATCCTCCGACTTTCTATTCACACCCAGCGCGCTTTCAGCCTGGGCCCCCTCGCCTTTTCCAGGCATCACGCAAGTTCTACTCTTCTGTATCACTGGGGATCGTGGTTGCTGATCTCCATTATCTTGCCTCTCTCCCACAGTAGACCCATCATTTTCTTTGTCATCCTCTTCGTTTAGCTCACTTTCACTTTCGATGTCACTTCTTACGTCTATGGTTTCGATGGCAATGTTAGTGCCTCTCTCTCGTATCAGCTGAACCGCCACCACATTCCCGCGGGACGACCCAGACTCGGACTCGGGCAACTCGTCACCGAGTCGAGTCCGCTGAGATGAAGCAGCGGACATCATCCTAGATCCTCCCTCCCTAGAGCCTCCCTCTCGGGGAGATACACCCTCCTCATACGCGGCTGCAGCATCAGAGGTATGCATTGTAAATCTTATTTTTCCGTTGAAGTTTTCGTTTACACTTGACATACACACTGCGTTCAGCCCTCGCTTGGCTTGCGCTCGTGTGTTTGCTTTATTTGTGATGCCCCTCGTGGTCATTGGCATTATTGGTGTTTAGTGGTATTGAGTATGTCTGTGCTGGGCTCGGTACCGCGCTATGGAGGGCAGCCTACGCCTGGTCTCACGCTTACCCGCTTACCCCATCTCTTACCGTGTTCTTGGGTAGCTGTAGAGTACGGGCGATCACAGTTCAATTTGAAAGCAGCTGCCTTTTTCTCGCGTACCTCTCGAGCCCCTCGAGGCCCCAGGGAATACAGGCAACACACTCTCGCACACTCCGCTATGCTCCGCTCTGTAGCAGTGTGAGTTTTTAAAGTCTTGCTCCGCCTCCAGTCTCCAACAGTTGTAATGGTAAACAGACTTGCCAGTCACAGGCAACACACTCTCGCACACTCCGCTACGCTCCGTAGCAGTGTCAGTTTTTAAATTCTTGCTCCGCCTCCAGTCTCCAGCAGTTGTAATGGTAAACAGACTTGCCAGTCACAGGCAACACACTCTCGCACACTCCGCTACGCAGATCTAAATAACATGGTGATTGGAAATATCCCTGAAAAGTATGTAGATGCTAAGGGTGAATTGCCAGAATACCTGGACTCTCAGCCCAAAGGGATATTTAAAATTCATTATGTGTACCCTTATGATTCAAGCGAGACAGTGTGCTGTCGTCAAGAGGATTGCATAACATTTAACTTAAATGAAAATGAAATAGAAAATCAGCCCATTGAAGTGGAAGCTGATATGCCAAAACATTTAAATGTGGCAGCTTTACAAAGAGACACAGCCACACAATTAGAGGAAAGCGCCGAGATTCCCATGCCAGACATTTTCCAGAATTCTCCAAAATGGTAGAGGACCAGAGTTTGTTAGTGGATGCATGTGACAACGAGGAGGATAGAAATGAATTGAGGAAGATATTAATGGAGTTTAAAGATGTATTTGCAAAAGATACTTATGATTGCGGGCTAACTAATTTACATGTGGCCACACTTCCGGAAGGGTGTAGCAGAAGCCCAGTATTTGTACGCCAGTATAGACTACCGCTGGCATGTTTAGAATCATTGGCAGAGATTATTAAAAATTTGGAGTCGCAGCGAATCATCAGGCCCATTCATAGCACATCCAATACATCTATTTTAGGTGTGTTAAAACCAAATGGTCAATGGCGACTGTGTGCAGATCTGAGAGAGTTAAATAAAAGAGTGCCAGTATCCAGATGGCCACTGCCATTCATTGATCAGGGATTAGCTCAGGTACGTGGTTAAAAAGTGTTCACCACATTAGATCTCACCTCTGGATATTGGTGTGTGCCATTGGCAGAGGAGATACAGAATTTATTTTCCTTTTCATTTGATAAGACTCAATACGCATGGGTTAGAACTCCATTCGGGTACGTCAATAGTGGGAGTGAATTTGGCATATTTTTGAGGAAGGCTATGCCTGATGCAGCAGAAAGAGGAACCATAATTTATGTGGATGATGTCCTGATAAAAAATGATAGCTTGAAAAGCCATTTTGATGAAATAAGACAGGTTCTTGGCCAATTGCAGGCGCCAAAGTATCTTTACAAAAAGCACAATGGTGCAAGAAAAAGGTGAATTTTCTAGGCCATGAAGTGACTGAACATGGACTAAATCCACAAAAGAAGTAAATAGAGGCCATGCAGAAACTAAAAGATCCTAAAAATGTGAAAGGGGTAAAAAGTTTATGAGGAATGACAGGCTATAACAGAAAGTTCATTGAAAATTATGCTGAAATCACTCAACCATTGACTAAACTGCTTAAACTGAATACACCCTGGAAATGGGAAAAAGAGCAGTCTGAGGCAGTGGCTAAATTAAAGGAATGTCTTGTAAAGGCACCATGTTTAGCATATCCCATAAAGGACAGGGATTTCTTTATAGAAATAGGTTTCTCTGAACATTGTATGTCAGCAGTGTTATCACAAAAACATGATTTGAATCACAAAACCATTGCATATGCAAGTAAGGCGTTTTCCCAAGTTGAAATTAAATTCAATGAATGTGAAAAGGCCCTATTAACCACTGTGTGGGCGCTACAACATTTCCGCCCCATTGTTCAGGGAGAAAAGGTGATTATTGAGACAAATCATCAACCTTTGCAATTTTTAGAGAGTAAAAGAATTAGGTCAGGTAATTTAGCGCAGTCCAGAATCACTTCATGGACGCTAGCATTACAGGGATTTCCTGTAGAAGTGAGATATGGCCAAAATAAAAAAAAGCCCAATTGCTCAAGGTTTAGCAGATTTACATGACTGTGCAGCTGAACCAGTATCAAACGAAATAGAAGTGGAACCTAATTTGCAGGAATTTGAACAATCACCACACAAAGCTTTTGATGAAAAAACATGCAAGGACTTGCCAACTGTATATGTTGATGGTTGTGCCTTTCACATTGAAAATGACAGTGATAAACAATTAGTGTCAGGAATAGGGAATGTCTGGTTGAAATATGAAGGTATCCCGAGTATAGGGATGAGAATTGGTGCTAGGAGCAGTCAGGTAGCGGAGTTGGCAGCCATTTATAAAGCAATTGCTACTGCAGTTGATAATAAGTTCAGTGAAATTGTCCTGGTGACTGATTCTGATTAGCACGGAATACCTTTGTGGAATATTTACCTGGCTGGAAAGCGAGAGGCATGATAACATACAACAAAAAGCCGCTTAAACATGGAAAAATGATACAAGCCATAGACAAATTGGTGTCAGAAAATGATTTAACAATATACTGGAGGAAAATTCGTGGGCATTTAAAAACTCCAGGAGAGGATAAGGAGGGAAATGATAAGGCAGATCACCTGGCTAAAATTGGGGCTGTGATGGGAGAATTGCTACCTATTAAACATTTACTGGGTGGAATACAAATTGATGCAGTAACACGTTCTAAAGCACCAAAGGAGACAGATCAACCAGTGGTACAGTGGAGTTATGATACACCAGACCAAGATCTGATTGAGGCACGAAAAAATGATCGAATTTTGGGAATCTATTATAATCATTTGATAGATCCTGAACAAAACCCTTTAACAGAAAATGATTGTATGGGAAAAGAAGAGTTGAGGGTGCTATTAAAGAATAAAAAACGAATAAGATTACAATATGGACTCATCATTAGAGAGTCCATAACAGGACAAATACAGTGGGTGATACCCCTTTCATTCAGAGGGTTAATGCTACACCATGCGCATGATGCTATAACTGCAGGCCACAGAGGCTCACAGAAAACAATGGAAATACTAAAAGATTATGCTTATTGGCCACATATGTCCCAAGATGTAGAATTATATACTAGAGGATGTCTAGTATGTGCCCAATTTAAACCTGCTTCACCAATGCATAGAGCTCCATTAATGAAAAGAGGCCTAACTCTTCCATGGTCAGATTTGCAAATAGACTATGTAGGGCCTGTAAAGAGGTTGAGCAGGGGGAACCGTTATATTTTAAGTGTGGTGCGTTTGATGTCGAAGTGGATTGAGTGTATTCCTGCACCAGATTGTAGTGCGCAAACAGCAGCCACATTGCTGGTGAACCATGTGTTTTCAAGGTTTGGGTTGCCACAAAGAATAGAATCAGACAGAGAAAATCATTTTACAAGTGCCCTAATGAGTAAGGTATGGCAAATACTGTGTGTGAAGAGAAAGCTACATATCGCATATCGGGCGGCTTCTTCAGGTGGAATGGAACGCAGCAATAGGTCTGTTGTGGACATTTTAAAGAAATTTGTGGCAGAAGCAGGTTCCAGCTGGGATTTACGCTTACCTTTGGTTCTGATGGCAATCAGATCAACTCCTGCCAAAGCAACAGGTATTAGCCCTCATGAAGTTTTAACAGGTAGGAAAATGGTGTTATCACAACACCTGCTATAGAGGACTCATGAGCAAACACTTGTGAGCGCATCCACAGTTCATGAATACATTGATGAACTGAGGAAGCATTTGCAACATGCATTTGCTTTTGTACAGAAACATTTAGAAAGAGCTGCTGACAGTGCAAAGACATATTATGATAAAAAGACGTCAGTAAAGGAATATTGTGTGGGCGATCAGGTGTATAAATTTCATTTTGGAAAAGGAAAACAGAAAAATTCCAAATTTCTAGCAACCTGGCAGGGGCCCTTTCGAATTATAGATAAGGTCTCTCCTGTGGTCTATAAAATTTTGAAGACTGAAGGTGAAACAGCAACAGAACAGTTTGTTCACGTGAATCAAATTAAACCATGTCACCCCAAACATGAGATTAAACAACTTGTAGAAACAGATAAAGTCCCTTGAACATAAAAAGATAAAGTAAATGGGTCTAGGCAATAGTAGTGGCAGATAAGTTAAATAAAGATGGTTGATTATGATAATGGCACATAAACACTGTAATATATGTAAATATATATATATAAAAAAAATGGAAGCTAAAATGTATGGAGTTGATGCGCAAAATGAAAATGTATTAAATATTGAATGCTGTTTTATGTATGTTTGTTTTCTGTTTAATTTCAGAAAGCAAGAGGAAAAAGGGCGAAATATTTTAGAAAGCATGTTTTATTTTTGGCAAAAGGGTGAAGTTAGTATTGTGCTATGTACTTAATTTATTTATTTTCTATTTGATTTAGAATATTAACATACATTTAATTGCTGGTTCCGGGATCGGAGGCCACGGGAGACGATGGTGTCCTGGAGCCCACGTGGACGGATTCCGGAGAAGCCCCGGAAGGGGGCGAAGATCAAGGCTGCAAAGCGATCAGCATTGAAGATGACGCCGACAATATGGATAATTATGTTGATGTTCGGAGGGAACTTCAAAAATTCAGAAGCACAGGTTGTCATTGAACCTGGACCAGCATCTGGTATTGCGGTAGAAGAAGCACCAGGATTCATCATGAGTGATAGAAGGATGATTTTCCAGAACATTTATATACCATTGAATCCTGATATTTTGATAGAAAAACATTTTAACAACACTGGAATTAAAGCTGAGCAGACTAAAGAGTGGCTGGAAATAAGAAAAGAGGACGCTAAGCAGTCAATAAGAGATATATTGATGCAATTGGAGAAAACATTTGTGAATTCAGCAGACATTAAGAAGAGGAGAGGAAAAAGAGGTGCAGTGATGCTTGCGATCTCTTTGGTAATGTCTATAGTTGGAGCCATAATAGGTACCACGATATCAACAGCCAATGCCATTTCAGTAAGGACGCTGAGTACTAAAGCACAACAACTGAGTGTTGACCTAGAAATAATACAAAAAACATTAGATGGGATTAGAGGGGGATTGGATGAACAAGTAAGGTTCATAAATGAAACTGCATTCATATTGAATGAACAAGCGGATGTGATGCAACGGGCAACTAAGATGATTATTAAGCATGACAGAACACTTAGTGAGATTTTGAATATAATGAGTCCTGTTGATAGACTATTAACGAATTATATCAGAGAAGTTCAAACTGCAATTTCACAATTGATTCAAGGACATCTACCAGGATATTATTCATCAAATGATAGAAAGGTTGACTAGGAGGGAGATTGATGTGATACAGGTAAAAATTGCATTTGAAATGGGTAATGCAATGCCATTATATGTGGACTTGGAAAGGTTGGAAATTGGATTCTTACTATGCATCCCATATGTAGCTCCTGAACTTATTTATCAAACCAAGTGGGTACACAATGTGGGATTTTGGCAAGAGGACACATTTATTAAGATTAAGGGCCTCATTACACGGATGGCGGAGAACCATGGCGCTATTAGCGCCATGGTTCATGCTGGTAAAATACCGGCACCGCCTTGGCGGAAAGGGGAATTACCGCCCCATTCCAAGGTTGGCGGGGCGGTAATTCCCCCTTCCACCATTGCCCTTCCCCATTCCCATTTTTGCCCCATAGGGCATAATGGGAATGGGGAAGGCGCTAATTACGGTACCGCAATTTGCGGTACCGTAATTAGCTCCCTGGGTCCCTTTGCGGGTTGGTTTTTAACGCCTGCAAAAGGCAGGCGTTAAATTCCCCAACCCGCAAAGGGACCTCGTAGTAAGGCGGTAAGGATTTACCGGTACCGGTAAAATACCGGTACCGGTAAATCCTTACCGCCATCCGTGTAATGAGGCCCTAAGCCTCCAGAAGTGGTGGCATTTCAGTCATGGGAGCCTGAAGTTTACTTGATACCAAACTTGGAAACGTGTGTCAAATTTAAAGAACAAAATTATATGTGCCCAGGTAAACCGTTTGTTCCTGATGCTACAGACGCTATTTGTGGTTTGAAATCTCACCGAAGTATATCAGAAGGATGTGAAGTGATCATTAGCAATATGGGGAGTGAAGAATTAGCACAGGCTAAAATGGTCAAAGGTAAATGGTTGATCAGCACCTGTTTAAAAAACCTGACAGTAGTACACTTAAATCATGGAACATATGTGGTTAAACAGGTGAAATATAATGGGCCTCATTCCGAGTACGGCGCTAACCAATGGCGCTATTAACGCCTTGGTTGACGCCGTACCCGGACCGGCAGCGCCTTGGTGGTTGGCGGAATTACCGCCCCATTCCAAGGTTGGCGGGGCGGTAATTCCCCAATCCCCATTTACCCTTCCCCATTCCCATTCTCGCCCCATAGGGCATAATGGGAGTGGGGAAGGCGTCAATTACGCCACCGTAAATTACGGTGGCGTAATTAACATCAAGGTCCCTTAGCGCCATGGTATTTAACGCCTGCTAAAAGCAGGTGTTAAAAGCACCATGGCGCTAAGGGAACTCGGAGTATGGCGGTAAGGGATTACCGCCACCGCTCTCGTTAGCGGTGGCCGCTATCCCTTAACGCCATACTCGGAATGAGGCCCAATGTCTTTTACTTACAGGTTCCAAAGGATACAATTGTGACGATTGGAGGGTTAACATTATTTCATGTTACGAATGACATTTGGGAAAGCCAAGTAGAAAATATTGAATTTTTTCAAAGGGATGCATTTCCAATAGACCCGGACCTAGAATTCTTATTGAATCATAAAGAGAAACACGTAGTGAAAATGAATCTAAGAAAGAACAACATTACAGTAGGTAACCTGGGTATAATAGAAGTGGAAAGATTTAATTGGGGAACCTGGGGGGAACGCTCTATAGTGGGTTTAGCTGTCCTGGTGCTAATAATGGGAGGATGGTTGATTGTTTTATCAGTAAAAATGAAGATGTTGCTCATGTTAGTGGCTACAACGGGGAGAGAAAGATATCCTAACATGCATACATTTTTAAAAAGAAGAAAGGGAGCAAGTTGGATTTCTTCCAATTGTGGCTTGGACCATGGCCAAAATTCTCAGAAAAAGGACGGGATATGTAGGATTATTTAGCGTGTTTTTGGAGTGCAGCGCCACTACATGGGATCAGCATATAGCGTGTTTTTGGAGTGCAGCACCAGTGCATGAGATCAATGTATTGCTATAATGCGGTACAGCAAGCCATGTGTTGCCGGTGTAACATATGGATATATAAATGAAGACAGGCTACTCAGTCAAAAAAAAAACACATCATATTTTACACTGTTAGAAACGCACCATTTTGTTTTCTCACCTGAAATGCCTCTGTTGAAGGAGACACATTAGAGGATTAATGAACTAATATAATTAACAGTACTAACATGATCCTAATTTATTAATATCATAATGTGTTCTCCAAGTGCAAAATGAGGCAGGCTGAAAGTAATTTTAAACCGACATTCAGAATTTTTTTTTTCCTTTCTCTTTCTCTGTGCTTTCAGGAAACAAAACTCGAATAAGCAGGACATTAGTGGATACAGTTTCTTACTGAAAAGTGAGCTATTGTTTGAAGAAGGAGGGTATGACATAGTGGATTCTTATTGGGCAGGCATCACATTAGGGGCTGTAACAGAGGTCTCTTGGTGCATCTCAGGGAGAAAGAAAGGCAGTGGACATTTTGCACAGCTTCGGTGAGGACTTGGCGGGAGTCGCTGTGGGGCTGCCTGATTGAGGGGCGTCGTTCCAGTGTACTGCTGACCTTCACAGGCTGGAGATTCCAGTCAATTGGTACCGGCTTGAGGACCAAAGAGTGCAGATTGGAACTGCATGTCCTTGCCGGGTGCTCTAAAGGGAAGCCCCGAGCCATTTAAAGAAAGCGACCTGTCCAGAGAGTTTGCGTGCTGAACTGCTACAATTTTGCTGGTAATTATCTTACACAAAGCGAGAATGCGGGGTGTGAATGAAAGCTATTTCTGTCAGGCAGCGTAGCGATAGCTGCATTCTAATGTTGCCATTCAGAAATGCAAGACAACTGATGCACTGCTCTTTTTATTGTTGCAAAGAATCTAATGAAATGCCATGTATTTTGCAATTGATTCTCTTATGTTTATTCTAGAAAAGACTGCCTCGCAAAACTGGTAATGTATGATTTTTTAAATGAAACTGATGTAAATCACAATCCGTGTAAAGGCTTCTATTTGCTTCTGTTTTTCTCTGGTGCAGTTAGCCCATATCACCTGATTAAAGGGGAGGTTATTAGGTAATATATGCCAAGCATCCCATGTGGAAAAAGTTATGTTATGAGTAATTATAAATAGCTGTGTGCGTGGTTCCACTCAGTGTATATGTGTGTGTGACTTCTGAGTGGAACACACTTTGATAGTCTGCTGGACGTACATGAGTCAGCAGAGAGAGAGGCCTCTGGAAATAGGTTCACTAATGTAAATAAATTAGTGATTATACCACATGTCATTGTGAATACTTTATGGAAGCATAGCTCACTGGTGTAGATAAATCAGTGATAACAGCCATAAGTGGCACTCCATATGAAAATGTGGTGTTCTTGAATAATGTAGAAGCCTGAGGCCTCTAGAGATCACAAGAACAGTCTAAACAAAAGAAAGGGGTTTTGTATGTTGGGGCCACAAATAAAACAAAGAAATTATGCTCATCACTATACCACAACAAAATGCATACCAACTAAATGTATCTGTGTACTGAAATAATGCATAGCCACGATACCACTATAATACCAAACCCAATCTGAATGCAAGGAGTGTTTATTGTTAAATTACTTTTATTCTTGGTGGTAAGAAAATACCGCTAGGCCCCAAATCTACACAAAATAACCTACAGCCTCTAATTCGTACTATAAATGCAGCCATTTGTTTTTCAAATATTCTTTTTATTAGTTATATAGGGGCAAGCTACAGCCATATCATCAGACATCGGTTAAAATGCTCCAGGATTTATTGAAAAATTAAGCAACAATGAAAACAGTTAACTGTAACAGAAAAAGTCTTTGGGTTGGGGAAGGGGGGGTGGGAGGTAATCGAAGGGGGAACAAGAAGATAGCTAACTGCACATGATGCTATGCGAGGGGTGGCTGTTCCATTTTAGGCTCCGGTTGCAGTGCACATGAGATAGAAGTTAGTAGGGCCCAGATTATTCCTGGGGTCCCAACCAGGTACTGGGTGCCTTGAGGTGCACTCACTGCCCTCCCCTGGTTTTTCAGTCCAGTTTTGTCATCCACCCGAGGGTTGGGGGTGCTCTTGTTACGCCTGGGAATTGTTGTGTAAAGTCGAAAAAGGGTGCCAAGGTGTTGTAGAACTTGTTTCTGTTTCCAAGACGGAAAGCTGTAATTATTTCTGCTGCCACTATGTCCGAACACTTGGACCACCACATATGGGTTGCTGGGCCCTCAGGATGCTTCCAAAGTCTTGCGATTGAGATTTTCGCTGCTGTGAGTACGTGCGTGCACAGGTCTGCCATGCGACCAGTTAGTGGGATTTGGCCATCACCAGTGGCTCCTAGCAGGACTATTCTTGGGTCCCATGGGATTGTGAGCCCAGTGATTGCTTTAATTTGTGCCAGGACTTCCTTCCAGAGCTGGGTGGCTTTGGGACACGACCATAGGAGGTGGAATAGCGTACCTGTTTCTAAGCAGCCTCTCCAACATCTTGGCGGGATTGTCGGGTTGCATTTATTGAGGATCTCCGGCGTTAGGTACCACCTGTAACAGACTTTAATTGCACCTTCTTTATTGGTGATGCATTTTGAACTTTTGTGTGTTCGGGCCCAGTTGCGGGCCCATTCCTCAGGCTTGATGGCTCTGCCGATATCCTTTTCCCATTTCAGCATATAGGCCTCTTTTTTGATGGAGTCCGATCTGTCTAGCAGTTTGTACAGGAAGATATTTTGCCTAATGGGGGGTGTGTTGTGAGCGTTCGTTCAAGGGCTGTCAGGTCTCTGCTTCCGTTTTTTCTCATCATATCCTGCGACAGCCAGTGTCTGAGCTGCGTGTATCGGAACCTTTCAGTTTCTGGGATTTGGATTTTGGTCTTCCAGGCTTCGAAGATTAGCGGGTGCTGTTTCCTCGAGGAAATGGGCTGTGTTCTTCAGCCCCCCTTGTTTCCATTTAGCAAACTGGTTTGGTGTGATTCCCGGTGTGGAGTCTGGGTTATCCCAGATCATGGGGAGAGGGCCCACGATGCTTCTAAAGTTCCAGCGACAAGCTGCCCTTTTCCAGCACTGAAATGTGTTGCTTGTCGCTGATAGAGGACTTGAGTTGGGAGTGCTGCAGGGATTTGCCATGTGTGGAAGCGCTTCCAGTGCGTTCCAAAACCAGGCTTCCTCCAGTTATTTGAGCCGAGATTGGTCCGCTTACTTGGATATCTCCGGTGACTCTTGTGGAAGGATTCGCGTTAGCTTGTGGGTTGGCTTGGACGTCATTGGTCGAGTTCCCATGTAACGTAGATTGTCTGTCTGCATGGTTTGTTCCCTCTCATGTGTTCCTCCTTCCCTTCGTTTTGCCCCACTCTGGGCCCTCCCCCACCCTGACTCCCCCCCAAATGGAAAAAACAGGTTGTCTGGGCCAGCCTTCAACCAACGGGGCATCCGGCTGGGCCAACACATTCAATTTGGATAGATGCAACCATGCCTCTTGTGTCTACGGTAAAGTTTGGGAATCAGGTAAGTGACGTGTCGTGAGTTCCTCCGATTGCGCGTGTCGCACCCCGAAGCTGGGTGTCCATGTCGCCTTGGGCGCGCTGTTGGTGTCTTGAATTGTGGTTAAGATTCATTCTTACCCTTCCAGCCATCACCTTTGCTTTGTCACCCCGAGTGGGACGGGTATGCCCAGACGTGGGTCCCGTGACTGGTGGGCCTAGAGACCCAAGCTACTCCTCACTGATGAGCCCCAAAAAGGGCGAAACATGTTTGGGGATGCTTGTGGTCTCGTGCAGAAGGGATGTGGCCGAGCAGTTCGGGCTGGACTGCCCCTTTTGGGGTGGGGCCAAGCCTGATTTGCATATGGTCTTTCCCCTTCTGTAATGGCTTGGCAGGCGAAGAACGGTGGTCTGGAGGGTTGCCCAGAGCATTGCCAGTGGTTAAGATTCATTCTAAACCTTCCAGCCATCACCTCTTTGTTTTTGCTTTGTCACCCCGAGTGGGGCGGGTATGCCCAGACGTGGGTCCCGTGCCTGCTGGGCCTAGAGACCCAAGCTACTCCTCACTGATGAGCCCCAAAAAGGGCGAAACATGTTTGGGGATGCTTGTGGTCTCGTGCAGAAGGGATGTGGCATAGCAGTTCGGGCTGGACTGCCCCTTTTGGGGTGGGGCCAAGCCTGATTTGCATATGGTCTTTCCCCTTCTGTAATGGCTTGGCAGGCGAAGAACGGTGGTCTGGAGGGTTGCCCAGAGCATTGCCAGTGGTTAAGATTCATTCTAAACCTTCCAGCCATCAACTCTTTGTTTTTGCTTTGTCACCCCGAGTGGGACGGGTATGCCCAGACGTGGGTCCCATGCCTACTGGGCCTAGAGACCCAAGCTACTCCTCACTGATGAGCCCCAAAAAGGGCGAAACATGTTTGGGGATGCTTGTGGTCTAATGCAGAAGGGATGTGGCCTAGCAGTTCGGGCTGGACTGCCCCTTTTGGGGTGGGGCCAAGCCTGATTTGCATATGGTCTTTCCCCTTCTGTAATGGCTTGGCAGGCGAAGAACGGTGGTCTGGAGGGTTGCCCAGAGCATTGCCAGTGGTTAAGATTCATTCTAAACCTTCCAGCCATCACCTCTTTGTTTTTGCTTTGTCACCCTGAGTGGGACGGGTATGCCCAGATGTGGGTCCCATGCCTGCTGGGCCTAGAGACCCAAACTACTCCTCACTGATGAGCCCCAAAGAGGGCAAAACATGTTTGGGCATGCTTGTGGTCTCGTGTAGAAGGGATGTGGCCTAGCAGTTCGGGCTGGACTGCCCCTTTTGGGGTGGGGCCAAGCCTGATTTGCATATGGTATTTCCCCTTCTGTAATGGCTTGGCAGGCGAAGAACGGTAGTCTGGAGGGTTGCCCAGAGCATTGCCAGTGGTTAAGATTCATTCTAAACCTTCCAGCCATCAGCTCTTTGTTTTTGCTTTGTCACCCCGAGTGGGACGGGTATGCCCAGACGTGGGTCCCGTGCCTGCTGGGCCTAGAGACCCAAGCTACTCCTTACTGATGAGCCCCAAAAAGGGTGAAACATGTTTGGGGATGCTTGTGGTCTCGTGTAGAAGGGATGTGGCCTAGCAGTTCGGGCTGGACTGCCCCTTTTGGGGTGGGGCCAAGCCTGATTCGCATATGGTCTTTCCCCTTCTGTAATGGCTTGGCAGGTGGAGAACGGTGGTCTGGGGGGTTGCCCAGAGCATTGCCAGTGGTTAAGATTCATTCTAAACCTTCCAGTCATCACCTCTTTGTTTTTGCTTTGAATTGAGCATGAGGCAGGGTGGTATTGCAGCCTGCCATTGCCGCTGTATATTCTGGGCGTACTTTCAAAGTGTGTAGTAGTTGCGTAGTTGTGTGTGGTCCCTTGTGGGCCCAAATCGTAGTGGTTCCAGGCTGTTGTTGTGTCGCAGGAGAAGAGAGAGTCAGACTTCAGCAGTTGCTGTTTCTTTTATTCTTGGATGGGGGCAATTCTGCGCCGCCCTTCAGGAATTTAGGGACTCCCTCGGAGTGTCTGTCGCGGTGGAGGTTCCCTTGCCAGGGTCGTCCTCCTTGACCTCTGGGTTTAGAAATCTCTCTGCTTCTCTTGGTGAGTGGATGTGCCAGGGTTTGCCCTCCCCGGTAAAGGCTAGAGCAGTGGGGTAATTCCAACGGTATGGAACCTTCCTCTCACAGAGCCATTCCGTGATGGGTTTCAGGGCTTTCCTCTTTGCTAGTGTGACAGCTGCCAGGTCTAGGTACAGAGAGATTGCAGCATCCCTAAATTTTATGTGGACTGAACTTTTGGCTTCTCGTATTATCTCTTCTTTTACTTTAAAGAAGTGTACTCTTGCTAGTACATCCGATGGGGTGGAGGTGCTCAGCTTTCTTCTCGTTTTGTGCACTCTGTCTAGTTCTAGAGGGGATTTATCTGGGAGGGTCATTTAAGTAAGATTCCAGTTCCTCGTCCTAAACTGAAAGTGGGATTCCTCGCAAGAGGATGTTGTTGCGCCTGGACCGGTTTTCTGCATCTTCCTGTTCGGATTTGAGCACTTCACACATGGCCTCAAGCTCTGCGATTCTATCCGTTCTCTCCCCAATTTCGAAATTCTGTTCGTAGAGTGTGGTTTCGATTTCTGTCGTTCTGGACTCAATTTCTCCCGCTCGCTTGTTTAAGGTTGAGATCTTGTTCATCACCTCTTCAGTGCCCTTCTGATATTCTTTGGTGATGGCTGATAACAGTTCTTGAAGGTCGGATTTAGTGACCGCTTGTGTTGCTTGGTCAGGTGCAGTTTTCGGATGGTTTACTTGAGGTTGCGGTTTCGGTGCGATCCCCTCATCTTGTCTTCTCTGCCATTGGGGTCACCAGTAGTGCAGCGATGTCCACTTGCTTCGTTGTCTTGGGGTTCTTGGCCATTTTGCTTTGGTCCCCCCATGCTATTGGGTGGGCACTTTGCCGGTTGAGTTCCTGTGCAGTGTTTTGAAGTCTGGCGGTCATGTTTGCTGTGATTGGGTGTGAGCCGCCTTAAGTCGCTGCTTACGTGGGGGGGAGGTGTAATCCCTGATGGATCTGCATCTGAGAATGGTGTGGGGACAGGCTTGCATACCTGGAGAAGTTCCACGCAACCCACCACAGCTCGAGGCTTAGTTGTAAGTCCAGGCAGGTGGAGATTGGAGTAGGCAGTCGATTGCCCACGTTAAGATTGCTACCAAATTGAGGCCGTAGGTGTGAATGTGGCTTAGAGATCCAGAAGTTTTATACTGTCCTGGTTGCCGGGCTGTAGGCTGTGGCCCGGCATAGATGGCAAAAGGTGGATAGGGGCTGTGATAGTCCCAGCTGCTCCTCCCTTAGTTGTATGGTGTTCTTGGGGGAGGTAAGGCTTCTAATGGTTATGTTCCATGAGATTCCGAATGGGAGATGAGCGAAGGGGGAGTGCCGTGAGTTGCAGGGCACTGTGAGTGGGCTCCCTGGATGTTACGGCAGGTGCCCGCTTACCTCTGGTCAGGTGTCAGTGAGTCTGTTTACTAGGTGCTGTAGCGGGAGCTGGCAGCACCCTGTGAGGAGGAGGGGCAGCCACTACCAAGCTTTCGTTGGTCGAACACCCTAATGGAGTAGTAGCGCATAACGGCAGTTCGCAGGTGAGGGATTCCTGGTGGTAGGAGCGGCTACCCTCGTCCCTCCGGGCTCGGGTGCAGTATGTTGCAGCCAGTTGGGATGTTGCAGGCCCTGCGGGACACAGCGAGGGCATCTGTGGTGAGGAAGGTTTATCAGAGCCTAGGAGCAGGAGTTTTGCTGGTGGATTATGATTACCTGGTAACTCCAGGCCTATGCGGCGCTTCTCGCTGGGGGCTGCACATATATGTCTCCCCCAAGCAGGTTGGTGGGGGGGAGACCGCCCGCTTTGCTGCAGCTCCAAGTCGGGGGCTCCTGGAGCGTAGGTCCTTTGTTGGGAGCGTCCATGTTCAGAAGGTTGAGGTCGGCCTTGAGGTGTCGCCGAGCTGTGCTACGTATGCCCTCTGTGTTTCAGGCTGGTTGCGCACTGGGGCTGTGGATTGGCCCCCCCCCCCGGGACGGGGGATGAAGGTGTAAGGTGGAAGGGTGCATAGGCTGGGCAGACTATGTGGTGCGCCTGTCGGAGTCATGGTCTGCAGCTCCCCTCCTGGGGGTGAATGAAGCTGTCCCACCGCGGACCACACCAGCGCCTGCTCCGCCATAATCGCAGGTGGCCAGTGGGGGAGCGGGATGAGAGGCGGTGAGTTGTCGGGCTTTCAGCTGTGCCTGGGTGAGGTGCTGGGATACGCAGCATGCCGGAGAACAAAGATCGGGCCCCCCCAGGAAGGGGTGGGGCGTTCGGAAGTTCCTGCTGTGTGTACTTCAGTTGGCCAGGATGCGATGCGGCGGCTCGGGCATTAGGTTAAGCTGGTTTGGGCAGGTAGCCGCCATTTTCCTGCTGATGACTTCTCCACACTACAGTGCAGTCTCGGCGCTGGAACTCCAGATCCCCGAGCCCCAGGGGAAGGCAATCGGATCTGTCCCTCCAGCGGTTCACCAGCTTCTCCCGACGCTGTCTTTAGAGATAATTAGATGAGTATTACCAGTGCATTATTCATGGATGCGTGGCGCCAGCTAGGAGCTCTCAGAGAGCCGATCCAACCACCATGACTCCAAGCCACGCCCCTCCAAATGCAGCAATTTTATGATGCAATGTTGAATGTCTTTTTGATTATTCCCCAGCCCGGGCTATGTGTATTAAATGTAATGTTTTTCTCACATCTCTTGCATTCATTTTTGGCTCAATGGATTCATTTTATCATTTGGATTTGGGACTTGCCTTACAAGTTCCTTTACAACATTTGGGTGTGGGTCCCAGACTCGCAAAACACCTGGTATACTCTCCTGTCAGATTCCCTCATTGAGTTCCTTTACTCAATTTGGGTGTGGGTCCCAGACTCGTAAAACACCTGGTATACTCTCATGCCAGGTTCTCTCATTATGTTCATCCACTTTCAAGATCTGAGCACATATGCTTTTCCCCCCAAGTTCCACATACCACTGGTGTATTTGTATCTCCCCAAATGATGGGACTATGAAAATCAGTTTGTGATGTAAGTCGTAGGGAATTTGCCTCCCGTTCCAGTTAGGGACCAGGAATGCCTTCTCCAGCTCCCTCCCGCAGCCCTGATGTTCCACTGTCGGCTCCCTTGCCTTATCTGACCCCGCTAAGATCCTTCTCAGCTTGCCACTTCGGGTAGCGCATCTTTTGGCTGGTTGCAGTCTGTGCGTCTCTCCGGCTTCCCTTGCCAGTGCAAAGCTCCTTTGCCTCATGTCCCACTTCAGCATCTCTGCTGTCTGCAGGAATGTGTCTCTGATCCAGCTGCCTCCCCCTTTCTTTGTGCCGCTTCTCTTCTTTGCTTGCCGCCTTCTGGATTCTCAGCACGAGCTGGGAAATCTCCTCCATGGTTCTCCCGTGTCTCCTTGCTCACATGTCCACCTGATAGCTTGGCCTCCCCAGCAGTGGCTAGCTGGTCAGAACTCCCTGTTGCTCTCAGCTGTTCCATCTTTGAACTCCCACTTCAAGGAAGGGAGTTGCTCAGAGCCAATCGGCTTCCTCCAAAAACTAGACTGCTCCATCTCGTTCAGCCCTGATGTTCCACTGTCGGCTCCCTTGCCTTATCTGACTCCGCTAAGATCCTTCTCAGCTTACCACTTCGGGTAGCGCATCTTTTGGCTGGTTGCAGTCTGTGCGTCTCTCCGGCTTCCCTTGCCGGTGCAAAGCTCCTTTGCCTCATGTCCCACTTCAGCATCTCTGCTGTCTGCAGGAATGTGTCTCTGATCCAGCTGCCTCTCCCTTTCTTTGTGCCGCTTCTCTTCTTTGCTTGCCGCCTTCTGGATTCTCAGCACGAGCTGGGAAATCTCCTCCATGGTTCTCCCGTGTCTCCTTGCTCACATGTCCACCTGACAGCTTGGCCTCCCCAGCAGTGGCTAGCTGGTCAGAACTCCCTGTTGCTCTCAGCTGTTCCATCTTTGAACTCCCACTTCAAGGAAGGGAGTTGCTCAGAGCCAATCGGCTTCCTCCAAAAACTAGACTGCTCCATCTCGTTCAGCCCTGATGTTCCACTGTCGGCTCCCTTGCCTTATCTGACTCCGCTAAGATCCTTCTCAGCTTACCACTTCGGGTAGCGCATCTTTTGGCTGGTTGCAGTCTGTGCGTCTCTCCGGCTTCCCTTGCCGGTGCAAAGCTCCTTTGCCTCATGTCCCACTTCAGCATCTCTGCTGTCTGCAGGAATGTGTCTCTGATCCAGCTGCCTCTCCCTTTCTTTGTGCCGCTTCTCTTCTTTGCTTGCCGCCTTCTGGATTCTCAGCACGAGCTGGGAAATCTCCTCCATGGTTCTCCCGTGTCTCCTTGCTCACATGTCCACCTGACAGCTTGGCCTCCCCAGCAGTGGCTAGCTGGTCAGAACTCCCTGTTGCTCTCAGCTGTTCCATCTTTGAACTCCCACTTCAAGGAAGGGAGTTGCTCAGAGCCAATCGGCTTCCTCCAAAAACTAGACTGCTCCATCTGGTTCAACCTAGTAAACTTCATTTGGGCATTCCTCTTTCTAGTTGGAGTCTTTTGTCATTCTGTTTGTTACAGAATATTAAAGGATACTGTCAGCAAACTTTTCGGGTTGTTGAAGGGGATTATTACAGTATGCCATCATAGCATTAGGAAGGGAGGGGATATCCCTAACAGGGTGAGGGGGATACCATGTCTCATCTGATGAGGCCTGTCCCTCCCCCTCAAATAGCCAACCCTAGGGTCAGGATCAGGCAGCTGCTGCTGTCCCCTGGACACATGAGAAAAGGCTACCTCTGGGAAAGGAGTGATGACATCACCAGATTTATCACATTACGTAGGCCGAATCAGAATAAATGGTCACCAGGCATCCTTGGGATGCATCTAATGCTTCAATTAATGCAATCAGTTCCGCTGCCTGGGCTGAATAGTGTGTTGGTAACCTTTTCTGAACTAGAACCTCATATCCCCCCATCTACCAGCTGCACCACTGCAGCACCTGGGTGTCTCTGGCCAGTCTCCTGATCAATCGTCGATGGCCCATCAACGGAGAGGACCTCCCCCTCCACAAATGCAGGGTCTTCATAAGTGACATAATCATGCACTTCTTTACCTTCCTTATTGCGATAAACATGGCGGGGTTCACTGTGCAGCATCACACAATATGAATGGACGGCATTGACAAAATCACTTCATATGCAGAGGCTCTTTGTGTGGTCAAATTAGATTTAGATATTTCAAGAATTACGAACACAGCATGCTCTACATATAGCGTTACTGAATACCCCATAGTGATCGTTGGGGGTTTTTCAATGAC
The DNA here is from genome assembly GCF_040938575.1 of Ambystoma mexicanum. NCBI lineage: Eukaryota > Metazoa > Chordata > Amphibia > Caudata > Ambystomatidae > Ambystoma > Ambystoma mexicanum. Next base: position 1,502,258,972 of record NC_090932.1, on the reverse strand, counting down.
AAAGGCAGCCGTGGTCAGTGCTTATTCAAGGGAATTAACCCTACATCACTGTATCTAATAAACCACTGTAGTATGATATGATATGATATGATTTGGTATTTATAACGCGCCTTTACACAAGTGTCCCATGGATATTTGCTGACCCAATACAGCAGGCATTACTTGTGCATTGGAATGTGAGAACAAGTAACATTCCTTTGTGCGATTAGGGGTTGCTAATTCTGGTACGTTGCTTATGGCATTTTTCAGTTAGTGGAAAATAATGTTTCATTTCCCCTGTCCATGTAAGGGACCCTTTCCTTTTTTGTGCTTCTTGGAGTCCCTGAAGTAGAGGCTTTGTGTCACAAATCCATGCTCTACAAAAGTTACCCAATCTCAAAAACTGCTGCATTTCTTTCACTGTAATGGGTTTGTGGTGTGTTCTGTATTGCAGCTGCTCTTTCTGGTATTACTCTTTTCCCTTCAGATGATATGTGTCCCAAATACACTACCGCTTTCTGACAGTACTGCATTTTGTCTCTTTACTTTGTGTCCTTTGCGAGCAGAATTAGTGTTCCAAAGATCTGTTTCTGGATTAAAATTCAGGTTACCTCTACGGCGATGAAACTTCAGAGGGTCGACTCTAAATATGGGAAACTCATCCTGAGGCCCATATTGTGTTTCTATGAAGGGAAGGTAGTCTCTAAATTCCTATACGGGAAAGACACTTATCCTATGGTGGTAACTGACTATCTATCGAAGGTTGAGGCTATGTTTTGGACGGCTGTTTTAAAGCTCCCCTCCTCAATTCCGGTTTCAGCTATTAGACATGAGCTGGGATTGGTCTCATTAAAGGCTAGAGCTGATTGGAAAATTCTCTCTTTGCTCCAGAAAATTCTTTGTCCTTTTGTATTTGTCATTACATGTGGACTTAAAAAAGATACAGGAGGAAAGACGAAATACTTGGTTATGTGTCATTAAAGATTATTGTGATACCCTACTAACATCACTGGGTAATTCGACAAAAGACCTGATTTATTATCCACTATGAATTAAAACTAAACTACATAAAATGGACTGGATTTCCACTATGGAAACTATGCATGGTTATTCCTCCCTTGTCCATCATTGGGAGGAGCACAAGAAACTGGGGAATTTAGCCCATTCTTAACAACTTATTGAGAGGTCATTATTTCTTTGTTTCTCATGGAACTTGATCATGACTAAATCAACTATGTTACGTTAGGGCATGCTAACAGAGGAATACAATTCTTGATGATTCTGTATTGACCCACATGCTTGTAAAACGCTAAAGCATCTGCTATTAATTTGCATAAATCTCCAGTGTGTCCATTCAATTTATTTTAAGAAATATAAAATGTTTTAAACTTTTTCTACTGAGCTACATTGGTTAGAATGTCTAGCAGAACACACTAACTCATCGGTGGTGGCCGTAACAGGGTTTCTTAAAGCACTTAAATTAGATGTGAATTCTATCTAATTAAAGACTTTGTTGATTTTGGATGAATTGTCTTCTTTTATTTTTGGTAATTATTATCTTTTAATTAATAGTTGGGGAAATATTTAAATTGTAATTAATTGTGTTGCTTTTGTATTATGTCTTCATCATGTATGTTGTGTTATAAACATGTTAAAAGGTTGAGTTTTTTCTTCAACCAAATAATAAAAACGTGTTGTCTGCGAGCAATTGCAACTGTGTAATTGAATCTGCTCTACATAACTCTTCTGTTGTGCTGCATACTAAGAAGTTATCTACATACTGAATGGCCCTACTCTGTACATGTAAATTGCCCGAATCCATGTTTAATACTCTGTTAAAAATTCTGGGGGACCCGCAATACCCCTGACGAAGCCTAGTGTGTTGGAACATTTGCCCGTGATAGGTAAACGCGGTAAGATATTGAGAATCGGGGTGCAATGGAATGGAAAAGAATGCATTTTTTAAATCAATGACAGTAAAGTGTGTGGCCTTAGTTAGTATATTGCAGGTATATTGCATAGGATTGTGGCAGGGATTGGTACAGCTGGGAATTCAGCTTCAACAATGTTATTTAATGGCCATAAATCCTATATCATCCTCCAACTTGACCCTTTTGCTTTTTTGATAGGGTCTATCCCTGTGTTACACAGAGACTGAGGGTACTATAATGCCCTGATGCCATAGTGCAACAATTGGGTTATGTGCAATGGATACTGTTGCACTCTGGGTAACACTGTTCCCTGCTTCAACTTGATATGTAGTGCCCCAATGCTCTTCAGGAGCCCTACATCATGTATGTTGTCAAAAGTGCTTAGGACCTGTAACAAGTCCTCCTTTAAGTGTGAAGCCGTACATTTAGCATTAAGTATAGGACAAGGGATCATTATTTGACATGGAATACAAACCTCCAGTATAATTTCACCATCATTATCAGCATCCTCAAACAACTGCCCATCTGACACCCCACTCAGTGCTTGAGCTGGGTCAATGCACAAAACTGTACGCCATTAGTGTAACTCTTTGTCAGTTCCTATGAGCACTATCTTATAATCTGCAATCAACACCCCCTCCAAATCTAGTGTAATGATGGTACCTGGAGCATGATCATGGGGCACTACTGGCCGAAACAAAAATTCTGATGGCACCCTCCAGGGTTTGTTTCTGATACCTGGCACCAAACTCAACAACACAGTTGCTCCATTCATAAACAAATCCGGGTGCAAAGGTATTCCTCTAGTGGCGCCCTCCCTATACAATGCTTGTGCTATCACCAGGATCCTAGCATAACAAATTCCTGGTGTGGAGCACTCTACCCTTTCGTCCAAGAATGAAATTGTCATGTTCAACTTGCTTAACAGATCCCTGCCTCACAAGTTCATTGGAGTTGCAGTTGAAAACAATAGCAGAGCTAACATTTTTTGTTACCTACACTGATGGGTAAGTCTTCTGTGAATGGAACCAAATGTATTGCCCCAGAGAACTGTTGCATGTCCATTACCTTTCCCGATAAGGGGAAGCGGCCCTCCTTTATGCATGATTTTGTTGCACCTGTATTCCTCGATCAATGGGACTAATAAAGTAAAATGTTGCTACCACCCCCCTGTGGAGGGGGGATAAGGGATGGGGTGGGAGGAGGTAGGGGAATGTTTAAAGTTACAGTTAAATTAATGTTTTGCTTGGATGCAGCAATGAGGATACACAACATGTATATATGATGTTACTTAAACTTGAATGCTACTGTATGCATAAAATTAATAAAAACTGTTGGAAAAAAAACATGAAAATTAATGATTTGTTGCCTCTCCCTAATCCTACCTGGGTTCCTCTTCCGGGTCTTCAGTAACAGATAGGAGTGGGCATGTTGAAGCTCTCTGTGGGCTGTCCTAATCTGGGTATGTTTTTCCGACCCTCGTTCGACCCTGGGAACACAAGAGGGTTGCCGCCAACCACACTCACCCCTGTGTGCGGTGTCGCTGTGGTGTGCGGCAAAAAGGGTTGCCGCCAACCACACTCACCCCTGTGTGCGGTGTCGCTGTGGTGTGCGGCAAAACATTTTTGTCCCATACTTGTTGCGCTAGCTGTTGTGTCTGTTGCTGCGCATACACTGGTGTGCTATTGGGTGCTGGGAGTTGCATCAGTGGTGGTACAGGCACCCAATATTGATACTGGGGCTGTTGACCCTGTTGGGGCACCTACATGGACACCATGCCATACGAGGCATTTGGAGGAATCATCCCATACTGCTGAAGATATGTGACTGGGGCCACCAGTCTGCTGGGGTATGCATGGGGATCATACGCAGCCCCTTGCCTTCTCCTACACTCTTGCACACAATGGCCCTGTTTCCCACATGACCAACAGGATCCTGGTCCACCAAATCCTGGCACCCTCCTTGGTACCCTCCCTGGTAACCTCTGTGGTCTGGATAGCCCTCATATCCTACTATCCATTCCGGCACCACTCTCGTATCCCCAGCACCATCCGCAGTTCTACCTCTCCTACAGTTGTGCCCATAATCACTGCTCCTTCAATGCTCAATTTAGCTATTTTCTTCTGTACTAACTTTTCTTCAGCCTTCTGCACATATTCTACCGCTTACTTCTCTTTATCCTGCCATTGCCTGCAATGATGTACTATAATCGCCTGAATCTCTGCCCAAACCTTAACCTCAATCCCCACCATCTTATCCAGATATTTTTGCTCCTCCTTTGGGAGTCCTTTCTTTAACATGTGATAAAATATCGCTATAGTCTTATCCCATGTTTCCCCTGCCTCAGCCTTCCACATCTCTTGAATTTGTAGTATTTATTGTGCCGGGTCCTCGTCTTCTTTCATAGTACGTGCCATGATCAAGTGGATATCTTGGGTATCTGGATATGCTGCTCTTAAGGCAGCCCACACCTTGGCCTGACAGTCATTAAAATGTGCCCCATCATGGTTGTGACCACTTCATATCCTTGGATACCCCGCTCTTTTCCTAATATCGTCCACTTGGTCTCTGAATAATGCGGCAAACAAACTTTTCATATCTCCTACCGCTCGGGTAATGCCTGCGGTCTGTTTTTCAAGTGCGTATATCCACTTGCCTGCACCTGCTGTGATCGTTGGCAGTGCCTCATCAAGTTATTTCGGATGTATACTAATTGACCTTTTCACAATTGACCTTGGGAGAATTGACCTCGGGAGAATTTACCTAATTTAAAAGGTCAATTAGGACATATATGCAGGGGGAAAACCCCCGCAACCCCCCCACTCAATCCAAAACCCCCCACAACTCACCACCCAATCCCCTTATATTATTTATAATCCAAAACCAACCCAATACATACATAAAATAATTAAAATAATATAAAGGCCAATTGTGCAGAAGGTCAATTAGGACCACTATAATTAGGTCAATTAGGACAAAAGTTCAATTGTAAAAGGTCAATTTGGGTAATGCCGTTATTTCTATACATGTATGGCCCTTCTGGGACCTTTGTGTAACATTGGTAACTGTGTCCTCCACCGCTTAGCTGGTACTGTCTTCCGCACTCTCTTCCTCTTTACTACCACCATACGGCCTGGTCGCGGTCTCAGTCTTGGACCCCGCAGACCTTCTACCCTCTGTGTCACTGTATTGCGTATTTATTTTCCCTGCTGCTCATCTGTGCCCCACTCCTCCTTCTCAGTTGCTCTTACATCAGCTTCGAATCTGATTGACTCATAGTCTACACTATCTGCCCATGCTAATCCCTCTTCGTACTGTTCATCCCTTTGACACTCATGCTTCGTTTCAACATGTACGTACCAAATCACGGTACTATCCATTCTACATAAAATAACACCCTCTCTCCATCTCCCACATTCAGTATCAACTCACACCACACATACACACTCTCCTCCTGTTGTTTTCTGCCACATGGGTGCACTTACATTTATGCATTCTCCCAAGTTCCTCCGATACGGGGTCCTTTCAATGGCTTCAACAATCTAGGAGCAGCCCCCGCTTCAAAAAACAGGCAGTCTTTCTGGTAACACAGCGCCTACAAACCTCTTCAAGTCTTGCACAGGGAGTGGATGCTGCAGATGGGCACTGCACCCCAGATGCACAGCTGGGTCACCCACAACCTCATGGAGAGTCTGGGATGACATCTTGGTCTCCAGATTAAAAGGAAAGTAACCCAAAAAACGAACTGAACTATTATCCCAAAAAACAAATAAGCACTGCTCCTCTTTGCAAGGCAAAACTAGGTTTATTACATGCAAAAAGGTCTAAGGCGCTCTGATGGAACCAAACTGACATGGAGCTCTCTGAGTTTTCGAAAGGTTATATCTTTTATAGCCTGATAAGATATAATTACCAATACTAACATAATAATGTGTTACAACATAATCTCTCCACCCTCATTGACTGTCACCTACATAACGTGCTAATGTCCTCCTATAGACACTGGACCGATTGGCCACATCTAATCTGAGCCCATTCCCCTATACACATGGTTTACTACATCATCACTATTAACTCCAGGAATGTGATTGTTTATTTTCTACCTTATTGACACATTGATAAATCGTAACTGTCACATGATGTGCAATCGTAACTGTCACATGATGTAAACTGGCAATGCCAACTCTGCATTATTAGACAATAGGCCTTCTCATTATACCAGACGCAGCAGTGCACACAAGTTACCTCCCCGACCTTGTACTTAATTTATTGACATCATCCCTGCTCCTCCTATCCCAAATCACAGAACATTCCAGACACGGCTCCCCCTTATCTCCTTCGAACCCCAGGTGCCGTGCCCAGTAAGGAGGTGATTGAGGCACCGCTCTTGAGTCTGAATTTCAGGGATTTATTTGCTTTTGGTTGTGTGTCTACTTGTAGTTCATATTGGATTACCACTCATTGCGGAGGGCAGCAGTGCTTTAAATCGTGCCTTGCCCATTGGCATCACAAAACCTTATGCCATGTTCTCATGAATTTGTCCTTCACAAGGCGCATCCCTACTAGCTCACATTCCGTTTCCACACCATTCATGCTATGCAGCTGGATACAAATAGCGTTTATCTGTGTGGTTGCCTCTGCCCTTGGCTTCTCTCCTGGGTAACAGAAAAGGGGATTTGTTTTGGAGCTGAGCAACACAGAGCTGCAGCTCCAAATCATGGCCTGCATTCTATTCTATTCAGAGTGTACAAGGCCTTAACTTCCAATATGGCGATACTTATCCCATGTTAATACGCTCATCTCACTTCTACCACAGTAGCTGTCTGACTCTTATTCCCGCTCTTCTGCACACCTCACTTCACACCATGACTTTGAATACACCAACTAAACACAGGGCCTATACTACTACCTTATCTATAACCTCTGCAAACACAAAAGTAATACATGTGTTGCTCTTTTTGTGTTGCAATATGTGAGCATCTAATATGTGTCCAACCTAACTAAAAACAATACACGTGCCTTCAGCTGCACAAACCTCGGGCTGTTCCCACAATATTTCGTGCTAGTAGGTTTTTCTCAATCTGAACCTTTTTTCCTGGCTGGGATGCTGTACGTGCATCCCAACAAAACCTCAAAGAGAAGTGTTTGGGAAACTAGTGGATCATGGATGTGTGATGGACCTTAAGAAGTGCTTGGGCGTTCTGTACTAATGTGTGGGCCAAGATTAGTCAAGTAGGGTTGCTAGGAGGTCCTGCTGTCCCACACTTGTAAACAGGGGTCTGTCAGGCCATTTGTCAGTGGTGATATAGCCAAGAATTGCCTGTGTAAAAAGTGAATGGGGAACACACACAGGGCCTCATTACGACCCAGGCGGTAAGTTACCGCCTGGGCCGTGACTTTACCACCATGGCGTAAACTACGTTTACGCCATGGTGGTTGGCGGACTTACCGCCCCATTCCGAGGTCGGCGGGGCGGTAAGTCCCCAATCCCCATTTACCCTTCCCCATTCCCATTTTTGCCCCATAGGGCATAATGGGAGTGGGGAAGGCGTTAATTACGCCACCGTAAATTACGGTGGCGTAATTAACTCCATGGTCCCTTAGCGCCATGGATTTTAACACCTGCTAAAAGCAGGTGTTAAAAGCGCCATGGCGCTAAGGGACCTCGTAGTTGGCGGTAAGGGGTCGGCGCAGCTAACGCTGGCGTTAACCCCTTACCGCCAGGGTCGTAATGAGGCCCACAGAAATAAAGCAGGGAGAAGAAAGGGGATCATTATCTTCTGAGGGCCATATATCATAGCCTTTTTGTGGTGGTAATATCAAAGTGTGGCAGTCCTCTCTTGGTGTCATGAAGCGAACAAGTGAAGACTCAAGTTACCTAGTTTGGCACATAACCCAGCTAAATGACTGTTACACACCTTGTTCCACTATGGTCCATCCCCCCACTTCTCGCCATCAGTGGTTTCATCCATCCCAGAGACTCACAGTGCTCGAGAGAAAAATCCACTAGCTCCCCAATCCCAAATCATTCCTCTCCCTGCTTTGAGGGAGTCATATTTGCCTAACATTATCCTGCTTTCATAAGTGGGAGATCTAACATGGCAATATCCCGATGGCAATCACAAAAGAGCCGTATCCTGAAATACCACTCTGTAACATATTGATAGAAAACCGAAAACCATCTCTTAAATAGCACAATCGGTCGCATATCCTAAAAAGGGATATTGATGTGTGAAGAGATTGGCTGTGTGAAGCATAACTATAAAATACAAAAAGATTGCACAACGTAAGGATTACTCACAACATGAAAAGTAAATCAACACATCACAGAGGGACTGCTACGGAAACAATTCTAATAAGGACAATTGCGGAATAAAAACTGACCGCAGTCGCATAGGCAAGAATTGGGTTTGAGTGATCCTTCAGACAGCTGCACAAGGGACAGCCACTGCACCATCCCAGGAAAGGCCACTCCTGGATGCCCAGACTTAGGGAACGTGTGTGCAGTCCTGCTAAAGGGAGGGCCAGCAAGTCCTCCAGGCATGAGTGGCTCTGGTGTGTAGAGGCCCCCAAGTGAAGTGTGGGCTCGAGTCCAGCAAATCCGCGTAGCGATGAAGAATTGAAGCCCCAGTTGGTCACTGATGGCCCTTTTAGATGCACTGATCTTTTCCTGTTCCCCTCTATCCAAGCCCAACGACTGATAAACACAGATACCTACTTTTATGGTGAGTTTTTTTAATGGGAGCAATAGCCCACTCCCTAGAAGGAAAGAAGCTGGCCCTGCGATCATCTGCAGGGCTGCACATAGCCAATGGTCCCTACTAGTGTACCCAAAGGCACAAGGCAGTGCAGATATCACCCTCAATCCGTTATAAGCAACTATTCTAAGTGCTTCTTCAATAACCCTCTCACCAAGAGTGCAGCCTCTACAGATTCCAGGGTCCCTGCATAGGTGTGTCCCGTGCGCAACAAGGCCGCCACCAGCCAAAGTGTTGATGGATGTGGAGCACTCCAGACATTGAACTCTATGGACATATCGGCCAAGCAACAATACATGGGGCTACCCCCGAATGACCACAGCCCATAACCCCCCAACGAAGCCACGCTCTATGTTCCAGGACAAATCCTTTCATTTTTGTGCAATAGCCAGCCTCACCCTTTTTTGCTGCTCAGTGCCTCAGACCACAAAACCGCCCTCCCCTAAGTCTCTCTCCCGATCCCTTCAGTGTCACCCAGCATAATCCACCCAACCCAACACCCCCAGTCCTAGTCACCCAAGAGACCCCAAAGGAAGGGGGTGACAGAAAGAACGACAGGCCCCATCCACTATGATCCCCTCTCCTTACGCTCATCACCATAACTGAATCCCACGGTACCAAATTTCAAAAAGACAATCCCTTAAAAAGTAGAGCAAAAATCCAGTGTGGATGAATGTGGTTACTTTCGATTTAGTTAAAGGTTGATTTTCGGTACCTGCATGAGTTCACCCAGATCTGGGCCTGCCTGGCTGCGCTCTGCTCTTCCACACAGCTCAATGTTGGCCCTTCTTCTGGTCATCCTCAATCCACCCCCCTATGACAACCCCCGTCCCCTCTCAGCTTGGCTCAGTCTTGCAATTTGCCTTCCTCCAATAGCAGCCCTCCAATCTGTAATTTCCACAGAGGTGGGCAAGCCTTGGATTGTTTCAAGCTGTTTTTGTAATCCAGGGGACTACACGTTTTGGTGGACTACAGATCCCATGGTCTCTCCCCATTGGTGATGTTGGCAGCAACTGATTGGAGTTGTAGTCCAAAAAATCTGGGGAGCCAAAGGTTGTAGACCCCGGGTGTTAGCGATGCACTTGTAATAGGCAGCTACTTTATCATGGCTGCTGTAGACACCACACAGAGTGCAGGATTGACATGTATTCACTGTCAGGTCTCATACCTACCTGGTCGCTATGACTCAGATGTGCCAACTGCTGTGAAGACCCCCAGTTGGCTTCAGAGTGTGTGCTTCTCCTGGATTAGATGTACTATACACACTTAACCACAAAGTAAATATTTTCAAACTTTAGTTCGCTGGTTCATGTTTTCTAGTTTATTGTGCGAAACATTGTTCACCTTTGTAGTGGCACTGCAAATATCATGCATTTCACGCACAAAAAGACGCATGCACTTGTCAAATAATAACTACAATAAAATGACTTCAGGATTTTCTGGGAGGTGACCCACTCCCAAAAGCAGTACAGCCCATAGGACATCATGCATAGATTGCAAGCTGCCCCACATCAGATGTCAAGCAACCAGTCAGTCACGACTTCCAGCCCCAAGCCCCACAGGAATATTATATTATTAACCATTTACACCGAACTAACACCACCCAAATGGTCTAAAGGTAGGCCGAGGGACCATTTCTGAGCTGTAGCAAAAACTAGAGTGGAAAGCCGGCATGGTCCCCTCCAGTTTCCAGCACCACCATTCTGAGGTGGGTGGAAGGATTGGAGGAGAGCTGTTGTGCTTTCCAGATGCAAAAGCTCATAAAATCTTTTGCTGTGGGAGCAACGTGTGCACCAGTATCACTGGGAGAATGTTTAAAAGTCTGCCACTTTTGTCATTTACTATAGTCTCATTGAGCCTTCACTGAATCAGAAAAGCAGTGTTACCATCCAGGGCAAAGCCTAGCTTTTAAAGGAAAAAACGTGTCTAGAAATGTTAATGGCATCTCACAGGTGGCGTATTTGGACTCCTTTTTAGTTTGGGATGTTAGTTGGTGCTTGTGCCACCTATAAGCAGAAACTGTTGCATTAAAGTACAGATAATGAGAAATGGAATATGAAGAGGGACACAGCGTTTGTAGGTGTTGTTTGATTATTTACCCACACATTGACTGCACAAGGCCATGCTAATCCCTACGGCGATTCCCACCCAGTTTCTGCCCCTCCGCGACCAAAACACTGCCACACTTGAACCCCTTGAGCTTGCTTTAATCAAGCCTTAGCTTCAGACTTTGCAAAGTGCCTGCCTGCTAGTGTTTTTTCAAAGCAGTCTTATCAGAGTTAAGGAGTTAATTGGAGCTGTAAACTTCTAGTTTTGTAATAAAAATGTCTTAACCACATCTGCCTTCAACCAATCCCTTTATAAGCACAATGCATGTCCTTCACTAAAGTCCTGTTAAAAACAAGCATTGACAAAGACAACAGTTTTGGTTTGTGTAAAAGTGTTCGCATTTGCCAGGCACTGCTATTAGATGTCCAGTTACTCGCACCATTTTGCACCTGCTACCATCAATGGCTAGTTAATACCGCCACAACATTGCTTGTGCCTTTCCCATGCCTACTCAAAAGCCCAAACTGTTGGCATTGCCAATTATTGTTTTAACATCTAAAAGTAGAGCCCTGGCAAGCAGAATGCCCTCACGGTGTCTGCCCTGCATTAATGACGGTCACCAGGGCCGTTGTCAGGCCATAAATCAGGCACATGCAAGAGGAAGGCTTTGCAGTCAGTATGCCACATTGTTTCATTCATAGAATGTGGGGCATTTAAGAAATATGATGCTCCTCCACAGAAGAACACGTTTCTTATTTTGCATTCACCTCTGAATTGGGCCGGGGAATCCCAGCAGGGGATGGTGGAGGGTCATAAGTCACAGATAGCAGGTACCATTGGCTGTGGCTTAGATGAAAGAGGAGAAAAATATCCGCAATGGCTTAGCAAGGCAGGCCGAGGGAAAGGGCAATATATAATCATTGCCCTGCATCTATTGCTCTGGAATAAAGCGATGGGGCTAAGGCGGTGCAACAAACATGCAGGAAGTAGGAGTGGGCATGTGGAAGTGGGATGGAGAAAGCTCTCAGAAGGTAGGAATAAAATAGCGAAGCTCCTAGGCTATCTGTGAAAACCCTGCTTCTTTCTTCAATGTGCCCCAACCTCAATAGGAGGCCACCGACTAGAGGAAGGAAATGGGTACAATGGGTACAATGTCCATGGACTTGTGAAACCCACCCGCCCACTGGGTGTCAAACTGCACCAACTCGATTGTCTTTTTTCTTGTTTTTGCTCTCAGGACGCCCACACTGAAGACAAATAAAACGCTCCCTTCTTAGTCTTCCTCTTCGTCATCCAGAGCTGAATTCTCCTCGGCTTGATCGATCTGGGCAACATTCGATGGGCGCTGCTGCCTGAAGAAACCCGCCCTCACTGGACCTCTTGGGACCACCACTGGAAGTGGGGGCCGAAACATCCGGGGGTAATGGTCCACCCCACCACACCTGCCGCAGGACTTTCCTGTCACTGGGCACTCCGCAAGGATGAGGCAGGTCATACCCACTCTTCGGGCATGAGTTGACTGGGGCTGACCCTCTCTCACGTGGACCGCTCCCCGGGGGCCTGGCCCCTCTGCCACGGCCCAGCGCACAGATGTCCTCCATTTTACCGGGGCGTACCCCAGCCTCCATGCTGGAGCTGGATGCACACAGTTCAGATACCTCTTGGCATTACCCCAGCTCCAAGATGCGAGGGAGTGTGATGCCCGGTTCCCTCAGGACTTGCCTGCACAGTTTTCCAGATGCGCACCCCTGGATCAGTTGGTTCCTAACCATTGTCTCTGGATTGTCCCACGCACAGGGCACTGCCAACCTGCGCAGTCTCCCATAAAAAAGTGTCGAGCATCTCATCGTCCTTCGGGCGAGATGCGCCCATGATGAACCTCTCATAGTCCGCGTTTGCCAGTGGAAGGAAGTGGTCATGAAGGGCATCCTTTTCCGCAGCATAGGAGAGGTCACGAGGTTGAAGAGACAGAAATACCTCAGGCACCGCCGGCCCAGCGCACTACAACAGGGTAGCCACCTTGCTGTCATCATTTGTCTCCATCGTGGCCCTCAAGTACTTTTCAAGTCTGTCCATCCACATCTTCCAGCTGGGCTCCCCACTGGACGGTGCACCTGAGATATCAAACTCAGGCATTGGTGGAAGAGCATCTGAAGGTCTTATCCCAGGTGGTTGTTGTGCAGCCATTGCAGGGGGCTGCGCTGGAGGTTGAGCAGCCAGTGCCGGGGGCTGGGCTTGAGGTTGGGCAGCCACAGCAGGGGGTTGCGGCTGAGGCTGAGCAGGTAATGCAGGGGGCTGCGCCTGAGGTAGAGCTGGTGCAGGAGGTTGTTGGGGGGCCACTTGTCCATTACCATCCATGGCAATGAGCGCACAAGCACCCTTATTGGATCACACAACGGCCGCAACTCACACCACCTTCCCTGCAGCGTTGATGTACCTCCACTTCCAGGAGGACTGCTGACCCAGTAGAAAAATCCTGAAATCCAGGGAGCACCTACTAGGAGATGCCACCCACTATGCACAGTTCATTCACCCAGGTGGGTGGAAGTGCCAAAAATTGAGCCAGGTGGGCCCAGGGATCACCCCAGTATCATAGCAGGCTTCCCCTGGATCTTCACCTTACACTCGATGAAACACAATGAAAATTAATGACATTCTCATCAAAAACCACTTCATGTGGTGTCAGCAGCCCTCTGCTGTTAGAGGTTCCAAATATTGGCCCTGGATGGCCCAACGACACTTCAAAACGAAGCCGCAACCTTCCAAGGCCCGGTTCACAAAATGGCCACTGACCACGTGGTCTGCACCCTCCCCTTCGACATTATCGAGCGGTGAAACTTTCATAAAAAGAAAAAAAATCACTGCCAATGTCAGCGCACGGCCCGGGATGCATTCCCACTTCGTCGCCACTGCTGTGTGTTGCCCCGCACCCTCGCGGTTGACTGTGTGCCCCACCGCTGACACAGACTGCACACGGACACGTCCTTTCAGTTCGGGCTCCCCGGTCGCTCTGCACGGCTGGGAACTCCCCCTTTATTTATACTGCACGCGGCAGAGTGCAACGTCATTCCGCCACGTGCGTGCAGCCCTTAAAGTGGCAGCATCACAAGCAGGGGACACTCTGTTCCATTGCTGTCGAGGTTCCTCAAACCGATTCATCTTCGAGGCCAGATAAGACGTCATGTTCCACGCCCAATTAACGCAGTTCCATTTTCCTGCATGCTCAGCATGCTCCTTGGAACATTCGGTTATGCCTCTGAAAATTTCTTTTGATGTGTATCGACATTTTAAACATTTTCTTTTCAAAATTTCAACCTCAACCGGTTTCAAATGATGTGAGGATTGGCACTCCAAAATGTCAATTACTGTTCATCACAGAATCTGTCTGGTGTCTGGGTTTTGACCACAAAGTCACTGACTGTGGTATGTGCCAGTCAATGACGCCAACATCTTTAAACAAGAGGTCATCGAACCTTCTGGAAAACATCCATCCCACACACCTAAGTGCCCGGATGCAAAGGCTACCTTGAAGGATTCCTGTGCATCATTCACGCCGTTGACCACCGGTGCCCCTTCATCCATTGAAGCTGTTTTGGCACACACCTCTAAGGACCTGATGGTCTCGAAGAAACCTTCGACGTCGTTGTACGTTCCTCGCGTGAAGAACTAGACACAAAGGAGTCAAGGATGGAGGATTTAGCTTCCGATTAAAAGGATGCCAGCAGACTCGACACCTCCCCTGAGGTCGGAGGCGCCCAATGTGACATGCATGCCCATCCAAATGCTTCATACCGAAATGTCATGACCACGGTCTCTGTATGGTTGGGATTGGGTCCTCCTACTAGGGAGGACCGATATCTTAGATCGTACGATATCTTAGATAACGGTCCTCCTAAGGAACCGGTTCTGACTTTTCATGCAGCCCTGAAATATCCTCCCCTTGAGTTATGGAAAAAGGCATGCACAGCCCCTGCTAAAAAATACAGACCTGCCCCCACAAACCCAGCCCAGAGAATCTAGTGGTCCTACCATCAGACAGGGTTGATGAAAGGGTATGACGTTTATTCATCACCCGTTTTTTTCACTTAGCTTTTTGCTGCAAAAACGAATTGAAAAATATGTGATGGAGGGTGCGTTAAGGTATATAAGTGGTAGGGGTGTAGGGGCGAGGTTGTAAATAGAATGGAAGGGGGGGCTGGGGGAGCGTAACCCCCCCAAAAATCTATGAGTTTGGCAGCAAGAAATTGGTGGCAAAAAATGCTGCAACATAAAAACAGGCGATGGAATGACATAGAAGGGATAAAAGATATGATACATTACCTAAAAAAAGATTTGCATCAGGCAGCATGACTCTCAAGCTATTCATGCATCCTGTGCCCTTGCAAAATACATCAACACTTTGTGGTCTATAATCTCTGAGGCAACAGAGCATATCCCAGAAGGGGAAATGAGAGATATGATATGATATGATATGGCATTTATAACGCGCCTGGACACAAGTGTTTCTAGGCGCGACAAGACAAGGAGGGGGAAACAGAGAGAGGACAAAACAACGATCTTACTAGACCTTGTGTCAATCAGATCGTGCAAGTGCAGGGAAGTAGGGGGAGAAGGGCAGGTAACTCAAAAGGTACTGCCAACAGGTGGCTCATAAGTGTAGAGAGAGGGGACTGTAGGGTTGCAGATACATACCACAAGTGCTGGGGGCGCCAGGAGGCAGTGCGAAGTGCAAATGGACATGCAGGAGCCTGGGCCCTAGTTCAGATGGTAGCCAGGTGACCAGTGCATGGAGCAGTAGGGACATGAGCAGGGGAGAGGAAGAGAGAAAGCAGAAGTGAAGAGGAAGGTCTTGAGTTGCTTCCGGAACCGGAGGTGGTTTTGCTCAAGTTTGAGAGAGGCGGGGAGGCTTTTCCAGAGGGAGGCCCCAGCTGAAGAAAGAGATCTTTCTCTTTGTTTATGTTCAACTTCAAAATTGTGTGGAAGAAAAAGAAATGTTGGGCATCCATCAGTTTGGCTTCAGAGCGCGGCACAGAACTGAGACAGCACTATTGGATCTTAAGTCCAACATTTCAAAGATCGTAGAGGGGGGCCTCCCGGCTTTGCTTATGTTGTTGGACCTCTCTGCGGCATTTGATCTTATAGGCCATAATCTTTTACATGAAAGACTGCTTAACATTGCCAATTTCTCAGGAAAAGCTGATGACTGGAACTCATCTTTTCTGAGCTCTATAACTTCTAGAGTAGCCTTTAAGGATTCTAAGGCTATCCCTATCCTCTCTACGTGTGGAGTGCCTCAGGAATCGTGCCTGTCACTGATCCTATTTAATGTATACATTAGACCACTACTTGACCTTCTTGATGACCTGGGTGTTCAATATGCTAACTACGCAGATGACACCCAGGTCCTCTTCGAATGATCAGGTACCTACACCACTGATCTTAAAAATGAGAACTCCATTTATAATAAAAATCAAAACGGGTGGCCTACAACTCCTTAACCCTTAATTCTGAGAAAACAGAACTTCTTATTGTTGACACAAGCCCTCGCTTGAAAAACATTGACCCTAGTTGCTCTCATCTTTCTATCATGGGTTACAGTATTCTGGTCAGCAAATCAGTTAAAACTCTTGATGTCATACTGGACTCTGAACTCTCCATGAAACAACATGTTTCAAGTGTTCGTTCATCCTGTGGATTTATCATCAAGTTATTATAGCAAATCAAGCCATACCTTTGCATGAAAAACAGGTCTCTTTTAGCCCTGGCCCTCATCAATTCACGGCTTGACTACTGTAACAGTCTGCTTATCGGCACCTCACAATCTAATCTAGCACATCACAAAACGGGGCCGCTAGAGCAATATATATGGTCTGGCCAAGCATGATCATGTATCCACCTATAGAAAAAAATTACACTGGCTTCCTGTCAAACAAAGAATCAGACATAAATTACTTTCCCTTACCTACAAATGCCAGAATGCCATCGCCCCTCAATTTCTTGAAAGACGAATCTCCCGTGTTCAACCTACCAGAGCCTTGCGCTCTCATAATTGCTACTCATTACGCCAACCTCGCTTTGGATTCAAAAGGTTTGGAGGTACTTGCTTTGCGGTTCGTGCTCCCCAGGATTGGAATACACTCCCTCATGCTTGTAAACTAGCATCTTCATTTCTGGCCTTTAAAAAGGCCATTAATACACTGTTTTTAAATTCTGATTATTAGATCTCTTCCTTTTTCTTTACCGGACTTACTTCTTCTGATCTCCAGATCCCTTCGTTTTGTTCTGCACTCTGAGGCCTCTGGGTATTTAGCGCACTGAAGAATTTAAATAAATAAATCTGCCTCCAGCTCTCTGCTTGGAAAAGCGACTGACCCTCAGAGAATTGGAGGTGGATGAGCAGAGAGCTCGAAAAGGGAGATGTTTAGGAACAGAGAGTTGGAGGGAGTGCAACCTCAGGACACAGAAGGCCTTGTGGAAGATGCAGAGGGTCTTAAACAAGATCCTTGCCACCACTGGGAGCCAATGAACAGATTTCAGAGCTGGAGAGATACGATCCCTGGGCTTGAGGCCAAGGACA
The DNA here is from genome assembly GCF_040938575.1 of Ambystoma mexicanum. Classification (NCBI taxonomy): domain Eukaryota; kingdom Metazoa; phylum Chordata; class Amphibia; order Caudata; family Ambystomatidae; genus Ambystoma; species Ambystoma mexicanum. The sequence continues at coordinate 1,502,241,678 of NC_090932.1, read as the reverse complement.
AGTCTTGCAGTCCGTCCAGTTCTGTATAAGTTGTAGAGGTCGGAGAGTAGAGGCAGGAAGATGTAGGAAGTTGCAGTGTTCCAGCCTAGAGAGGACCAGAGCTCTGGATAGAGTGATCTTCTGGGGGAAAATGAGGAAAGGAAGAATACCTCTGAGGAGGTGCAGCTGATAGTTTGACTTCTTGGAGATGTCAGAGATGTGAGGAGAGAAGGACAGGGTGGATTTGAAGATGACCCCAAAGTTCTTAGCCGCACAGGTAGGAGCAGGAAGAGGTGCCAGAGTGGGCAGCAGGAGAGAGAGAGGAAAGGAGGGAGCTGGTGTTCCGATAAGGAGGATCTCAATCTTACTGGCATTAAGGCAGAGATCATTGGTGGCACACCATTCCAAATTGCGGCCAGACAATCTGGAATGAGAGAAGAAGAGGCAGAAAGGGGAGCCTGAAACAGAACTGGGTGCCTAACACTGAAAGTTGGAGCAGAATGCAAGGATGCGGTGGGCAAGAGGTACCAGGCATTGGTTGAACAGCCAGGGAGAAAGGTTAGACCCCTGGGAAACACCACAAGTAGAGAGAGAGAAGAGAGGAAAAACCGCAGTTGGACCTGAGAGGGTCGGTCAGTGAGAAAGGAGGTCAGCCAGGCCAGGGCCTGGTCAGTGATACCCAGGTTATTACAGAGGCGATTGAGCAGGATGGCATGGTTGACAGTATCAAAAGCAGAAGAAAGATCGAGGCGAATGAGGACAGAGGGAAGGTTCGAATCAAGGTTAGAGAGCAGGTCTTCACAGGTGTTCAGGAGAGCAGTTTCAGTGCTTCTGGCAATTCTGAAGCCAGACTGCTGGTCGTGGAGACAACCAACAGATTCAGTGTGCATAGTAAGCTGGGAGATAGCTAGCTTTTCCAAGAGTTTGCCCAGGAAATGAGTGATGGAGATCGGGCGGTAGTTAGCCAGAGAGGAAGGATCGGCAGAGGGTTTCTTTACTAGGGAGGTGCACAAGGGAGTGCTTAAGGGGGAGGGGAAGATTCCAGCGGCAAAGGAGTGATTGCAGAAATCAGCCAAGGCTCGAGCAAGGGTCTCAATGTGGCCCTTGATGGTTTTGGATGAACAGGGGAGAAACTGTTTTGATGAGACTTTCATAGATTGGACTTGTCTAGAAACATTGTCTGGGGTAAACAAGGGAAAGGAAGAAAAGGGAGTAGGAGAGACGGCCACAGGCGGCCCAGGAGTGGAGGAGGAAGAGGAAGAGGAAGAGAGGGTGTACAGTTTGTTCTGACTTTTAATGATGAAATGAGAAGCCCAGGCCGTACAGAGGGCCTGGGAGGGAACAGGATAGGTCGAGACTACAGCAGGATTGTTCAGCTCCTTGCAGATTTTTAAGAGTTCGGCCGAGTTGTTAGATGCCACAGAGACATGGGCTTGGGCTCCACTTATCCTCAGCCACCCTGCACTTGCATTTGAGGGTGATGAGGTCAGATGGTAAGGATGCAGCATGCCAGTCTCTTAAATCAGACCTAAATGCGGCAGACTGTGTGGGAACTAGCTCGGTATCCAGACGATTCTTCTGGTTATGAAAATCTGGTTTCGCAGCTGACATTGAAGCAGACAGCATTGAAAAACACAGACCCGATGAAGGTAAAACCTTCATGACTGAAAAATCGCACGAGAAAGAGAAACAATGGTCGAAGAAGCACTTTAAATGGTTGCACTCGAGGAGTGACTCCCAACATTCATCTTCTTCCTCATCGAAGAAGATGAGAAGGAGAAAGCATTCATCCACAGGCTCATCTCCAGAATGACAGGTACATTTAACATCTAAATCAGCCTCAGCGGAGAAGTGGGAAGAATTTTGTATCAAAATGATGCAGGTCTTTAAAAAATCGGGTACTCCCGTTCCCTCTTCCTCTGGGAAAAAGACCATCGAGCCCACTGCGTCCAATAAATACAGCAGGGACTCGGTTCACCAGCCTCCTCATGCACCAAACAGTAAAATCCTCTATTCGAGGAGTGTTGATGCCACTGTTATTATCGGCAGCGACACATTTTACGATGCTCCATCAGCACTGTCAACATCAAACATGTACTAATCAATGGCAGTCGAAGATCCCTCAACTAGATTTGCACCAAAATCTAAGAGGGATTTTATGTCCTCTTTCCAGGACATTTTTGACAAGGATGACGACCCAGTTCCCTTTGGGGTTGACCCAATGTGGGTTCCTTAGCAGCCTGAGGACTTTCAGGTGGAGGAAAAAAAGCTGTCTGATCTGGCCTCTGTTTTTCATGATGCAAGTGGCCTAGACACCTTTCCTGAAGTAGATTTTCCGCAAGGAAATCCACAAGCCCACCCGAGTGTGTCGTACAGGAATTTTATGGCAAAGGGGACTGATGCTTTAGGTTTGGGATCTCTAGCAAGAGAAATAAAATGTGACTCAAAAGAAATTCTGGACAAGTGCCCTTCCCTTGCATAATGCTATCAAGAATCCCCTCATGGAGCTATGGACATCTCCTTTCCAGGGGCCAGCAGTCCACAAGCATTTTGCTAGAAAGTACAGACCAGCTTCTTCCGATCCAGAGTTCCTTAACAGGCACCCATCCCATGACAGTCTGGTGGTACAGGCAACTACCTTTGGCAAGAAGGCAAGTGTCTACCCCTCCTAACCTCCTGACAGGGATGATAAACGCGATAATTCTCTGGCAAAAATGTTTTCATCTCCGGCAGCGTGGCACTAATGGCTGTAAATGCTTTGTGTGAACTTGCCAAATATACACACACACCCTATGGTCTGTGATGGATGAGGCGGCAGAACATATCCCTCAGGGAGAAATGACAGATCGCTTCCTTCTTAAACATTGTGGAGTATGGGAGAGAAGCCATGCACCAAGCCCTTCAGTCAGTACCCGACGCGACTGACGGTGTTGGAAGGTCCATGGCGGTGAGTTCCATCGTGAGAAGATTCACCTGGCTGAGAATATCAGGCTTTGCGCAGGACGTTCAAGCAAAACTGCTTGTCATGCCGTTTGACGGCCTCATTTGTTTGGACAAAAGGCAGATGACAGCCTTGAAAAATGAGAAGCTTCAATGGCTGCAGTAAAGTCCCTAGGGGCGGCGATAAGACAGCCTGCTCAACCCTCATCACAATGGAAGGGCAAGACTTTTCATCACTACAACTACGGTCAGAAAGGAAAACAACCCACCAACTGCCAAGGTCAGAGACGTTTACCGTGACCTTCCAGTGGTAGAGGTTCCATGTCTGTCCCCTCAAGTGCGGTCTGCCGCAAAACCTCTTTGAGGACTTATGCCATGCTACACCACTAGGGGGCGTCTGTCCCATCATTTGCAAGGATGGTGGTGCTACAGCTTCAGATGCGTGGGCTCTTCAGCTGATATCTAAGGGTTGCTGCCTCTTATTTTTAAAGCGCCCTCCAGATTACCCGCTGCTGGCCAGACCACCTTCTGTTCCAGACCCAATGCTCCTGCAAGAGGTTTCCTCTCTTCGGTAGAAGGGTGCCAAAGAGTTGGTACCTGTACAAGAGAGGAGCTGGGGGTGGCAGGGATGTCATTTCACCAAAATGTCAGGGGTAGTGGAAGTGACATCACATGACCCTTGACCTCTGGTGACATCACAGGAAGTGATGTGATTTGACCCCACCCCGAAGTGACACCACAGGAAGCGATGGAACACGACCTTTCACCCCTTGACATAACTGAATGCGGCATCACATAGTATTGGGGAGGAGGGATAGCTCAGGTGCAACACAATTGTCTTGGAAGCAAGACAACGCAGCACAGCACAGGTTCGAATCCCGATCCCGAGCATATAAACCACTGGTTGGTATTAAGCACGTTATAAATGAACAAATATTATTGTACCTAAGTACACTACAAAAAATATGGTTACAATATCACTTTTATGTAATATACATTGCATACAAAAATGAATCACCATATGTATCGTTAATATCAGTGTCTATAGGCCCATATTACCAAATTACTGTGAATGCTAGCTAACGTCGAAGGCCAAATGATAATGATGTTTTATTAAATAGCACTTATGCTTAAGCGCTTTCTTTTATATAGAACAAATACAATACAATATCACCCAATCTGCGTTGGTACTCATTTATCAACCTCAGAAGGATGAAAGGCTGAGTTGGCCTTGCCAGGATTGGAACCTGCAACCTGCAGATCACACACACACACATTGCAGCAGTAAGCGCTCAACCCACTGAGCTATCTCACTGGCTACAGCTATCTTACTGGCTATAATAAAATGAGCAATTACATGTCTGAATGTCCTCAAAGTCAGAAAGCAAATTATACTCTGTAGTGGATACCATTACACTGGTAACTGAGATTTAACAGCAGACCTGTTCATCTGCAGGTCTGGTGCAAAGTTGGCCACATGTCAAGCCTGCGTGGATCTACTTTACAGGCTTCAGAGGTTGTCAAAAAACATACGATTGTGATGGTTCACAACTGTGTATTAAAACATTTAGAGTAGCGCAGGGAAAGCAGTGCACTCACACGGCATCCGGTACTCTGGGCACTCATTACCTCATACATGCAAACAAACATCCTGAACAGCATGCCAGGGAGATGGGAAAGATAGACACATCACAACAAAGCATTAATTGTGGCACAATAAAATCAAGGGGCATATTAGGTGCTATGGTCAAACATTTCTACACTGTACACAAGCTTTTAGGCACAAGGATTTTGTCAAGTGACTGAGGAGGCCGAGATGTGATGATCGTAACAGAGACAATGGCAGAAAAAACATGCTATAATTGCAACTTGCAAAATGCAAATAACATAGTCCGAAATGGATGCTTATTCTACTCTAAATGCTTTTTGGAAGTTTTTGTCTGCATTGTGAATGTGAGGTGTTTAAGAACAGGCTAAATCAGTGACTCACCCCCTGAAGTGTGCCTGAAATAAACCTTTAATGAGTCTAGCAATTATTGTATTTAGGGTCACTGCTCAGTGTTACCCTTGTGGAACCCCCTGTATTTTTACCTAAACAAGAAAGCCAGCCACTCCAGAAACAAAGAGTCACATGGTGCTGGCCACAGCCCAGGAGCTTCAAATTGAAAAACAGGAAAAAAAGGGTAGCAAGGGAGATCGCAGGGGTAACAAGGGAGACCTCAGTGGTCACGGTTGTGACCCCTAGCGGACCCCAAATGACATCCCTGGGGGGTGGTACTCCCATTATTTCGTAGTCCCAAAAAAGGACAGAGGACTGCAACCCATCTTGGACCTTAGATGCTGGAACAAGTTCCTCAGGAAGGACAAATTCAAGATGGTAAGACTATTGCAGATCCTCCAGGCCCTAGAAATTCAGGATTGGTTGGTGTCACTTGACGTACTGGATGCTTATTTCCATGTGCGGATCCATCCAAAGCACAGGAAGCACCTGAGATTCGTCATACGCAACACTCACTACCGGTTTCGAATTTTGCCTTTTGGGTTTACATCTGCCCGCTGTTGGCGGTAGTGGTAGTACATTTCAGAGAAGGGAGGATTCATGCTTTTCCCTACTGGACGATTGTTCAATCAGGGCACAGTCTCTGGATCAAGCCCTACATCATCTCAATCGCACCTGTCACCTCCTCCACAAGTTGGGTGTCTCCCTCAATTTAAAGAAGTCTCAGCTGACACCTTCTCAAACACTCTAGACTTCCTACGGTTGCTCGGCCTCGTGGCATTTTGCATGTTTCTGGTGCCAGAGCTCCCATTGAGAATGAGATTACTCCAATTATGTGACAAATCAATTTCCGGGGCACCAGTGGTCCAGGGATTATTATCGGTTTCTAAACCAGCAATCAGCCCCACATCTCTAGTACACCAGGAGGGTTCCAAACAGATTGAAAACACAAGCAGATTATAAACCTCCTTGTCCAATTTTGGTAACGTGGACGGAACGGCAGGCTTTTATCTCTGCAAGTTCATGGATCGTTGGTTAGTTGCAACACAGCGAAAATACAATTATTACCCAATGATAAAACGGACTGTCCAGTCAAGGTTGTATACAAATATCTACTTTATTATTATCACAGCAGTTCTGGCACACTATAAAATACAACCCACCCTGAAAAAGGAATGCAGAGGACAGTTTCAAGAAGGAAAAGGGATGCACGCTGGATACTGACAGGAGGGTAGTTGGTAAAGTAATTAATCGCAATAGTCAAGGCTACTTGGTTTCAACACAAAGGGAGCAATAGGTGGTAAAATGTCACCAGGGGCCTACGGAGAAGTACCTGGGGACAGAACAACAATGTACCTTGTGCTTGTAGAAGTTCTAGGTGCTCGAAAGCGTCAAGTCGGTTTCAGGGTGCTTTGCAGCTTCTGCAACAGAGTTCAAGATGGAAGACAGCTGCTGGTATCAGGTGGCCGACAGTTCAGCAAGCAAGGCTGAACGGATGGCTGCAGGCTGGCCTACACAGCGGTTCGGGTTCAGGAATCGCTGTCTCAGTGCTGGTTGGTGTGTCTGAAGCACTGGTCAAGACATCTCAGACGGTCTTCGCGACTGCAGTGTAACAACAGTCAGCGACGCAGTCGGTTGCAGCTCGAGGGGCTCAACTCGCTCGAAAATGTCCTTTAAGGTGGAGACTGGTAGATGCTTGTCGATGCACTCCTCCTAGCTTCTTCACTGGGCTTGTGTCATCCTTTAAGGTGGACGGTCCAAAGCTGAGGAGAGTGTTGAAGGCAACTGCCTTGTCCATGGGTTGGTTCAGAGACTCTCTGGCACCTAGGAAGCTTGCTGCAGGGACCTAGCAGGGTACGCTGTGTGCTGGCTGGGTACCGGTTCTGGAGCTGCTGGAGGGTCCTCTGGATTCAGTATCTCCCTCTGTTCCATGGGAGATGTTTAGAGGAGGGATCTTGCTTCCCTCTTTGGAAATCCTGCCTGTCCTTCACTGGTAGAAGCTGTAAGGTAGACTGTACCTTCAGCCAGGGTCCAAATGTGTAACGCTCACCTGATTCCCGCAGAGGCGCCGGTCTTGACTGGGTGAATGCCGTATCTTCAAAGGTGATGTGTAACACACGGTTGGCTCTTTGGGCTGGACCTCTGTGCACTGTATGTCTGACTCGAAGAGTAAGATGTCTGCAGATAGAAAATATGGGATTAATGAACTGGGGTTATTGGGTGCCTCTCTCCTCTTCCCTTTCTCTTCTCCTGTAGAACCCCAAAGGTTAACGCCCTCACCTTAGGTAAGTGAACGCCGAGCTCTCCATCTGCCTCGGGGCAGGGTGCCGTAACCAGTTTCTTCACTGGGCAAGGGTGCAGGCCTCTTGACCTCAGAGGACTGCTGTCCGTCGTAACTGCACGAACGGTAAGTTCTGGGCACTTCAAATGTCTTAAAAGTCTTTTGTAATGATATCTCTTGTTTTGCAGGGTTCCGGCGATGGCGCATGGCGGGCTGATGAGAGTTGAGGATCGAACCCGCGTGAGGAATAGAAGCGCCTGGAAGCACGTAAGTAAGCGCTTGAAGCCTGCTTCACGATGCGCACTAACTGTCCCTTTTATCTTGCAGGTACAAGTTCGGAGCTTTAGAGAAGCTGAAGGGTGCTGGAATACCCACTGGATTCGGGGTGGGAAGGAGTAATGGCACGTGAGTAATAAAGTTGCCCAATGTCTTTAAACGCACCTTCTTTTGTCTTTCAGATGCGGGATGCAGCGCCGAAGGCCTCCGGAGCGTGCGAAGAGCTGGTAAGCTTTTGTCTTTCAGATGCCGGAATGCAGCGCGAGGCGTTGGTGACAGCCGATGGACCAGGTAAGAGATGCGCTGCCACTGAAGACCGTAGTGCTAACCTGTTCTTTCTTTGTCTTTACAGGTGTTGCTGAAGACTGGATTCCAGGATGGTAAGCCTTTGTTCCCTTAGGCCCAGGATCAGAAGCAGAAGACACGATGAGCGTTCTGCTGCAGAGAATGCAGAATAACGCAAAGCAAGATTCATCCATCGGGTGTGGTTTAAATAGCCTCCTGTAGTGCTTAGGTGTCTCCTTCCACAGCCACGCCTAGGTAAGAAAAGAGTTCCTGCTTTCCAGAAGAGTTCCAGTGTTCTGAACCTAGGGAGTGGCTCCTGCCCCACCCAACAGGAAAAGTAGTCCCAAACAGAAGAGGATCAGGGGTTCAACTGGCAGGTAAGTAAGCAGCATGGTCTGCTGCAGGTAAGTCCACCCAAGCATTATGAGCCCGGCGCTTCCAGCGCTGGGACTGGGCATCTTTATGAGCCTGGTGCCAATGGCGCCAGGACAGGGTCCAAAAGGTCCCAATTGGGACTGGCTGGCACTCGGAACCGGGGTTATGGGTCTGCTTCCAAGGGAGTCGGGCAAGTCCTGATCTTTTGGAAGCAGAGATCATGACAGCACCCCCCCTCAAGGCCCCTCCCAAACCGGGCTTCTCCGGGGGTTTGGGCTTGTTAGGAAATGTTCGATGAAATCTTTTGATTAGACGAGGCGCGTGGACATATTCTGCAGGTTCCCAGGATCTTTCTTGGGGACCGTAGCCTTTCCAGTCAATCAGGTAAAATAGTTTAGATTTGGAGATCTTGGAATCCAGGATGCTTTTGATTTCAAACTCGAGTTCTCCATCAACTAGAATAGGTTTTGGAGATGTAGTTAGTCGGGTTTGAGGTTGCACGGGTTTTAATAGAGAGACGTGGAAGACCGGATGTATCTTCATGTGAGGGGGCAAGTCCAACTTGACCGCTACTGGATTTACTATGGTAGTGATGGAATAGGGACCAAGGTATCTTGGGTTGAATGTGCGTGGTCCTTTTAGAGGTAGATATTTGGTGGATAACCAGACTTGATCTCCTACTTGATATTGGGGGGCTTCCTTCCGATGTTGGTCTGCTCCTTTCTTGTATTGTTCTTTAGCCCTTTGAAGGTGAGAAACGGCTTCCTTAAAGGCTTGGGTGATTGTAGAATGCAGGTGGTCTACTGCTGGTGTTCCAAGATCTTGGAGTGGATCCAACTCCGAGGGTGACTACCGTATAAAAGAAAAAACGGGGTCTTCCCAGTTCCCGAGTGGACAGAGTTATTGTAGGCATATTCGGCTATCCAAAGGATATCTTTCCAAGTTTTTTCAGTTTGTTGTAGCATGCAGCGCAAATACTGATCCAGAGTTTGATTGGTCCTCTCGGTTTGTCCGTCGGTTTGAGGGTGGTGGCTGGTCGAAAGTCTCATATCAATTTGAGCCGACCGACAGCAACTTCGCCAAAAATGAGAAATAAATTGACTACCTCGATCCGAAATTAGAACTGAAGGAAAACCGTGCAGTCGGACGATGTTTTCGAGAAATTCTCAGGCCAGAGTTGCTGCTGTTGGTAAGCCTTTGAGTGGAATGAAATGCACCATCTTGGAGAATAGGTCCACGATTACTAGGATCGTATTGTATCCGGAGCATGGAGGTAGATCGGTGATGAAGTCCATAGAAAGCGTATGCCAAGGGAGAGGCGGGATGTCAATAGGGCGTAAGAGGCCGGCTGGTTTTTCCTTTTGACTCTTGTTTTGGGCGCATACTCCACAGGACATTATAAAGTCTCTGATATCTTTTTTCCAAGATGGCCACTAGAAGTAGCGCTTGATCTTTTCCGAGGTCTTGGTCATACCGGGATGTCCATCCATTAAAGAATCGTGATAACAAGAGATTACCTTTTTCTGTAAATCTGTGCTGGGCAGGTATAACCGTTCTTGGAAATATAATAGGTTGTCCTTCACCGTAAAGTCCTTTCCCTGCAGATGCCAATTCTGTATGTCTGCTGGAGTTACCAGTAGCCTGGCTTTATCCTTAACTTCCTCTATGGATTGTGTGGCGATTACACCTAGAATTCTTTGTTCGGGAATGATAAGTACAGGTTTAGGATTGATCAAATGTTCTTCCACTCCCATCCGAGAAAGGGCATCAGCTTTACCGTTTTTTGTACCAGGTCGATAGGTAATTATGAAGTCAAACTCGGCAAAGAATAGTGCCCAACGGAGTTGCCTAGAGGATTGAGCTTTTGCGGTTTTCAAATATTGCAGGTTTCGGTGATCTGTAATCACAGTAACGGTGTGTCGGGCCCCCAGAAGATAATGCCGCCAAGCCTTAAAGGCGGACTTGATAGCTAGAAGTTCCTTATCAGTAATAGTGTAATTGATTTCAGGAGGCGAGAATTTGCGGGACCAAAATGCCACGGGATGCAACCGATTGGTTACTGGGTCCTTTTGTGATAGAACTGCCCCCATGCCAAGGCTCGAAGCATCAGTTTCAACGATGTAGGGGAGTTCTGGGCGAGGATGTTTTAAGATCGGTGCAGAGATAAATCTAGTATTCAAATTCTGGAAAGCTTGTTCCGCCTCGGTAGACCATTCAAAACGTTTGTTTTTCTTTAACAAGGCGGTGATGGGCTGGACTATTCGAGAGAATTCGGGGATAAACCTGCGGTAAAAGTTAGCGAAGCCTAACATGCTTTGAACACCTTTTACGGAGGATGGCGGTGGCCATTTGAGAATTGCATCGACCTTCTTTGAATCCATACGCACTCCGCTAGGTGATAATATGAATCCCAAGAATTCAACTTCAGTCACGTTGAAAACACATTTTTCCAACTTAGCGAAAAGTTTGTGTTGACGCAATCTCTCGAGGACCATTTTCATGTGTTTCCGATGTTCAGTTTCCGATGAAGAATAAACGAGGATGTCGTCAATGTAAACAACAACACACACATCTATGAGCTCTCTGAGGACATCGTTCATAAAATATTGAAAGGCGGCCGGGGCATTGCAAAGTCCGAAGGGCATGACCTGATATTCAAATAGCCCATACTTGGTGCGGAAGGCCGTCTTCCATTCATCGCCCTCTTTTACTCGTACCAAGTGGTAGGCTTCTCTAAGATCCAGCTTTGTATATATGCATGCTTTTCTGACTTGGTCCAGGAGTTCAGGGATCAAAGGTAACGGATATCTATTCTTAACGGTGATCTGGTTCAGGGCGCGATAATCTATACAAGTTCTAAGGTCCCCTTCTTTTTTTGGAACGAAGAACAAAGCTGAGGAAGCAGGGGACTTGGAAGGACGAATTAACCCATTCGCTAGGTATTGATCCAGGTATTGTCGGAGGTGAAGATTCTCAGGCTCGGTGAGGGCATAAATTCTACTACAAGGAGGAGTAGATCCAGGTATCAGATCTATCTGGCAGTCATAGGACCTATGAGGAGGTAGAGAGTTAGCCTGATCCTTCCGGAAAACATCTTGGAATTCTAGGTATTCAGGAGGTAACTGGGGAGCCTCCAAGGAAATTGCTGCCAGTGCAACACCAGGTCGAGGGTGACAAGTAGAGACACATTCTGGAAACTGAACCGTTCTTGCTCGCCAATCGATCTGAGGATTGTGCTTCTCTAACCAAGGAATTCCTAGAATAATCTGGAACTGAGGGGCCTTGATCACATCGAACACGATCTTCTCATGGTGTCCATCTTGACTTACTAGCGTCACTTCTTGGGTGGTATACGTTACTGGTCCGGAGGCTATCTCCGTACCATCCACCGTAGTAATGACGTCCTTTACAGCCTTTGGACAAAGAGTCAGATTCATCCTCAAAACCATTTCATGATCCACATAATTGCCGATGGCACCGCTGTCGACGTAAGCTTCAATCGCATGTAATCGATCCGGATGTTCAGGGCTAATGAGGACCATAGGTATCACGAAATGCGAGGTCACGGAACTGGTTTTAACGCTCGGCAAGAGGACCTCTATTCTTGTCGGGCGAGGTCGTTTCCCTGCTCAGAGTTTGTGACCCTGGTAACTGCAGCTCCTACTGCCTTCTTGGCTGGTTTCACCGGACAGTCTCGAAGAAAGTGCCCCGAGTTTCCGCAATAGAGGCATAATTGCAGCTGTTTTCTCCTTTCCCGCTCCTTTTGTGTTGGTGGTCCTTTCAGGCCCCCTATTTGCATGGGTTCCCCGGAGTCTACTCCTTTGGTAGGAGTTGGTGGTTTGGAAAATACTCGAGCATCAAACTTGGAACGATCGGCCTTCCTGTTCTGCAGTCTGTGGTCAATTTGAACGACTAAGTCAATATAGTCCGAACAGTCTTGCGTGGGATTCACTACTTGGGCTAACACATCTTTGAGCTCTCCACGTAGACCTCTATAAAACAGCGTAATCCTTTTGTCCTCAGGCCATCGTGTTTCCACTATCGGTCTGTTGAAAGACGCAATATAAGCCAAAAGGTCTTGATTACCCTGCCGCAATGAAAGGAGCTCATTGTCCAAGGCCTGCCCCTGTGAATGTCTTGCAAACAGTTTTTCCATACTGAGCTGAAAAGCTTGAAAATCATGGAGAACCGGATCATCTTGATTAACTAGAGGGATCGACCAGTCTGCCGCATTGCCACTAAGGTACGAAAGCACGAAAGCTACCTTAGCTTGATCAGTTGGAAAGGCTGCTGGCCGGCATAAGAAGTGCAACCGGCACTGATTAATAAATACTGCAAACCTCTTTGGGTCACCAGAAAATCGTTCGGGCGGAGCCAGAGGTACATTCCCAGGTAGGTTGATCTGCACTGGGTTCGTAGAGGATGTTGAAGGAAGATTTGACCCTGATGCGGGTAACGGAGTTTGTCCGGCTTGTGACTGTAGCAATTGTCTAGCGAGATCGTCTGTTCGCTCCTTGGAAATAATCAGTTCCCTTCTTAGAGCATTCGTTTCCTGACGGGCTGCATGCACTTCTGCTCTTAGTTCCCCAAGTAACTGGGCTAGCTGGTCGGTATCTGAGGTTTCCATAGCGCCTGGGTGGGAGTTTTGCGGTAGGCTTTGCGTTCTGTAACGCTCACCTGATTCCAGCAGAGGCGCCGGTCTTGACTGGGTGAATGCCGTATCTTCAAAGGTGATGTGTAACACACGGTTGGCTCTTTGGGCTGGACCTCTGTGCACTGTATGTCTGACTCGAAGAGTAAGATGTCTGCAGATAGAAAATATGGGATTAATGAACTGGGGTTATTGGGTGCCTCTCTCCTCTTCCCTTTCTCTTCTCCTGTAGAACCCCAAAGGTTAACGCCCTCACCTTAGGTAAGTGAACGCCGAGCTCTCCATCTGCCTCGGGGCAGGGTGCCGTAACCAGTTTCTTCACTGGATAAGGGTGCAGGCCTCTTGACCTCGGAGGACTGCTGTCCGTCGTTAACTGCACGAACGGTAAGTTCTGGGCACTTCAAATGTCTTAAAAGTCTTTTGTAATGATATCTCTTGTTTTGCAGGGTTCCGGCGATGGCGGATGGCGGGCTGATGAGAGTTGAGGATCGAACCCGCGTGAGGAATAGAAGCACCTGGAAGCACGTAAGTAAGCGCTTGTAGCCTGCTTCACGATGCGCACTAACTGTCCCTTTTATCTTGCAGGTACAAGTTCGGAGCTTTAGAGAAGCTGAAGGGTGCTGGAATACCCACTGGATTCGGCGTGGGAAGGAGTAATGGCACGTGAGTAATAAAGTTGCCCAATGTCTTTAAACGCACCTTCTTTTGTCTTTCAGATGCGGGATGCAGCGCCGAAGGCCTCCGGAGCGTGCAAAGAGCTGGTAAGCTTTTGTCTTTCAGATGCCGGAATGCAGTGCGAAGACCTCCGGAGCATGCGAAGAGTAGGTGAGCCTTTGTCTTTCAGATGCCGGAATGCAGCGCGAGGCGTTGGTGACAGCCGATGGACCAGGTAAGAGATGCGCTGCCACTGAAGACCGTAGTGCTAACCTGTTCTTTCTTTGTCTTTACAGGTGCTGCTGAAGACTGGATTCCAAGATGGTAAGCCTTTGTTCCCTTAGGCCCAGGATCAGAAGCAGAAGAGACGATGAGCGTTCTGCTGCAGAGAATGCAGAATAACGCAAAGCAAGATTCATCCATCGGGTGTGATTTAAATAGCCTCCTGTAGTGCTTAGATGTCTCCTTCCACAGCCACGCCTAGGTAAGAAAAGAATTCCTGCTTTCCAGAAGAGTTCCAGTGTTCTGAACCTAGGGAGTGGCTCCTGCCCCACCCAACAGGAAAAGTAGTCCCAAACAGAAGAGGATCAGGGGTTCAACTGGCAGGTAAGTAAGCAGCATGGTCTGCTGCAGGTAAGTCCACCCAAGCATTATGAGCCCGGCGCTTCCAGCGCTGGGACTGGGCATCTTTATGAGCCTGGTGCCACTGGCGCCAGGACAGGGTCCAAAAGGTCCCAATTGGGACTGGCTGGCACTCGGAACCGGGGTTATGGGTCTGCTTCCAAGGGAGTCGGGCAAGTCCTGATCTTTTGGAAGCAGAGATCATGACAAAATGAGTTCTTCTTGTTACTATTTGCAAAGTATTAAGATGCTCTGCCCAAAAGAGGGGCTCAGCCCTCTTTTAAAGCCAAATTGACCACAGTGATTGGTGTAGGTTAAGCCTGCCTTCGTGAACCAATCATGGATCACCACAAACAATCTCCTGTATGCATGAGGTCATAACCAGAGTGCTTTGCAACAGAAACGGTAAAGGAGTGAAAACATGCTATTCTAAATCCCACCCATCTTCCTGTCTGTTGTGGATCAAAGGGTCTCATTGGTTAATTGAGCTCTCTGTGGTTCCTGATTAAAGTGGTTGGTTTCCCTTGAAACTGTGGCGAGACCAGAATTTTGGTTGCCGGCCAAACCACATACTTGTACCTTCTGAATGGGGTCCTCCTGCAGGGAATGTTACTGTAATGCATAGTCCCAAACATGACAGGTCACTGCCCTTGATACTTAGAGGCAGGAGCTGGCTTTAGGTTGACACAGTGCATATCAAAGTGTGTTGGGGTTCCCTGTCTCCTTTGTTCACCTCTGCGGATAGGCCCCATGTGGGCCTGTTTGAAGTATACTTTATTAGTATGCTAATTACGTTAATTGCTGCCACCATTCTTCAGTGCTTACGCAGAAGGACAGGGCGGATCCATGGAGCCTTTGGTAGTTAATTAGGCTGGCAATGGCAGGAAGAAGATTTTTCCCTCCCCCTTCTGAGAGACAAGGGGCCTCATCACGAGTTTGGCGGTAGCCCTTAAATGCATGCGGTAGCGCTGTTACCGCCGCATTTAAGGGTCCGCCAAATCACAGCTTCGGCTGATTTCCCCCCAGCTCTGCGCTGGGGGGAATTCCGCTGAGAATTTGCTGATTTTCGGTGCATTTACCGCCGGCAGGAAATCCACCGGCGGTAAAAGCGCAACATTTCCCCATTGAGCCCTATGGGGAATTCCCGAATGGGCTCAATGGGGAATGGGCAATACCCGTTCCGCCAAACCCGTGATTTGGCGCTAATAGCGCCGATGGGTTTGGTGGTAGGGCTAATAACGCTAGCGCTTTTAGCGCCGGCGTTACTGCCCAACTCGTGATGAGGCCCTAGGTGTAAACCTGACTGTCATATCCCAACTAAATATGACAGGGGGATGGGGGACTGCACCTGGAGGCTTTGTCCACCCAGAGTACACAGGTCTATGTATATGTCGTGCGGTGAGCATTGGAAAATGTGTGCAGGTTAGCCCCACATATTTTCCGAAGGCTGATCTACCATCATTCAATTTCATATAAAATTTCTAAAACCCGAGGCGAGGGCTTCCCCACCATGCAAATGGTCGAATTCCTCACATGCCCCCCAGCCTCAATATGTGAACCACCACCCTACTGAGGGTCTGGTTTGTCATCCAGGCGAAAGTACCGGCTGAGACTGTGTGCATTTCCATGCTGGGAGCCTGGCTTGTGCTGGATGTCCTTATCTGTCCAAATCTAATCCCTGTAGGGATGGCCATTAACCATCGAAGAAGTCGGTGATCTGTCTGAATTGTGAAGTGCGACCCAAAGATGTAGGGTTTCAGCTTCTTCACAGCCCACATGACCGCGTAAGCCTCTTTTTCAACTACAGTCAAGTTTCTTCCTCTTTTTGTCAATCGCCTGCTAATGTAGGTGACAGGTTGATCTACCCCTTGAGAGTTCAGCTGCGCTAACACTGCTCCAATCCCAAAATCACAGACGTCTGTTTGGATAGTAAACTCTTGACCATAGTCGGGCACTTTCAGAACTGGGGCCCTGCACAATCCACCCTTTAAATCCTGAAAGGAGGTTGGCATGCAGGGGTCCAAGTTACCTTCTTCGGCATCTTCTTGGAAGTTGCATCATTCAGGGGCATGGCAATGGTACCATACCCCTTGATGAATGACTGGTAGTACCCAGTGAGACCTAGAAATGCTCTCAGCCGCCTCTGTGTGGTGGGAATGTCCAAATCCTTCACAGCCTGTACCTTTGCTTCGAGAGGTTGTTTCTTACCTCCACCAACCAGGTGGCCTAGGTAAGTCACGGTGCCCTGTGCTCTCTGGCACTTTGTGGCCTTAATAGTCAGACCTGCATTCTGCAGCAACTGAAGCACTTCTTTCAGGTGGGATAAGTGGTCCTCTCAGGCGACACTGAAGTTTTCCAGACCAGACAAAAACTGGTTACCTATCCGCTGAATAGTGGCAGGGGCATTCTTCAATCCAAAGAGCATCACAGTGAACTGATAATGTCCTGCTGGGGTGGAGAATGCTGACCTCTCTCTCACTCCATCTGTCAAGCCGTACTGCCAATACCCTGTCGTGAGGTCGAAGGTACTCATTTACTTGCAGTGCCAAGCTCGTCAATGAGCTAATCTGCCCGTGGAATGGGCTGAGCATCTGTCTTCATGACAGAATTGAGCCCCTTGTAGTCCACATAAACACAAACTTCAGTTTTCCCACCACTGGTCTTCATAGGGACCAGTACCACTGCACTAGCCAAGGGGTTGTGGGATGGCTCTATCACTCCTAGGGACAGAATCTTGGAAACATCCTCCTTGATAGTGTCCCTATCGGACATTCGGTGAATCCTACTATTCACCGGCTTACTTTCTCTAGTGTCCACATCATGGGTGCACCCATCTGCGTGACCTGGAGTCAGCTAAAACAGACTGGCAAACTGTCCCAGTAAAGAGTGACGTCTGTTAGTTGTTCTGACAGGTAATTGCAAGGTTGACACCTTAAACTGACCCATCTGTGGCTTCAGTGTGCAGGAGGTCTGGAAGGGGATCAATCTCCTCCTCTGTCCCTCCATCAGTCACTAATGACATGACCAAGTCATCCCGGCTATAATGGGGTTTTAACCGGTTGACGTGAAAGACCCTGCACATCTGTTTAGGTCCTTTCATGTCACTGAGATAATTCACTGAACTGACCCTTTCCAGTACACAGTAAGTCCCAGTCCACTTGTCCCGAAGGGCACTGGGTATGACAGGCTCCATAATCCACGCCAACTGGCCTTGAGAATAGACTGTCACTGTCACCTTCTGGTCGTGCCAGTGCTTCATCAGCTCCTGACTGGCCTTTAGGTTTTTCGTTGATTATTCCATGTACTTTGCCATTCTAGACCCAAGGCCAAGTACATAGTCCAACACATCTTGTGTATGGGATGAGGAGTTGCCCTCCCATCCCTCTTTCACTAGACTAAGGGGACCTCATACAGGGTGTCCAAACAGAAGCTCAAACGGGCTAAACCCTACTCTGTTCTGTGGCACCTCCTTGTAGGCGAACAGGAAGCATGGTAGGAGAATATCCCATTTTCTCCTCAGGTGCTCTTTAAAGACACATATCATGCCTTTCAGGGTCTTGTTGAACAGCTCAACAAGCCCATTTGTTTGTGGGTGGAAGGATGTAGAGAACCGGTAGGTGACTCCACACTCTTCCCACATAGCCTTCATATATGCTTATATGAAGTTTGATCCCCTGTCAGAAACAACTTCCTTGGGGAATCCAACACAGGAGAATATCACGGTCAGAGCCTTTGCAACCACGGTGCTTTGATGCTCCTTAGAGGGATAGCCTCAGGGTAACTTGCGGTGCGGTCTACCACCACCAAGATGTATCTGTTCCCTGAGCTGGTTTGAGGATCCAAAGGACCCACAAAGTCCATGCATATTCTCTCGAAAGGCCCCCCCAACCACGGGTGGTGGAATTAAGGGGTCCTTTGTGGCACCACCTGACTTGCCAAAAGCTTGACAAGTCAGACAGGAACGGACTAATTCCTTACCCTGTACGCCAATGTGCGGCCATTAAAAGTGTCAGGACAACCGATCCTCTTAGTCACTCCCAAGTGACCTGTGTAAGGAACTCATGGTGGCAACAGTAAAGACAGACACAAGTGATCACAGTTCAAGGGTGTTTATTAAACTGTATAAATGGGTTGGAGAAATGCTTAATCTAAACCTAAATCTAAGATGGGAGCAAGCTACGACCATCAAATGAAAGATGAAGCAGTTCTTGTGTTGTTGTGCCAAAATAAAAGGGCCTACACTAAGAAAACCTATTGCCAATCTTTACTCTAAATACAAAAAGAAGTGTGGGGTAATGTTCTCAATAAAGAAAGAAGTGTTCACAAAATAATAAGTCAGGATGTGATTGCCAGGGGTCTCCCTTCCCCACATTTTGAGCGTGGGACAAGGTGAATCTTCTGAGCACAGTACATACTTGTGCCTTCCCAGTATGAGTCAACAGTTCCGTACCAGCTATCAGGTTCTTCGATGGTTAAGTTTCTTTCCAATAAAAAGTCTCTTACCTTCCAGGACCTGATGCATTCAACAAACAAACACAAAGTTCTGTTCCACATATACTTTGGGTGACGGGTTCAACCCTGGGTGCCCCTCTTCCGGGCACAGAACCCTCACAAGTTGTATTCAACAAATCAATCGAACAGTTCCTTTTTCAAGGAACTTTGAGGTGATCCCGGATCTCCCTCGACCGGGCTCGGACCCACTCGACAAGGGGGACAATTACAGTAGTCTGTCCTCTGAGTACACTTTGAAAAGTCCATGGTCCTCACCCTTAGCCTGCTCCTGTGCCTGCTTCTGTAGACCCACCAGAGTGGGACACTCTTTCTGGGCTGTGAAGAAGTCAGTCTGATCTGGGCCCCAGGTGATGCTAACTCCTCCTGCTCGGGCAGGCCCTTCAGATCTGTGCCCACCTGGTACTCCACCTCAGATTCCTGCGCTGTACCAGGCAACTCTGAAGTCACAGAGTCCCCGGCTACCAAAGTAGGGTCCTCATTTGCTACTGGCCCCTCTTCTGCAGTAGACGACTCAGCAGTCTGTGGAACTGGACTAGGGGCTACCAGCCACACAGGTCCTTCCACCATGCCCTCTGGAAATACTCCAGGCCCTAAGGCTCTCAGAGTGTTTTAATCTGGCAATTTCTTTTGCACTCGATCAGGTAGCCGCTGTGACTATCTCGGGATCAGGAAGATCATTACCCAACAGACATGGGACAGGGATGGAGTCTTTCACCGCTACACAGCGCTGCATCGTTTCACCTCACCAGCTGAACTCTACTATCGCCAAGGGGCACTTACTCTTTCCCTCAAACCCACTGATGCTACAATCAAGCGCATGAATATACTGGCCTGGCTGTACCCACTGGAGGATGACAGCAGTGATGCTAGCAGCAGTGTCTAGCACTGCAGGAGTTTTGTGTCCATTGATATACACATGTCGTAAATAGAGTTAAGTATTATTGAGAACTGGGATCTCTTCTGGTGACCCGGTACCGTTCCCACTCAGTGTAACCAATCCACATTCAACCACTCCTTGGGCTAGTGGGAAGTCATCCTCTAGGCGGCTCACACTAATGATGGCCTCTTTCACGAGTACAACATTCACTTTGGCTTGTTTGGGTAAGCCCTTGTAAGCCGGATCCCCTTTCCCATGGCCCAGCTCCTTACACACAAAACCACCTTTGGGTGGTCAGAACGCAGGTGTCCCAGTGTTAGGGGTGCCTGCGCTCTTCTTTTCAGTATGCATGGCTGAACTAGAATTTTGGGATTTCCCTTCATTCTTTTGGGGACCTGACTTCGAAGAGGAGTGGGTTGGCCATTGTCCTTCCCATCCTTGTTGACTTTTTCGGTCAGAAGATTTCTCTTCCAGTTTGCGTGTGCTCACCTAACTCTTTTTCTGGACTCGAGTACTCACAAACCTGTCGGCAGCCTTTGCAAGTTCCCTAGGGTATGTGATAGTCTTGTACACAAGATGCTGGTGTAGATCAACCTCACAATTCTTCAATACATGCTCACACGCTATCGAATTGTACATCCTTTGAATGTGTCAACTTTGTTACCAGCCACCCACCCACTGAGATATTTCAACGACAAGTGTGTGAACGCTTCAAATGTCTGTCCACTTTTCTTTCCGAGCTCTCTGAAGTTCTTGAGATACTGTTCTGGGGTTTTACAGAACTTCCTGAGTGCCGCCTTCATACTTTCATAAACGGGCCTTTCCTCATGATTAAACTGAAGAATTGCATCAGTCCCTGGTGTTGGTAAGTGACTCTTCAGAGCTGCATCTCACAGTACCTCGTCCACCTCCTGTAGCAGAAAAGCCAGCTTGAGCACTTAAAACCAGTCAAAAATGTCCTTCCGCACTTTGTAAACATGCACTTAGTCTTTGGGGATGTGACACTGGGGCTCATCCCAGGCACTCTGGTTTTAACCACTACTGCTGCTTTCGCTAGAGGTGAATCTGTTTGCCTCCTTCTTCTCTTCAAGCGCCAGCTTGCGCAGCTCTATGGCAGCCCTGTCTGGCATCTACTGTAACCTTGTCCCGCTGTTTCTTTTCTTCTAGCGCTAGTCCCCTCTCCTCCAGCAGGAGCTTTCTAGCCACATCCTCATTAACAGCCGAAAAAATTACTTGGCCACTTAGAAACTGTGCTGAGGCCTGGGACCTGCAGGATGCCTCGCCTCACTAGCCCCTGACCTCACTGACACTCTAGAGTGTTGAGAAACCACGCTTGCTCCCCGGGAGGATGGTCGGCAAGAAACACAGCTCATGCTGTCTTCCTCGTCATCTTCCACTTCCCCCTCCGAAAGATCCTTTCCGTTTGGGTACACAGGTCCTAGCCTGTCCCCTGGAGTCTTCTCCCCAACCGCCCTCGCTTCTACCCAAGCTTGGAGGCTGGTCAGCAACTCAGGTTTATTAACCTTAGTGCTGTGGGAAAGTCCCATCTCTTGACATAGGACGCCTAGGACATCCTTGCTCAAGCCTTTCACAGTCTCTATGTCAAGATCCATGATTATCACAAATACCTACCAGTGTCTAATCATTGCCAGCAACACTACTTTTATCATTGGGTGAATAAATAAGCTGTGCTCACGGCTCCAACTAGATCTGACCACCTACCACCAATGTGACAGGGGGACTGCGCATGTAGGCTTTGTACACCCAGAGTACACAGGTCTATGTGTATGTTGTGCAGTAAGCATTTGAAAATGTGTGCGGATCAGCCCCACACATTTTCCATAGGCTGATCTACCATCATTCAATTTCATATAAAATGGCAAAAGAAGCCAGGCGAGTGCACACCTACCGTGCAGATGGTCCAATTCTTCACAAATGGGCCCTCAGATCTCAATGGTCGTAGTTCTCTGGCAGTATGAAAGACTTCATTCAAGTCCCAAGCAGAGTCGCTCAAGATCTCCTGTGGTGAACTTGCTGGGAGAACGTGATGGCAGGAGAACCATTTTGGCAACTGTGGCCATAGGCGACTGTAGTAACGGATGCGTCTCTGAAACTCACCTGATCGAGCTGGCAGAGACAAAACCTCATATAAACCTATTGAAGCTGTGGGCAATCAGACTGGCGTTGATGGCCATTTTGCACTACATACAAGGGAAGACTAGCCTCATCATGACAGACAACACATTGACCATGCACTACATCAACAAGAGAGGAGGTGTAGGGTCCCTCTCCTGTACAGAGATGCAATGCAGCACTGGTTCTGGGCATTACAGAACGAGATCTCCCTGTCAGCAATTCACCGCACCGGGAAGGAGAATACAATGGCAGATGCCCTGAGCAGGCATGGCTCGGTTTCCCACGAGTCCGAGCTATGCCAGGAAGTTCTTCTAGAGATCTTCGCCCTTTGGGGAAACCCTCAAGTAGATAAATTCATGTCCAGGGTGAACAGGAAGTGTGAAATGTCCTGCTTCTGTGCATTTCCCCCGAGAGGAGCACTGGGAGCTGCATCGGTAGTGGACAGGAACTTCGAGCTCCTGTTTGCGTTCCCACTAATTCCCGTCATTTCTCAAGTGATCAGGAGTTTGAAAAGGTACGGAGCAACCACAATCCCAATTGCTCCGTACTGGGCCAAGAGGACATGTTATCCGTACCTTCTGGATATTGCCATCCGTCCTCCACATCGTCTTCCCCTGAGGACAGACCTTCTCTCTAAGGAGAGGGGGCTGTCATGAACCGTCGTCTGCGTCCCTTCTGGACCTCCTGGTCCCTGACCCATAGGAGATTGAATGCAGTGATCCTTCCAACATGGCCGCTCGGAACGAGAACACTCCTGGCCAGTCTCTACATTCCACACTGCATGCTTTACAAAAGACACGCCCCCGCGGCTCTGAGCGTCTCAACGCTACCGCTTGTTGTAGTCGGACGTGTGTTGCCGGAGTTTGTTCGGGGCTCCCTTTTGAATCCTTGTTCCCAGTTCCTTGAAACCCCGTCCTTCCTCCCATTCCTCTACCTATCTTCCTGGAATTCTTCCGCGCTCGGGTCACGGCGTTCCGTGCCTCTGAGCGTAACTTCATTGCATCCTGGTATCCATCCTGGACTTCTGAACGCTCCCGGAAACTGAATAGCGAACCTCACGCTGGAATCCGAGGACCAGTGTTCGGGTTTGTAAAAATCCCGGACAGTGAGAAAGAAGACATCTCAGAAGGTCGCAAGCAAACAACAAAAGCAGGTGAGAAGGGGAGAGACTTGTGACAGGGGCTGGTTCTTCACCCGAGCATACATACGCTCAACCTACGTGCCTGGCTTCTGAAAGGCTAAGGTTCAGAGATTGAGACCTTCCAGAAGATGTGATGGAGGTGTTTCTTTTAGCCAGAAGGCCAGCAACTAAGCCTCTATACCACCGGAGAAGGTTTTGCAGCTGGTGCAGAGCACATAATGTGGACCTCTTTTTATGCAACATCTCCAAGGTGTTGTCATTCTGCTTCATCTGGCGAGAACGGGCCACCATCGAGGGCTATTTAGTAGTGCTATCTATTTTTAAGCATTTAACCATTTCAAGTAGTTCAATTTTTGAAAGGCCTGATTAAACTTTCCCCTGACCCCCTTCGTGATGCCGGCATGGGACCTGAACCTGGTTTTAACATTCCTTATGGCCTGTCCATTTGAGCCATTGCATTTGTGTCCTCTAAGAATTCTTTCATGGAAAACAGCCTTTTTGGTTGCTATTTCTTCAGCACGAAGAGTGATCGAATTGCAGGTACTGTCCTGTAAGCCATCTTTTACAGTTTTTCCATGGACAAAGTGACTCTTAGAGTGCGCCCTTCTTTCCTTCTTTCCTTCCCAAGGTCATATCGGAAGTTCACTTGTCGCAGACATATTGGTTTGCCAGCCTTCTATCCACCTCCTCATCCATCTAAGGAGGACGAAAGGCTGCATAGACTCAATCCCAAGAGGGCTCTCAGTTTTTACATCGCCAGGAAAAGTCAATTTATACTTGAAGATGAACTGTTCATTGGTTATACCGGCCCAAAAGCGGGAAAAGGAATAACAAATCAAACCATTTCAAGGCTGGATAGTGCTTTGTGTTTCCGAATGCTGCACCAGAGTAAATGCCTGAAGGCATCAGGGCACACCTCACTAGGGGTGTCACAACTACCTCAACTCTACAAATAGGAGTACCTATAAAGGATATCTGTCAGGCCATAATGTGGTCCTCTATACACATGTTTGCAAAACACTATTGCTAGGACACAGTATCTTCAAATGAGTCTCGTTTTAGCAGGGCAGTTCTCCAACAAGTGGTGACATAATCGTCATAGAATACACTCATGCCCTCCTCCGTAAGGTCTTACTGGTATGGGAGTCTAAGATGAGGAATCAATGGGAGGACACAATCCATTAGAAGAACAAATTACTTAGCCATGGTAATGTTCTTTCTGATGGATGTTCCTCCCACAGATTCCTCATCGCCCTCCAGGCCTACCCCACAATTAAGGAGCTTTCTGAGATAATTATATGATGGCTCTCCTTGAACACTTAAACTACTACTTTTTGTCTCTAATCCCTAGCACGGCTGTGCAAGGGGAAGACATGACAACTGACGTCACAGGACAGTGAGCAAGCTATTTGTACCAGCATCGACGTCCCATTCTGTCACGATGATGACAAGTCAATGACCATCATCGCCAGAGCGCAAGGCACCCCTGCTGGGAAAAAGGTTCTGAGAACTGCAAAGCAGGAAAATATGTATCTAACTTGAGGAATCTGTGGGAGGAACATCCATCAGAAAGCACATTACCATGGGTAAGTAATTTGTTCTTTCATGTGCCCATATATCCCAAGCACAGGCAGTGCCTGAGATTTATAATAGTAAGTACCCACTATCAGTTTCCATTTTCTACCTTTCAGGCTTACCTCCATGCTGAGGGTCGTAACCAAGTTGCTGTTGGTAGTGGCAGCCAGTGTAAGTAGAGGGGGGATCCATGTCTTCCCCGACCTAAATGATGGCTGATCAGGGTAAGTTCCCCGGAACCGGCTCAGAAACATATCAACAGCACCTGTCATTTCCTACACAAATTGAGCTCCCCCTCCTCTTCAAGAAGTCTCAAATGACACCCTCGCAAATACTTCAGTTCATAGGAGCGGTCCTGGACTCCTCTTCAGTAAAGGCCTTTCCTCCTGAGATCAGAGCTCAGCATGCCCAACAGATGGTCAAGAAATTCCAGAACGCCCACACATTTCCGGCCTTGGACTTGATTGATGGATTGATAAGTTATTCATAATGCACCTATACACAAGTGTTTCAAGGCGCACTTCCTACAGTTGCTGGGTTTCATGGCATCCTGCATTTTTCTGGTGCCAGAGGCACATCTGAGGGTGAGATCTCTTTGGTAAGCTCCCAGATCTCAGTGGTCTCAGTTCTCAGGCAGCATGACGGCCCTCCTCCAGGTTCCACCGGATATCCTGTGGTGGACTCGCAGAGAGAACTTGATGGCCGGAGAACCATTCTGAAAACCATGGCCGGAGGCAACTGGGATGATGGGCGCCTCCCTGAAGGGCTGGGGCGTGCACCTGACTGAGCTGACTGTGAATGGGTTGTGGCCCCAGCAGAGTTGAGACTTAAACTGCGCTGATGGCCTTTTTGCCTTCAATACAGGGGAAGACTGTCCTGATCAAGACGGACAACACGGTGTCCATGCACTACCCCATGAAGACAGGGGGTATGGAGGTCGTTAACCCTGTGCAGGTAGACAATGCAGCTCTGGCTTTGGGTATTGCAGAACAGGTCATCATTATCGGCTGCTTCCTTAGGTGGGTATTTTGTGCAGGCAGTTCTCAGTCTCCCACAAGTGGGAATTGTGCCAGGACGTTCTTTTGGAGACTTTCGCCCCTCTGAGGAATCCATCAGATGGATCTGTTCACGTCCTGTTCCAGCAGGAAGTACAATGTGTTCTGCTGCCGAGTGTCAGGTTTTGCTGATGGTCAGCGCTGTTGCATAGAGCTGGGGGATCTTTTCCCTGGAAAAAGGCTACGGTACATTGATAAATTACTTGGCTGGGATTAATGTAAATTCTTTCCTTGGCTGTCTATATAGGAGTTTCAAGTGATCACAAGATGGAGTGAGCTTAATTTGAACCATGAACCAGCTTAATTTTGAATTTTCAGATGAAATGGAACTCCTCTTGGAATTTTTAAACTGCCTTTTATCTTAAGTGTTGGACAATCAGGACCTGTTTATGGGGCTCTGTAAAAGTAAACTCGAAACAGGAAATTAAGAAGAAATAGGCTGAATCCAAGACTGCAGAAGAACAACTTTAAATGTATGGTGCGAGAGCAGAATTTTTATTCGAACAAGGATGAAAGATACCAGACTAGTATCATAGACAATAGAATGCTAATGTGTGATATAGATAGATATGTAAACAGATATGATTATTGTGAGAAGACGACACAGCTAAGCTTCAGCACATGTCAGTAGGGTAGTGCCTTGCCGCATTGGGAAGCAGGCAATGGAGCAAAGCTTCAGAGCATGCCAGAAGAGTAGCCTCTCGTTGAATTGGAAGCTGGCACTGGAATCAATGCTCGTTTGAACGTGCCCACAAGCAGGCATGCATCTTCCCCTGGGCAACCTCAGAAGTTGATCAAAATTCTGCACCACACAAGGAGAAGTGTTCTATATACGTTTTGGAAAACCCTTTGAGTTAAAGTTGAAAATTGAGTAAAGCCATTAACATGCAGATATATTTTAAACATGTAAATAGTTCAGGAGTAATCCTAGAAAGGTAAGGGTAGAAAAAAGAAACTACAAAATAAAGCAAGACTCATCTATGCAAGACAAATAAGAAAAATAAATTCCAGTAGATAATGTATAAATTGAATGCATGGTGTATAAAGGTATTCAGTTCAAATCACATATAACAGGGGTCATCCACCATTTAATTCATGTCTGGCTGAATACTCACTTCTTAGTTTCGGCAGAGGAGTAGCTGGTAAAGTCAGGAGTTTGGTGGGCAGGGGAGAAAAGAGATGTGGGGAATAGAGATGCAGACAGGGAACACTTCTCCTCCCAAACTGCAGGTTTTGATTCCTGAGCGAAAGAAGAAGAGTCTGTGTTCTTAGTTATTTTGTTCAAATTCCCTTTCCCCTCTCTGTGAAGTATTATACAGAGTGTAGAGGTGGTACACCCTTGGGGGATAGTGGAGTTAGCAGCTCTTAGGGATTAAAATGGGTCCTGACACAGGAAATGTCCCCTGAGAGAAGCACTGGGGGATGCGTTTGTGGTGGACTGGAATTGTCCACTTCTGTGCATGTTTGCGTGAATCCCCATCATCCCTCAACGCCTCAGGAGGTTGAGGAGTTTCGGGACAATCATCATCCTCATTGCTCTGGATTGGGCAAGGAGGGTGTGGTACCTGGACCTTCTAGACATGACCATCTGCTCTCCACATTGCCTTCCTCAAAGAGTCGATCTCCTCTCGCAGGAGGGAGGTCTGGTTCTCCACCCAGAAGTCAAACCCCTCAACCTTCATTCCTGGCTTCGGAACAGTTAAGGTACAAAGACGGGGAAATCCCTAAAGATGTTATGGAGGTGGTGTTCTCAGCTAGAAGGCTAGCAACAAAAGCCTTATACCCCTGCCGATGGAAGAAATTATGCAGCTGGTGCAGAGGCAAAGTCCCATTCCAGTGCTGTTCCGGAATCTTTAATATTCTGAATAAACCGAGTCAGAACCTATTGGGTAGTTAAGCAGAGGGCAGAGATCATGCTGTTCCCCAGTAATAAGCCCTGTAACTCATTTGAGATGACCTAAGGAGTCACTGAGAGACTGACCCCTGTAGACTCCACACTGCAGAGGCTGTGTTCACTTCATCTCACACCGTATCAGTAACCTCACTGTTACCCCTCCTGGCCATCAATACTGCTGCTGCTGGGTCAATCTGATCGCTGCTCCTCTTGAGCAATTGGGTTGGACATTTCAATATTACCTGGACAGCAGACAGATTAATTGAGAAGGTGACTGTACCCGACTAAGTACCCACAATGGTATACCTAAACTCTGCCCTATCTCTCTCACTGCCTGTATCATACCAGAGCGATTGAGATGTTATCCTAGTCATCCTATGAAATTGAGACATATTCATTGTATGAGTTACTGAAGGCTATATAATAGCGCAGGTATAATCCCCTATACTAACCTAGCGATGACAGAATAAAAACACATTATAGGCTTGTTTGAGTTATGCTGTGTGAATTCATATGTCACCAGGTAACTCTAGGGATTCCTTTCTTCATTGGTTCACATTTCCTCCCTGCCTGTATCGCGTATTGCAGTTGTCGCCATCATGTTCACCCCCTCTAGGAAACCCACTGTCCTGTAAATAATTTGACTACCTGAATGGTGTGAGGTACCTGTATTATACCATTTGCAAACTAAAATAAGTCCCTCTCCTTGTACCAACCACATCTACAAAATACAAATTTGAAGGACAATAGGCTTTGGCTGGTTTTCTTCATTAAGGGATGCTAGGTCATGTACAGGGGCAGTCATAGTCCCAATGTAAACAGGAGGATCTGTTGTAGCTGTTATTCGGCTGCCAGTGCCTCACATAGTTGCCATCTGACAGCCAATTGGGAAAAGCATGAAAAGGATACAAAACCTGGCCTGGTTGACATTCGGCTGGTTTTGGGAGAAATACTAAAAGTAAATCCACCCCAAAGTGATAGGACCCGCACAAAACACAGGTTCCACCCTGCCAGGTCCTCACCTAGCTTCACTTATACCAGGGCCAGGTTTGTACCTCTGAATTACTGACTACGGGGTCCATGTTTAGTTGTTAACCGTCTATATGCGTGGGAGAGGTAAAAAGTAGTCTGACTAAACAGTACATAATAGATGTCCAGAACTACTGGCGCCAACCAGTTTTTAGTCCCCATTTCCAGATGCAACACCCATTTTACAATGGGAAACGTGCTCTCAGTTGGGGATCACCTGGGCCGAAACAGCCATTCCAGTAACCAACTGGACCTAAATCTGTTGCCACGTGTGCTACAGCCGTCTTCTGCTGGTATCGCTTCACCAGTAATATAATTCCCTGACTGTAGAGCGTTGTAGGCTTCTTCAGGCTCTTTCGGCAAGGTATCTCACACCTGCATATGAACACGTGAACGTTTTACAGTACTTGAGAAGCAAGTCATCCATAAGATAAATACTGACATGTGCATTCTGACCAGGTGGGAAAGAGGGTAAATGCATTGGCAGCCGAAACAAAGCTATCATACAGGCTCAGTCCTGTCTTTCTGTTGCCAGTGCTCCTGACGCTAAGCAACATTCACGGTAGTGTTTCCAGCCACTTAAGGACCATATCAGTATATTGCTTGCAAAGCTCACCCTTAATCACACCATTTTACCTCTCTACTGTTCCAACGGCTGAGGATGATATGGGTAGTGAAGATTAAGCTGTATATTCAACGTTGAAAAAAGTTAATTGAACAGCTAATTCAAGAAATGTGTTCCTTGTTACTGTTTACACTGATTGGCACTGCACATCTAGGTGTAAAGTCTCAACAAAGACTTCGCTTCAGAGATGGTGTCAGCTCTCCTGAATGGATATGCTTCTATCAAGCCAGACAAGATGTAGAGTACAATCAACACGTATTGCAGATTATTATAATGGGGCAGCTGAATGATGTCAATCTGTAGGTTGCCGAAAAAGCAGCCAGTAGTGGATCATGTGCTCCTTGTGTTCTGCGCACTGTCTTCCTGACAATATTCTGCTGGCAGACGAGACATTGCCTCCAATAAGCCTGGACCCTGGTCGGAAAGTTTGGAGCAAACCAGTCCTGATTGAAAGTGGAGACCATTCTATGCTTGTACACATGTGCAAGTCCATACTATATTCTAGTATATGTTCTAGTCTACTTGGAGCGGCCACGTTCATTGTGCCACAAGGAATCCTCATGTACTTGACAACCCTTATGTGCCTCTCTCGCCGGGGGTGTTACCTGGAGGTGGGCTAATTCGTCAAGTGTGCAGAAGGGGTTGACTCCAGTGATCCTTTCAGTCTTAATACATACTGAGCCTGAGAGTCAGACATGGCCATCAGCTTTTTTATAATCAAAAGTGCAGCACATCAACCACAGGATAGTGAAGTCACTTGCAGAAATGACTGCTATCTGTTTGGATATTGCAACAGCCTCCAGTAAGGCTTTCACTGAGGTGTGATAATGGGTGACCCTAATTTCTGGCATGTTCCCTTTCCATCTGATGATTGTTTCCACATTTTGCAATGAGTAGCTGTCCGGATTAAATATAGAAGCTGAATCATCTGAAGCGCTCACTTGGTGGCATCTTTGGGATGCTTGAAGATGGTCCTTTTTCGCGCTATGACTTTTGAGACAATGGAAGCTTAGATGAGACTGATTGATATACGCCCCTACAGATTGTACTGGTTCGATTTCGCCTCCCTTAAGATCTCTGTGCTTCTCAACAATGTTACCATTTGTCCTCTCACTGGCCGTGCTGGGTAAACATGGATTAGATGACATATTGTGGTGTCCCTGATCTAGACCTAGCATCCAACTTGTCTGAGAAGAAGACTTTACATTGGTTTTTGTCTTGAGCTTTGTGTTATCTCTATTGGCCGGGCTGCTAATTCACCTTTAAGCTGCCTAATTTCATCGCTTTGCTGTGCCACCAGAGCCACTAGCTCTGAATATGTCAGAGAACCCCAGAAGAAGGGGCAGGGGGGGATTTGATCTGCGTCACTGGGCCTATACTGTGTTAAGGGCCAATTGTTTGCAACAAAGCTGTGGGCAGGATCTCTGTTTCTGTATTGCGAGGATTCATTGGACTGGAGCTCTGCGGTTCCCCATTTACAATAGGCATTTCAGCAATAGTTAGCTGCTCAGCTGATGTATTTGCATCTTCATCCAGCTGGTGTGGCTGTGCAGTTGACTGGATGCATAAAGGTGCTCTAAGCTGTGTTGACTGGCTCTCCCCCAAATCCCTTGAATTAACTTGTGACCTAGAGAGTGATAAATCTACCATTTTACTGCTTCAATGAGCTTCTTTCTCCTCGCACTTCTAAGAGGAACATCTTGGAAACGAGGTGAACCTCCCATCATTGAGCACTATCTCCGAAAGCTGAGAGGTCTGGATGGCCTTTGGGGTGTATGATGGCCTTTGGGAGGTATATCGAGTATTTCACATAGAGCAAGGACAGGTTTCCCTTTAACTGTTCTTTCCTTGTGGGACCTCTCCAATGGTGAAACAGGTAATGCAGGTCACACAGGGCTCGTACGTGGTATTTTGAATGAAGCAGTGATTTTCTGCTGAATTGCACATTTTGTAACAAAGGATATTTCTACACAGGTGCGGTTACATTGAATGCCTTCCTTTTCAATTAACTCACGTTGATGCTCTACATTACGTGTCTGTTTCCTTTTGTAGGCTCCTGTGACAGGCATTGAACACCTTGTGACTTGCAGGCTGAATTAAACCGCAAAGCCTATATAGTTAGTACAGCTAATATGGCTACAGAACCACTCGCTGCATTACAGGCTAAGGGAGGGTACAGCTGATGTAGCCCCAGCAGTGGACTAATTTAAACTTCTCAGAACCAAGGTTTACCTGAGAACTGAACTGATAGAAAAGGGTGAGCATGAATGCATTCATGTGAGCTAGCACACGGCAGCTGTATTGTTTTTGTGGTGCTTTTACAGACTTGGCACCAGAACAGCAGACAGCAAAGGCAGTCCTTCAGTTTTTCTTTTGCCACTTCACAGGTAACTAATCCCTCTTAACCAGTGGAGAGATTATAAAACGCAGACTTAGTTCTTTGACAACTGGTATCACAGCTTGCCCGTGAAGGGTGGAAATCACAGGCCAGCTACACTTCCTCACTTAGACTGAGTTCCATCGTCAGTGACCCCAACAACAGCATCAGTCCATGGCCGTTTCGGTGCCCCTTACATTGGTGTCCTCTTCAATGCCACTCTGTGCAGCAAGCCGCACTGTGAGCGCGCACAGTCCATGGGTGACCATGATTATGTTAAGAAGCCACGCTGCTTCCAGAACTGACCAAAGTCATGCACAACCTCAAATGCATTAGTGTGAATTTGTGTATAGGTTTACCTTCTGTCGTTCTGCTAGTTAACATGCATGTGTCAGTGCAACCAATTCAATACTTGTGCTGATGTCACATTGGGCAATTGCCCACTTTCAACAACATCTCCAATTGTGCATACTGCACACCCTGTCACTAGTTATGCATTCCAATCTCCATAACAAGAACCACCCACGAAATATACCAAATCAGCGTTGTGTGCTAGCATCTCGGACATATCTATCTAAGTGTCAAGAGGTAATGAGTGGAAGCCACACGATCCTGCAGCTCACTCTCATGTGGTTCTCCAGCTGTGGGAATCAGGAGTAAGGATGCTAGATTCAGCATAGCACATGGGGTTAGAGTAATGTTGGTGAGGGTCAAAAGCAATGCTTCATATTTGTTTGATCGAGATACAGACATACCTTGTGTTTTAGTGCTCAATAAAAGGGCAACCACTGCAAGGAGAACTGCTAAGTGAGATCCCAGAATTATATTCTCACAGTTACACTGCTATTTGTAAGGAAGGTATGGTATCAACAGTAAGACGGACACAAGTGACCACAGTAGTGCAGTAACCTACCTTTCATCAACATGACAGGCCTTAACCACGCCCTAACCGGATGTCCCGCCCCTTGGGGTGTCCATGGCAACGCATGTCCCGCCTTAGCGGATGTCCCGGTGCTGTAGTGACGTCATGTGTTGTGTTGAGGGGCGTGGTGGTGTAGGAAAGGGCGTTTCCGGGGGGTGATGTCGTGGGTGATGTAATATTTTGGGGGCTAGGCGTGGTCTAGCAGGTGTGGTGACATCATGGGAGTGTCCCTGAAGTTTCCCCTAAGGCCTAACCTAACAGTGACGTCATGGCTTGTGTTTAGGGCGTGGTGGTGTAGGAAAGGGTGTTTCCCATTGGTGATGTTGTGGATGAGGTAATATTTTGGGGGCTAGGCGTGGTGCAGCAGGGATGGTGACATCACGGGCGTGTCCCTGATTTTTTTGTAAGGCCTAACCCAATAGTGATGTCATGGCTTGTGTTTAGGGCGTGGTGGTGTAGATAAGGGCGTTTCCCGGTGGTGATGTCGTGAATGAGGTAATATTTTGGGGGCTAGGCGTGTCCCAGCAGGGATGGTGAAATCACGGGCGTGTCCCTGAAGTTTTTTCTATGGCCTAACCTAACAGTGACGTCATGGCTAGTGTTTAGGGCGTGGTGGTGTAGGAAAGGGTGTTTCCCGGTGGTGATGTCGTGCATGAGGTAATATTTTGGGGGCTAGGCGTGGTCCAGCAGGGCTGATGACATCCTTTTGGGGTCAAGGTCCAGGGTTTTGATGAGATGATGTAGGTATGAAGTTGTGATGTCAGGGGGGCAGGCCGGTGGGCGTTGTGGGGTGATGTAGTTGTGGGTCCTCCCCTAGGGGTGGAGTATGGTGTATATATACAGAAGGAGCTCTGGAGAGAGGTAGACGGCGCTCTTGGAGTCTGACTGTACTATTTGCATAACGCTTACAATACCCCTGAATCATGAAGCGTTACAGCTACTACTCTAAGAATACAGGAGGGGAAGACGTCAGCAACACCGCTGAAAAGGCTGATAGTCCTAGAAGTCCGACAACAATAATTGCTGTAGCTGATGAGGAATCGCAAGGTCCCACTTATAGTGGAATGGCGTATGAGGATGAGTTGAGCCAAGGCATTTTTTTAATGAATCTGGGTGATATGACACCTCCTGATTCTTATCCATTTAAAGATGCTGATGGTGTAGAGGCTGGTATAATGGATGCAGACTATACAGAGGCCGATCTGAAGGCTATGGACGAATCTATGAAGACTTCTGAAGAGCCTTTGTATGCGGATCTGGGTGTTTTGGACAAGCTGTTTCCAGATGTAGCCATGACCCCGGAGTTGGAAACAAGCGCTGATGAAGATCGACTGTTTATGGAGACAGCAGATGCTGTGGAGGCCGGTTTGTCTATGAATGCAGCTGTTGCTATGGAGGCGGAGGGACCTGTTCTGTGTAAATTGGTATGTAGGAAAAGGGTGTGTGTGTGTGTGTGTGTGTGAACTATGTGTTTAAAAAAAAAAAAAAAAATATATATATATATATATATATATATATATATATATATATATATGTATTGAAGAGTTACATTTCTTTCTTTTTTGAATTGCAGAAAACGGCAGATAAAGTTGACGGTACTGAAAGTCAACGGTCTTCATTTAATACCGTCAATTTTTACTGTGTGTGCTGTTCAAAAATGATCGAAAGTCCCGCAACACAAGCCCGCAATATGTGTAAGAAGTGTGTTTGTTTAAAGCGCTTTGAAAGTTCTGATGAAGAAGAAGAGGAAGCTATGACTTTTTTGGAAACCTCAACTGTTCAGGCTTTTGCGGCCTGTGTAGTGAAAGTGTGTTTGAAGCGTGATTATTACCGTTGGTGTTATGGACATAAAAGCGATGACCCGCAACAGGATGCTCATGACTGTTTACTTCTGAATTATCACGCTAGAGCAATACGTCGGATATGTTTTCTGTTGAATTCATATAAAGGTTTTCAGCTGCTTAAAGCTGTATATAAAGGCATGGGCATGCGTGTACATGCTAGTATGGAGAGTGTTCTATCTAAAACATGGATAGAAATATACCATTGTCGCAATCCCGAGAAAAAATTGAGATCTTTACACATGGCTGGTCCTGTGCGTTTTAGAAACAGGGTAGCCCGTTTAATGGATAAAGATTTTTGTGACGTATACACTTTTGGGAATCCCCTGAAGCCTTGTGTAGCACGCCGTAAACTGTTTTAAAGAGAGAGGAGAAATAAAGAGAGTTTTGTTTCTTATATGTGTATATTTGTTTCTAGGATAAGATTTCTGAAGGGCCAGCAAGGCGTGTGGATCGTAAACTGAAACCGGGTCGTGTATGTGTGGAAAAACTGTTATACGCTATGCTGAAAGAGCGGATATCGGAAATTGCCCCAGATACCCTGAAATATCTACAGATACCTACCCCCCGACCAGAGCCAATTTGTAAAAGTTTGATGTGTATAGGTAACATATGTACCAACACATGGCTCCCGGTATTGGATGAATACTGGCATTTGTACAAATATGATGTGGGTTCTTTATATTTACACCATAGAGAGGTGTTACAGCAGCTGTTGGAGCAATTGTATGAACATTACTTTAGCATTAAAGGATACGTTTTACAGGACCGCGAATTGTATGAACTTTTAAATGCCTCAAGTGTTTTATGTATACAGAGTTATATGCGGGGGGAACGGGGAGTTTTGTATAATGCTATTTATAAGGCTGCAGAAAAAATATCAAAAAGGGTCACGTTGTGCCAGACGCTATATGTATAAGAGTTGTAATAAAATCATCTTTCAACCATTATGCCTTTGTTTATTTTTTGAAGTGTTTCAGCGGTGAACATCTATTATTGAAGCATGCATGAAAGCTATTATGATGAAAGCGGTGTTGGCAGTTATGGGGGTGTTGATGCTCTTTATAAAAAATTACAACAGGACAAGAAACCTATCTCACGCGGAGCTGTTAAGGAATGGTTATCTGGTGAAGAGGCATATAGTCTTCATAAAAATGCTAGAAAACGTTTTAACAGAAGAAGAACAGTGGTTTCCCAAATAGACGAACAATGGCAGGGTGATATTGTGGATATGCGGACCTATGGGAAGCAGAACGACGGGGCGCAGTACATCTTGACGATTATTGATATTTTATCAAAATACGCCTTTGCCGAAGTTTTGAAGGATAAGACTGGATCAAGAGTGACGGCAGCTTTTAAACATGTTTTTAGCAAAGGCCGGGTGCCTGTAAAATTACAAACAGATGCTGGTAAGGAGTTTTTAAATAGACCCTTCCAAAATCTTTTAAAACAACATAAAGTGTATCATTTTGTAACGTATAACGAAGTTAAGGCGGCTGTTGTTGAGCGCTTTAATAGAACCTTAAAATCTAAGATTTGGCGATATTTTACAGCAAAGAATACACATCGTTATGTGGATGTATTACAACGTTTCATAGAGGCGTACAACCATAGCTATCATCGCTCTATAAAAATGACTCCAAATTCTGTAACGTCTGAAAATTCTTTAACTGTTTGGAAAAACTTGTACGCTGACATGGTAACGAAGAAGGTCAAGAAACCATCCTTGCGCGTGGGGGACCATGTCCGAGTTTCTAAGCTTAAAGGTGTCTTTACAAAGGGGTATCAGCAATCATTTACGGATGAAATATTTATAGTGACCAAAGTAACTGTGAAAGAGGGGGTTTACATCTATCAGCTGGTTGATTATGATGGTGATGGTGTGAGCGGTAATTTTTATACCGAAGAGTTACAGAAGGTCACCAATGAGCCCCAACGGTTTTATAGGGTTGAGAAAATTCTTCAGAGTCAAGGTAAAGGAAATAAAAAACAAAGTCTGGTAAAATGGACCGGGTGGCCTGAGAAATTTAACAGTTGGGTTAGTGCTTCATCTCTAAAGGATCTACAAAGCAAAGGCGCTCCCTGAGAAGATGGAAAGCAGTGGATTTTATATCACCTTACCCAGTAACGCTTCTCACGATACATTCCCAAACAATGAAATATCAAATTATTGTGTTAAAATGGCTAAACCCGTTGATTTACAAGGATTGTGGGAAGCGGGTCTAATGGAGATTCAATACCCCCATACCTGGGACACTGTGTCTAGAAGAGAGGCCAAATTTACCATCAAACGTGAAGGTCCTATTGAGCTGTTACACGCCGGTTTTCCTCATGGATTTTAAAGCAGTATACAAGTTTTGTTGGAGGCTATCAATAAAAGTCTCGCAAACATTGAACGCTATTCTGATATACAATTGTTTCTGGATAAGGTGCAGAGAAAAGTATTTCTAAAATCGACGGATCTTACCACCGAGTTTATATGTAGTGGCAAACTTTTTCGTGTTTTGGGAACCGTTCAACATGTAAAAAGTACTAAAGATTTGGACAAAACACGTGCTGATATTGATGGGGGATTTTACAGTCTTATGATCTACAGTGATATAGTAGAATATCAAAGGGTCGGTGACTCGTACGCCCCGCTAATGAGAACAGCGCAGGTGAAAGGTGAAAATAATGGCATTGTTAATATACAATATATTAAACCTGATTATATACCGGTTTCTAAGAGTCATTTTGACACCATCAATATACAGATAAGGGATGATCAGGGGGAGTTGGTGTCATTTAAATACGGGAAGGTCCTAGTGAAACTACACCTACGTCCTAGGCGCGAAAAAGACTATTAAAAAACATGGTATTTATGAAAAACTATGGGGAGCCGTACGTTTATAGGGATTATTACCGCCGACAAGCTGGTTATGGCAATCAACCTTACTTTCAAGGGGCACCCGTTATGTATGGTACGGGTTTCGGAAGTATTTTTAGAAGCCTCTTTCGAAGGGCTATGCCGTTTCTACGAAAGGGGTTTGAATTAGCCAAACCACATGTGAAAACAGCAGCCACAAATATTGCTAAAGATGTGGTGTCTACGGCTACAACATCCATCGCAAATCGATTTAACCAACCACCGCAAGAGGGTTCTGGGCTGGTTTATGTGAAAAACAACACAAACAAAAGAAAAAGGAAATCAGTACACAGATGGGGCCCTCCAGGAATGCATAAAAAACTAGGATCAGCAACAAAAACGGCTCAGAAGAGAAAAAGAACTCGCAAGAACAGATCGGTCAAGAAAAAAAAAACAGCCCCGGCATTAATATTTTCTAAAAGATGGCGTTCATCCATTGTGCGTCGGGGGAATGTGTGAAATCTGAACTCGATCTGTTTGCTGTACCCCCGACACAAACGAGCATTGAAAACAGCTTTTTCATGGAAGTGGCGCCCCTTGCTGCACTATCTCCGCTAGCACCTATAGAGTTTTATATATCAGGCTCAACAGAGATGTATCTGGATTTAAATGACACGTTACTTTACCTCACTTGTAAAATAACAAAAGCTGATGGATCAGCTATCCCCGCAACGGCTAAAGTTGCTACGATTGCTTACCCTGTGGCTACCCTCTTTAATCAAGTGGATATTACGCTAGGCGATCGGCTGATTACACAGAGCGACAACATGTATGCGTACAGGGCCTATATAGAAAGCATTTTGAACTACAGTAATGACGCTTTGGACACTCAGTTTACAGCGGGGCTTTTCTATAAGGACACAGCAGGCCATATGGAGGATTATGCTCTAGATGGGGCTAATGCCGGTTTTATAAAAAGAGCTACACATGCCAGAGGGAGCAGAAATTTTGATTTACTAGGCCGTTTACACTCCGATCTATTTTTCCAGGAGAAACTAATGGTAAACGGCGTTGATCTGAAAATTAAACTTTCTAGAAATAAAGATGCTTTTTGCCTCAACAGCGATGATGCTGAAGCCTACAAGCTGATTATAGTATCAGCTAGTTTATTTATTAAAAGGGTGAATGTGTCGCCCACGGTCAGATTAGCTCATGCTGATGCTCTACAAGTATCAAACTTAAAATATCCGGTGGAGCGGACATGTTTGAAAATTTTCAGTGTTCCAGCGGGTA
Organism: Ambystoma mexicanum; assembly: GCF_040938575.1. Taxonomy (NCBI): domain Eukaryota; kingdom Metazoa; phylum Chordata; class Amphibia; order Caudata; family Ambystomatidae; genus Ambystoma; species Ambystoma mexicanum. The sequence goes on along the minus strand of NC_090932.1, from coordinate 1,502,203,495 downwards.
GCCGTGTCGCCAGTCAAGATAACTTATTCCTTGGACAGTTACCGAAAATAATCATCATTGGTTTTGTGGACAACACAGCTTTTTCCGGGGCTTACGCCAGCAACCCTTTTAATTTTAAACATTACAACATCAACTACGCAGCGCTTTTTAAAGACGGGGTCGTTATACCTTCTAAAGCCTACAGTCCCAGTTTTCAACAAAAAAATACAATTAGGGAGTATTTGGGACTTGTCTCCATCAGCGGTAAACATCTGCATGATAAAGGTTTTGTGATACCCCGGGACGATTATGATGGGGGTTATACTCTCTTAGCTTTTGATTTGAGACCTGATAATACATCAACCGGCCATTATAATCTTATTAGAAATGGTAATCTACGCATAGAAGTACGCTTTGCTGCAAATTTACCCAACACGGTGAATCTAATTATTATGGCTCTATTTGACTCGGTTATGGAACTCAACAATCAACGACAAGTCCTGTACGACATGTAATGGATACTTACCAGATCAAACGTTTTCTAAGTAAAGACAAACACGCTAAGAAAACATTCAAGGGTGTGTATTCGTGTGATAACCTTCCAAGAGACATAAGTAATGAGCGACCCATTAGTCTTGTGGCGAACACCGATCCCCATGATCAGGAAGGCACCCATTGGATAGGTATGTTTATAAACAAGGATACAATAACAGTGTTTGACAGCCTGGGGTGTTTCCCAAGCCACCCCATATACAAAGGCGCTATCCTGGACTATGTGAAGGATATAGCACCCGTTATACATTATAATAAAACACCTGTGCAACATCCTGAAGACATCACGTGTGGCCAGCACTCCTGTTACTTTGTATCTAACATGTCTGAGAAACACTCGCTGATAAGGGTTATGCACACCTATTCACTGGACCTCCGGCAAAATGATGTCATGGTTACTGCTTTTGTGAATAAGAACAGCTTTCGGAGATCCCCTGTAAATGTTTTTGATCGTTGGCAAAAATGTACTCTTATTACTAAACCTTAAATTGTGTACACATATAAATAAACACATTTTCTTTTTAATTGAAACAGTCTTTTTTGTCTTATTTTTTCATTTATTTAATATTATATAAACATGTTAGACATGATCAAAATGATTAGACATAACGCCTTTGAAAGTATAAATAATATTTTTATTGCAATGAAATTATTATTTTTTTTTTTTGCAGACTGGAAAAGTAATAATAGTAAAAAAAAAAAATAATACAAAAAAAAAAAGATATGCATGTATATACATATTTTACAACGGTTAAAGATTTTGTTAAAGAAAAAATGAGGTTACACGTTAAACCAAGAGGCTCGTTTACTGGCTTTATTTTTTTTTCTTTTTTTTATTGACATTTCAGATGATTCAATAGCTGTTGTTAAAGGTTTGATCTCAGAGTCTTTTAAATTTTCCAACAGTTCCCGATGTCCCATATTTCCAATTAAAGTTGCGGGCAGGTTCACATCGGCAGCTGCTTGCATAAACAGGTCCCAACCTCGAGGTTTTGTGTGTCTTCCAAAAGCCTGAGGGTTGGTAATGCTGCGAACTAAATCGTGAACATTTGATCCTTTAACAACTGTTCCTTTATAGATAAATTCTCCCTTGTTGTTCCATGTTGCCATGTTTTTTTCACTTCCCATTTTGTTCATCAACAGTTCTGCATTTTTCCGATAACGGGGGTTAATAGTGTCCAAAACCTCCATTACGATAGGATCCGGGGCAGAGGTTGATAGGGAGGGCTTAGAGCTAATTGAAGGGTCTTCGGGGGGCATGTACAACATCAGTTTATTTTTCTCATTTTCGACCTGTCTAAAGTATGTTAAGTATTTTTGCAGAATAGTTGAATAGAGCCCCACTTTATCATAGTCTGATAAATCATGCCGCTTTAAAACCTCTTGCATTTCAGAGTCAAGCCTTAAAGTGGCTGATTTTCGGATATCTGCTTCTTCCCGCTTCGGGGTACTTATACCCTCCAACTGACATTTGTCAACCAAATACATCTTTTGGGCATGCTCCATTAACCACCCCCTAAAAGCCTGGTAATTAGAGGCAATGCCAAACCTAAGAATGCCCCTATAAAACCCCCAGATTGTTTTAGAAGCTTTCTTTTGGTTTTTATAGACGACCTCTTGTTACTCAGCTTTTTAAGGAGGGTTTTTTTCTTTTTTAAAACGCCTAGTTGCTGGGTGGATAACGGAACGTTACCTTTTATAGTGTTGAAGGCAATCTCTGCTATAGCTGATACTAGATCATCAGAGGCTGAGCACAAAATGGCCTTCCGTTGTTGGGGTGGAGCTGTTACTAGCATTTTAAGAAGAGCAAAATTCCTACGTATACGGGCCGTCATGGTAGCTGGTCGTCGTCGCTAATGAGGAAAGATTGTTTTTCACTGTGGTTTTCTAGACGTCTTTTGTACGTAAACCACGGGTATATCAGGAGGGAAAACACCGGTCCTCAATCTGTAGTCTTCTAAAGTGTTTGTTTTTAGATCCACCAAGAGGTAACCGTAAGGTTTTAAGGTAGCGTCTTCAAAAGCCTCCATAAAAAAAACGGGTATTACCCGGGTACATCTGTCTCGCTAGGACGGTTAGTTGATGTTTATCTCTAGGGTTTTTAAACAACACTATATAGCTGGCGTTTAATGTTATGGAGCGGTTGCCCTTTCCGCGGTAGAATAAACTTTGAACAATGTAGCAAATGCTAAGGTTCCTGTGATGTGAGTATTGTGTAAAAGCTTTCTCGATTTCCGAGCTATGCCCTCCTTCCATCATAAGATCATCTACAATAATCATATTAACAAGATTTGGTGGTAGCAAGTGGTCGTCATTCAAAGAATTTGGTAAGCCCTCCACAAACTTCAGATGTGGTATTTTAGATGCCAATTCATTATACAAGGGCTGCCAGCAAGAAAAAAACCAAATAACATTTTCAGGAATGGTATTCATAACAGAGGGTGCGTTTTCTAATAGCTGCTTCATAAAATAGCTTTTACCACAGCTAGAAGGTCCCGCTAACACGCATGAAAAAGGGTGTTGTAACCGGGTATCCATTGTATACGTTGTTCCCTTTTCAATAACCATAGGGTAATGTTTTGTAATTAGCAGTAAGCACACGCTTATCAAATACTACCCTCAAGGTTTTTTGCAGCGTTTCACTGCTAATCTCCCATTGTTTCTTTTTACGCACTATTGAAGGTTGATGAACTGTGATATTTTTGGTTATGTTGTTTAAAGAGTATTCTTGCACCAGCTCCTTTAAACTATCAAAATTAATTTTTATACTATTGCTAACATTTAAAGTGATACCCTTTACTTTCATACAGACAACACCGTTGGATGTCCTATAAGAATAGGTTTTAGGACCTGCAGAAACAAATTCTACAATGTGCTCTCCCGGAGCTAGTTCGCTTGTTAAATTACCTAGATAATCACCCAGGGGTGGGTCCTCGTCACCGGGTGAGCTGACAAAAATAACAGAGTCAGTATCGTGGTACAAACAACGCTCTTGGAGGGCATCCATGACTTTATAAAGCTCCAAACGGGCGTGGGCTGTTGTAAAACATGCAATAAAAATGTTTATGTTGTTGGAGCACGTTGGGAACTCTTTCGCATACTTCCAGCAAAGACACGCTGTTTCCTCATCTATAAACTGTAAGCTTAAAATGTCATAGCCCAGGTCAAAAAGATAAGCGGTCAACTCTTCGGGGTCCGTTATAATGGTTGTGTTTGGAAGGTTGGTTCTTTGTGCAAATTTACCCCATAAGGAATTTAAACACAGTTTAGCTAACTGACGTCTAGAGGGATTGTTTTCAATGAACTCGGGTCTTAACTGTATCCCTTGGTGTTTGTAATACTCGTCTATATACCGCTGTCGGGATTCATCATCCTTGCAACTTTCAGGGTAACCCGACGCTTCCTGTTTGTCTCGAAGAAAAAGACAAATGTATTTTGTGAACAGCTCTACTGTAGCTTTCCCAAAGTGCCATATTTCATAAATTCTACCCAGCCTGTATCCTTTCTGTAAGGCCACTTGTAGCTCAACAGTACACCAGGTACCAGTAATAGAGCGTTCCTCGTCACTGTGTGTGCATTTCTCAGTTTGTTTTGTAGTGGCACAAGTCATACAAAGTGGGAACATTAGTTTTCCAGAAACTCTTTGAGGGAGCACTGGGAAATAAAGTTTTTTAGGAGGGTACACCTGACATTTAATCAGTCCAAAATATTGTTTAACATCTCCAAAATCTTCATAGATAATTTGGGGGTGTCCTAGCGGGTATGGTTTTGAATTGTTAACAAAGGGGTAGAGACTGGTGTAGTCAAAGTAATGTATCTTTTCACCAGGAGCTATCGCGTGGTAAAGTTTAACAGCATTAGTCCTTCCCCCAAAGAGAGCATCACGGGGTTCTAAGGGTTCTGGTAGATTTGTTTGTTTCAAAAAAATGTTTAGACCCTCATCATTTTTTAGCATATCTGTCCATTCATGTTCCCAAAGTGTAATAACGCGCAAACCCTTTAAAAGTGTTCTTCTATGTAAATGGTCATTAGTACAGCCCATCATGGTGTTATAGTCATTTTCCTTATAGCATCGGGGGCACCCGTGAAAAAAACAACCATTAAATTCGTAGGCCAATTCCTCCCCATTTAGACACGCATAACCATCTAAAAAATAGGGACCAATCTTTTTTTCCCCTCCACGCAGGGCATGTTGTATAGGTATACCATCTTGATGGGACAAGTACATCAACCACTGTATAGAAGGGGTAGAAAAACGTTTTTGTTTTCCATGATACAAGTCGATTGGCACTAGGGCTATTGTTTCAGGCTCAAGAAACAGTTGTTTATATATATGCATACACATGCTAGCTAGCGTGATAAAAGTGAATGGATCAACATACGTCACATATTTTAACTTCTCTGGAGTATTGGGTTTTAAAATGTGCTCCTTTTGGGTTAGCTCAATGATACCGTTTCTAAAAATGTTACAGGCTGTTCTCAAAATATTAACATCTTCGTGACAATACCTTTTTAGCTCCCTCTTAAAATCAAAAACATCTTTACGGGCCTCTGAGTACCATTTTAGAAATGCCTCCTTTTCTTCAGACATCATACATTCTGAACCATAGCACTCCGCAGGAGGAATAGGACCTACATAGTTTTGATTCTGCTGGGTATTAAAAAAATGCGGAAAATAACCTTTCGACCCTGGAAATCCAAAAGCTTTAGGCAACTTACTTAACTTCATAGGCAAAAAATTTAAGCTGTCAATAAACCTAATTTTAAAGGGTATTACCTCTAAAAGTTTTAGCTTTGCACCATGCATTACCAGTTTGACTGCTACTCGTTCTTTAATCATTTCATGTATCAAAAAGAAGGAATCATACCCCTGACTGTTGTGTGCCAGAAAGCTATACCCCCTAAATTTCTCATCCAAGAAATTAGTAATAAAACGCTTAATGCAGTCTATACCATAAAAGGACCACGTCTTATCACCCGTCAAATGTTTGGCATAAACATAGTTTGGGACGTGTATGCCTGTCTCTTGCATACACTCTATATCAAACACAATGTAATCCTCAGTTTTAGCCACATCTTTTGGAACGGTCATGTAACACAAATGGTCCTCCATTGAAACAACTTCAATTTTACATCTAGGGCAAATTTTACCACGGCATTCATGATTAGCATTTATAAAGCGACCGCATGAAACACAGTCCGTTTTCAAATAACATTGGGCTAAACCCTGCGCTGCTTTCTCAATGTGTTTTTTAAGGCATTGTTCAGACCGGGCAAAAGTTTTACATTTGGGACATTTAAACTTTGATTCGTCCAACACAAGACACCCATCTCTTTGACACATGTGACAATGTAATCTACATTTGTGAGCCATTCGATTGTTGTATATATGACAACAAAAAGGACATAAATTCTTTACCCCTAGAAAAGCTTGTAGGTTTAAAATGCCGTAATAGTGTTTTTCATGATGTAAAAGGTAGACAGTGTTTTTATTAGAAGTGTCACCCTGGGGAAAATATTTCCAAATTCGATCTTCATTATACAAAATTTTGATCGGCACCCCAAAGTAATCTTCAAATAGACACACTTCATTAAAACCAACCATGACGTCAGGGGGTATACCCAGAGTCTGGTGGACCTCTAAAGCCTTTCTTTGTATGTAACCGTCAGTAGCAGTTCTAGGCTCCAGCAGACCTATGATACTAGCAGCCATACATATATTTAAGTCCCCATCGTTAAAATCCAAAAGCCAACGCTTCTTCTTAGCCACAATCATACTGTAGAGTGTTTTCTTTAATGGCCTGTACACGCCACCCTCTCTAGATCTAACAACCACAGTTACAATTCTTAAGGGTTCTGTTACAAGAAGCTCAGCCTTACTTTGTAGCAAACGGCCAATGTTTTCTAAAAACTCTAAAACATCAAACACCTGTCGGTGGGTTCGTCTGGTAAAAAGAGGTCTATTTAAAGTAGAACTGTCTAAACGGATCTGGACAAAGTCATTAGGACCAGCAGATTCCAAAATGTGGGAAACAAGCCTCTCAACCGATTCTGTTATCAGTAATAGTGCGTGACCTGTTGATGTTATCCTATCTAGATTCATAAAACGAAAAACTTCATAGTATTCAACACTTTTATATTTTGGTATATCATGATGGTAAGTTCCCAAACTCTGTAAAAAAACAGTTTCTGTATCAGACGTGTCAGGTGTATCTGGAGAGTGAAGCTCTAAATCTTTCTTTGCACGGCGGGTAATGATAGCTTTTGCTTTTTTTAAGCGTTTCAAAAACATTTTCCTCTGTCTCCTCGAGCGAAGCCATTTTAAACGCAAGGCCTTTGTACCTTTTACAGGTAAATGTGGTATGTCTACAGGTTTAGGGAGTGTATGCACATCTTCCAAACCATACCCTATGGTGCTAGGGGATGTCATTACATCTATACCATTTGTGGACTTCCCAGGACCTAACCCCGTCCTTAATGCTGTTATGGGGATTGTCAACTGATTTGGAACAGCCCTAGCTTTATTTTTTAAAGACTGCTTTTTATAGTCTTGGGCCAGTACATTGGTTTTAGATTTTATCTTAAACAAAAGGTGTTTGGCCTTACAAACACCTCGACGTGTATCAATTAAAGCTTTTTTAGTACCCTTTTGCTTTAATCTATACCTCTGGCAGCCTAAGTTTACTTTCTTCTGTATACCTGGTAAATGTTTTCCTTTTTCACTATTTAATACATCTACATCAAATAATCGCTTAGCAGTGTCACCCCTTTTATAACAGGGAACCGCCACCCGGGCGGCTGATGTGTTAACATGTTTAAAGGTATGTCGGGGAGACAACGGTTTATTATCAAGCTTCTGAAAATTGTTCACTGCACACACCCGTTTGTTTACACCATTTGGCCCTGTGCTTGAAAGATCTAACGGCTTAGGGGGGTCATTTAACCTACAAATAACAGAGGCATATACAAATTCTTCACAAGCTAATTTTATGTGGGAGTCTGAGTTGACTATAATAGGCTCTTTTACAGGGGGATTTACAACAGGCTCTTTTAGAGGTGGATTTACAATAGGCTCTTTTACAGGTGAGTCTATAATTATTATAACAGGTTCAGAAGCACGAGCTGTTGGTATATCTGGTACCAAAGGGACCTGTTTCAAATTCTGGAAAATATCAGCACACTGCTCACTGTTGGGGCTTGTAGGTAAACACGTATATGGTATTGAATAATCTCCACAATCCAGAGACTGTTGCCTAATGGTATCCTGTATTGGGTCTAAAGCAGGAAAATCTCCAAGAGGTTCTTTTATAGGGGAGTCTATAATTATTATAACATTTTCAGAATCAGGGGCTATTGGTACACCTGGTACCTCCAACGCTGGTTCTAAATTTTGGGGAATATCAACATACCTCTCACTGCTGGGGATTGTGGGTGAATAGGTATGGGGCGGTGTACAGTATCCATAATCAGGAGACCGTGCCCTAACGACGGCCTGTATTGGGTCTAAAGGGGCTACTACCTTTAAAGAGGAAAACACATTAGACGGGGTAATATCGCCACAACCTCTTCTCTCCAGCGGCGATCTATTAGCTGATGGGTCTATAGGTGGTATAACCTTTACACGAGACCTTGTTTTTTTATCACATCTAACAGACCGGACCTGAGGGGGATCAGCCGGAGTTACCTGAATACTTTCATCTTCCACAGCTTCACAGTTAGTCATATTTAAAACAGGTTGAACCCCTGTAAACCGTACATCTTTTTTCAAACTTAGTTTAGAGTTTTTTAAACATTTTTGGAGCCCCAAACACTCCTGATAACCCCCCTCCCTTGTTGTGCTAAAGTGTTCTGTGTAGGGCTGACCTGTTTTCTTCACACGAGTCGTTGGTGGGACCGCAAAGGGCGTAAGCGCAACACTAGACCCTAAAAATAAACATAATTAAAAGAACATTACAAACTCGAAGCAAAAGCCTATTCCTTATAAACATACACCATCCTATAACCTAATACATGCTTCCTTTTAAAACAATGAAATCAAATAAACACCTATAATAATATATCCCCTAGATACCTTTATAAACCTTTAATCTTTAAAGCTACCAAGCATAAATAACATACCTTGCGTGCTGTCCCCTGAATAGGTCCTTTTCAAAATCCCCTTAAAATGCTCTAAGGTCTGGCCTGTTTTTTTCACACCATCGGCGGCCTGCCTTCCAGAGGTACCATGTGCTAATCCTTTAGACTTCTTCACAACACTAGACCCTAAAAAATTGACCATAACATAATCAGATACATGTTTACAAAACTAAAACATAAGTATGATTCCTTATAACCAAAGAAGCTCATAAATCCTAATAATTGTTTCCTTCTAAAGCATACAAAACCCATAAAAATAAAAAAATAAACTATAGTAAGCCTTAAAGCTGCTAAGCAAACATAAATCACGTACCATGCATATCCACCTCTAAACGCTTTCTTTTCGGCTGACCCTCAACATGTTCTGCTTTTCCCAACAATTGTAAATCTACATAAAAACATTATAACATTAATCCTTACATACTGCAGCCAAACACACACAAACACACACACCACTATAAAATTAATTGGATTACCTTCCGTACACGTCGGTGTGTCTTCCACAAGTTTAGAATTTGCAGCATTTACATGCTTCCTCTTTCGGGAAGCCTTTTTCCCATAGACACGGTCTACTATAATGTTAATACAAAAGCATACATTTTTAATTCATATGTGATTATACCTTGAACCCTGATATCCTAAGACTTCAGGTGTTCAAATAAAAAACACTCTAAAATATCATTTACAAAACACACATGTCTAAATACATAAGCCGCCTCGTGTCTTTACACAGTGTAACAAACGCACCATAACCAAATACAAACTAAAAAAATTCCGTTTAAAGGTTGCACCCTCCACTTATAAGCAAACCATGTTAAAATTCCTGCGTGTATTACTTTTTTACTTAAAACATAATTTTCATAAAAGCCATTAACTTGTAACCCAAATGATCCATTTTAAAAAGTTACAATGGCCATGTTCATTTATACACTGCTGTTCAATATTTATCCACGGTGTCCTGGTCAGAGAAAAAATCAATAGTATATAAACACACGTGTCTAAATACATAAGTCGCATCGTGTCTTTACACAGTGTAACAATCGCACCACAGCCAAATACAAACTGAAAATACCATTTAAAGGTTGCACCCTCCACTTATAAGCAAACCCTGTTAAAATTCCTGCGTGTATTACTTTTTTACTTAAAACATAATTTACATAAAAGCCATTAACTTGTAACCCAAATGATCCATTTAAAAAGTTACGATGGCCCTGTTCATTTATACACTGCTGTTCAATATTTATCCACGGTGTCCTGGTCAGAGAAAAAAATCAATATTATAGATTGGCTAGTCAAATACAGCTTCTTTTTTTTACTTTGCACGGGTCCCATAAGCATCTGAAACATCTTTATTTTATCTAAAGTAGCATGTGGCCGCTGTTTTCTTTTTTTTTTCATTCATATCTAGAAAATATATTTTATTTGAATAGGCTCAAATAATTGTCTATCCACCCTACATTTAAAACTCTTAAATTCACAAGTCTAAAACAACGACTGCCTGAAACCTTTCAAAAACTCAAAGTCCTTCGCTCTCCACCGCGTGTCTAACTAATCAATATTAGAGATTACCTACACATATATCCTTTACAAAGCGGCAAACAACAAACAGGTTTTAAGCATCCACATTACCTTGTAAAGCGCCTATGTTCTCATCTTTAGCCGTATCTATTATAAATAAAACATACAGTATAGCTTTATTAGCCTCATACACAAACCTAAATACAATTCTTTTGGTTCTGCAGAACCTCCTACTTTTACATTGCCTTTTGTTTTATTCACAGAATTCTTTCAAACAATTTACCTTTTTCCAAGTATAACAGTAATTCTACACTTATAAAACAAAATACACATACCCTTGTCTAATATTTTTTGGCAGTCAAATTCATCGTAAAAAGACGGTGCTTCGTATCTCTAAATAAAAGGAATCAATAATTATACACCTTGAATCATTTTTAAAGATAAAAAAAAAAAAAAAAAAAAGAAAAAAATGCACTTACTTCGTTTCCAAACTCCATGACTTCAGGCGCAAAAGTGTAAATGAAAAGGCAGCTTTCCTGTTACCGGTATATTTATAACCTAGACTGTTTAATGTTTAGCTAGTCAGCCCACTTTATATCAATTTACATAGAAACGTATATCGTCAGAGACAAGACCCTAACCTCTTAGATCTGCGGACGTGGCCTTTTCCAAATGGTACACGTACACTCTACAAATACATACAATGACACGGCTTAAAACTCCATGTTCCATACAAAACGAAAGTAAGACTTCTTTTACAAACATGAGCCATTGCTACACATCAGAGTGCGACCGAAATATTGATCGTTCCCTCAGCGTCACAAAGCTTCTTTAAAAACACCGGTTAACTCTACATTGCCTGGATGATTCATCCATAAAAAACCAAAGCTTTTTTTTTTTTTTTCTGCACCACATTTTACCACAAGACAGCGCAACTTTTATAACTGTTAATCTTTTGTTATTTTGTAAGCACACACACACACACACCCACACACACACACACACACACACACACACACACACAGCCACACACAGCCACACACACACCCAAACACACAGCCGCACCCGCACACACACACACCCCAAACACCCAGCCGCACACAACCAAACACACAGCCACACACAGCCACACACACAACCACACACACACACACACACACAGAGCCACACACACACACACACACACACACACAGCCACACACACACACCCAAACACACACACACACCCAAACACACACACACACACACACACACACACACACACACATATATATACCTAAACTTACAGGTTTTATAAATATATTTATCAATTAAAAAAGATCCATAGCCCACCTAATCATAGGGTCAGACCATGCATACTAGCGCAAACCCCAAGAGCGCCGTCTACCTCTCTCCAGAGCTCCTTCTGTATATAATAATAATAATAATAATAATTAGGCTTTTATATAGCGCTACAAACCCTCAGGTATCTGAGCGCTGCTTATTATTACCCACGGTGTGTGGTGCTCATTTATCGACCTCGGAAGGATGAAAGGCTGAGTTTGGCCCCGCCGGGATTCGAACCTGCGTTAACAGGCTCTGCACGGGTGTCAAAGCGGGCGCTCTACTCGCTGTGCCACTTGACCGGCTATATATACACCATACTCCACCCCTAGGGGAGGACCCACAACTACATCACCCCACAACGCCCACCGGCCTGCCCCCCTGACATCACAACTTCATACCTACATCATCTCATCAAAACCCTGGACCTTGACCCCAAAAGGATGTCATCAGCCCTGCTGGACCACGCCTAGCCCCCAAAATATTACCTCATGCACGACATCACCACCGGGAAACACCCTTTCCTACACCACCACGCCCTAAACACTAGCCATGACGTCACTGTTAGGTTAGGCCATAGAAAAAACTTCAGGGACACGCCCGTGATTTCACCATCCCTGCTGGGACACGCCTAGCCCCCAAAATATTACCTCATCCACGACATCACCACCGGGAAACGCCCTTATCTACACCACCACGCCCTAAACACAAGCCATGACATCACTATTGGGTTAGGCCTTACAAAAAAATCAGGGACACGCCCGTGATGTCACCATCCCTGCTGCACCACGCCTAGCCCCCAAAATATTACCTCATCCACGACATCACCAATGGGAAACACCCTTTCCTACACCACCACGCCCTAAACACAAGCCATGACGTCACTGTTAGGTTAGGCCTTAGGGGAAACTTCAGGGACACTCCTGTGATGTCACCACACCTGCTAGACCACGCCTAGCCCCCAAAATATTACATCACCCACGACATCACCCCCCGGAAACGCCCTTTCCTACACCACCACGCCCCTCAACACAACACATGACGTCACTACAGCACCGGGACATCCGCTAAGGCGGGACATGCGTTGCCATGGACACCCCAAGGGGCGGGACATCCGGTTAGGGCGTGGTTAAGGACTGTCATGTTGATGAAAGGTAGGTTACTGCACTACTGACCACAGTTCAAGGGTGTTTATTGAACTTCAAAAAGGGTTTGAAAAACGCCTATCTAATCCTAAATCTAAAGATGGGATCAAGCTACGGCCATCATATAATAATAACGCCGTCCTAGTGGTGTCTTGTCAAAATAAAAGGGCCTATACTAATAAACCTATTGCCAATCGTTGCCTCTAAATACAAATAGTGTGGGAAACAGTGTTACGAAAAAGAAAAGTGCTCACAAAATGACATGTCAGGATGTTCAGGCCATTGGCCTCCCTTCCCCACGTTTTCAGCACGGGACAAAGCGGTTCACTCGAGCGCTGCACAGTCTATGGCTTCTTTTATTTATTTATTTATTTATATTATGCTGGTCGCCTGCAGGCATCAGGGCACTACATGAAGACAGAACAGACACAAGGAGACTAACGTGGAGACAGGACAGTGTAGAAAATAACAAAATGGCTGGGAACTGTGAATGAAGTAGTTTCTGGGAGTTATTTAAAGAGGAAGGTTTTCAGCTTTTTCCTGAAGCTCAGAAGGTTGGTTTCTAGTCTTGGATCTACTGGCAGACTATTCCATTTGACAGCTGCGGATATTGGGAAGATGATTGATGATTGGATGATTGAAGACTCACAAGTGACACCCGCTAAGCAACAGTAGGCTTTTTTCCAGAACAAGCTTTCCTTCATTTTTTCTTTTTCGGGTGGGATACACCTATATTTGCATACTCATGGATATTGGGAAGGCCTTACCCATTCCGTTGGATCTCTTGTGAGTGGCTCCTGTGATTTGGCCTCTGTGTTCAGATTTTAATGAGCAGCCTGGAACATATCTGGACATTTTTGATTTGAGATATGCCGGTGCTTTCCCATAAAGGCATTTATGGACCAGCATCAGGGTCTTGAACAGGACCATGTCTTCTACTTTGAGCCAATGAAGTCCCTTCTGGCATTACTAATGTGATCAGACTTGGATTTCTGCTTGATGATCATGATGGTATTATTTTTTATATGCTGGAGTTTTGTGGTGCACTGTTTATTTGCGCCAAGCATTAGTGAGTTTCCATAGTCCAGCCGCGATAATATAATCGCTATGGCTATTGTCATGCAGTTCTCTTCACTAAGGTAGAGTTTTATCGCTCTTAATAGCCTAAAATGATATAAGCAGTTTTTAGTCACATACGCGGCCTGAGCATCGGCACTCATAGATGCCGCCATGATCATACCCAGCGTCTTAACCTTTCCTACAACCTGTATTGGGAGTTCCTTAATATGGAACTGTAGAGGAGGTCCCAGACACGGCCTGCACTCCAGCCCCCCATTTTGAGGTACCAGGAACATACTCGCCAAGATATGTGACGTATGAGGAGCAACTAAACCAACAGAGAGCAGCGCTAGGGCTCTACACAGTGCCCATCAGAAGAGATATACCTGTTGATGTACCTATAACCAGACAACCGTGGGCAGCACGGTACCCATTGAGACAACTGTACCAACAGCTGACGCGGAATGAAGATTACTTACAAACTGTCCCTGAAGAGACCCAAAGGGCCCTAATTGAAGGCAAATGGTGACGACACAATGGCCCGGACAGACGTTCAAATGAACGAGATGACAAGAAAAGAACACCACGTAAAGACAAAATATAAGGAATAATGGTGTAATAGACTTAAAAGAAGAGACGATGTTGCAACACAAAGAACGTAACCATGAAAGAAGGTTGAAAATATGCAACTGGCTAAATGCCTGTAAATAGGCTTGGAACGCAAGAAGCTAAGAAAACGGTACTGCTTGCAATGCTTAGTAGAAGGGTACAGCGGCAAGCGCCAACTATATATCTACCTCAAAAGCACATTATACAAGTGCGACTCCATTTTACAAAAGCAGAATTAAGCCCAGGCTGCAAGGGGCCAACCAGGCCGAGATTCATATTCCAGCTAAAGCCAGAAGGAAAGAGTGGAATCGAAACTGACCACGAAGCAGCTCATGCCTAGGAATTCGAGGTCAACTCCAAGAAGGGAGGAGAGCGGCAACTTCGAAGAAACGAAACTTAAGAGCATAGCAGCCGGCCAGTGAAGGTCGAGATAAGGAGGCCCAGGCAGGTGGCAAGGCTAAAGGAAGAATCAAATACATGAAAAGAAGGAAAATGAAGCAGATTCACGGTGACCTGACACGTGACCAGCCGGGCGCGAAGAGGTACCAACGTCTGATGTCACCCAGAACCTGAGGATGCCATAACCTTTCCTGATAAGAAGCCATCCTCAGCCAACTAATTGACACATAGCCCTAAGGTACTGATTGATGGAAGGGAGGCAGGGTGAATCTTGGGGCACTCCGCATCTGGGTGTCCATTCTGCATGCTGCTAATTAAAATGGAGATTTAGGTCTAGGGGTGTAACTTACCCAATCACAATGGACCAAATAATCTAGGGTCCTATAGCTAGTAGAACCAATGAGACGTCGTACTTGTAGTGAAGTGTATCACGAGTGATGTAGAAGGATGGGTGTAGACGCCCGCCTGATAAGAGTTATCCAATCCTCCCGCTCTGTTACCATATACAGATATAGCACCTATACTTAAGTTACCTTTTCCGACCAATAGAATTGCATGACAAACTTTGAGTTTTACACGTCAAATGATAACGAATTTTGTCTATAAGAATTGCTGTTTGAATGAAGAATTTGAGAGTTGAAGCGAGACGGGCGATCGCATCACTGTTGATTTCCATTGTTTCCCCGTTTTTGTACTTGTCATTAAACGGACTTCCCTTTGCCAAACTACTGAGTTGTCCTTATTGATTGGTGTTGGAGTAAGAGAATCCTGCACCCCATCCTCCTCAAGGTGCAGCTATCTCGTTTTAAAGTAATAGAGGGCAAGCTCTGATCCCATGGGCCCGTTAGAGGTCGCTCCGCCCTCCTGTACACTTGATAGCAGAGGATGGTTTTGACCATCAACTATTGAATATTGATTATTGATAAGACACCTATTGACCGTCGACACGAAGTAGCTCTAGGTCTTCGGCAATATCACGAGTCCTTCACCATTTTGGCCGAGTAGACTGTGAAGCTTCCGTGGACAATGATAGTATAAACTTGTCCTAAAAAAACTGCAGTGGGTTTGAAGGCACCCGTTTTACAAACAGAAACCCTTCCATTCCTACGGGCAGTGGATCAGACGAAAGACTAAAAAAAGCCGGTAACAGAGGCGGTGATCCGGAGGATCCAGAGAGGAGCCATGCGAGCGGTGAGTGAAACAAAAAATTCAATGCTTTGGCAAATGTTTTTATAGGCATTAGAACAAGTACGGGAAAGGTAACGGAGGGAGGCGGAAAAACAAAATAGTCAGAAGTAGAGAAGACTGTATATATATATAAGGGGATAATGACTCTAGAATAACTGAATAAAATAGTGAATACCGGGGTGGACACCCGAGAGAGAGAGGATACCGGGGTGAACACCTGAGATAAAGAGAGAGGATACCGGGTTAGACACCCGAGAAGAGAGAGGATACGCCTTGTTCCTGTGCTTTAATATAGCGGTCAGAAGAAACGTGAACTCATAGTCCCACATAATAGGGAAAGACTAGGCTACTACGACGATTAAAGATGTCGTAAAAGGAGTTTGTTTAAACTCCATGTCGTGGTATTGATTAGAAGGTAGAGATATTTGTGTTCAGCTGGTGTCTGTCTAGTCTATCAAGTGTCTGTTGTACGTGTTGTGTTGTATGTCACATGTAAAGAATTTTGTCTCATTGATTGTTCAAGCTGAGTAGGGGTTTTTATGCGATTCTATAGTTGAGAGGGAATTGGACATGGATTGATGTTCTTGAGTAAAGTGGTGATATAAATAATTTGGCAGGAAAAGATTGGATTGGAGCTTGCGGTATTTGGTGCGCTCTCATATTTTTGGGAGTGGTGAAATTGCATGAAAGTATTGTTAGAAACAGAATTCAAGCATGGAAGATATTACTCCAATAGCACACTTATGTAAGCAACTGCCTAAACATGCACCCAAGTTTAAGAAATACAGTACCGAGTGGGTTAAGGGTACCGGCCACAAGATGTTTATGTCGTGGCCACAGAACGGGTCTTTATCTAAAGCCATCTTACAACATATGAGGACTTACTGGCATGCCACATATACAGGCAAGAAATGAGAAAAACGTCTCTCTGTTCTAGAACTTTGGAAAATGTTCGAACAGTCGAAGGATGAAGAGCCCTCTGCTGACTGGATATTAAACGTATGCACAGAGGGGGGTGAGACGCCTACCGTGCCACCAGCCCCACCTGAGCCAGAAACCGAGGGAAGTAAGTCAGAGGGACTCTACCCATTAAGAGAGCTTAAGGCAGCCACGGGGTATAGCAACCACGCATATGACTCACCTACCTACAGTAGTGACGACAATAAAGGGGATTAATTTTACCTCCGCAGTCCCGGGGGACAAGGAGAGATGCGATGATGAGAGGAAGGATCAGGCGGCACAGACAAGTGCATCTCTCGATAAAGAGAGAGAGGGAAAGAAATGGAAAGTAAGTGAAGACGGAACGGATGAGATAGCATTCGCAAAAGACGAATGGCTGGGAGGACAGATATTGTTGAAACTCGATGGTAAAGGAAGTGATGATGTGAGACCGAGAGAGAAGTCTGATGAGACACAGAGAAGGGAGAAGGAGAAGAAGAAGGATAAGGAAATAAGGAACGAGAGAATAAAAAGCAAGGATAGGTTGAGGCGAGAACAGCTATATCGCGAAGAGCAAGAAAAGCAGCTCAGTCGCAAACAGAGCTCAGCCTATGACCAATACAGGCAGAACCTGCAAAGGTTGGAAGAAGAGCAAAGAGTATGTGAAAAAAGAATAAAGAGACGAGAAGATGAGGAAGTTAGAAGGGCAAATGAACGTAGAAACAAAAGGAGAAGGGAAGAAGACAAGGTCAGAGAAGAAGCGAGGAAGTGCAAAGAATTTGATCATGATATTGAATGTAAGTGTAGACAGAGGGCACGCGATGTCGAATATCTGGAGCGGGAAGTTAAAAAAAAAACAATCCTGTTCTAGAATGGGAAGACATTGAAGAGTTCTTTCCTGCAAACGATTCAGTACCAGGCACGAGTGGGGCAAATATTGAAGATGACTTCGACACCAGAAGCATCGGGGAAATGATCGATAAAATATATGATGAAATGGGGTTGGAACCAATATCCCAAAGGGAAAGGAAAGACGAGCGCTTGGAAAGCACTCAGCTGTATGACACTGAGGATGTCACCCAAAGTAGTGGGAGCAGGAAACTGTCCCTGGACAGGCTAGAAATTAGGAAGAACGATGATGACGCGAGGAGTTGCACAAATTGGGAACAATCAATGTCCGACTCCGGAGAGGAGACTGAGTGCGAGGCAAATGAAGAAGGGAGATGGCGCGTAAAGCAGCTCCCAAGGGACAAAGGGGTACGATGGTCAGATGCTAGCGAGTCCGCACCAAGGACATCAGAGTCTACCGCACAGTCTGACCGGCATGAAGGAACACCCCATGGTCAGAGGGGGGTGTGGGCACCCGCCTATGTAGACAGATTGAGGACATTGCCAGGCAGACGGTGATGCAGGAATATTACCCCAGCGATAGACATGAGAGCTATGGGGAAAGAAAAGTAAGACTGCGCATTCCAATTCCCGCTGCTAGAAAAGGGGGGTATAAGACCGCAATATATTCCATGGCCACACATGGATCGAGAGAACTTGAAAAACAAGCTTCCAATGCTGACATCGGGAGCTGGGAAGTGGATAAACAAGTTAGAAAAGATGACAGGGGTGTCACGTTAGCTATAGGGGACATTAAAGGTCGCCTGATTGCCATACTCGGAAAGAGAGCAGACGATGTATGGGCACGGGCTGGGTACCCTGCTGTTACCAAAATTAACACTGCCCACGACAGAGCGCCATTTAATAATTGCAGAGCAGCAGTATGGAAATCGCTACGAGTGCTTTACCCAGAAACTTCCGATATGGGAGCTATAATGACTCGAAAAATGAAGGAGTCAGAAGATCCGTTGATTTATATCCAGAATTTCCAAGACGCGTCGATGCTCGAAACGCATGAATCTTGGATGAAATCTATACCTGTATTTTACCACATATTATGCCAAGGGTTACCAGAGCCAGTGCAGAAACAGCTCAAGAAATTGGTAGGGGTAGAGGCTAAACCTTGGGCTGAAATACAGTTGACTATTGCACATTACTGTAGATTGTTACAAGAAAGGAATCAGAAAAAGGAGGCAACTCGAAAGGGCGAGGAAGCGAAGCTGGTGCATAAGAAATTATCAAAGTGTGCTCTCGAAGGAGCCATGCTGACAAGCCCAGCTGAACAGAACATGCCACAGGTGGCTAACCCACAGCAGAACAACCAGGGTATCGTAGGACAATACCCAAGGGGAAGGGGATTTAGAGGAAGAGGATGGCAGAGTAATCAGGGAGGTTTCCAGCGTAATCAAGGAGGCTTTCAAAACGTGTAGATGGGCAGTCCAGATATGTCAAATGGACAAATAGCCCGACCACTGCCAGTGTGTTGGCTGTGTGGAATGACAGGGCATTTGGCGCGCTCGTGCAGAAGCCAAGGAGCGTGGCAAAGTGGCCAAGGAATGGGAGCAGGCACAGTGAATCTGCCTGCAATCTCACAACAGGGCGGTGCACAGAATCACACTGTGCAGTAGCAAGCACCAGGCATACAGCAGGGTGAGCAGCAGGGGGTTCAACCCCTGAGCATGGGGAACTTGCCACAGGGGCAATTTCAACAGGCACCACCGCAAATGTCTCAGGGCACAAACTCCGGAAGGGGAGGCAACCCTGGGGATGGGGAAAATCCACAAGTGTACAGTGGACCGAACTTATAGATGAATTAGAACAGCTCACTGGGAACTCTGATGTGCTCTACCCTATCAGTGACACCAGACCCTAATAGGGAACCTAGGGTGAATGTCGCCAGAGGGGGTAAAGAATATTCCTTCTTAGTTGACACGCAGGCAACACGCTCGTGTCTTGATGGAGCTTCAAGGGGAGGCACCTCAGGACGAAAAGAACCTATGGAGACGTCGAGGGTGTTCTTTAAACCGCTCTGATGGTTTGTGGCGGCAGTACAGCACTGGTAAACCAGTAATGCATGTAGCCCTACTAAAAATAGCATTGGAACAGTTGCATTACCCATTTCACATGTCAAAAGAGAATCTAGCAGCAACGCTCGCAGAAGACTGGTTTATACCGAATTTAGCTGAGCATGTTGCATTCTTTATGGTGAACTGCATAATCTGCCAGCAATTCACCGCTGGGCACACATTAAAAGTAGTGAGAGGAATCATCCCCGGCCAAATGGGCCTTTTCAGCA
Organism: Ambystoma mexicanum; assembly: GCF_040938575.1. Lineage (NCBI taxonomy): Eukaryota > Metazoa > Chordata > Amphibia > Caudata > Ambystomatidae > Ambystoma > Ambystoma mexicanum. The sequence continues at coordinate 1,502,183,464 of NC_090932.1, read as the reverse complement.
CTTACATATCGACTATGTCAACATGATTTAAGTGTGTAACGGGTACAGGTACTTAATTGTAGTGGTGTGTCCATTCTCTAGATGGATAGAAGCACGTCCCTGTACACACCCAGACTCAACCTGTGCTGCCAAATTCCAGGTGAGGGAAGTGTTCCCTAGATGGGGGGTGTGTGAGGTGATGAGATCAGATAACAGGGCTCATTTTGTTAACGCTGTCTTTGAGCAGATCAGCTTGCTGCTTGGTATAAAGCACAAGTTCTTGTCGGCGTATCATCTGGAAGGTAATGGTATCTGTGAGAGGCTCAACGGCTTGTTAAAGGAAAGGATAGCCAAGTTGAAGCTTACTCTAAAGAGGGGATGGTTGCACTGCCTTCCACTGGCATTGTATGCTCTTCGGAACCAACCAGGCTCCGACCATCATTTTACGCTGCACAAGATAGTCACAGGAAGGAGAATGAACACCCCTTACCCCCCGAGATAGAGCTAGATGTGATGCCCAGTCAACCTGAGAGGTCCTGGGAACCGAGTTACAAGAGTTCCTGAACTGCATGACATCCAGCCTTACTGTAATTTCAGACCAACTACAGCGATGACGAAAAGGGTGCAGCGCAGCAAAAAACACAGCAGGAGATGCTGAAACAGACGCAGTTCAAGGTCTACGTACGCCACCCATCTTCCCTGGAGACGCTGTGTCAGTGAAAAACCACACGAGGAAAAGGTGGGACGAGCCAAGATTCAATGGCCCTTTCATCGTAGAGGACTGCACTCCTTCAGCTGTAAAACTGCAGGGCAGGAGAGCATGGATTTTTCTCAACGACATTAAGCCCTATATCGGAGAAAGCCCTCTAGCTGCACACCACCGCAAAGAGACCACAGACATGTGCAGACAAGATCCATGACGAGGAAGGACGCATGAGCAGCAAAGCCAAGTCAAAGAGAACCCTTTTGAAAGTTGTGGCTTAAAACTGGACATTTCCTCTAAACAAAAAGGGGGATAAAGACCTAAAACGGACACTCTGTGCATCCTAGTTGCAGGGTGAAGAAGAACAAAAAGGGGGATAAGGACATAAAACGGATACTCTGTGCATCCTAGTTGCAGGGTGAAGAAGAAAATTGCACATTTAAGCCACAACACAGTTGTTGACACGAACTTGTAAACCAAGCCACACTAAAGCATTTTGCAAAACAAGACTCTAATAGACTGTGATCAAGGACCTTTTACCTTAAGAGCTAAACACAGAATCCTGAAGCAACCAACACCAAGACCTTGTTTTACAGAGTTTATGGTATCTCCCAGCAGAAATCTCACAAGGGATGTGCTCACCTACTTCCAATTAGTAGTAATATCGTATCCGTCACTTGTAGGGAGAGTAACCTGTGTCACAGACTTTATTCAAGATCCCGCCAACAAGAAAGTAATCTGGCAACTGCTTACTGTCATCGCGGAAGCCCTCATTGTGTTTCCAGAATACAGTGATAAGGACACAAATGCTTCCACCACAGACGATAGTAGATGAACTCACAAATACGCTTTTCTTTCGCATCATAGAGGAGTGCCCAGCAATCATCGGGAGAACCACTGACACTCTTACTTTCATTAGAGATCCAAGAAACACTGAACATTTGCACCAGGTGTGAGCTAAGCTCAGTTACCTGGTCGCAATCCACGCAGCAGGAATGTGCAAGGACTGTTCACGTCAAGGGAAGGGCTTGTAATCCTGAACCAAGCAAAGCAAGACAAATGTACCTGTCACCCGAGGACAGCCGACTGGCACATAACGTCCTGTTTCGCCTAGTCACTGATTTTCCAGAAATAGTGGGGAGAACTGCCGAGGTTGACGTCATCACCTTCATCTGAGATCCAGCTAATGTTGCGCATACGGGAACGCTCCTCCATGGCATCATGCTCCAAGTGGAGCTGCCCAACTTCCAAAGAGAGTATCTGAGGAGATTCCAGTGAACTTTCCGCCGAGGGACAGACCGAAGGAGCAGAACCAACCAAGTCATCTTTCCGCCGAGGGACAGACCGAAGAAGCAGAACCAACCAAGTCACCTTTCCGCCGAGGAACAGATCGGAGAAACAGAGGCAAAATACTTCATCTTTTTCGCCAAGGGACAGATCAAGGGAGCAGAGACAAGAACTTCAGCTTTTATTATTTTTTGATGTCGATAAATTGCCATTTTTCCATTTTTTACATTGAACAGGTTCCAGCATGTCCTCAGGACTGAAACAGATTCGGAAGGGTGGACTGGGAACTTACCTATTTTGAATATGCACAATGAATGTGACTCAACAAAGGTGTTAGTATAATCTTTTTCCATAGTCTAGCAAGGGAACTGTATCCCATATCCAGAGACAATTGTCACCCGCAAGAGGGGGGACACTTGCGAAACACCAGACACTTTATGATACAAACTTTCTGAGAAACAATAATGGAATAAGTGAAAAGAATAACACATGACATTTGCTAAGACTGAAATGGGGGCCCAGAACAGTAACCTGGTCCTCCCACAAACAGAGGGATGCCCCCGCTTCCCTGGAAGGAAATGTTGCCAATTTTCATACCGCACTATTATGTGTATATGTATAGTGATTATCATTTCTTTCTGTCATTAACAATCAGAATTGCATTCTTTATTGGTGCACGAAGCGTTCCAATTTCAGTGCACCCACCTGATAATGTATGCATGAGTCCCACAAAAGCACCCAGACCCTATATAGTTATTCCAGTCCTGAGAAAATCTGATGGTAAAGTAAACAAACTAAAATTGAATGTAATTAGCAATGATGCATACACACTTGAGGTAACGAATGAAGAGAAAAGCTGGAGACAGGGTCAGCGCGGAATGAATGAAAACGTAGCACTGACCACTACACGCACACACACACACAGAATGCACACGAACTAGGGCAAGTGTCAATGGCTACAGAACCTCGAACAAAGACAACAGAAAGTATGGGACTGCTTACCGAACAACTAGTCCCAGAAAATAATAAAGGTGACCGAAAAGAATCAAGTGAAAGGCTGACTAAAGAAGATATAGCAAAAGCCCTCAAGATGACAGAAGTGGCTACGAGAGAATTCACTGCAAGGACACAAATGTTGATAGATCATTTATTCCCGTTTATAGCCAGAGCGAAGAAACGACAGGAGGAACTGAAAAATAGAACCGTAGAGACTGCAGTGACAAGCACACCAGTTCCAACACAAGGAAAAAGCACCTGGCCCACGATGCAGCTTTACGTTGGGCTGATGACAGACAGATGGTGGTTAAAGACACTCATCGAAAGAATACAAGAGGAGAGGAAGATAATCGCAAAACCTCCTCCTATCATATTGATGCAGATAATGAAAACCGCTTCACCGACCAGAATGCCCGAGAGACCCCCAGCAAGGAAAAGTCACACAGACACATTTAGAGATGTAGTTATAGCTAACTACAGAAAGACACTAAGAATCGAGAGAAGCCCAAATGAAGATAACAATGAACTAAACGATTACCTGGACAGCACAGCATATCTAGGAAACAACATTTGGTACCAGCACATGAAAGAAGTTGAAAGAAGAAAATCAGAAGGAGACTGCTTCGTCTGTGCACTTCTACCGTACAGCATGAGAAAATCCAAAATCTAAAGTGGCAGTAGAAATTGATGTCCAGACAGCACACTGTATGTCGCACGTAGCAATGTGCAAGACCAGAGGCCAGTTCATGGCCAGTGATGCCTCTCTGAAATGGGCAACTGAAGCAACTGATCCTGATGAAGATGATTATGTTCAAGACATAAAGACAAGAAACAGGGCTCATACTAAGAATCATGTGATCAGGTATGAGAAGCCTGGAGTAAAACAGACTGAAATTAGATGGGAAGTGAATCAGAAGCTAAATGTCCAAGGAAAATCTCCAGAGGAGGCTTGAAGTTGGAAGAACAGAGGCTAAATGCAGATTTGGGGAACAGTGCTCTTGCCAGACAGATGGGAGAAAGGAGTAGTGATCTGCAGAGCCTGGATGGCCATTGGCCAATACGAACCTACCATCAACATAGGGCGAAACGGATGCAAGCCATTATGGCTAAAACTTGCAAAACTACTCACATGGGTCGAAGACAGAGGAGGACCCTTGCAGATAGTGCCACTAGAGAACCCAAAGTTCTGTTTCAGAAAGAACAGCACAAGGAAGATAGGAGAGAATCAGAACTGCGGACGAGTCTTCGACGCTCCAGGAATGGTACACGGAACCGCAGTGATTATGGATCACTACTGGGCATGTGGATCCAAGGCGTACACGAGACTACTGAAAAACTGGGGCGGCATATGCACAATAGTGAACGTCCACGTTCCTGCACTAGTGATCCTGAAAAGTGACCTGAATATTGACAGTTTCCCGAAAGCAGATGCTCACCTGAGGAAAAGGAGATCAGTGGAACTGGCATCCAGAATGAAGAGAGAGAATTACTTTTCTGCCAAATCAGAAGAAGCATTTCATGCAATCCCGTATGAACACAGGCTTTTCAGCCTCACCTCATCAGTATTCACAACAATCTTCATGCCGAGAATCCAAGTTGGAGTAATTACCAAATGGTTGCAGATAACCAGATGGGAGTTATTGCAGACCATCAACACTACCATAAAGGGATTCAACGCTATTAAAGAAGAACTAAGAGCAATCCGATTGATGACCCTCCAGAACAGATATGTACTTGACATGATCACAGCGATGGATGGAGGTGTTTGCGCACAAATCGGAGAATCATGTTGCACATTTATACCTTCGCATGATGAAGAAAATGGAACCTTAACAGAAGCCATAAATATGCTGACAAACCTACAGAACCAGATGATAGATGAAACTGACGAAGTTGATGATGACAGCTGGTTTGGAACTCTATTCTCATGGGTCCCACAATGGATGGCAGACATATTCAAGTTTCTGGGAGCCCTGCTATTGATGATAGTTTTGTGTTATCAAAATAATCACCACACAGTGCCAGAAAACTGCGAAGAAAGCCATTGGGATGAAGATCATGATCAATGTCAAACCAGGATGGAAGCCCAGAGACCTGACTTATGAAGAAATAAGAGACTTTGTGAAGGCCAGTGAAATTTGCGCCAGAAGGAACGAAGTTTGTGTATCCCAGAAAACGAAGAAAGTATGAAGGAAAATGGATCTATTGCAGCCCAAATGGACAGTGCCAGTTTATGACCTAGAACAAAGACGAACATGTAAAAACAGCAGGAAGTTTGAAAGGAGTGATAAAAATATGGACTCCAAAGACACTTTCTTTTGCACCATCATGTACAAACCCAGAAGACGATGAACAAGATACAGAAGAACCAAATAAGATGAATCCGAAGGAGGAAGCAGAAGTGGTCGATGAACCGACCAGAGGGGGGAGTGTAGAGGAGGTCCCAGACACGGCCTGCACTCCAGCCCCCCATTTTGAGGTACCAGGAACATACTCACAGAGATATGTGACGTATAAGGAGCAACTAAACCAACAGAGAGCAGTGCTAGGGCTCTGCCCAGTGCCCATCAGAAGAGCAATACCTGTTGATGTACCTATAACCAGACTACTGTGGGCAGCACGGTACCCATTGAGACAACCGTACCAACAGCTGACACGGAATGAAGATTACTTACAAACTGTCCCTGAAGAGACCCAAAGGGCCCTAATAAAAGGCAAATGGTGACGACACAATGGCCCGGATAGACGTTCAAATGAACGAGACGACAAGCAAAGAATGACACGTAAAGACGAATTATAAGGAATAATGGTGTAATAGACTTAAAAGAAGAGACGATGTTGCAACACAAAGAACGTAACCATGAAAGAAGGTTGAAAATATGCAACTGGCTAAATGCCTGTAAAGAGGCTTGAAATGCAAGAAGCTAAGGAAAGGGTACTGCATGCAATGCTTAGTAAAAGGACAGTGCGGCAAGCGCCAACTATATATCGACCTCAAAAGCACATTATACAAGTGCGACTCCATTTTACAAGAGCAGAATTAAGCCCAGGCTGCAAGGAGCCAACCAGGCCGAGATTCATATTCCAGCTAAAGCCAGAAGGAAAGAGCAGAATCGAAACTGAGCACGAAGCAGCTCATGCCTAGGAATTCGAGGTCAGCTCCAGGAAGGGAGGAGAGCAGCAACTTCGAAGAAACTAAACTTAAGAGCATAGCAGCCAGCCAGTGAAGGTCGAGATAAGGAGGCCCAGGCAGGTCGCAAGGCTAAAGGAAGAATCAAATACACGAAAAGAAGGAAAATGAAGCAGATTCACAGTGAACTGACATGTGACCAGCCAGGCGTGAAGAGGTACCAACGTCTGATGTCACCCAGAACCTGAGGATGCCATAACTATTCCTGATAAGAAGCTACAGTTTCGAGGCCATCCTCACCCAACTAATTGACACATAGCCCTAAGGTACTGATTGATGGAAGGGAGGGAGGGTGAATCTTGGGCACTCCGCATCTGGGTGTCCATTCTGCATGCTGCTAATTAAAATGGAGATTTAGGTCTAGGGGTGTAACTTACCCAATCACAATGGACCAAATAATCTAGGGTCCTATAGCTAGTAGAACCAATGAGACGTCGTACTTGTAGTGACGTCTATCACGAGTGATGTAGAGGGATGGGCGTAGACGTCAACCCGATAAGAGTTATCCAATCCTCACACTCTGTTACCATATACAGATATAGCACCTATACTTAAGTTACCTTTTCCGACCAATAGAATTGCATGACAAACTTTGAGTTTTACAAGTCAAATGATGACGAATTTTGTCTATAAGAATTGCTGTTTGAATGAAGACTTTGGGAGTTGAAGCGAGACGGGCGATCGCATCACTGTTGATTTCCATTGTTTCCCCGTTTTTGTACTTGTCATTAAACAGACTTCCCTTTGCCAAACTACTGAGTTGTCCTTATTGATTGGTGTTGGAGTAAGAAAATCCTGCATCCCATCCTCCTCAAGGTGCAGCCATCTCGTCTTAAAGTACTAGAGGGCAAGCTCTGATCCCATGGGCCCGTCAGAGGTTGCTCCTCTCTCCTGTACAGAACAACTTGTTTTGAGGGGTTAATTTAGCTCACGCTTGATGGGAGCCAAAGATCATTAGCTCTGTTTTCTTGCTGTTAAGGCATAGCCAGTTGTGGTCCATCCATGATTCAATGTGGTTGTACACGTATGTAACTAAGTCGCTGTCCTCTGAGTAGTTTCCACTGAGTTCCAATACCAGCTGAGTGTCGTCGGTATAATTGGTGAAGAAGACCTTGATGTTGTCCAGGACTTCACAGAGTAGTCTTAGGTAAAGGTTAAACAGTAGGGGTGACATGCTGGCTCCCTGTGGGACTCCGCAAAGAATGTCAATTATGTAGGAGAATATATCACCCCAATGAACTTTGGATTTCCTATTGGCGAGAAAGGATATGAGGTATCCAATAGCGTCCTCTGAGCAATTTGCAACTTTTTCCAGCACGCTTTGGATAAGGCTGTGATCGAGGAGGTTGAACGCGGCACTCAGGTCAAGAAGTATAAGTAGCACAAGGATACAGTTTAATCAGTAGCATCAGGGCCTTCTGTGCCCAAGTCTGTTTGCTTATCAAAGTCTCTTCATTCAGAGGGCCGATGCGAAAACTAAACAATACGTTCTTTTCCTCTTTCATATTTCCACAAGTGCTCAATTTAGGTGATTCACTATTCACCCTGGAGACCCCTCAGCCGGGCTCGGATCCCTTTAACACAATGTTCATCACCTTGGATCCCCCTCATCTGGGCTCAGATCCTCTTAAGTGCAAGGGATCTGGGGATCAATGGGCTCTATTTTCTGTGTGATAGGAGTGCCTTAGGTTGCAGGTAATTGGAAGAACAGGAGTTTACCTATATTCAGTGCCCGTTCCAAGTTTAATAGATCAATGAATTTCCCATAACCACAATTATACAACTCTTTCTAGACCAGCTTCAAACCAGACCTGGAATTCATGGGGGTTGGCATTTGTTTGATAAATGGGGGGCCAAAAGACAACTCATTGGTTATGACCACATAGCGAGCTTTGCAATCCTCCCCATCTCCCTACACATTTCCCATAACACCATCAGCAATGGGTGTTCCATTACTTTTTTGGGGATACCTGAATGTGGAACACACAAACATTTCTCGACAGTAACAAAGTCAATTAGCTATATGGGATCCAAGAACGTTTACCATTCCATAGAAATCGGAGTGCCCATCTGATTTCTATAAAAAATCGTTTGGGGACGTTTACTGGGAGAACTGTAAATAAAAACAAAACCCTTGTCAAAACATTCTTTCAACTAAATTAAATGTCATCCCATACCATGGGAAAATTCTTTCATCTCTCCAAATCAAACATTTGGACTGCCATAATGGGGGAAAAGGGGTGAGTCAATCTGGAATAGAGAATGTAGGTCATTTCACAGCCACATCACCAGATTCAATTTAGAATCACACACCTGAAATGGGAAGTCGCTAACTAGCATCAGCTCTCGATTCCAATGGCAGTATTTGGGATTTGTCTGCATTCACCCGATATCAAGAGAGTCTGCCATAGTCTCGTAAATCCCCAGTCAGGGCTTCTAATTAATTTTTAGGTTATGTGAGGAAAAGGACATCATGGCAATTAATACTTATTTGTATTCTTCACTTCCCACCCTAGAAGCCCTTGTTCTCGAGCATTGCCTAATGATCTCAGCTAATGGTTCAATGACCAGGGCAAATAAAAGTGGGTATAGAAGACCCCCCCATCCTGTGCCCATATATGACATTCATTTCCGAATAGACTCCATTAGCTCCTACAGCCGTGTTCGATGCAGAGTATAATTCTCCAACCCATTGTACCCAATTAGGTCCAAATCCAAACTATTTCAGTGTGCCTATGAGGAAACACCAGTTGAGCCAGATCAAACGCCTTCTCTGCTTCTAAAGATGGTATAATCGGGTCAGCTGTCATATCTCCCCTGCCTAGATCTGGTTGATGCCCTTCCTAATGTTGTTCACGCCTTGCTGTCCAGACACAAACCCCTGGCCAGTATGTAGAAGAGAGGGAAGTATCCCCTGAAGCCTAGTGGCCAAAGCTCTGGTCAATATCTCTGCGTCAACTTTTAATTGGAAGATGGGCCTGTATGAGAAGCAACTCGAATTCGGATTCTAGTTCGGATTTGAATATGGGGTCCAGTAACAATGCCTCATTGCATTGCCGCTGTCCTATCCCCTTATCACCTTCTGGGAGGTCAAGCTTGACTTTCACCCTGTTATGATCTGACCAAATGACTGCTACAATCACCATTTTTCTCCTTGTATGAGACTTTGGGTACTTTTGACCAATATATGGTCTAGTCTAGAATTGCAGGAATGGACCTGAGAATAAAAAAGTAAGTGCTGTACCCTGTGGATTTGTCCATCTCAATGAGTTTATTAAGTCACATTGTTGAAGGAGGGATTCCATCACAGTGACTACCTCTGAATTATCTGTGATAGACTGTGGTCTCCCAGTTAGTCTATTCTTGGATGGATGCAATAGAAAATTAAAATCTCCACCCAGTATGAGGAGACCCTCTACCCATGCCTGCATGTCCTACATCCCTAAATATTTTTTCAATTTATTATTGATACAGTTGAATAAACATCAATTTGTATAACTCTTCATCTCAATACTAACATTAATATCGCAAAATAAAATTTCTGTTATTAAAACATGAAATACATATTGATTTGCAATTAACATAATATCATAAAACATGAGACTGCTAATTCAGAACCCCATATGTGCTCAGATTTCATCAATTGACAAATCATGTTCTACATTACCGTCATCTTTTGGCTGAAAAAATGTCGTGCCACGTTGTATCCATATCCAAAATCTTGAATTGAGTGAAATATTCCTTCAAATAATATACTCTTTTACTGCTTAGTAGAGGACATTCCATTAGTAAATGTTTCACAGACTCAGGTTGATATGCTAACTTGCAAAAACGACTGTCTCCTCTGTTTTTGGTATACTTTTTCTTCTGGCTAATAAATCATTGGTTGGCCAAAAGGTTTAATCTAAAGCGTAGAAGAGCATTTCTATAAAATGGAGAATGATATTTCATCAAGTAAGTCTCTGGCATATGGTACCTTTTCGATCAAATGGATTAACTTGAAAATCAACATAGGTTAGGCAAGCTTGGCGCGTCTTGATCCAATCCTGCTGAAGCAGCTTTTCCTTGGCTTGAAAGGGTGTTAGATATTAGTAAGGCAGCCGAGATGCCAGCTGTTGTTAGTGCCTTATTTAATTCCATCTTCCAAGTAGAATAAATGCGTGTGAAAAGGTTTGAATATACAATGACAGGATTTGTAACAAGGTGTTAGCAGTAGACATGATTATGCATTTTCTGTAAAGCATGCACATTTTCCATAGGTACATGCTATGTAATAACAACCCAAGCTCATGCCTTATCCTGGGAATGGGGACACCATTTGGTAATGACTCGTCTCCAAAATGACGCTTCTAACTTTATCCAAAAGGCTTAATTTTTCCAAGATTTCATCTCAGCACCATAGAGTATTATAGGCACTGCCTTTTGGGTGTAAAAAGTGAGTAAGGGGGCACAGGATAATGTGCCATACTTGGCCTGGATGATCCGAGCCTGTGATATTGCTGTCACCGCTTTCGATTTAATCTCCAGCACATATGGAAGGTCACCCACATGATCATTGGTGTTGACTCCTAGATATTGATAGTGATGGATCGTTTCTACTGCTATGTTGTTCAGTTGCCATTTGTAGGTGGCTCGATCATTTTGTCTTTTGCCATAGAGTAACACTTTAGTTTTATCAAGATTAATGACTAGCTGATTTTGGTTGGCATATTCGCTCCGAGCCTGCAGCAGGCTTTGTAATCCCTTCAGGGTTTCGGACAATAGTACCATGTCATCTGCATAGAAACGCCATGTGATTACATGATTTCCCAATTTTGGTGAGTCAGATTTGATATTCGCAAATGCTTCCTTTATATCAGCAATGAAAAAATTAAACAGAGCTGAGGCTTACACGCAACCTTGCTTTAGACCTCTAAAAGTTGAAATTGGGGAGGAAAGTTCTCCTCTGGATGTCAGTCGAATTTGAATAGTTGTATGGTCGTGTAGAAGTGCAATCAGGGAGCTAATAGTCCCAGGGCATTTGGCTCTGTGTAACATCTCCATTAAAAAGGTTCTTGAAGGGGGCGTGGCATGGAGCGCCGCGGATGAGGCTGCTCCATTGATGGCCTCCGTTGGGGTCCGCGACTCAGACTGATCTTTCGCCGGTTCCCGCTATGCTGTAACGGCCTCCTGGCAGGGATCTGAAGCGAAACGTCTCCTGCGCCCGTGGCTACATTCCTGGCCCTTAATGCAGCAGAGTGGCTGAAAAACGCGGCGTTGGAACTTCTCCACGGTGTTCCCCGCCGTGATTCAAGATGGCGGCCGCGACTAGGGCCCTTCGCTGCCACGGCCCGCTGGCGCTCTTCTGCCTGATGCAGGGAGGGGCAGTTTGGCTCCAAACTGTAACAGCACTCCTGTAGTACCTGCCGCCTCCCCCATCCCTCATCTGCACAGGGTCTTCGATTGAGACGGCCGGGTCCGGCGACCGCCATTCCAACGCCGAGAGCTACAGCGCTGCATCCTCCCCCCTCGCCTGGGCCTGGTAACGCTGGGCCTCCCCCGCAAGACGAGCTCCGGCGGACCCGCCGCTTAGCATCCGGCGCCCTAAGCCAGTGGTGCCTGCAACCACCACCTCCAGCGCGGTCAGCGCTCTACTTTCCAGGCGGGCGCCGATGGCCCCACTAAGCATCCCAAGCTCCGGCGGACCCGCCGCCCAGCAGCTGGCACCCTGAGGAACCGACGTGACTACAGCCACAGGGAGCCCTCTGAGGGGAGGACCCCCCCTGCCACTATCTTCAGCGGGATGGACGCGCCACTCCCCAGGTGAGCGCCTCTGGCCCCATTGAGTGAGGTGGCCCCTGAGCCTCCCCACTTGCATCCACGACTGGCTTCCCCCGGGGGCTTGCCCGGAGGCCCGCCGCCATCCCTGAGGCCTACCGGATCGCGCTCCCCCACCTCCTACTGATCGTGGTCCGCTTCCACTGCGGTGGTCCTGGTGCTCCTGCAGCTTCCTGGGGCGCCCCTCCCCACCATCGCCACGCACGGCGGAGCGGAACCACCTCCACCCCATTGCTTTGGATCCGGGCCTCTCACCTTGTGTGGCTTCTCATTACAACACGATTACTTTCCCGTGAAGGCACTCCTGCCCCTCCTCCCTGAGAAATCTCCTGGGGCGCCCCGGCCCACTCCATTCCTATCGCCACCTTAGGCTCCTGTGGCCCCTGGCAGCGAGCATATTCTCCCCCCCCCTTAAGCCATGACCAAGGTGGTGAAATCATCGAGGGGCACCGACATTGCCACCATGCTGCAGGCCCCGGAGAAGGGGAAGAAAACCGACCCCCCGAACCTAACTCCCCAGAGGGCCTCCGATGTGAAGGGCACGCTGGCCACCAAGGAAGACCTCCAAGTCTTTATGTCTGACATTAAAGCGAAATTCCAGAACTGCATGACAGAACTCACAGCCAAGCTGGAACAAACCGAACAGCGGATTGACAACGTTGAACATCGAATAGTGGAGGTTGAGGAACTGGCGGTGGACCATTCTAACTCGATGAAGGGGATGCAACGTAATATCCAAGCATTAATGGATAAAACTGAAATCCTCGAATTTAAGCAAGAGGATATGGAAAACCGCTCTCGACGCAATAACTTACGGATCCGAGGGGTCCCCTCATCAATCCCAGACAAGGAACTTCCTGAATATGTCAGCACCCTCTTTCAATCTTTACTGCCGGACTTGGATGAAACGCAACTCCTTCTTGACCGCACCCACCGAATGCGCCCCCGGCGGGGATCTGACACAGACTCTCCCCCAGATGTCATCACGAGAGTCCACTTCTTCACCACTAAGGAGGCTATCGCTGCGATAGGCCGCACAAAGGACGAGCTCTCCTTCCAGGGATCCCCACTTCAAATCTTCCAAGACCTATCGCCCCTAAGCCTTCAAAAACGCAGAATGCTCCGTCCTCTCACCCTTTTTCTCCGAGACCAGCAGGCGCGTTACAGATGGCTGTTTCCTACGGTGCTACAATTTTCATATAAAGGCACTCCTCGCACCATCAGTCACCTCGAGGATGCGGCTTCCATTCTACGACCGGGCTCTCCCGAGAGCGCGGGGCCCTCCCTTCCATCTCGGTCGGACCCAGCCCTGGAGCCTGGCTCCCCCAAGCAGAAACGGACCCCCTGGCCATGAGTGCAGAGATCTCGCAAACCCAGATGATGGCCCACGCTTCCCCTAAGGATCGAGCGGCACCGAGACTAGAGATATGCTCTTAAGCACGCCGCGGACCCCATGCAGCCTATACCCTCCTCCAAGGTGGATGTCATTGTATTACCCTTGGAGAAAGCTTCAACCATGTTGCCCAGGTCGCCGTTGCCGGCCTGGGATGTCCGGGGGACCCGCCGACAGTTATCAATCGGCCCCCCGGCCACAGTTAGGTCCTCCCGTTTGAGGCCGAAGTTGGAAGTTTGGATCTCCCGTTGGAGACTATTGTTAAAACCATCAGCCACAGGAGCTCTAACTCTGCTGACACATCGCAGCTATCGCTAACCTAGACCCCTCCCAATCCGCCCCCCCGCGGCAAAGGTCCTCGGACAGCCAGCCCCCACACCAGAAACTGAAACTCACCACTCTGAATGTTAGGGGCCTAAACTCCCCCCAGAAGAGGAAATCTATCCTACACAGGCTGCAATCCGACGGAACCTCAATCGCTTTCCTTCAGGAAACACACTTCATTCCAGCAGACTTTTCCCGCCTCCGAAGCAGATTCTTCCCCACGCAATTTTTAGCGTCCAATGGCACCAAAAAGGGTGGCACCGCTATCCTTCTGACTGCGGGCTTGAACCCCCAGGTCCTCGACGTTCTGCGCTGCCGAGAGGGTCGCTTTGTGGCTGTCAAATGCATCATTATGGGCCAACTCTACACTCTCGTTTCAGCATACACCCCGAATGAGTTCCAAGAAGGATTTTACCAGAACCTGGAAGAGATCCTCCTTCCGTTCACTGAGGGACAACTTGTCATCGGGGGCGATTTCAACGGGGCCCCGGACCCCCTTAAAGACAGATCTCACCCCCCCACCACCAGGGACCAGAAGCTAGCCCTGGCCCTGCTTCACTTGGTCCGCACGCTTGATGTCGTTGACACCTGGAGAGTGTTATACCCGGAGGAGAAGGACTTCACCTTTTACTCATATGTACATCGCACTTTCTCCAGAATTGACTTCCTGTTGGCCTCACCCCGGATCCTGACCTTCACGGATGATGTCACGATCGGCCCCCGGATCCTCTCAGACCATGCCCCAGTCTTGCTCGCCCTCCGAGTCCACGACCCGGATCCCCCTCCACGTCGCCAATGGACCTTGTATGACCCTATCCTAGGGGACATGACGGTGAGAGATGCGATCGCCAGGACAATCAAAAACTTCTTTACAGAGAACCGTAACGAGGACACGTCCCCCGCCAACACTTGGGACACTAAGAAGGCGGTGCTCAGAGGGGAACTGATCGCCCAAGGCGCCACGTTTCACAAACAGAAGAAGGCGACCCGGGATGCCCTGGAGGCCGAGGTTTGTGCAGCTGAAGCGGTCCACAAGCAGAAGGGCTGGTCCCCGAAATCCTACAAAGCCTTGCAAATGGCGAGGAAGAGGCTGGAGGCCCTCCACGCCGACACCACTGTGAACCTGCTCGCTAGGACCAAACAATGGTACTATGTCCACAATAATAAAGCCAACAAGCTCCTGGTCAGCAAGCTAGCTAGGGAGAAGACTCGGAAATCCATCCTGGGCCTTCGCGACCCACAGGGGTCGGTGCACTATGCAGACCAAGAGAAATTCCGGCTAGCCGCGGCCCATCAATCCGAGATTATGACAGCGGTCCCGAGGGACTTGGAAGCGCAGCGCGCATACATCCGTAAGGCGGCCCTTCCATGCCTGACCCCGGAGGTTAGCCAGGAGCTGGAAATGCCTATCACGGAGGAGGAGGTGGAAGAGGCTATAAAGAGTTTGAAACCAAGGGCCCCCGGCCCGGACGGCTTCACCACCCGGTTTTATAAACTCTTTCGTCCCCAACTGGTGGCTCCCTTGGCTCGCCTCTTCAATTCATTTGCGACTACCGGAACGATCACTCCGTCCATGCACGAATCCATCACCGTTCTCGCTTTAAAGCCCGGAAAGGACCCCCTTGAGAACAGCTCGTACAGACCAATTTCCCTGCTCAATTTGGACGCTAATATTTATTTAAAGATCTTGGCTAACCGCCTGGCTCCGGTCCTTCCGAACATCATAGACCCGGACCAAACCGGCTTCATCAACTACCGGTCCACGAAAGATAACATTCGCAGAGCTCTGAACCTCATAGAGGTGACCACAAGACATTCCCAGCAGCTGGCCTTACTTGCCCTGGACGCGACCAAGGCCTTCGACAAGGTGGACTGGTCATTTCTTACCCTTACTCTCGAAGCCTTCAGCTTTGGCCCAATCTTCAGGAAAATGGTCCTGGCAAATTATCAAGCTCCCAAAACCAGGCTCAGGGTTAACGGCCGCCTGTCGGACCCTATCCTTCCTACCTGCGGAACGAGGCAGGGATGTCCCCTGTCCCCCCTGCTTTTCGCCCTGGTCATGGAACCGTTGGCCCAACGGGTGCGGACAAACCAGCTGATAAGCGGCCCGAAGATAGGCGCCACCCAGCACAAGATCGCCCTCTATGCGGATGACGTCTTGCTAACCGTCACAAACATCCAATCCTCCCTGAGGGCAGCTCTGGGGGAGTTCCGTAGCTTCGACGAGGTAGCGGGATTCGCCATCAACTTCTCTAAATCAATAGCCCTCGGTGTGGGCCTGAGCCCGGACGAAAGGGTCGCCCTGGAGAAGCAAAGCCCGTTCCAATGGAGCACCCAAGCAATCCCATACCTGGGGGTCCAGATCCCAGCACAACCAACAAAAGTCTAGCAGGCCAACTTCCCCCCGCTCTTCGAGGAATTGGAGAAGGACCTCATGCGCTGGCGGTCGCAGGAAATCTCCCTGCTGGGCCGTATAACAACTTGCAAAATGAACCTCCTTCCCCGCTTCCTATATGCCTGTGCTTTCCTTCCCGTCTCAATCCCCTTTCCTCACATCATGAAGCTTCAACGGAAATTGATTGACTTTATATGGAAGAGCAAGAAAGCGAGGATTCCCCGGAAAACGATGATGGCCAGCGCTAGACTGGGAGGGCTGGGGGTCCCGGACCTCCGCAAGTATCATATCGCAGCGCAGCTGGCCCATCTCCAGGCATGGGGACTGGCCTCAGGTCACCCAAAGTGGGTGGACATCGAACAATCTCGCCTACCCCTGCCCCTTCGCTTCCTCCCGTTCCTTCCTAACGCCTTGCGTCGAAGTTGGCCAGATGTGCTGATGGCCACGAAAAACTCGTTAAAGGCATGGGAGTGGGCCCGCAGATACAGAGGGATCCCAAGCGACCTGAGCGCGCTCTCCCCGATCTTCCACAACCCGGCCTTCTCCCCGGGAGCTCGTCCAGCAAACTTCAGAAACTGGGTTGCAGGAGGCCTTGAAACGCTGGGACAGCTCTTCGCAGGAGACTGCCCCCTTGACTTCAAACAATGCAAGTCCTCCTTTCAGCTAGCAGAGACGGACAGGTTCTCCTATGCCCAACTAAGACACTGGTGCTCCAACCCCCAGACCCGGATGGCAGCAACTCGGCCTCTTACTCCCTTGGAACTCACAGCGGCGGACCTGCCTGCCCGAGGGAAGATTTCTGCCCTCTACAAGCTACTGCTGGATGACCCCCTCCTCTCTAGACACTCCTACATGTCCCTGTGGGAGACGGACCTGGGTCACGCTATAGAGGACCAATCCTGGGTGGACATCTGGACCAGGACGCGCACGGCATCCCGCTGCATCACCAACCGGGAATGCGCCCACAAACTGCTTTTGCGATGGTACTACCCCCCCTTACGTCTTCACCACTTCCAACAAGCCCTGGACACCCACTGCTGGCGTTTATGCGGCCACTCGGGATCCTACTTCCACATGTGGTGGACCTGCCCTAAGGTAAAGGAGTTTTGGACCCAATGCCTCGTCACTATAAAAGACATCACCCAAGTAACCATTCCGCTAACCCCCGAACAGGTCCTCCTTGGGATCCGCACCCGGACGCTTACCCGAGAACGGGGAGGAGGGCCACGCTGACCACTCAACTCTTGCTGGCGCACCTGGAAAACTGCGGAAGGCCCCCTCATGACCCTATGGTGGATCAAACTCTGGGACATCTTAAAAGCTGAAAAGGTCATGGCAGCTAAGGCGGGCAGACTCTATCGTTTCTTGGACGTCTGGGGCCCGGTCCTAGACTATGACCAGAAATATCCGGCGCTTACTTCTAAGCCGCGCCTGATCGCGAACGCTCTCCATTCTATGGGGGACAGCTTGCCGCCTGGCGAGACGGAATGAGGCCCGGGAACAATGCCTTCTGCAGGCGTAGGGGTTGGGGGGAAGAGGGTATTTCAAATGTCATATGTTGTCTGTAACAAATGTAAGTTTATCATGCTTGCTCCTGTGCGCTGTTAATAAATAAACAAGTTAAAAAAAAAAAATAAGGTTCTTGAAACTGAATCAAATGCTCATCTGAAGTCCATAAAGGCCATGTATAGTTGTTGTTTTGTTGTCTTGCAGTGAGCCTTGATTGCATTGATTGTCATTAAGTTAATGGAAAGTCCCATCCCACTTTCAAAGCCTGTTTGAAAGGGATCTCTGTGTTGGAACTCAGCGGTCCATTTATTGAAGTCTTGTCTTGCTGAAGTCTAGCGAAGATTTGCCTGGTGCATATACCCAGGCAATAGGCCTCTAATTAGAGGGGGAGCCCTTTTTAAAGATGCGTACTAGTATAGAATGTTGCCAAGAGACCGGGATGACTTTGATTTCTAAGCTATAACTAAAGATCGTAAACAAGATTTTTGCCCAGGTCTGTGGATGTTGCTTGAGCATGACATTATGTAGGCTGCCTGGTCCCGGGGCCCTAGAAGAACTTGATTTTTTATAAAGAACATAATGTCTTCTTCATCAAAATCAAGACCCCATTTTTCAGTGGGAAGCCTGGCCAGAAAAGGGTTACTGTTCGGTGGGACAGCATATAAGTTGGAGAAATATTTCTGCCATATATGTTCAGACACTGAATTAATTAAGAATGGGTCAAATGTATGGCTCCGTCTAACAGTGTCCATATCTGTGCGGTATTCTTTGCTTTCAAAGCATTTAACATAGATTCCCCATTATGTTGCAACTTTGATGATTTGTGAGCTTTTGTCCAGTTTTTACACTGGGTTTTCATCCGCTTGAGTGCAGATGGTCGAGATAAGATTGTTAATGAGGCGAAAATGAAATTTCACCTGAAATGCAAAAAGATAGATCACCAGTAGCGTTGGAGGTGCTGCGCAGCTAAGCAGCACTTCCAGAGCACTTCGCAGATGCGCGTGCCCGGTGCTTATGTGGAGTTCTGGGTAAAGTGGGTGGGCCAAAGTGTTCCACAATGCGTTAAGCAATTTTAAGCCTCTAAAACAAAAACAAACATTGCAATATTAGCACAAATGGTGATGGGATCTCAAAAGGGGCCTGTAAAGAGTCACTGGTGGAGTCTAATAGATATTCCAGTGTACCAAACAAGTATAGTCGAGTACAGGTAAGGGATTCCAGCAGCGAAGCAGCACTTCAGAGCGCTTCCCAGATGCGCGCGCCTGCTGCTTTTTTGGAGTTCTGGGTAAAGCTGGTGGGGCCAAAGTGTTCCACAATGCGTTAAGCAATTTTATGCCTCACCCAAGTATAGTAGACCACCTCCTTGTTCACTATGTCTAGATTGATCTTCTAAGATAACAACAACTCAAGGTCAGCTAGATGCCATTAACTATCCCTTTTAGGTGCAGGAGCCTTCCTTCTAGCAGTCTTATGACTTTGGTGTCTTCTATCTTCTATTTCCTCGAGACCAGTATTCGTACCCCACTTTTGTAGCATTCTGTGTGCAGAAAATTTGACATACAGTCGTCCACTTAAAATCCCTATCCTCTGCTTTTTGTAATGTGTATCCTGGATCATCAGAATGTCCCGATTTCCCCCATTCTAAATTCCCTACCCGATAATGAGCCTTTATATGGTGGGTTCAGTGCTTTTACATTGAGTGTAGCTATCCCCCATCGCCTATCGCTCTGTCTCTCCTTCATCATTGATCCTCACATCAACTACATAATGTCTTGCCTCTACCTTCTCAACCAGCATTTTCCAACCGATTGGCTTTGCCGTCGATAACCCTGTGCAGGGCAAACATCAAGACCGCCCCCCCTTGAAAACAGTGCCACGAACAGGGGGGCAAAAATATGTCTCTTAATCGCCTCCTTTCAGTTTAGTGACATCCCAGTTACCCCCCCCACCAGTTTATAAAGAAAAACATCTGAATCCTTCAGAGACACCCCATTAAAAATGGGTCACCAGCATTCTCGCTCCCTCTCTTCCCCACTCTCTTTTTGAGTCTCAGTCTTAGGGCCTCATTACGACCCAGGCGGAGGACCATGGTGCTATTAGCACCATGGTCCATGCCGGTGTCCGCCATGGCGGAATGGGGAATTACCACCCCATTCCAAGGTTGGCGGGCGGTAATTCCCCATGCCGCCATGGCCCTTCCCCATTCCCATTTTTGCCCCATAGGGCTCAATGGGAATGGGGAAGGTGCCAAGTACGGTGCCGCAAATTGCGGCACCGTACTTAGCACCAAGGTCCCTTTGCGGGTCCCTACTTTAACAGCTGGTAAAACCAGCCGTTAAGGTCGGGTCCCGCAAAGGCACCTCGTAATTAGGCGCTAATAGGTTAACGGCACCGCAGCCTTTTACGGCGCCGTTAACCCATTAGCGCCTGGGTCATAATGAGGCCCTAAGTCTCCAGATCCCCTCCAACTTTCCCCCTTTCACATGAACGACTACCCTTTGCCATTTCTTTTATGTGGTGGGTTGTTGTAATCTTTGAAATTTTATGGAGCTCAAGATTTTTACCCTTTCTCCCTTGTTAAGCTCTTTATGTTTTGGTGAGCTCATTAGAAGTCCTTTGTCGCCTTTCTGGGTGTCTTAATTTCATAACAGTTCTCGTGTGTACTGGCATATGGCCTCCTCTTGCAAAAGTTGATAGGACTTTCACAGAACTCGAAGACCAAAGCAAAGGGGAAGGCCTTTCTATATTTAATCTCTCTTTGCCGCAACCATTCAATACGCATCCGGCATTCTCTCCTCTTTACTAGTGTGAGCATTCACAGGTCTTGAGGGAATTGTAATGTGGCACATTTATGTTCTATGGACTTTATTTCTCTAACTTTTCTAAGGCTAAGCACCTTATCTCAGAAGCTATGACATTGAATTACTACGGTTGTGGGACATTTGCCGCTCAATGTGTTCTTTCCAACTGGAAATCTAAAAGGGATTCACCTTTAAAGAGCATCCTCACAATCTCTTTCACCCCCATCTCAAAAGATCCCCGAGATTCACTGTCCATCTTCGTTATCATGAAAAAGCAGAGGTTGCACTTTCTTTCCCTATTTTTAATGTTATCAATCTTTGCCTCTAGTGATCTTGTGAAATGTGTCATCTCTTCAAATTGTGTTTCATATTTCCTCGCGGTTGTCAGAGACGGATCGTGGAAAGTGAGCAATCGTCTATACCAGACGAGAAGTAGAGTTATTGTTGTGCGCAGACAAAGTGTGTTTCCATTAATAGTCATTTTTAACTCCTGCATTTCACATTCCTATGCCAGATATATTATATGTCAGCGCTGCTTCACAGCTTCTTCCCGGAGGTCTCGGATGCATGTGAGACATGTGCCTATGCTCCAGCCCCCTTTCTGCACCTGGCCAGGGAATGCAATGTAGTGGTGGCTTTTTGGTCCGGGGTCTTCCAGAAAATAAGTGAGATAGTCGGTGAGCCAGTTGAGATTTCTCCTATGGTTGCCCTTCTAGGCCACATGAAAGATGTTCTGGGATTTATTGTTACGCTCACCTGGTATCCACACGGACGCCACCCAGCCGGGTTACTC
Source organism: Ambystoma mexicanum (assembly GCF_040938575.1). Classification (NCBI taxonomy): domain Eukaryota; kingdom Metazoa; phylum Chordata; class Amphibia; order Caudata; family Ambystomatidae; genus Ambystoma; species Ambystoma mexicanum. The sequence goes on along the minus strand of NC_090932.1, from coordinate 1,502,162,277 downwards.
GCTGGTATGCTTCTCAGCTTTGCCCTGATGTGGTCTGCGGGGAAGGTTCTGCCTGAAAATACAGGACTGTGTTCAAGACTGACCAACTGGGGTAACTATCCTCCCTCCATCCCCGTATGATTTCAGTCCCTCTGGCACCCTCTCCTCACCTTGTGGTAGAATTAGGCGTGCTCTCCATCCTGCCTTCTTTGCAGGGGCGCGTTGTCTTTCATGGGCTAGTGCGGTCCGGTTACTTCACTGACGCCGTCCCGTTTGATATTGTTCAGGTAGGTCTTATCGCTGTTCTTTAGTTTTGTTGCTATCCTGCATGCCTTTCTTTGTTTAAAATGTCTTTTTTTTCTCCCTTAGGTATGCGGAGCTGTAGCGTGGCAAACTGGCTATGGTTGAGCCCCGCTGGTAAACAATGGTGCATTTAGAGCGCTATGATGCGGTAAGTAAGCGCTATGCGCAGCGCTGCGAAGTCTTGCCTTTGCTAACCTGTGTTTTCCTTCCTTGTAGGTCGCGGTGTTCTTCAGCGCGAGTGGAATGTCCAGTATGGTGCCAGCCGAGAGGCGACCAGCCAGGTAAGCCTTTTGAGCAGTTCGTAATTTGTAAATGTCTCTACAGCTTTCTTTAATGTTGCCTCTATCTTCCTCTTTCAGGTCGTTCTGTCCGGGAGGCGTGCAGATTCAAGGAAGCTGTTCTCAGTAGCTGTGAGTGTTTAAAGATGAAGACTGCAGGTAAGATGCTGCTGCTAATGATGTTCCTTTTGTCTCCTTGCAGGTTCTGCTTCTCCGAGGTTCGAGGGAATAGCTGGACACGGTGAGCGTCACGTTGCAAGCTGCAAAGTAAAGCGAAGCGTGTTGTCCTGCTCGGGTGTGGTTTAAATAGCCCCAACAAAATAGTCCAGGTAAAGTAGTCCCTAGGCTACCACACCCAAAACACTAGACCGCATAGCTTGGTTCTTAGGAACCAAGCTATGTGGATGCCTCCATGTTGGCTGACTACACAATAAAGTAGTTCCCAAGCACATTGTTTTTCATGGTCTATGAGCCTGGCGCCATAGGCACCAGGATTGGCCCCATGAGGGCTTTTGAAGAGGATGCCAGGCTCTAGAGGCCCGAGTCCTGACTCCACCTGGCCAATGGGTTTGCCAGAGGGGGTTTTGGGCGAGGGTCGTGACATTTATAAGATGGTTGGTGGGTTTACTGTTGGTATTGGTCAAGCATTACATTGCAAAGGTTTGGGGGAGGAACTCTCCATCATCCATTCAAACCTGGAAGCGGGACATTCCATACTACTATGGCATGGAGGAGGAGTATACGAGCATGGGGCCAGTCTCAGCCCAACCCAGGGGTATATGGGGCCCTTACCAGAATTACTTACTAAATATACCCCTGATGACACCCACTGGTCAGGAACCCAACAATGGTTTCCCTGACGGGGCTCTGTGAGGGAACTCAGTTGGAAGGAGCTGCAAGGTTTTGGAACTGTGCTGGGATGGCCTGCCTATATGCATGCATGCATGTGACCATATTGGTTGGGGGCTGTCTCTTAACCCTTTATCTCCCTGAATAGGGAGCGTAATCTGTCCTTTTTGCTGAAGTACTGATTGTATGATGTTGATGGACTGCCAATGCTGTGTTTACTTTGAAATAGTAAAAAAGAGTTTTAAAAAAAGTAGTCTACACATGTTCTCTGGAAGTTGCAGAGACATATTCTTAGAAGTCCACATACGCGTGTTCAGAGCAGAGTTGGGCGAGTTATATTATGCTGACCATTGTCATTATGTAAATGACCTCCACATAATCAAAAACCCCACACATATACAGCGGAACCAAACAGAATAGACGTTGGTTTTTAAATATTGTTTGTTCAAGGAACATTTCTCAGATGCTGGCCAGCCTGAAAGTGAATGTTTTGTGCAAGTCAATAGAGAGATTCATACAGGCAGGGAAAATTCGTTGGATTGACCATTCTATTTGAGCCTATAACATTGGAATGATTTGAAGTTAATTGAATTCTTTTAAATGCATTTCAAATTTTGAGGGAACAAACATTTCTTTCATATTTAAGTTCTGTGCGGGTGGCGGAGAGTTGGTTATTTTGTAAGGCTTCCAGCTTATCTTATGCCTTGTCCATTCTATTCCTAAATTCCATGGTAGATGCTTTCATTTCATCTAGTAGTTCTTTAATATCCTGTTTGGTGGCCATTTCTGCTAACTCGTCTGGTGAGTTATGGCTGGTCTCTCCTTGAGATTGCATTGATAGATGTTGGATTGTTGGTTCTTGGGGGTTGAGCAAAACCTTGCAATTTAACCTTCCACCCACTTTGATGTGCCAGTCCTGGCATACAGCTCAACTGTCTCCTATGGTATTTTCCGCTGATCTGCCTTCCTTTCCAGGAAATGATTTCCTCAAAATCCTGGTTCCATTTTCCGCTCTCTCTCTTGAGACCTACTTCTTCTTATTCCAGTCCGAGGTACTTGCAAGGTACGCTGAAATCACTGACCAGGTCTCAATGCCTCCATTTAACATAGCTATGGGGTGTGGCCTCACGATAAGCCTTTTACAACTTCTGCTTCTATTTACAAAATGAGCAGTAGGAGGGATCTAGACCACCCCCTACTCCCTTATCTTCCCCCTATGCAGTCAGAGCCCTGTGCCCTTCTACCTGCCCCACTTGCTTTTGTGTTTCATGCTTCAGTTCACCATGCTTCAGCCTCCTCTCATAGGGCCCATTAGGCAGAACCTCCTCACCTCGCTCCCTCATCTGGAATACGAGTGCCCAACAGCTTCTGTCCCGCGATTGCCTTCTTACTGCTCCCTCCTGCAGTGGGTCTTTATTCTGGCACCACCTGCGGTAGAATTACCATTGTGTGCTGCCGCTCGCCTCTCTAACTCTCTCTGCTTCATTCCTGATTGGAGTGGATCTCTGCTGCCAACTCTGACCACTGGCAGCTGTGCTAAAGCTTGCTGTCATTACACCAGTTTGCTTTTTGAAGGGGTCGGGCCTCCCACCACATTGTCTGCCTCTTTCCACACTCACCTGATCTCCTCTAATTTGACCACTCCATTCAGCTTCAGAGGGGATGCGTCCTTCACCTGGGCCAGTGGGTAGCACTAACTTGAGCCGAAACGGTGGAATACCTTTTTTGGCGGAGAGAGGGAACAGAACTCCTCTACTGCGCATCCATCTGTCATGCACCCCCACTGCCAAGTTGCTGTGAGGAAATTGTAGTTGATTCTGTATACCCCTGCGACAGCCTCAACAACGTATACTGAATTCGACAATAGGAAAATGTGAATAAGAGCTGATTTTCTGGATGTATTTGGATAGAAAAGAAAGCAGAACCCAGATCTACCAGAGTAAAAATGTGAAGCAGTTGGTGATATGCAGGATAAAATACTAGCTGGACTGGACTAGCTGGACTGGATACCACTGGTAAATCAGGAATAACTACCGAATAGACATCTCTTAGATCTTGGGACAAATCTATTAATTCTTCTCTATGGCTTCTTGACTGGCAGACTCTGGGCGTTACAGGGACCAGATGTAAGTACTATTATAATTGCTTCAATATGGACTCTATCACTGGTGCTATGCCCACTTCTGCTGTAGGCCATAAAGGGTACTGTGGAATCTGTGGCAATGCTCTAGATGTGTCTATCCTAATCTTAACAAAGTTGGCAGTCCAAATACAACCTACGTCCTTATCGTGCATTAACCCCAGTGATTTAGGAACTGTACTAATCAGATCCTGCAGATCTGGAGACCACTCATTGTCTGAGCATAGTCCTGCTTTCTCTTAATGAACATATAACGTGGCTGAGGCTGCTTCCACATTAGGCTGGGAACACTGAGAACCACTCAGTCTGGAATGCAGTAGATTGTGAAGTTCAATTTACACAACCAATTTCTTTCTGACAGGTTAACGGGTGCTAAAGGACCAGGGAGGACAGTATGTGTGTCAGTGATTGGCCCTAGAGTAATAGATACTTGTTCAGGAATGGGGTGTGGAAAGGGGGCGTTGGAAATACACACTGCCTTTACTATTTCAGGGGATTAAGGGATGTCTGAAAAGCAGTTTGACCAAATAGCTGACCGACTGGCTTCTTTGTCAATTGACCAAGAAATGTCTCGCCCATCAACCTTACACTGCACATATGGTGTGCGTCCTGATCTACGGGTATCAAGGGGTACATAGTGACGTCATCGCTCAAGCTGTTTCAGTATTGTTCTTATTGGTCTGGTGTGTTTTAGTTTGTATGAAATTCAGTCAGTGTTGGCGAAGATGGCCATTGCAAGAGTGGGAGGAGGAGGATTATGCTGAGGTCTATACAGGCAATCCATCTTCCTGCCCTCCCCACGCTGTTCAAGAGGGTTTACGTGTGTTGCTCCCCTTCCCCTAACTCTCTCTAAACCTCCAAACCAGCCCCTGAATACATCCCTACCTGCTGGGGGTGGGGAGGGGGTCCCGGTCCTTTTGTAGATTATGTAACTGTGGTCCCATGAGCCTATTGCCAATATTATCTTTCTCTGTTTTTGGCAGCTACACAGTGATTTGTAACCGTCACTAATTCTGATAAGGGCTTTTTCTGCTACCCTATGCAAATGATTTTCAACTGAGCTTGGAGCTTAGGTTGTAGGCTGGAAACAAAGGAGTTAGCTATTGCCTCCTGAACCATCTGCTTTTGTGAGCACTACCTTCAGTCAGTCTCAATAATCGACTGGGTATTCCTCCTTATTTTGTCGACAGTTACTAATCTTACCACAATTTGTCTTTCTGGGACACTCCTTGGGAATAGCAGCTATGATTCGTTTTCAAGCCTGGTCTGGTAGATTTTCTATCCCAGGATCTGCCATTGGCCTTGCAAAGTAAGTCTGTCTAATCTCCAGAAACATAATAATCTTCATGAGCTGGTTCATGTCAGCCCAGGAAGGATTGTAACATTTTATGACCATTTGGAGCTCCTTGATGACACTTTGAGGCTCCTCTCAGGAATTAGGGAAGTCCATAGTCAGGTTTCTCAAATCAACTGGAGTACACAGTCTGTGGATCATTACAAATTGGTTGTCATCTCCATCCCCCATCCACAAGCCCAGGGACTGGCCTGTCAGGTGCCAGGAATGTCACCCCTCCGTAGGCAGAAATGGAGCAAAAAGGGAAGCAACAAGTCTCTGTGCAAAGCCCGGGCCAATAGCCCCTCCCGAAACTAAGGACAATGGTACATGAGTGCTCAGAGCTGGTTGGGGCTGCGGAGTAGAGGTTGGGATGACCACTTGAGCCTCCTGTGGAGCCGGCGTACATACATTGGTGAAAAGTCTATTAAATACTAAGCATTTACTCTTACATCCCAACCCCTTTCCTCCATACTGCATAGGCGTCCCGTCCTAAGGATGATAGATGGAACCTTTTTCACCAGAAAAACCTTATTCCCCTTTAAATTTAGAGGCACGCGGGGAGTGCGGCCATGGGAGCATGCAATACCCTGACTCCGCCCACCAGCGCCAATCCTCAGTCCCCTATTATGCATCAACGGGAATGGCAACTGGATTTCACCAGCGCTCCTGGGTTTGGCCCTGCCATGTAATTCCACGCACTCTTTCCCGGATTCTTCTATCTTTTTGTCTTTATTTGTCATACTGGTACTTGGTCCTCCGGCGTCACGCTCTTCCCTGGCACATGTCGACTTCAGTGGGCTTCAGCAGGTGTCCAGCCTGCGAGGGGCTCTTTCCTACGTCTGACCACCGCTCTCTTTGCCCCTGCTGCCTTTTCCCTGACCATGGCTGGGAAGGTTGTACCACGTGCGACGCTCTGACTCCACATGCACTTAAGAACAGGCTAGCTAGGTGGAGGGAGCTCTTCCAAAGGTCGCCTCCAGAGGACTTGAAGAAGTTTGTCAAGCAGAGATTGAGGCCCAAAGGAGGGCTGCTATTTTCCATAGCACACCGTAGGGCGACTCCTTCTCAAGGAAACGCCCAAGCGGGAGGAACCTCTCGGGTTCTTGTACCAGCACACGTGCCAGTCTAGAAATACTGATAATGTTTGTCCGATGGCGGACAAACTGGGCGCACATGGTACTATGGCAAATGAGATAACTGATTAACAGTACATGTGTCCGGAACCAGAGCGGACAAGCTGGGCGCACATGATACTAAGGCGATAAGATAACTAATCAAAGGCCCTCTGAGCAGTGAAAGAGGGGACAAGTGATCTCGCCTAAAAATGAATAATCGAATCCAGGCTAAAAAGGACAGACAGAACTGAACTGTGACAATTCCATTGAACTTATAAACATCAGAGCAAGCGCGACGAAGAGAGATATCCACAACAAACTTTGATAAGAAAGAAGAAGGACGAGGAGAAACATGCCGGGACCGGTTTCAGCCTCCTCCTGCACCACCACCGCTGAGAATGAGTCAGTTATAAAGACTATAAGTTTAAGAAAAACGCATGGTAAAACAAATTGTGTGCTGGTACTAACGATAATAATGTGCTTTATGAGTGTGGTAGCACCAATATCAACAGCCCTAATATTATGGTGGGTAGAAACAATACACCCATTAGAAATGTTTTTACCAATAATTAATATATCCACTACTGAAAACCCGGTTCAGGTGATCACTATACCCTACCCCCAATGGAAGAAAAACACAGGGAAGGTTTTGGAAATAACACCTTACTGCTGATAATGAACATGACACATACAATCCTGAAGAAAACAAACTGCTGGGTATGTGCCCATTTACCACAGCATGCCGGAAAAGGAATAGGGTGGTATGTACAGCCATTACCATTAAGTTCTGCATGTAGTGCATCTTTAGGTGCAATGTTCTATGGGAAATGGAATGAGAGTAATACGGGTCATTCAGACAGAACCAACATGAATGAGTTTGAGGAGATAATAATGAAGCCTGTGGGTTGTTCCATTTTCCATAAAGCACAAGTAATAGCCCCAGAGCCCACGAGGAGAAGTACACGGAAGATAACACGACAAAATAGACGAGATAGATTGTCCCCTCCAGAAAAAACATCTGTAATGACGTTTCGTGTGAGAACAGAAGGGGACAAAGATGCAATTCCCCCATCTTACACGGTGAATTATAGCCCAAGAACTGTCCCTTTTTGTCTAAAAAAGAAAGGCTCTTTTTCAGTCGGAACATATACTGGTTGTATGAATACAGTGGTACTAAGATGGGAAATAGAACCAGTATACGTAGGTGATACAGTTTATTTTATATGTGGAGAGAAAGCATACCCTTGGTTGCCCAGAAACTGGGGAGGTACATGTTACCTGGGGCTACTGTTCCCAGGAGTATTCCTCTTAGAAACAGCAGCCATGGCCAGATTATCCAAAACTAGAGTCAAAAGGACTGACGAAGGTGTTTTAATAGTAACTGATGTAGCGAAATCATTCATTCCATTCTTAGGACAGATAGTGAACTCTTATAATATAAGGCAACTGTCCAGAATCCTAAAGAATACAATAAACACAACAACAGATATATTATTTAACATGACGTTGGAAGAAAGAGGAATCAGGTTAATGACGCTGCAAAATAGAATGGCTCTCGATGTGATACTGGTTGATCGTGGGGGAATTCGCAAAATAGTGGGATCAGCATGTTGCGTTTATGTCGATGACTATTCCCCCACGATCTTTGAAGCAATAAAGAAAATGCACGTTCTAAGCTCTGAACTCCCTACTGGAGAAGGGAACTGGGGCATAGGATCTTGGTTTTCGGGAATGTTACGATCTTGGGGATGGAAGGGGATCTCAATATTAGTAGTGGTGTTCGGAATATTCCTAACGTGCTGTTGTTGTATACATTGTTTACCCATAGTTTTCGCTGGGGTAACTGAGGGATGTACGGAAGGATGCATGCATATGATAACAAAGAAAAAACAACCTCATGATCGAACTAGCCCAGACCCAAATGAGATGAGAGCAGTAAAAGAGTTGATGGCAATAGATATTGATGAAGACAATGATGTCCATGATAGCATGCAAAACTCAGACAAAAGTACTTCAGATTCATCATCACTAGAGGAGGTTTCAATAAATAGATGAGACGTTTGGCATACGGCCAAAGGAGGGTTTGTCAGTCTAGAAATATGGATACCTCTACTCTGAGACCGCAAACGCATTTTGGTGGCCGTGGGCCAACTGTCTCATGCACGATATGACAAAATATAGGTTTTCGAGTTTGCCAATGAACGGCCATTTTGATGTAACAAGAATCACCATTTTGTTTTCTAACCATTGCTCATTGCTTTCTGTTCCTATTGCTTCGCAGTATATTTTCCGCTTACACTGCTCGACTGTGAAACATTGTTGTCTGTATGTGAAAAGGACAAGGCCGCAGGGCCGTGAGGATAACAAGAGTTAGCTGAAACACAAACGTAGGCAGTGCCAGGAAGAATGCCCGGCTCCCTCCCGAATGTAACCTTGAAGCAGAGCTGCAGGGCATTTAATCATTTCACAGCTGCCAGCCAGTCTCGTTATATGGTAGAATATGTTAGAATAATACCGCTAAAGGCTTGAATTATGCTTTTCTTACGGCCCCCCTTTGCTGAGCCCGCTAGAGCACGTCGGCTCCCAGGACGTGAATAGCACCTGATAGATAGCAAGGTCCGGAATGCAACTCCCCCCGTATGTAGTTCGCTTCCAAGAACAGAAGCGCCGTGTTCTATTCAATAACCGAAAGAAGCCTTTGCACTCACAAATTACAAATTGTTACTAGAATAGATGTTTGAAGGTGTCATAGTGGTCGGAGATGTCCATCATCACACCAAGTTCAAAGAAACCCAATAATGGGGGTGTTAAAGATGTCATAGCTGATTGTTTGATATGCATTTTGTATATATGTAACTGATGTACGTAATTCGCTCTCTTGCGTCCCTCGAGGTCTAGAGATACACGTCGCGGGGCGTGAGACCGAGTTGGCCAACTGAGACTTTTGCTTTGCAATAAAACCCTAGCTTTGGGAATACAACCTCGTGTCTGGCGTCTCTATCGTCTTTGGTGACCCGCCTTGTTTCCATAGACATCAGGGTTCCCTAGGGGCCCCTTTCACACACACCAAGGCTAGTCCAGCTACCGGCCTAACGGCCGAGGGGTCATCAGATTCTGCTGGTATCAGTGCTGAGGGACTGCAAGGTTCTTCTACCGGGTGTACACCCGAGGGGCAACTCCCTAGTATGTCTCTATGTCCAAGGGGGAGCCTGTACAGAGCACTTTCGGCGATAATGCAGAGAGAAATACACCTTCCAGGCCTAGACCTGAGGTGCCGGGTAGGCCTCATGCTCTACCACCAAGAGTCTTGGACGAGACTGGGCCCAGGGAGCCATGCACCATTGCTTTGGCACGTGGCATGCAGCTCGACAAAATGGCTGCCTCGCCAGACAACATGGCCGCTTGTCTGATGACACTCCTAGGAACAGAGCAGGTGGGTGAACGAGTTTCAAAGTGGGACTGGTGTCAACTAGGTACGTGGCCTACAGTTTATCCATCAGCAGCACAGGGCAGGTTCCCCCTGCAACCTAGACAGAGAGCGCTCTGGCCCCAGCAACACCCAGCCACTCTGTCAATATCTCCTGCCTCCTCTTCTGCCTCAGAAGAGAGGTTCTTCAAAAGGTTCTTGGCACTGATGCGAACCCCCCAGATGGGGACCATCCTACGGGAAGCTGTCAGGGACTTGCTCCCTCCGCTCACTCCACCGGCACCCATAGTCATTCCTACCATGGCCAGCGCAGCCCTGCTGCCCCTGCCCGATCCTTCGATTCTGGCTGCCCTGCCTCCCACAGCACACGTGGTCCCTCACCAGCCTCCGTAGCAGCCTCTGGCTCCGGTCTCCACACCGCAGCCCACGGTGCCCAGCACCCCTCCACCTGCTCCGGACCCTCCTGACACTCTGGTTGAAACGGACGAGAAGGAGGACCCTGACATGCCATCATCAGCAAAAGGCCTTCCACGATAGGCTTACAGGTTTGGCAGAATATTTGGGCCTTCCTCAACCCGAGGTAGAGAAGCTCGAGGAGGGGGGTCTTGGCAGAAGGCCTCACCCTAAGATCCCCTACCAAAACGGGGATCCCGATGCAGAAGGACGTCATGGCACAGGCCAAGAAGGGGTGGCTCAAGCCCCAATCGGCCCAACCTGTCAATCGGTGCCTCGATGCCAATTATAGACAGATGGAGGGGGATACACTCTTGTTGTCGGCGCACCCTCAACCTCACTCTTCAGTGATCGCTGTGGCGTCATTCTACTCTATACAATTTTTAACAATTGAGTTTCTTACTTATTTATGCAGTAATGCTCTTCTCTTGCAGCTTTTTGTTCCATACTCTTGCAGCTTTTTGTTCCATACCCTTGCAGCTTTTTGTTCCATACCTCCTGATGAAGACGTTGTGCAATTGACAATTACGTCGAAACCGGTTGAGCTTTGGGGATGTGATCTACATAACAATTTCTTTTTGATCTGCCCTTACAATAGATTGTCTTAAGCATTTCTATTGTATATGTGTTTCTACTTCTAAAAAATATTAAATTAACCAGACGGGATGCGAGAACTGTGCTCACTCCCGTGGATGAACTAATTCTGTCATTTTTAGCTATTGTTGTTTGAATGAATGTCACTTTGAATGTTGTATGGTTTGAATGCTGCACTATGAATGGTTTGGTTGATGGACTCATTTTAGCTATGTGTAATGTTTATACCTGCTGTTGTGATGTGAAATAATCTGTTTTTTAAAGTAATGTGTCATTAACTGACTATTTTCAAACGAAAATTGTATCACGATTAAATAAAAACTGATACTTTTTGTAAGCAACCAAGTTTTGCTCTCTGGACATTTTTTCCGGATTCTACTCTAAGCCTCAGTCGTCCTCGGCCATCTCGTCCTCTGCGCTGCTAGGCTAGGCAAGGAGAAGATTTTGGGGGCATACGGGAAGAAGCTGTACTCCAACGCCTCCCTGCACCTGCGCCAGGCCAATGCGGATGCCATGCTAGCACCAACTAACAAGAAACTTTGGTGGGAAATAGCGGACTTCCTCCCGGAGCTTCTGCTGCAGAGCCAGGCACGCTTCAAGGTGGGTCTAGGAGAAGCCAGGCTGGTAGCGCAGGACATCATGGAGTCCATGGTGGCCCATATCGATACCCCTGGCCGGGCCATCTGCATCGCCACGGACATGAGAAGGACGGCCTAGCTGCGGGCTACTAAGTTTAACCCTGACGTCCAGGATCGCATATTGGACCTTCTGTTAGAGAGTAGCGACCTCTTTCACTCTACCACTGATGAGGAATTAGATAAAAAAGAAGAACAGCTCACAGACTGCGAAATCTTTATCCTGACGAAGGCCACGCCCAAGCATACAACCAGTCACATCAACGCTCCGACATGGGGCAGGCATTCAGCGGGTTCCGGGGATACCAGGAAAGGAGGAAGTCGAGACAGCCTGACCGCTCCCTGAGTCAGCACCGGCGCAAGCAACAAAAAGGGGGGGGGGATCAAGGGCTTCTTCCAGTCCTCCTCCTCAGCGGCAGCCTCAGAAGGAAAAAAGGCATGACACATTCCTTCGGGTCCACATGTATCCAGTGGGTGGCAGGCTTGCCTCTCCCATGCAGTTCTGTTGTCAGAACTTCACGGACCCCTGGATACCCCCCTGTAGTATCCACGGCGTACCACTACCACCTACCGATACCTCCCTCTGCTCCATCCTCCCCTCCACTCCCACAGATTGGGACAGCAACTCTGTTGACGGTGATCCGGTCGCTTGTCGAGAGTCAGGCAGTGAAAGAAGTACCAGTCTCCCAGAGAGGATTAGGCTTCTATTCCAGGATTTTCATCATACAGAAGAACCAGGCTGGCCTGAGAGTTGTGCTGCACCTATCCACCCTCAACCTCTCCCTCCCGCTTCAGAAATTCAAGATGGTTATGCCAGCACTCAGTGCAGAGACACTGGACAGGGGAGACTGGATGTGCTCCCTGGATCTGAAGGACGCTGACTTACACATCCCAATTTGGCAGCCACATTGCTTCTTCCTACACTTCAGGATCATGGGCTGTCATTTCCAGTACAAGGTGCTACCCTTTGGTCTCAACTCAGCACCCAGGGTATTCACCAGAATCATAAATGCGGTGGCAGCCTACTCAGGGCCCAGGGCAACCATGTCTACCCGTGCCTGGACTGGCTCATCAGGGTGAGATCCCCGGAGGGGGATACCCACACTTCCTCTGCGTTTATGAACACGCTCCACAACCTGGGGTTTACTATCAACCTCAAGAAGTCTCAGCTGCAGCCCACGCAGAACCTCACCTTCCTGGGCCTCATCTGGGACCCATTCTCCGAGAAGGTATTTCCCTGGGAGGACAAGATTACGGCCATCAAGAGGACCACAAATCACTTCCTTACCAGGGCAGCGACCACGGCATGGTGGTATCAACACTTACTGGGTATCATGGCAGTGGTCCTTCTGGCCGTGCCTCACATGAGACTCTACATGAGGAGATTACAGCTGCACTGCCAGCCTCATGGAATCAGGAGAGGGGTTCCCAAGCGGAGCTGGTCAGCATACCGCCTTCTCTCCACTCTGACCTCACGTGGTGGTCCAGGGACTGCAACCTGCCGCCGGGCAAGCCCTTCCGGCAGCCCCCCCCGCAGGTCACCATCACTATGGACTCCTTCCTAGAGGGCTGGGGAGCCACTCTGGACAGCCACAACGTCCATGATGTCTGGATCTGGCAGGAGCAGGAGTCGCATATCAACTGGCTGGAGCACAGGGCCATCTGGCTAGCCCTCAGAGCCTCCCTTCTGGTCATTGGGGGCAGGACCTTCCTGATCCAGACCAACAACTCCACCAGCATGTACTATGTCAACAAGCAGGTGGGTACCAGGTCCCCTCCGCTGTGCAACCTAGCAGTCAGCATGTGGAAAGGGGCCCTGGAAAACAACATCTACCTCACGGCTGTCCACCTCCCTGGTGAGGCCAACTTGGAAGCGGACAGGCTCAGCAGACTGGAATTATGAGTGGCAATTGAATGACCAGGTTCTGCAAGTGGTCTTCAACACATGGGGCCATCCTGAGGTGGATCCATTTGCCTCCTGGAAGATGATGAAGTGCCATCAGTTCGCGTCTTGGCAGGGACGGGGCCCCAGCCCCCTGGGCGACACGTTGCAGATTCAATGGGAAGGCATGACAGCCTATGCCTTTCCTCCCACACCCCTGATCCCCAGGGTACTCCGCATGATAAAGGAAGCTTGTCACCTCAGCATCATCTTGATAGCACCTTGGTGGCTGGCGAGACTGAGGTTCTCCGAGTTGCTCAGCCTCACGGACAGGCCACCCATCCACCTTTCCGCTGGGTCCAGCAGGGGGGCAGGGTTCTCCACCCCACTCCTCAGAAGTTAGCCCTCGCAGCGTGGTTCCTGAGCAGATCACCCTCAAGCCCCTGAGCCTATCATGGGCTAACCTGGAGATCATCCAGGGTACTAGGAGCCAGGCCACCAGAAGCCAATATAAGAGTAAATGGAGCAGGTTCTGTCACTAGGCGGACTCGAAGGAGATCAACCCCCTGAGCTGCACGCTGGATGATGTGCTTTCCTTCTCGGCGCATCTCACGCACTCAGGCGTACAGGTGGGCACATGTTGCAACTATCTGGCAGCCATAGTGGCCTACAGAAATTTGGAGGCCTTCTCCTCTTCCAACCCGATAGTCAAGAAACATCTGGCGGGCTTGTCCAGGCTTTTCCCACCCATCAAGAGGCCACACCCCGTGTGGGACCTCAATGTGGTGTTGGGCACCTTGGCACACAAACCATTTGAGCCAATGGCATCTGTGGACATCAGGCTGGTCACCATTAAGGCGGCTCTGCTAGTAGGACTCACCTCCGCTCGCAGAGTCAGCGTGATCCAGGCTCTGGTGGCATCAGAACCCTATACCACTTTCCATAGGGATAAGGTGGTCCTGCGTACTCACCCGTCGTTCCTACCTAAGGTAACCTCCCCTCCGCCTTACATTTAAATGAGGAAATAGTTTTACCTACACATTCTTCACTGACCCCAAGGATGAGGCTCAGAGAGTCCTGCACTGTCTGGATGTCAGACACGCTCTGAAATTCAAGCTGGATAGGACCAAGGGCTTCCGCAAGTCGGACGCACTGTTTGGCACCTTTGGGGGCCCTAGACCCGGTTATCAGCCATCCCAGGCTTCTATTGCACGGTGGATGGTTGCGGCCATCAAGGAGGCCTATGAGGGGCAGCACAAGCCGCTGCCAGTCAACATGCACGCTCACACTGTCAGAGCCGAGGCCACAGCCATCACATTCCAAGGGCAGGTTCCGTGGCAAGTCATAAGCAGGGTCGGCCACCTGGGCCACCCCTTCAGCTTTCAGTAAGCACTACTGTTTGGATGCTGGCTCCAAGTCAAACGCGGTCTTCGAACAGGCGGTTCTAAGGAACTTCTTTGCTTAAGGAGGATCTCCTCTCCACTCTGGGTCTACATTCAGTTGTAATCGCCCATGCAGTATGGAGGAAAGGGGACGGGACGTAAGAGTAATTACAAGTTACTCACCGTAGTGACTAACGTACTATTAGTCCTTAGTTCCCTTTCCTCCATATGTCCCACCATCCACCCCTCTAATAATACAGGTGTCATTAGGCAATGTTAAATATTGTCGACGCATCAATGGGGACAGAGGAGTGGCGCTGGTGGGCGGAGCCAGGGTAGCGCATGCTCCCAGGCCGCACCCGGCGCTCCTCTAAATTTAAAGGGGAAGAAGGTTTTTCTGGTGAAAAAGGTTCCGTCTCTCATTCCTAGGATGGGACACCCATGCAATATGGAGGAAAGAGAACTAAGGACTAAGAGTACGTTACACTACGGTGAGTAACTTGTAATTTTTTCAGTTTTTCATCTACAATCTGTGGACAGACCAGCATGTCTTTTATTTGCTCAAGTTTCTTCAGTTCCTCAAGTGTTTTATTTGGCCCCCTAATTTTTCATATGAATCCTTCAATCACCTTATTTTTAAAGGAATTTACCACTCACAGGGTTCCTCAAACTATGTGGAATAGCCACCCCCACTGTTTTGGATCAATGATTTTTTTTTCCCTTTCCTCAATGCACGCTTAAGGGGCCGATTCATAGAATCCAGCGCACAAGTGGCGCACGCGGCTGGCGCACAGTGTGCGTGTGCGAATCCCTGCGCCAGCCGCGTGCGCTAAAATCCATTTCCGCGCACAGCGTATTCATGGATTCCAGCCACCAAAACCAGCCGTGGCGCACAGTTGCGCAGCGACCCTGCAGCAGCGCCAGTTACGCCTCCAAGAACGCCTCTCGCGCAGGGAAAAGCCATCAAAATCCCCAACCCAGCGCAAAGGGCAGCAGCAAACGCAGAGCTGGGAGCGTGTATTCCAGGGGTGTGCGGGTGTTTCCATACGCGGCTGGGCTGGGTACGTGTATTTCAGGGGTGCGCGAGAAAGTCTACACGCGATTGGCCTGGGTACGTGGATTTCAGGGGTGCGCGAGAAAGACTACACGCGATTGGCCTGGGTACGTGGATTTCAGGGGTGCGCGAGAAAGTCTACACACGATTGGCCTGGGTACGTGGATTTCAGGGGTGCGCGAGAAAGACTACACGCGATTGGCCTGGGTACGTGGATTTCAGGGGTGCGCGAGAAAGTCTACACGCGATTGGCCTGGGTACGTGGATTTCAGGGGTGCGCGAGAAAGTCTACACGCGATAGGCCTGGGTACGTGGATTTCAGGGGTGCGCGAGAAAAACTACACGCGATTGGCCTGGGTACGTGGATTTCAGGGGTGCGCGAGAAAGTCTACACACGATTGGCCTGGGTACGTGGATTTCAGGGGTGCGCGAGAAAGACTACACGCGATTGGCCTGGGTACGTGGATTTCAGGGGTGCGCGAGAAAGTCTACACGCGATTGGCCTGGGTACGTGGATTTCAGGGGTGCGCGAGAAAGTCTACACGCGATTGGCCTGGGTACGTGGATTTCAGGGGTGCGCGAGAAAGTCTACACGCGATTGGCCTGGGTACGTGGATTTCAGGGGTGCGCGGGTGGTGGGTGTGCGGGAAGTTCAAGACGTGAATTGGCAGTGTGGGTCCTCCCAGGTCTCCCCTCTACCCCCTCCACGACCTCTGCAGGCATCCCACACCACAGGGGACTACCCTGCACCCCATGTCATGTCCCACAGGCAGCCCATCCACCATGGCCATGCCCCCCAGCCAAGCCACATGTCCCCTTGCACCCCCACCCCCCAGCACTGTGGGGCACCTGCCAGCAGGCCCCCACCCATGTCTCCCAGCACCCCCACCCCCCAGCCACCAGGGGCACCCTCCACCAGGCCCCCACCCATGTCTCCCAGCACCCCCACCCACCAGCCACCAGGGGCAGCCTCCACCAGGCCCCCACCCATGTCTCCCAGCACCCCCACCCCCCAGCCACCAGGGGCAGCCTCCACCAGGCCCCCACCCATGTCCGACTCATGTCTCCCAGCACCCCTACCCCCCCAGCCACCAGGGGCAGCCTCCACCAGGCCCCCACCCATGTCTCCCAGCACCCCCACCCCCCAGCCACCAGGGGCACCCTCCACCAGGCCCCCACCCATGTCTCCCAGCACCCCCACCCCCCAGCCACCAGGGGCACCCTCCACCAGGCCCCCACCCATGTCTCCCAGCACCCCCACCCCCCAGCATCCAGGGGCACCCTCCACCAGGCCCCCACTCATGTCCCCCTGCACCCCCACCCCCTAGCATCCAGGGGCACCCTCCACCTGGCACCCACACATGTCCGACTCATGTCTCCCAGCACCCCCACCCCCCAGCAGTGCAGGGGCAGCCTCCACCAGGCCCCCACCCATGTCTCCCAGCACCCCCACCCACCAGCCACCAGGGGCAGCCTCCACCAGGCCCCCACCCATGTCTCCCAGCACCCCCACCCCCCAGCCACCAGGGGCACCCTCCACCAGGCCCCCACCCATGTCCGACTCATGTCTCCCAGCACCCCCACCCCCCAGCAGTGCACGGGCAGCCTCCACCAGGCCCCCACCCATGTCTCCCAGCACCCCCACCCCCCAGCCACCAGGGGCAGCCTCCACCAGGCCCCCACCCATGTCTCCCACCACCCCCACCCACCAGCCACCAGGGGCAGCCTCCACCAGGCCCCCACCCATGTCTCCCAGCACCCCCACCCCCCAGCCACCAGGGGCA
This sequence comes from Ambystoma mexicanum, assembly GCF_040938575.1. Classification (NCBI taxonomy): domain Eukaryota; kingdom Metazoa; phylum Chordata; class Amphibia; order Caudata; family Ambystomatidae; genus Ambystoma; species Ambystoma mexicanum. The sequence continues at coordinate 1,502,145,066 of NC_090932.1, read as the reverse complement.
CCCTCCACCAGGCCCCCACCCATGTCCGACTCATGTCTCCCAGCACCCCCACCCCCCAGCAGTGCAGGGGCAGCCTCCACCAGGCCCCCACCCATGTCTCCCAGCACCCCCACCCCCCAGCCACCAGGGGCAGCCTCCACCAGGCCCCCACCCATGTCTCCCACCACCCCCACCCACCAGCCACCAGGGGCAGCCTCCACCAGGCCCCCACCCATGTCTCCCAGCACCCCCACCCCCCAGCCACCAGGGGCACCCTCCACCAGGCCCCCACCCATGTCCGACTCATGTCTCCCAGCACCCCCACCCCCCCAGCCACCAGGGGCACCCTCCACCAGGCCCCCACCCATGTCCGACTCATGTCTCCCAGCACCCCCACCCCCCCAGCCACCAGGGGCAGCCTCCACCAGGCCCCCACCCATGTCTCCCAGCACCCCCACCCCCCAGCCACCAGGGGCAGCCTCCACCAGGCCCCCACCCATGTCCGACTCATGTCTCCCAGCACCCCCACCCCCCAGCCACCAGGGGCACCCTCCACCAGGCCCCCACCCATGTCTCCCAGCACCCCCACCCCCCAGCCACCAGGGGCACCCTCCACCAGGCCCCCACCCATGTCCAGGAACAGAGACTTCCATGCTGTCATGTGTGCAATCTGCACAGGGCTCCCCATGTCACATTCAAACACATGCAACAACCATGCGGTTCACACATTACAGGTCGCACATGCATTACCATGATGTCCCTGCACACATACATGCGTACATGGCCTATGTCACACATGCAGGCAAGTATCAGACAACCAGCACACTGCAACATGCCCTGTCTCACACAGCAATGCTTGGCCACTTACCGCTCAACTCCAGACGGGTCTCCCTCTCAAGGACCTGGCTGTGGAGCGCTGGGTGTGCGCTTTCCAGGACCCTCAACTGGATGGAACTCATGCGGCCCCGGCCCCCCTCCACAAGGCGCCGGGCCTTCATGAGGGTCCTGGACCTCAAGTCCTCCCAGCGCTTCTTGACCTTCTGGATGGTGCGGGTTGCCACCCCCTCCGCGTCCTCTCCCGTCCTTCCCTGTTGGCGCGGGACGATCCGAAGAGGGCATCATACTGCCCCAGGACATGCTCCACCAGGACACCAACTTCGGTGGCAGTGAAGCTGGTGCCCCTCTGCCCCTCTGGCCGGGGGTTGCCACTGGTGTCAGATGTGGATGTGCTCGACATGGCAACCCCAGGGGCAGGAGTGGGTGACCAACTGGGTCCTGGGGCTGGGCTGTGGAGCGATGTCATTTGAGTCGGGACTCTTCTGTACCAGCAGGGGTGGACACAGCAACTGGACCCCTGCAGATGGCTGATGTGCAGGCACCAAATGGCAGGGCACGGTGGCAGCAGGCAGGCAGGCAGGCAGCAGCAGATGGCATGTGGGAGGCTGCTTGGGGCACTGGGGGCCAGTGAATTGTCCTTCTGGGCAGGAGCGTGGTCTTCCGTGTGTTTTCGCGTGGCCAGCTTCATACGGAGTGAATAGGCACGTGAAAAATCTGCACGCTGCGTGTAATGCGCGTAAGCGCGCGTGAAAAACTGCACGTCCGCGTGTAATAGGAGGAAAGGGTCCATGCATAAGCGTGCATGCGTGAAAAACTGCACGTCCGCGTGTAATGCGCGTATCAAACGTGAAAAAGTGCACGTCCGCATGTGACGTGACGCGCGCGTGCGTTTCCCTCAGCACGGGTTAAAGGTGAGCGGGCCCAGCTGTTCGCTGTACGTGCCTTTCGTGGAGACCGACGTGTGTTGCTGCTTCCAGTCGTTTCGCGCGCCATCTACTTCACAGCTCTCAAGGACGTATCTCTTCTTTTGGCGGGGGTATTGGCTACGCGTGTTTTTCTGCATCGCGCTAGTCAGACGGTGAGTCGCAAACGCTCCTTTTCCCACTGCGGGTGCCCCTGTGTATCGCACCCATTTTCGATGTCATCGTAGCCTGCGTGTCCCACGCGTACGCGTTATACGTGTTACTGGGTGCCACCGCGTACTGCGGGAGGTTTAATCCACGCACGTAGGCTGCAGGGTTGCGTGCACGGTTTTACTGCAGTTTTGGGGTGCCTGAGCGTTGCGTGACCCGTCAACACATCACCGGGGTCACATACAGCCTTGCAGGTGCAGGGGGGCTGTTAACATCTTGCTTCCCACCCCCTTCACCCCAATTGCCCAGGTCAATTGTGCTGTACATCTCCCATTGGCACCACTCCATCTGTGCCAGCACTATTACATCTGTGCCATGGTAGGGAGGCTACCAAAGGTGAGGGGCGCCTCAGCTGGGCGTCCTCCTCGTGGCGGGCGTGGTCGGGGACGTGGCCGTGGTGACCAGGGAGTAGGGGGACTCCAGGGTGTCCAGGGCAGCCACAGAGGGGGAAGAGGCAGGGGTGCGCCACTTGAGCACAATGTTGTGCCATGTGTTGGTGCAGCCATGCCACCACCCCCTGTGGTTCAGGGGGATGCAGCTCCTGCATCTGGCACTGGCACCCGTATGACCCGGCAGTCCGTTTCATCGACTGCCACGGGCCCAAGGGTAGCGGTAGCTGCAGGTGCAGTTGTGGACACCGCCACCCAGGCTCAGGGTCTGCCAGCGCAGGCTGCGTTGGCACTTCAAGAGCCCTTGGTAGATCTCCAACAGGCCAGGGGGGAAACCATTGGGGCAGGCCGGGCTGCTCAGACCAAGACACGTGTCCCTGGGGCAGTCATGTCATCTGCTGCCCCGAACAGCCGGGTGTTGGCAAGTGCAGGGGCAGATGCACCCAACAGCACCCCGGTTGTGAGTCTGCCAACCAGGACCGTTGCGGTCAATGACCCTGCCACAGCTGATGTTGCTGCGCAGGGTCCATTAGTGGGCACCCAGCTGCCACTGACACAAGTCAGGCCTTTGGTCATCCCTCCACCTGCCACTCCCTCGGCTCAATCCACCCAACCCACTGGCCATACTGGTCAGGGCGGCATTAGCCAGCCAGGGTCTGCGCCACAGTCCAAGAGGAGGAAGGTTGCATCTGCAGCACAGGCTGGGACCCCACACACAGCCACGACCTCCTGCACGTCGAGGAAGAAGCCTTTCTGTAAGCAGGAACTGGACTTCCTCGTGGACTACGTGCGGGGACACAGCCGTGACATGCTAGTGGGTGCCAATAGTCAGACTACGGCTGCCCAACGTGACACCCACTGGAAGCATGTGGCGGAACATGTCAGTTCATTCGGCCATGAGGTGCGCACGGCGCAGGAGTGCAAAAAGCGCTGGAATGACATCAAGCGCAGCACTAAGGCCAAGCGTGCCTCAAATTACAACTTGACTCTGGTGACTGGCGGTGGGCCTGCACCAGAGGAGGAAGAACTCACTCCGCATGAGGCTCTCGTTGCGGAGTTCATACCACCAGAATTGGTCGAAGGTGTGGGAGAGATGCTGGACTTTGATGCCCAGTCCAGTGAGTGTTGATGCGTAGTTGTTGAGGACGTGTGTGTTTCACTTGTGGGATGTGTTGTGCATGATTGCTGCTACATGTGACCTGTACATGGTTCTGATGTGTAAGTAATGCAATGCCACCGTCATGCGTGTCTCCTCTGCCTGCATGCGGGACTCCATGTGGCCATGCTCCCTTGCCCCTCCTCCGCCACTCTGCACCCCAGTTCCACCTTTGCACTGGTCTGCTACATTCTTGCCAATGTGTAGTTTCATGTTCATGTGTCCTGTGTAGATGCTAACATCCAGCTTAGAAACTGCCAGACATATGCCGTGTGGTACAGCCTTAGTACTCGATGCAGGGCATCCCACTTGTACTGTGCATGGGTCAGATGTCCCGCAGGGACATGAGTGCCCCTTCATGCTCCATGTGCATTGCACACATGCCCCTATGTGTCCTTGACTGGATGATCACTGTAATATGAGTCCTTGGTTACATACATTGCCTGCCATATCATCGGCCTCCCCATGTCAACTGTGGCTCAGTCCTGCGTTGCACACATGTTTAGGCTCTGACAATCTGTGTGGCTCACAGGCCTCAGCCTGTTCAATGGCCAATGACTCTGTCCAACTCTTGTCGTGTCTTCTTCACACGTGGCCGGCCTCCGGATCTTCCATCATGTGTCCTGCCCACTGTCCCAGCATCATTTGCAGTGTTGTAATTGAAATCACATTAAGCTGTTGATGCCAGTCAACACTGCTTGTCAATACACAGGTGTATGGTCAGCCTTTTGATACCATGCTAGGCATCCCTGCTTTGGTACTGGGGTGGAGGGGTGCTTGCCTTCTAGACATGGTACACATTGAATACACAATGCACGTGATGTCTGATTTTGACATTGCACTGCCTTCACATTTCCTGGCACACACCATGGAGTGCTTGTACATGTAGGTAGTGAGTGGCGTACACATGTTCTGCACTGCTTAGACCCACTTCCATGCAAACTGCCACCTTTCAACAGGTCTGATCACAGAAGCTATTCTAAGTAGACCCAGCATGCATGCAAGGCCATATGTTGTGTGTCACATGTCTGCCAGATGCCTTTGCTGTCGGTGTGTGTGTGTGTGTTGTGTGCTTCTGACATGTGTACTGACCTTTTCCTCTCTATTTTTCAGGTGATGACGCAATGAATGCAGAGGATGGTGTTGTCATGCCAGACACAGGGTTGGTAAGACCACATCAACCCGGCACTAGTGGGGGTCGTGGGGTGGTAGGCCACGAAAACCCCCAAGTGCTGCAGTCCATCCTGTCTCTGGCTGCCTATGAGTCCAGCCTTAATGACGACTCTGACGTCCATGTTGAGTTGGATGACCATCAAGTCCATGTGTCAGGGGTGAGTGATTCTGATGTGGACACTCCTCTGTCTGCGACCCCTGCACTGAGGGATCAGACAGTCTTGGTTCCTCCGCCCGTGGTGGATCGGGACGCAGGGTCACCCTCCACACCAGTCACTGATGTGCCTGGGACATCACGTAGACGGGGGCATGTAGTCGTGCAGCCGCAGGCGGTGCCAACACAGCGAGGACCCCCGGTCCTTGGGTCCCGCAGGGGTCAAGCCCGGCAACGCGGTCGCCGCGCGCAACCGCTGTATACTGAGTGGGAGCAAGACATGACTGCCAATTCAGAACGGCAGGGGGCAGCAATGGAGAACATCGCTGACAGCATGGAGCGTGTGGCCCGATCTGTGCTCCCCCCTGCTAGGCAGGTGCTTCTCCAGCAGCAGGCGGCACGGTCCACGGCCCGCTCACTCAGGCTGGGCATGGCGGCCTCAGACAGGGCACGCCAGGCTGAAATGTCGTCTCTGCGTCAAGCAATTGCTGCTCACGCAGAGGCGCACATGGATGCCCTGAGGGAGGAGTATGCCTCCCTCAGATCCACTCTGGGTGTCCTTATGATGTCCCAGAGGCAGCAGGCAGAGGAGAGGTTTGCACAGCTTGAGCGCACCATCTCGGCTGAGCTACAGGCTTGCCGGGAGGTGCAGCGGTTGTCCAGCCAGGCCTTGCAGGAGGAACTCAGTGTTACACGTGCTACCTTGCAAGAGGAAGCACGTGTATCACGTGAGGTCCTGCATGCAGACCTATGTAACATCGCCACACAGAACCAGGCTCACCTGTCCGGCAGACTTGCTGCCGACGAGGGGCAAGCTGCGGCTAGGCGTGGCCAGGCTACTGTGCCACATCCTCCTTTTCAGGATGAGCCAGACTCGGACGACCATCTATCTCCCACATAGGTCGTGCTGTGCAGGCGTTGAGCCCATGGAGGTATTTTTTTTTGGCTCAGCATCATCGCATGTGGATGTTGAGCAGCACCCTGTACCTCCCCCCTCCTGGGTGCCTCCCCTCCCCCCCGGGTCGTATGTGGCCATTTTTGATTTTTCATTTAGTTTAGTTAGTTAAGTTTCTGTTTGATAGTTAGTTTAAATAGGTAATGTAGGTTTTCCATAGTTAGTGTAATTAGTTAATAGTTGAGTTAGTTTAAAATTTGTAGTCTATTGTGCTTACATGTGACAGTGCGGTGCCTTGTGGTTTTTGAAGGCATCCACTGTCTGTTCCAGCTGGGCCCTTCATGGTTGTCTTGTGTATGTGTTTGCTGCTTGGGTTCCTTGACTCACATATGCCACTCCTGCCTCCCTTATCCATGGGCTCGCAAGGATGGTTCGGTGTAACAGAATTTTACACAAGGGCTTTGGACTGTCATATCTGTGGCATGTCTGGTGCTTTTTGACTTGTGTTGACACCCCTAGTGGGGATGATTTAGGTGTAATTGTCCACTGTTCAGCTTTTGCTAGATGGGGCGTGTCATGATTAATGTGGACATTGATTGCTATGCATTGTGTATTATGTTTCATATCTTTTCTGTACACGTGCTTGTTGCAAATCATGCTGTAGATAGTGTTCCACATTTTGGAGGTGAAAGACGGACTGATGGTGTGATTTGTGATGTGACTCTCTGACATGGTCAAGTAATGAGATGCATGATGAGACACACACAGATCACTTTGATGCATTAATCATGTGTTTCATGCACTTTCTGCAGGGGGATGAGGCACCAGAGCACCTTTGCCAGCAGACATGGCCCATTGGACAACGTAATTCCTGACCCGTTTGTTGGTGCCCACATGCACATGTGTGCACATGCAGAGCCACAGTGATTGCAGACCCACATCCTAGAACTGCTGACATGTTCCAAGGAACTCCAGGCAAGGTGAGCATCACAGGGGGGCCACTAGACAGCAAAGCTTGCACCAGGCGAGTTGCACGTGCAGGCTTAGTCACAGCACTGAGGGTGAGCTTAGACAAATATTGGTGTTGAAGCACACAATGCAGCTCAGATGTGTTTGTGGACTGATGGCTGTTGATAGTAGGGTTGTCTGGGACACATGCGGGGGCAGTGGCACATACCCTGCGGTACACCAAGGTTCATTGAGGCACTTGTATCAACCATGTAGCCTTCCAAGACATGGAAAGGGGCAGCTCACAGGGACATACAGCAAGGGACATACTCGGGTGCAGTGCATGTCTATTCCACGTACTTCATGATAAATGCACTGGCAACTTTGTTTTGGTCATGGTGGTACGCAACTTGCTCTGTAGTCATGGCTTGCCATATGGGTCTGTCTGCTTACCCAGGGAACATTGCATGTTGTGTGAATTGTGACACATTGGTGTTCCATTTGCCACGCACCCACCAGCGGCTGACTTACTGCATTAACTGTGAATGACCCGTCACAGGGGTGATGTTATATATGGGTACGAAGCATGGAGCACAGATTGTCTGTTTGTAGAGTTTTTGTATGTTGTTCTGGGGCATGTTTTGTGTTGTGTTTTTGTGTAATTGGCACGTACAGGTTGCTGACTGTGTCTCTCTTTGCAGCATTGCAGTGCTTCTGTAACCGGACCTGAGAGTGCGCAGGCAGGAGGCCAGCACTCAAAACCAGAGCTAAGTGTCTTGTTGTATTTTCTTACAAACTGCCCTGCATAGGCTTGCTGGGGAGTGTACTGATGCATGGATGTATGTGTGGTCCTATTTGGTATGTTTTTTACCCTAATCACCCGTGATCCTATGCAATTTCGAAACCTGTACCCTCTACCCGGTGTTCCTGCTTCCCATGCCTATCCAAGCAATGTTCCCTGACCCTCTTTCCCCACTGGGGTTGCGGATGCCTGTGTAAGCCCCGAACTTGCAGGCGCCAAAACCCTAGAGGGGGTGGTTGGTTCGTACCACTCCTGAGCCTGGACTACAGAAGGCCATGACAATGATGTCCAAGTTTGTTTGGATTGTGCATGTGTTCATGCAGGTTGTACATTTTCGTGCATTCCCTGGTTTCATGTGTCATTCCTACTCCCCTCACCTGCCACGCATTCCAGTCATCCAGTGTGTCTACACCTGTCCCGACTGCATATCCCTGAACCTCTTTCCCCACCAGGATCTCAGGGGCCTGTGTGAGTTTGACCTTGCAGGCACCCGGGACATGGTGTGGGTGGTTGTTTCATGAGACTCCAGCGCCTGTACAGGGGATCTGTGACAGTACACATCCATTCATGGTGCATCATCCTATGTCATGTACCACACATGTCTCACATCCTGTCGTGACATTGTTTTGCTGTGCTACCTTGGTTGTTGCATCATTGTGGTAGTACTTGGCCTTTGAGACGTACTGCTATGTCAAGTCATCTACTGGAGGGTGTTTGGGTTCCTTTTCATGCCTTGGATTATGTGATTTTGGAAATGAGTGTGGATTCTGAGGGTTCAGGCATCTCTTTACACACAAGGTGGGAGATGGACACGAAGGGTAAAGGTGATCCTGTGGCCAGGTGGGAATGAGGGTTGGAGGCTCCATGACCCAGGTGCAGTTGTTCAGTGGGTCATGGTCATTTGCGAGGGGGGGGGGTTGTTGTTGATAGTTGCGTTGCCCTGCAGTGTGATGGGAACTCTGACATTGTAATGTTGTTGTCCTATGTACATGTTGTGTTCTGCTGATCAATGCCTGTTCATGTGTTGTGTTTTCCTTTCAGGTGCGAGGGGATAGTAGTGGTTTGACATGCTGGGGTGTACACATGGTGGATGTTCACATGTGATGTGTAGGGAACACTGATGGTCACTTGAGTGCACATGCATATGTGGAGTGCATGTCCTTGCAGAACCACACACTTGCACTCGGATGCACTCCATGTCCTCCCACCCTTGCATATCCACGTGTACACTGTTTGCCTTCTGGTGCCCACTGTGTCCCGCCAGCACATGTTCTGTGACCGATTATGGTTCGAGTACATGCCTAATTTGATTTTTGATGTAGTCTGTCACTTAGATGTGATGCTCAGGGTGTGCATCACACGCAATGGCTGTTCACTGTGCTGTGCGCTGAGCAGTGTGATGCAGGAGTAGGACATTGCACACATGAGCTGCAGTGTTCATTTTGCAATGCATCATGTGCATATAGCCAGGCATTCATTGTGATGTTACGTCTACGACTGTTGTAATGCATTTGGAATCGACTTATTTTTGGTGGGACATTTTGTTGGTCTGTCATTTCATCGGATTCCGGGTCAGGCATCATTGTCCGATGCCACTGTACATTTAGGACATGGAAATGTGTACCTTATCGTTACTGGGTCGGTGTATGGGTATTGCTTGCCATGTCATGTTGATGTTTGGGAGGGTTTGACTGACATGACAGTGATGGCCATGGCCTGTTTTGCAGGTGTGTGTGATGCACACCTTGCATGTCCAGGTCATCCGCTTCTCAGAGCAACTAGCTGGGGGTAGGTTTCTCTCCGCAGCAGGGCCCTCCCCCTCGAACAGACTTCCTGACTTGAACTTGAGGGGAACCATCTCCAGTTCTGGAAGCACCTCAAGACCTTCCTCTTTGCTTCTGCTTACTCTCTGCCTCTCCCTTGCAGAATTGTTCACTGGAACTGCACAGGAGCTGCAACTGGGCCACTCTCACCAACCTCGGTCCCTGGCCCAGCCACTGTCCACTTGCACTGCCACCCTGGCAACCCCTGCACTGCAGTACTGTCTCTCTATCCCTACAGCCCTCCCTTCCCAGCACTCGTCTGCACTTACCTTAGCAGTTGCCACCAGGCGACCTATGTATAATTTTTTGGCCTACTTCCCCTGTACTGGACTCCCCCCCACCCTTGCACTTTTCCCTTCCCCCTACCCCTGCACTTGCACAATCACAATGACACCTGGCCTAGTAGTACCGTTCTCTGTGTTCCCTTGTTCCCCCCCCCCCCTGCCTCATTGTGCCTTGTAATACTTGTGTATGGCTCATGTCATGTCACATGTCATGTGTGCATTTTGGTTGCACAGGATAGCTTGTGTTTAAGTAGCTAGGGATGCAGACGATGTGGCACTTCCATGGCAACTATCTCAGGGTGGTAGGGTTGTGACAGTTGACTGTCACTTTGTCATCATCGATTGTCACCTGGTATGTGCCAGGCCTGTGTGCACTCCGCAGGGGTTGGAGTTTAGGTGAAAAATGTGGCCACAAGCTGGGTCCGGGCTACCTCGCCACGTGCCCTGTCCCCTCCCATGGGCAGCGCCTGTGCCTGTGGTTGGGGATGTGGGGGCACCACCATGTCCACCGGGACGCCCTGCCGTGTTGCAACATTGTGCAGGACACATGCTGCCACAATGATCCTGCACACAACTGCTGGTGCATAGAGTAGTTGCCCACCAGAGCGGTCAAGGGAGCGGAAACGTGACTTGAGCACTCCGAATGTGCGCTCCACTATGCCCCTGGTTGCAATATGGGCAGCGTTGTATCTTACCTGGGGTGGTGTGGTGGGGTTCCGGATTGGCGTCATCATGTGGTTGCTCAGAGGGTAGGCACTGTCCCCTGGGGAGGTGATAATTGTTCAGATTATTAGGGTTGGTATATTTGTCTGTGTGTGACTTGCATGCATGTGCAAGGGCATTTGTACTCACCTAGGAGCCATGTGTCGCCATGCTGCCCAGCTTCCAGGGCCCGGCTCAGGGCGGACATTCTGTATATGAAACTGTCATGGGTGGAGCCAGGGTAGTTTGCATACACAGAGGTGATGATTCCCTTTGCATCGCATACCACCTGTACATTGATGGAATGCCAGTGCTTGCGGTTTCGGTAGATGTGCTCAGTGGCCCTAGGTGGACGTAGGGCCACATGGGTGCAATCTATGGCACCGAGCACTTTGGGGAAAAAATCCAGGACAACGGCCTGCCTTTCTGCGGGTGTTCTGGGCATGTATATGTGCCTGCGGACTGAGGGGCGCGCTGTCATGATTGCCAGTACCTGGTGTAGGCAGCGTGACTGCGTGACTGCGTGGCCTGTGAGACCCCCCCCACTATGGCAGTGGTCCGCTGAAACGACCCAGTGGCCAAGAAATGCAAGACATTGAGCAGCTTCTCCAAGGGGCTCAATGCTTGGGAGCAAAGGGTGGGGGATGTGAGGTCATCTTCCCACTCCCTGACCAGGTCTAGGATGATATGGGGTGGAAACCTATACCTGCCGTAGACCTGGTCGTCAGGCATCCCAAAAAGGCCTGTCCGTGGTGCAAAAATGCGTGCCCTGGCTATTCTCCTCCTCCTGCGGTGTCCCACAATCACTGCAGCAACAAATGGGGCATTCATCGTCGCTGTATATACGCGTTTGTTGTTTGCGCGCACTTTTATGCTGTGCGCGGGCGCGGGACGCCTCCGTGTGGGCGGACTCGTTGGTTTCCCGTATTCAGGTGTCATCGCGTGTGATCGGAGGGGAGCGAGCGTACACGCGATTGGCCTGGGTACGTGTGTTTCGGGGTGCGCGGGTAGTTCCACACGCGATTGGCCGGGGTACGTGTGTTTCGGGGTGCGCGGGTAGTTCCACACGCGATTGGCCGGGGTACGTGTGTTCCGGGGTCCCGTGAACTTTCACACGCGATTGGTTGGGATCCACGTGTGTACTGTCATCACGTGCAATGAGGGATACTCCCTCGCACGTCACGTCACAGACGCGCTCACGCGCTGAGGGCCTTTGGTCCAATGAAAATGCGTATGCGTGCAGACGCGCTTACGCGCTAAGGGCCTTTCCTCGAATTACACGCTGACGTGCAGAATTTTCACGTGCCAAATCACTCCGTATCAAGCTGGCCACGCGTAAGCACACGGAAGACCACGCTCCTGCCCAGAAGGCCGAACTACTGCCCCCCAGAGCCCCGAGCACGCTCCCACCTGCCATCTGCTGCTGCCTGACTGCCTGCTGCCCACGTGCCCTGCCATTTGCTGCCTGCACATCAGCCAGGGGTGCTGTTGGTGTGACCACCCCTGCTGGAACCAAAGACTCCCGACTGGGATTCCATCGCTCCACAGCCCAGCCCCAGGACCCAGTTGCCCACCCACTCCTGCCTCTGGGGTTGTCATGTCGGGGCAAACTCCATCTGTGACCACTGACAACCCCCGGCCAGAGAGGCAGAGGGGCACCAGCTTCAGTGCCACCGAAGTTGGTGTCCTGGTGGAGCAAGTCCTGGGGCAGTATGATGCCCTCTTCGGAAGTTGCCGCGCCGACAAGGAAGGACGGACTCGGATCTGGACTGACATCGTGACTGCCATCAACGCGGAGGGGGTGGCAGTCCGCGACTTCCAGCATGTCAAGAAGCGCTGGGAGGACTTCAGGTCCAGGACCCTGACCAAGGCCCGGCGCCTCTTGAAGGCAGCGGATGCCAAGGGGCGCCGGGGCCACTTGTCGGAAGAACAGATGAGGGTCCTGGAACACATATCCCCAGCGCTCCACGTCCAGGTCCTTGAGAGGCAGACCCGTCTGGAGTCGAGCGGTGAGTGTACATGCATCCTGATTGTGAGCAGTGCGTGTGGTGATTGTTCAGTAGAGTGCAGGTTGCACATCTGTTTGTATGGGGTCGAGTATGGGTGCGGGTGTACAGGGCCGTGGGGCTGACACATGCAAGGGCTGTAATGTGTGAGACATGGATGGTGCCTGTGTGTGTGGGCTTGCATGCCAAATGCAGTTGTGTGGGCACACAAGTTTGTATGAATGTGTATGTGAGTAGACATGTCCGTGATGTCACGCATGTATGTTGTTTTCAGCTGATTGTATCAGCGCTGTGTACATGTGCATGTGTGTGTATTTGACAAGGGTGCAACAGTGATGCAACATGGATGCATGTGACAGCGGTATGTGGAAGCCTGATTGGCAGATGTGACATGGATGCCCGTCTGATCACTGCGACACTTAGCAGAGGTGTACACATGCATGCAAGTGTGGTGGTTGGTGTGTACATGTGTGGTGCACTTCCTGTGTTGCATGTGATGTCTGGCTCACCTTTGGCTGCTGATGCTGTTGTATGTGTATGGATGGTGTTGGCAGTTGCAACATGGCTGTGGTATGGCTCGTGTGTGCAAGTTGTAATGACATGTGTGTTGGGGATTGTGATGACATGTCTGAGGTTTGCCAATGCCACTCATGTACAACTGTCATGTGTGTATGTGTCCATTGTACAGTGCCCTGATGCCTGTGTTTTTTTTCTCCCTGTCTGCAGCGTCAACTGATGAAGAGGGCGGAGAAGGTGCTGTGGAGCACAGCGGCGGGGATCCGACCGCCAGCCGGAGACGCAAGGCCCGGCTCCCCTCCCAGGTTGTCATCTCGTCGGGGAGTGAGGAGTCCGGTGCCGCGTCCCAGGCCGCAGCTGCCGGGGGGAGGTCCAAGAGGCGGAGGTTGCAGTTGGACTCCTCGGCAGCAGAAGGGGCAGCTGGGACCCCACAGGGCCCAACGGGGGAAGATGGCACAGAGTCATCCAGGTTGGTGGGGGGTTTGGTGGAGGAGGAGGCCGTGCAAGCACCGGAGACGGGGTCTGGGGGTGGGGATCCCACTGGTGCTAGTGGTGCAGTGCAGGACCAGGGACAGGAGGCAGCACAGTTTGCCGCGGAGGTGCCTGTGTGCAATCCTGTCCCTGATCCTGTCCCTGCATCATCTTGCACCAGCAGGGATGCCCATGTCCAGACCAGTTTTCAGGCAGGGGATGAGCTGACGTCAACTGGCCTTCCTCTGCCTGCGGACGTGGCTATCCAGGCCCGGGTTGAGCCTGTCCTGGCTGGAGTGGCGTTGCGTCAACGGGCCATGCGAGGTGACCTGCAGTCTTTTCATGAAGAGACTGCACATCATCTCGAATGGCTCGTTGACCACTTCAGCCTGCTGGGACAGGTCACCCAGGCCGGATTCCTCCGTCTGATGGGGCTTGCCACGACCCCCTCCTCAGCTGGACCCCCTACGCGCCAGTCGTCCTCTGTGCCATCTTCCCACCCATCAGTCACCTGGGTGCACTGTGGAGCTTCCTCTGACGGTGCGGCCAGGCTGGTGAAGGAGGCATCCCTGCCGCAGTCGGGAGTCGGACGTCCAGCAGGGGTGGCCACGTCAACGACTGCACCCCAGCCGGCGGAGGATGTGCAGGCAGCAGGAGGCAGTGCAGGGGCAGAGGCACAGCAGCAGCAGCACCATGGTGGGAGCCATGAAGGCTCGGGGCCTTCGACATCGGAGGGGCAGGCATCGGCCGGAGGGCAGGAGGACCCAGGACAAAAAGTGTCTTCCGTGTGGCAGCGGTTGGGCCACGCCATAGATGCGGAGCGGCAGCGGGCGGAAGAGGCACGGCTCTCAATGGTCAGGGCGGAGAACTCCATGCAGAGGGCCCTGAGGCGGGTCGAGTGCCTCGAGGCAATCCGCAGGGCTTTGGAGGTGGACACGTCGACGGCCCTGCGGACCCTCGGGGCCATGGAGGAGGACCGCCTCCGGGACATTGAGGAGGAGTTCGATGATGCCCTGGCCCGGCACATCCAGAAGTGAGCCGTGGAACTAGCCTGCTGCCCTTGTACATAGTTATGTAGGTAGTGTTAAGTTTCATTTTTGTTTTTATTTCATTTGGACCTTTTGGACATTGGCCACATTTTTGTATATAGTTTTTTTTATTAGTTAGTGTAGTTAGTTAAGTTTCCTTTATTTTGTTGGGATGATGGACCCTGGCTTCTTGCATTGTACATAGTTGTGGACTTGTACATACTTTCTTTTTTGACATTATCCATGGATCAATGGCTTATAATTTTTTTTTCACATTGGATTTTGTTTGGTGGACATTGACTTTGTACTACATTACTTTGGATTTCTATATTCTTTAATTTTTTTTTTATTTTGAACGGACATGCTTCTTTTCATTTTTTTCCATTCACATTTCTGTTTCTTCATTTTTGTTTCTATTCATCTTTCCTTTAATACATTATTTATTTGTTGCACTTCAATGTGTGGTGTCTCATTGTTTTCATGCATTTCATGTTATGTGTTTAGAGAATCACTGACACCCATTGGGTGTATGTGATGGACATGTGTTTGTTTTGGAACTTGCAATTGGTGTTCTGTGATGTAATTGCAGAATATGAGTGGGTGGATGCAATACTCGGGTGGGTGTTTTGCATTTGGGGGCTGACCATAGAGACCAGGGATCTGGACTGTGATGACATGTTGGGTGGGGAACATGAGTTGGACATGGGTGGGGGCCTGCTGGAGGCTGCCCCTGGTGGCTGGGGGTTGGGGGTGGTGGGAGACATGGGTGGGGGCCTGGTGGAGGGTTCCCCTGGATGCTGGGGGGTGGGGGTGCAGGGGGACATGTGTGGGGGCCTGGTGGAGGGTGCCCCTGCACTGCTGGGGGGTGGGGGTGGTGGGAAACATGTGTGGGGGCCTGGTGGAGGGTGCCCTGCACTGCTGGTGGGTGGGGGTGATGGGTGACATGAGTGGGGGTCTGGTGGAGGGTGCCCCTGGATGCTGGGGGGTGAGGGTGCAGGGGGACATGTGTGGGGGCCTGGTGGAGGGTGCCCCTGCACTGCTGGGGGGTGGGGGTGGTGGGAGACATGTGTGGGTGCCAGGTGGAGGGTGCCCCTGCACTGCTGGGGGGTGGGGGTGGTGGGAGACATGTGTGGGGGCCTGGTGGAGGGTGCCCTGCACTGCTGGTGGGTGGGGGTGATGGGTGACATGAGTGGGGGTCTGGTGGAGGGTGCCCCTGGATGCTGGGGGGTGAGGGTGCAGGAGGACATGTGTGGGGGCCTGGTGGAGGGTGCCCCTGCACTGCTGGGGGGTGGGGGTGGTGGGAGACATGTGTGGGTGCCAGGTGGAGGGTGCCCCTGGATGCTAGGGGGTGGGGGTGCAGGGGGACATGAGTGGGGGCCTGGTGGAGGGTGCCCCTGGATGCTGGGGGGTGGGGGTGGTGGGAGACATGAGTGGGGGCCAGGTGGAGGGTGCCCCTGGATGCTAGGGGGTGGGGGTGCAGGGGGACATGAGTGGGGGCCTGGTGGAGGGTGCCCCTGGATGCTGGGGGGTGGGGGTGGTGGGAGACATGAGTGGGGGCCTGGTGGAGGGTGCCCCTGGATGCTAGGGGGTGGGGGTGCAGGGGGACATGAGTGGGGGCCTGTTTGAGGCTGCCCCTGCACTGGTGGGGGGTGGGGGTGGGGGAGACATGGGTGGGGGCCTGCTGGAGGCTGCCCCTGGTGGCTGGGGGTGCAGGGGGACATGCGTTGGTGGGCAGTAGTGCTAGTTGATATGTGGGTTGGCTGGTGGGCATGGCCATGGTGGATGGGGTGCCTGCAGGACATGTGCTGGGTAGGCCCCCGTGGTGTGAGCCACCTGCAGGGGCCATGGAGGGTGTAGAGGGTACACCTGGGAGGACCCACACGTGCAATTCACGTGTGCTGCTCCCCGCGCACCCCCGGAATACACGTACCCCGCTCAATCGCGTGTGGAACTTCCCGCGCACCCCTGAAATCCACGTACCCGGCCAACTCGCGTGTGGAACTTCCCGCGCACTCCTGAAATCCACGTACCTGGCCAAATCGCGTGTGGAACTTCCCGCGCACTCCTGAAATCCACGTACCCGGCCAAATCGCGTGTGGAACTTCCCGCGCACCCCTGGAATCCACGTACCCGGCCAAATCGCGTGTGTCACTTCCCGCGCACCCCCGAAATACACGTACCCCGCTCAATCGCGTGTGGAACTTCCCGCGCACCCCTGAAATCCACGTACCCGGCCAACTCGCGTGTGGAACTTCCCGCGCACCCCTGAAATCCACGTACCCGGACAAATCGCGTGTGGAACTTCCCGCGCACCCCTGGAATCCACGTACCCGGCCAAATCGCGTGTGGAACTTCCCGCGCACCCCCGAAATACACGTACCCGGCCAAATCGCATGTGGAACTTCCCGCGCACCCCTGGAATCCACGTACCCGGCCAAATCGCGTGTGGAACTTCCCGCGCACCCCTGGAATCCACGTACCCGGCCAAATCGCGTGTGGAACTTCCCGCGCACCCCCGAAATACACGTACCCGGCCAAATCGCGTGTGGAACTTCCCGCGCACCCCTGAAATCCACGTACCCGGCCAAATCGCGTGTGGAACTTCCCGCGCACCCCTGGAATCCACGTACCCGGCCAAATCGCGTGTGGAACTTCCCGCGCACCCCCGAAATACACGTACCCGGCCAAATCGCGTGTGGAACTTCCCGCGCACCCCTGGAATCCACGTACCCGGCCAAATCGCGTGTGGAACTTCCCGCGCACCCCTGGAATCCACGTACCCGGCCAAATCGCGTGTGGAACTTCCCGCGCACCCCCGAAATACACGTACCCGGCCAACTCGCGTGTGGAACTTCCCGCGCACCCCTGAAATCCACGTACCCGGCCAAATCGCGTGTGGAACTTCCCGCGCACCCCTGGAATCCACGTACCCGGCCAAATCGCGTGTGGAACTTCCCGCGCACCCCCGAAATACACGTACCCGGCCAACTCGCGTGTGGAACTTCCCGCGCACCCCTGAAATCCACGTACCCGGCCAAATCGCGTGTGGAACTTCCCGCGCACCCCTGGAATCCACGTACCCGGCCAAATCGCGTGTGGAACTTCCCGCGCACCCCCGAAATCCATGTACCCGGCCAAATCGCGTGTGGTACATCCCGCGCACCCCTGGAATCCCCGTACCCGGCCAAATCGCGTGTGGAACTTCCCGCGCACCCCTGAAATCCACGTACCCGGCCAAATCGCGTGTGGAACTTCCCGCGCACCCCCGAAATACACGTACCCGCCCAAATCGCGTGTGGAACTTCCCGCGCACCCCTGGAATCCACGTACCCGGCCAAATCGCGTGTGGAACTTCCCGCGCACCCCCGTAATACACGTACCCCGCTCATTCGCGTGTGTAACTTCCCGCGCACCCCCGGAATACACGTACCCCGCTCAATCGCGTGTGTCACTTCCCGCACACACCCGGAATACACGTACCCCGCTCAATCGCGTATTTTACTTCCCGCGGCGCCACTTTTTTGATGCGCTGGGACTCTACCGCCTGCCTTCGTGTGGCGGACGTGTTTCAGCTTGTGCGCGGCTTTGGCTGTGCGTGGGTTTGCCCTATTCCATTCCATGAATACGTGTGGTTCGTGTGCGTGTGGGCGTTACCTCTGCTTCCGTGCAGTGCATCCCCAGTTACGCCCTTATTTTCGCGTGTTGTTCCCCATTCCGCGCGTTACGCCCCATGTCCCGCCCACTTTCTGCTGTGTGCGCTGAGGTTGTGCGCTTTCACTGTGCGCGTCGCGCACCGTCGCGCACGCCTTTCGCGATGTTGCAGTGACTTGTGCGCCATGCACGGGTTTGGCGCACATCCCGCGGTGAACACGCGCAGGGACTTCCATGAATCGCACGCGTGCGCGTGCGCCTGTTTTTTTCCGCTTGCGCATGCTTGCGCATGCTTGCGCCTAGATTTTCGGCGCACGTTGGTTCCATGAATCGGCCCCTTAGTGTAGCTAGCCATTCCAAATGGAACGTTCCTTCAAGCAGAAATTGCGTGCAACTATTCCCTGCATAAAATGTGGCACTGTTATAATTAGCGAACATATAATGTAAAGGTGCACCTCTTGGAGGTACAGGCACGTGCTCTGACTGACCCACGCCCAGGACTGTCGCTCGTTTTAGAACCACTCATCCAAAAATGCACTCGCCTCTTTCCCACTCCTATGGGGATTCCTCTTTCTATGCGTTCTGGAGAGTGGTCCTGAAAGGGATTGGGGCACTCACTCTGTACAGGCTCCTTCTGACCATATATAAAGGGTTCCATGTAATAATGTCCCTGTAAAAACTTCTCCTGACAAAAATTTCACGGTTTTTTTGAGGAGACATTACTACATTGAACATGCGGGGGACACCCCCGTAACCCCTGATTTTAATTTTTTTTTACAAGTGGAGCAGGGGACGTCCAGCAACCCGTCCCCATACACAATGTTGCCAATAGCTTTTCCCAGCGACATTATGTATGGGGACATTATTACCCAATACCATATAAAGTGGGCTGCATGGTGTTCTGTTCCCGTTATCAACCCTACAGATAAGGGTGTATCTGCCACTTTTACTCCCTAAAAATTGGCACAAGCGCCCCAAAGAAATAGGGAGGAAAAAACAATCAAGGAGAAAAATAGGATGAGGGCCACTGTATTGAGTAATAACTCGTCTTTGCCTAGCTAATAGGGTTCTCATTTTTGTTCTTGAATTATGCCAAGAGGTTGTTTGCTGGATTCATGGGATTTCCAAACCTGCTATTATGCTTAATGTGTAACAGTGCTTTGTTCAAAACTCCTTTGTCCATAACCATGTGAATTGTGGACATTCACAGGCTAAGTACAGGAAACCAGCTCCGAGAGATCTACATATAATACATTTGCCAGCTGTATCGGGGGTAAGAAATGTAATCTCTTAAGAATGTAGTCATGTTTCTGTATGTACTTGTAATGTATGAGCTTATGTTGACCCCTTGTTTGTTTCCATTTATACAGCTGTTCTTCATCCATGGGAGGGGCTCCCAGATCCAGCCCCCATCACGTTCTTGCGACCAGAGGAATTTTATTTTCTAGTTGTTCTAGTTTGAATAAGCAGGCACTAAATGGGTATGCTTGGGGCTGATTGAACTAATGCAATTATTTGGGGTTCCACAGGGCAGTCCAGTATCTTATATTTGTGCTCATGTTCTAACCTATGCTACATTAAGGTAGACAATGTACCTTCCTTTTTGTTTTAGACTGCTCCGGAGATACACCAGGCTTTAGGGCTCTGTTTTACTGCTGGTGGTAAAGGCTGGTTAGGGCTGGTGCCCCAGCCCCATCCAGCAGATGACTATCCCCTGCCTTTAACCATGCTGAATAAACACCAAACATCGCCCTTGACCAAGGCTGAGAAGCCTTCCGGAAGGTTTAGAAGTAACGCGAAAAAGACCAGTACTCCTGAGGTGGATATGATATGATATGATAGGTTATTTACACGCTTAATACCCAGAGGTTTCTAAGCGCGGACCCGGGGATCGAACCTGTGTTGCTCTGTGTCGTCCTGCTTCCAAGGTGAGCACGTTGCCCCTGAGCTATCCTCCCGGATGAGCAAGATGACCAGGTGAGCGAGATGCCAGTAGTAGAAACTCTGGAGGAGAAACAGGTCACAATTATAAACCTGCCTGAGAATCTGTCAAGGAAGCTCACTAACTTGGCCATGAAATTGGATGACATTGACTGTGTGCCCTGAATTCAGTTGTTGGGGGGTACTACCAATACGAAGGGTGTCTGCCCTTGAGTACAAACTAAGCATAGTTATGTTATGGGTACTTATAGTGTGCAACATTCGCTCAAAGGTATCTTGGCTCTAAACAGCAATCGGAAGATAGCTACCAGAAACAAATACAATTTAAAAACAAATACTTTTCCAAAGATCGCCTAAAAACAGATGATCTTTAGTAGTGAAAAGTGACAATGGGAGTGAGTTCCACAGTTTCGTGGCAAGTTGAGGCGTAGACAGGGTAGGGCCTGAGCGGGCATGGCCCACTCAAATTATGTAAATGGCCACTGAGCAGTGCTGTGTGGGCATTTACAGATGTTAATGTCACTGCGGTGAGCCCAACTACATTAGCTTTAGGCCCCACTTATTAGACAATCCTGGCTACGAAAGCTTGATCACCAATGCACACAAACTTGGCTTGAGGGATCACAACTAGGCAGGCCTGGGCTGAGTGCATAGACCGAGCAGGAACGCAGTGACCGAATTTCCGCACCAATCCCAGAGTAGGCACGATGGACCAAGCAAAAGGAGTTAAAAGAGATCCGCTTGGCCGCAGGGAGCCAATGCAAGCGGCGAAGCACTGGTGTAGTATGGGAATAGCAAGGTGCCGATGTGGCCACTCTGGCTGCGGAATACTGTAGGACGTGAAACCAATGAATAAGATAGGCAGGCTTCCCCAAAAACAGAGCATTGCAATAATCCGAAGCAGATAAGACAGGAGAGGCAATTACCAGGGCGCTGAATTGCATACAGATAAAGGGAAAGACCTTAATTTAAGTGGAAAGTGGTCTTTCTGGCACACAGCATTGATCTGCTAGTGGTAAGGGAAACCAGGAGATCAAGAGCCAGATACTGGAAAATAAAAGTAACATCTTTTATTTGGAAAACCAAAGTCACTGGGACTACCTTTTGTATACTTGAGTTTCCCGCAACAATTTGAAAGCCATAATGCTCTGAGTCACCTAAAAAGAGAGCACCCCAAACAGCTGGACCTACCCCAATATCCAAATCAAAGAGAATTAGCAAGTAGGACTGTAGGAATGTAGCCATACCTTCACAGGTTTGGTATCAAATTGTAGAGTCACAGAGTGAGATGTGGCATGTTGGGAATTGCCAGGGAGAGGAAAAATGTTTACTCGTGGGAAAAGACATCCACAATATTCTATTTATCCAGTTAACAAGCTGCTTAGAAGGTAACACTGAACAAGAAGACCTTACAGACACCAGTGCAGTCCTGAAAGTGGAGCTTTACAATAGAAGCAGTTCACCAGTGGGTGATAAGGAAGTAATGGCGCATAGACCAGGGGACAGTACAGGCAGTGGCCACAAGGACTGATGAAATGTGTGAGTAACTCTACCAGGGATAAGGGTGCTCGGAGGACAGAGGGAAGTGATGATGTGAGAGTAGGTGGTGGCTACCCTTCAAGGAAGAGGAAGTGACCTTTAAGAGAAGATTTGAAGACGTGAATTGTAGTAGAGCCTTTGATGTGGGGAGGAAGAGAGTTCCAATGCAGAGGGGAAAGGAGTGGAAGATTTATCATTTATCAGGATTTTAGCAAAGATGTGATCACAGAGATGTGATCAGTTTCCAAGTGGCAAAGAATATTGCAGAGGACAAGACATTGGTCTACCGACCCTGCAATATTTTAAAGGTGAAATTGAATGACAAGTCTTGGGAGGATAGCTCAAAGGCAACGTGCTCGCCTTGGAAGCAAGACGACACGAAGCAACACAGGTTTGCTCCCCGGGTCCGCCCGTAGAAACTTCTGGGTATTAAGCGCGTTATAAATAACCTATCATATCGTATCATATGATGGATTCAAGAACCAAACACAGCAATTCCCTTCTTTGAGAAGCTGAACTGAAGTGCGCTTAACCCACTCTATTGCCATTTTTAATGTGTATTTTTAGAGTATGCTGTGATGGTCGAAAAAGTATTTAGTTGAAAGGCGTAGAAGTAGAAATTGTGGGTCTGCTGGAGGGTGGGGAGGGGGGAGATTAGATGATTAATGTGTTATGTGGGGCTCGTGATGGGCTCCAGCCTCTCGCTTGTCCCATCGGCCCCCCCTCCCACCAACAGAATGGGTTGTATCTGACTGTTAATTGGGATATTTCTTCTCTGTGAAAGATAGTGAGCTAAAGACTCTGGGTAAGTCTCTCGTAACCAGGACTAATGTCTGGCAGAGGGACTCCCAGGACCCCCCTTGTTAATTTGCATATTTAAGTAACTTTGGGTCTCACCCTAAGTTACTAGGGGAATCCAGACGTGGACCCCTTGCTCACTATTCTTAGAGAGGCACAGCTCCTCCCTACTGATGAGGTCCACCCAGACCGAAACACGTGTCTGGGGTTTGGTGCTGGACTGCCCCAGGACAGGATAAAGACTGATATGTTTGGGATATTTCTTCTCTGTGAAAGATAGTGAGCTAAAGACTCTGGGTAAGTCTCTCATAACCAGGACTAATGTCTGGCAGAGGGACTCCCAGGACCCCCCTTGTTAATTTGCATATTTAAGTAACTTTGGGTCTCACCCTAAGTTACTAGGGGAATCCAAACGTGGACCCCTTGCTCACTATTCTTAGAGAGGCACAGCTTTTTCCCTACTGATGAGGTCCAACCAGACCGAAACACGTGTCTGGGGATGCTGTTGGTACTCTTGTTCAGAGGAGAATTGCCTAGCAGTTCGGTGCAGGACTGCCCCAGGACAGGATAAAGACTGATATGTTTGGGATATTTCTTCTCTGTGAAAGATAGTGAGCTAAAGAGTCTGGGTAAGTCTCTCATAACCAGGACTAATGTCTGGCAGAGGGACTCCCAGGACCCCCCTTGTTAATTTGCATATTTAAGTAACTTTGGGTCTCACTCAAAGTTACTAGGGGAATCCAGACATGGACCCCTTGCTCACTATTCTTAGAGAGGCACAGCTCCTCCCTACTGATGAGGTCCAACCAGACCGAAACAGTGTCTGGGGATGCTGTTGGTACTCTTGTTCAGAGGAGAATTGCCTAGCAGTTTGGTGCTGGACTGCCCCAGGACAGGACAAAGACTGATATGTTTGGGCTATTTCTTCTCTGTGAAAGATAGTGAGCTAAAGACTCTGGGTAGGTCTCTCGTAACCAGGACTAATGTCTGGCAGAGGGACTCCCAGGACCCCCTTGTTAATTTGCATATTTAAGTAACTTTGGGTCTCACCCTAAATTACTAGGGGAATCCAGACGTGGACCCCTTGCTCACTATTCTTAGAGAGGCACAGCTCCTCCCTACTGATGAGGTCCAACCAGACCTGGACCCCTTGCTCACTATTCTTAGAGAGGCACTGCTCCTCCCTACTGATGAGGTCCAACCAGACCAAAACACGTGTCTGGGGATGCTGCTGGTACTCTTGTTCAGAGAAGAATTGCCTAGCAGTTCGGTGCTGGACTGCCCAAGGACAGGACAAAGACTGATATGTTTGGGATATTTCTTCTCTGTGAAAGATAGTGAGCTAAAGACTCTGGGTAGGTCTCTCGTAACCAGGACTAATGTCTGGCAGAGGGACTCCCAGGACCCCCTTGTTAATTTGCATATTTAAGTAACTTTGGGTCTCACCTTAAGTTACTAGGGGAATCCAGACGTGGACCCCTTTCTCACTATTCTTAGAGAGGTACAGCTCCTCCCTACTGATGAGGTCCAACCAGACCGAAACACGTGTCTGGGGATGCTGTTGGTACTCTTGTTCAAAGGAGAATTGCCTAGCAGTTCGGTGCTGGACTACCCCAGGACAGGACAAAGACTGATACGTTTGGGTTCGGTGCTGGACTGCCCCAGGACAGGACAAAGACTGATATGTTTGGGATATTTCTTCTTTGTGAAAGATAGTGAGCTAAAGACTCTGGGTAAGTCTCTCGTAACCAGGACTAATGTCTGGCAGAGGGACCCCCAGGACCCCCCCTTGTTAATTTGCATATTTAAGTAACTTTGGGTCTCACCCTAAGTTACTAGGGGAATCCAGACGTGGACCCCTTGCTCACTCTTCTTAGAGAGGCAAAGCTCCTCCCTACTGATGAGGTCCAACCAGACCGAAACACGTGTCTGGGGATGCTGTTGGTACTCTTGTTCAGAGGTGAATTGCCTAGCAGTTCGGTGCTGGACTGCCCCAGGACAGGACAAAGACTGATATGTTTGGGATATTTCTTCTCTGTGAAAGATAGTGAGCTAAAGACTCTGGGTAAGTCTCTTGTAACCAGGACTAATGTCTGGCAGAGGGACTCCCAGGACCCCCCTTGTTAATTTGCATAATTAAGTAACTTTGGGTCTCACCCTAAGTTACTAGGGGAATCCAGACTTGGACCCCTTGCTCACTATTCTTAGAGAGGCACAGCTCCTCCCTACTGGTGAGGTCCAACCAGACCGAAACATGTGTCAGGGGATGCTGTTGGTACTCTTGTTCAGAGGAGAATTGCCTAGCAGTTCGGTGCTGGACTGCCCAAGGACAGGACAAAGACTGATATGTTTGGGATATTTCTTCTCTGTGAAAGATAGTGAGCTAAAGACTCTGGGTAGGTCTCTCGTAACCAGGACTAATGTCTGGCAGAGGGACTCCCAGGACCCCCTTGTTAATTTGCATATTTAAGTCACTTTGGGTCTCACCCTAAGTTACTAGGGGAATCCAGACGTGGACCCCTTTCTCACTATTCTTAGAGAGGTACAGCTCCTCCCTACTGATGAGGTCCAACCAGACTGAAACACGTGTCTGGGGATGCTGTTGGTACTCTTGTTCAAAGGAGAATTGCCTAGCAGTTCGGTGCTGGACTACCCCAGGACAGGACAAAGACTGATACGTTTGGGTTCATTGGGTTCGGTGCTGGACTGCCCCAGGACAGGACAAAGACTGATATGTTTGGGATATTTCTTTGTTGTGAAAGATAGTGAGCTAAAGACTCTGGGTAAGTCTCTCGTAACCAGGACTAATGTCTGGCAGAGGGACCCCCAGGACTCCCCCTTGTTAATTTGCATATTTAAGTAACTTTGGGTCTCACCCTAAGTTACTAGGGGAATCCAGACGTGGACCCCTTGCTCACTCTTCTTAGAGAGGCAAAGCTCCTCCCTACTGTTGAGGTCCAACCAGACCGAAACACGTGTCTGGGGATGCTGTTGGTACTCTTGTTCAGAGGTGAATTGCCTAGCAGTTCGGTGCTGAACTGCCCCAGTACAGGACAAAGACTGATATGTTTGGGATATTTCTTCTCTGTGAAAGATAGTGAGCTAAAGACTCTGGGTAAGTCTCTTGTAACCAGGACTAATGTCTGGCAGAGGGACTCCCAGGACCCCCCTTGTTAATTTGCATATTTAAGTAACTTTGGGTCTCACCCTAAGTTACTAGGGGAATCCAGACGTGGACCCCTTGCTCACTATTCTTAGAGAGGCACAGCTCCTACCTACTGATGAGGTCCAACCAGACCGAAACACGTGTCTGGGGATGCTGTTGGTACTCTTGTTCAGAGGAGAATTGCCTAGCAGTTCGGTGCTGGACTGCCCCAGGACAGGACAAAGACTGATATGTTTGGGATATTTCTTCTCTGTGAAAGTTAGTGAGCTAAAGACTCTGGGTAAGTCTCTAGTAACCAGGACTAATGTCTGGCAGAGGCACTCCCAGGACCCCCTTGTTAATTTGCATGAGACTGTTAACGGACATATAGGCCTGCTGCGCGCAAACCTGAGGTATAGAAATGCTCAAGCCTTCTTTACTACTGTACACTCTTATCCTATTTTTATTTACATTTGTATATTTTACCTTCCTTATTAATGTTCCCGTTCCACAGAAGATAATGCTAGACAATGGTGGCCATGAGACGAGAGCGGTGCTGGCCTTAGTACTGTGTAGCACGGGCCCAGCCAGCATGAGACCGGGCGTGGCGGTAGAGGGTGAGAGAGAGTGGTAAATAGAGGAAGGGGGCCTGAGGGTGTGATGACACGCTCTGCATGCCAAAGAGTGAAGATGGTGACAGAGGAAGTCACTGTGCACCAAGGCCAACTCAGACGTGTTGGTGCGCTGC
The DNA here is from genome assembly GCF_040938575.1 of Ambystoma mexicanum. Classification (NCBI taxonomy): domain Eukaryota; kingdom Metazoa; phylum Chordata; class Amphibia; order Caudata; family Ambystomatidae; genus Ambystoma; species Ambystoma mexicanum. Next base: position 1,502,118,948 of record NC_090932.1, on the reverse strand, counting down.
ACCTGCCAGCGACCAGTGGAGGTGATGTGTGCAGTGCCAATGGGGGAGGGGGGTATATGATCTTCGGAGAATGAAACATGGTGCCCTAAGCCAACTCTATTAATCTACAGTACTATCTCCCCTTTGTATCTCCTAGCTCCATTGACTATACAGCCCACGTTGCCTTTGATTATGGGAGACCTTTGTGGTGGTCTCAGCCTTGATGGAGTAGGGAGGTGGGGTATCCCAGCGTTCTCCAGGTTCCCAAGGCCCTATTTAGTGAATCCAGGGCAAAAGTTGGCATGACTGTGGGTCTTCTACTGGAACATAGGTCGGCTGTACTCCCTCAGCCCCCCCTCCCACCCCGAGGACATGGGCACTTGTGCCTGGTTTGATGCTTTTAAAGGTTGATATTGCTATGGCACAGCCCCCCTCCCTGGTTCCCGCTGTGAAGGAGGGCGATGCTGAGGGCTGGCCATGGAGGCTCAGGGAGCAGGGCGGGTGATAGGCGCTGGACCCCTAGATGACATGTTATGTACTTAAGTGTGTATTGCTCATTAGTGAACATGTGTTTCCTTCTTGTTGGCAGCTGGCCTGGAGCTGCTAGTGTGAATGAGGATTCGGATGATAAAAACGAGCACGTGTGGGTGGGTGCAATCTGGGCTTATCCATGTCCCTTTCTCTCCTTCAGCACCACTAACATCTTGATTTCTGCTTTTAGTTTTTCCTGCTCTGTCTTACTAGTGGGACTCCCTGTCCACCAGCTTGCTCCCCTCCCCTCCATCTTTAATTCTGCCATCTGTACACTCGTTGGTCTCTCTCCCCATGCTCCCGTCTCTTCATCTCGCCATTCTCAATGTTGGCTTTCCTTCCAATAGCGCCTTCTTTTATATTTCCTTTCGATTGTCTTTAAAATGTCAACACTGTCTCGCACCTCCTCATCTCTCTTCTCTTTTCGCTCTATATCCTCCCCACGCCTTTGGGGCTCTCAATCGCAGTTCCTAAACCCCCTTGTGCCCAGTGGTCCCCTAGCACTGGACCTCGTTACCTATTTCCACCCACTCTTCCACCATTTCGCTCCCACTTACAGGCCTTTCCATTAGCATCTTCAGCCTAGTGAAATGATTTTATCATCATTTTTATATCTGCTCATTCTTATTTTGTACAGTTAATATTTTTGTTCATCGTTTTTGCTTTATAAAGATAAATGCAAAATATAGTGGTGAAAACAGATGCAGATGGCCAGAAGGAGGCTTCCTACCGGGACATTCTTATGGATGTCACTAGTATTTGCTCAGCCTCTCTATTCTGACCCTTGCCTTGACTGTTTCTTCATGGGACTGCCCCAGTGGGTGCAGAACTTCAGAGTACACTGCCACTGAGTATAACGTGAGTCATACTGTCTTTATAATGTCTTTATCTAGGGCTGTTATGTGTCGGATTTTTAGGCACCATGGTTTGGGACAAGACTAATCTAAGTGGCATGTCTTTTGCATTCTCCTCTTGGAATGTAAGTGGGCAAAAGCACCCAATTAAAAGGACAAATGCGCTGTCTGTCCTGCGGAAATCCCCCCAGATATGACCGTCATCAAGGAAGCCCACCTGACCCCTGAAGAGAATGAAAGGGTGGTGGAGGGTTGAGGCCAATGTTTCAAACCCATATGCGTGAAACCTGAGGGGGGAGGGGTTAACCTGTTTGCCAGGCACATAATACAGTGTTCTGCAAGATTACAAAGACAATGAAGGGCATGTTATAGTGATTAAGATGCACATTGAGGGTTCAGACTACACTCTGGCCAGTGTGTACACGCCCGCAGAGACGATGAAGCCTTCTTTCACAACCCGATACAAGTAATGATAGCGATTCAAGGTGAGAACATTGATGCAAGTAATGATAGCGATTCAAGGTGAGAACATTGATGCAAGTAATGATAGTGATTCAAGGTGAGAACATTGATGCAAGTAATGATAGCGATTCAAGGTGAGAACATTATAATACCGGAAGACCTTAACATACCCTTGGATGTGATAATGGAAAATCCAGTTGGACGAAGGTGCCAATGCTCAACAAATAGGAGTGTTCATAAATCAGATGATTTGGACCCACATGACTGCAGTACTTCTTGGTAGCAAATGACTTAGGTCCTCCATCAGCGAAAACAGAATGGTGAATATTGTAATATCTCATTATGCCTTAGAGTTTTCAGAAATCTGTGAAGCCATAGTACCCCGCAATGGCGGTTCAACAACTAGCTCTTAACAGAGAACAATTCCACAGACTCCCTGCAGAGACGTGGATGAGTGTATTGATATTAACAAGGACTGAGTAGATAAGGAATCAATCCTTTGAAAGTGTTACTGAAAGGAAAGAAAATTGTGTGCCTCATTAAGAATAGAGCACCTTTGATAGTGCCTTGCAAGATGAGTAAAAGGAAATGAAGAAATTGAGGAGGTTGCTACATCTGAAACACATTATAAACAAATACAACAGGCAAGCAGTACTATACTGTATCAATATATTGCTAACTGGCACCAGGAGGAGAAATCCTCAATTTTGTATCATATAGTCTTCGGTAAGTGGGAACAAGGCATATGATAGCTGAAACCGATAGGCAAGATGGGTTGACGACTGTAACAAGAAGTGAAATCTGTGCTGAATTTAGGAACTGCTTCCAAGTGCTGTACAGAGGCAACCGTGCAAGAGAAGAGCTTCTTAGACGCGTCCCTGTATAAAATCTAGATGAATTTCAAGCCAAGAGGTCGATGGACCAATCACTTTGGAGGAGTTAAGCACTGCGACAGGAGTTAAGATCTTTGATCAATGTGTTTGCCAAACTGTTTGTGAAAATCCTGGCAAACAGACTGCCAAAGATGATGCAACTCTTGGTCAACAAGGACCAAGTTGGCTCTGCGTGAAGGGACAGGAAGGCACATACAAACCTTGCCAGATCTGCAGACAACCCGACTGCAGCACTCTAACTCAATGCTGAAAAGACTTTCAATAGGGTAAACTGGCTCTTTCTCTTTGCCTCACTCTGTCATTATGGTTTCAGGAGAAGACTTATCAGGGCGGTCAAGCCCTGTATTGCGCTCCAAATAGGTAATGTGCAGCCGAATGAGTTGCAGGGGACCAGTTTTCAACTCCATTGTGGGACTAGGCAAGACTGCCTGCTCTCCCGGCTCCTCTTTGACTTGGTCCTAAAGCCGCTGGCAGAATCAATCTGACAGGATGAAGTCATAAGAGGGGTAGATGTGGTGGCCCAGCAGTACAAGGTATCCTTTTCAACAGACGGTATGCTGGTGTTTGAGTCCAATCTGCATATAACTCTTCCAGCACTGTTCTCTACAAAACAGCAATTTGTGGGACTAGTGGGATATTAGTGATATATGTGTCTCTGTCATCCTGGCTCTCCCTCCTTCCCAACTGGTTGGGGACGCCTGCATTCACAGGCAGGCCGGAAAATGTGGCTGAAAAAGATATGTCACTTTAGAGTTTTAGAAAGGGAGGATCTACATCACGCTTGCGTCCCACCGAGGACCGGGCCCGCACCTTACCCTCACATCACCAACGGTCCACACCCAGTTCCTGTTTATCCGCCTACTGGGCAGGTCGGAATTCTTTGCTGCGACTCCCTTTTCTGGGCATTCCTTTGGCTGTCCATCCCTTTTCTCCTAGTGATTGGTTCTTTATTGTATTCTTTCTATTTGTGGTGCCTCCCTCTATGCATGCCTTATGCGACAGGTTTCAAGCAGTGCATCCATTGCCAGAAGCATTTTTCAGAGGCTGATCCCCACCATGCCTGCGTTCGCTGTCTGGGTATACATTACCCGGTGAGTACATGCATATTTTGCTGTGGAATTCACCCGAGGTCTCTGTGAACTCACCTTCTCTCCATCTCTGAGCTGGGACCGGTACTGAAGGCGACCAATGACTTCGTTCGGAACAGGAGGGAGGCCGATATCGGTAAGAGGGGGACTATACCTACAGGTGAGGTACTAGTTTCGACAACGGCTGTCGGTACCCAAGGGAAGACTGCCTCTTCAGTTTTGGAATCTTCACGGGACCGTTCAGGGGGATACCCCCAGCCTATTCACCTGAAAGTACCTCTGGGTGGGAAAGTGTTAGTACCTCCAGGTGGGAAACGGTCACAGAAGACCCAACCGGTACTAGAACAGGTATTTACTCTCGATAAAATAAAGACAGTGCCAGCAAAACCCTCTATTGCATTGTTACACTGAACAGGCAAAGAGGCTCGTGGCTCCAGGGTTGATTTGGTCCATTCCGATTCCCCTGTGCCGGACAAAGCCAAGTCAGCTTCTGCACATGAAACTTCTGGTACTTCGGTACCGGAAGAAAAGGTTTTACCCTCAACTACAGCAGTTGAGCTTGCAAGCTCCTCGGTACCGAGGAAATCTCATAAATCCTCTCATACGAACTCTCATTCAAGAGCTAGTCCGGTACTGAATTCTCTGTGAAAACAGAAACGGAAGAAATCACCCGTGGCTTCTGTCTCAGGCTCGGTACCGGAGAGCCAGAAAGACAATTCAACTTTAATTTCTGACTCAGAAGACTTTGACGCTTCAAATTATTTTACTGTTCCACCAGAACAATTGTTCAGTACTCCTGTGAGAGCTCAGATGCCTCACATTTTGTCTCAATTTTCTCTTCAGTCGGAGGACAATTTGGCCCAAACTGCACTGGGGCCATCACAACCTGCACCCCAACTGGTTCTAACCAACATTTAGGTAACTAGACCGGTGGAGTTCAACATTTTCAACCCTAACCTATAGCTTGATAGGGTTGATTTTTCTACTTCTCTTATCACATTAGAAGAACCTTTACCTAACCCTTCCCAAATCGCAAACAACATCACTAACACTGTGCTAGAAACTATGCTTTCTGAGCCCTTCCTCCAAGTCTTGGCTCAACACATCAAAGCCAAAATGTCTCCAGTACTACCACTGGGACCAATTCCAGTTGACCCTACTCCAAAACATTTACCAGTACCAGTGGACAATGTGGACCCTGCTTCTCCACCCAAAAAACAGAAAATGTCAAAGGACACTGACTCAGATTCAGAGGCGGACACCACTCATTCACTCTCTAAAGTGTTCCATGAGTTTGTCACTAAAGCCATGCAGGCTCTTGAAATCCTACCAAAGTATAAGCTTGAAACAGCTGGTGATTTGGGGAAACTGTCATCACAGCAGTCTAGGATTCCTCTGCCCATAAAATTGTCATGGAGCAAGCTCTAGCTGGTTGGGGAAAACCTCATTCCGATCCCCACATCTCCAAGGCCCTAGATAATAAATACAAGGTGCCCAAGGATGAACCCTTCGTCCTCATGGGAAATTTTCCAGCTCAATCAACAGTAGTCTCTGCTGCCCTGGGCATAAAGGGTAAAGGCCTTCTCCTTCTCCAACTTCAGTGCTGGACAAAAATGCAAAAGCATCGGGGACCCAAGGTAAGAAGTCTTACACCACCTCTTTCTTACAGCTTAGGCAGATTAACACTGCTGCAGTTCTGGCAGGATTTAATATCCTTAACTGGGAGAATCTAGAGCACTTCACTGACATGCTACCTCAGGAAGCCGCAGATGAGTTCTATTTCTGGATCTCTGAAGGCAGAGAAGCTGCTATACAACAGCGTCAAGACGTTAAAGACCTAACTGACACAACTGCTAGGGCAGGTACTAGTTCAGTCTGCATGCAGAGACACGCATATCTGTCTGCCTCCTCCCTTCACCAGGATATCCAGGAGAAGGTGCTTGACCTTCCATTAGATGGCAAGACGTTGTTTGACCCATCTACAGATGAGGTCCTACAAAAATGTAAGGCCAGTGTCATAGCAGCTAAAACTCTCAGCTCCATCTCGGTGAAACAACCATATCACCAAAACTTCAAGGCATTTAAACCACATACACAAGCCAACAGTGGTTCCTCCACTTCTGGTAAATCGCACTTCTCTTCCAAGAAGAGACGGTATAGACCCAAAAATACATCAGCCCCCTTCTCTGCCTCAAATTCTGTTCAGGAGCAGAAGAAGTCTATTTGACTTTCCCCCAGGCATGTACTTACCTTCCGCTCCAACCATCATCCAGGAGCATACATCCCCGGCAGCAGGAAGGCTTTCCAACTTCGTCCCTTTTTGGAAAACCATTATTCAAGAGGAGTGGGTTCTAAATATTATTCAACACGGGTACCGCCTGGCCCTTCTGGCTACTCCACCTTCCTCTCCTCCAAAGCTTCAAAAATCATCCCTGGATCACTTGGAAGAGAATCAAGAACTCCTTCTAGGAGCGATAGAATTGGTTCCCCAAGAAGAAATAGGTCAGGGATTTTACTCATGTTAATTCCTGGTCCCTAGGAAATCAGGCAGGCTCTGTCCAATTCTGGACCTTTCAGACCTCAACAAATTTCTGTATCTAGATACTTTCCATATGATAACCATGCCTCAGATTCTGGCTTCCCTACATCCAAACGATTGGATGGCATCGGTAGACTTACAGGATGTGTATTTTCACATCCCCATCTACAAACTCCACCATCAGTTTCTGAGATTCACAATAGGAAAGTCTCACTACCAGTTCACATGTCTACCCTTCGGGCTAAATTCGGTCTCCAGGGTTTTCACAAAGTTTCTGGAGTCAGTGGCAGCCTTCCTTGGGTTGCAGACAGTCCATCTATATCCCTACCTAGATGACTGGCTTCTCAAAGCCCAGTCGTCGGAGGTATTGCTTCAGAAGTTGCAAATTACTTGCCATACTCTGTTCAACCTGGGGGCCATACTCTGTTCAACCTGGGGTTCTCCATAAATTATTATTTCTTTTAAATCTGTTTTTATTGTTTACATTGTACCAGTAACGTGGTTACTCAACAAAACAACAGTACAATTACACCCACCCCTCCCTCCCTCCCTCCCCCTTTCCCAACTGTCCGGACCAAAACGTAATACACCACAAGTTTCAGCTCTGTGATTATTGTGAGTCATTTGTGTCATCGCCAGAGGAGCCTTCTGCATTGGGGTTGAACAATGTAACAATTAGCGCCACCCATTGTAGTAGGTCGTCCGAGGTGTCCTGTCTTTGTTGGCTCTGGGCCATCTCCCATGCAGCTGTTTCGGCATTCGTCCATTTGCGAAGGTCTTCCCACCATGTTGACAAGCACGGGGCCTGAGGGCGCTTCCAGTTCATGGCGATGCGTCTCTTTGCAAGTATATACATTAAGTCTTTTAGTTTATTGAGTGGTCTATTCTTCTTGCTTCTGGGGTATCTGCCGAGGATACATGCTTTTGGCGTGTGTACCTCCAGGGTGACGTTCGCCTCGGCCACCTTGGCTTTGACCTGAGCCCAGAAGGACTGTATGGTGGGGCATCCCCAGAACATATGTGTCATCCCTGCATGGGGTTCGTTGCATTTGGGGCATCCCGTCCTCACGGCTCCGCTAAATCTGGAAATGATGTCTGGTGTGAGGTACGCTCTGTTCATGATGTAGACTTGAATGAGTTGGAACCTGGCATTCCTGGATACCTTCTTGTGGTATACCATTATGTCCCCCCACTCTTTGTCTTCGAACTGCAGGCCAAATTCCTGTTCCCACTTTTCCTTACACTTAAGGCTTTGTTGGGTGGTGCTGTCGAGCAGTGTTTCATATATTCTGGAGGTCTCGTGGCCACCCTCCACTGCCCCGAGCAGGCTCTCAATGCTTTCGTGTCCGGAATCCAAGTTCTCCATTGTGGGCCAGCGGGCTGCTAGTCTCTTGACCACTGCGTTGTGCAGTAAGAACTGTCCCGTGTGGATCCCGGAGGCTTCATGTAGCTCAGTAAAATTTAAGATTCCCTGGTCGTCCACCAGGTCGGCCAGGGTGGCGATGCCGCTAGGTTCCCAAGTGTCTCTTATTATCCTTTGACTTCCCGGGCTGTTAGTCATGATGGCAGCTATCGGGATCTGTGGGGAGTAGGGGTCCGGAAGCATTGCGGCCTTGCAGGCTCTTTTCCATATCTGGATACCTAAGAGGATCAAGTATGAGTGTGGTTGTTTAGTTCTAGGTTCAATCCATAGCAGGTCCCTGAGTAGCAGTTGCGTGACTCCTGGCTGCAGCAGGCGAGTGTCTGTTGAGGCCTCATTGGCCATCCATTGTATCACGTGCTTCAATTGTCCAGCTAGGTAATACAGTTCGAAGTTAGGAACCTTGAGGCCCCCTTTGTCATATGGTCTCTGCATTGTTTCCAGGGCGACTCTGCGCCTTCCGTCTTGCCACAGAAATGTCCTGCACAGCTTGTGTAGTTCATTGAAGAATTGTTGTGGTATGTTATATGGTACGTTAGTGAAGAAGTAAAGGAGTCTGGGTAACGCCACCATTTTTAGTAAACCCACTCTGCCCGCCACCGATAGCGGCAGCCTGCTCCAGAACTCCATTGATTTGCCAGTCCTTCCTTTGCCCTAACTGTATTCAGGACGTGCTCTGTCTTGGGGTCTCTGTGCACCCTAATGCCCAGGTACTTAAAGGAGGAGGGTTCCCATTTCAGGGCTAGCTTGGGGAGCACTCGGGCCCCTTCTCCGCTCAAGGCGGCTAGGGGGAACAGGCATGATTTGTTCTGATTAATCTGGATCCCCGTATATCTGTGGAATCTGTCTAAAGTTTCTAGTATGTAGGGCAATATGTGTGCAGGGTTCGTTAGGTAGAGGAGCATGTCGTCAGCGTACATAGAAATCACGTGGTTCTTCCCGTCTACCACTATGCCCCCATCTCCATATTCTTGTCTCAAGTATGCTGCCACCGGCTCTATAGCCATAATGTACAGCATGGGTGATAGGGGGCATCCTTGCCTAGTTCCCCGGGATAGCCTCCATTTGTCTGAGAATGTGTTGTTGGTGCGTACTCTGGCCTCGGGGTTGGTGTAGATGAGTGTGACCCACTTAATGTAGCTAGGCCCTATACCCATCTTGGACATGGTGTCAAGCTCCGGTTCCACCTCCCCTATCTCCTCACCTGATTCTTCAGAGGATAGATCCTTGAGAGGATTCTTCTTCTTTGGAAGCTTCTTCTTCTTGTTGTTAGACGACTTGTCCTTATAAATCTGGACCTTCTTTTCGCGGAGATAAGGTCTATCCCCTCCAGAGGCCACCGTGACAGTAGTGGGAACCTGTCTCGGGTGCCTCCAATGGGGCCAGCCTCACTTACAGGGAAAAAGCCAAAGCAGAAAAAACCCTGTAGATCTTGATGGCAGGAGATGAGGTGGACAGTCCTTGACCACCCAGGCCGTTGAAAGAAATAATCTCTCCTGGCGGAAACCGCTGTGGGCAGACACTGCAGGTGGATAGCGAGGGCTGACTCAAAGTAACGGATGTCAGCGACCAGTTTCCCAGACAGAGCTCGGAATAAGACTTGCAGGTAGAACCTTTCAATAGCAACAAGGAATTTGTAAGTAAGTAGCTGGATAATAGACGAAAAAGAGGAAAGAAAAGAAGAATAAATGGTATAAGCAGGAAACCCGAAATGTATACCCAGTGAAAGGAATAGATGGCAAGATACCGCCGAGTAGAAACTAAATCAGATACAGGAAGAGAGTACCGCCTTCCGAGCGGAGCCGAACAAAAGTTGGAAGTACCAAGGCAAATGTAAGTAGCAAACAGTGCAAAACAGTGCCGCGCACAGAGAAGGCTGCAGGCAGCAGGGAAGGAACGGCAAGAAGCCGAGCAGGAAAGTAGGAGGAGCCTCGTACCCAGGTAAGCAAGACAGCAAGGCACCGAAGCGGTGAAACCGCAGAGTACACGCCGTGTACCCAAAGACTCGATGGTAGGGTTGTAGCGCGGCTGAATAGGAAAGAAGGAAATGCAGCTAGAAACAAAGTATGTACAAGATTAGGATAACGTTGAAAGGTAAGGCGGCTAAGAAAGCCCAATGGAAGGTAAAAGCTAGAGGGTAACGGACCGTTAGCGTGCGAGAAGCAAACACAGATACAACGCACTGCACAAGGGGGCGGAGTCAGAACTTATAGAGTCCGCCGCCATATTGGATGAGGACTAGAGCGAGGTAACTGCTAGCTAGTGCCGCCAGCGGTTCCATAACTTCCACCCCTGATTCCTGACACATGGTAGCCAGGAGCCATTTCCAGCGCACCGAGTCGAACGCTTTGGAGGCGTCCAAGGACGCCACTGCGCATTGCGTTTGTCTACCTTCGGTACTGTAGATGACATTGTGCAGTCTACGTAGGTTTTCGGTGATGGTTCTGCCGGGCACATATGCCGTTTGGTCTTGGTGGATCAGGGTCGGGATGACTTTCCGCAACCTCATGGCCAGTATTGCCGTAAGTACCTTACTGTCTGTGTTTAGTAGGGACACGGGTCTATATGAGCCGCACTCGGCTCTATCTTTGTCAGGTTTTGAGAGTGGTATGATGACCGCCTCCCTCATAGTACCAGGTAGTTGGCCTGTTTCGTATGCCTCGTTGAACACTTGAGAGAGTAACGGGGCTAGTTCGTCCTCGTAGGCCTTGTAGAACTCGCCTGGGAGTCCATCCGGACCCGACACCTTCCCAGAGGGAAGCGTTCTAATAACAACTGCAACCTCTTCAGGGGTTACTGGCCCTTCCAGGGATTCCGCTACGTGTTCCTCAAGGTGTTGTAGTCTAATGATGTCCAGTACGTCCTCTATTTCAGTGTCTGTAGGCGGTGGGGTGTCAGTATAGAGGGCCTGGTAATACCCAGCGAATGCGTGGTTTATGGCAGCTTGTGAGTGCGTGTCTATGCCGTTAGCATCGCGTATACGGCAGATGGGTGTTCTGGGGGTTTCTCGCTTGTAAAGCCACGCAAGTAGCTTACCCGGTTTATCACCGAGGGCGTGGTTTCTCTCGGTGTATTTGGCGTAGCTGAGTTTTCCGAGGGCCTCCCAGTGTTGTAGGCAGGCCGTCTTTAATTCGATTATTTTGCGTACGTGGGCTGGGTCTGAGGAGGCTCTGGATTCTAATTGCTTCAGCTCTTCTTCGGCGCTTGCTAACTTCGCTGTGATGGATTTTTGGGCTCCCCCTGTGGTGGCTATCATTTCCCCTCTGATCACTACTTTGTATGCTTCACATGCCGTGCTGATGTGCTGGACACTGTCCATGTTCGTCTGCCAATAGTTCGCCGTGCATTGTCTAATCTGTTCTTGGAATGCCTTATCTAACAGTGCTTTGCCTCTGAGTCTCCATGTGGGTATGGGGGGTCGGGGTGCCATTATTGTCCAAGAGGTAACTATGGGGGAATGATCCGATAGCACTCTGGCCAGATATTGTGTGTCCTCAAATGTGTCTAAGTGTTCCTCGCTCACCAGTAAACTGTCAATTCTAGTGTGTACCGCGTGTGGGGGTGAGTAAAAGGAGTAGACTCTGCCCTCTGGGTGCTGAGCCCTCCAGAGGTCTTGTAGGGCGTATTGTTGTAAGAGGGATTTCAATATTTTGGCGGGAGGGGAGGGGCGGGTATGTTTACTATCCGATCTGTCCATGCGTGGATCTAGGGTGCAGTTGTGGTCCCCACCCCATATTAGCATGCCGTCTCTATCCGGACTGAGCCGGGTATATAACGAACGGAAGAAGACCGTCGCGTCGTGGTTGGGGGCGTATGTGTTCACCAGGCAGAGTTCTCTGCCTTCAATGGTGCCTCTAAGCAAGGCCATTCTACCTTCGTTATCGATGTAAGTGTATGTTAGGTTGATGGGAATGGAGGGGGCGATCCATATCAGTACTCCACGTGCGTAGTTGGAATACGTGGTGCCTATCAGGGTTCCTCTCCAACTCTTAGCTAATGCTGCTAGCTTTTGTCTATTCAGATGGGTCTCCTGTAATAGGGCAATTCCTATCTTGTGGCGTTTAAGCAAGGCGTGGATTCTGTGCTGTTTAATGTAGCTGTTCCGGCCCCTGACGTTCCATGACATGACTTTGACTATGTTATTCATGAGTATGGCGTGTGTGTGGGTGTGTGGGCGGGCTGTGTGGTAGCGTCGCCCTCTGGCCTATCCGTATGCGGTACGGTGGCTTGTTCTGGCATGAGCCCCTGCTGACTCTAGATCGGATTGGTGGTGTGTGGTGATCAAGGTGGTCCTGGACTTCCCCATTAACTAACTGAGTCGGGATTTCAACTGGCAGGTTCCCAACCCTATGAACAGTAAACTTGGCGTTAGCCGCTTACAGAACTAGTCTAGCGGGGTTCCCCCCGTTCTGACATCCCCGTTTCCGCTCCATTAGACCTACGGTCACTTGGGGCCCTACGGGCGGGTTAGTCACCCAAAGAGATTCAGGGGTGCGGGACAATCCCCTTGGTAGTGTCCGATACCAAGCCGTGCCATTCGGCCAGCTCCAAGACACTCAATGGTGCCACAATCTGCGAATTGAGGTTACTTCATGTGCTTTCTAATAAGGTGGTTTCATTTGGCTTCCCTGGGGGTGCCATTTTCACGTGTTTTCCGTTGCCTTCCATCTATGTCAGGAATCTGCTCCCTATCCATCCATTCGTTTATTTCTGCCGGTGATTCAAAGAGGTGCGTTCTATTGTTTCGGATGACCTTTAGTCTGGCCGAGTACAGTAGCATGTATCGCAAGCCTGCATCTTTCAATCTAGACTTTATGTGGGCGTATTGAGCTCTACTCCTCTGGAGCTGGAGGGTATAGTCCGGGTAGATTGCGATTTTGGCGGAGTCAAATTCTATGCAGCCACCGGTCCGTGAGTGGGCTAGGATCGTCTCTCTATCTTTATAATTGAGGACTTTGGCAATTATCGGCCTTGGCGGATTCCCAGGAGGTGGGCGTTTAGTGAGACATCGATGCGCCCTTTCGATGGTGAACCCCTGAGACAATTTCCCGGCTCCGACCCCCTGCAGCAGCAGGTTCTCAACGAAGTTCATGGGGTCGTTTCCTTCTGTTCCCTCCGGCAGTCCGATGATCCTGATGTTGTTGCGGCACGCCCGCCCTTCCGCCTCGTCCGCCCTGTCTTTGAGATTCTTTACTTTTTGGGCTAGGGCGTCTACCTCTCTCAAGAGGTGGGTTTTGGCTTCTGTGTTTTCCTTTACCTGAGACTCTAATGCTTCTGTTCTGCCTGCGATGGAGCGCACATCTTGTCTCAGCAGATTCAAATCAATGGCCACGGCATCTATTTTGCCCTCCATGGTTTTTTGGAGCGCCAAGATGGCTTCAAGTAGTTGCGAGTTTGCGGGTTCGGGGGTCCCCTCTTCTGCAGCTGCCGAGGTTGTGATCGCGGTGTCTGGCTTGGTGCCACCTGTGGCTGCGAAGGCCTCCATTGTTGTCTGCCTATGGTTGTTCCTGGCGCCTTTTACAGACATCTCTTTGTGCTGGCGAGCTTGCAATGGTTGCCAGTGGTTCTGGAGTTGGGGTCTGGAGTGTGCACCGTGGCGTGGCTCTTTCAATTGGCCCGGAGCGTGTGGCCATGCAGATCAGTTCAGTGCTAGTGTGTACGCTGTGGTGCTTAGCAGGCTTATTGCAGTGGTCTTTGTGAGGGCACCAGTGAGCAGCGATCCTGGGGTGCCGGGGGGGGGTTGCGGTCCAGGCGGGCCCCTGATGCCGGAGCTCAAATCTTGCCCCCACGACCAGCACCGCGGCCTCGAGCTCAGCCAGCGGTGGGGTACGGCCCCTCCCTAGGGTAGTGTCGTGGATCTCTGCCGGTCCGCTTAGCGGGGGGGCTGTGGGCTCCCTCTTCCACTCCGTACCTCGCAGTATGGTGCCGCTCTCAGGCGCACTCGATCTTCGGGTCCAGGCCTTTTGATGTGTGCCTCTGCCGTCGGCGCTGCGGGCCACGCGCCGGGGAGGCACTCGGAGGCGGACACAGTATTCAGCCGCCGGTCGCAGCGCTGCGTGCCCGCCAGACGGCAAGGTCAGATGTCCGCTTTCCCTTCCCCGGTCAGCCGCAGCTGGGGGCAAGCCTCCTCTTCTGCTCTGCGGCGCGGCGCTCGTCTCCTCTGCCGTCAGCAGGCAGCCGCCATTTTTGGGCGCGCACTTTCCACATTCGCCGCGGCGTTTCTCCTCGTTGGAAGCTCGCACAGGTCTCGGACTACCGTCGGAAGGTCAGCAGATGGTACTGAGGCGATCCCTGGGTTGCAGTTATAGTTTACTTCAGGTAAGATGCAGATTGTAGGCAATATGATGGAGCTGCAACGAAGCGCGGCTTACTCACATGGCGGTTGGCCACGCCCCCCCTGGGGTTCTCCATAAATGTGACAAAATCCCAACTCAGTCCCTCGCAAAGCATCCTATTCTTAGGAGCAGCTATAGACACTACTCTGCACAAGGTCTTTCCACCCTTGGGAAGAGTGGAAGCCATTCAACAAAACATTGTTCTGTTTTCCACTCACCGGTCACTAACAGCTTGTTGGTTTCAAAGGCTCTTGGGCTATTGCATAAACCTAGTCCCCTTTGCAAGGCTCCATATGAGAACGACCCAGTGGCATCTTGCTCTCAACTGGAATCAGCTCTCAGATCCCCAGGAAACAAAGATCCAAATTCCAGGCCAAGTCCAAGACTCTCTGCGCTGGTGGAACTCCCCAGAGACTCTGCTAATGAGACCTCCCTTTCAACCTCCCTCTCACCAAATAGTCATAATAACAGACTCTTCAGAGTACAGTTGGGGAGCCCATTGTCAAAAGCTTAACAGCTCACAGTTTTTGGTGGTCCTCTCAGGAAAGGAATGACCATATAAATGTCCTGGAACAAAGACCCATATTTTTCGCTCTAAAATCTTTTCTTCCCTTACTTCAAGGAAAGGTGGTGAAAATTCAAACGGACAATACCACTGCAATGTTTTATATCACCAAGCAGAGGGGGACTCGCTCCCGCCCCCTGTGTCTCCTAGCAGAACAAACTTGGCACTGGGCCATTCAAAATCACATTTTCTTGTTGCCGTCCCATCTCGAGCGCAAGAAGAATGTCCTGTCAGATAAATTAAGCAGGTTACAGTCCGCTCCGCATACATGGGAGCTGAAACCATCAGCAGCACACATGATATTTCAGAAGTGGGGCCATCCATCAGTAGACCTCTTTGTCAATCAACACAACACTCTTTGTCCACAATTTGCGTCAAGGCAATGTCAGGGTCCTCAGTCCCTGGGAGATGCTCTACATCTGGATTGGTCAAATCTAGCCCTTTATGAGGGGTCTATTAGGAGCCTAGAAATTCAACAAAGTACCCAGGATTCAGAGGAAATACGAGATTCCCTAAGGAAACAAAAAGAAGAATTCTGGCAATTAACCAATAGGGAGGACAGGTTGAGAGGGGACCCAATAGCAGCCGTCAGGTACCTAGAGGGTGACCGGCCAAGCAGAACACTTGCATGGGCCATAAAACAAGAAAGATAATTAACCCCCATTATGGTAATAGAAGACCCCACGGGACAACTTATCCGGGACCCGGCCAGGATTAACTCGGTATTTCGAGGATACTATGAACAGCTGTACTCTTCCCACACTGCAGCTGGGCAGGACACGTTGATGGGATACCTTGATGAAGTGGCGCTAGGGTAACTGGACCCAGAGCTAGGGGGGAACTGAATAGACCGATAACGGAGGTGGAGATCCATAAGGTGATCCTGTCCCTTCCAAATGGTAAATCACCGGGAAATAACGGCATAACTGCCAAATTCTATAAGGCATAGGTTGATATCCTACTCCCCAGTCTACGGGACATGTATGAAAACACGCTTGCGATTGGTACCCTCCCAGAATCCACGAGAACTGCACTGATCACTGTATTACTTAAACCCGAGAAACACCCCCAGAAATGTACATCATATAGACTGCTATCATTGATCAATATTGATAATAAAATCCTTGCGAAAATATTAACAGAGAGACTACTCCCACATATGGAAGCACTGGTCCCTCCTGGCCAGGCCGGTTTCATCCCCAACCGGTCCACACAACACAACTTGCAGAGAGTGTTTGTACTCATGCATAACATAGATCTGGAGATCCCCATAGCGATAGCGGCATTAGACGCCGAAAAGGCTTTCAACTCTGTGGAATGGCCTTTCCTCTTTGAGGTACTGCAGCGCTCAGGCTTGGGGATGAAATGTATACAGTGGATCAGACTGCTGTACAAAGCCCAGAGGGCAGTGGTATACACGAATGGGATAGCATCGGAATACATCCATCCGTCCAGGGGGACACGTCAGGAATGCCTGTTCTCCCTGATATTGTTCACTCTGGTGATGGAACCACTGGCTTGCCACATCAGGGAAATGCTCGCTCACCAGGGAGTGCGGTTATAGAAACAGTTTATTATCATATCCTTATATGCGGACGATATCCTTTTGTATGTGAAGCACCCGAGACTGAATCTCCCTCCTTTACTGCTGGAAATTGGTAAATTTGGGGAACTCTCTGAGCTCTGAATTAATTGAAGTAAATCTGAAATACTACCACTGACCCCCATCTGTGACCCAAGCCGACGTTGGCCAGGAATTCGATGGTGCCCTCAGGGAATCCGATATTTGGGAGTGATGGTGACTACTGATGTGGGTGGTCTCTATTCTGGTAACTATACGAAGACATTAGATATACTGGAACATAAAATAGAATCATGGATACATCTCCCTATGTCCCAGGCAGCACAAATCTCTCTTACTAAAAAGGTAATTCTCCCCAAATTACTTTATATCTTTAACAATGTACCCATCTGGCCCCCTCAAAACTTCTGGGCCTGTACAAAAAGCCTAATGATAAGGCTAGCATGGGCGGGAAAACACGCAAGGGTATCCAATAATACTCTTGTAATGCCATATGAACAGGGCGGCTTGAGATACTCAGATATACACCTATACTACTTAACAACACAATTGCAATATATAGCAGGATGGGGACCCTTCACCCCAGACCACCCACAGGACCACCCACACTCCACCCTAGCTAAGGCGACGACGTCCCCGCATGACATAGTGGGGAGGCTGTGGGGCACACGACTACAGATACCATGGAAAGAGGTCCAACCCACAATGGTGACATGTAGAGCCTGGGACCGAACAGCGCAACTGACCGCCGCAGCGACAACCTAATTCCCGGACCTCCCAGTGTACAATATACATGGCATACCACTCACATATGAGAGATCATTTCGGGTCCACTCCCATAGGCTGGTGGTACGAACACTAGGAGATTTGGTACAAGATGGGAACATTATACCCCGGGAAACGCTACGAACAAGAGGAGATTGGACTGCAGTGACACTGTTTATGTATTATACTGTCAGGGAAACACTCCGAACTAAATGGGCCAAATTTCCTCGAGCGCTAGAAGCCCATTCAGTTCTGCAATATGGGATTAAACCATTGTCGTGCCAAAAATTGGTGTGCTCTATTTAGAAACTGGCTAGGAGTAAGAGGATGACCCCAGAACTGAGGATCAGGAGCATCTGGGAAGGAGACCTGGGGGATGTGATAATCGACAAACATTGGAAACTCATATGCATGCAAACACGCAAACTGTCCATGAATAATGGATTTAGGCTGACACACTATACATTCCTCCACCAGGTTTACTATCGCCCAGACAAACTACATAGAATATATCCTGACAGATCATCTGTGTGTAAGAGATGCAAAGCTGAAACTGGGGATTTTTACCATATGGCCTGGTCCTACCCGCGAATACGACCCTTTTGGGGGAGAGTGGAGGAGGCAATATCAGAGATGCTGGTAACCTAGTCGGAATATACACCTGCAGTCTGGCTTTTAGCACCAATTGAGGGGGGCTCCCGAGGGGAGAGGAAACTGCTGGGAATGGCCTCAGTAACGTTGCAGCACCTTATAGCCACCACATGGGGAAAACACACAGCGCCACTGTTCACTAAGTGGGTGGAATAAATGCACACATGTGAACAGAAAGAAACTTGCAACGCACAAACATTACCGGGCAGCAGCCACCCGATTGACTACTGGCCACCATTCCGTCAGTTTTATTCAGACTAGGAACGTAGCACATTGTCTGGAGAGGGAGGCTTGCTATAAGGAAGACCTGAAACAAACATTACAATGACACTCGTGGAAACAGAATTGGATGTTGTTGTATGACGATGAACTGTCCGGAAACGAGTACTCACAAGGTGGGGTGGCGCTAATTATGGAAGGATACGAAGTTGATGTTAATGTATGTTTCTGTTATGAAAAGAAAATGATAATACAGAACGTTTTTTTTTAAATCTAGTACTTTATGCCTTCCCACCTCTTCCAATGATTCACAAAATTTTGCTCAAATTCAAAATGTCACACAACCTGACAATGATTCTAGTAGCCCCGTTCTGGCCTTGCCAGATTTGGTTTCCAGATCTTCTGGAGTTAGCAGAGTATCCTCCCTTCGATCTTCCACTTTCGAGAGATCTTTTAGAAGGGGCAGGTTCTTCACCCCTCCCCTCAATTACTCAACTTGAAGGCGTGGTTCCTGGGAAACTAGCCTTCTCCCACTTGCATTTGTCAGAACAAAACATTCTTATTATGTCGGCCTCCAGGAAATCATCCACTAAGAAGCAATGTAGTATCAAATGGTTACATTTCTGTCACTGGGCCTTAGAACAAAACCCTCTAAAGGCCTCCATTGAGAACGTCATGTCCTTCATGTCTTATCATGTCATGTCTTATCTTGTTTCCACAAGACACGTGCAAATATTACTTCTGAGCAATCGGTGCTTACCTGACTAGAGAGCACAAGTCTCTTTCTCTTTCCAACAAGGACATTAAAAGGCACTTTAAGGGCCTTTACGTTTACATTCCCCTATTCGTGAACCTCCACCTCAGTGGGATCTCAACATGGTCTTAGCAGCCCTAATGCAAAAACCATTTGAGCCTATGGCTTCATGCGATTTAGAATTTCTAACTTGGAAATCAGCCTTCTTACTGGCCATTACTTCGGCTAGAAGAATTGGCGAGCTCCAAGCTCTTTCTTCTAAGGAACCATATATGGTGTTCCATAAAGACAAAGTTGTCTTCCGTAAGGGTCCCTCCTTTCTGCCTAAGGTGGTTTCCGATTTTCACTTAAACCAGGAACTATGTCTTCCCGTTTTCTTCCTAGACCGCATGCGTCTGCGGCAGAAGAGAAATTGCATAATCTAGATGTAGTAAGAACTTTAAAATTCTACCTTGAAAGGACCAAACCGTTTAGAAAAGCAATTCAGCTCTTTGTTACCTATGGTGGTCCTTCTCCTGGCAATAAAGCAGCCAAGGCTTCTATTGCCAGATGGGTTGTCTCCTGCATCTCCAAGACTTATGACTTGAAAGTGCTCATGACTCCACGGGGACTTCGGGCTCATTCTACTAGAGCCAAGGCAGCATCTGTAGCCTTTACCAGGCACATTCCAATTGTAGACATCTGTAAAGCAGCTACCTGGGCCTTTTACAAGCACTATGCTATGGACTCATCATCCAGAAATGATGCAAAATTTGGCCAAGAGGTCCTCCGCACCTTGTTTGCCTGAATCCTGTACATGCTTTCTCCTCCACCCTTGCTTATTCAAAGGCTTTTTAGTCTGGTCCCACAGAGGAATGAAAAATTACCTTCATGGTGATTCATGTTCTCTTGGTACAGGCTCTCCCTTGTTCACAACACCTACCCAGCCATCCCCTGCAGTGCGCATGTACTTAAAATTCTACCCCTTTCAGGCCCCTACCGGCAGATAATTCACTGAAGCACCAGCACCGTTAACAACAGTGCTTCAATGTTTCCATTCCCGTGGACTCCATGGGAATGGTAACTTACCATTCTGCTGCCTGTAATATCCGAATCTATGTGATCACTGCACCGCCTGTAATTCCCCCTACCTCCCGGGTCACTTACCTTAACGGCGGCACACACGGAAGTGGGCCACCGACTTCCCTCAATCCCTGGAGTGTCAGTTCCCACCCACTTACATGGGCCAGCACTGGTGCCGCAGGGACCATTTCTTTTTTTTTTTACTTACACTTTGGTGTCCCTCGTTCTCAATTTATCAGAAGCTGGGGACACGCCCGGCACCCCTGACCCCCATTGCCACGACTAAGAGGAGCCCCTCCAACCCCTGCTTCCCTAATGGGGGGTGCCATTTGAGTACCAGGTGACCTTATGTGGTCGCAGTACTGGTATGATTCCTAATATTCCCATATTACCGGGATATCAGGCAGCAGGAACAGTAAGCCGCGGTTGCTGGTAGGTCGGCAGCCTACCGGCAACCTTATGAGGACAATAGACTTAGAGACCCCATGTTGGGCAACATTGGAGACATTTTGCATGAGTTGTCATGGGATGATGACTGGGAAACGTCCCAACAGTGTACCTTGACTTTGTGATGATGTATTGTTTGTTTGAAAAAGTAGAATAATAGAATAAAAACATTATGAAGACGGACCATAGACACAAATAGGTCTCCTGGAGTGGTGATGCCTGAGTTTCGGAATATTATAAAGAACATTTTTCTCAAATGTGATTCCAAACCCTTATGAGCGGGGCAGTTTTGTCTTGCTTAGGCCCAATTCCTCCTGGGCATAACACTGCGTAGTTTCTCTATCCCCGGTTGAATGACAGAGATCTTAATCGATTGTTTTTTCCCCCTTTTCTTTTACACTCTAACACGTCACTGTTGTAAGATGGATGGTCTCTGTACATATGATGCTATATTGTTTAGACCAAAAATTCGAAATTAAAAACATTAGGTAGCCACTATGTCATCGAAATAGAAGAGATTTGCACCGTTCTGCAGTCCATGATATAATTGTTGGAAATAATACTGTCTTGTAATCTACCTCTAATTGACAAAACATCTCGTTGCCCTGCTGCAATCCCAGATGCAATGCATAGAAAGATGTGTGCCCTTTCATCTTCCTACAACTGATGTTGATGGCAACTACCATCTTTTCCTGCCTAGTATCCGTTGCCTCGCCAGACACACAGGCGTGTCTGGGCATGGTGTTATGAGTACAGAAGCTTAAGTCCACAGATGTGCTTCATACTCTCCAAATGCAACACAATACCTGCATTGACAAAGCCACCACTGTCTGGTTGTTTAAACATAGAGGGTAACATTCGGGTGGATGACATCATCACGCCTCCATTAGGTGAAGATACCCCACTTTCAGAACGACAGTTCCTCTTCAAGGGACGTTAAGGGACTGCGGAAGAGTCTTCACAAAATCCACCACTCAGTTTCCATAACATTGCTCCAGAAAGTAGCCGTAATACCACATGAATAAAAGGTTACTGCCCCACGAATACGGCTCGCTATGTCTCGAGATATCGAATTCCCTAAAGAGTGGCACCTCCATGACCCCACCACCACCCACCCTGGTTATTGCTTTAGCAGTTTCAGAATGTGCAGGGGGCCAGAGCGGAGATCAACTGGGTCGCACTATCACAGGGAGCAGCAAATTGCAGGCCATCTAACAGATTCTGGGCCTCATTACTAATTTTTTATTAGCGCCCAGAAAAGGGCAATTACCGGGTCATTATGACCTTGCCGAACCCAGTAATTACCCTTTTCTGGGCGCCGGAAAAAAAATTATTCCCCATTCCCATTTGAGCCCCGTAGGGCTCAAATGGGAATGGGGAGGGTGGTAACACTGGTACCGTTAATAACGGTACCGGTGCTACCGCCATGTTCTGCTCGCAGGTGCCGGTACGGCCACCAGGTTAGACCTGATGGCTGCAAGGGCACCCATGAGCAGAACTCGTAGTATGGCGGTACGGTAGCAACGGTGCTGGTAGCGCTACCAGCACCGTTGTTGCCTTACCGCCATACGTATAATGAGGCCCTCTGTCTCACAGTGCCCTATCACCCACTCTGTTTCATCTCTGTTCTATCAGGCATCTCAAGTTTGTTTAAACTCAGCGGAGCAGGTTGCAGTCTTCATGAATGTTAGTTGCTTGTATAGCACCTATGCATCATGAGGTTGCTTGGGGTTACGAAGGGTTAAAAGGCACATTGTGTGAGCTATCCCCCACATTGTCTTGAACCTATTTAAGCAGTAGATTAACTCTATTGTGCCATAAGAGGCATCCATTTTGTTTGTTTGTTTGTTTATTGAATTTATGAGGCGCACCAGACCCGGGAGTAGCAGGGCGCAGCAAGGATATGCAAAGCTTACACATGTTACATAACGTACAGGCAATATACGAATAGTCAACATTACACAAGAGATAATACAATATACAAATCAAGTTGCGCAGAGAGGCAGAGTTATTTACAACTTAGTATGTAAGGATGTACAAAATTTCCAATCTAGCAGCAGGTCGTACTAATGTACCAAAGTTTCAAAGGAGACTAATCCTCAGTCAGATTGAGGTGAGTGATGAGGTTCTTTCTGAAGAAAGAGTAAGGGAGGTCAGCTCTCAACTGATGTGGCAGGGAGTTCCAAAGTTTAGCGGCCTTCACAGGGAAACTGTTGCCGCCAATCTTAGGAGATTTGAATCTGGGTACTACCAAGCAATTAGTATTGATAGTTCTAGACGGTCTACTGGAAGTTCTTCTAGATATTCTGTCAATTAGGTGCAACATTGTGTAGTGCTTTATGTGTCAGGGAGGCGATTTAGTTGTATTTTGTTGTGGGTAGATAACCATTTGTGATGGCGTCTGATTGCAGAGATGTGCACTCTTTTGTTGATGCCTAGTGCAGCTCTAATGGCATTGTTTTGTAGTATTTGGAGTTTTTGGATAAATGGTTTCATTAGCACTGCTGTAGAGGGCGTTGCAGCAGTCTAGTCTTGATAGAATTAATGCTCTAGCCAGTATAAGGCAACTGCCATTAGAAAGGAATGGCCTGCCTGATCTAATCAGCTTACATCTGTAGGCTGTGGTAGAAGCCCGAGAATTTAGTTCTTTAGTAAATGACATTGTTGCGTCAAGGTAGAAACCAAGTGTTTTTACCTCCTTGGAGACACTGGTGTTATTACCGTCCATGATGAAGGAGGCATATTCATGACCTAGTTTGGAAATGTTGGAGGGGGAGCCGAGGATTATCAACTCTGTCTTGTCATCATTCAGGCATAGGCTGTGTGTGGCCATCCATGCCTGAATAATGAGATAGATTCTATTCACCAGCGCCAGGTCCCTGCCATGATCCCCAGAAAGTGGGAGGAGAATCTGAGTGTCATCTACGTAGTTAGTGTAGGTGACACCCAGAAGGTCCAGATCATCGAACAATGGCTTGGTGAATATAATGTAGAGAGTAGGGGACACACAGGAACCCTGAGGGACCCCGCACATGATAGGGGTGGGATCCGCAGTTGCAGAGGATGAGAATACTCTGCTAGTTCTGTCACTCAAGAATGATTCTGTCCACTTAACAGCGCCTATGGAGAAATGGTCTGCTGTATCAAGATGCCTTCAGAGGACCTTATGATCGACCAGGTCGAATGCAGCTGAGAGATCAAATAGCAGCAATAATGCTGTTTTTCATTGCGCATTTAAACATTAAATGCGCAAGGAAAAATTGCGCATTTTCCTGGGTGCATTTAAACTATACGCAGCAATAGGTGATGCTCCTCTCTCTTTGCATCTTGTTGCTTATAGTGGGGTCAGATGCATCTATTAAATCTTTAGGGAGAACTGGCCCAACAGTTAAGTTATGTATTTATTGGGTTTGTGTTTCAAGTTGCAAACACGTGTGAGAAAACATCTGTTATGTCACCAGATATCTCTTGCAGCACCTGCAGGTACACAGGCTGCATCAGGAAACAACACACAAATAACCCACAACACGACATAACATCCAAACAGATACACAAAGCTTGCAGCAGGAAAAGATCAATCAAGGGTGCTAATTTTTCTACATATTGTAGCACCTGATGATCCTACTCAAGCCTAACCTGCACTGCCCGATAGGTGTCTAAGAATGTAGCTTCACCCTAAACTGTCCTTGCAGTTCCAAAAATCTCAAAAATGCATTTTTGGATTAACAAATTGGATATTTCCACCTTCAAGGCGGAATACGTAAGTCCTCCTCACAGTGCCATACTTCTGCTCTCCCAGAAATGGGCTACAGCAGGTGTTGCCCTCACCACAAACAACCACTTCTCACTGCAGTTCCTTATTGGAGCTCAGAGTTATAAACTGCCTAAAGAACTGGAAAAGTATCCCACGGATATGGGCTTGCAGTGCATCTGTGCAGCCTGCGATGCATTGCGCTTTCAGTAACCACAAACCACTGACATGTTATGTTTTTAAGACATTCCCTGTAACTCAGAATGACTAAAAGAGGAGGCTGGGTTCACTAATAGCTTAACATTGCCAATCAGAATACATTTTTTTTATTTAAGTGTGATGTTTTACATTAAACCTTACGCTTGTCAAATTACAAAACATGTTAAATACAAAGAAAAGAACTATCACTTCAGTAAACATCACTGCATCCTTGAAAAAATTGAAATATTAAAATCCTCATTCAAGATCACTTTCCACACTGAAGTTCATTACATTGTAGGAAACACAATGTTAAGTATCCTACATAAGAATTAAATAAAGCATCCCAATTTGTATTCATCCTCACCTGGAAACATTTCAAAGATAGACCTTACAGCCTCTATGACTAAAGGTACCTGATTACCAGAGATTAAGTTGCTGACAGATGTTTTCGGAAACAATACATTGTTGATTATACACCAATTTCTAAAAATACTCCCATCCTCAGCATGGTACAGTTCTCACATTTCATCAATAGATGCTCAATGGTTTCCATGTGGCTAGTCATTACAAAACTTACAAAGGTGATCCTCAGTATGTAATCTATTTCTATTACCAAGCACTTCTAGAATAGGGATCGCAGTCTCAAACATTCTCAGAAATTTGCCATCTGGGAATTTTTGAAGATAATTTGGTACCTCATCCCTTTTCTTTTTCATTTTTGCCACTTCAGATACGTTTTATTTTTGCACCTGCTACCTTGTTACAACCCTGTCTGATTCCCTTAACCTCTTTTTTTTACTAGATCTGGGTTTGTCTTCAGCACATCTTCATTCACACTTACAGATGATAACATGATTTCACATTTCTCTACAAACTCTTACACCTTTTGAGGATTTCACCAATACATATTTTTTTAGGTCATCTTACAGTGTATTAAGGTTTAGTTTCTTCCTGTAAAGTTGCAAGAAGTTACCAATTAGTATAATATTGCTGGTATTGCTGTTGTAGCCATGCATGGGATTGAGCATTATTTCAAGTTGTGTAGTGTTTATGAACAATAGCATGTAAATAGTCAAATACATTGAAATGTATTCATGAGGTGAGCATTTATCAACAAGTATGAAAAGTTTGTATCATCTACTTTGCAAGTCTGGGCTTCGAACCAGTTGTTTCGTAACACCCGGGTACACCACCGCTAATGTAGCTTCTGGGCTGCAATCCATGGTCTAGGATGGGTTCCAATAGTTATTTTTGTTTTGGTAAATAGTATGCAATGTTCTAATAAACAATAACTAAGTCCGGAAAGACTATAATGGACTACAACACTTCCGGGCTAGGCCAGATATGAGGGAAATTGTTGAACACTGAGCTTGGAGATAAAAAAAAAAGCTCAGGCTTTAAGATAGAAAAAAACTTCAGGCTTTTAGAGATAAGAAAAAAGCGTCAGACTTCTGGTACTTCTGGTAAACAACTGTGCTAAAGCTATAAAAGGTTAGTTTCTGGGAGGGGCAGTCAGAGCTGTTTGCTCTCTTGGATTAACAGTGGCAGGCTGGAGTCAGAGCTGGAGCACCAGAAGCAAGCTGTAAATGCTCTCTATACTATGGCCTATGGAGAGAGGATGGGGGGAATCACTCCTTTTTTCGACTTGGATTTTGAAGCAATTTTTTAGAGAACTACTATTTTTGATTGAGCTGCATGAGGAAACAATCCTACCTATGACAATCCACTCACTACCCATGGAACGGTTTAATTCAGATTTGGCTTATCTCTGCATCATAATCCATTTCAATTCATTTTTACCTTTTTGTTACGAGACCATGATGTTTTGATAGGTGGTTTTTGCAACTGGATTTGATATGTTTAATATATATTGCACAGACAACAAGACTTCCTCCAAGCTCCAGGCACTCAGCCTTCAGCTCTCCCTATTATCAGAGCACCGTTGTCAGTTCGTTTTACCCATTTTGAATATCACATTGGGATAGAGGAGAGGTATTAAGAAGGCAGTTCATTTTATGAGATGGTTGACTCATCTTGAGTAGACATATTGGGCCCAATTCATGGAAAAGTGCACATTTGTCCCACAATTGCCGCGTGCCGAGAACGACACTGCACAAGCCCCATGTATTCATGGAATTTACTGTTTTCGCAATTCGCGCCTGTAATGCCCCTACACGCCACCACACAAAGCATAAAGAGCGAGAACAGCTACATTTGCGCGCTCACCCTCATGCGAATACACGCACCCTTCAAACAGTGTGTGGGCTCCCCCGCAAGCAAGCCTGTATCCTGGGGATCCTGCGCAGGGTCCCCTGTAACTGTTGCTGGCACCCTGACAACATGCATATGACACTTCATAAATCGGGTAAAACTCTGAAAATCTGCATGCGAACCCCTGTAAACAGTCCCAGCAACCCAATATGCAGCGTACACTCACCCTTAAGTCCGATCAGAACCCCTCTTTTCATGCACACACACCCTAAATCGGCATGCAAACTCACCTTGTGCTGCAAATTCTATGCTTAAGTATCCTTATGCCTGCCTTTGTGTGGCAGAGAGAGTGAGGGTTTTGCATGGGCATTTCGCAAGCGAGAGGTTGCACGGTCACATCCATGAATACGCTTTGACGTGTGCATTTGTGACAGTTAATTATTATAGCTGCCTGACCTTATTAGTGTGACATGTCCATTGAGGGAGTTAATGTGCCTTGATCTGCACCTTCCTCATCCCAGTACCGTAATGGTGTTTGGCATAGGAAGTCTGCACTTCCTCTTCTTTGTCACTGTACTTGGGTGATTTTTGGGGGAAGGAAGAGTGTGTCTGAATGCATCATATAAAGGCTGAGGGGGGGGTTTGGGTAGTTCACTACCAAGAAAGGGGGGATACCATGCCTACGGCCTAGGGCTATCCTTATGATAGGAAAGTGATATTGTTGTTAGCTTTCTCTTCCCCTTCACAATACTAGGGTAGTGTTCAAGAGGATTAGGGTATAATGTGTCAAATCATCTTCTTTTTATCTCATTACGATGATAACAAGCGGTTGATGGTTCAGGTTTTCAGTTAGGTACCCTTAGTGAATGAGGTTAAAAGAGAAGGAAAATAATGGGTCTCACGGTAGTTAGAAAAAGGGGTTTTATCTTCCCTAATTTTCCTCAGAGGGTGAATGTTTTCCGGAAGGTCTTGGGATAGGGCAGGACATGCACAACAATACCCTACGATAGCAGAGGGAGGGTCGGATAGGTCAGGACTAGAAAATGGGGAATACAATGTCCTTCCCTCTGGCCCTCCTTTCCCAATCCCTGAGGACCCTCCAACCAGGTGACCCTTCCTCGCTTATCCACCCCCAGGGTTGGGCTCTAAAGCGATTGCCCGTCCCTGGTCACCTGCATAGAAGATCCTCAGAAAGTACGCAGGGAAAGACCCCTAGGTTTTTCATGGTTGGAATGAGCACACATCAACTATCAGAACCAGTAATCAACAGTTTGCTGTAACCAGACATTTTCAACAACATAAACACCAACTGTCACAAATAAGATTCCAAATTCTTGATGTTGTGAATGTTCCAAACCTAAGATTCAGTGCCAGCAAAATAAATTGAGCAACGTGAAGCTTAATCGACCGATAGGCTAGACACGTCTTTTCCAAATGGTCCTAACCAGGCAATAAGCCTCGAGTCTGCGTCAAATTAGTGAAGAAGGTAATGCTCCCCGGGGGCCCATAGTTACAGGTCCGAGTGTAGCCCCACAACGAATGCCCCATAAGCCTGGATTACAATGAAAGTTCGGAGTGCCGGGTACTAATGACGAGCTGGAACTGTTCTGTTAGTTGTGAAAATATTGCAATGCTGGTAGTTTGTCTACCAGAGTATAACCTATTATGCAACAATATTTGTTATCAGGACTTACATTTAATCTTGATCTCTGGGAAACACATAGCATGAGCTATTAGGGGGTTTGAGATTGTTGATGTTGATGATGTTTCCAGATGTTTTTAACATTACTGATGTCCCCTCTGACCTTTAATGACATAGCATGCTGTTAAGTACTAAGTGCGATAATAAACAAATAATTCTCAGTGAGCTAGTACACATTTCCCCTACTATGGATAATGACAGCAGGGATATACATCAATGTTAACAGGTGAAGGTAGTCAAAGCCTGTGTGCATAATCAGAAATGGCCACACTATCGTGTTGTAATGAAGATTACCCCTGCTATTTGCGCAGGGAGTATTAATTCTATTAAAGACTAGGAGGCGAGCATTATGCTTCCTCTTCCTTTATTCTACTCTTCAGCAGTTCAACAAAACATATATAACAAAAATCATGAAAAGTGTCATAACAAACTTTTCTCCTTTTCAAAACTACAAAATCCATGAGCCTCCGTAGTCCATGCTCACTCCACCAGTCACAACCCACTTCCTGTGCTTGGACTCCTCCTCTGCTTTTACTCGCTCTGACAGTCTCTTATAGTCTTTAACTGATCCTCGTCAACGGTGCGAAGACTCTCTTGAACTTTAACTCAACTGCCGGAGTACTCCCGGTCTCCTGATACTCTCTGCTCTGGTACTGCCTTCAGCTATTCTTTTGATCTTCTCCTATGAAAAAACAATAATAGGATACTTTAGTGTGGTGTGTAGGTAACGTACTTGCTCATAATAATGCATTGACATATTATACACAGTACAATACTCGGGTGGGAATTTAATGCTCGCCTCCTAGTCTTTAATAGAATGAATACTCCCTGCGCAGATAGCAGGGGTAATCTTCATTCTATGACAAGACTGGAGGCGAGAATTATGCTTGTTCAAAGCTTACCCAACACCGTACTAGCCAAACTCTCTGCTGGCTTAAAGTAAAACTCTTTAAAAGTTCTATCGCTTGACCAGTCTGCTGCTAGCATTATCCCAGTCAAAGGCATTCCTGCTCTCGCGGCAGACAAAGCCATTGCCCCTCTCACAGAATGGGCCCCATACTTGTTCACATTCACACCTGCTGCATGCATGACCTCATTGACCCATCTTGCAATGGTAGCTGATGCAAATGCGTGATAGGGTTTCCTGCGCGCTATTAATAACTGAGTAGTACCTGCTGCTCTATACTCCGTGGTTCTAATCTCGTACTCCTTAATGCATCGTGCTACGCACCATTTCGAATTGTTCGGGTAATACGGATAATGCACCGTAGCGGTCCCTGTCTAGGTCCTTCTGACTATGGAGAATGTGACTCCCTCCGGTCCGAAGGACCGTCTGTTAATATCAAGTGCTCTCACGTCTGATACCTTTTTGCAGGAAATTAAGCATAATAGCATAGCTAACTTGCCTGATAATTGCTTAAGCGAGAGGTACTTATCTGCCGGCCAACTTGCCAGTAAGTGCAGTACTGCAGCCATGTGCCACGTTGTGCTATACTTGGGCTCCGGTGGAGCCTTAAATCATGCCCCTCTGATGAGCCTCACTACCACAGGATGTTCTCCTGCCGGAATGCCTTCTATTGGCATGTGACCTGCAGAAATCGCTGATCTGTACATCCCTATTGTACGGAAGGCTATCCCGCTCTGTAATAGGTTCGCTAGAAAGTTCAGAATTACCACTACAGGTGCTGAAACGGGATGAACACTTCTGTTCTTACACCAGCTTGTCCATTTTGCCCAAGCTGCGTCATAGCTCCTCCTAGTGGATGGGGCCCAGGATTCAGCGATGAGCTGAGCAGCCTGCGCCGAAATTCCTGGCAGTGCCCAATGTTTCCGGATATCCTGCACGCGACTAGCGGGAGTGTCCCTCTCACTCTCGGAGGATGACACGACCCAGCTGGGTCCGTGAGCAGTCGCTCCCCGTCAACACCATTTCCATTAAAGTGGGAAACCATACTTGTGACTACCATAACGGTGCTACTAATATCAACTCCGCTTTCTCCCTCCGACATTTCGCTAATACTCTGCTCAACATCACGAAGGGGGGAAAAGCGTAGTGCGGACCTCCTGTCCACTCTTGCAGAAACGCATCTGTTCCTTGTGCTCCCGGATCCAGCCTCCAGCTGTAGTAGAGGCTCCTCTGCGCATTGAGCCGGGAAGCGAACAGGTCTACCTGCAATGGTCTCCATCTCATATTCAGCCTCTGAAACACTGCTGGATCCAGCCTTCAATCGCTGGAATCCGTTAGGTACCGAGGGTTCCAATATGCTACTACGTTCAGTGTCCCTGGCAGGTACTCTGCTGTCACTGACGTCCCTGATCGTAGGCAGAAGTGCCGCAGGTCTTTTGCTAGCTCTGCGAGCATCCTGGATCTCATACCACCTAAATGGTTGATGTACCGCACTGCTGATATGTTGTCCATCTTCAATAGGACACAAGATTTTACTCTTTCTTTCGTAAAGGCTTTGATCGCGAACAATCCTGCTCCTCTTCGCTCCACTTGCCCCCGGTCTGTAGAGACCCACATCTGGCTCCCCAGCCTTTCCGGCTGGCGTCCAATTCTATTATCAGATCTGGCTTGTCCCCGAATATGACTTGCCCATTCCAAGCATCCATATTCTTTAACCACCATTCTAGCCCTGTAATAGAGTCCTGATCTAGAGGTACTTGTTGATGGTATTTCAGACCTTGCTGCAGATGCTTTATCTTCAACCTCTGCAGTGCTCGGTAGTGCAGGGTCCCAGGGAAAATGGCCTCAATGGAAGCTGCTAGTAGTCCAACTATTCTCGCTAATGTCCTGAGAGATACTCGCTGCTTCTCCAAGCATACTCTGATCTCTCTCTTGATGTCTCTCATCTTCCGAGCTGGAAGTTCCAAAGTCGCCTTCCTGGTGTCTAGGACAAATCCTAGGAAGTCTAACCTTTGCACTGGTGTGGTATCTGACTTCTCTGTGTTCACTAGAAATCCTAGGGAGGTCAGAAGGTCCTGCACCCATTTCGATTGGTATACTAATACCTCCTGATCTTCTGCCAGGAGCAAGAGGTCCTCCAGGTAAATGATCAGCCCGACGCCCTTCTCCCTGATCGCTGCCGCTACCGGCTTCAACAACTTGGTGAATGCCCAGGGTGCAGAAGCCAGTCCGAATGGCATTGTCTTGAATTGCCAGAATTGTTTTCGCCAGCAAAAAGCTAGAAATGGTCTGTACTCCTCGAGAACAGGTACTGTAAGGTAAGCGTCTTTCAGATCTAGACACGTCAGCCAGTCTCCTTCTCTTAGGGAGTCTCTGGGCTGATGGACGCCCTCCATCTTGAAGTGTCGATACACGATCCAGCTGTTCAGCTCTTTGAGATTTATAACTGGGCGTGCCTTCTCCTTCCTGTGCACCAGGAACATATTGCTCACAAACTTCGAGGGGATATCTCGCATTTCTCTATCGCCTGCTTGCCGACTAGCTGTGCTATCTCACTGTCTAGGCATGCTCGTTCCGCTTGCGCTAATTTCTGACCCTGCGGCTTGTACCGCTGAACTGGGGCCTCTATAAAATCTAGCTGCAGACCTCTGACGGTCTGCAATATCCAGGAATCTTTTGAAAGCTCACGCCAATTCTCTAAAAATATGCGCGTCCTCCCCCCTATGCGAATCACTCTCACCTGGTGTAAATCCTTGACCTTGTCCCGAACCTCTGGACCTTCGGCCCCTCGGGAACCTCCCTCTGGACGGGAAGAACGTGTCTTGACTTTTGTTCTCCCATTATTGCGCCCTGGGGTTTTGGGGTCTTCTTCCTCCTTGGTTGCGACCGGCTGCGCGACCCCTGAAGCGACCGGTCCCCCCAAAAACTCTACTGGGGAATATTTTGCGAATTGATGCGTGCGCCTTTTCTAGAGAAG
The DNA here is from genome assembly GCF_040938575.1 of Ambystoma mexicanum. Classification (NCBI taxonomy): domain Eukaryota; kingdom Metazoa; phylum Chordata; class Amphibia; order Caudata; family Ambystomatidae; genus Ambystoma; species Ambystoma mexicanum. The sequence goes on along the minus strand of NC_090932.1, from coordinate 1,502,087,053 downwards.
CGTATGTTCCGACGAACCGGCCCATCTCCTTCCCAAAGGTTTCTCCGAAGAGGAGGCCTTGGGCTCCTTCTCCAGCTTCATACGATGACAAATCGCTCAACTTTGAATCTATCTTGAGTAATAGACCCTTTCTTTATGACGCGATGGCACAATTCGCTTTTCCGAGAAGACAGACAGCTCTCTGCGCCCACCCTGGGAGGGCCTCCAGGTCAACCTCTTCTCCAGTGTCCTTGGCCCTCTCTGCGAGGTCCATAATCTTGGCGAGAGGACCTGCCAAATCTAATACCTTTTCCACACCAGCGGGAAGTCAAGTTGTGAGATAGCTTTGTTGCAGCGAGCTGATGAGCACGTGCTCCTCACTTACCAAGCGAATTTGGTTCACAGGTTTACATGCCATGGAAACTACAGCACTTCCGAATACTGAGTGTTTTTGAACCTCCAACAGTTCAGGTATATTGCTTATTTCAACAATTGTAGAAAGACATTTTCGAACTTGAAGAGAATACCAAATCAAATTTCATCACTGATCAAAAAAGAACTTCGACAAAGAGGTAATTAGAAGTCTGATAGGCCTCGGTACTGCGGCTGCGCAAAATATAAGACGCACCCCAAGACTACGGATGCATAGCTGAGCGCGGAAGCATTACTCCAGAGTGGCGGAGTGGGGCGAGTGGCAGTCCTGCAGTATCCCTTGCCTGAAGAGTCTGCTTTCCCTGTCTTCATAGGAGGTGGAGCCAATTCTCAACTACTCTATAACTACCCCTACAGTCCGCGGAGCGGACGCGGAGTGGCGGCGAGTGGCAGTCCTGCAGTATCCCTTGCCTGAAGAGTCTGCTTTCCCTGTCTTCATAGGAGAAGGAGCCAATTCTCAACTACTCTATAACTACCTCTACAGTCCGCGGAGCGGACGCGGAGTGGCGGCGAGTGGCAGTCCTGCAGTCATGGCAAGCGAGGCTGCAAGGACTGCCACCTCCCCAACCTCACCATTTACTGACTTGGAAGCAAAACGCTGGATGCGCAGTTCGCGTCCTCCCTCTATTTTAGAAGAACTGACAAACACTAAACAAAATCAAGTCCACTGTTTTTCCACAGCTTGTAGCTCATATGGAAAAACAGGAAAAACTGATAAGCCGGCAACGACACTGCTCAACTATAAACAGCAACGGAGGAAAGCAGCCGTTCTTACGGCCCCCTCGGCGCTCTCGACGGAAGAAAAACAACGAGAAACGATGCCGGAACCAGAGCCAGGAGTTTCTGCAACATCAATCATAGAGGACTTACATCTTGAGGCCCGACTCACCGGGTACCTCGTGGACCCTGCGATCACTGTCCCTCTGGCGCCCTCACCTATTGGTCCCGGAGGAGATATTAGGTCCGTGCCACCAGGGGAGAGGATCGAGGCCCACGAGGATGTACATTGCCGTCGTCCAAGGCCTCAGCCTCCGATGAAGCCTCGAGGACCGGCAAAAACCGAAGTCAGCCGCACGAAGAAGGCCCAGTAATTGCTGAGTCCGGAGTGGTCGAACCCTGCAACCGCATCACACTTGTAGCCTTCATACACAGCGACGCGGCCGCTGAAAAAGAAGACCCCGCCCCGCGGGGGTGCGACCCACCGTCATCTGCCTCGGCACTGAGGACTCCCCCCGAGTCTCTCCACCAGGATGAGGAACTCGCTTGCAATGACCAGGAAAATCCAGATAAGTTGTGCACTACTTCAACGCCGGCCAGGTCAAAACAAAGTAAACGCCCTAGACACTCACCGGCAGCTCATAAAACAACAGAAAAGAAACGCCTTAAAGGCGGTAAAAAAGACAACAAAAAAAGAAGGCTGCTTTTAAATAAGGGCTTAGTCACAAAGATAACTAATAACAACGGCCTAACAGCCTACTCGAAAAGGTCAGGTAAGGCAATGCAAAACACTGCCTCACAAAACCTGCTCACCAGATTTTTCAATCCAAAAACTCCTCAATATTCTCAATACTCTCATCGCACTCTAGAGCTTACGGACACTGAAATTTTGGAAGCACTAGAAGAAAACCCCCCACCGTCAAAATACAGGAAGACTGTGCAACTGACTCACCACCCACAAACATTGGCGACTTTAGCTACTGCTATTTTACACCAAAAGGAGAAGCAACTTTCCGACACCTCAGAGGCTACGCCACCACGGTTAAAACGGAAACCTCAGCCCCAGACGGAGAAGGGGAGAGAGCTCCAAACAAGCCACCCCGTACAACCAAAAGCACCAACCGGGGAAATTTCCAACAAAAGCAATGACAAGGAGCACGACGTTGGCCTACCAATCAACACAAATGAACCAGTCAAGAACTCAACACCGGTGACCACTAAAGAGCAAGTTTTAACAATTCCCAGATCGGAAGATCTTCAGCCCGATCCCCAAATCTCTTGGTCAGACTCTGGACCTCCTCGAGACCAGGAAAAGCATGATTCTATTCCGACGGCGGATTTGGCCCAACCTCTAACGCCAAATAGCACCCTTACAGTGGACAAAGAACATTTTAGAAGCACTGGTCGTGAGACGGAAAGCCCAAAATCAATTTCTACAGTACCAGCCAGGCCTTCTCACAGAAGACACTCTCTCGACCATCCCTCCACAAGACATTATCATAAATCTTACAAGACGGCCTCTACTGTTTTTTCGCCTCAAAGAAGTCCTAGCAACCAAGCCAAATCGCCTTCAAAAACTCCATCAGCGAAAAAAACAGACATTTTTTCCATCATGTCTGCAATTTCAATAGGCCTCACCCCATTCACCAAACTTTATGAATCCTTAAATGAGGCTCTCAAAGACCACACTTCAATTCAAGCGATGATGTACGCTAAACTCATTTTCCTGGAGGGCTATGTGATGGCCCACGAAGAGCGTCTGAAACAAGCAAAAGATCAAAACCTTTATTTTACTCCATCACAACAGAAAGCGAGAAAGGAAAATCCAACACTTGCCGATTCACTGCATAATAAAACCACGAGAGAGGTGGGAGAACAAACCTCCACGTTCATAGATTTGACAGTGAAAACTACCATCAAAAACTGTCAAACCCAAACCGACACAAGCCAAACGAATTCTATAACAAAACCTAGAGGCCAAGATGAGAAAAAGGAAGTTGTGCTGGTAGTAGACGACACCTTCACCCCAGACACTGGATACCCCTTCCAGAGCCAAAGCACTGAACAAGCCTATAAGATCTTTACCAAAAAGAAAACGGATAAGGACCAAAGCAAAAGGAGCGATGTCCAACCTTCCAAACCCAAGAAACAACAGGAACCCTCAATTAAACCCAGAACTAAACCGAACAGAGTCGACCCAGAATGTGCTACAGTGGAGACTATTCCCTCGGCAACCCAGAGCACTCCCACCCCCCAGAACACTGTAACGCTCACCTGGTTCCCACGCAGGCGCGGGCGTGGCCTGGACGGCAGTGGCCTCTTCGAAGGAGATGTTCAGCACCCTGAAGATGGAGTGGGCTGGGTTCCCAAATCCGGCTTGTCTGGCTCGGATGAATACCCTTCTGTGAGCGAAAAGGAAGGGTTAATACTCTGCGGGTTTTGTGTTGATCTCCCGTTCCCCTTCTCACCCTCCTTGCAACCCTTCTGTAATTCCCTGTGGAGACTCACCTTAGGGATTGAAAAGGCGAGCTCTCCATCCTGCTTCTGATGCAGGGGCGCGTTGGGATCCAGTTACGTCACTGGATAGTAAGTTCGAGTTCGCTTGTCTGTTCCGGTAAGTACCGTAAATGTTTATGGCAAGCTTGAGTCTAAACTGTTCCTCTTCTCTTTTGCAGGTAATGGAAGACTCCGGGCTGAGGGCGGTTTCCGTCGAAAACCTGATTTCAGGTGAGTTTTGGTGTAGGCCCACTACTGTCTTTTCCTGTCTTTTTTTCCTTAGGGGCCGGAGTTCGAGAATGCCGAAGAAATGGAGCCGGTACGAAGCAGAAGCTGAGTCCGACCTGTAAACTGGTGAGTTTAAAATAGTTCGTTTGCTACGGTTCTTGCATTCACTAATGTGATGTTTGCTTTTTTCCCATAGGGGCCGGGGTGCTGAAATGCCCAAGGAATGGCATCGACCCGAAGGTAAGAAGAATTAGCTTGGCGGGTAAGTGCTTCTTGGTTATTTTCCCCTTCTCACCTTGCTTTCTTCTCTTCGTCTCCCCGTAGGTGCTGGAATGCTGCAGGAGATCCGGATGGGCGTCGCAGAGCCGAAGGCGCCACGTGCAGGTAAGAGAAGGGCACCAAGATGTATGCGACGCAGTGAGTTTTTAAAATGATGTCTTTTTGCAGGAATGTTGGCGCTCTGAATCCGGTATGCAGCTTTAACAGGTAAGGTTTGTTTTCACCTGTTTCTTCTTTCCTTTTCTATCCTTAGGTGTTTCCGGGATGCTGGCAGGCGTGGTCGAGGACTGGAGCAGGAGCAGGCACGGTGAGCGTCCAGCTGCTATGAGCAGAACAACGCGAAGCGTGGTTTGCTGTCTGGCCGTGGCTTAAATAGCCTTTCAAGTAGTCCCAGGTATGTATCCTTCCACTGAAGGTATGTATCCTGCCACCAGCCACTCCTGTGTGGTTAAGTAGTTCCTTTTTCATCTTTAAGTTGTAGAATGATCTGCCAGGTAAGGAAATTGCAGCATGGTCTGCCAGGTAAGTTTGCACCAAACACTATTCCTTCCATATCTTGTATGAGCCTGGCGCCGATGGTGCCAGGACTGTTATCCCTTATGAGCCTGACGCCAACGGCGCCAGGACTGAGTCCAAAGAGCCCCTATCTGGGGTGGCTGGGACTTCCCTAGTATACTTGTTGCCTGCCTCTGAGGCTGCCGGGCCCTGTCTGGCCCCTTGGAGGTAGGCATCATGACAGTACCTCCCCCGAAGGCCCCTCCCAAGGACGTACTGTCCGGAGGCTTTGGTTTGTGTGGAAACTTACGATGACATTTTTGTATTAGACGAGGTGCATATCTTGGTTCCCAAGATCTCTCCTGAGGTCCATATCCTTTCCAATCAATTAGGTAAAAAACCTTTCACTTGGACATCTTAGAATCTAATATGTCTTTAACTTCGAATTCCAGTTCCCCATCTACTGGGATTGGTTCTGGTGGCTTGAGTAGCCTGGTTCCGGGTTGTACAGGTTTCAACAGTGATACGTGGAAAACCGGATGGATTCGCATGTTGGGGGGCAGATCGAGTTTGAAGGCTACCGGGTTGATTACAGCCTTGATTGGATAAGGCCCTATATATCTTGGGTTAAAAGTTTGCGGGCCTTTAAGTGGTAGATGTCTAGTCGCCAGCCACACTTGATCTCCAACTTGGTAAGGAGGTACTTCGCTCCGATGTAAGTCAGCATTTTCCTTATATTTGTCCTTGGCCTGCTGTAAATGAGTCTTGGCTTCTTTGAAGGCTCGGGTTATGGTGGCATGTAAGTTATCCACGGCGGGCATTTCAAGGCCTTGAGGTGGTTCAAGATCCGAAGTTCTGGGATGGTGGCCAAATAAGGTATAAAAAGGAGTCTGGCCAATTCCTGAATGCACAGAATTGTTGTACGCGTATTCAGCAATCCATAAAATGTCTTTCCAATTATATTCTGATTGATGCAACATGCATAAGTACTGTTCCAATGTCTGGTTTGTTCTCTCGGTTTGGCCGTCGGTCTGAGGATGGTGGCTGGTAGATAAACGCACATCAACTTGTGCCATTTGGCAACATCTCTTCCAGAACCGAGAAATAAACTGGCTTCCCCGATCGGAGATTAATATGGATGGAAAACCATGTAGACGAACGACGTTCTCAAGAAATTCCTTGGCTAGGGTGGAGGCTGAAGGCAGCCCTTTCAAGGGAATAAAATGGGCCATCTTGGAGAAGAGGTCTACAATTACCAGTATAGTATTAAATCCATGACAAGGAGGTAGGTCAGTTATAAAATCCAGCGATAAAGTGTGCCAAGGTGCCGGTGGGATGTCCAGAGGTCGTAACGGACCGGCTGGTTTTTGCTTTTGACTTTTATTTTGGGCGCACACTGCGCATGTCATCACGAAAGATTTTATATCCTTTCGCCAGGAGGGCCACCAGAAATGCCTTTTAATTTTTTCTTCAGTCTTAGCGATGCCCGGGTGTCCTTCCATTCGTGTCTCATGATGATGGGCAATAACGAGATCTTGCAAATCCTTTTGAGGCAAGAACAGTCGCCCCTGGAAATAAGGTAAATTGTTATTAATTGAAAATCTGGGATCTTTCAGGCTCCATTCTTGCAAGGCTGCAGCGTCGAAAAGCAATTTAACTCTAGTTTGAATATCCTCTAGAGTTTGTGAGGAGATCACCCCCCAGAATTCTCTGTTCGGGAATAATCGGAACTGGATCTAGAGTTGGGGTAGAATCGCCCATTCCTATTCGAGATAGTGCGTCCGCCTTGCCATTCTTGCACCCGGGGCGATAGGTGATCACAAAGTCAAATTCTGCAAAGAACAGGGCCCAACGGAGTTGGCGTGAGGATTGAGCTTTGGCCGTTTTTAAGTATTGCAAATTCCCGTGGTCTGTAATTACGGTAACAGTATGTCTTGCGCCGAGAAGGTAATGACGCCAAGCCTTGAAAGCTCACTTGATAGCTAATAGTTCTTTATCTGTGATTGTGTAGTTAACTTCTGGAGCTGAGAATTTTCTGGACCAAAAGGCCACAGGATGCAGTTGGTTCGAGACTGGGTCCCTCTGTGATAGAACCGCTCCCATGGCTAAACTAGATGTGTCAGTTTCCACAACGTAAGGGAGATCTGGACGGGGATGTTTTAACACAGGTGCGGAGGTGAATTTAGTTTTTAGTTCCTGAAATGCTTGTTCTGCTTCCGAAGTCCATTCGAAGCGTTTGTTTTTCCGTAAGAGGGCTGTGATGGGTTGAACCACTCGAGAAAACTCCTGGATAAACCTTCGATAGAAATTGGCAAAACCAAGCATGCTCTGAACCCCTTTCACAGAACTAGGGGATGGCCATTTGAGGATCGCGTCCACTTTCAGTGAGTCCATTCGAACTCCCTTTGGCGTTAGGACGAAACCAAGAAACTCAACCTCCGTGATGTGAAAAATGCACTTTTCGAGCTTTGCAAATAGTTTGTGCTGGCGTAGTTTCTCCAGGACGGCCTTAACATGTTTTCGGTGATCAGATTCCGAGGAAGAGTACACTAGGATGTCGTCAATATATATGACGACACAAACATCTATGAGTTCTCGAAAGATGTCATTCATAAAATACTGGAAGGCAGCAGGTGCGTTGCACAACCCGAAGGCCATCACTTGGTATTCAAAGAGTCCGTATTTGGTGCGGAAGGCCGTTTTCCATTCATCGCCTTCTCTGACGCGCACCAGATGGTAAGCCCCTCTTAAATCCAGCTTGGTAAAGATGCAGGCATCTTTCACCTGGTCAAGGAGTTCAGGGATCAGAGGCAGGGGTTAACGATTCTTAACCGTTATCTGATTTAAGGCGCGATAGTCAATACATGTTCTAAGGTCGCCTTCCTTTTTCGGCACGAAGAACAAAGCTGAAGAAGCCGGTGACTTTGACGGGCGAATAAACCCATTGGCAAGATACTGATCCAAATACTGGCGTAAATGAAGATTCTCTGGTTCAGTAAGGGCATAAATCCTACTACAAGGCGGTTGAACATTGGGTACCAGATCAATTTGACAATCATATGGCCGGTGAGGTGGTAAGGTGTTGGCCTGTTCTTTTTGAAAAACGTCCTGAAAGTCCTGATACTCAAGTGGTAGTTGTGCTGACACAGAGGTTACTGAGGCTAGACCCACTTGTGGATTTCCGGAATAACAAGTTTGTCTGCAGTTAGGAAAGGTGATACTCTTTGCTCGCCAGTCAATTCGAGGATTATGTGCTTCTAACCAAGGGATCCCCAAGATTACCTGAAATTGTGGAGCCTTGATTACGTCGAACACTATGGTTTCCCTATGACCATCTTGGCCATCCAGTGTCATTTATGTGGTAGAATGTGTTACCGGCCCAGAGGCAATTTCGGTCCCATCAACCGTGGTAAGGACATCTTTGGTGATTTTTGGTCGGAGAGGGAGACCAATCCTGGAAGCCAATTCAAGATCAACATAGTTCCCAATAGCCCCACTGTCGAGATAGGCCTTTATGCCATGTAATCGTTGAGGCTGCTTTGGATCCACGAGGGTCATTGGCATGATGAAATGCGAGGTCAAAGAGTTTGTCTTCACGCTCGGCAAGCGGACCTCTACGCTTGTCGGGCTTGATCGTTTCCCGAATCAGATTTTGGAAGGTTTTGGTCTGTGGCTCCAACCACAATTTCGTAGAAAGTGTCCTGACTCTCCGCAATAGAGACATAACTGGTTTTGCCGTCTTCTTTCTCGTTCTTTCTGCGTTAGGGGTCCTTTTACTCCCCCGATTTGCATTGGCTCCGAAGTGTCGGTACTCTTGGGGTTTGCATGGGTTTTTACCAAAGCCCGAGTTTCAAATCTAGTCCGATCAGTCTTTCTATTCTGGAGTCTATGATCAAGTTGGATCACTAAATCAATGTATTCCTCACAGAGTTGGGGTGGATTCACAATTTGAGCCAGAACGTCTTTTAGCTCTCCACGAAGTCCTCGATGAAACAAGGTGATTATTTTATTCTCAGGCCACCCACTTTCCACGATCAGTCTGTTAAATGTGGCGATATAAGATAGGAGGTCTTGGTTCCCTTGACGCAAAGACAGAAGTTCGTTATCCAAGGCCTCACCCTGGGCGTGCCGGGCAAATAATCTCTCCATACTAGCCTGGAAGCGTTGAAAGTCACGAAGGATAGGATCGTCTTGATTTACCAACGGAATAGACCAATCGGCTGCACAGCCGCTGAGATACGATAAAACAAAAGCCACCCTAGTTTGGTCATTAGGGAAGGCCCCAGGTCTACATAAAAAGTGTAAACGACATTGGTTCCTGAAAACAGCGTATTTCTTGGGGTCCCCCGCAAAACGTTCAGGTGGGGCCAAAGGCATGTTTCCCGGCAGGTTAATTTGCACCGGGTTAGTGGAAGCCATAGTAGTGGACTCTCTCCCGGAAGCAGGTAATGGCGTTTGTCCAGCCTGATTCTGCAAAAGCTGTTTAGCCAGGTCATCGGTTCGTTCTTTGGACAAGATCAGTTCTCTTCGAAGAACGTTGGTTTCTTGGCGGGCGGCGTGAATTTCCGCCTGTAATTCCCCCAATAGTTGGGCCAGTTGGTCTGTTTCGGAAGTCTCCATGGCGCCTGGGTGGGTAATTGTGGGTAGGCTTCGCGTTCTGTAACGCTCACCTGGTTCCCACGGAGGTGCGGGCGTGGTCTGGACGGCAGTGGCCTCTTCGAAGGAGATGTTCAGCACCCTGAAGATGGAGTGGGCTGGGTTCCCAAATCCGGCTTGTCTGGCTCGGATGAATACCCTTTTGTGAGCGAAAAGGAAGGGTTAATACTCTGCGGGTTTTGTGTTGATCTCCCGTTCCCCTTCTCACCCTCCTTGCAACCCTTCTGTAATTCCCTGTGGAGACTCACCTTAGGGATTGAAAAGGCGATCTCTCCATCCTGCTTCTGATGCAGGGGCGCGTTGGGATCCAGTTACGTCACTGGATAGTAAGTTCGAGTTCGCTTGTCTGTTCCGGTAAGTACCGTAAATGTTTATGGCAAGCTTGAGTCTAAACTGTTCCTCTTCTCTTTTGCAGGTAATGGAAGACTCCGGGCTGAGGGCGGTTTCCTTCGAAAACCTGATTTCAGGTGAGTTTTGGTGTAGGCCCACTACTGTCTTTTCCTGTCTTTTTTTCCTTAGGGGCCGGAGTTCGAGAATGCCGAAGAAATGGAGCCGGTACGAAGCAGAAGCTGAGTCCGACCTGTAAGCTGGTGAGTTTAAAATAGTTTGTTTGCTACGGTTCTTGCATTCACTAATGTGATGTTTGCTTTTTCCCCATAGGGGCCGGGGTGCTGAAATGCCCAAGGAACGGCATCGACCCGAAGGTAAGAAGAATTAGCTTGGCGGGTAAGTGCTTCTTGGTTATTTTCCCCTTCTCACCCTGCTTTCTTCTCTTCGTCTCCCCGTAGGTGCTGGAATGCTGCAGGAGATCCGGATGGGCGTCGCAGAGCCGAAGGCGCCAGGTGCAGGTAAGAGAAGGGCGCCGAGATGTATGCGACGCAGTGAGTTTTTAAAATGATGTCTTTTTGCAGGAACGTTGGCACACTGAATCGGGAATGCAGCTTTAACTGGTAAGGTTTGTTTTCACCTGTTTCTTCTTCCCTTTTCTATCCTTGGGTGTTTCCAGGATGCTGGCAGGCGTGGTCGAGGACTGGAGCAGGAGCAGGCACGGTGAGCGTCCAGCTGCTATGAGCAGAACAACGCAAAGCGTTGTTTGCTGTCTGGGCGTGGTTTAAATAGCCTTTCAAGTAGTCCCAGGTATGTATCCTTCCACTGAAGGTATGTATCCTGCCACCAGCCACTCCCGTGTGGTTAAGTAGTTCCTTTTTCATCTGGAAGTTGTAGAATGATCTGCCAGGTAAGGAAATTGCAGCATGGTCTGCCAGGTAAGTTTGCACCAAACACTATTCCTTCCATATCTTGTATGAGCCTGGCGCCGATGGTGCCAGGACTGTTATCCCTTATGAGCCTGACGCCAACGGCGCCAGGACTGAGTCCAAAGAGCCCCTATCTGGGGTGGCTGGGACTTCCCTAGTATACATGTTGCCTGCCTCTGAGGGTGCCGGGCCCTGTCTGGCCCCCTGGAGGTAGGCATCATGACAAACACAGCCACTTATTCTCCCAAAACGACTGAAGACTTCATGATCCAGGAATCGTTGATGAATATTAGCCTGCACTTAGAGGAAGGCTATCCATCAGACACCATCGAGGAAATAGCTAAATCGCAAGGAAAAACAGAAATCCTAGTGGGCCATCATTCCAGCTTAGATGCCACCTTAGAAGAAGTGCGCCTAAACCAACTTGTACCCTTCCTCACATCAGAAGAACGTCGTAACAAAACAATTCAAAATTTAAAGAAGCTGGAACCGAAAGCAACGGAACTTCAGCTAACAACCCAACAAAAACTAACAACGAGCTCCTACAAGGTGAGGGACACTAGTTCAAGGTTTGACTCACAAAGATATCACGCTCGGAGCCATGAAGCCTCGAAAGAGGTGCAATCACAAGGAAAAAAGTCTAGCGAAGAAAGACCTGAACAAAGTAACTGAAAACAAAAAATCGAGGTTCTGCATTACAGATTCAAAACAGAAAAATACAAAAAGATCTCCAAAGCCCCTCAAGAGCGACTGTGGGTCCTCAAACTGGAACAAATTCCAGGAAACCATGATGACGTGATTTTGAATAGAAGCTCAGTACTAGTACTATTCAATCATGTGCCTAAGCTGAGGAAAATTAATACAAATGACCTAAGGATAGTTGATCCAAGCCACAGGAAAGACAAGGCGCAAACATATCTGCACATTTCTTCAACAACAATCAAAGACCTGCTAAGAAGAGAAGCAAAAAATCTACTAAAGATGGGATACGACCTCACAGAAACAACAAACAGCAGAGATCACTTGCGCACTAAACCCCTCATCCCGAGGGGAAACGGAAAACCCCAAGGCGACTATTCAAAAACTAATTCAATTACCCAAACATGCCAAAGAAATGGGGAACGGTTGACGGCCAGAATAGAGCAGAGTGAGAACAGCGACACTAAAACCCACGCTTTACCCAGTCCAAAGGGGCGAGTCAAATCTATCTCGAAGTACGATGCAACAGGACCAAAAACGAACCTGAATATTCGAATGTCCTCTACAAACACTCCATCTAGAGAAAACGTACGCAAGACCTTCAGCCAACCGGAACAACCTTCAACGTTGGACAAAACTGGAACTTTAACCAAGTCTACAGCAACGAGCCTATGGGCTTGGCTTCCAAAAGCACTAACATCAAAGAAAATTCAATAGCAACTCAAGTACTCGGAAAACAGCCATATAGACCACCAGACAACAGACGTGGGTAGACATGAAATCCGTCTATGTTCTTGGGACACGAGGGGTTTCTACCATTTGACCAACCCAGGCGAAATCCATCTAGGGGATTATGATATACTATGTCTACAAGAAACGTGGCTAACAAAACTACCGACTTTAGATGGCTACGAACTTGTCTTTGCGCCAGCTTTAAAAAGCACGAAAGGCCGGCCATCTTCTGGCCTTTTGACAGCCATCCGCATGGGGCACGGCTTACAACTGGAAAAAGTCTTAAGAGCCAACCAACACCTTCTAGTAGTTCTTCTAAAGAGGTCCCAACAAAGCAATCACGACAAGAAAGACCAAAACACATCTTTAGCTATTTTAAATATATACTGGAATCCAGCAAAAACAGAAGTGACTACTTTCCTTAGAGAAATGGAACTAGAAATAGACGAGATTCTGACAGTCCACCAAGTGACGCATATACTAATTTGCGGTGATCTAAATGCAGCATGTCCCCAAAAAAACCCAAAAGAAGCCATAACCCCTGCCGTTTTAAGAGGAAGTCAGTGGCTCGACCTTATGAAGTCTAGACATTTCCAGAATTTAGACACGGTCTTTCCAGACAAGTCACGTCCACCGACCTGGTCAAATGGGGTTTCCGAGTCATCAATTGACCACATATTCGTATCACGCCCTTTCTTGAACTTGATCTTAGACTTCAAGGTGAAACAAACAACGGCAAGTGATCACAACCCTCTAATTACAACGTGGCAAAGCTCCAACAAAGCAGTTGAATCGTTGAACTACCAGGTGGAACTAAATCCTCAGGGAAACAGATTACGCCTTACAGCGAAAGATATTATAGAACTATCCAATAAGTACAGTAAGGCCAAAACAAGTAACCTGGAGTTTGAGACCGATTACGGCCCCTTGCTAACAACATATAGGAAGCCTGGTACTACGAGATCTCTCCCCCTAGAATCAAAGCATTCGTATGACATACGGCTAGTGGAAAAACGAAGAGAATACCGCAAAGCAATTAGAATTGCCGGAAAACTTGAAGTTAACCAAGCAAAGAGGGAGAAAAGGAAAGTGAAGTCCACTTACCGCTCCTGGCTAAAATCTCATCGCAGAACTCCATATTAACAAGACTCCGAAGCTATTTTGAGAGCCATCTGCACAAAAAATTCGAAAGATTTCTGGACATTAATAAGCTCCAAATCATCTACCAGTAGTGCAAGCATTGAAAACGCTATTGGAGAAGCAACTTGAGACAAATACATAAAGAAAACTTTTGGTCTACCTTGGGGCCAGAAACCCGCTACACTAGAGAGTCAAGAACTACCCTGGGTAAAAATCAGCGATCAAGAAGAAATTTTCGACCTAATCGTCAACCTGAAAAATTCAAGGGCTCCCGGCCCCGAAGGTATTACAAATATAGACCTGAAATCCAACCCAGAAGCTTGGTCCTCTTTTATCTGTCAAGTCTTCTCAAGATGTGCGGAATCAAAATCAATTCCTGCTTCTTGGACCACAGCAACAATTGTACCCATATACAAGAAAGGAGACATCAACGATCCAGTGAACTATCGCCCCATAGCGCTCCTTGATCCAATAGGAAAGCTATTCGGCGCTTTGCTACTGAAAAGATTCCAACAATGGGCCTTAAACGCCGCATGTAATGATCCATTTCAATCTGGATTTAAAAAGAACTTGGGAACTACAGCCAATATTCTTCTGATAAGTATACTGAAAATCAAAATGCTCGAAGGAGGGCCTAGGTTACATCTGGCCTTCATAGACTTTTCCCAAGCATTTGACAGAGTCGACAGGTCTGCGCTTTGGAGGAAACTGAAAACCTGGTCTTGCCCCGAGTCCATACTGAACCCCATTAAAGCACTATATATGAACACGACAGTCCGTGTTAAACTGAACTACCAAGGCCTGCTATCAAAACCAATAGCAACCCAAAGAGGTGTCAAACAGGGATGCCCCTTGGCTCCCTCCCTCTTTTTGGCCTACTTCCGTGATTTTCAAATTTCAGAAGCCTCTGTGAGAGCCTTCCCACCCCGGGTGGGTCAACACACCATTAGCAGAATTTTCTACGCCGATGACCTTATACTGATCGATCAAACACCCATAGGTCTACAGCGTCAACTGGACAACCTGTACGAGTATACTACAGCAAATAACCTGGAAGTAAACAAAACCAAAACAAAAATACTTACCTTGGGAAAATCAACGAAGAAAACTGAAAAACTAAAGTGGTTTTTTCAATCAGAGGAGATCGAAAAAGTTCAAAACTTCAAGTACCTGGGTATTGTGCTGGACAACACCAAAAAAGAAACAGCCATGCAAGATCATCTGAGAACAAAAACCAGGAAACTTGCCACACAAGGAAAAGCTATCGATCATAAGCTGGGTCACTTTTCTATGATCCCGGCAATTGATTTTTACAAAATGAAGGTGGTTCCTGCTCTAACCTACGGTACTGAAGCAATGATATTGCTCCCGCGTGAAATTTGGCCAAAACTTGAAGCCTATTACTGGTGAACTGTTCTCGGCCTTCCTACGTCTACGCCGGTAGCATCAATTCGAAGGGAACTGAGTCTTCTGTCCCTGCTAGGGACGTTGAACTGTAATTCACTAAGGCTTTACAGAAAAATCTTACTTCCTGAAAGTCCACTGTTATACAGACTGATCAAAATTGAACTAGCAGCCGAGTCTAACAAAATTCTACAATCCTGGAAGACCTACATCTCAAGACTGCTAAAAGAAATTGAATGTGACGAGAATGACTTGATCACAAATCCGGGAAAAATTCTGAAAAAAACTAAAGAGCTAGACTGGATTAAGACGTTGGCAAAAGCTTCAGAAAACAAGCTAACTCAACACTTGCCACCGAATACAAAGAAACTGAATGAATTACAGGGATACATCAAACAATTTCCCGACAGAAAAGCAAGAAACTGTATTCTAAGAGTGAGATTGAATTTGTTGCCTACAAATGAAATTAGAGCCATTAGGGGTATGTCAACTCTATCACACTGCAGATTATGTCGACATCTCCTACTGCGTTGCCCAGAAACCAAACCAATTAGGACCGCCTACATGCGACACTTCTCATTGGACCCTTCTTTAGACAGTGAACTTTGTTGGTGGTCAAGAATGACTAGTGGAGATAGACCGACCTGGCAAACGGCTACCACGCAAATAGTTCACCAAATCATGGCAAAACTGGACACTTTGACCTCTCCAGAAATGACAGCAGAAAGTCAGGATGCGAGGTTTGCCCTCTCAACTTCGCGAAACCTAGAGGTAGCAGCTGCGAGTGAATAGAGATCATGATTAATCATATCTTCCACTCACTAATACCAGTTTGAAGAGGCCGTAGAAGGCTGAAAACCCTAGCAACTTTGCTTCTCATGCAAACAAAATCAACAAAAAGACATTTAACAGACATGGACAGTGACAAGCTCTTTGTAAAAATCAATCTTTTTATTTTGATTCATACAAATAAAAAAAATAAATAAAAAAAAATACCTTTTCCTGGCAGCTCTTCCAGGATCTATCAATCCCCTTACGGGGGTCCTTGCTCGTTTTGGACACGAAGGTCAGCATTTTCGGGTCGAGCTCGAGGGCTTCCGCCACTTTTCCTGGCAGGTCTGGGCACGGGCACTCCGCCCATAGACGCTGCCTCACCTCCTTGTCTAGCGGTTTGAGTAGCCTTGCCGCCAAATACTGAGTTACTCGAGGGGGTGGTTGCCACTCGGTGGACCTCGGATTGCGGATGCTGTCCGGGTCGAACATATCATCCTGCGCTTCTAGGAGGTGCTTCTCTTTCCTCGCTCTCTGACCCCCACTGGGTCTAGACCAGTCTTCCTCCTCGACCTCTTCTTCCTCTAATGAGGCTTGATTCTCTACCAGTTCCTCTTCCGAGCCAGGGTCTTCTCCAATGTTGTCATCCCCTGGAGCGGGGGTCGTGAGGTTCGGCACCGCCTGCCTTTGTAGATAAGCTTCTTTAAGCTTCGCGAAAGCGTCAGGCACCTCTGAGGCCTTTTCTATCGCCTCTTCCAATGAGCCCTGGGGGTCATCAGAGGGTTTCCTCTTGAGGGCTAGCTTATTCCCCTTATGTCCCTCTTTCATGGGCTCTGTGGGCGTGTGTGGTTAACTTTGGTGCTGGTATTCGGCTGTGAAAGCATGGCTGCCAACGTCTCCAGCCGCTCCTGTAGGGGACTCACCCCTTTTGCCACTGCATCAATAAGAGAGCTACTCAGCACTTGCTTAAAGCTGGCAGCGAGGTCATGGGACTGCTCCTCCTCACTCCACTCAAATTCTGACATTTTCTACTGTGCTGTGTGCCTAAAATACCTGTATCAGGTCTCTCAGCACGCCAACTACTCTCTTATGATGTTATTGTTCTTTTTTTTTTATTTCCAGTGGCTGCACCTTTGTCTTTGCTTTGCCTTCTGGCACCTGCGAGGGTCCTCGCACTCACTGCGTCAATCTACTGCTCCTCGGCAGTGTAGGGGTCCACAGACCCAAGTCTATTAATGTTCTTGATATCGAGGGGCTGCTGACGTGCAGGGATAGTGCTTTTAGCTAAAGCACGATGCACGCGACCATACGATCGCTATAATCCTCTCGAATTCGTTTTATAATGAATAATGGCACTGCGCTACTTCTACGAGCGCTGGCAACGGTATACAAAGTAATCGTCGCTCTGGGACGACGTTACGCGACTCTTTGTGTTTAAGCTCCGCCCACCCGCGGGTGGGGGCTATGCTGTTGGAGCGTAAGGCTCTGCGCATTGCACGCTAGCTCCGCCCACCCACGGGCGGGGGCTACGAGTCCGGATGTTGAGGACTCGGCGCACTGAAAGCTTCGTGGGCGCCGGCTCCTCCCTCCCAAGGAAGGGAGCCCGAGCCTCGCGAGCGCAGCTGTGCCCGATGCTCTGTCGCCTGCGAGGCTGACTGAACCCCACAGGTGCCGAGAATACGACACAGGGCCATCAGCCTCGCAGCTAAAATTATCTATCAAGGGAACTTACTCCGGGATCCCGCAGCTAATCCTCGCGGTGAGTAGATACGAAAAACGTCAAACCTAGTGTGCGAACGTGTGTCTGTGATAAATTACTAATAAAACCTCCACACAAGTGCTAAAGCAACCTCTCACACGCTCACATCAATGTGCTTTCACTCTCAGAACCTTATTTATCTCCTTAACCAACAAACTTTCCCTCTCACTCTGTCAGTTTGCTACTGTCATTCGGAGAGGAGAGGAATGGTACTTATCTGCTTGAAGAGCAGTAAAAGAAGAGGAGTCCAAGCACAGGAAGTGGGTTGTGACTGGTGGAGTGAGCATGGACTACAGAGGCTCATGGATTTTGTAGTTTTGAAAAGGAGAAAAGTTTGTTATGACACTTTTCATGGTTTTTGTTATATATGTTTTGTTGAACTGCTGAAGAGTAGAATAAAGGAAGATGAGGCATAATGCTCGCCTCCAGTCTTGTCATAGAACGTTTTTTTCACACCGTCGATTATCTGTACAATGAACTATGAATTATATATCTTTTTGAATTCGCATTGATACGTTGTTGTATAATTATCTCAATAAATGACAGGAGGCAGTGTTGCTTCAGGTGATGTCCTTTTATTAATATGTGACATCAACGTAAATCTGCACTTATTAGGAAGGATTTGCAAAGGGCAACTGGCCCTCGAACAGTAGCACAGCTGGTGCGATAGTCAATAGTCTCTCCGTAGGCACTGGGGCCTCTGCTGGGGAGGAGCGCCCAGGAGCACGTCTGACTCCGGTGGCTCGCTCCGCCTGAATCTGCGCTCAGCTCACGGGGGCCGCACTTCCGGCCGCGCACGAGATCTCACGAGACCAGCGGGTCTTGCGATATCTCTACATACGTAAATATGGTTTTTCAAAACATCAAATGCGATCAAGAGCACTGTAGACATTGATGTTGCATAATGTTGTTTTCTACCATTTAACTTTTGCATTGTGATGAAGATGCTATTAGGAGATTTGCTCTTGCTTGCTGTCATCATGTATTAGGTTTAAGCACATGGGCGCCTAACTACTTCGATATGGGCGCCTAACTACTTCGATATCAATATGCAGGATGGAATCATGAATTGCATCATTTTGTGTACCCAGTGATCACAATGTCATCGCTTCAGGCTTTGATACATTTAGCTTTAATCAGCCAGTCCTGGCTGAGCCGTCTAGTATTGTCATGCAACTATTACCAGGAACCCTTTTCTAGAGCACTTGTTTTTTTCTTGCATGTAGGTATCATATAAGCTTGGTTGGCTCAGATCATGTCTCTTCATAATTACCAGGTATTTTACAAATACAATAGAGGCTTTATTCACATATCTCTATCAGTTGCTGTAGTTTTGCAGTTCTATAATGCAGTACATATGTTTTATTTACCAGTGGTTATCTGGTGAATCACATAGACAACGTTAACCACAATTCCGTAAAGTTTCCTTCACCGAACACCTGCTACTTTTGTTTTCTTGAGTATCAGCGTGCAGCGACGCGCTGACGTTTTATTAACGTCCGTTGACCCTCACGTCTGTTACCATAGTAACGGGGACGTTCCATGGACCGGCAGACGTGCTGATCTTTTCTAGAGTGCTGGCACGCACACCTCCATGGTCGCCAGTCCGCATTCATAATTCATAGCCCAGCAAAGGTAGGGATATGATTCAAATAGTCCATTGCCGATCATCACAATATACAGCAGAATCTCAAGCAGATTTAACACGGCTTATTGAGTGGCACGTGCACTTGTTTCAGTTTTTTCCACAGTGCATCCATCAAACCCTCAAACCCTTGCATATAGCGCAACACAAGCCTGAGGAATGACAAGAGGCCACAATCATATGTTCCACTACATAGTTCCTTTAATTTCAGATATATTGCATGCATGTCCTATCGGTTTACATCTTTTTGGCTTACTGCACAAAAACCCAGACTCATTTAAAAGTGGAAAAGGTTGCTTTAATGTGACAGGCCAAAGCTTACTATTAAACGCTTACCTGGCTCCATGGCCTTACAAACTAAAGACATATTTTAAACAACCACTTAAATAATTAAACATTCTCATTTTTTACCCAACAATTAAATAATTAAATAAATCAATTTCCTCCCTAACTATCCCTTGGACCCTACCGTCTCCTTACCCCTTTTGCAGGCGTCCCGCTTTCTCCCCGGGGCCATGCCCCTCCAGGCTCAATACCTGTTCCCCCGTGGTGGCCCGCTTGTGCAAACAGCGCCACCCCATCCTTTCCCGTGTCATTCCCCCAATGTGCTTCCCTCCCCCCACATCAAAAGGGGCCATGCCCCCGGAGCCCAGGACCACTTCAATACCCCTCAGTCTCCCCTCTACACCAATCTCCCCCTTCCTATGACCTGCAGCCAGTCTGACCTGCCACATCAGCACCAAAATTGTACCTTACAACTTCACTGATGCCCCGACCTGTCACACAAAACTACCATATAATAGCTCCTTAACAGACCAAAAAACCCTGTAGGACCTTGACCTGGGATGTAAAAAACCCCTGCAGAAACCAAGTAGAATGGTCCCCCATCCCCCTTTAATAAAACCAGACACCAGACCTAACCCAAAATGCAGGGGGTGGGAGGGCGGGACAATCACCAAGTCCCACCGTCGCCTGCCTCCCAAACCTTCCCTGGCCCCTTAAATACCCTAGGGAGGCGCTCTGCCCCCCACGGCCACTCGCTGGCCGTGTGCAGCACCAAAAACCTTCCCGGGGGGAAACGCTTTGCGTTCCCCCCGGGAACCCCTTTTTGGCTTACTGCACAAAAACCCAGACTCATTTAAAAGTGGAAAAGGTCGCTTTAATATGACAGGCCAAAGCTTACAATTAAACGCTTACCTGGCTCCATGGCCTTACAAACTAAAGACATATTTTAAACAACCAATTAAATAATTAAACATTCTCATTTTTTACCGAACAATTAAATAATTAAATAAAGCCATTTCCTCCCTAACTATCCCTTGGACCCTACCGTCTCCTTACCCTTTTTCCAGGCGTCCCGCTTTCTCCCGGGGCCATGCCCCTCCAGGCTCAATACCTGTTCCCCCGTGGTGGCCTGCTTGTGCAAACAGCGCCACCCCATCCTTTCCCGTGTCATTCCCCCAATGTGCTTTCCTCCCGCCACATCAAAAGGGGCCATGCCCCCGGCACCAGAAAAACCCTCCCCCGAGGTGTTCTTTCTGCCCCCCCCCACCAATTTTCCTACCTCCAACTCCTCAACCAATCTCCCAGCCAAGAGCTCCAGTCCGCCAGATAATGATTGTTCCCCAAACCAGAAAGTTTACCCATCCTCTCTAAATCTCCTCAATCCTTTCTAAACCATCTCCTTACGGTCCAGAACCTGTACTGACACTGATGTACAAAATTCTACCATCTCTCTGTGTATCCCCTTCCTTGCCCTCCCTATCGGACCCTCATTTTTTGCTCCCCTCCCAACTCTCTCTGGCAAACACTTAGTCCCCCCCTACAGTTGCTTGAGGCCACCCTTGTCAGACCCATAACAAAAAACCCTTTTTATTTTCCTAAGAAGAGCCATACCCGTATCCCTTACCAGATCATTTTCCCCACCAAGACTAATCACCCCCAACTGGAGGCCCATAGTTTTCCCTCAACCCAGCCAACATAGGAAGAAACTGATCCCGGCCCAGCCCCTCAAACCCGGACCATCTTACCACAACATCTTTATAGTTGCACCCCAGTTGCCTGCCAACTACCCTTTTCCCAGCTTCTTTCCCCGCCCACTTAACCCTAGAATGTCCCAAAAACCAGATTTTTGACATCTGACCGTACCTCCTAGCAGCATCTGAAAAAGAAATTACAAAATCACTTACAAATCACCAACATCCTAATAAATGCAAACACTCCTGCTACCTACTGAAAAAATGTTCTAACGACATTCCGTTTGACCCGGTCCCTGGCATAACCTTTGTATCGCCCTTACTCCCAGCGTCCCAACCTATTCACCTACTGCTTTGAATAGCCCAGCCTGCTACCTTCAGATGCTGCACCCCTCCTAAATGAATGAGTTCCAACCTCCTAACCTTTCCCGCACCACTAGTAACACCTTCCTCAGTACCCTATCCTTTCTGGCCATCTCCTTAACACTCTCCGGAAACACCCACGGTCCTCTCCTACCTGTCCCCCTATATTTTGCCCCTTTCACCTAACCTTTAAACAATACACCTAACCCACTTAGCCCCCCCTCTTTCCCCTAAACTATTACCCTCCTGCTCACCCTTGTCCCCACCTTCCATCACCTTATTAATTTGGCCCTGCATTGCCCCCCCCCCCCTGCACCGTGGGCCCACGTGCACCCCCGTCCATGCAGGCCCTTTACTTTATTACTCCTCTCGCCACTGCACCAGGGGCCAAACCTGCACCCCGTCCATGCAGTGCCTTCCATATAACTAATCTTCAAGCTCCTTGCGTCGATTACCACCTGTTTCCCACCTGCACCAGGGGCCCTAGTGCACCCCCGTCCATGCAGGCCCCTTTTCTTCCTTACTCCTCACCACCGCTGCACCAGGGGCCAAACCTGCGCCCCCGTCCATGCAGACCATTCCACATAAATTCCTCTTCCAGCACATTGCTTCGTTGCTCCACTTTTTTCCCCCAGCTGCACCAGGAGCCCTAGTGCACCCCTGTCCATGCAGACCCATCTCCACTTCCCCCTGCTGCACCAGAGGCGCTCCCGCACCTCCGTCCATGCAGCCTGAAGCTTCCTCACCTTGTCGTGCGGCAAGCGTGAGGGCTTCTCCACCGTCAACTATGCCCTCCAAACGACGGCCACCACCCCATCACAATTTCCACAGTTACACCCCCCTGCGGCCCTCCCCTACCTTCCATTCTTCCTCCTCACCCCTCTCCTACCCCCTTTAAATCGCCCCCAAAACCTTTCATCAAACCTTGTGCCCCCCCCCTCCTATTACAATAAACCGAGCCCGACCTACCAGCACACCCCAATTTACCTGGCATGCGGTCCTTTCCCCCCACCTCCTTGCCCCGCTCCTCGCCCTGACCCACTGTCCCCTGCCTGAAAACAATCTGTAACCGGATGCCGACCCGCACACCTGCTGCATTCGTGTTTAAATTTGCACATCCACCTCGTGCAGCCGTCCTTATTAAACGCCCAGCACGCTGCTGAGGACTGCCCTCTGCCTCCTCCCCCTGCCCCCTCATGGGCGGGGCGACCAAGAAAGGGCCGGAAAGGCACAGGCAGCCCACTTGCTGTGTGCAATGTCGGGGCAGGCCTCGTTGGAGCCATCCATTGCAGCCAAAGATCCATATATATCTCCCCCCAGACCGACTGACTGTCCTCCGCCATTCTCGCTCTGAATTCCTCATCATACCTTACCCAGGCAAAGCCCCCGAAACTCGTGAAAGCCTTCCTAATTACGTCCATATATTTAAGCAGGGCCATGCAACGCTCAGGGAATTTTTCACAATAAACACTGGCATAAATGATAAATGCCGACGTCCAATTCTCAATAGTCACCAGGACCCTTGGGCGCGAAGCCAGTTCCCTCTCTTCTTCTTTAGATCCCTCCTTTGCTCTCACTTCCCTATGGAGCAACTTAAAAACATCTACAAATTCCACCGCCTGGATCTTCTCCCTGGTCGCTGCCATCAAGTGCGCCCCCAACGGTTTAGTTATCCCCATGTATGGCAGTTTTTTCCCCTTTCCTTTCACTTCAACCTCCTTTTCTTTTTCAACCTGCACCTCGAGCACCAATGGCTCCACCACCTTGTCCGTTTGGACCTCCACTGAGCAAATGCTCTTCTCAACCCCCAAGGCTCCAATGGCCTGTACACCAACTTCTTTCCTTACCCCTTGCAGTCCGGACCCTCCATTTCCCGTCCCCCTTCTTGTGACCCCTCTCTGCCATGCAGATGACCATTCCCTTTCCTGCTCACCTCTTTCCACGCAGGCCGTCTGCAGTCTGGCGTCCACAGCGATGCTCCTCATCTCTTTTCTTAGAGGGCTCCTACTGCGGGGACAAAACATGTCAGCAGACTCACCCAGCCAATGGTTCCCCCGACCTCTTGCCCCCCGACCACCCTGCACCTGCCTTTCCAGATCCCACCTCCAACTTCTTCTCTCCTCCCCCTTTTCCGTTACCGCCCTATAACCTTCTACCTCCCATTGCCCCACATAATCCTCCAAACCAACTTCATCACCCCTTAAATACCATTGTGGATGCAAGCTCATGTCCGAGTTGAGTTGATCTTCCTCTTGCGCGCTCGGGGCGTCCGTCCCGCCACTCCTTTGACGTCTTCTCGGCGGGGCCGCGGAAACCCCTGCCTGGTCCTCTTCTCCCGGGCGAGGAGTTCCGTCCTCCACCCTGGAATCCTCATTGCTAGGGGCTGTGCTGCACCCTCTAGGCTCTCGTTGCGCTGACCGAGGAGGGGCCGTTCTGAAACCCTCTACCTCCACCTGACCAGCGGGGGCTGCGCAGCACCCTCCGCCCTCACTCCTCCCACCCAGGGGGGCCGTTCCGCACCCCGCTCTAACCTCCTCAATTGATGGGGACCTCACCCTCCTTCTCCCACCTGCGGTCTTCTGCAGGTATTTCCCACCTCTTCCCCTCTGCGCTGTCACCCCCTTCTGCACCCCCTCACTGGCCCCACTGTGGTTCCCTTGAGCCAACTCCTTTTGAGCACTCCAAGCTTACCTAGGGCTATCAATCACTCCCTCCCTCACTGGCTGCCCACCCGAAATCATTTCTGCCCCGGATGCCCTCCTGTCTATCTCCCTCCTCACCTTCCTGCCCCTGTATTCCCAAACCTCCCCTCTCCCCGCCGCGGGGGTGCAAGCCACCACTGCCGCGAGAGCCCCATCTGCTGCAGCTCTACGCAGCGGCCTTCCCCCACCTACCTCTCTTTCTCCCGTTACTTCCCCTACTGCCCCTTCCAATTGGGCCTTAGATGCCTTGCTAATTATTTCCAGGGCCTCCCTCAGAGCCCTAGCATCAACCAGACCCTTCTTGCTCGCTCCCTGTCCCACCATAGTGCACCAAATGTCTGGATGTGCACTAAAATATGGCCCTTGAAAATTAAACTAACTGCCCTAAACTCCCGAGCCAAAATCTACCCGTGGGCCTATACCCCAAACGACAAACTACCAGCTTTGCACCAGTGTAACCGAGCACCTGCTATCACCCAAAAAGGTAATATAAAATACCAAAACCGTTCCCAAAATTATTCTTATTTTTTTTTTTTTATAATTACCCCCCTAAATCCTGCCCTATCCCTTAAAACCCCTTACCCTGGCAAATAAACAGCCACAAGAAAAGGAAAGCCCCAAAAACCAGCAGCCCAATTAGAACTGGGGCATAGGAGTGCCCGTGTCACACTGCCCCCTGGTGGATCGCGAGATGCACCGCACTATAGGGAAGCCAGAAAATTAGCAGTCCCTTTAAGGAACCACACTGCCTCCTCTGTCCCTCGCCTGCTACCGTGTATCCAGCAGCATAGACTCTAATACAGTCTACTTCCAACTAACGGGTGGCCGCCCACACTCCAGGAGGACCCAGGAAGACGGCACTGGCGCTGTGTACACAGTGCCCAGCACACTGCTTCTAATCCAAAAACACCCCACCGGCAAGCAAACGTCAGAAGGCTGCCCCTACTTCCCATGGCACCCCAAAGCCCACAATCCCACCAACTTCCTGGATTTCCCACTGACGCGCACCCTCCCACACGGGACCCACCGGTAAGCAGCCAAAGGGTGTCTTATGTACGGCACCCCTTCTACCCTTACACAAAATTATAATATAATTTTTTTTGTTTTTTTTTTTTAAACTAAACAACTACCTACCCGCCCACTCTAGCAACACTCCCCTTCCTCATCTAACTAACACACACACACCTCTAGGCCCAGCTAATACCAGGGAAGGCTCAGGAGCAGGCAACAGGAATCACCAAGTCCAACCGTCGCCTGCCTCCCGAACCTTCCCTGGCCCCTTAAATACCCTAGGGAGGCGCTCTGCCCCCCACGGCCACTTGCTGGCCGTGTGCAGCGCCAAAACCCCACCCGGGGGGAAACGCTTCGCGTTCCCTCCGGGGCCCCCCTTTTCAGGAATTCCAGCTCAGTGCATTCACTCCATTAGACAGAAAAGCTTAGCCTCTCGACAGGATTCATTTTCGTTTAAATGCCATTAGGTAAGACTGTACTTACTGGCAGTAGAATAACAGACCTCAATAACAGCATTCTGTTTTACTACTTTTCAAAATGCAATCTATACATCCTATGGACATTTCTTTTAGTTATGCACTGTTCCTTTACATGGAGTGGACAGAATCAACGCCAAGGTCGAGTTCCATAGGAGCTTCAATATTAAGGATCCACGTTTTCAGGCAGCAAAGAAAGCCAGTCTTCCACTCCTCTCTTACCGAACAGGTATGGACACAGCTTCTGAACATGAGGTATTTACATTGTTTATTATTAATTGTATTGAAGAGAAGTGTACACAAGAGGTCACACCCTAAGAATATGTGCTATGTTATGTATTTGTCGCACCTGCCCTGAAGATAGACGTTTCAGTCCGAAATGAATCGCGGCAGGTCTCTGCACTCAAACAATGAAAATTAAAGAGAAGAGCACCATGGAAAGAACTATGAGCATTTCATGTTTATGTTGTTTGCTTCACAACGATTAATTATATGTTTTACTATGCAGTAGTATTTACTACAGCCCAGGTGTCCCCAGGTCTAGTGAATATCTCACTAGACATCATCTGTTCTAAGAATCACATCATGCCCACTCACACAACATTTTTGACGTGAGGTACTGGCCCTCACAGGCAAGATACTGTGTGGGGAATTTACCCCCAGCCCCCAAGTCTACCTGCTAGAAGGAGTGTGCAGCTTTACGAAATCTGCAGCCAAGTTGTTGGCTATGTGTCTGGTTCTGGCCAAGCAATGGATCCTTCTGGTATGGCTGCACAGGGACCCTACGACTGACCAAGATTGCCTGAGAGACTTGATCTGGAGCACTGACGTGGAACCACTTACTGGAACTTGTGCCCTGTTCCCCCAAGACCATCTACACCATGGCTGGATTCCAAAGGCCTCATTGGGGCTCTCTAAAGCGGGACTCAGGAAGGGGATGGAGGTCACACGCTGAGACAGGTTGTACCCAATGTATTCTATTATATGTCTATTTGAATGGAGAACTTGGTTTATGTGGGAATGTATTATATACAATGGTTTTGAATGATGTACTATGATATCTGCCAGTGTCTATATATGTCTTGCTAAGAGCCTAGTTCGATGTAGAAATCAAGAAAACAAAAGAACCGTAGCAATCGGAACCCATGAGGTAATCTTAGGTCATTTCTTCAGAGGATACCTTCAAGTTTGCTAAGTAAGTCCCTTATCTGTATGTTGAAATAGCTCTAAGCCTTATGTCAGACTAGAGTCTTCTTTCTGCTTGTAATACTTAAACATTGGGACACAGGAGTATGTTCCCTATTTCTTATTAATACTTAATTGTTTTATGGGTTATAGGCATAAACCTCTTTTTTTCTTAACCTCCCAATTATTGCTGACATGTTATCTCTGGTGTACAAGAAAGAATACTAAAAAGACCAAATGTTTTTTAATGTTTCTTCAAAGAGAGGCATTAGATCTTGGATTTAGTTGAGTTGATGATTAAATCATGTCTTTTCGTAAATTCCTTAAAGGCATCCAAAGTGTGCTAAAGACCAATTGGAGTTTGGACAAACAATACGACGTCATCTGCATAAGCCAGCCATTGCAGAGACAAATGGTCCAAATGTGGCGCAAAGGCACACACCTTATCAAAATGATTACCTAAATCAGAAATGTGCAAGTTAAATGGGCACAGTGCTAAAACGCACTGCCTTAACCCTTTACGAGTTTCACATTTTGTAGTTTGGAGTCCACCAGCATAAAGCCTCACTTGTATCTGTGTTTCAATGCAAGAGAATAAGTATTTTTAATTAACTTTCTGGTATTCCCCAGGTTATCAGTGTATTTATTTAGTTCTCGTAACACAATCAAAAGGCATTAGACAAGTCTACACAGGCCAGATATAGTGGTATGTGCTCGTTTTGCCAGGCAAGGTGCTGGATAAACATAATTAGCAAACCATTAAGACTTGTCCCCATGATTACAAGATGGCCGCCTGCAGGGGGAGGACGTGCTAAACGTAGCTTGTCTCTGGCTCAAATCTAAAGGAGATAGATAAGCTGCTTTGCTCCCTCCCCCACCTTTGGGAGCGTGCATAGTCGCCACTCCTTCCCACCCCCACCAGTTTGGCAAAGGAGCGAGCGACCTGGTAGTCTAAGAGTGTGGCGCCCCATGCAGATGCCCAGCACAAAGGAAATTTTCCGGGACGTGGCGTATACAAGGGAGCTTCAAGGAGAAGGTCTGTGAGGGGTGACTGAGGAAGTATCTTCCCCGTTGCTGTCTGTGGGCGAGAGAGGCAGCACCACGCGACAGCTGAGGAAGAGCACAACTGATGTGAAAATAACATGCAGTGCCCTCTGGGGCATGGAAAGGTGGGCTGGGACTCTCCGGGGATCCCAACAATAATAAACCCCCCGGATCTGCGATATGCACGAGGAAGAAGTGGGTGGAGCCCAATTTCTACCCATATGTGGACAAGCAGCTTAAAAAATTGAACTGAGGACAGGGACTGTGCAGAAAACTGCGCTAGCTAAATCCCATATTCAGCAACAGTGTGGAGAGCAGTGAAGGGAGGAGCTCAGACCAGTGTGAATTAAGCACCAATAATGTGCTTGAGGTGGGAGGAGTGAGGAGGCCCCTGGGACTCAATACCTTAATAGATAGTTACGTGACTCCTAGCAGACCTCTGTTACTTACAAATGGGGAAGACCCCCATTACATTGTGACCCTCAGGTGTGCTGGGGTAGGCTTTCCTGGACTCATGGACTAAGTGATAACGAGACATATAGTAGCGAGAGACTTAAAGTGATTTGGCAATACAGTCCCTCTTGGTATGAAGTATAAGGGGCTGAACAGTGTTGGTACTCGGCTCTATCCAGATCAGAATTTTGCTGGTGTAATGAGTGGATACTAACGCTGTGTATGCAAGCATGCACCATTGCACTGAAACGGGGCTGTGTGGGGTTAGTAACTCCTGCGAACCAGTCAATCCACGGAGTGAGGGCTGTCAAGTGGAAAGCACCTAGCGAAGCATATGTCAAGTACTAAAGGAAGAGGATGCAATAAGGGCACCCCGGCACACCCCAAGGTGAATACTCTGGAGCAAAGGGGACGATCACCAAGTGTTGGCAAACAGAGGTCGAAGGGAACTTCTAGTGAGACCCGATCTACAATATTACTGGTATCACATACTGAGACTTCAGAACACAGGGACACGATGGCGATAACTAAAGAGGAACTAATGCACTGCCTAGCGGACCGCCAGCAGAGCTTAAAAGAGACCCTCCAAGAGCAGCTTTCCTCCTTAAAAACAGACATAAAATGTGCGGTTCAGGAAATAAAAGGGGACATTTCAAAATTAAGAGAGCTTGTGGACAAAACCGAACAAGCTCTAAAGGAATTGGCAGAAGACTCTTGGAAAAACGATGAAACCTTGGAATAACTCGCATAGATGTCGCACAATCTTGAAATTCAGTGCGAAGCCCTCGAGAACAGATCAAGGCGATCGAATATTTGCATTAAGAATGTCCCAGAGGAGATTGCAGATAAGGATCTCAAGCACTCGATTCAAACCCTCTGCACGGATCAAGGGGTGGCAGGTATACTGATGAGTGTTGGTGGGACATTTGCATTCAAACGGGGAAGGGAGAACAAAGTTGGGGTTTGGGGGGGTCGGAATGTAATTGGGGGCAGAAGCAGGGGACCGGACTGGGATCTCTTGGAGAGGGATAGAGCACTCTCCGCAGTTGGTTGGTCCCGGGTAGTTTACCCGTTCATGGTCGGGGTTTCTCGTTGGTTGTCACTAGGACCCATGTACTGGCCTGGGTCCATTTTTTGGGGAGGGAATAGAAGGGTGAAGTTGGTGGATGGGGGGGTTTGGGAGGGCGATCAGCTGGATAAATAAGGTATGGCAGGGGGTGGCGGGCAAGATAATACGAGACTCAATGGTCCTAATAGGTGCAACCTGCTTCAAAGGCAGCAAAGTTTATGTTTATAGTGGGGGAGCCCTACAGGGATTAGTGGGAAGGGGTCAGCAGAGGGGAATGGGACTGGTTAGGCCAGGTATTCACCATGGGTTTTAAAGTAATCACGTACAACATTTGAGGGCTACACTCCCCAGCAAAGCAATGCAAGTTGGGATCCTTCCTGAGGTGCGAGAAACCAGATTTTCACGCGCTCCAAGAAAGCCACATTTGTAGGAAAGACAAATTGCGTGTTAAAACTACAAGAGTATCCACAGATTTTTCAGACTAACACGAATGAGAAAAACGCAGGGGTTTAGAAACAATCCTGGCATGGTGATTTTGAATTCTGCGAGTGATAAACAGGGGAGATACTTATTTGTTAAACTTTGCGTTCAGAGGGAGGTATTTACTGTAGCTACGGTGTACGCACCGAATTCTGGACAGGAAGGTTTTCTGAAGGCAACATTGGCGGTACTCGAAAATATAGCTGAGGGGCATGTCATATTGACAGGAGATTTCAACATAATATGGGAGGCTTATATTGACAGTAGCCAAGTGGAAAACACGCCTCGGGGCACAACATCACAACAACTTAAAGACAAATTCACACTGGGTTAGTGGATGTGTGGCGAGTTAATAGGAGTAAGGAGGTGGGATTCATGTTCTACTCAAATGTTCATAAAACACAGTCGCGTATAGATTATATTTGGGTATCAGCCAGATTGGCAGGACGAATCAGGGAAGTTTCTGAGGGGTCGGTCGTGCTATCTGATCATGCACCCATGAGCGCGATATTGACCATGACATCTCGTAGTTGGGGGCTTGGGCAATGGGTATTACCGAAGGTTTTGTCGGGGGAGTTGAGGAGAGAATTGATGCCTATTTTGGGGAAAATTCGATGGCGGATATCTCCCCAGGGATACGGTGGGATGCCTTCAAAGCAGTAATCAGGGGGAAACTAATCCCACGTAAAGCCCTGAGGGAAAAGATGAGTCGGTGTCTGGAGGAGGACTTGGAGACACAGAATATTATGCCGAAAATTGGTAATTATCCTACGAGGGATATTGTGAAAACTTATAGAGCAGTTAGAGGATAGCTTGAATTAAGGGTGAAAAAGGCAGAAAGGACCCTACTTAGAGCTAAACAACATAATGTAAAGGGGAATAGACTGGGTAGGTTATTAGCACCAAGCCACAGGACGGCCACCCAAATGATTCTAAAAATTAGTGAAGGGGAAAATGTTACAGATACAGAGGGAATTATAGGGTGTTTTGAACGGTTCTATGGCACTCTGTATTCATCCGATAGTCCCTGGGATGGCCTGCTGAATGCCTAGCTGGTGGATGTATGCTTTCCGAAGGTGCCTAGACCAGACAGGGAAGATCTAGAGGAGAACATTGCTGAGGAGGAAGTTAGTGCAGCTGTAAGAAAACTTCCCCTGAACAAGGCTGCAGGCCCCAGCGAAATATCAGAGAATCTGGCTCCCCACTTAGCAAGATTGGATAATTCCTTCGAAAGAACAGGGCACATTACAGCTTCAATGGATGAGGCCAAACTGGTGGTATTCCAGAAAGCAGGCAAAGACCCGACACAATTACGGGTCATATCGCCCAATAGTGCTAATCAACATTCATGCTAAAATATATACTAAGATATTAGCCTCTCAATTGGAGGATAGACTTCATATATTAATATGGCCCGACCAATGTTCATTAAGCGATGCCAAAACGTTTGATAATAGAAGGAGGGTATGTCATCTAATAGAGAAGGCAGAAAGGCGCAGAATTCCAATCGTACGTCTCGCATTAGATGCCAAAAAGGAATTTGACTGAGTAGAATGGCCCTTTCTTTTTCAAACAAGGAAGAAAATGGGGGTTTGGCGAACGCTATCTTCATAGGATACAAGCAAATTATCAAACTCCAACCCTCCGCCTGACCGTCAATGAATAGCTGTCGGGTCCGATCCGATTAGAGAGGTGAACTAAGCAAGGGTGCCGTGGTCTCCCTTGTTTTATGTGATTAATTTGGAACCTTTCCTGCAGCATATATGGGAAGCACTGGGCATGAAAGGGGTTCATTTTGGGGGGGTCGAACACAAAATAATGGCATTTACCGATGATACGTTGTTGGCTATATCAGACCCTGCAGAATCCTTACTGGTGATCGCCTTGGAACTTGCATTATTCGGGTTAGTTTCGGGATTAAAAGTCAATCCACATAAATCCAAGATACTCAAGCTCACACTATCAAGGGACACAAAAATGTAATGTTTAGCGATTCACATCACGAAATCTGTGGAAACGCTTACAAGGCAAACTATCCTCAGCTGCTTAATACCCTGAGAGTGGACATGTAATGGTGGATCCCTATACATATATCGTGGCTGGGGCGTATGGCTCCTCTAAAAATGGTGACCCTACCACACGTTCTCTATCACTTCAAACCTTTACTGGTCTCTATCGCTAGGATTCACTTAATCGCCTTCTATGTGCATTTATATGTCAACATAAAAGACTGTGGCTGGCCTTGCAGACCTTAATGGCCCCAAGGAATAGGGGCGGTATGGCCGTTCCTGATTTTAGATGTTTGTATTGGGCGGACCAATTGAGGGTACTTTAAACAATGGCTCTCAGGAGAAGATAGTAAGCATTGGGTTGCTATGGATAGAGCAGTGGTGGGAGGTCCATTAGGTGAGGTTTTATGGCTCACTAGGGATGAACATCCTCCTAGTATGAAGGCTTAGCGAATAACCACACTCGTGGGCGAGGTATGGGATGAAGTGGTAAAGCAGAAGCATATTTCAACTATTCTGGGTCATATTACACCAATGTTTGAGAATCACCAGTTCACGGCCGGGATGGAGGAGAGTGCTTTTGGGAAATGGAGAGAGCCAAGTTCTTTAAGGTTTAACGAAGTATTGCTTGGCCATGAAATTAAAACGTTTGAGCAATGTAAACAATCCTTTGACCTTACAGAAAGGGATTGGCTGTGTTGTTATCAGCTTTGGCATTGGGTTATGCACCCCTTCAATAAGTCATCTGCCAGTAGACAGATCCCTGCATTGAGAAATATATCTTGTCACACACAGTGAACACACATCTTATCTCTTCATTTTATGCTTTGATCCCGGAAGGGGTTCCCTGGGAAAAGTGGTCATACATGGGCAAGTGGAAAGGTACCTTAGATCCCCAAATATCTGAAGAGGAATGGGAGACACTTTGGTAAAATATCCTGAAGTTAACTCAATCCATTCAACTACGGGAAATGTGGTCCAAAATCCTCACTTAATGGCCTTATACTCTGGAGACGATCAGAGAAATGTATACAGAGACATCGCTGGAGTGCAAGGAGCAGGGGATTGGCTCCACAACTGGTGGTCCTGTCCAGCTTTGAAATTATTTTTGGGCCAAGTATGCATGACAATGCAGGTGATGTTAGGGCCAAATACACCCGTGGGTGCATTGGAGTGTCTTCTAGGCCTTTGTTCAAAAGACATGGCTCCACAGGAAGGGCACATAAAAAGGCATGTATGGTTTTGACTTTAGCAGCCCTAATTGTGATTGCTCGGAGTTGGAAGAAAGAGGTTGCCCCCACCTATCACGAGTGGCTACATAAACTATGGCATATCTTAGCCATGGAATGGGTTTCTTATAATCTACAGGGGGAGGACCGAAGGTTCAGGACAGATTGGGGTAAACTATTGGAATAGTTGAATGATGATCATCGGATTCAACTGTGCCCCCAAAACAATCAGATTTCGGATATTGCCTAAGGCCTCTTTAATGCATGGTAATAATTCTGGATCTCTTACTGGTGCAACTTATTAATAAAGGAACAGCTGATAGAGGGAAGGGGGAGGGAGCGAGGGATGGGCAGGGGTGAGGGGGGGTTATGTTAATTTGTGAAATGCCAACAAAAAAAATATTTTTATAAGTATTGTATGTTGCTTGCGGCACCTACAAGACAAAAATATTGCATTAGAGTACAGATAGGGTTAAATGGCATATGAGGGACACAGAACATGTAGGTGTTTGGTTATTATCCTTATGGGCTTTCCCACCAAGTTCCTGACCCTCCCCGCCCAAAACACCTCGCATTGGGAACGCTTTGAGCCTGCTTTATTCAAGCCTTACAATCAAACTTTCCACTCAATGTGCCTGCCTGTGTTTTTCCAAAGCAGTCTTCTGAGAGTTAATTACTTAATTGGAGTTGTAAACCCATTCTGTACTGGTGTAATAAAAATGTCTTACCAAGGTCTACCTTCAGCCACACAATTTAGAAGCACTTTGCATGTCCTTCACTGAAGTCATGTTAAAAGCAAACATTGGCAATGCCAACAGTTTTCCTTTGAGTATAGGTATTAGGCATTTGCCAGGCACTGCTATTAGATTGGTAGGAATTAATGTATGAGAGCTATTTTTGAATATTTAGATTTTTTTCTGTGAAGATGTATTACAAAACATGCGATTAATTACACAGCCACTGTAGTGGCTGTGTAGTTATGGTTAAGTTGCTGTTTCCATAGGAAGAGCCCTTTTTGGGCGGCATATAACTCAGCTCCCCCTGGACGGATCCTCGCCGAACTTTGCAAAAAAAGTATATGGGCTACTCTGAATTTTTCTTGCAAAGTTTGGTGATGTTTGGTCTAGGGGTGGAAAAGGTATAGGGGGGGTCCCAAAACGTCTTTTTTCCCATATACTGAATGGGGGAAAAACTTTGCGCACGCCTACAGGCCAAACTGCTGGACAGATTTTCACCAAATTTGCGGCAGCAAATTTGCGGCAGGGGCTTGGTCCCGAAAGTGTGCTTTTGTAAATTTGGTGACAATCCGTCCAGTAGTTTCCTTTAAAACGACCAAAAAGTAGGTCTGAAAAAATTAGTGATACCTATGTCCGCTCCGCGGTCACACCTCCCCGTTTGCTCTACGGACAAGAAATCGATTGGCTAATCCGTAGCGTCATTTCCGCGGACATGTGGCGTTTTCACTGATTGGTTATGGAACAGCGTGAAGTGCATCAAATTTCTTCGCTGTCTCCGCCATCTTTTCTTCATGTTTTGGTGTACACGGACATCGCCGGTAACACATACAAAACAAGACACCAATGCACTTGTTATACTTATGAAATACTGTTTCCGAAGGTGAGCTTTAATTAGGCAGGGATGGAATGTGGCTGTGCAAACTCACAAAGTGGTGTTTTCTTACCACTAAATTCATACAGTAAAGTGGAAGTTGGTGCTCAATGTACCGCAACCAATGCCTGCGTCTGTGTGTTACAATGTTTTCACATTAATATTGAAGTCGGACTGGCGTCCTACGTTTTGAAATCTGAGGCTGCCATCTGGAGTGTTTGATGGAAACAGTGGTTCTGGAGGTGTATTGGAGTAGCGTTTCTCATGATTGGATTCACATATGTTTTTGCAAAGTCAGAAAGTATTTGCCTTCTGAGTGAAGGTCAGTTGATTTGCTTTTTTGGTTGCGAGCTCAGTAGGTCCACGCATCCAAGTCAATCCATGAGGGGCTATTGTTTTTTTATCTTGAGCGAAAGGGAAACTTCAAAAGCTATGCAAGGAATGAAAGCTTGGAAAAAAATACCTTTTGATAAGGTTATGTTTTAAAAACGTTTGTAAGGAACATGAAATATTAGTTCACGAAGATTGTATGTTGCAAACACATTGGTGTCCGACTTTGCCAAAAACAATGGAGGCTGTCAAGATCATGCAAGTTTAATTTTGACGACTCTACACCGACCCGCGTTTTAATTTTATATTACCAAACACTAATTGTGACAATGTAACTGAAGTATTATCTTTTTGCACAGTTGTAATTTTTCTCCAATAACAGAGAGTGCACATTGTCCGCGTTTGCAGGCTATGACTAGAGTCACCCTTGTTAACCGTTATTTCTTCTTCTTTGAAATGTTATGCTTGCCCACATAGCTTTGTGTATCAGTTTGCACATTCTTTTGGTCTTGTGTAACATCAAGACATGTAATTTTTTTCTTGCTTGTTCATTCATGTTGGCTTCATAACTGAATTACCATCTCACTGTTGAGTTGCCCTTTGTTTTTTTTTTTAACCCTTACGGCGAGTGCTGATTCTCGGCATTTGTAGGCTGTCACTATGTGTACCCATTGTCAATGCTAATATTTCCATAAAATGTCATGTTTGTCCACTTCCATTTGTGTACTACTTTCCACAATCTTTGTGTCTTTTTTGGATTTTTTTCCTAAAGGTTGGGTATTGACACAGATAACCATTGTTACATTTAATTGAAAATGGGATTAGTCCGAAGGTCTCTGACAGTTGTTTGTTAAATAAAACTACTTTACAAATTCTAAAATGTTAACGTTTTCTTTTCAAATCCAGTGTAGCATTTCAAAATGTAAGGTACCACGTTGTACGTCGCTGTATGTTTATTTACAGGTTCTGCGTCACAGCACATACTTTTGCTTTTTGGAGGCTGTCATGGAAAGCGAAGAGGGGCAATGTATGGAACAACCGCATTCCCTTTCTATGGAGGCCATCTTGAAAAAGGATTTTGTTTTGTAATCGCTGTATGTTTATGTACAGGTTCTGCGTCTCGGCACGTACTTTTGCTTTTTGCTGGCTGCCATGGATAGCGAAGAGGGGCCATGTATGGAAAACCACCTTTCCTTTCGATGGTGGCCATCTTGATAAAGGATTTTGTTTTGTAATCCGGCCCGCCTGCGGTGGGCTGGATTATAACCAGAAATCCTATTT
Source organism: Ambystoma mexicanum (assembly GCF_040938575.1). NCBI lineage: Eukaryota > Metazoa > Chordata > Amphibia > Caudata > Ambystomatidae > Ambystoma > Ambystoma mexicanum. Next base: position 1,502,051,149 of record NC_090932.1, on the reverse strand, counting down.
TTCAGTACCACACACTAATGCTTTGCACATCTATACTATTACTGACAAATCTTACTGCGTCTATGTCCTTTACTGAGAAATATAAAGTACATGGAGTGTATGCGATTTAAAAAAATATATATATTTACACTGTGAAAGGTGGTTCTTAACGCAACATTTACTTTGTTAACGGATGGCTTTCTTTTTTGGCAGGACAGCTAATAAGGCCATTTGCGAACGGAAATGAGGAAAGAGGCATCAAACAGTGATATGGGGGGTGGACGGTGCAAAAATGAGGGATGGCCTTAGCTGATGTCCTTTTCAGATAACTAGAACTTTTGCTAAAAGTATGTAATGTGTACTACATTGTTAATGGCTGACTACCAATACGTGTTGGCGCTGCGCAAGGCAAATGTTGCAGGTGGACGTTCCTACATCAATATAAAATCTGCTTCCACACTGTCCACGAGGCAAACATCTTACTGTTAAGTGTTTACAGATTCTGGGACACGTTACCATGCTGTACACCAGCATATTGTCATGTGGTATTCTCCGTAAGTTGTGTAAATAAGTCAGAAGTTACTTTACATTATGGTTACGTGCCACTACTATAAACCGATCATCTTTAGCAAAAAAACTTTGCAAAAGGGACGGTATGGTTAAGTTGCTGTACTGAAAACCTGTGAAATTGAGTAAAATAAACGTTAAAGGGACGTTATGCTTAAGTTGCCCTACTAAAAACCTGTAAAACTCACTAAAAAAAACTTTAAGGGGACGTTATGGTTAATTTGCGCTACTAAAAACCTGTGAAATTCACTAAAAAACGTGGGTATTACCGAAGGTTTTGTCGGGGGAGTTGAGGAGAGAATTGATGCCTATTTTGGGGAAAATTCGATGGCGGATACCTCCCCAGGGATACGGTGGGATGCCTTCAAAGCAGTAATCAGGGGGAAACTAATCCCACGTAAAGCCCTGAGGGAAAAGATGAGTCGGTGTCTGGAGGAGGACTTGGAGACACAGAATATTATGCCGAAAATTGGTAATTATCCTACGAGGGATATTGTGAAAACTTATAGAGCAGTTAGAGGATAGCTTGAATTAAGGGTGAAAAAGGCAGAAAGGACCCTACTTAGAGCTAAACAACATAATGTAAAGGGGAATAGACTGGGTAGGTTATTAGCACCAAGCCAGAGGACGGCCACCCAAATGATTCTAAAAATTAGTGAAGGGGAAAATGTTACAGATACAGAGGGAATTATAGGGTGTTTTGAACGGTTCTATGGCACTCTGTATTCATCCGATAGTCCCTGGGATGGCCTGCTGAATGCCTAGCTGGTGGATGTATGCTTTCCGAAGGTGCCTAGACCAGACAGGGAAGATCTAGAGGAGAACATTGCTGAGGAGGAAGTTAGTGCAGCTGTAAGAAAACTTCCCCTGAACAAGGCTGCAGGCCCCAGCGAAATATCAGAGAATCTGGCTCCCCACTTAGCAAGATTGGATAATTCCTTCGAAAGAACAGGGCACATTACAGCTTCAATGGATGAGGCCAAACTGGTGGTATTCCAGAAAGCAGGCAAAGACCCGACACAATTACGGGTCATATCGCCCAATAGTGCTAATCAACATTCATGCTAAAATATATACTAAGATATTAGCCTCTCAATTGGAGGATAGACTTCATATATTAATATGGCCCGACCAATGTTCATTAAGCGATGCCAAAACGTTTGATAATAGAAGGAGGGTATGTCATCTAATAGAGAAGGCAGAAAGGCGCAGAATTCCAATCGTACGTCTCGCATTAGATGCCAAAAAGGAATTTGACTGAGTAGAATGGCCCTTTCTTTTTCAAACAAGGAAGAAAATGGGGGTTTGGCGAACGCTATCTTCATAGGATACAAGCAAATTATCAAACTCCAACCCTCCGCCTGACCGTCAATGAATAGCTGTCGGGTCCGATCCGATTAGAGAGGTGAACTAAGCAAGGGTGCCGTGGTCTCCCTTGTTTTATGTGATTAATTTGGAACCTTTCCTGCAGCATATATGGGAAGCACTGGGCATGAAAGGGGTTCATTTTGGGGGGGTCGAACACAAAATAATGGCATTTACCGATGATACGTTGTTGGCTATATCAGACCCTGCAGAATCCTTACTGGTGATCGCCTTGGAACTTGCATTATTCGGGTTAGTTTCGGGATTAAAAGTCAATCCACATAAATCCAAGATACTCAAGCTCACACTATCAAGGGACACAAAAATGTAATGTTTAGCGATTCACATCACGAAATCTGTGGAAACGCTTACAAGGCAAACTATCCTCAGCTGCTTAATACCCTGAGAGTGGACATGTAATGGTGGATCCCTATACATATATCGTGGCTGGGGCGTATGGCTCCTCTAAAAATGGTGACCCTACCACACGTTCTCTATCACTTCAAACCTTTACTGGTCTCTATCGCTAGGATTCACTTAATCGCCTTCTATGTGCATTTATATGTCAACATAAAAGACTGTGGCTGGCCTTGCAGACCTTAATGGTCCCAAGGAATAGGGGCGGTATGGCCGTTCCTGATTTTAGATGTTTGTATTGGGCGGACCAATTGAGGGTACTTTAAACAATGGCTCTCAGGAGAAGATAGTAAGCATTGGGTTGCTATGGATAGAGCAGTGGTGGGAGGTCCATTAGGTGAGGTTTTATGGCTCACTAGGGATGAACATCCTCCTAGTATGAAGGCTTAGCGAATAACCACACTCGTGGGCGAGGTATGGGATGAAGTGGTAAAGCAGAAGCATATTTCAACTATTCTGGGTCATATTACACCAATGTTTGAGAATCACCAGTTCACGGCCGGGATGGAGGAGAGTGCTTTTGGGAAATGGAGAGAGCCAAGTTCTTTAAGGTTTAACGAAGTATTGCTTGGCCATGAAATTAAAACGTTTGAGCAATGTAAACAATCCTTTGACCTTACAGAAAGGGATTGGCTGTGTTATTATCAGCTTTGGCATTGGGTTATGCACCCCTTCAATAAGTCATCTGCCAGTAGACAGATCCCTGCATTGAGAAATATATCTTGTCGCACACAGTGAACACACATCTTATCTCTTCATTTTATGCTTTGATCCCGGAAGGGGTTCCCTGGGAAAAGTGGTCATACATGGGCAAGTGGAAAGGTACCTTAGATCCCCAAATATCTGAAGAGGAATGGGAGACACTTTGGTAAAATATCCTGAAGTTAACTCAATCCATTCAACTACGGGAAATGTGGTCCAAAATCCTCACTTAATGGCCTTATACTCTGGAGACGATCAGAGAAATGTATACAGAGACATCGCTGGAGTGCAAGGAGCAGGGGATTGGCTCCACAACTGGTGGTCCTGTCCAGCTTTGAAATTATTTTTGGGCCAAGTATGCATGACAATGCAGGTGATGTTAGGGCCAAATACACCCGTGGGTGCATTGGAGTGTCTTCTAGGCCTTTGTTCAAAAGACATGGCTCCACAGGAAGGGCACATAAAAAGGCATGTATGGTTTTGACTTTAGCAGCCCTAATTGTGATTGCTCGGAGTTGGAAGAAAGAGGTTGCCCCCACCTATCACGAGTGGCTACATAAACTATGGCATATCTTAGCCATGGAATGGGTTTCTTATAATCTACAGGGGGAGGACCGAAGGTTCAGGACAGATTGGGGTAAACTATTGGAATAGTTGAATGATGATCATCGGATTCAACTGTGCCCCCAAAACAATCAGATTTCGGATATTGCCTAAGGCCTCTTTAATGCATGGTAATAATTCTGGATCTCTTACTGGTGCAACTTATTAATAAAGGAACAGCTGATAGAGGGAAGGGGGAGGGAGCGAGGGATGGGCAGGGGTGAGGGGGGGTTATGTTAATTTGTGAAATGCCAACAAAAAAAATATTTTTATAAGTATTGTATGTTGCTTGCGGCACCTACAAGACAAAAATATTGCATTAGAGTACAGATAGGGTTAAATGGCATATGAGGGACACAGAACATGTAGGTGTTTGGTTATTATCCTTATGGGCTTTCCCACCAAGTTCCTGACCCTCCCCGCCCAAAACACCTCGCATTGGGAACGCTTTGAGCCTGCTTTATTCAAGCCTTACAATCAAACTTTCCACTCAATGTGCCTGCCTGTGTTTTTCCAAAGCAGTCTTCTGAGAGTTAATTACTTAATTGGAGTTGTAAACCCATTCTGTACTGGTGTAATAAAAATGTCTTACCAAGGTCTACCTTCAGCCACACAATTTAGAAGCACTTTGCATGTCCTTCACTGAAGTCATGTTAAAAGCAAACATTGGCAATGCCAACAGTTTTCCTTTGAGTATAGGTATTAGGCATTTGCCAGGCACTGCTATTAGATTGGTAGGAATTAATGTATGAGAGCTATTTTTGAATATTTAGATTTTTTTCTGTGAAGATGTATTACAAAACATGCGATTAATTACACAGCCACTGTAGTGGCTGTGTAGTTATGGTTAAGTTGCTGTTTCCATAGGAAGAGCCCTTTTTGGGCGGCATATAACTCAGCTCCCCCTGGACGGATCCTCGCCGAACTTTGCAAAAAAAGTATATGGGCTACTCTGAATTTTTCTTGCAAAGTTTGGTGATGTTTGGTCTAGGGGTGGAAAAGGTATAGGGGGGGTCCCAAAACGTCTTTTTTCCCATATACTGAATGGGGGAAAAACTTTGCGCACGCCTACAGGCCAAACTGCTGGACAGATTTTCACCAAATTTGCGGCAGCAAATTTGCGGCAGGGGCAGGGGCTTGGTCCCGAAAGTGTGCTTTTGTAAATTTGGTGACAATCCGTCCAGTAGTTTCCTTTAAAACGACCAAAAAGTAGGTCTGAAAAAATTAGTGATACCTATGTCCGCTCCGCGGTCACACCTCCCCGTTTGCTCTACGGACAAGAAATCGATTGGCTAATCCGTAGCGTCATTTCCGCGGACATGTGGCGTTTTCACTGATTGGTTATGGAACAGCGTGAAGTGCATCAAATTTCTTCGCTGTCTCCGCCATCTTTTCTTCATGTTTTGGTGTACACGGACATCGCCGGTAACACATACAAAACAAGACACCAATGCACTTGTTATACTTATGAAATACTGTTTCCGAAGGTGAGCTTTAATTAGGCAGGGATGGAATGTGGCTGTGCAAACTCACAAAGTGGTGTTTTCTTACCACTAAATTCATACAGTAAAGTGGAAGTTGGTGCTCAATGTACCGCAACCAATGCCTGCGTCTGTGTGTTACAATGTTTTCACATTAATATTGAAGTCGGACTGGCGTCCTACGTTTTGAAATCTGAGGCTGCCATCTGGAGTGTTTGATGGAAACAGTGGTTCTGGAGGTGTATCGGAGTAGCGGTTCTCATGATTGGATTCACATATGTTTTTGCAAAGTCAGAAAGTATTTGCCTTCTGAGTGAAGGTCAGTTGATTTGCTTTTTTGGTTGCGAGCTCAGTAGGTCCACGCATCCAAGTCAATCCATGAGGGGCTATTGTTTTTTTATCTTGAGCGAAAGGGAAACTTCAAAAGCTATGCAAGGAATGAAAGCTTGGAAAAAAATACCTTTTGATAAGGTTATGTTTTAAAAACGTTTGTAAGGAACATGAAATATTAGTTCACGAAGATTGTATGTTGCAAACACATTGGTGTCCGACTTTGCCAAAAACAATGGAGGCTGTCAAGATCATGCAAGTTTAATTTTGACGACTCTACACCGACCCGCGTTTTAATTTTATATTACCAAACACTAATTGTGACAATGTAACTGAAGTATTATCTTTTTGCACAGTTGTAATTTTTCTCCAATAACAGAGAGTGCACATTGTCCGCGTTTGCAGGCTATGACTAGAGTCACCCTTGTTAACCGTTATTTCTTCTTCTTTGAAATGTTATGCTTGCCCACATAGCTTTGTGTATCAGTTTGCACATTCTTTTGGTCTTGTGTAACATCAAGACATGTAATTTTTTTCTTGCTTGTTCATTCATGTTGGCTTCATAACTGAATTACCATCTCACTGTTGAGTTGCCCTTTGTTTTTTTTTTTAACCCTTACGGCGAGTGCTGATTCTCGGCATTTGTAGGCTGTCACTATGTGTACCCATTGTCAATGCTAATATTTCCATAAAATGTCATGTTTGTCCACTTCCATTTGTGTACTACTTTCCACAATCTTTGTGTCTTTTTTGGATTTTTTTCCTAAAGGTTGGGTATTGACACAGATAACCATTGTTACATTTAATTGAAAATGGGATTAGTCCGAAGGTCTCTGACAGTTGTTTGTTAAATAAAACTACTTTACAAATTCTAAAATGTTAACGTTTTCTTTTCAAATCCAGTGTAGCATTTCAAAATGTAAGGTACCACGTTGTACGTCGCTGTATGTTTATTTACAGGTTCTGCGTCACAGCACATACTTTTGCTTTTTGGAGGCTGTCATGGAAAGCGAAGAGGGGCAATGTATGGAACAACCGCATTCCCTTTCTATGGAGGCCATCTTGAAAAAGGATTTTGTTTTGTAATCGCTGTATGTTTATGTACAGGTTCTGCGTCTCGGCACGTACTTTTGCTTTTTGCTGGCTGCCATGGATAGCGAAGAGGGGCCATGTATGGAAAACCACCTTTCCTTTCGATGGTGGCCATCTTGATAAAGGATTTTGTTTTGTAATCCGGCCCGCCTGCGGTGGGCTGGATTATAACCAGAAATCCTATTTTTCAGTACCACACACTAATGCTTTGCACATCTATACTATTACTGACAAATCTTACTGCGTCTATGTCCTTTACTGAGAAATATAAAGTACATGGAGTGTATGCGATTTAAAAAAATATATATATTTACACTGTGAAAGGTGGTTCTTAACGCAACATTTACTTTGTTAACGGATGGCTTTCTTTTTTGGCAGGACAGCTAATAAGGCCATTTGCGAACGGAAATGAGGAAAGAGGCATCAAACAGTGATATGGGGGGTGGACGGTGCAAAAATGAGGGATGGCCTTAGCTGATGTCCTTTTCAGATAACTAGAACTTTTGCTAAAAGTATGTAATGTGTACTACATTGTTAATGGCTGACTACCAATACGTGTTGGCGCTGCGCAAGGCAAATGTTGCAGGTGGACGTTCCTACATCAATATAAAATCTGCTTCCACACTGTCCACGAGGCAAACATCTTACTGTTAAGTGTTTACAGATTCTGGGACACGTTACCATGCTGTACACCAGCATATTGTCATGTGGTATTCTCCGTAAGTTGTGTAAATAAGTCAGAAGTTACTTTACATTATGGTTACGTGCCACTACTATAAACCGATCATCTTTAGCAAAAAAACTTTGCAAAAGGGACGGTATGGTTAAGTTGCTGTACTGAAAACCTGTGAAATTGAGTAAAATAAACGTTAAAGGGACGTTATGCTTAAGTTGCCCTACTAAAAACCTGTAAAACTCACTAAAAAAAACTTTAAGGGGACGTTATGGTTAATTTGCGCTACTAAAAACCTGTGAAATTCACTAAAAAACGTGGGTATTACCGAAGGTTTTGTCGGGGGAGTTGAGGAGAGAATTGATGCCTATTTTGGGGAAAATTCGATGGCGGATACCTCCCCAGGGATACGGTGGGATGCCTTCAAAGCAGTAATCAGGGGGAAACTAATCCCACGTAAAGCCCTGAGGGAAAAGATGAGTCGGTGTCTGGAGGAGGACTTGGAGACACAGAATATTATGCCGAAAATTGGTAATTATCCTACGAGGGATATTGTGAAAACTTATAGAGCAGTTAGAGGATAGCTTGAATTAAGGGTGAAAAAGGCAGAAAGGACCCTACTTAGAGCTAAACAACATAATGTAAAGGGGAATAGACTGGGTAGGTTATTAGCACCAAGCCAGAGGACGGCCACCCAAATGATTCTAAAAATTAGTGAAGGGGAAAATGTTACAGATACAGAGGGAATTATAGGGTGTTTTGAACGGTTCTATGGCACTCTGTATTCATCCGATAGTCCCTGGGATGGCCTGCTGAATGCCTAGCTGGTGGATGTATGCTTTCCGAAGGTGCCTAGACCAGACAGGGAAGATCTAGAGGAGAACATTGCTGAGGAGGAAGTTAGTGCAGCTGTAAGAAAACTTCCCCTGAACAAGGCTGCAGGCCCCAGCGAAATATCAGAGAATCTGGCTCCCCACTTAGCAAGATTGGATAATTCCTTCGAAAGAACAGGGCACATTACAGCTTCAATGGATGAGGCCAAACTGGTGGTATTCCAGAAAGCAGGCAAAGACCCGACACAATTACGGGTCATATCGCCCAATAGTGCTAATCAACATTCATGCTAAAATATATACTAAGATATTAGCCTCTCAATTGGAGGATAGACTTCATATATTAATATGGCCCGACCAATGTTCATTAAGCGATGCCAAAACGTTTGATAATAGAAGGAGGGTATGTCATCTAATAGAGAAGGCAGAAAGGCGCAGAATTCCAATCGTACGTCTCGCATTAGATGCCAAAAAGGAATTTGACTGAGTAGAATGGCCCTTTCTTTTTCAAACAAGGAAGAAAATGGGGGTTTGGCGAACGCTATCTTCATAGGATACAAGCAAATTATCAAACTCCAACCCTCCGCCTGACCGTCAATGAATAGCTGTCGGGTCCGATCCGATTAGAGAGGTGAACTAAGCAAGGGTGCCGTGGTCTCCCTTGTTTTATGTGATTAATTTGGAACCTTTCCTGCAGCATATATGGGAAGCACTGGGCATTAAAGGGGTTCATTTTGGGGGGGTCGAACACAAAATAATGGCATTTACCGATGATACGTTGTTGGCTATATCAGACCCTGCAGAATCCTTACTGGTGATCGCCTTGGAACTTGCATTATTCGGGTTAGTTTCGGGATTAAAAGTCAATCCACATAAATCCAAGATACTCAAGCTCACACTATCAAGGGACACAAAAATGTAATGTTTAGCGATTCACATCACGAAATCTGTGGAAACGCTTACAAGGCAAACTATCCTCAGCTGCTTAATACCCTGAGAGTGGACATGTAATGGTGGATCCCTATACATATATCGTGGCTGGGGCGTATGGCTCCTCTAAAAATGGTGACCCTACCACACGTTCTCTATCACTTCAAACCTTTACTGGTCTCTATCGCTAGGATTCACTTAATCGCCTTCTATGTGCATTTATATGTCAACATAAAAGACTGTGGCTGGCCTTGCAGACCTTAATGGCCCCAAGGAATAGGGGCGGTATGGCCGTTCCTGATTTTAGATGTTTGTATTGGGCGGACCAATTGAGGGTACTTTAAACAATGGCTCTCAGGAGAAGATAGTAAGCATTGGGTTGCTATGGATAGAGCAGTGGTGGGAGGTCCATTAGGTGAGGTTTTATGGCTCACTAGGGATGAACATCCTCCTAGTATGAAGGCTTAGCGAATAACCACACTCGTGGGCGAGGTATGGGATGAAGTGGTAAAGCAGAAGCATATTTCAACTATTCTGGGTCATATTACACCAATGTTTGAGAATCACCAGTTCACGGCCGGGATGGAGGAGAGTGCTTTTGGGAAATGGAGAGAGCCAAGTTCTTTAAGGTTTAACGAAGTATTGCTTGGCCATGAAATTAAAACGTTTGAGCAATGTAAACAATCCTTTGACCTTACAGAAAGGGATTGGCTGTGTTATTATCAGCTTTGGCATTGGGTTATGCACCCCTTCAATAAGTCATCTGCCAGTAGACAGATCCCTGCATTGAGAAATATATCTTGTCGCACACAGTGAACACACATCTTATCTCTTCATTTTATGCTTTGATCCCGGAAGGGGTTCCCTGGGAAAAGTGGTCATACATGGGCAAGTGGAAAGGTACCTTAGATCCCCAAATATCTGAAGAGGAATGGGAGACACTTTGGTAAAATATCCTGAAGTTAACTCAATCCATTCAACTACGGGAAATGTGGTCCAAAATCCTCACTTAATGGCCTTATACTCTGGAGACGATCAGAGAAATGTATACAGAGACATCGCTGGAGTGCAAGGAGCAGGGGATTGGCTCCACAACTGGTGGTCCTGTCCAGCTTTGAAATTATTTTTGGGCCAAGTATGCATGACAATGCAGGTGATGTTAGGGCCAAATACACCCGTGGGTGCATTGGAGTGTCTTCTAGGCCTTTGTTCAAAAGACATGGCTCCACAGGAAGGGCACATAAAAAGGCATGTATGGTTTTGACTTTAGCAGCCCTAATTGTGATTGCTCGGAGTTGGAAGAAAGAGGTTGCCCCCACCTATCACGAGTGGCTACATAAACTATGGCATATCTTAGCCATGGAATGGGTTTCTTATAATCTACAGGGGGAGGACCGAAGGTTCAGGACAGATTGGGGTAAACTATTGGAATAGTTGAATGATGATCATCGGATTCAACTGTGCCCCCAAAACAATCAGATTTCGGATATTGCCTAAGGCCTCTTTAATGCATGGTAATAATTCTGGATCTCTTACTGGTGCAACTTATTAATAAAGGAACAGCTGATAGAGGGAAGGGGGAGGGAGCGAGGGATGGGCAGGGGTGAGGGGGGGTTATGTTAATTTGTGAAATGCCAACAAAAAAAATATTTTTATAAGTATTGAATGTTGCTTGCGGCACCTACAAGACAAAAATATTGCATTAGAGTACAGATAGGGTTAAATGGCATATGAGGGACACAGAACATGTAGGTGTTTGGTTATTATCCTTATGGGCTTTCCCACCAAGTTCCTGACCCTCCCCGCCCAAAACACCTCGCATTGGGAACGCTTTGAGCCTGCTTTATTCAAGCCTTACAATCAAACTTTCCACTCAATGTGCCTGCCTGTGTTTTTCCAAAGCAGTCTTCTGAGAGTTAATTACTTAATTGGAGTTGTAAACCCATTCTGTACTGGTGTAATAAAAATGTCTTACCAAGGTCTACCTTCAGCCACACAATTTAGAAGCACTTTGCATGTCCTTCACTGAAGTCATGTTAAAAGCAAACATTGGCAATGCCAACAGTTTTCCTTTGAGTATAGGTATTAGGCATTTGCCAGGCACTGCTATTAGATTGGTAGGAATTAATGTATGAGAGCTATTTTTGAATATTTAGATTTTTTTCTGTGAAGATGTATTACAAAACATGCGATTAATTACACAGCCACTGTAGTGGCTGTGTAGTTATGGTTAAGTTGCTGTTTCCATAGGAAGAGCCCTTTTTGGGCGGCATATAACTCAGCTCCCCCTGGACGGATCCTCGCCGAACTTTGCAAAAAAAGTATATGGGCTACTCTGAATTTTTCTTGCAAAGTTTGGTGATGTTTGGTCTAGGGGTGGAAAAGGTATAGGGGGGGTCCCAAAACGTCTTTTTTCCCATATACTGAATGGGGGAAAAACTTTGCGCACGCCTACAGGCCAAACTGCTGGACAGATTTTCACCAAATTTGCGGCAGCAAATTTGCGGCAGGGGCAGGGGCTTGGTCCCGAAAGTGTGCTTTTGTAAATTTGGTGACAATCCGTCCAGTAGTTTCCTTTAAAACGACCAAAAAGTAGGTCTGAAAAAATTAGTGATACCTATGTCCGCTCCGCGGTCACACCTCCCCGTTTGCTCTACGGACAAGAAATCGATTGGCTAATCCGTAGCGTCATTTCCGCGGACATGTGGCGTTTTCACTGATTGGTTATGGAACAGCGTGAAGTGCATCAAATTTCTTCGCTGTCTCCGCCATCTTTTCTTCATGTTTTGGTGTACACGGACATCGCCGGTAACACATACAAAACAAGACACCAATGCACTTGTTATACTTATGAAATACTGTTTCCGAAGGTGAGCTTTAATTAGGCAGGGATGGAATGTGGCTGTGCAAACTCACAAAGTGGTGTTTTCTTACCACTAAATTCATACAGTAAAGTGGAAGTTGGTGCTCAATGTACCGCAACCAATGCCTGCGTCTGTGTGTTACAATGTTTTCACATTAATATTGAAGTCGGACTGGCGTCCTACGTTTTGAAATCTGAGGCTGCCATCTGGAGTGTTTGATGGAAACAGTGGTTCTGGAGGTGTATCGGAGTAGCGGTTCTCATGATTGGATTCACATATGTTTTTGCAAAGTCAGAAAGTATTTGCCTTCTGAGTGAAGGTCAGTTGATTTGCTTTTTTGGTTGCGAGCTCAGTAGGTCCACGCATCCAAGTCAATCCATGAGGGGCTATTGTTTTTTTATCTTGAGCGAAAGGGAAACTTCAAAAGCTATGCAAGGAATGAAAGCTTGGAAAAAAATACCTTTTGATAAGGTTATGTTTTAAAAACGTTTGTAAGGAACATGAAATATTAGTTCACGAAGATTGTATGTTGCAAACACATTGGTGTCCGACTTTGCCAAAAACAATGGAGGCTGTCAAGATCATGCAAGTTTAATTTTGACGACTCTACACCGACCCGCGTTTTAATTTTATATTACCAAACACTAATTGTGACAATGTAACTGAAGTATTATCTTTTTGCACAGTTGTAATTTTTCTCCAATAACAGAGAGTGCACATTGTCCGCGTTTGCAGGCTATGACTAGAGTCACCCTTGTTAACCGTTATTTCTTCTTCTTTGAAATGTTATGCTTGCCCACATAGCTTTGTGTATCAGTTTGCACATTCTTTTGGTCTTGTGTAACATCAAGACATGTAATTTTTTTCTTGCTTGTTCATTCATGTTGGCTTCATAACTGAATTACCATCTCACTGTTGAGTTGCCCTTTGTTTTTTTTTTTAACCCTTACGGCGAGTGCTGATTCTCAGCATTTGTAGGCTGTCACTATGTGTACCCATTGTCAATGCTAATATTTCCATAAAATGTCATGTTTGTCCACTTCCATTTGTGTACTACTTTCCACAATCTTTGTGTCTTTTTTGGATTTTTTTCCTAAAGGTTGGGTATTGACACAGATAACCATTGTTACATTTAATTGAAAATGGGATTAGTCCGAAGGTCTCTGACAGTTGTTTGTTAAATAAAACTACTTTACAAATTCTAAAATGTTAACGTTTTCTTTTCAAATCCAGTGTAGCATTTCAAAATGTAAGGTACCACGTTGTACGTCGCTGTATGTTTATTTACAGGTTCTGCGTCACAGCACATACTTTTGCTTTTTGGAGGCTGTCATGGAAAGCGAAGAGGGGCAATGTATGGAACAACCGCATTCCCTTTCTATGGAGGCCATCTTGAAAAAGGATTTTGTTTTGTAATCGCTGTATGTTTATGTACAGGTTCTGCGTCTCGGCACGTACTTTTGCTTTTTGCTGGCTGCCATGGATAGCGAAGAGGGGCCATGTATGGAAAACCACCTTTCCTTTCGATGGTGGCCATCTTGATAAAGGATTTTGTTTTGTAATCCGGCCCGCCTGCGGTGGGCTGGATTATAACCAGAAATCCTATTTTTCAGTACCACACACTAATGCTTTGCACATCTATACTATTACTGACAAATCTTACTGCGTCTATGTCCTTTACTGAGAAATATAAAGTACATGGAGTGTATGCGATTTAAAAAAATATATATATTTACACTGTGAAAGGTGGTTCTTAACGCAACATTTACTTTGTTAACGGATGGCTTTCTTTTTTGGCAGGACAGCTAATAAGGCCATTTGCGAACGGAAATGAGGAAAGAGGCATCAAACAGTGATATGGGGGGTGGACGGTGCAAAAATGAGGGATGGCCTTAGCTGATGTCCTTTTCAGATAACTAGAACTTTTGCTAAAAGTATGTAATGTGTACTACATTGTTAATGGCTGACTACCAATACGTGTTGGCGCTGCGCAAGGCAAATGTTGCAGGTGGACGTTCCTACATCAATATAAAATCTGCTTCCACACTGTCCACGAGGCAAACATCTTACTGTTAAGTGTTTACAGATTCTGGGACACGTTACCATGCTGTACACCAGCATATTGTCATGTGGTATTCTCCGTAAGTTGTGTAAATAAGTCAGAAGTTACTTTACATTATGGTTACGTGCCACTACTATAAACCGATCATCTTTAGCAAAAAAACTTTGCAAAAGGGACGGTATGGTTAAGTTGCTGTACTGAAAACCTGTGAAATTGAGTAAAATAAACGTTAAAGGGACGTTATGCTTAAGTTGCCCTACTAAAAACCTGTAAAACTCACTAAAAAAAACTTTAAGGGGACGTTATGGTTAATTTGCGCTACTAAAAACCTGTGAAATTCACTAAAAAACGTGATAAACGTGACATTATGGTTCGAAGTAAAACTGAAAAACCACTTAAATTCACCAGTTATGGTAAGCTAAGCAACCATAACTGGCCGCACCACTGTGCACTGCTAACACTAACACCCAGGACATCAAAGATGACATCACAAATGTCATTGATGACATCACTGATGACACCACATGTACATTTAGTTTTCATGCAGAGGCTCCACAAGGAATTGTAATTATATCATTGGCAGAAAAGTATCAGAGATGATTGAAGAACTAAGATATGCCACGTAGGTCATTAAGCAATGCATTCCTGAAAAAAAATAATTCCATTACTCAGTTCTTTCAGTACATCAATGAACTCATGAAGACATGTAGGCATTGTATGCAGCATGCACTACAGAGGTGCAATATTTGCAATCTTCCCATGTTGCATACCACATTGATAAATGCTACCTTTACAAAGGTTTACATACTGTGAAACATAAGTATCTACATATGCTTCCTTTACTGCATAATTGCACTATTGCTCACAAAAACATATAGAGAGAACTATGCATACAAACATAATCATATACAGGGAACGTAAAGCATGCACCAAAAAGTGCACTTTTAATAGAAAATGTTCATACCCGAACTAATTAACTTCATGAACAGACAACATTCTTGTGTTTCTGGATTTCTTCTTCTATGCATATGTATGATATGATGTAATCGTAACTTAAGGAAAGTATTATTAGAACAAATGAGAAGGGTAAGGACTACAAATATAGAACTTTTACCTTCTTAAACTCCTGACTGACAGTGAAGAATGCCACCTGGCTTACATATGTGAGTGAACAAAAAAAAGTATGAGTTACACATGTAATGTAATCGGTTCTGTCGCCATAGTACTTTGTACTGTATGGTGACTTTTTAGTTCCTGCCTGTTACTGCCCCAAATATATCAGTGAAGGAAAAAAGAGTGAGCCAGACATTTGATGTCATCAGTGACATTTGTGATGTCATCTTTGATGTCCTGGGTGTTAGTGTTAGCAGTGCACAGTGGTGAGGCCAGTTATGGTTGCTTAGCCTACGATAACTGGTGAATTTCAGGGGTTTTTTGGTTTTACTTCGAACCATAATGTCACGTTTATTACGTTTTTTTTAGTGAATTTCACAGGTTTTTAGTAGCGCAACTTAACCATAACGTCCCTTAACATTTTAGTGAATCATTTTTATGATCAAAATAATAAAAAGAAAGATGAATTTGGACTGAGACATTTATTGGTATATGTAAAAAGATAAATGCATATGAACTGTCATCCTCTATCCTAGTGGTCCATTGTTGTTGTTGTTTGAAGTATTTAGCCTGAGGGACCAGGGATTATAATCAGGCACCCCTTCATTTTTGTCTGCTGTTACATGCACAGGGACTCACCCAGGCACTCGCACCATCAGCTATTTGGTGGATAAGTGTTGACCGTTGCTTTTCCAAAGCCCTGGATGGCCTTCCAAGGTCCAATTTGATAGTCCATCTGGGCCGGTCCCTGCAGAATTCTTCAGTCTCAAATCAACATAGTTATTTCACTACTATCAAAATTACAGGACCAATCGCCTCGATTTATACAAGGAACTCGCCTCAATTGTATGCCCTAGTGGAGCGTAAACCCCCTTTAGGTGTTGCACCCAAAATTGACATGAAATTTAGCTGTAATGATGCTTGATGTTCATTTCCTTATGAACAACTAGCTGGGGTACCGTGAGTTGCCCGTGTCCTGATCGAGTGGTGCCTCATGTGCCCTGGAGGATGTTACTCTTGTCGGAAAGTTTTGCTTCAGTTTGCTCTGGCATCTCATGTGCCCTGGAGAAAGTTGCTCCTGTCCTCTGGTCGGCAAGTCGTGCTGCTGTTTGTTGTTGTGTTTCAGAAGCTCTTGATAGTGATTTTAAATTTGCATCAGATGGAGCTTTTCCAAGTGATGTTTGTTTTTTGTGCAGCATGTTTCAGTCACTCAATAGCTTCAGCACATTTGAGAAAATGTCCAAGAAAGAGTGATTGATTGTGCTCTCTTCTTGTGAATGAACTTAAGTAAACTGTAACCTTGCCATTCCCCATATTTGGAGTGGCGTGATAAAAAAAAAGATTTCTCTTTAGAAATGCTTTAATAAACACTCGACCTGTATACAGCAGTAATACATTTCAAAGGAATAACCAACACATTGAACATTTTGCTTCAGACACTTTTCCAAATGTTGCCTCCTTCTAGTACCTACTGTAGTGAATCGAGGTGAGCATCAGTAAATTAGGGTGTATACGGATTGAATTTTTTGCATCCAAACATAGACTACAATCTTGCCCCAGACAAATGAGGAATCCATGCAAAATCTGGTGGCAGTAGCTTCAATGGTGTGGATTTATATAGCCCGACACAGGGACACACACACCCACACACACCTTTTATGTATAAGATTTTTGCATCCAAACATAGACTGGATCTTTCCCCAGACAAAAGAGGAATCCATGCAAAATTTGGTAGAAGTGGGTTCAATGGAGTGGATTTGTATAGCCGGACAAACGTACACACAAACATACATTCAGCTTTGTATATAAACATTTCCCAGAAGTACTTTGAACTTTGAATTTTTTTGACTGATTGTTTGAAGCATAAATTCCCCCATTCTTGCCTCGCTTTCTTACACTGCAAATTGATTTTCCTTGTAGGTTTCTTAACTTCCTACAGTCTCTTCTTGTTCTACCCTTCAAGATCATATATGTACGTCCTCTTTACATTTTTGGGTTCTTACTTTATTATAATCCCATGAGTTTGTATCATTTAAATGTAAGAAGTAGTTTGAGTAACCCAGGGGTTTTATGATGTATTGCCTTCGATCACACCCAAGGCTGTTCAGATACATAGCTAATCTTTTATTATATGTTTGTACTGTAAAGGGATGCCATTTTATTCGATAACATGCGCTATTTACTTGTCTCACCCGATTTTTAATTTCTTCTAGTGATGGCAACACCCTTTCCACTGTAAGCACAAAAACAGCATAAGCTGGTCAAGTGGCACAGCGAGCAGAGCGCTCGCTTTGACATCCGTGCAGAGCCTGCTAACGCAGGTTCGAATCCCGGCGGGGCCAAAGTCAGCCTTTCATCCTTCCGAGGTCACACACCGTGGGTAATAATAAGCAGCGCTCAGATACCGGAGGGTTCGTAGCGCTATATAAATGCCAAATTATTATTATTATTGCATCGATCAGTATTTACTATATTTAACTGATGGTATAACTCACGGAGGCTTTGACACAAATATAAACAAAAGGGGGGTCTGGGAATCTCTCTGCCAGCACGAACACAGCCCAATGACCTGTTCTTGGGTGAATAACCCCTGGGAGAGACTCTACCAAGTCTTTAGCTCACTGTCCTTTTCACAGAGAAGAAATTTCCCCGCATATCAGCCTTTGTCCTGCCCAGGGGCAGTCCAGCGCCGAAATGCTAGGCAATTCTCCTCTGAACAAGAGTACCATCAGTAACCCCATACACATGTTTCAGCCTTGTTGGGCATCATCAGTGAGGTGAAACTGTTGCCTCTCTAAGAACAGTGAGCAAGGGGTCCACGTCTGGATTGCCCTGTTAACTTAGGGTGAAACCCAAAGTTAATGTATGCAAACAAAAGGGGGGTCTGGGAATCTCTCTACCAGCACGAACACAGCCCAATGACCCGTTCTTGGGTGAATAACCCCTGGGAGAGACTCTACCAAGTCTTTAGCTGACTGTCCTTTTCACAGAGAAGAAATTTCCCCGCATAGCAGCCTTTGTCCTGCCCAGGGGCAGTCCAGCGCCGAAATGCTAGGCAATTCTCCTCTGACACAAATACAGTCAACAGTCGATTCCATTAATCCACTTGACCATGTTGACTGAATGTCCCCATGCACATTTCCATTTACCTTCCACGTGTTCCGTTCATTCATAAATTCTGCCCAACATACATCTCTCATACTACTTAGATTTTTTTTTATTGGGAGTGCATATGTAGTTTCTCCATGTTGTCATCTAAATCAGGGCATATACAAGTCATGCCCCCACCTTGCATTTAATTAATACATCAGTATTTGTTTCTGCCATGACCTGTTCTCCCATATTCACTGGACTTCAGTAAATATTTAACAGTAGTACTTCACATATGGCATACTGCCCATGAGGGCTGCACCACCAGAGATCCGAAGCATGTATCTTCAATAGATCCGCATAAGCTGACTGCCATTATCAACTCCACCCGCATCCCCGACTGTCTACCTATTGAGCTTTTCCTGGCCCTTTGTAAAATAGCTGTATACCCATCGAGCACAGGGGTGTCAAGGAGCCATACCTCCTGTAGAAGAAGAATATTAACATCTTTTAAGTTGGGCAATGATACTGATGTACTTGAAAAATTGTTATGTCGCCTTGTATTCCATAAGACAGTATTGCTGTGCTTGCTAAATAGGATACTTTAGCGGTTCCCTCTCTTTTCTGTTTTACATTTCTAGATAGCAACATATGTCGATGTCCTCCCATGCATACATCACAGCAGATTTGTAAGTTATCACCTTTGGGGTTTATTGACTTCCTAGTATGATGCTGTTCAGATAAACATGGTTCTAATATTTGTGGCACTAGTGCCACTTCATTATAAGTAAATATATTGTAGCCTAATAACAGTGATGTTTCAGCCTCAGATAACAACATATTGTATACGATTCTGGAAGGAATGTGTAACACAATCAGGTCTGTTCTCCCCTCATCCGGGAACTCCACTTGCGACACATCAGTTGTATTTATCATTCGTAGGTGGGGTACAGCTGCAAAAAGTGCTGGAAATAGTGCTAGAAGATTCTGGTTGTTTAGGATCATACGAACTGGAGTATGAAAAACAGCTACCATCCCCATTCCATAATTCACTCGTGTAACAATCGGAAAACTATATAGTGGTTTGTGAGACTTATTTATAATTATAATTGGTTATTTATAACACGCTTAAAACCCAGGAGGTTTCTAAGCATGGACCCAGGGACTGCACCGGTGCGAGCGTGTTACCCCTGAGCTATCCTCCCGAGCATTTTACCAACAATAACATTATGTTAAAATTTTTACTATTTCAACTTTATCAGCTGGTAGCCCCTCTACTCTTACTAATAGGCAGAGAATTATCAAATGTAATAGTAATTGGGATGAATTTGGCGACGTCATTGCTTTTTTCTTGGGGAAAGTCTCTCCACTTGTGGCCAGGCAAAGGCAGAAGCTACCTGATCCTGACCCTGGGGGTGGCTATCTGAGGGAGGACCACATGAGGGGAGATTATCCTCATGGGAGTAGAAGGGACCCTTTTCCCTTAGGAACTGTCTACACTCATGTAGCACCCCAAGCACCTACAGCATACTGTGATGTTACTCCAGAACGTCCAATGATGACATATCAAAACTCTGGTGTGCTCTCAGTCGAAAGTATTGGATAGTACTGAGATGAAGAAGAGCCCTGTTACATCCTGGGTGAATGAAAGTACTGAGATGAGGAAGAAGCCCTGAGTAATGAAGAGCACTTATGAGAGCCACAGTGCCTGGTCTAGCTTTTTCCCTCCCTGATTGGCTCATAAACATATACTTGCGACCTGACAGTGATCTAAAGACCAACATTTAGTCAATCGACCAAATAATTCAGGAATGCCAGGATACGAACAATGAACTTTATATTATCATGTGTGGGGACTTCAATTCGGAAATGTGTGTGGAAGAAGATGGGTATGAAGGTAGGGCTGGATGGCTGATGCATGAAAGGGGGGACCCACGGAAATACCATCAACGAGCTCAATGGGCGCAATTTATTGGAGGTTGGGGGATGCAATGTGTAAATAATCTGATGGAGGATTCTATGGATAAAACCACATGGTCGAATGGAAAGTGGCTCTCTACCATTGACTATATTTTTGTGTGCCCCAAGACCTTTAACTTCATTCAGGGGTTTAAATTAATTGATGAGCAGGAGAGCGACCACAAAATGCTTAAAATGGTAATATTGATCGAGATGGACAGGGGTGAGGAACAAAATTATGATTTCTCAGTTTCAATCAACGCCCAACAGAATAGAATCTTGTGGCATAAAACAAATATTGAGAAAGTCAATATGCTCTTCCAGGCAGACTTTCACAACTCTCATGGGCAAAAAAGATGTATGCCCATGACTACTTTGTGAGCTATATAGAGTCTGTAGTCACAGGTAAAGCGGGAATAAAGAAAAACATAAAAAGGAAAGAGCCACACAAACATGTTTTCTCAGAGGAAATGAAAACCCTCAAGAAGGAGAGAAACCGTGAAATACGTGGTGTTCAAAAGCGTCATAAACATTCAAACACTGAGGTGGAATTAAGGGAAATTTCCCTGACAAAAAATAAATGGAAGAGAAAAGTAAGGTGTTTATGTAAAAATCTTTATCAGGGAGACGCAGAGGACATGTTAACATCATTACGAGATGTAAATACACAGAGATTTTGGGCTTTGGTTAAAAAGGGTGGGCTAGAGCAGATCAAAGCCCAAACAGTGTGCATAAATTCCGAGAAAAGGGAAGGTCACTTAAGTAAACTATATAGCACCTCTACGGTGGCATGGAGTCCCCCGTCGCACATTGTAAATGCAGCATGCAATATTTCTTTTGGCGTAAAGGACGTTGAAGGAATTATTGTTAAAAGATCATCATCCAGGGCTCCGGGGCCGAATCTGCTCTGTAACAGTGTTATGAAGGACAATGTAAACCTATGGGCCAAAATGTTATTCCTCCTATTCAAAGATATCCTCCACACGAGAATAATTCCTACAAGTTGGAGAATGTCGTACATAGTACCAATTTATAAAAAAAAGGGGACAGGGCTGCACCGATGGCCCTTTTGGACGTTGATTCCAAAATATTCGCAAACCTTGTTCTAGAGCATATTCGAAGCTGGATGGATAAATTCAACATCCTGCCACCAAATCAGTTTGGTTTTAGTAAAAATGTGAACACAGATGCAGGAGGCCTCTTAATTAACATTATGCAAAAATCGGCATAGACCATAGGAAATCCCCCAATTTATGTTGCGTCGATTGACTTAACGTCTGCTTTTGATCTAGTGGAGAGATCAATTTTGTGGACTAAGCTTATCAACCTAGGAATGCCATCATCCTTGCTGTCGATTCTACACAATATGCATGAAGACTCAAGGTTAAAAGTGAGACTTAGTGTGGAGGGAACACTTTCACATTTTAATGTTATTGTTTTAATGTTTATTATCTTAAGTCATGAATTTTGCACTGTAAAGTCTAAGAGATGATCATTTTGTCAAAAAAGTGCTTTCATCACGTTATAAAACTGTAGAAATTGTTTTGTAAAAGTTACTATGTAACTATAAACAAATAAAAAAAAAAAGAAAAGTAATGAAGAGCACTTATGAGAACCACAGTGCCTGGTCTAGCTTTTTCCCTCCCTGACTGGCTCAAGCTCATTTAAAATACAAGAGGGAAAACAAGATGGGAGACTTCCTCCTGGTGCCGACAGCGAGTGCGGCAGCTGGTGTGCAGAGCGAGGCAGAAGAAGCAGACGGAGAGGAGACTGGGCCTCATTACGAGTTTGGAGGTAGCCATGCCGTTTTTAGTGGCATGGCTGCCTCCAAACTCGTATCCGGGCCCGGATCCCGAAAAAAAAGGGAATTACCGGGCCATTCTGACTTTTGCGGGCCCGGTAATTCCCTTTTCTCGGGACCCGGACCCGGTACATCCCCATTCCCATTCGAGCCCCCAGAGGGCTCAATGGGAATGGGGAGGATGCTAACAACGGACCTTCTAATGACGGGTCCGTTGTTAGCATCCTGTTCTGCTCGCGGGTGGTGGTATGCACGTCTGTTCAGGCCCAGACGTGCATTCCGCCACCACCAAGCAAACTCGTAATTTGACGGCCCGGAATGAACGGTGCCGATCCCTTACCGGCACCGTTCATTCCGTGGCCGCCAGCCTCGTAATGAGACCCACTGTGTCCGGGCCAGGGGCAAGTGGGCACAGCGACACAGGAAGCCAGCAAAAAGGATTCGTACCAGTGTAGGGAGCCGGAGTGCCAAGGAAACACTTTACTGTTGCTGGAGAGAGCTGCCTGCACAACGCGAAGCAGTGGAAGCCAGAGAGAGACCCGAAACGAGATTGGGTGAAGCAAGAACAGACACACCAGTCCTGTGAGCCCGCAGTGAAGGGTTGTGATATCAGGACACTGGTTGGGAAATGTGCTCCCTTGTGTTAGGCAGAATCCTGTGCAGTTCCCTTGGGGAACACTGCAAAAAGATTAAGACTACAGGATTAAGCAGTAAACCCAATTGGTAGCAGTCTGTACCACCCAGATTTATCTGGTAGCTGTGGCTGAGCAGTCAGACTCCTCTCAAGAAGAGTAGGGCAGTATATAGAGTATACACAAATAGGGCCAAAAGCACAGTAGAGCAAACAAACACTGACCAGAGCTTTGTATAAAAAAGTATATAATTATTTATTTAAAACACACTTTAGGCAACATACACTAGCACTCTAAATCAAAAGCAAGCTAACACACAGTCAGGTAAAGTATACACACCTCCCTTGATAACTATTAGACAAGTCAGAGTTAAAACACCACGATTTGTTAAAACAGATGTGAGCGCGTAACCTGATGGCACTCCAATAGTTCAGTTAAAGGGAGAGAAAAAGGCAAAGCATAGAAATAAAACAAGTCCCAACACTTTTAGGAGTTCTCAGCAAGGGAATAAAGGCATTATACACTGTAGAGCCAAAGTTCATAGGCCAGGCCCACTTTAAATGGAGCAAAGCGAAATGTGCCCAGGTTCACACGGTTTAAAATGCACTAAAAGTCTTTTCAGAATGTTCAAAAGAGGTTGGGGCGATTCAAGAAGGTAAAGTTAGAAGGTCTGGGGCCAACCCAGTTGGAAAGCCAAGGATTTAAGGGTCACCTTAGGCAAACCGAAGAAAGGGAGGCCAGGCAGGACACAGTACCTTAAAGAGAGAGGAAGCTCCAGCGGTGGCAGTTCTTCCTGGCAGTGGTTGCAGTTCATTGTTTCGACCAGGGGAAGAGAGGATCTTGTCGAGGAGGAAACGTGGAGTCGATGCACTGCACAGGGATGAAACCAGTCGCAGAGTTCTTCGGTAAAAGGTGTGTTCCTTTTATTTGCGGTCAAAGTGGTGAAGCTTGGCGATCCTGCCGCCGGGGTGCTTGGCACGGGCGATTCGACCAAGAGACGTCTTTGGAAGGCGAAAGGGGTGAACCGGTTGGTCCCACCAGCTCAGAGGAAGAAGACTCGTCCAGCAGAAGATCTTCTCTTGTCGTTGGGAAAGTGGTGAGTTTGTTTCAGCAGGGCTTCACCAGTGGTGTCATCGTTGCAGATGGCTCAGCTTCTTCCCTCTTCGGATTCTTAGGTCCTGTGGCGACTTCTGAAGTTCCAGTCCCAAAGGCCCTGCTTTTATGCAGAAAAACCCCCATTCAACAGCCTAACTGGCACTCGAACATGCTAAGTGGTGAGCCGCGCGGCTCACCACTGGGCCAATCAGAATAGAGTGCGACTTGAGTTGCTAAGGCAACGCAGTCCAGGGTGCCAATTCCCCTCCCCATACATCCTGTGGAACCCAGAGTGGCACAATTTGGAGGGCTTCTGTGGAGAAGCCCGCCAAAATAGTGGAACAAAGGGCCTGACCTTGGTTAGAGTTACAGAGACGGACACAAACACCATTTTAGAAAAGAGTTCTGGCAAAAAGACCCAACCGGTGATTTAATATTAAATAAATAAACCGGCGGTATCTTTAACATTGCACCAAAAAGTGGTGCGTTTAAAATCAATGGGAAAATCCCATAGAAAATATTCCGGTGGAATATTTTGCGTGGTAACCACTGCTACCAGCCAGAAACTCGACAAGGGGGGACTGGACAGTGCCCCCTTAGAAACAGACCCAGGGGCAATCGAATTAACCCCTTCCAGTACTTCCACAATATGATGGTTTGTACTGGTTCTGTTCACAATTTTGGACTAGTAAAGTCAATGGTGACTTTACATGCCCTGGGAGACAGCAGTCAGTCCCAGGGTATGGAGTCTATGTTTGGGGGTCACTATGACACCCCTGTGTTACTGCACTGAGGGTGCTGTGTAACACATACCCAAAAAATAGATGATACCCTATGGAGTAAAAGATCCTATAGCCCATAAGCACACAAAAAGTCAAAGACGTACCTCAAATCATGCTTAAGAGTGGGAGGAAAAAGAGTCTCACTCTTAGGAGAAAAAAACAAACCCCAAAAATCCAGCAAAGCTGCTGGGGGACTCACTAGGTTTGGGAAATTAGCCTTATAAGAGAATTCTCCCTAACACCTTGCGAGAGTGGTGCTTGGGATACCCACTGTATAAGAAGGAGACGGCTCTTAAAAAAGGCAGTGCCTATTGCAGCAGGAAGCTGGAATTGCCTTAAATATTGAAAAAGACATTGGGCCTCATTACAAGAATGCTGGTCTAGAAATAGCATTGCTTTTATTTCCGTACCGGCACCCTTTACCGGACCGGTGTAGTCCATATCACGATGCTGGTGTTACCGGCATAGCCAGGGACCCACCGTGCCCGGCCACACCATTGCTGGTATCAGCGTTAACAGGCAGCAGCCGTGCCAGCGATACCGGCATGCCGGAGTAACTCCACATTAAGAGGTGCATGGACACGCAACCACCAGCATGTACATGCCAGTAATAACAGATACAATGATACCGGAAACACCGGCATCGCGGATCAGGCGTTAAGAGGATTCTGGTGTGTAGAAACCTGCTACAGGTGCTCACAATCAGCACATGTGGAGGCAATGTACTGTGGCAGAGCAGCAAAGGACCACTCCCATACCCCACACCCCTTCCAAATCCACAATGCTACCATTAGCATTAGCAGTACTGGAGCTGGAGAACAGGTCTGCACAGCTACTCATTGAGAAGGCAGGAGCCAGATGATGCAGCAGAGGCGCATGAGGAGAAGGAGGGCCATGCTGGCCCAGCACATACCCAATGTGCAGCCGGTTGTACCCTGCAGGCAACCACCAATCCCTCACCTAAGGGCCACCCCATTTAATCTCACCCCCGCTCAGATCCACACCCTGTACCTGCTGGACGTGGACTACAACTATAGTGGGCCTGATGCATGATGACCTGCTGAGCCTAATAAATGTCTGGACAGCCATCTCCCCTTGCTGAAGGTAGTGTATGTGCTACACTTCATTGCCACACGCACTTATCAGCACACAGTGGGTCAGCTGCATGGCATCTCCCAACCCTGTTTCTCCTGTGTGCTCACCCAGGTGCTAGATGCACTCCTGTCCCACGTACGCGACCACATCAGCTTACCACGGACTGCGGAGGAGGTGAATGCAACAAAAATAGCATTCCATGCACTTGCAGGCATGCCTAATGTAATTGGTGTGGTCGACGGCACATATGTGGAACTGGTTGTCCGGTGGGCGATGGAGGTAGTGTACTCCAACAGGAAGCTGTACCATACCCTCAACGTACAGATGGTGTGCGATGCATGCAAAATAATCACACATTGCTGTGCAAGATTCCCAGGCTCCACACATGACTCCATGATGCTGCGCAACTCCACGCTGTCCCGCTACATGGCACGACAACTGGACATCGGACCTGGCTGCTGGGTGAGTCTAACCACAGGGCCATGAGCAGTGTTGAATTGGGGGGGGGCAGTGAACAGCATAGGCAACCTGGCTGCTGGGTGAGTCTAACCACAGGGCCATGAGCAGTGTTGAATTGGGGGTGGGGGGAGCAGTAAACAGCATAGGCAACCTGGCTGCTGGGTTAGTCTAACCACTGGGCCATGAGGAGTGTTGAAATGGGGGCGGGGGGCAGTAAACAGCATAGGCAACCTGGCTGCTGGGTTAGTCTAACCACTGGGCCATGAAGAGTGTTGAAATGGGGGCGGGGGCAGTAAACAGCATAGGCAACCTGGCTGCTGGGTGAGTCTAACAACAGGGCCATGAGGAGTGATGAATTGGGGGGGGGGGCTGTAAACAGCATAGGCAATCTGGCTGCTGGGTGAATCTAACCACAGGGCCATGAGGAGTGTTGAAACATAGCACAGCATGACATGCAAAAAGAGCGGACTTGCAAACCGCATGCATGAATCCATCATCACTCCTGCAAAATCCCGTAACCATTACCAAGCATCCATTGAAGTGCACAGAGACTGGATAGGCCAATAGAAGGCTAAGGTAGATGAGGAATAAAACCAAGCAAACTCATCATCCACAACCTGCACAACATCAAACCTCACACATAGAATGGAACATGACCAAACACAGCGTGCTTTGAATTTGCTACAACACAGTAATAGCATGCCGAAGCGCAAGGCCTTCCCAGCCATGCCTCCACGCATTTAACAGACACAGTGCACACATAAGTACATGTATTAGGATTTTTACAAAACAGAAATCACATGTACCACAATGCACCACTCATTAGTGACAATGAATGACATTCAAAAACACAGTAAAGTAATTCACAAGTCATGATGGTCAGCCAAAGAGAAAACTATCTGCCATACTGTAATTAATAGTGCACTCACATTCCACAGGTACACAGCTGTCAGTATGCCGGTCATGCCTCCTTAAGGGACACCTTCAAGTATAATGCGTTAAGTCCAAAATACCAAAGTGCTACAAATCTTGACTACCACCAATATGTGATTACGAGCTGCCGACCTCATCCAATGTAGCTTCATTCATTCATGCAAACACCCACCCAGCCGTAATGTTGTTACGTAACCCTTTACCTGTCACACATACTACCAATGGATATCTGACCTTGTCATATGGGTAACAGTGTAGATGGAGTCCTGTAGATGTAGATTGCATACCATGAAGACCACTGTATAACAAATGTAAATGAGGCAAATGTTTACAGCAGGGGAGTTGCTAGGTCTGGAAAAGACCCGGGGCTAAGCTGATGTCGGAGCTGTTGGGACTGGGGGCTAGCTAGCCTTTTGGCTGTAGCTCCTGAGATTCTATCCGGGGCTACAACCAAAAGATCAGGGGCTATAGCCCCCTTAGCCACCCCCTAGCAACGCCCCTGGTTTACAGTGCCACTGTATAGGCATAGTCCACTTTCATCGGTAACACATTAATGAGATTTGAGCCCATTGTTGTGAGCTGTATTTGATTTGTAAGAGTACAGGTTCACAGTGAATGGCCCATGTGACAGCAACTACACCTAACCCCCTTCCCCCATGCATCTGCCCCAAGTTCACTTACAGGGTACATAGCCAATTACATATGCCATGTACAGTTACAGTTATAATTCCCTATGCATAATTGACTTATCAAATGAACACTGTACAGCCTGTGCCAACATGGAATGACCAAATAAATCACAAGTAGCCTTTCTCTTGCTCCCATGCAGGTGATGCCGAGTATCCCCTGATGGCATGGCTCATGACCCCAATCAGACAACCACACAGCAGGGGCACGAAGAGGCCTACACCATGCACATCACACTGAGCACGTGACACTATACATGATTAAATGCACTCACACTGAATAAGCAATGTCCAGGTATGTTTCTTTGAAACACCAGGTGTATTGCAACATGATCAACTATGTACAGATGTGAATGACAATGCCTACCACTACAATCCCACACCCACTCCCCAACTACCCTCACTCCCCCTCCCCAACTACTCCCTCCCCACATGAACAAGAACCATGGCCCATTTACGCCCCCTTTTAGGTGGATGGGGTGGCCCTCTGGTGAGCGATTGAGCCGCTCGAACGACGAACAGGGCTACTTTGCATCTAACTCGTCGGTGTTGTGCTTGAGGATGGGGCCAGTCAGGTAGTGACGTGGCTTTGTTCCGCAATTGCGTGGGCCAACAGGTTGATTGACTCCACCAGTGAAGACATGGCCCCATTGCCCTCCCTTACACGCCTTGCCAGGTAGTACACCCCCTCTGTGGCTCTGCCCAGCATTCGTGCAGTGTTCCATAAGGTGTCCTGCATGGTCTTGCACGTGGGTTGAGACTCAGTAAGGTACTGCTGCACCAATGCATGCATTGCCTGCTGCTTTTCCTCCATCCTGGTGAGGCGCCCCTCAATGCCACGTATATGGCAGAGTCCCGGTTGTGGCTTGGGGTTGGGGGGTCTGAGGGTCTGGGGGGCTGAACACTGCATCATCCACATAGCTACCGTCGCTGAGTGTGTCGTGCACACTGGCCTCCACAATGCTGTGGGCTCCGGATACTTGGGTTGGTGGTGCAGGTTCATCCTGCTGGTTGGGGCCTGGGGAAAACATGTTCTTCCTGCTGGCTGGGGGCCGGGGAAACAGGTTCTTCCTGCTGGCTGGTTGCCAGGGGAAACAGGTTCATTCTGCTGGCTGGGGGCCGGGGAAACAGGTTCATCCTGCTGGCTGGGGGCCGGGAAACAGGTTCATCCCGCTGGCTGTGGTCAGGGGAAACAGGTTCATCCTGCTGGCTGGGGTCCAGAGAAACAGGTTCATCCTGCTGGCTAGGGTCTGAGGAAACAGGTTCGTCCTGCTGGCGGGGCTGCTTGACAGCAGGTGTCTCCTGCTGGCGGGGCTGCTTAGCAGCAGGTGTCTCCTGCTGGCGGGGGGACTGGGCCAAAGGTGTTGTGGCACGCTCCGGTCTTGTGGTGGATGTGCTTGAATCCTGGGTCGAGGTGGTGGATTTCTTGCGGCTGACTGTGCCCGCATGTTCCCCTTCGCTGTCAGATGATGTGCCTGTGGGGGACAGTGAGACAGGGCATTAGTAATGGGTGTGGATCCATCAGACAGACATAAATGCTAGTACATTCTGAGTCATGTGCATTGTCACAGATATGGTGAAGGGCATGGCATGGTGCACACATGAATGTGTGAGGGAAGCAGTGTGGGTGCATGTTTGTAGTGTGCCAATGGAGTGCACAGTGTCTGTTGCCTGGGGTACTGGTGTTAACCGGTTTGGGTGTTATAGGCATGCCACACGAGCCGTTTGACATGTTCAGCGTGATTCAGCGCGAAGGGACATGGTGGGTGTGATAAGTGTGCAACAGGTGTCATTGATGTGTGCATCTTGACATGGCGTGGCTTTGGCCATGTGGTTGCACGGCAGTGACGACAGCAGCTGGCCATTGTCTGGGTGATGTGTGACTATGTGCATGCAGATGCTACTTGTGTGGCCAATGCAGGGGACATGTGGGGTGTGTCAGTGGTGTTTGTTTTTGGGTTGCAGCCAAGTACATTGTACATGTGTGAAACAAGGTTGTCGGTGGGTGAAATGGCAGCAGGGATCAGGTTCCACAAATTTGACATATTGACCTGGCCATTTGCATTGAGGCTACAAGTTGTGTCATGTGACTTTGGGGAGACTCACCGGCATCATCGGATGTCGCACCTCCCGCCTCCGCATCTCCAACTCCCTCTATGGCCTCCATGTGCAGGACGGTGCTGCACGTCTCCTCCCATGCCTGCAGTTTGATAGGGGATGGTGCTCACCCTCCTGTGGCCAAGCCCTGGCTGCGCTGTGCATCAAGGAGGTTGCGGACACGAGACGTAGGTCGTCCCACCTCGTCTTGCAGTCTCGTACAGTCCGGTGTGTTGTCCCCACCGCCGAGAAATTATGGGCAACATCCTTCCATATGGCAATCTTGCGTATGTGCACTTGGTGCCACAGATCTGTGCAGAATACTTCATCTGCGTGCTCCACAAGGGTGTCAGCCAGCATGTTCATTTCAAGTTCACTGAACCTGGGCTTGCGGCGACGGACACCAGGTTCCCTTGCAGACATGCTCCTCTGTGTTGGTAGGTGCTCAGATTTTGAGTAACCCTCATGTGGACTGAGGATTGCAATGGATTGTGTTTTTCTAATGGTCACATTAGTGCATTTCCTGTTCCGGTGCAATGACTTTATTTCCGGTGCTGGTAATACCAGCACCAGTAATTACGGACTCCTCGGTGCCGGAGTGGGAGTCTGCGTTAGCAAGGATGCCGGTATCAGGGGTTTTGGGGCCGTTACAGGCATGCCGGTGCTACCATTTCCGGCATGCCGGAATGAGTGTGCATGCTGACTCAGAATCTACCATAGATTCCGGCAGCGGTGCTATATGGACACGCTAGCACCGGCATGCCAGTAATTTTGATTTTTTACAGGCAAACTCATAATGAGGCCCATTGGAAGCTGTTAAGAAGGCTGAGACCTTGGAGAAAATACTGTAAAGGCTCAATCCCCGTTTTACCAATGCAGAATAATAAAATGCAACACACCCCAGTGGGGAATGAGACTAAGAGAACATGTTGCAAGATTAGTATGTTTATATAAAGTTGACATCCAGAGAACTCTGCTGCCTCGAGAGCACTCAGGCAAACATAAATACAGTTACATGGAATTATAAAGTAAAGCAGCGTCATAAATGACGCAACTAACATAGGGTACTACAACAGTGCAGGATTGGCTGAGGAGTGATGGCACATATGTCGTTGTAGGCGCTGCTTCTTATGGATAGGTTGCCCAGATGGCGGGAGGGTGAGCGTCACAAGGTCCAGCTCCCTGTGTCCGGAGGGGTGAGGGTTAGGTCACGGCGAGGTAGAGTTGACATTAACTAAGCTGTCATGAGAAACTACCATTAGATATATAATAAACAACAATCATTAGTATACCTTTGAGTAAATCTTGAAAACCTATAAATTGTACATGTGATTACATCATCTTTCATTGGGACTTGTATGAGGTACAGGGCTTAGGGGTCTTGTTCTGTAGGATAACCTGGGTGAAGGGGTGGGTCTTTGCACAACAAAGCAAGTGGGGGGTACACCGACATTTGTTCGTTTTAGGACAAAATATACTATGACCGAGGTCTGCATTTAGTGGGGGCACTTTGGGGTGGGCCGCAGGGTCACACTTCTGGTACATCAAGAGAATACCTTAGGAGGGCACAGGGTTATATTGGCAGTCATTTTCCAACAGCGGGGGTAAGGGAGCAGGAGCAGGTTTTGTGGAGATGGATGAGCTACAAGGCATGGTTCAGGCCGGTTCACACATAGGATAGTGATCACAGAGGAAGGGTGATATGATACATTCTATTATTTGTTTCAATTATCCCCGGCGCATCCGTGAGAAAGGGATTTATGAGGATTTTAGACAGTGGAGAAAAAGGTGGGGGCCATGAGAGCCTTTTTGTATTATCGAAGTGAGGCCTAGTCCAGAGATGGAGACGAGGGTACACAAAATGGAAGTCAAGTGTATCCCGCAATAGCCCCACTTATGCTAATGTTAGCATACGGGCAATGGAGGCGTCCCTCGCTAATGCATGGGCAAGTGGGTTATTTCGTGCTGAATGTGTGAGGGGGGCCCAAACGACCCCTCACTCCCACACAATATGTTAAAGTAACCTGGCAGGATAGTGAACGAGGCACTGTTGATAAGAATGATAAGAAGTGGGAGAAGGTTTTGTGCATCCTTTTATGATCTTCATATTCCCAGCTCTTTGGGGAAGCCTTGGAAGCCAAGCAGCTAAAGGAACTTCCTGGCAGGAGAGTATACCAGGCAGGCGAGTCTGGGGCTCTTACCCAATTATACCAAGTTAAAGATAAAGAAGTCCTGACATGACAGTATACCAGGCAGGCAAGTCTGGGGCTCGAGCCTATTGTGTTACTTTTGAACAGTGAAGTGCTAAGAGAAGAGTGTGCCAGATTAACCAAGGAAAGGCTGGCACTTGCTCTGATAGTGTGGAAAGTCAAGGGAAGACCCATAACACTTGAAACTTTGTTTATTGAAGAAAAGATATAGAAACTCAAGGGAAGACCAATGCCCCTTGGAATTATTGACCTTAAGAAAGCTCTGGGGCAGAAAGATACTCCCAGAGCATGTGAATTGTTAGACTTGATGTGAACTGTGAACTGTGAAAAAAAGCTGAGAAAGTTCAGGAGCAGAGACCCCCACCCCCCCACCCTGAACTGTGGAATTGTGAAACCCTTGAGGGGAAGGATAATACCCCTTCAGGTAGTGGAAAAGTATAATTCTACAGAGGTCAAGGGGAAAACCGTATGTCTGAATTAGATAAACGGTGTGAATTGGAGAAAACTCAGGGGAAGAATCGCCCCCCTTTGAGATTGTGGGGTATGTCAATGTGACGTTGAAAAGTCTGAGACATCCAGGAGAAGGGAAGGCCCCCTTTTTCTGGTGAAACTTTATTGGTTTCTTTTACAATTTAGAACTTTGTGTTTGGAACTTTGGAAAGAAGCTGCAAGTGTTCAGCTAAAAGATATCCCCACTTCACGTTATAATAAGTTTAGCATGTGCGTCTGCTTAGGATTTTGGACACAGGACAGAGGACTCTGATTTGGACATTCTGACACAGACGTTCCGTAGTTCTGTTGATACAGGGAAACCCCTCCTAGAGTCAGGGATAGGTAGGATTTCCCCAAACCTCGTTTTTATTTAATTAATATAAATCTTTAACCAACAACAAAAATGCCACTGTGTCAGAGTCTTACTCTTTATCCCTTACATAGTCCATTTCACAAATGAGATAACTTCCATCTGGTTGTCCATATCCAACGACTCAAGCTCCTCCTCTTTGTTTTTCATTTGTGCTTTCTTTAGTGTTTACTCTTTGTGTTTGACTGGTTATTTTTTTGATCTCGCTGTTTTTCCCCTCCGACTTAGCTCTTCTTTCCTCATTATCCTGTACATTTACTCCATTATTAGTTTTCTTAGGTACCAGCAACAGAAGTCTCACAGAAATCTTTGTGAGGATTTCCCTTTCTTCCAAGCCCCCTTTTATTCTTTTTATGCACAGTAATTTCCTTTTCAGTCATATCATCCACGCTCATTCTCCTGTTACTGCAATTTGAACTCATGTTTGCAGCTACACATATACTACAAGGGTTTTCCTTCTCTTTTAACTGCAAGTTTGAACTTTCAGATATACTTACTGGGTTTGAGTCCCTCTCAGTGGGGTTCATTCTTATAGGCGATTTCCTTGCCT
This sequence comes from Ambystoma mexicanum, assembly GCF_040938575.1. Taxonomy (NCBI): domain Eukaryota; kingdom Metazoa; phylum Chordata; class Amphibia; order Caudata; family Ambystomatidae; genus Ambystoma; species Ambystoma mexicanum. Next base: position 1,502,017,887 of record NC_090932.1, on the reverse strand, counting down.
GCAATGTGAGATAAATAGGCAGGTGACTCTGCACATCTGCATACTGAGTTCCAGCGATTTCATCAGTTATTAATATCGGACCAGTCCTTAAATACTCTAATGGGCCAAGGCATACGACAGTCTGATAAGGTCATATTGTCACATTTCTGAGGCGTATGTTAACAATGAAAGGTCTATCCTGTGTTCCCCGGGATAAGAACAGGTTCCTTCGACTGAACAGCTGATGATTACGCAAAGCATGGAGGGAATTCCTGAGGGCCAAGGTGAGCAATATCCATAAACGTCTTGCGGATGTGTGTGCTTTGCAGGTAGCTATTGAAGCATTCCCGATCTCATCTGGAAGGTTAGGCCATCCCCCTTGGTGGCTTGCTACAAAAAGAAAAAAGGCCATTTAGAACATCGATCATGGAGGAATCATTTTCTAAATGTTGGCTTCCTGTAGGTATGCAGCCAAAAATCAGATACTGTACATTACACAAATATTTTATGATTACCTAATCAACAGGAAAAGGCAAAGCTACCATTGCTCCATTACTGGTTCTTATATATAAAAAACGCACGTTCAGAAATGACCATTTCATAAGCTAAAATCAAACTACTGTGTGCTAATAATTTGCTATTTTCTTGAATTTTAGGTTTTTATTGCACAACTTGTGTTGATTAAAACGAGGGAAAAACAGAACACATAAGAAAAACAACATATGAAAATGATTAGATCACTGTGCTTATCAGATTTGGAGGTTTGTAATCTTGCACCCACAGGAGAATCAAACAATATAAAACGTGAACATTGCAGGTGAGGGATGCCAGTAAATTAAACAAAAGTGCTACATAAAAAGGCTTACTGGTAGACTAGCTAGATGCTTTGTTTTTCAGACTCATCCACTTCTGTAGCTGGCATTTTATCATCCAGAAAACATCTATTAGTGACGGAGTCCGCTGACGGTTGATAGAGCTTTCAGGATAATAGAGAGCCGGATAACACACCGTTTGCTAAATTTAGCTCTGTATTTGGACAAACACGTGATAAAGCATTCAGTAAAGGGCTCCCTGCACCACAGGAATTCTAGGTCACTCGGCGCAACATACCTTGTTTATTTCTTTGTGTCTTTCTTGGCTTACAATCTCCTCGAGAACTTCTCCATCTCCCTTGATAAGCCTAGAGCAGAGACATACATCGAAAGGCAGTCGGTTATCACCTTGAGGCAGCAGGAGCCATTTAAAAAACTGTGTTGCCATTCCAAAAAATACTTTGAACAGCTACTTGAAGTAACAGTTAAGTGCATGTATTATTACAACAGATTCCTGTCCAGGGCATGCATCATTTTGATATTTCACATACCAACCTGCATTTGGAGATGAGGCTCCCTGTGGCTTTGTATGCCCCTTTGCACATTGCTTAAACTGGGTTCGTCATAATGAGGGCCGATGGACTTCAAACTCTTATCGTAACTCCACTGTCCACCCATGGAACTTGAAAAATGTTTTGGAGGGTGACTTACGTCTACAACAAAAAATACATATACTTTGCAAAACACACCTCAAAAGTGTGTGTCGCTTTTGAAACAATGCTTTGAAATGGCAGAAGTTAAATGAATGCGTGGGATACATAGGTGGGCAAACGACTACTGATGGATAGACAGCTGAATAAATCTGTTATTACATATGGATAAAGTTCAATCTCAGTTATCGGGTATTAATAGGGGCTGTTGGTGTCGGAATACCAAATATGCCTGATAACTAAATGTCAGTATTCCCGGTCTCAGAGAACTGGATCACAGAGATAAAAGGTTGGCTAACAGAGCTTCCAGACCTGTTGCACTTACAGGCACTCTGCCATGCAGAATCTCTGTTATCTTACATTTTATGAACTGCAATGGTATAATTAATGGCAATGGCTGGAGCTGGTTACTAACGTGGTACTGTTAATGGAATGCCAGATAACAGAGCTTCAACACTATACAAGTCCTTCATTGAAAAGAAAAACCCTAAATTAAGAGGTAACTGTGATACTGGTGTGGACATTGTAAGGGAGGCATGGTATCACATGTATGACACTGACACAAAAGGTACAATTTCTAAGACCGTTATTGAAGTTTCAATGGGGTTGAAGAAACTCCTACTTTGCACGATAACTAAGATGGGAGCAGTCTCCACCATCAAATAATAAATAAAACAGTCCTAGTTGCATCCGTCAAATCAAAATGGCCTATACTAACAAAACTTAATGCCTGCCCTATATCTTGTACAGAAAGGGAGAACAGGAGAATATGTATGCAAAAGAAAGTCAGTGTTCAAATATAAAGAATAAATATGGCTGAGTCAGTTCTCTTCCGCACTTTGGACAGCACTGGGTAAGGCGGTCCCTGAAGGCAAGTTGACACACTCTGGCTCAGGCTCTTAACACGCAGACAGTGCGTGTTTTTTTTTTTTCTACAGACCTCCGCAGGACCACTTCGACTTTCCAGCGTTCAATGTACCTTCCTATGTTATTTGCCCCAGTGCTTCCTGGTCTGGCTAGTTCACTGTATTAGGCACCAAAGTTTAATGTTCACTTTTTTACTTTCCCCTTTTCTCAGGGTCAATTTCAATCACCTCGCTTTTACAGTATTGCTGACTTTACAGCTATCATCATTTCAAAGGTAATTTGCAGGTCTGCCTTTCTTCGCATCGCATCCACACGCGTGCAAGCCTTCAATTGTGTGATATAATGTTGCCACTTCAATCTTACTTTAGCACACACCAGTCTCTCACGTCGCTTGCCAACTCACCGGCTGTGTTAGTTTCTTTCTTGTCGTTACTCTCTTCCAGATTACGAGTCAAGGTTAGTACCACAGGCTTTGCCTCGCCTCCCCAACTCTGCAGTTCACCCGACAGGGTCGCTGGTGTCCTTGAAACACAATGCAGCCTTCTTGTGTGGGATTCAGCCTTTTCCACACGTCTTTTGCAGCCTTTTGGAGGCAACAACCTCCTGCAGGGAACTCCTGGGGTTCTCCACCTGTGGCCCTCGTCCCTCGGTCCATTGCACTGCTCCAGTAGGTTTGCCTTTGCCCCGGACGTTCTGCTCTTACTCGTGTTCCACCTCGCTCAGAGTGGGTCTCTATATTCCGCCTTTTATCTGTGTGAGGAGAGCTAATTGGTATCAGATGTATGCACTTAGAGTCAAGTGCCTGACTTTGCCTGACCCAATTAGAGTGACATGTCAATACGATATCTAAGAGTTAGCATTATTACTCTCAGTCGCCCTCTTCCTCGGCCCAGTGTTTGTGTGGCAAGGGGCGTGTGGGGGGGGGGGGGAGTTGGGACACCATAGAATCCTATGTAATAGGAGGGTAATGGGATCGGGAAAGGGAGGAATATCGCATCCCGCCACCGGTTGCCTCACCCCCACTTACCGAAGACCCCTCATTCAGGTGATCCTCCTGCACTGGTCCACCCCCAGGGTCTGGATCCAAAGGCGATGGCCATGTCCTGGCCACCTGGATGACAAGTCCCTGAGGACTAGCAGGTGAGGTGAGACAACCTTTGGTTTCTCACAACATGAAAGTGAGTTTTGTGATGGAGCACAAGGCACTACCTCATCAAGCATTGAAAATAGTGAATTATTTTGGGAAACTCAATTTAGAAAAATCCTATGTTTCGATTGCACTTCTATATGAAATCACACAAAGTACTATTATACTGTAAACACCAAAAAGTGATGGAAATCATTGACGTGATCATAACCACTAGGGAGACATTTTACATTGTATTTTTTAATATCCCCAATTTGCCCATTATGTAAGGGGACCAACCATAAGTCAGGATAGGCCCTTTCCCCAAGGGAGCTGTCTCTACCAAAAGAATACAAGCAACACCAGACAAGACCAACACATGTCTGTGGTTGCAAGTGTTCCCATGGCCTGGGGATATATCATAGCCTAGTAATCTTGTGTGGCCCCAATATAGGGTAAGACAGGATTAAGGAGGATGGAGGTATAGGTGAGGAAGCATCAAAACCTAGTCTATTTAAGCTCCCAGTTCTTCACCCCTCGCCCATCCTGGCAACTGTTTTGAAGTCCATCAGTCAACATCGCCAACATGTGTGAGATGAACGTTGTACATACGTGATTTTGATAGCGAACATTAACAATGATGCCTAGGCATGCTGAACAACAAGTGGCTATATAGCAATGCGTCCTGAACAAAAATTGGCAGAATAGCGTTAAAGAAGAGGGAGAGAGGTAATAAAGAGCAAGGGCCTATCAGTAAGTCAGTGGCCGGTCTCCAATGTGGTGTGCTTTGACGATCAGGGTCTTCGGTATTTCCCCAAAGTGCATGAGGGAGAGGTCCAACCTAAGTGATGGAGGTCATTTATTCCAGAGTCCTGGCGAGTTGCACGAAGAGGCCAGTTTTCTAATTTTCTCCTTGCAGTTTGTGCTTCCCAGCTGATCTATGCGGCTGACCCGATGTTATGCTTGATTTTTGCTTGATGCAAAATGGCGCGGGCGCGCAATGCATTCTGGGAGCGCTCGGAGGCATGTTGGATATTTACTTCACACCACAGTGAAAGGCTGCACACATTTTGCTGAAGTGTTAGATTCACAGTGCTGAGGCAAACATGCTTTTCCAAAACCTGGTCCATATGGTCAAGGCCATTTCTGCTGGGAAAGCTAATGTTGTTATGGCTTGCTACTGTTCTCCGTGGAGCGTGTTTTTAGAGCAGGGAGGCTCTGTGTTCCTTGAGGGGAGCTCTCGATTGACCCAGCTGGCAACCAACGGCTGTTCCTCAACTGCGCAGGTGCAATTTCCAGAAGGTTCGAGAATTAACTCCCCTTTGTGGAGTGTCTATATATGCAGAAACCCAGAGGGGGTCAGGTGAGACTTCAGCCAGAGAAGGACGCTCCGTCTGGCCTTACTGTGAGCTGTGGCACTCTCGGCCTGGCTGTCCCCGGGGTCTTCCAGCCGCTTCTGGACGAGATGAGGAATTATATTACGCTCACAGTGATGTATTTATTTTTTTACTTCTTTACTTCTTCTGTGATCCATGTCCATGTTAGTTTTATGAGTTATTTCTATGTCCTTGTAATCTTTGAATAAATAGCCGTAAAGAGCTGATTATCTTCTAAAGAGTGCATGGCTGTGAGTTATTGTAAGTATTTGCTCTATAATTGCATTGGTGATTTATGGTTGTTCCGTGCACTTTTCAGGGGAGAGCAATACATTTTGGCGCTGTGAGCAGGGTATTTGTGATGACGTGTTCCAAATATTCAAGAATCTGTTTGAACGTAGATAGGCCGGTTATCTTGCAAGCAAAAGTAATTTGGCAGTGAGTGTTGAATTGTGTTAAGCTGTTTTTTTTCTCTCTCTTTCCTTGCTGGTGTGTGCGTGCTTGTGGGAGTGATTGCAGTGAGAAAAGAGAAAAAAAATATAGATATAAAGAGGTTTTGTACCATTATGCAGTAATGAATAGTTTGTTCAGGAAAAAGAGTGTTCCCGCCGGCGGTGAATGTTCTGATGTTATCATTCCAGGCTGGAGTAAGAGTCCATATGATAAGTTGGCTCAGGCATGGGCATGTGGTGCCGGTTTAAGTGAGACTTGGGATCAAGGATTGGGGGATGCCGATCCGGCTGACGTAATGCATGCTTGCAACAAGTTTCAGTAGAACGTGGTAAAGAATGTGCGGCATTAGGCAGGCGAGGTTGGGTTCTTTTGCATGCTTAAAGGAAAATACATCAAAGGAATTTGGACATAAAAAATGAGGTTTTGCGATTAGAAAGAGAGCTGGCTGCAGAGAGGCAGACTGAGTTAATGCAGCAGATTCAAATGAAACTGTTTAAAGATAAGGCAGACACATATCAAGCGGTGGCCAAGAGGTCAGCAGTCAGAGTAGCTCATTATAAGTATAGGAAAAGACGGGAAGGGGTCAACAAAAGAAAGGTGGCAACTGTAATCGCTACCGATGGTGCAGACTGGGATCCGGACAAGTGGGATGGTGATATTTTTGATTCGACCAGTCTAGAAAGTAGTTCTGCAGAAGAGTCTGACCCCAAACCAGAGTTGAAACAGAAAACAGTGGCAGCGAAGCCTGGTAGAAGGCGGCGAGCCGGACCACACCCGCAGAATCCTGGTGGTGGTATGGTGGATTTAACCACTTTTGAAGATTACACACAGCAGGAGGTTGGGGAAATTATTACCCGTTTGAGGCAAAAATCTGGGGAAGCTTTATTGACATGGATGGTGAGATTGCTAGATGGGGGTGCTGCAGGGTTGTTGGTAAATTCTACTGATTCACCGCGTTTTTTACCCCTGTCAATTGACACCAATGTACAGGAGGTCTTAAGAGCAGGACCGCCCCCTGATGCAAATGGTCAAAATACGCAGGTGTCTTTGTTGCACCTGGTAGCCCAAGCATGCAACCGTAAATACCGCATTACCACAGACTGGCCTAGTGAAGAAACAAAGTGGTATACATTGAGAGAAGCAATTCAAAAAGTCAGAGAGCATGCTATGAAAGAGGCGATTCACATAGATGCTCCTGATCACATGGGAGCCGAGCCGCTCTCAGTTTCAACTCGCAAAATGGTGATTAGAACTGCACCACCCGCATACAAAAGTATCATTATGACTTTGCTCGTAGGTATGACGGGCAAGGCTACCTATGAGGTAGCAGATGCCATTCGGCAACTTGCAGATTTGGGAGAGTGGGACAAGAGTGATAACAAGCCACGGGAGAGAGAGGGGCGTAGTGAGAGAAGAACTGAAGGCAGGAGGCAAGATAGCAGAGACTCACGCGTGTCCCGAAAAGACATGTTTTTAGCTTTGTTAAAAGATGGTGTGCCACACGAAGAAATTGATGGCATTGAAACCAGAGTAATGTATGAATTATACAAAAAATGAGGACTTGCAGCAAAAGAGCGCTATAAACAGATTAAGAAGCAAGTAGTCACCACACCACAGGGGGACACCTCACCTTCCGCTCGTCCTGAGGAAGAACAAGAAGAAGGGTCTATGGGGACACCTTCCCCGTATCAGCCAACATACGCTGATTTGAGAAAGGTGGTGAGTGCAATGCTAGAGGCGGAGTCAAGTCACACTCATTCGAAATTTGACTAGGGCTACGGCCAAGCTTCGGCAGCGTCTGCCCACATAAAAGTGGATAGGCGGCCTCATGTTGATGTTAAGATTTTTTGGGGGCCAGGAAATACACAAGGGGTGCAAGCATTGATAGACACCAGGGCGGAGGCCTCTTTGATTCATGGTAATCCGACACAATTTAAAGGCAAACAGTTTACAATTACAGGTTTAGGATGAAAGGAGACCCCTGCCGTGCAAACGCAAGTGGAGATGAAAATAGGCAATTTAAAGAGGCAGAAATACCAAGTGTTGATTGTCCCGATACCCGAGTATATAATTGGCTTTGACATTTTGGAAGGGCTACCCTTGGGACTTGGCGGTAAAACGTACCAGTTTGGGGTGAGTGCATTGATTTGTACCCCCATTACTGTAGGCAAATTGAAGATGCCCCCAGTGCAAGTGCCAATAGCAACCAAGCGGGTAGCAATGAAACAATACCGCATTCCTGGGGGGCACAAGGAAATTTCAGACACCATCAAAGAGTATGTGGAGGCGGGTGTATTACGCCCTATCACCACCACATGGAACAATCCTCTCTGGCCTATTAAAAAAGGAGATGGGTCGTGGAGGATGGCAGTGGATTACAGGGAGTTGAATAAACCTACTCCTCCCTTAGTGCCCGCAGTCTCAGATGACATTACTTTGATTGAAAATGTCCAAAAGTTTGAGAGGACTTGGTATGCAGTGATAGATTTAGCCAATGCATTTTTCTCTGTGCCAATTGCTGATGAGTGTCAAGAGCAGTTTGCATTTACGTGGGGTGGACGTCAGTACACTTTCACGAGACTACCCATGGGGTACATGCACAGTCCGACTATCTGTCACAGGCTGGTGGCAGAGCACTTAGACAAGATACCGTGTAAACCTGACATACAAATCTCTCATTACATTGATGATATTTTGATCCAGGGCAAGGATGAGCATAGCGTGCAGAGTCATCTAGATGCCCTTATAGAAGGATTGAAAAAGGAAGGGTGGGAGATTAGTCCGAGTAAAATCCAAGGTCCAGCTGAAACAGTGATATTTATAGGGATTCAGTGGCATCATGGGCATCGAGAAATGGTGCCAAAAGTTCGACAGAAAATACTTGAATTCACCACTCCAACGAACAAAAAGCAAGCTCAGCAGTTTATAGGACTGTTTGGGTTTTGGAGACAGCACATTCCGCATTTAGGGCAGATATTGGCACCCCTCTATAAGGTGACACGCAAGAAATATGAGTTTCAGTGGGGGTCACTGTATATCATGTGGACGCGCATTGTGCCACAGATTCATTAGAACGTTGGTTTAATTCTGTTGCAGATGAACACACCAAGATTTCCTCAGTGGATACAGAGGCTCGGGAGGATGATATGGAGGGTTTGGCCAAATGTTCCCATCAGAAAAGTGGGCACCTTGGAGAAAAGGCTACTATCAGGTGGGCACAAGCTTGAGGCATCGGTCTTCCTTTAGAAGTAGTGAAAACATTATTTTGCAATGTCCCGTGTGCCAACACCAATTACATAGACCGATACCTCAAATTGTTCCAGGTACATTGAGAAGAGGAAAATTACCAGGTCAAATTTGGCAGATTGATTATATCGGTCCTATACCAATCAGCAGAGGTTGTCAGTATGCATGCACTATTGTGGATACCTACTCGGGATATTTGATGGTTTTGCCATGCAAACGTGCAACCCAATTGAATACCATCAGGTTGTTAGATCAGATCATATTACATTATGGAGTGCCTTTGTAAATTCAAAGTGACAATGGGTCACATTTCAAAGGCAAACTAATCCAGGAATTTTGTCAGGAAAAGAGCATTGAGTGGGTCTACCACATCCCCTACCATTCAGCTGCGTCAGGGCTAATTGAACGAATGAATGGGTTACTGAAAGAACAGTTGCACAAATCTGGAGACGGCAGTTTGGCAGGCTGGCGTGATCATGTGTTTGATGCGGTGCAAGTGCTGAACAATAGGCCTGTGTATGAACATGAAACTCCTTTGATGCGATTAATGACTCCTACTTTGCAGGTTCAACCCAATTCAGTCAGAGAAACACTATTATACTGGGAAATCACACCAGGTTCTTTAGCTCCCTATCGGGCAACTCCAGAGTCAGCAGGGGTAGACTTGCATTCTAATGAAGAAATCAGATTAGATCCAAGAGGAATAGTTGTTATTGAAACCGGAATTGGAGTACAGATTCCCCCAGAGCATATGGGATGGATTGCCCCTAGATCTGGCCTAGCATTGAAGGGAGTTCAAGTGTTGAGAGGGGTAATTGATGCTGATTACCAAGGCGAGATTAAAGTCATCCTAATGAATAGTGGTGATCAGTTGTTATCAATACACAAGGGTGATTGAGTGGCCCAATTGATAGTTATTCCCATTAAGTTGTCCATGATTAAGAAAGGGGAGCCTCCTACAGTGTTAACTACCCGTGGGGATCGCGGTTTTGGCTCTTCAGACAGCATGGTACCGGGTGCAAAAGTGTGGGTGGAAAAGCCAAGTGGCCCACCAGTGCCAGCAGATGTCATTGCATCAGGCAAAGATCAAGTGGTTTTTAGTAATGGAGCCTGGTAGAAAGAAATGGCAATATGTACCCGCAGACAAATGTTACCTAAGAGAGTGGTGTGCAACACTGATATCTCTTTTCTGGGTTTGCCTTGTAGATCCTGGGTCTGGTTGGTGTGACTGTGGCACTAAATGGACTCCATTTGGGAGGGTTAGACAGCCTTCTGTCACCAGCAACAAATGTCACATCTGTGCCAGTTATCAAGGGGATACTGATGGTGATGAATAATGTTGTCCCCAAGCAGCCCTATGCCAGTGCTGATAAGCCCGCCAGACCGAAGACATGGATCTGTGAAATGCGACAAACACATCAAGAAAAAGTGAAAACGACCTTGATGCCAGTTGTGCAGGAGCCCTTTGTAGGACGGAGGAAACACTCTCCTATGATAACCCAAGAAGAAAATATGTGGATATATATGTGGATATATCTAGCACAGCAAGTACTGAATATATGACATTTTATTTTTACGGATGTGCCCAATGCTGAAGCTTTCACTACGTGTTTAGTAGCGGTGCCGACGCCTGTTCCAGTTTTAAAGCATATCTTCGGCGTCACACATAATGATTCTTTAGTTCAAGACTCAGACATTAGATAATCTTTTTCAGTTTATGAATACTGTATGTTCTGCCAAGAGACGGACAAGAAGTGGAGAAATTTGACACGTGTGATCACGTACAACATAACCCACGGTGATCTGTGTTATATGATGACGTGTAATGCACAAGAAATTGGTAAATGCAGACAAATAGAGTTGACCAATCAATACAATCATACTACGTTCGAGAGGAGACTGTGTTCGCGAGTATCACGCAAATGCACCAGTGTAAATAATACTATGTCCTGCAATCATACAGTGATAACTGCTAGTCATTTGAATCATGTGAAACTTCCAACAGGATGGCTCTTTTCATGTGGTAACATTTCATCTACTTATATTCCAGCTAACATTTCTGGAGGTCCATGTGCTTTGACTCGATTTGGACTAATGATGTTTCCTTTACACTCAGCGATAACTCGAGGCAAAAGGTCAACTTTTGAATCTGTAGGGCCATCTCCTGACTGTGATTCACATGTACATTTGCCATCAGAAGCTGAGGTTTTAGCATTAACCCTTTCATTAGTAGGTGTTTGGGGTTTAGCTGCTGGAGGTTACAAATCTTTGATGAAATTAGCGTGTTTAGTAGTTAAGTCTTAATCATACTTCGCAAGCTTTATAAGAATTACTCCTTGATAGTCAAGTTATTAGAAAAGCAACTTTGCAGAACAGAGCTGCTGTTGATCATCTATTGCTGAAACATAATTTAGGGTGTAATGCCTTTGAAGGTATGTGTTGTTTCAATTTAAGTGACCACTCACGATCCATCGAAACTCATATTCGAGGTTTGAGGGATCTCATTTCTCAAGATCGTAACAGAAATTGGTGGGATTGGTTATTTTCATGGATACCTGATATTGGGGGTAAACTGTTACATTTTTGCTTGCATTTTTATTATACTGTCTATTATAATTGCTTGTTGTTGTTGCATTCAATGTATTCCCAATTTAGTTTTAACATTTCGTAGGTTTCAGAGACCGGTTCCAGTGTCACCTGGCTACGGAAGATAAATATCCAAAGGGTGAAATTGTTATGCTTGATTTATGCTTGATGCAAAATGGCGTGGGCGCGCAATGCATTCTGGGAGCGCTCGGAGCCATGTTGGATATTTACTTCACACTGCAGTGAAAGGCTGCACACATTTTGCTGAAGTGTTAGATTCACAGTGCTGAGGCAAAAATGCTTTTCCAAAACCTGCTATGCGGTCAAGGCCATTTCTGCTGGGAAAGCTAATGTTGTTGTGGCTTGCTACTGTTCTCCGTGGAGCGCGTTTTTAGAGCAGGGAGGCCCTGTGTTTCTTGAGGGGAGCTCTCGATTGAGCCAGCTGCCAACCGACGGCTGTTCCTCAACTGCGCAGGTGCAATTTTCAGAAGGTTCGAGAATTAACTCCCCTTCGTGGAGTGTCTATATATGCGGAAACCCAGAGGGGGTCAGGTGAGACTTCAGCCAGAGAAGGACGCTACGTCTGGCCTTACTGTGAGCTGTGGCACTCTCGGCCTGGCTGTCCCTGGGGTCTTCCAGACGCTTCTGGACGAGATGAGGAATTATATTACGCTCACGGTGATGTATTTTTTTTTTACTTCTTTACTTCTTCTGTGATCTATGTCCATGTTAGTGTTATGAGTTATTTCGATGTACTTGTAATCTTTGAATAAATAGCCGTAAAGAGCTGGTTATCTTCTAAAGAGTGCGTGGCTGCGAGTTATTGTGTCTGTCTGTTTATGGGTTGAAGTATTTGCTCTATAATTGCATTGGTGATTTATGGTTGTTCCATGCACTTTCCAGGGGAGAGCAATACACCTGACCTCCAACCTACAGACTGCAGTCTATTGATGGTATTCTTTGTTTAATCCTTTCTGACTGTACCTTCATGGGAGGAGTCCCGCACATACCTGGGTTTTCTCCTCCTTTATTCCTGTTACCCCACATTTGTCACCCACAGACCATTTTTTCTTTTTTGTTTATGTTACCAAATTGTATTCTTTGGAAACGTGTTCCTTAATATGCAATTTGGCAACATACTGTTGGGATTTTAGTAACATCCTGATTTCAGCCTGGTTAGATCGTTGCTTCCGATGGTCTATTGTCCTCCCGAAATTCGGAGTTGATCGGACAGGCATGATGTTGCTGTGTCTGATCAACTCTTGGGTATCCTATGTCCAGTCTACCAGGTCTTTCTCCGCAGCCTCCCATCTCCTTCCCATCCCAACCTTCTGGGTCTCTCCTACTACCTCCGGTCACATGCTCCAGCTCGTTTTGCCAGTCATCTCCAAATGAGCGCCTTCTCCATATTGACAAAGTTTTATGCTGCATCCTCCTCCAGTTATGCGGCTCTGATCCCGCCTCGGAGCCTCGCTTTGGCATAAGGGTACTCCAATGTGTCTCTCTATACAACTGGTATGGTGATTGGCTGATGAGACCTGCCTCTGGGGATGGTTTTCAGTTTTGATGTGGGATTTGGGGTTGTTTAACCCTGTCCCTATCCCGGGTCCTCTGCCTGCACGTCACACCCTGGCCCTACTTCATGTCTTAATTCAGGCCCCACTCCATCCCCCCTGTGGTTCCACAGTGCAAGTGGACAAAAGCGTGTCCCCACCATTTTATATGCGATTGTGACACCTGCACGAGGAGAGCTCTGCATAAAGGCGCTACTGAATCCACGGGACTGCCCTTCAGGAACCTTTAGGATGACAATGGGAGGACTCCCTGCCTCCCCCGCATGCGATATGGTGGTGGTTTCCAGTGGATCCTCCCTGATATGTCCCTGAGCCCAATATCATCTAGATTGTGGCAGCACCCGGCCTGCATGGCGACCCCACCATCCACCAGTAAGGTCAGGCAGGGGTCTTGTCAGGTCACATCACAGAGCAGTTTTATTATTATCCTCAGTTCTAGCAATGTGGGCTACAATCTTGAATCTCTGGTATTTAAATCTCAAACAATGAGTGTGGATGAGGACACTCAATTTGTACTGTACTGATAAAAAACGTTACTTAGTTTGATGTAGAGGGTTCATTAGCAACTATAATACAGCTTTAAAGGGGAGTCCAATCTGGTGAAAACGGACATAACTAGCGATTCCCATTTTGCCTCCTGAATGCCACAGCAGAATCAAACCTGTAATTGCTCGACATTGCAATTTAAGATTGGTAGTTTAGTTTGAAATTACTATTTTATATCAAGCAGCATATCAGCAACTTGTCTTGCAATTAGAGAAAATGTTTGACATTTGTAGATAGCGGCAATCTTTTCTGAAAAGACTGACAAGCTGTGGGAAATGCAACCCTCAGGCCTGGAAGGAACGGTGACGAACACTTCAGCGATTTAATGATGTCTTCATCACAAGCCTTGGGGTAACTGACCTTCATATGAAGCCGTTCCCTGTGCTTTAGAGGCAGGGTTCTATTTTAGGAGCGGACTTGTCACGCATCATTTCCTTCAGGCGGACGTTTTCTGCAGAGCAAGTGATGCGGCTGGTGAAACGGGGTCCATTTCATTCTTTAGATTCTCACTGACCTCGCTTCTCTTGGGAACAGACTCATACAGGAATAGGACACTTATTTGCCAAAGCTATGTAACTCAATTAGACAGCTTAGTGTGCCCTCCAAGCGCTGCATGAGCACTTACAGAACGCATGAGACATTCATTATGCACCAATTCCAGCACCTAAAAGTACATTTTTATGACTTGCAGCAGCAATTGTAGATATTTCTAATTTTTAAGGGACTCCAGTATGTGGTGGACAGCCCCGTGAGCAGGGCAGCGCCTCCTAAAGGTTCAGGCTACAGAAGTATAGCTCGACACTTGTCGCCACACTCCAACCCGTACATAGCTTCTGGCCATGAGTGCATGGCTTTAATTTCAAAACATGAAGTTTGAAAATGAATTCTTAAAAATTAAAGTTTTAAAATACACCTTTCTGTACACTTTACATGGCTAAGCCTTTACATTTGAAAATGTAATTCTCAAAATATTGTGTTATCGTACATTTCATTGTTCACATTATGGCAGCAGACCTTTTCTTTCCGCTTTCCTGCTTTATAGCTCCCTGTCCTGTCCTACCACCCTTCCTATGATGCATGTCGGCCCAGCCTTCCTATGATGCATGTCGGCCCAGCCTTCCTATGATGCATGTCGGCCCAGCCTTCCTATGATGCATGACGGCCCAGCCTTCCTATGATGCATGTCGGCCCACCCTTCCTATGATGCATGTCGGCCCAGCCTTTCTATGATGCATGACGGCCCACCCTTCCTATGATGCATGTCGGCCCAGCCTTCCTATGATGCATGTCGGCCCAGCCTTTCTATGATGCATGACGGCCCACCCTTCCTATGATGCATGTCGGCCCAGCCTTCCTATGATGCATGTCGGCCCAGCCCGTGGTCCTGCATTTTCTTTTCAAATGTTATAACAGGAGGAGGGGGCACCAAGTGGAGCACCCAACTCTTACTCCCCTTCTGACCTTGAATAAAAGGTTTCCTTTTAATTTTAAAATCAGGCGGCCTCCTCTTGCTCGCATGTTTGAAAAACAACCTATTTTTTATATATATTTTTTTAAAACACTTAACTCTTTAAAAAATAATAATCATTGAGCACCACATACCCAGGTAATTACAGGGCAGCAGGGATATGCAACCTGTGCCTTTACGGATGTTTTGAATGATGTTGGCTTGAGTTGATGGGAGTTGTAGTCAACTGGAAAGCAAAGGCAGACACCAGTAGTACAGATTGCATTACAGAATCATTCACATAGAAAGATGGTGCTCGTCAATTTCTCTCATGGCCCCTTCCAAGCCTACAGCCACACAGCCCACATGTTTCGGAGCCACAACTCAATACATCTCTTTAACAAACTAAGATACATTTCGAACATGACAACTCTGCAGGCATTTTTTGAGAAACATAATGTCCTGTACCTTGTTCGTCCAGTTTCTGGGTCTACCACTCTCCGTATGACACTTTGCTTCGCATCCCATTCCTCTTTTGTCATTGGCTTCATCGCTTGAATCCGGGATTTTTGTTCATCTGTCAAAACTGGAAATTATATTTATATTTAAAGGGGTGACCTCTAGCTACACACTTAGTCAAGAGCAATCTAGCACAACTATGCACAATAAGATCAGTTATGAAAAATCTTTTCCAAATATTGGCAAAAATAAATGCCTTGCCCAGGGCAAATCACTCACACCCCACTGCAAATAATAAATCTTACAACGTGAAGACAT
This sequence comes from Ambystoma mexicanum, assembly GCF_040938575.1. Taxonomy (NCBI): domain Eukaryota; kingdom Metazoa; phylum Chordata; class Amphibia; order Caudata; family Ambystomatidae; genus Ambystoma; species Ambystoma mexicanum. The sequence continues at coordinate 1,502,002,388 of NC_090932.1, read as the reverse complement.
TTGTTTAATTTATTACAAAAGTGTAATCTCAATGATGCCTACGAACGTGACCATAAATCAATGTCAAATTGTGGACGAAGATTTTGTAATTCATTTCATTTTTATGGAGAAGAGCATGTGGGAGTGTGATAAGTAATGTATAGTATGAATCAGACTAGTATGACTATTGTTTGCACAGCCTGTAGCGTCCCATGTGTCAGCAGGACGCCCGTTTAGGCCTGTTCAGGCCAGGCCGGTATTCAGCGCATTACGCTGCCTCTTGTCCTATTGTTTGGTAAGATCACTTGCTTTTCACTTTTTTATCATTCATCTGGTTCTTTCCTTTTTCCCTGGTGGTGCCCAACATAAGGCTATATTCCTCAGTGTTATTTAGACAACTAAATAATGGTCATGACTCATTAACCCTTAAGTGTTCTCACAAGATCTAATTCTCCCATATACAGTGTTCCTCCTCCTCATGTTTGATGCGCCCATAAGAGTAGAAGCAGAAGCAAACTTGAATTGCATCCGTTCAGCACTAAATCAAGAAAGGGGAGCAGGGAGAGTTGGGACACCAGAGAATCTTATGTAATAGGAGGGATAATGGGTACGGGAAAGGGAGGAATAGTGCATCTCGTCACTGGCTGCCTCACCCTCACCCCCCACTCCCTGGACACAGGTGATTCACCCGCACTGGTCCACCCCAAGGGTCTGGATCCAAAAGGCGATGGCTGTGCCCTGCCACCCGAGAGAGACCCCCGGGGTATGAGCAGTACCTTGCTATTGGCAGTCTTTATCAAACTACATATGTTGGACATGGTATTCATCACCGAAACCTGGTTTCATGATGGATCTTGTAAGGGAGGCATGGTATGACACTGACACAAAAGTTACAATTGTAAAAACCTTTAATGAAGTTTTAATGGGGTTGGAGAAACTCCTACTTTGCCTATAGCTAAAATGGGAGTAGTCTCAACCATCAAATAATAAACCAGTCCTAGTTGAGTCAGTCAAATCAAAATGGCTTATACTAACAAACCTAATGCCTGCCCTATATCTTGTGCAAAGTGTGAAAAGGAGAATATGTATGCAAAAGAAAGTCAGTGTTCAAATATATAGAATAAATGTGGCTGAGTCAGCTCTCCTCCCCACGTTAGACAGCACGGGGTAAAGCGGTCTCTGTAGGCAAGATGACACACTCTGGCTCAGGCTCTTAACACACAGACAGTTCAAGACGTGGATCGAGGCCTGTCTGGCCTTCCACATTAAACTCTTACTTTCCAATTTTCAAAACACAGTTCACCAAAGTTCACGTCGGTACCCTCTGTCGGGCTCAGACCTTTCAAAGCAAAACAAAACACTTGCAGGTGTTCCCTTCCGAAGCTTATTTCACCTCATTTAGGGGTTCCCTTCCCCTACCTTATTACACCTTCGTTATCCCTAAGTCGGCCTCGGACCGTTTCGGGATGTCACAGAATTTCGAATGTGCATGGCGTTTTTTCTACAGACTTCTGCAGGACCACTTCGACTTTCCAGTGTTCAATTCACATTCTTATGTTATTTGCCCCAGTGCTTCCTGGTCAGGGTAGTTCACTGTATTAGGCCCCAAAGTTCAACGTTCAACTTTTTACTTTCCCCTATTCTCAGGGTCAATTTCAATCACCTTGCTTTTACAGTTCATTCACTTTATCGCTACAAGCCTTTCACCTTTCATGGAGACTTTCGAGTGGGCTACTTTCATTCGCCAGACCACTTACTCAGCATCGCTGACTTTACAGCTATCGTTACTTCAACGCTCTCTCTCGTCACTTACCTACTCATCAGCTGCGTGCTTTTATTTTTGGTCTTTACTGTCTTCCAGTTTACGAGTCAAGGTTAGTACCACAGGCTTGGTCTCGCCCCCCCCCAACTCTGCCATTCACCCGTGAGCGTCGCTGGCATCCTTGAAACACAATGCAGCCTTCTTGTGTGGAATTCGGCCTTTTGGAGGCAATAACCTCCTGCAGGGATCTCCAGGGGTTCTCCACCTGTGGCTCTCGGTTTGTTGCTCTGCTCCAGTAAGTGAGTTCTGCTCTTACTCATGTTCTACCTTGCTCAGAGTGGGTCTCTATGTTCCGCCTTTTATTCGAGATGTATGTACTTAGAGTTAAGTGCCTGACTTTGCCTGACCCAATTAGCGGGACAAGTCCAATACGATGTGTAAGAGTAAGCATTATTACTCTCAGTCACCCTCTTCCTCAGCCCAGTGTTTGTGTAGAAAGGGGAGCAGGGAGAGTTGGGACACCAGAGAATCTTATGTAATAGGAGGGATAATGGGTACGGGAAAGGGAGGAATAGTGCATCTCGTCACTGGCTGCCTCACCCTCACCCCCCACTCCCTGGACACAGGTGATTCACCCGCACTGGTCCACCCCAAGGGTCTGGATCCAAAATGCGATGGCTGTGCCCTGCCACCCGAGAGAGATCCCCGGGGATTAGTGGGTGAGACACCCTTTGGTTTTGTGGGGTACATTTAAGGCCCTAGCAGAACTCCCCTACAACCAAAAAACACATTTTAACAGGACTACAGCGACGTCGGTGCTTTCGTTTACTTAGCACATGTGTGGTGAGCTTTAAACACTAAAGAAAACTGGAGGGAAATCAGGTATAACTGTAGGTTCTAAGGGAGCAAACCTGACGTTTTATAAAACACAACAAAAGCGGGGCTCCCCCGCCTAGGGTGAGTGTAGGCATAGAATTTGCTGGATCGTTAGACTAAACACACTAGAAGGTGATTACAAGACAGTGCAGAATGGAAGTCTAAGGAGAATACAACCTTACGTCATTGGTAAATGCAATTAATGATAGAATTTTAATAACAAAGAAATTCAAAATATTGTGTATGTAAAATCTAACATAAATACACTCTCAAAGTGACTCGTGCTTCTACGGCAAAGTGCTAAGTGCTGGTTGCCGAATGGCTGGTAAAGAGCAAAGTACACAATTGAACTGTATCTTCAGGATACATATAGGACACTAAATGTGAATATAGATTTGTACACAATTCTACACTTTTGAATAAGTCCAAAATACAGCTTCAAACAAACACTGACCACACAAGATACATGAAATAGAGACATTTTGTTTGGTGGATGTCTCTAATGGTGATGCCCTAGTCAAGGAGTACCCAAAGTGCATCAATGGAATACTATTCTTAAAGCAAATACTTCACATTAGTATCTGTGAACAGTCCAACATGTTTCGTTCCTGTAGTCCTTTAGGTTAGTAGTAGGAACTTCTTCAGGGGAAAATATGTGGGGGTTGGGGCGAGAGACACTCCCAGCCCAAGCTAAAATGGTAGCTGTCAGAACTTAACCAAATAAAGACTGTCATAGAAGGTGTGAAGTCTTTATCGATATTTCTGAATGGACAATTTGGGGAGATATGTGTCCATACTTTCTTGTTGTGAATACAAGTAAGCAGATCCAGGCCACACCGTCTCTAAGTGTCGGTAAGCAATCCTTTAATACTGCATGAATTCATAGTGTTGCAGTTGCCAGTCAAATCCTTTAAGTTGTCCACTCGATCTGGAAGTTGCATTCTAAGTTAGAGTGCCAGGTTAAATGTAGTTGAAGAAGGCAGTCAGGACTGTGGGCCAGACTATTCGGAATTGGGTTCAAGAAAGCTTCCTCGCGATGTGGCCGTGGCTATGCGTTCCGAGGTGTCGCTTTAAACACTGCCATCCAAAGAATGGCTGCATTTTCTTTATTTCATTTAAAATCAAAAGAAAATAATCTGCATCCACAATGGTTATACATTTGCTGTTCTGGCATTTGAAGAGTACAGGCTGCACACTGCATTCAAAACGGCATTGCAATTTGTTCTTTTTGTCATTTAAACACTACAAATTGTGCGCTCTATTGAAATACAGCCCTGCGTGTGTATTTCATGCAATTGCAAAGAAGTAAGGCAATACATCTTAAGAACGGCATTATTTCACTGATAAAATACTTGAAGGGCAAATAATTCTGTTTTCACTCAACACAGCTTTTGTAACAGAACACAGCTTTTGTTTTCTTTGAAATGAACTCGAAATTACAACAAAGGAAATTAATAGCGTGTCTCTCTCTCTCTGTTCCCATGTCAATTTCAAAGGAATTTTTTGCAAGATCCTTTCGTGTCCATGAACTCACAGTGTGTGCAAAAGCCCTACCAAAGATAAATTAAAACATAATCCTGCAGGCTGCAGAACCGTGTTTGCAACTGGAAAGGAAAAGTTCTGCACACGTGTCAATCTGCTCTTTAAAAGAAGGGAAAAAACATGTCATGTCAAATGTCAAATGAAAGCCATTGCTCGCACAGAAACATTATTGTATATGTGGGTGGGGTTTGCAGTGGCATGGCTACCTAATGTACATTATATTTGTTCCCATAAAATTTGGACTCCTTGAAAAGACTCAGAAACCAGCAGAACTGGTTTTTCTGTCCAAGGTACTGAATTCAGTGACAAAGCCCTGCCTCCAACAGTGGGATAAGATGCATCCAGAAGTAAAACGGCCCACAAGGACACATGAAAAGGCCAATAGTGTGATTCATGGCCCTACTAGACTGGCTGGCAGCCTTGCCAGGACGAACAAAGGAAACCAGTAGGGCCACCCACATCTGTGACAATCTACCCCATTGACAGTAAAGGACATTTGTATTTTAAGACATTTTCCCCAGCAACCTGAATATATGTTATATTAGGACAGTTTTCGTTTGATTTTTAGACACATAGAAAGAGACTAAGTGCATGTTTCTAGCACATGGTGAACTGAAATGGCAGTGAAAGATGCTTTTCAGGGTGAATTATAAATGGCACAAATCTGAAACTAAGTGGGAAGGTGTGAGACATTATTGGGAATATGTTTAGCCATTGGCAGAATTTTAGATATTATGTATCTCATGAAAATGACGAAAATGTGCCGAAGGGCGGTGTAACCTTGCACAGAGTCTGCGTTCGGACTGTCCAATTCTCTGTAACTTAGTGAATCTGCATATCTACTTCGTATGGTGGTGGCTAGTATAAATATGAAGCTTTGATCGATAATTCATTTCGGGTAAAAAGTAACTTTGAGAGACAAAGGAAGGTCATAAATGCAAACGCACACATGATGTCATTTCCCCTGAACCAATCGGCCCATGGGGAGGAGGGAACACTGGTAGGCCTCCCCAATCCAGGAGAGGGGTAAGTCCAGAGTACTCCCCCCCCACCCCCCAAGATTGTATACTGATGATGTAATTTTGTCTGTATGAGGGGGAGACAGGCAAACACAAGGGACATGCCACTGAGAGCCACACTCCAAAAGATCTAGGCCCATAGACCAGAATGGAAAGAGGAGGCGAGGCAGCTGATCCCATTCAGGGGAGCCCAGGGACCAGACCCCTTGCCTAGCTGACCAGCTCCCGTTCAGCTGTCCAGAGTGACCAGACCTTGCCTAGCCGTCCAGCACCCAACCTAGGAGAGCCCAGTGACCTTTCTTGGCCTAGCTGCCCAGAGACCTCGCTGGCTGTCCAGAACCCCAAACTCAAGCTTACATTGTAAGTATCACATCACCCAGTCCCCAAATTGTCTATCCCGTTCTTTTGACCCTTGTACCTCATTGAAATCCCATTCAAAGTCCCAAATTGGCAGTAGAATCTGTTCACCTTTCCAAAGACAAATCTGTATGAGCCCATGTATGTCAGTGTATTCCTGTGAGAAGTCCTTCCATAGCCTGTTAAATCCCTAGTATCATTTTTCAATTAAATCAATTAATTCCCCTATAAAGAGATTCATGGTGAGCTGGTTGCCATTCAAAATCAACCACCTCATGTCAAGTGCCTTTCTTTAATAATTATAGCCAGTAAAATATAGTCTCAACAGAAATAGTCTTTGTTTAATAAAAGCCAAATTTGACTGTGCATTGTGCTTTCCTACCAATTCTGATTTGCATTCATCCCATAGAAAAACCCACAATGTAATCCCATCAGAATCATATCTGTTAAGTTCCTCTGTTGCTTGTCCTGAAAACCGATTTTCGATTTTGACAGCCCAGCCCTTTCTATGGCTGCCTGTCATTAAAAGCCCTGTGTAGAAAAGAGGTGCCATTCTGCTGCATGTGTTTTCTGTTGCATTCAGTTTGTTTCCCAAAATTGATTTTCTTACCTGTGTACACATTGCATTGGTGATTTGCTGAGCTAGCTATGCCATCACAGTGATAAACTGCTGTGCAAGTAGCAAGTTAATCCGATTATGCCATTTTGCTTCTTTATTAAGGTTTTCAATTTCTTTTCTGGTCTCCCATCTGGGGTGGTGGGCTGAATTCTAAATCCGATTTTCCTTCTTCATTCTGACTCCTTGCCACTGCACTCTATCCACCAAGAATTTAGTTAGCTGAAGTTTGGGGGGGGGGGGGGGGGAGTGCTTAACACGAATGTAATAATTGTTAATTATAAAATAAAAAAAGATTTTGCTTATGTTTGCTATTAAAGATTTCTGTACATCTTGTTAGGAGTTGAATTAACTGTATTGTAGGAATCTTTGCATTTGTATTGCCACAACACTGGTGGTCGCTGCCCAATTATTTGATTTTGCTCTGATTTTTGTTGAACCATAAAATTAATAAATCTCTTACACACCAGCCTGGTTCCTGGTCGATTGCGACACGGGATGTTTGTTAAGGTGGGTGTGAGACGGGTTGGGGGCCTACTCATAAAAAGAACCCAGGGTTCAAATAAAAATAAAAAGCGTTTTTAATGTGCCCCACATTCATTGTCAGCGGAAGGAGTCCCTGGCTGGAGCGTGCAGTATTATAAAACTGTTACAGTTTCTCACAATCCCCCTCACTCTTCCAACTGATAGTGCCCTATAATTTTCAGATAAAATGGATCACCATGATACCCATGAGGAAGGGATATTGCAGTGGTATACTATTCAATTTGGACTGTAACCAATTTTGCTATATTGGATTGCAATGATCTTTCCCAAATTTGTTCATTCAATGTTTGGCTTTCTCTGTTTTGCACATTTAAACGTTATTTTATGTTATCACCTGCCTGGCACATACGTTTCTGGATAACTTCAACAAATGCCTTGCTTTGTTACTCTAAACGTTTTTTTCTCTGTGATTTCGACATCTGTTATGACTGAGACAACCAAGACACCATAAATCCAACCCAGATTCTTCAGGCTCATGACATGGCATTTGTTTGCCCCCACTCCCACCTTTGAGGCCAATCCCTCAATGTAATTCTCTGTAGAGATACTGGTAGTAACTGTCTCAATGGTATGACCATTTTGTCAGATTATTCTCCTTCGACCTGTCTCTAGCTTAACATACTGACACACTGCGTTACTTTTCTGGCCTATAACGTAATAAAAAAGCCTGGAATTAAATTTCAGAGCAAGAGCTCACCTCTGACCTAGTCTCACCCCATTCTAATATTCATTGTGAGGGTTTCTTTTTCATGGACATGCTTAATGTGATTACTGTTGTATGTAATTGCATTGCCCCTCTCTACACAACCAAAGAAAAAAAAACACACAAACCATTGGTAATCTGTTTCAATTCGAAACAAGATTACCGCCGAAAATAAAACACTTGTTGCAAGCACAGAGATGACCTGTCCCATCAGTCGGTTAAATCTGCTCTATTACAGTATAGGAAGGCTATTTTAAAGTCAAATATGTCCATCTCCAGAAACAAATGTACAGGGCTACTAATAAACCAAAACAGATGTTTGATCCAATACAAAAAATGCCTAATCCTGCGTGTGCCTCCACAAATCTTCCTTCATCTAATAAGCGGGCTAATGATTTTAATATTTTTTTCTCTCATAAGGAACACGTTACTTACCTGTAAATATTGTTCTCTTGCATGGGTTTCGCATGGATTCACATGCTCATGAATATTCCACGTCGTCAGTCATCACTTTCACTCTAAAACTGTATTTCTCCTCTAAATCAATCACTGTCCTCCTGGTTATACTGCCTTCATTCAATGACCGTCCTCTCCCTAAGCCCCGTCTCTGGCAGCCTTCTTCAGATTTGGTAAGCACGTAAAGTGGCAGTATGACCAAGAAGACCCGCAGAGGGGCCAGAGGGAGGGTTTGCATGCGAGTCCATGCCAGACCCATGCTATAGAACAATAATTACAGGTAAGTAACTTGTTCCTTCCCCAGCATGGAGTCTGGCATGGACTCACATACTCATGAATAACGAATATACAGCAGTACCACGTTACACAACCACAGGAGGCGGCAAGGCTCAACAGACGTAATCAACACTTACCCCTGGAACATACTCACCTCAGGCGAACAGGCACTGCCTGGCCGACTCTGGACTCCTCCCTGGAAACCTTGTCGACGCAGTAAAACCTTGTGAAGGTATACGTGGACCTCCACGTGGCAGCCCTGTAGAGGTCGAGCAGGGGCACACCAGAAAGGAACGCAGTCGTCGCAGCGATCGTTCTGGTGGAGTGCACTCTTCGGCAGCCCGGCAGAGGCTGGTTAGCCAGCCGATGACAGTGCATGATGCAGGCGGAAAGGCATCTTGGGATGGAAGCCTTGGAAGAGATCTTCCCATTATTCAAAGGTCCAAAGTTCACAAAGAATTGTAAAGTCTTCCGAAAACTCTTCTTGTGTGCCACGTAAAACTTCAGGGCACGAGAAACATCCAGCGAATGTAAGGTCCTCTCCGCCGGCTACAAAGGTTTCGGGAAGAAAACATCAAAGGCTTGTTGAGGTTGAATTCCGATGGAACCTTTGGCATGAACGAGGGGTGCGTCTGCAGCACCACCGTCGATTTGTGGAAAGTCGGATATGGCTGCTTGCAGAACAGGGCCTGGGTCTCACTCACACATCTGGCAGAGGTGATGGCCACAGGAAAGCAGTTTTCCACGAGAGAAACTTGAGCGGGGCTCGATGCATAGGTTCAAAGGGTGCCCCCATGAGCCTCGTCAGAACCACGTTGAGTTCCCATGCCGGAGCAGGAGCCTTCACCGGCGGGAGAGAACAGAAAAGCCCCTTGAGGAACTCTTTGACAAGTCTGTGGGACCACAGCGAGGATGTTCCTGGGGATCTGGTGTAGCGTGAGATGGCTGCCAGGTGTACTTTGATGGATGTGTGAGCCAGTCCAGTTTCCGCCAGGAATAGCAACTATGGAAGGATCTGTGGAGCTGTGACCCTCAGGAGGGGCAATCTTCTGTGACTGGCACCATGTAGCAAAACGCTTCCACTTATGGCTGTAGCATAGAGTCGACGACGTCCTTGCTTTGGTGAGGAATTCCCTGCAGTCTGCTGGCAACTCATAGCCTCCAAATTCTAAGGCAACAGGAGCCATGCCTTCAGGTTGAGCAATCCTGGGTTGTGATGAAGCATTGTGCCTCCCTCTCTGGCGAGCAAATACGGAAGTACCAGAAACTTGACTGGAGGTGACGTTGACAGGCTGAGTAGGCCCGGATACTAAATCTGCCTCGGCCAGGATGGTTCTCCAGCCCCCTGTCTTCTCTCTTACCAGAAAGTATCTGGAATAGACCACGGAGCCCCGGGGTCACTGGAGAACCTGCTTCATTGCCCCTTTCCGTAACATGACTCGAACTTCTTCCAGGAGCTGAGGGCTGTGGAGCTCCTGACGGGGAAATGGAGGGATAGGTTGGCACCTGCGTTTGAACTCCAAGGTGTGCCCCTGGCCTCCCACTGGTGGTGCATGAGTGGGGCCCCGATGTCTTGGCTGGTTGAGGCCTGTTTGGGCACCGGAGCCCTTCCCTGCGGGCGACGCTGACCTCTGCTACCATAGGCCTGAGAGCGACCTCTGTTGGCTTCCTGCCTGGAGGATCAAGGAGGTTGTCTGTATGAGGGAAACCTTTGGATGATCTGCTCGATTTACCCGAGCAAATAGAAGACAAGCGATGCTGTTGAGGAGTGCCAAGGGACAGAGCCGTCTCCGTATCCTTCTTATGGCTTCGAGGGATTCGACCACATTCCCAAACAGATTTTCCACGTCAAAGCGCACGTCCAGTACGTTTGCCTGAACGTCCTGCTGTAAATTCGTGGCCTTCATCCATCTTTGCCGATGAAGGCAGACTCAGTTTCCCCATCTGCCAGTAACCTGTGTCGGCAATGTCCACTGCCACCATAATGACATGGTCCGAATGCCATCTCCTCTTCCAGAAAGAGGGCGTGAGCTTCCATCTTATTGTCATTGGGAAGGAATTCCAGAATCGGGCCCAGCTTGTACCAAAGCTCCCGGTCGTATCAGGCTAAAATGGCCAGTGCATCGGCAGCCTTGATCACGGATGCCGCCATGTAAACCACCCTCTGTCCCATGGCTTCCATCTTCTTCCACTCGCTGTCCGGGGAGAACTGATGACGATGAAGCTAGGTAAGCCAAATGTTTCCTTGCAGCAGCCAACACTACAGAGTCCGGCGACAGTTGTGACCCTAAACACAAGGGTCCGGCACCCTATATTTCTTCTCCAGCCTGCCTCGCTTGGTTGGAGCCATGTATGGGTTCTTCATGAGGGCTAGGCCTTCCTCCCAAATGTCGTCCAGGAAGGGTACCTCTTGGACTCTCGCCGCTGATACAAGAAATCCTCTTTCCTGGTTTCTCCAGGCACCAGCTAGTACAGCTTGGAGGTCCTGGAAATCATTTAGTGGAATTATCCCACCTTGTCTGGTGGAGAGACTCTAGGAGGGGCGTCCAGGAGTGGTGATTCATCGCCTACCACGACAAAGTACTCATCTTCATCGGTTTCAGTGGCTGTGTCCGTAGCATTGCCTGTGTCTGCTGGTGGAGTTGTACGAGCCATTGTGGAGGACGCGGATGGGGAGGCACCGAGGCAGAAGCTGGTCAGGGGCCTGTGGCACCACCGGTGCCGGTGGCAACCTCTGCTGGATCTCCATCACCAGCGTGTGCCGAGTAGACAGAATGTCCATGGATATGTCCCGTGGTTGCAAAGGGAACAATGGATCGCTAGGACCTGTGCCGCAGTCCTCGTGGACCGTATGGACGGACTCTTGATCGTCGTCATCCGTGGATAAGATGTTTATCGATTGAACTCCAAACCCTGGAGGGCTGTTTTGTTGCCTCCTCGCCTCGCCCTCTTATTCCTCCCTAAGGGTTGTGCAGCCTTCACTGCTGCCTCTGTGGTGTGTCGCGCATTGGAGGGAGGGAAACCCTTTGGGCCGTAGGAGCCACCCGCACAGGGTCGGCACCTTCCGCCACCACGGTTGTCACACCCGGTGACGCCAGTGTGGCCTACGTGGAATTTGGCTGAGCTGGTTGAGCCTGCTTGGGCTGTGCGGCCTTCTTCTCTTCTTCCGGCCTAGGCTTTTCTGAGTTCTCCCGTAACTTGGCCGTGGTGGACGACTTCATCTCTGAGGAGGAGCTCGATGGCAGGCTGGCTACGGTGGCTGAAGGCGATATTGATCGCAGCCTATCCAACCTGGGATCTGCATCAGCGATGAACCTGGTGGAATCGGACTTGCGGTTCTTGGCCTCATCTTGGACCCCCACTGATGGGGCGACCTCAAAGGACGTAGACCTCTTCCCAGAGGGAGACCGCTCTTCGGACCGCCTGTCATGGGTGAGGCATGAACCTGCTCAGAGCACGGGGCAGAGGCCTTGGTCGAGTTGAGCCATGCCGCCAGCCTGCTATGACAGTCTTTCGTTGTCTTCTACAAGAAGCCCAGGCATATCTCGCACTCTACCTCCTTGTGGTCCGGGTGTAGGCAGTAAAGACACTGCAGATGTTTGTCCTCTACGAAGACGTTCCATAGCCCGCATTTGGTTCAGGGCCTGAAGAGGGCCTTCCCTCCTTTTCCTCCTCCGTTATGGTCAGAGGGCACGAAGTAGGCCCAAAACAGCCTTCCAGAAACGTTGACGAATCTTCGTCCTTGAGGGGCGCAAAACATCACAGACAACGGGTCCCCGTTGCCGGCCGATGAAGAAAGAACACACAGGCTCTGGTGGAAACAAAAATCTAACTTTTCTGTGAAACAACTTGGAAAAAACGTACAAATAGCTTGGAGAGCAACTTGAGGGCTCCCAACACTGAAGCGTGCAGTAAAAATCTGAAAATGGCTGCCAGAGACGCGGCTTAAGGAGAGGACAGTCATTGGATGGGAGCAGTATGACCCAGAGAACAGTGATTGGGTTAGAGGAGAAATACAGTTTTAGAGTAAAAGTGAAACTGTTCTTTTACAGAGGATTCCCAGCCTGCCGACTGGAAATATTTATGAGCATGTGAACCCATGCCAGAACCCATGCTGGAGAAAATACACTTACTTCAGCATAATCTTAGCCATCTATAACAGGATAAATAGTCCATCATCTTCGAAATAATTCCTAAAAGCGCCACCTTTGAGCTCACCCCAGCCTCATCCGACCCAATTCGTTAACATACATCATCTGCTGCCTGCTAGTGTGCTCGCAACGAGGTCCATGCATTCATTGGTTACCCCTCTGCTAAAATAAATCCTCTCGTTACCCACATTCTTTGCATTGCCCATTGCTGGCCTACACTGGCCAGCTAAGATTATGGAGAAATGCTGACCTTGTAACTGCAAAAACATGTTGAAAATCATCACGTGCTTGATCCATTTCAATCTGGCTTTGGTTGGATCATGGCATGGAGACAGCCCTTGTGGCTGTCTGAGACAGCATCTTAAAATATACTGATCAATGCGCTTTTACCCTTCTAATCATGTAGGACCAGTCTGCTGCATTCAACACCATTGGTTCTGATATCTTATAAAGCAGGTTGTTAGAAGTTAAAGGGGTATCCCAAAGAGCCGAAGGTGATTTTGAACTTTTAGCATTCAACAGGTGGAAATTGGAATTTTTATTCCGACCCCATTCCAGTTACCTGTGGGGACCCCCTGGAGTCCGCCCTGTCGCCTCTGCTCTTTACATTTACATTCAGCACCTTATGTTCATTCTTTCTCAATGTAATCTTGCTTACCAGCAGATGACACCGAAATCTACTTGCTCATCAAAAGTCCTACTGACTCTCTTCAAGCTATTGTAGACTGTGTCTCTGAGGTTAAAAAAAAGATGGATGCCTAACAACAAATTGCCTTCATGCAAAATAGCGCTATTCCCTTAACCCATCAAAAACTGGGAATAGCCAAGTCTGTACGGAAAAATATTTCCATACAAGAAATGCTAAAAAATGATATACAAATGTATTCCTCAATAGTAGCACAACATCTAACAATTCCTTTAAATAGACAAGATTAGAAGGTCCTAAGAACCCAAAATATTGCACGCACAACTTGAAACAGTAAAGACTAGCTCACAATATACAATTACAAAGCATATACAGAAATGCGTACATATATAAATATTAAAAACACGAGGGGATTGTCTCCCTAATACGTTTCACAAGACAATTCTGCTTCCTCAGAGCGAAAAGAGTTTTAGAAACCACATTAAAATGTAAATATAGAAATATTTGTAAAGCATCAATGTAGGAACCAAGTCGTCATCAAATTTGTAAATAATATTTTCAACAAAGACTTTACAATAAATTGCAACTTAACCTTTCTGAGACTGAACTAAATTGACTTGGGCCTAAACATCTATTGAACAACACTTTGAGTTCTGTATCCCCCCTGCATTATTGGGTCTCCCTTCCTCTTTTGTTACCAAGGTAATAAATGTGCTGTTCCATTGGCAGGCCAATCCTGACTGCGAAACAGATATATTATCGTCTTCGGTTTATCCATTATGCCCTCCCATTAATTCCTGCTGACTATCATCAAATAATGGTGGAAGCACAGATTCATCCAAAATTCGATTACTCTAATGCCATCTTAGTAGCCATCCCAGAAAAACAACTTTGGCATTTACAAGTTGCCGGGAATGTAGAATTCACCTTGCTCTTAAAAGTTCCTAAATCCTCTTGCACAGTTTCCTTCAATGGTTACTGGTCAGGCAGAGAGTCATGTTTAAGCTTCTTTCCCTGGTCTTTAAGTATATCCATGGGCTGGCTCCATCTTGTCTTGAAAATAGAATTCAGCATTGCCGTCATCTACACTCCCTTTGGTCCTACCACCAATATCTTTTTTGTGTTCCTTCCGCTTGCCTGGTCACCACTGGCGACAGGCGCATTTCGGTTGCCGGTCCGCACTTCTGGAATACTCTTCTAATGACACTCAGGTCAACTGAGTCCTCAAGGATCAGAAAACTTACTTTTTTTCCTAAATCATCTGTCCCGAGTGATCATTTTTTGCAACATCTGCACCTAGATGCAGTTCCTTCTTCCCGGGTCGATTGCACATTATAAATGCATCAAATCAGATCAGTTGTTTGAATTTGGTTTCATAGGTAAGAGCGATCTCTATTATTGAGATTACATTTTTGCAAAAAAATGAAAGAACTTTCTTCACTTTTTAAGATGTATTATTCGTAGCGGATGTAAGTGATTTGGTATGCGCCAACCAGTATTTGACAACATTTGAAAAAGATGTCGGAACTGGGACTTTCTAGTGAAAGGAAATGTAAAATGATATCAAATTGTCACTTATTTAGAGAATACTTAGCACTTACTCCATTGATGATAACATGGTAGACACCCGATTACACAGGGGAAAGAATGGAAGTCTGTTAACAGTGCCACTGTGCCTCTTGAACTTTTGTACAGTTACTAACAATTTATGAGCTGCTCTTTACTGGGAAACAGTGTGCAGGTGTGCATGTGCACATTGGGCCTCATTAGGATCTTGCCGGTCAGGAAACAAGGGTGCCGGTAAGATCAACGGTATCCTTGTTTCCGGATCTGCAAACTCTGTGTCTGCCTGCCGTGGCCACTGTGCCTGGTTGGTCTGACCCTGCCGGGCGCAGCGGCCATGGGAGGCACACTCTTCATGGGTTGCTAACGGTGCCGGTGCTCCCGTTTCCCCACTCCCATATGGGAATGGGGACTAACAATTTGCTGGCGCCTGGCTTCTGGGGCAGCCAGACTTGTAATGAGCCGGTGGCACTGGGAAGTCAGGCGCCGGTAAATTATTACAGGTCCGGCAGCATCCCACCGTTAGCACCGGCAGGGTTACCGCCAGACCCGTAATGTGTCTCATGGTATTCTCATGGTATTCTCTTGCTAGATTTGTGTATGTGAAAGGCACACACCTTAAAACCATTGATGAAGGCAAAAATAATATCTTACCAGATATAACAATAACACAGTGTTCTGCTTAGTGCTACTGCAATGCATGGTGCAGATTATTCACTTTCAAAGCAAAGCACTGCACCTTTGCTCTAAACTAGTACAATGTTCATTTGAAAAAACGCTTGTGCTCTAATCGCTCTGGAAAAAAAGAATCCTTTGAGTGCTGGTCAGATGACTGCACTGCATTTAATGCCTACAGCTGTCTTTGCACCTCCATTTTTTACTAAAGTCATCAAAACACAAGTTTGCAGGGGGAGACACGGATTTACCTCCAACCGAGAGCTGGAGATAAATCCTGCCCCCACCAGCAAACAAATGCCGGAATAGTCTCCATGGAATCCTATGGGACTCCATGGAATGGGGAATTACTTACCTTACTGGCACTCGGAATCTGTCGGTAATTCCAGCAGACCGAGAGCCGCTAATGGTAAGTCCGTTTGGTGGTATCTCACCGGTAATACTGGCACGATACCACCAAACTTGTAATGACCCTCTGTGTCTTCCATCAATAAGGTCCTGCTCAGAGGGTTCAACAGTGTTGCTCAATGTGCGCCTTTCACCCCTTAAGGCAACAGAACTTGTGAGTCGTGGTTTTGTCAAAGTAAAATAAATGATGCATTACAATGGTTAATAGCACATATATTGTAAATGACTGTGTAATTGCACATGGACACATATTTTTATCTTTGTGTCCCCTGATGGAGGGCCACACACAGATTGCTCTATTTTGTATTTACTCTTCTCACAACTCATTGTCTAACTTGATGTCTGAAGTGATGAAATATTGCATTTGTTCCGTAGTGCATGTCAATCCTTTTTAGAAATATGGTAGAACGCACCGTTTCAACATCTCATTAGTGTCTCGGGTGAAATCTCCTCTCCACTTCCTCAGCTGTGGGGCCAGAATTTCTTTCATCGCTCAGTTGCTTGCGCTTATTTGAGAGGGGATATTTGACAGCCCCTGTAGTGATAATCCGGTATTGGCACCCATGTTGTAGTGCTTAGCTGCAATCAAATATATGTCCTATGTGAGGAAACCTAATCCCCAAAGTGTACTATGTCAGGAAAGCGTGCCCTGCTGAAGGCCATACGGACTGGACTTGTTCTGTGTGAGGCGAGATCCCCACTGCCGCCGCTCATACGGTCCCATTCTCTGATGAGGTTTTCAATACCGTGGCACATTCCATACCTGCGCATTATGAGAGATGCTTGTTCTGTGTGTGGAAAGTGGGTCATGCTGTGAAAGGCTAGCTTGACTGGTGTGTGAGGAGGACCCAGCTGCTGTCATTTCCTTCGAGTGTGAGGTATGTAAAAGCCTGCTGTGGTGATGAGCCACTTTGGTATGAAGGAAGCTGCTGCCAATGCTGTACCTGCTGCACGTGTCAGGTTAAGGGTGTATTGCATGTTCCTCGTGAGGGACGCCGGATTGGCTCTCCGTGCTGCCTCCGTTCTATGTGCAAAGGAAGCTAGCTCTGCTGCTGCCAATGCTGTACCTGCTGCACGTGTCAGGTTAAGGGTGTATTGCATGTTCCTCGTGAGGGAAGTCGGATTGGCTCTCAGTGCTGCCTCTGTTCTATGTGCAAAGGAAGCTAGCTCTGCTGCTGCCAATGTTGTACCTGCTGCACGTGTCAGGTTAAGGGTGTATTGCATGTTCCTCGTGAGGGAAGTCGGATTGGCTCTCAGTGCTGCCTCTGTTCTATGTGCAAAGGAAGCTAGCTCTGCTGCTGCCAATGTTGTACCTGCTGCACGTGTCAGGTTAAGGGTGTATTGCATGTTCCTCGTGAGGGAAGTCGGATTGGCTCTCAGTGCTGCCTCTGTTCTATGTGCAAAGGAAGCTAGCTCTGCTGCTGCCAATGTTGTACCTGCTGCACGTGTCAGGTTAAGGGTGTATTGCATGTTCCTCGTGAGGGAAGTCGGATTGGCTCTCTGTGCTGCCTCCGTTCTATGTGCAAAGGAAGCTAGCTCTGCTGCTGCCAATGCTGTACCTGCTGCACTTGTCAGGTTAAGGGTGTATTGCATGTTCCTCGTGAGGGACGCCGGATTGGCTCTCCGTGCTGCCTCTGTTCTATGTGCAAAGGAAGCTAGCTCTGCTGCTGCCACTGCTGTACCTGTTCTCTGTTGCAGAGGTGCTGTGTTTGGTGGTACTCCTATTATATTCGCAATAGAAATTCATGAAAAACCTACAAATCGGTAGCTATTTATTTTCATACTTATGCTGTAAAAAGCAATGTGTGGCCAATTTTTCATACGTTTTCTTGCACCGAACCAATCCAAAACTCCATCAAAATTCACATGCAATTCATAGCGGGCATTTCTCATCCTGCCTTTTTAAAAGATCACAAGTCGCCTCTGTGGCTAACAAGATAAACATGTGTATTGTGTCGTGAAATAGCTACAAGATGTCAAACCAAACTGTCCCAATCAGTCGCAAGTCTCATGATCACGGCTAAGTACACGACACAGAAGTGGACAGAATGTCCTCTGCAGATATTCAGCGACAAGGCCATAAAAGACCAGATGGACCAAACAGATTTGCACAAAGGGGAGGCAATGCATTTCTGATAAAAATAATAAAAACATAATAATAGTAACTTGGAATTTAATACAGGTTTCCTTAAACTGTTTAGACGAACACACCAGACAGATGTTATTATCCAACTCAACGGTACTCAATTTTATCAGTCTTTGGAGAGTGAAAAATGGGAGGCTGCCCCGTCTGGTTTGAAACCTATGACGTGAAGGTTACATGCAGCCCTCAAAATTCATACTCTCCGAAGATCTGAAACCCTACATCTAGGTTTTCCTATTTGCAATGAACAACATTTCCCCAACTGTCATGCCACTTCACCGCTTTCAGACCTTTTCCTGCTGAAGACATCTTGGATGCCATCAGGACATCCTGTTAGACACTACATACCTCCATTTCTCTTGCTTAACACACAATTGACTATTTCAGTAGGATTGCTCCCTACACCGAGTAAAGTACGGCATAGCAGTGCTGATCTACAAGAAGCCATTACTTGACCCTTTACTCCCTTCTAGCTACCGGCCCATCCCAAACCTCCTACACAGAGGCAGGATCTTGTGTAAACGGACCATCAAGGAGCCCCATAACTGGTCCATGAGCTGCAACTTCATCGACACATACCGAACCAGGTTCAGACTAAATGAGCTCTGTTAAATGTCAGCCTCCTGCACCCACGCGCTCCCTTTGCTCTCCCTCATTGACTGCCCTGTTTTGCATTGTATTGCTTTGTGTTCTGCTGCATTCTTCCTTCTTCTAGGTTTACATTTGTCGACTGCTTTGTTCTTTTGTATATTGTTCTATGTTCTGCTGTGCTCCACCCTCCTCTAGGTTCTCTTTTTAATGACTGCTCTGTTCCTGATGCCCTGATAACCCGATTTTCTTACCGGACTGCCTTGTTTTCTGCCTGCTCTTCCATTTGAGCGCTTCTCTACTTCGTCAATCGTCCACTATTGCCTTGTCCCTTTCTGTCTCGTCTGCTTGCATCCCTCCTTGTGTCCCCCCCCACCTTTCCCCTCCACCCCTCTTCCCCCACCTACTCTATGGTGCGCTCCGTTTCCCCTATCTTTTCAAACTGCTTCTATATCGACTATCCTACTCTCCTCACTAAGTCTGGTAGGAAGAAGTTTAAAAAGGATATTCTGGTCTCCAAACCAGGCCTCCCTATCGCCGACACCTATACCAGTGCTTCCTCCAGACAGACCCTCACCGACATCCTCTTTGTCGTTCACTTGCCAGACCTATGAACTCTTCATATGGTCTCTGTGCTCTCTCCTTTCTCTTCCTCTCTGGTGGCACCCAGTGGGAGGCCCTCCTGGCCCCCTTCCACTCCTCTAAGGTCATCATTAATGTTTACCTGAATGGAACCGTCTTGGTCCAAGGCCCTCAGGCCAATCTTCTCCTCTTTGATAGACACTTCCCGCGCCTCATCAATTTCCTTTCTTCTCCTGCTGTCCCTTCTCTCCCTTCTTCGGCTTCCTTGCCTTCCCCCGCTGCCTCCTCCTTGGCTACCTTGCCCTCTCCTCCTTCCTCTTCTGCCCCCCCTCGGGCTCCTTCTACACCTCCGCAGGGCATACCTCTGATTTGTACCCCTCCCCGGAAGTCTTTCAAGGTTGGAAACCTTCTCCATATGGCCACTCTCAACTCTCACTCAGCTGTCAAATACTCCGACATCTGACGCCTCCTAGAAGAACTTGATCTCGATGTCCTTGGTCTCACCGAGACATGGTTCACGGCCAGCTCTGTCACAAGCATTGACACTCTCTTACCTGATGGCTACAAGACCCTCTCCGTGCCTAGATCCAACCGTTCCGGAGCGATGTAGCCTTGATCTTCCCGGTGTGGATTCCTGCCTCTGCCATTCCTACTCCTCTTTTGAATGCCTTGTCTGCGGGCGTTCTCTCTCCCGGCCACTCTCTTACCATGGCTACTATCCATTTGCCAACTGGACAGATCACCTCCTTCCTCTCTGAGTAGGCAGACCTCTCCTCATTCCTCCTGACCTCAACTACTCAACTTCTCCTTCTTGGAAACTTTAACATCCACCTGGATGCTTCCTGTCCTTCCTCTGGACTCTTTCGCGACCTCTGCAACTCACTCTCTCTCTTTCTATTCTCCCCTCTGGCCCGACTCACTCTGCAGGGCACACTCTGGATGTTCAGATCTCCTCAGACCTCCCCCTCTCTATCCACCCCTCACCGCTCCTCTCTCCTGGAGTGATACCTTTCTTCTTTCCTCCCATCTCTCCCTCTCTACCCCTCAGGCCAAGCCAACTCCATCACTGCCACCTACCTTCTCGGTCATCCGATCCATGAAGCGTGTGTCAGTTGAGGCTTTCGTTGCCACTTTCTCTCCCCATCCTCCTCCTCTGGCTGACTCACATCCCGACACAGCCCTTTCCATGCTCCACTCTTCTATCTCTGATACTCTTGAGGTTCTTGCCCCCGTCATGAGGATCCGCTTGAAGCCCAAAGCCAAGTGCAACTCCTGGTATGACTCTGACCTCGTCACCCTTAAACGCAAGTGCAGGGTGGCTGAAAGGAAATGGCTAGCAGCTTGCGCATCCTCTAACAAAGTGGCCTGCCGCCTGCTCCAAAGGCAATACCGGCTCGCTGTCCGCACCAACAAGAGAGCCCACATCCAAACCGGCGTCTATGCAGCATCTAACAACTCGGCCGAACTCTTTAAAATCTGCAAGGAGCTGGCCAATCCCGCTGCAGTCTCTACCTCTCCCGTCTCCTCCAAGGCCTCCTGCATGGCCCTAGTGTCTCATTTCATCTCTAAAACCCAGGACATCCTGTCCACCCTCTCCTCCCTTCTACCTACAGCCCTCCCGTGGCCACCTCCCCTCCTCTTTCTCTTCCTGTCCTGTTCTCCCCTGACAAGGTTTCTAGATAAGTCAAATCTATGAAAGTCTTGTCAAAACAGGTTCTTCCCTGTTCTTCCAAAACCGTCAAGGACCACATCGACACCCTCGGTCCTGCCCTGGCCGACTTCTGCAATCACCACTGTAGCCTTCCCTTCCCCCCTGAAGCACTCTCTTGTGCACCCTCTTCTCAAGAAACCCTCAGCCGACCCCTCCTGCCCAGCTAACTATCGCCCGATCTCCATCACTCCTTTCCTGGGCAAACTCCTGGAAAAGCTAGCCATCTCCTAGCTTAATCTTCACACTGAATCTGTTGGTTGTCTCCATGACCATCAGTCTGGCTTCAGA
Organism: Ambystoma mexicanum; assembly: GCF_040938575.1. Lineage (NCBI taxonomy): Eukaryota > Metazoa > Chordata > Amphibia > Caudata > Ambystomatidae > Ambystoma > Ambystoma mexicanum. Next base: position 1,501,981,501 of record NC_090932.1, on the reverse strand, counting down.
GCAGCCAGCAGTATGGAAACTACTCTCCTGAACATCAGTGAAGACCTGCTCTCTAACCTTGATTCTAATCTCCTCTGTTCTGACCTTACTCGATCTATCTTCTGCCTTTGACACGGTCAACCATGCCATTCTGCTCAATCGTCTCTGTGATGACCTGGGTATCACCGATCAGGCCATGGCCTGGCTGACTTCGTTCCTCTCTGATCGACCCTCCCAGGTCCAACTTGGGTACTTCCTTTGCTCTAGCTCACTCTCTACCTGTGGTGTTCCCCAGGGGTCCAACATCTCTCCCTGGCTATTCAACCAATACCTGACCTGGCACCTCTTGCCCACCGCACTGCTGCGTTCTGCTCCAACTTTCAGTGCTACGCGGATGACACTCAGCTCGTTTTCAGGCTCCTCTCTGCCACCTCTTCTACTATCTCTGACTGTCTGCTATCCTGGAGTGGTGTGCCGCAAATGGTCTCTGCCTTAATGCCAGCAAGACAGAGATTCTCCTCATCGGCGCACCTGCACCCTCCTTTCCTGTCACTCTCTGGCCGGTTTCCCTTGGCCCTCTTCCTGCTCCCACCTGTGAGACTAAGAACCTTGAGGTCATCTTCGACTACACACTCTCCTTTTCTCCTACATCTCAAGAAGTAAAACTAACAACTGCACCTCCTCAGAGGTATTCTTCCTTTCCTCTCCTTCCCCCAGAAGCTCAGTGTCTCTCGAGCACTGGTTCTCTCTAGGCTAGACTACTGCAACAGCCTCTTTCTAAATCTGCCTGCTTCTACTCTCCGCCCTCTGCAACTCATCCAGAACAGGACTGCAAGACTTGTCCTTGGCCTCAAGCCCAGGGATCGCATCTCTCCAGCACTGAAATCTCTACATTGGCTCCCAGTGGCTGCAAGGATTAAGTTCAAAACCCTCTTCATTGTCCACAAGGCCTTCTGGGGCCTGGGTCCTCAATACCTCTAACTCTCTCTTCGTAAATATCTTCCTATTCGAGCTCTTCGCTCCTCCACCTCCAACTCCCTCAGGGTCAGTCGCTTCTCCAAGCAACGGGTTGGTGGTAGACCTCTTTCTTCGGCTGGGGCCTCCCTCTGGAACAGCCTCCCTGCCTCTCTGAAAATTGTGGAGTACCATCTCTGGTTCTGGAAGCACCTCAAGACCTTCCTCTTTGCTTCTTCTTTCTCCCCTCTTCTCCCCAGCTGAATTCCTGGCTGAAACTGAAACTGCACTGGTCACCTGGCTACCCTCTGTTCTCGGGCCCAGGTCCCCCCGCCACCAGTTGCACTCCTGCACTGCCTCCCGGCAACACTTGCGCTTGGGTCTGTATCTGTAACCCTACAGTCCCCCCTACCTGTACTTTTGGATACCGGCTGTCTGCACTTACCCTTGCACCTGCCACCTGCTGGCCGCACTTCTCGTTATTGTTTTGATCCCATGTACAACACTGCCCCTCCCCTTTCCCTTGGCACTTTTCACCTCCCCACTCCCCTGTACTTCGCAATCTCAATGTCACTTGGCCTACTAAGACCGTTGTTACTGTCCTCCCTCCGTTCCCCCTTCCTTGCCTCGTCGCTCCTTGTGTATAGGTGCATTACAAATGCCATATCGTATAATAGAAGTTAACCTTTAAGAACGTGGTGCCGATAGACCAGTCCTATTCACCATCCTGGATATGTCAGCAATTTTTCACACTATCAACCATTCAATCCCCTTCAATCATCTGCCGGACTTGTTCTGAGTCTCTGGTCTAGCTCTGCCTTAGTTAAAATCATTCCTTAATAGCTATTTACAACTCAGTCTTAGAGCTCTACTTTTCAAAACATACATGTTGCCGCACTCACCAAATGGCCAGAGAGAGCTAGTTATCCCTTTACCAAATATCTCCCTACGCCACCCTCCCCATCATTATACAAGTCTGGATGACCTTCAGTAGGAGACAAAAGCAAAAGCTCTTCCTTGGACCTGCACACCCTTTGTTGGCCTCAAATCGCCTGGCCTTCTAAATGGGGGGCCTATTATCACTCCTAATTCTGTGCATAACTTAGATGTTCTCTTTGGCAACAAACTCGCATTGCACAACTAGATAAATAATCTTGTAAAGTTCTACCATTCCCTGCTGAAATTGGCTCATAAAATCACAGAATACACCTCTTCCCCACACAGCGATTCTCCACGGAAAGCCATCACCAGTTCCCAGTCTGAATATGCCAACTCCTGCTACTCTGGCCTTGCTCAGACCTCTGCTGCAAAACTCCAATCCATATATGCCAACTCCTGCTACTCTGGCTTCGCTCAGACCTCTGCTGCAAAACTTCAATCCATACAGAAACATAGCCACAGGGGTGATCTACAACTTTAATCCAGATAATACCTAACCAGCGCTTGCCCGACTTTACTGGCTACCTGTTTCTCCCCAGTCAAATTCAAAACTCTTTGCCTCGCCCGCTAGGCTGTCTATGTCGAATGCTCATCTTTCTCGAAAGCTGTGAAGTAATCCCTAAATGGCATTGATGCATTACAAACAACAATAAATAAACAGAATTCATGATCGTCTGCTTTACCGTGATGATAGGTACAAAAGACCTACTGTGTTTTTATTGTGTATATACGCTAAACAAAACTAAAAAATAATCTGACCTGAAATGTGATTTTAAAAGAAAAGAATGATGGCTTACCTGGGCCAGTGTCCTCGAGGGCATCCTTTTGCCACTGGTCTAGTGAGGGTCCTGGGAGGTCAGGGCCAAGCTGACACTGGACTATCCCAACGCTTTCTCTAAAGGACTCCTTTTTTTCCTTCTTTTTAGTCTTTTTCTTTTTACCCTTTTTATCATATGTCTTTGTCTTCTTCTTTTGGTGATGCTTTCGCCTCTGTGACCCCGAGTGGTTGTCCTTTGAATCATCAGAAGAGGAACTTGATGATGACGAGGATGTGGAAGATGATGTCTCAGAAGATGAAGAAGATTCTGAAGAGGACGATGATGACTCCTGTTGCTTTTTCCTCCTTTTGCTCTTTTTCCCTAGACACATAAGAAAACATGAGGAAAGTAGCACTCAGCATTTTAATGGAACTGAACGCAGAGGTGTGCCTCCGCTAGTGATGCATGCCCCTCTCTTTTGCATCCAATACATTATTCTTGCCCATAACTAAGCATGTGATGTGTTCACCATATACACATTCCTATTCCTGGACATTACTGAAATGTTCAGCTACCGTTTCCTTTTGCACCCGCCAACCTCTCCATTCCATTTCGACTCACATGACTAAGTACCTAGCTTTATTTACTGCTAAAGCGAAATGATGGCCTGTTTCATTACTTGCAGGTTTCCGTTTTGGGCTGAAGGTTCCCACACAGGGTAGCAGATGCGGCCATGGCTCAGCTGCAGTTAGAAACATTCCCAGTCCATTTCCGGTTTGCACTGGGTGCTCCCTCTATGGCAACAGCTGGATCCATTGGGCGGTTGTTGAATCAGGCACTTGTGGTTTCCTTCACAGCCTGTTCATGGACCTTTGTTTAGATTTGAGGCTACAGGAGGTTCCCAGAGAACTTTCTAAAGATTGGTGATTCATCAGTGAGAAAGGGGTACCCCCCCCCCCCATGCGCATCTCTTTTAGATTAAACTTGCATCAGGCTGGGGGCACTGTGCACTCCTCCCACCACCATATCCGATTAATGATTTGCTATATTGTCAGATATCTACCTAAATTGTGGGGCTCGTTGCGCTTTTGCTCATTTGTGTACATGTCATTCCTGAGATTGATTCCCCCCCCCCCAGGTGATGGATGGTTGCATGTACGGGGTTCATGCATTTTATCCAAAGAAACCTATTGATTGATGTCATAACTTGAAATGGCGCACAAAGCTATTTCAGCATGAAAGAGGTATTTAAATTGTGTCTGAAAAGCATGCTTTGCCTTTGCATTGGATAAGCAGCAAGAGGTTGTTCGGTCCACGTAAGTAGATACTGGCTAAACCACCTAATATATTGCAACACATACCTTGATGTACAAAAGTGACATATACCTAAATAAATAATTATTAAGGTTTCATACTTTTTATATTATTATATTCATTGAACACAAACCTAGTTTCGGGAAGCAACTTTACAATCATAGGGGAAGAACACGGTGAAGGAAGCAGAGGTAAGCGGGGTGCAAATAACAGGGGAGGCAGGCAATTTGGCAGCAGGGGGTCTACAAGCAACCAGCTGAGGCAGCAATGGGAAGCAGATCACCCATTCTCAGGTAGGGCTGGGAGTTGAGGGTAGACAGAGGTGCTGGAGAGGAGCCATTCCTTGAAGAGGAGGGTCTTGAGGTCCTTCCAGATTAATGGGGGCATCAAATCAAACATGTGAGAACAGCGTTAATGACCCGGAAGAACTTTGCATGGCCTGGAAATATTCACATGATATGGGAAAATGTAGGTCTATCTGGCAAAGGTATTGTTCCGATAGGAGAGTCAGCAAATTGTTGTACACATGAGGCTAGCTCCCAAAGTACTAGGACTTCACCGCAACCCTTGACATGGGAACCGGCATGCAGGGCCCCAGGCACTGATCTCCATCACCCAGAACCATGAAAAAGAAAAGTAAGATCGCAAATCACCCAAACTATGACACTAAGATATCATACAAATGATCTGGATTCCCATCACACCGACCCAACCGTCCAAAAGTATGAACAAATAAAATAATTGTCAAACTATGCAGATAAATATGTCAAACATTTCTCATTGCAGGATTTGTCACTGCATACCCTTCAAATGATCTACTATATTAAAAAGTTGAAAACCACGCAATAGGTAGGGGTGGAGAGATCTTTAGGGGAATGGCAATGCATCAAAAAGAGGCTGTGCCTTTGCACCTTAAACCCTTTCATGGGCAAGCCCCGGAGTATCAATTCCCTTTAGTCGGGTGATGTAACTGGGGCATATGACATTGTGGACCAGAAAAGGAATGCTAAACGATGCTGCCACAGCCCAGTCTGGTGACCTCCTAATTGCAGACACAGTGTAGGTCCTGGCTGCTTCACTGTTCATCCAAGCAAGATATGAACCTACTAACAAGAACCATCAATTAGGAAGAAAAGATAAATAAAATGTGATGTGATGCAAACCTTACTGTTCTTTCGGATGTCCCCCTGAAGAGCTATTCCTGCCAAATTAATCTAGTCTAGTCTATAATCGGATTGCCATGCACCACATGAGAAATGTTACCCAAATACGCCTTTAGATTAGCCCACTAAAGGGTCGACCAAAGCAAGTATAACCAGATTGCCATCCACCATAGAAGTAACAGCCCCAAATAACTTTTTAAAGTAGCCAACTGAAGGGTTGACCGAGGTATGACGAGACTGCTCAGAGTAAATCTTTGCACCATAAATCTCATTTGATTAACCTTGCCATAAAAATCTCCCCAGCAATGATCTCAACATGCACTTGATATCTCCATCCCATTCTATCAACATGGAACGAAATAGCCAACCCACCATAAGGCATAACTCCAGACCGGAGACCATTTGGAAGATGATTGTTTGACCCCCTTTTGTGTCGATATACTGCCATTGAGCTATTAAGTTCATGCAAGTTTATTTTTGGTGAAACGTTCACGTTGAGGTTTCAACATAGAGAGGTTTTTGTATTTAGCTTAAGACCGGATATCAATGTGAAGCAGACATTTGCCAGTTAACCTCTGCATTGCTTCAGACATTCCAATTTGCAGAAGTCTTAATCTGCTATTCTTCAATTTTGTTTCTACCTTTTTATGGTTGGACAACCCGTATTTAAGCTATAAAAACTACAATATAAAACCCTCCGACTTCTCACTCACTGTCCCCTCCACCTCTCCCCCACCCCCGATCTCTACTTTAGTGTCATCCCTTTCATGTCCCCCCTTACTGCAACCCCGCTGGTTTCGTATTCACCGTCACTTCAGCCATATTTTGCATTTAGCCTAATTGTGTAAGATAGCCATATCTTAAATTTCGGACCTTCTGTGCTAGATAGCCATATTTTGTATTAATGTAAAACTTAGATCGTCTGTGAAACATAGCACTGCTCTTGGTGCATGGTTGGAACCCAGGCTGTAGACACTTGTTTGTAAAGCTAACCCATTTTCTCCCCTCGCACACTCCACCATCGTAACTTAGCAGAAGGCGCAGGATCATTCCACACACCCTGCACACACATATAATACAGACACTACTGCACAACACCTCTGCCATTAGAATGAACCTACCTTTCAGGACAAACATTCCAACTGTAGCTTCCCACATAATTCTCTATCTCCTTAAACATAACACATCCCTGTTTCAGTTCATAGTTCACCGCAGTTGTGCCCACCCACACACCATTCAGACATGGGTGACTATCAGGGTCTTGGCCACCCCCACATAACTTTAATGGCTGAATTGCACCCAGCATAATAGCACCTCACAACCTCTCCCAAATATGGACTCCGGTCCCTCTGAAGGCGTTCAACCAACAGCACGTTGGGACCATAGTTATCATGAAAGGTGCTGTACAAATGACAAAATGAATGAATTAATATTCCTTTCTTCCATAGTATTAATTCTGCACCTACCCTTGAAAATAACTTGTGCTCGTTACATGTTTCAGATGCAACAGCTTAAGATCTACCCCAAGCTTTTCCAAGCACCAGCAACGGGTCTGAATTCAGGATGCTAATAAAAGAACCTGAAAATATACATATATATGATGTATATCTCCCAGGACATAGTAAGAAAGAAGGAGCCCTCCTATCTGCAGGCACCCCCCTCACCACCTTCGATGAAAGGGTGAGTTGGCGCTTGCACAATGTGCATTTGCAGCACGCTCGCCCACTCTAGCAGGTGGGCGAGCCACTTTTGCAACTTCCTAAAATATCGCATTACCATCTCTGCAAAGCACCTCTAATTTTATCTAAATTTGCTGCCATGCGCTTTGTTTTTGGGCGCAATGTCATTTAATTTCATTTACAATCCTATTTGCCCGAATTGGCCTCCTCAACGCCTAAAGATGGCAGCTGTTAGGTAATAATTGGTGCAGTCACACTGTGTGAGCCTGCAAACCACTTATTTTCTTGGTCTTGGATAACCCACCTTTTGGTATAGGTCGGTACTACACAAGTTGGTAGTGTGACTGAGCAGCCAGACCTATCTCAAGAGGAGTAAATGTGAGCTGTAGAGCTGTACAGATGAAATCAGTCCATACAAGTAACCAAGTAACACTTACACCCTCAAGGTTACGGTTATAACTATATATTTATTTACACATCAAGTTTTAGTTAAGCATCCTTTAAAAAGCCAATTGTTTGTAACAGTCAAGCAAACTTTGGAATAACTTTTCAACAGTCAATAAAGTTGCTGGATACTCTTTGGATATGATAATACATTATGCTAAGTCACCCTGAAGTGACTTCAATAACAAGGATAGTATTGCATTTATATAGAACACCAGTATAATCTTATACTCTGAGTTTCAGGAAGGAAGGTTTAAGAAAAAATAGAAAGGTTAGAACATACTTTCTTATTAGAGTAAGACTGTTGGAATCCTCCATTGAAATCTAGGTAAGCCTTTCCCAGCAGATAAGGTAATTACAACCTATGTAGGACAAGCAATGCCAAAGTCAATGGATTCAGAAAGGTGCCTTTTGGGAGCCAGGACAGCTAAAGTCAATTGGACAAAATCTATAGTTCTGATGCACTTTTTGGATAAAGTCTTCCACAAAGTCAGAGAGTTCAAAGAAAATCACTGAATGCACACAAGCTGTTAAGCCTGTGCAAAGGGAAGTTGAAATCAACTCAGAAAGTTAAGCAAGTGCAATTCTCAAGTGAGAAAGCGCAACTAAGGCAAGAAGGTAAGTACCCCAAGCCCGACAAGTACCTGTGGTTTGAAGAAAGTGGTCCAGCTGGATTCCGTCTTGCTACAGCCAAGCAGACCCTGGTTTCTGAGCCTCAGTCGTGGGGACAAGAGGGAGGACGTCTGGAGGACTCCAGCGGCAGTACTATGGAAAGGACTTCGTCGCTACGGGTTTCCTTCGATTAGGTGGTTCTTCAGTGCTTCTGTGTATCGCAAACAGCACTGATGCAAAACTAATGTTCAGGACAGCCAACCAGCCAATCAGGACTTTTCGTTCAGGCACTCCTAGAGGCAAAGAACAGGGGAGTTTCGGGAACCTCCCTCAGTTCCTGCCCTTCCAGACACACTGGGGCCAGGGGCGGGCAAAAGGCAAAACACACAAAAGGCTCAAACCTGTCTCAGCGCATAGAGTAAAAGCTAAGAAATACCGCACAAACAGAAAATGGCGAAAAAAGAAGGCAGGGGCCATTTTGAGAAAATTGACAACTGTGGGTGCTGTACTGCAGCCAAGGGTTTAGCCTGCGGTAAAAGAGCGCGCTGGTAGTAAACATTAAACCACTGCCACCAGCCATTTAAAGTAGTGAGGGTAACAAATAAACGTTACATGAGAAAGTAGGATAAGGGGCTACTAAGTAACCCTCCCCTCCCCCAGCACTCCACATAAGATGTGTGTGCTGGACCTAGAAAAGGAAAAAAGGTAAGTAAGATCAATTTCACCTTACTATTCTTGGGAACAGTAGTCACCCAAGAAAAGGTATTTAAACCTTAAGAGAAATCCAAAGGACTTCTCAGTGACACTGCACTGAAGGTGCTGCGTGTCACTATACAAAAAGCAGATGCCTATGATGTTTGTCAGACTCTGTGAAACTGTGAAAACAAACTCCTAATTAGGGAAAAACACAAGAGGGAGTGCGAAAAAGGCCCACTCACTCTGGAGTTAAAACTAAAAGGTCCCAAGTCCAGAAAAAGAGCTGGCGGTCTCTACGGTGGGAAGAAATTAGCACAGAAATGAACATTCTCCCTAATGCTGCCATGGTTGAGTGCAGCCCTTTGTCTACAGGCTCAGACAGCCAGATTGGCCGATTACTATACTATCCAGCCAACAGCAGACTGGCAGGCAAAGGCGGCCCACCACTAAAGGACCTTACCTAAGGGCCCTGTCTGTGCCTGTCCGGGCCAAGGAGGGCCTCTGATTCCCTGCTCAAACTATGAGCCGGCCTCCTGACTTATTACTGGACTGCTTGCTCCCTCTGTCATTGGATCTTACTCTATCCACGATCCCTGCAGACATGAAAGTGAGTTTGGCTAACCTCCAACACTAACTTTCCTGAAGCGTCTACTGTGCCTTTCACCTCTTCCATTCCCATCTGAACTAACTACTCACTGCACTTGCAACTCCCATTTGTGTTTAGCATTAGATCTGTGCACCATCGGTTTTACATCATTTTGCTATCTCCATTTTAAAATCGAATTTAGGTGTGTATAATTCATACATTTCTGTACCACTTCTGATGCAATTCTATTCCTTCTGGTTTGCACTTATTATTTTCCGACCTCATCTACTATGCCTCCTGGTGAGTTTAGCTAGAACTGTGCTGTGCAGCCACTCCTCCTTCATTCCTTGTCTAAACCTCTGCCGACCTATGGCTCTCTCCATTTCTCCTATATTCTCTAACTGCTACACTATCACCTATCCCCCCCCCCTTCTCTCTCAAAGTTCGGTAGGAAAAAACAGAAAAAATGACATCTTGAGCGCAAACTCTGGACTTCCCATTGCAGACACCCATGTCAGCGCTTCCTCTAGAGAGGTTTTCACTGAGATCCTCATCTCTTTCGCCTCTCCAGATCTATGGACCACCCCACCCCCCCCCATCTCATTTTTACTCTCTATCCCACATGCTCTTCCATTAACGGTGGCACCAAGTGGGAAGTCCTCTTAGCCGGTTTCTCATCCTCACGTTGCTTTGTTAATTTCAATCACACTGGCACCATCCTGGTTCAGGGTGCACAATCCAACCTCCTTCTCTTTGACAGATCCTGCCTTCTATCATTAACTTCCTTCCTTCTCCTACATCTCCCCCATCTACTCTCTCCCTCCCTCCTCTTACTGGTGTACCACACCCCTGTACTCCACCTCAGAAAACCTTCAAAAGGCGCAGAACTTCTCCACCTGGCAACTCTTAATGCCTGCGCAGCCAACAAACACTCCTTTGACATCTGTCTCCTTCTTGAAGACATTGACCTCGACATTCTCGCTCTTATCGAGACTTGGTTCAAGGTTAGCTCAGTCACAGCCTTTGACTCCCTCCTCCCTGACGCCTTCAAGATCATCTCCAAGCCTCGACCATGCTGCACTGGCAGGGGGGTTGCATTAATGTTCACCAAGTGGGTTCCTGCTTCCATCTTACCTACCCAGTCCTATTCTTCCTTTGAAAGCCTGGGTTGCAGGTTGGTCATCTCTCCCATCTCCACCCTGACCACTACTACCATTTACCAGCATCCAGATGCCACCACCCTGTTCCTTTATGAATAGGCCGACGTCTGCTCCCTTGACTCGGCATTCATTCTTTTCACGGACCTCTGCATCTCTCTCACTATATATATATATCTCGCTCTCTCTCTCTCCCCTTCTCTCTTTCTCTCCTTGGTGCCCACCTGGGTCCCTTTGGCCCCCTGACTGCCCCCTCCTAATATCCCACCAACCTCCAACATCCATCCGACGAAACGAGTGACTGGCTGCCTTCGCCTCCACCTTCACCCCACTCATCCCCCACCTCCGACTCTACCTCAGACTCTGCCCTCAGCAACCTCCACCTGTCCATCACCAACACTCTTGATATTCTTGCCCAGTCATGATGATCTGCCTGAAACCTGCCTCCAAGCGTAACACCTGGTATGACACTGAACTTGCAGCCCTGAAACAAAAGTGCAGGGCGGTAGAACGGAAGTGGCTAACCTCAGGCTCATCCTTGACAAACTGGCCTGCCGCCTGCTCCAAAGGCAATACAGACTCGCCATCCGTGCAAAGAAAAGAGTCCACATACAGGCACGGGTCTCTGGCGCTTCTAACAACACGACTGAACTTTTCAAGATCTGCAAGGAACTAGCCAACCCTTTCCCAGTCTACTCCTACCCTTCTCCTTCCCAGGCCCTCTGCAATGCACTGGCCTCGCACTTTTGACACCAAAACAAGGACATCCTGACCACCCTTTCTACACTCCCTCACAACCCATCCCACACCCTTCACCTCCATCCCCCGCTCCCTCACCCTCCCGCCCTTTCCTCCTTCTCCCCCGTCACACCTGAAGAAGTTACCCGAGTTGTCCGCTCCACGAAGGTCCCTTCTAAACAGGTCTCCCCTTGCTCATCCAAGACCATCAAGGATAACATCAGCTCTCTTGCCCCTGCACTCGCTGATTTCTGCAATCACTCTTTTGCCACTGGATCTTTCCCCTCCTCCCTTAATCACTTGCTTGTGCGCCCACTCCTGAAAAAAACATCTTCAGACAATACTTGCCATGCCAGCTACCGCCCTATTTCCATCACCCCCTTCCTAGGGAAGCTGCTTGCGAAGCTGGACTTTCCCCAACTCAACTCACACACTGAACTTGTTGGGGGTCTCCACGACAATCAATCTGGATTTCCGAAATCCAGAGGTGAGGAAACCGCTCTTCTGAACACCCGTGAAGAACTGCTTGCATCTCTGTACTCAACTCCCCAGCTGTCCTTATCCTTCTCGATCTCTCCTCTGCTTGTGACACAGTAAAGCATTCCATCCTCGTACAAAGGCTCCACGATACCCTTGGAATCTCAGAATGGAAACTGGACTGGCTGACCTCTTTCCTCACTAACAACTCTTCCCAAGTCATCCTGGGCACCCTCTCCTCTCCCTCTCCACCTGTGGCGTCCCCCAGGGCTCTATAATCTCCCCCTGGCTCTTTTACATCTACCCTGCTCTCCTTGCTCACCTCCTGCCTCCTTCTCCTCCAACTTCCAGTGTTACACAGATGACACACAGCTCTTTTTCAAACTCCTTGCTGACCCTCTTGCACCCTCCATCATCCCTGACTGCCTATCTGCCATCCAGTGCTGGTGTGCCTCCAACAATCTCTGCCTCAACGTCTGTAAAACAGAAATACTTGCCATCGGGACCCCTGCTCTCTACTTCTTCCCCTCACTCTGGCTTTCCTCCTTGGGCTCTCCCCCTGCGCCTTCAACTGAAGCCAGAAACCTTGGAGTCATCTTCCTCCCTGACACTCCGGAGATTGCCAAGAAGTCCCACCTTCAGCTCTTCCTTCATAAAGGAATTTTACCTTTTCTCACTTTCCCTCAGAGGCTCAATTTGACCCAAGCCCTGGTCCTCTCTAGGCTTGACTACTACAATAGCCTCCTCCTGAATCTTCCATCTTCCATTCTGCAACCCCTCCAGCTAATCCAGAATAGGGCAGCAAGACGTATCCTTGGCCTTGAGCCCAGGGACCGGATCTCTCCTGCACTTAAAAGTCTTCACTGGCTCCCGGTTGCTGCACAGATTAAAATCACTCTGCATCATCCACAAGGCTGTCTGGGCCCGGGGACCACACTATCTTCAACTTTATCTCACTAAATACTCTCCCTCTAGACCATGACGTTCCATATACATCCTCGGGCCCCGACCTCCCACACCAATCTTCCCAGCTCCTGTCTATCCACAGCACTTGCATCTGCACACCCTCCGCCCTGGAGGTACGCTCTTACACCTCTCGTGGCTCCAGTCCGTGTAGAACATTCGTAGCACTTTATCTGTGGCTCACCCACGAGCTCGGACTCCCCAGCATTTACCCCCTCTTCCTTGCTGCACTTGCACATTCCGAATACTCACAAGGCATAGTAGGTTCGTCCCTTATACCCCACCCCCATTCCTGCTCTTTAATATTGTGTTTTAAAGTATTTCCCAACCTTGCTCCCTCCCTACCCTGTGGGTGCTTTGAAACAGTATTTTCTTGTTGTAGAAGTACCTAACAAGCAAACAATAAATAAATAAATGTTACATTGTTCTCTTGTATAGCACTTATTCCACACTGAGGGCATTTCAAAGTACTAAATGTGCTATTATAGAAGAGGAGAAGGGATGAATTGAATAGGGGGGGAATTCTAGGGGCAGAACAAGAGAAATAAGGTGTTCTCATGCAGGGGGTTTCAAGTCAGGAAATTGAGAGCACAAAAACCCCAATCCCACCTGGTCTTCACAATACCATGACAAATCCTTGAATGTCGTCCTTTCTCCTATGGGGGAGGACCCTTCTTATGTTGCCAAGGCGGTGCAGCCACTGTCCAATAATCCCCCTAGGGGTGGTGCACTGTGGGAGGATAACAGGGGGAGGGGAAAAACCTCATGGGATAAGGAATGACACCCTAGGAGAGACACAATATGTTTCTACCACTGCCCCAACTCCTTCACCCTCTTACCCTCTCCAGAATTCTGAAATCACTCATACTTTAGGTATGTGAGCAAGGTAGAACTGTGTCCTCCCCTAAACAGTACAGAGACGAAAAAGAACAGTTATGGCATCTTAAAGAAATGTACTGAGACGAAGAAGATGTGCAGAGTGCAGGAGAGCCCCAGCGGAACCACAGTAATCAGAACAGCCTATTATATCTAGCCGAACTTCGCTTGGGAATAAAAAGGAAAGAAGGGCTTCCGGAGAAGAACAGTCATCCCTGGATGAGCCACAAGTAAAGACACTATGTCTGCCAGAGATGTGAGAAAGCCGGCATGCCCAGGAGGAAGCCGAGAGCTTGGAGGCAGTTCTGACACAGCGGTAAGGACGGCAGGCTGGTGGATGCAGGCGACAGGTGGTCCTGAGGCTTGGGAAGCACAACGGTTTCCAGAAGGTCAGTTGGTGCTGCAGAGCCGCCACAGACCAAACAAAGCCCCCCCCCCCCCCCCCAAGCACCACGAGACCCGCGGCTGGCGCAGGAAGCTGGAATAAGGCAGACTCCTTCACAAACCAGTAAAACAGGCATGCGGAGTGGTAGAAAGATGCTGGAACCACAGAAGGTGGTGGCAAGCAGAGAAGGGTGAAAAATATCCTAAATCTAGGGTCTGGTACCTTGAGAAACAGAAAAGGTGGTGGCAAAGGAGAAAGGGGAGAAATACCACAAACCTAGGGTCTGTGACCCTGAGAAGCATAGAAAGTGGTGGCAAACAGAGGAGCGGGAGACATACCCCGAACCTAGGGTCTGGGACCCTGAAGGCAATATTGAAGAAACTTTCACATCTATGATAATATATGTTAGTGCTTGGCAGAAGAGTAAACCAAGCCTACCTAGAAGGAGAAGTACCGAAGACAGGCGGGTCTGGGACTTGCAGCCATAACAGAAATACATTGGTTGCGCATCCTCATAGTCACAGTGCCTGGGAGAAGCTGGACCAGGTTGGCTGTGCAATAGGTAGTACTTGGCAGGCGAGTACACCAAGTGTACCTGGAAAGAGAACTGCTGAAACCAGGCGAATCTGGGACTTACACCCATATAAGGAGGACGATTTTTTACTCCTCTTCATAATCACAGTAGCGGAGAGAAAAGTGAACTTGGTTGGCTGTTCAAAGGAAGAAAAACCTGGGGAAGGGAGCTGACCCCAGGGATTTGTGAACATTGTGGCAAAGCTAAGAGAAGGAAGACATTATCTTGGCTATTGAAGGAAGTGGAAAGGCAGCCAAGGGAAGGTAGTTATTCCCACGGGACTAGTGAACATTGCGAGAAGTCAAGAGAAGGAAGACATCCTCTTGGCTCCTGTGGAACTATGTTTGTTTTTGCACCTTTTGGAGCTTTGTGGTTTGAACTTGGAAACAAACTATGAAATACCTGCTGAGACGACAATCCCTTTGCACCTTATATTGAGTTGCTAGCGAGAGGGCTAGAGTTAGGGTTTTGACACAATGGTAGACCTTTTTTTATTTTTTTATTTTTTTAATAGTGGCATCCTGACGGACCCATTTGAGATTTGTGTTGAGGCAGGGAAACCCATCTTAGCGTTAGTGCTAGTGAGGCCTTTCCCCAACCCTATTTTCATGTGAATAAAAGTCTGTAGCAGCAAATATGCCACCTGTGTGTCGACATCTCACTACTGCACCCTCACAATACCCACTGTTTATTGAAGTAACTCTGATTTAGCGATATTCCATTAATATTTATTGAGATGCTATTCTGTGTACATGCAGTGGACCTGGCCCTTTTGGACAGAATTCCAATATCCTTGCACTTATAACACTTACACAGCCCTGAAGTTGCTTCCTACTTTACAATCCCTTCCCATCCCCAGCTCTTTGACTGGTCTTACCTTCTTTTCTACGGTGTGCTGAACTGCGCCGGTGCTTTGGCGAGGCATGTTTGCGCTTTCGGGAAGGGCTGCTGCTGGTGTCACTGCTGCTTGAACTTCTCTTCCGTTTTTTCTTTTCTTTTTTCCCTGTTCGGCTTCTTGATTCGCTCTTGCTCCTAGTTCTCGACCTTTTCTTAGAGTGGCTGCGAGCCATCAAACTTTAAAAGCTATTTGAAAAATATATACTTTTGTTAGATATTGGGTGGGGGGGGCTCAGAAGCCTGAGGGATGCATTTGAGCAATCATGCTTACTGGGTTTGAAACCCATCATATGGTAAAAAGAAATGTATTGGATTTTCATTTTGTTAGGTTTGTATCTGACATGTGCCCCATATTATCCAAGTACTATGAGAGTCTGCCAGCTTTATTTTAAAGCCTGCCCCTTCCTTTTAAGGTATGCCTAAAAGCTTGTAGGGCTTCAGGAAAGGACATGCTAGCAGGCTATTGTACACGGTAAATGAGGAAAGACATAACAGGCAGAAAAAGGAATTAACACGATCATAATACACAACATAGTACATCACCATCTCCTTACACTGGGTAGACATACAACATAATTAATAAATAATCCATGCAGCCTCTCTTGTACTGTAAAACCAGCTAGACCTGCCGCAAACGGTATATCAATGCAGCCCAGTCCCTGCACCACTAGACCCGTGACTGACATCCCTCTGAATCCCCTGCAAGAAGCCCCTCAACCCAATTCCAGTGTTCATCTCACCATCACGGGTTAGGCCTGTACCCAGGTAGCTTCCACTCTTTCTCCCTACTCGACCCAGCTCCATTGGAAACCATTGTTCACCACACTTAAAGCCAGCCTGACTGTGGATATAATCAAAGCTCTGTGTAAACTTAGCAAAGTGGCCTTAGAGGGAGCTCCCTAGTACCCCCTCACCCACCCACCCTTGCTGAGCGCACCACTCCCTTCAGTGCTGCGGAGTAATGTAATTTTGTATACTTGTACAGTACTCCTCTTTAGTTTGCAGCATTTGCTTCTGTAGGTTAATGTTACCTTTAGAAGTCATTTTTGTTGTGTCCCTGGCCTAAGCGCCAATTTGATCACACCCTTATAAACGGTCTCACCACTTGTTCTCATCTTTGTGCAATTGTACAGAGACTGTTCAGGGGAATGCCTCCTGCGTCTGTAAATTAGTCATTGTGAGCCATTTTTGATTGGAATTGAAATCCCTGTTATTTAAATAAATATGAATAGCTGTTATAGTATAACTTTCTCATTTTTGTATCTGGGGTTTGTGACAGAATGCCATGTGTGAGGGTGCAAATTGATTTTTAGTAATAAAATGATGCAGATAACTGTTTTTAAACTCTGTTTTTAAAAGCGGGATCTGCTAATCAGACCCTCCTTTAATAATGCTCCAATCAAAAATTATACTGCACGCACTCATGTGACTTTTGCAGTGGCAGCAGATCAGGTTCAAAGGTCACTTGGATTCCTTGAATTCTCTGACTCTTGTACTCTGCTGCCCCCCCTAGGAATGTATGTGCCTGTATGCCTGATTCTTGTATTTTGCTCTCCCCCGGGGTATGTATGTGCCTGTATGCCTAACTGGCGATCTCCCCTCTCAAAGCATCCCTCACTTCAATTCCTCCTACGCTTCAACATTCTCGCCCTGCCCGCAGTGAGAGTCTGATTGCCAAATTATGTTGGTACCATCACAGTCTTGTTGCTGATGCTTTCAATTGACTTTTTATTCATGTTGGTTCACCCATCTTGATTCTCGTAGTTTTCTTACTGGACTTCTTGAAACATCACGCAATCTTGGTGGCCTGATCCTTGTTGTGCCCTTCAACGACTTTGAATCTCGACTTGCACTTGCTGGACCCTGCAACATAAGGTGTTCAGTTTTGATCTCTGCATCTTGGCGGTGCTCACTCCATCGGTCCGTTTCTCTACAACACTGTATTACGCGAGCTTTGCTTCTTTTTCTCCTCATTCACTGTTCCTCAGTCTTCTCTTCCTCTCCCTTGTCTGTACCTTCTCTCCCATGCCTCTTCCCTTCCCCCATACTCTATGAACTTGCTTTATCATAAATGTTGTCAGGCCTAGTATGATAGTTGTTCTGTTCCTCTCCCCCGGCCCCCTCCCCCCCTTTCCCTTACCTATTGTCATTCCCCTTGCACTATTAGAAATGCCGTCAGGCCTAGTACAATAGTTGCTGGTCTGCTACTCTCCTTCACCCCCCTCCCTCCCTTTCCATTACCTATTGTCATTGCCCTTGCACTATTAGAAATGCTGCCAGGCCTAGTACAATAGTTGCTGGTCTGCTCCTCTCCTTCGTCCCCCCTCCCTCCCTTTCCGTTACCTATTGTCATTCTCCTTGCACTATTAGAAATGTCATCAGGCCTAGTACAATAGTTGCTTCTCTGTTCCACCCGCCCCCCTCTCCCTTCCTTTAATCAGTGTCATAGCTTTTGCACTATCTGAAATGTCATCAGGCCTAGCAAGATTCCCATTCTTAATGCCCCAAGGCCTTGTAAGAATGTTATTGTATTTTTCCCTTGCTCCCTCCCCTGGTTTGAAGCGCTTTGAAACAAGTTGTGTATAGGTGCTATACAAATAAACTATCAATATCAATTCACTGCTGGAGCACAAAGATCCAACAGACAGGGGTGGCTTTTTAATTTTTCCCACATCTGATCAAAACATAATAATTGTGTACCCTAGCCATCCTAGTGGCATATTAAAATGGTAAATATGTCATGCCTGAATATGGCATGTGGCTACTGAGGTCACACAATTAGACAGCCATAACATTTGATATAATATTAGTGTCAGCTTGGTGAGCAGTGCTGCAGCTATGACAGGGCTAATGTCTATTATCTCTCCGGCTTGGCTCTCTCCACAACTGCCATGTGAGACAATGCCCAGGAACCTACCTCTTTGATTCTCCAGAGAAAGACCAACTACCTTCCGCCCAGAGCACAAGAGCCCTCCCCAGTGATCCACTGGGAACCAGTGCTTTAAAGCAGTCCTGACATTAGACCACTCACACTAGGGTGCTTATCCCTGGAGTCCCTTTGAAGTCAGCAGAAATAGTAAGGGGTGGAGTTAGAGTTGTAAGAGGAGATAGGTAGGCTGGGAGAGGGGTTTCACCATCTTGGTTTCTGCTAGGGCTTTCTACAACTTCCGGTCCCCACTCATTTCCTTCAGATAAAGGACTTTGGGAGATGAGAGAAGGCAAAGGACACTTGTTACAGGAGCCTGTACTGGACCCCTGACAACAGGCTTGCTCTGGACCAAACCCCTGTAACATTTTGGCTTTATAGGCAGAAGGACACCTGCCCTTAGTCGATTCATATTTGAACTCTGAAAGAAGGATTAGTCGAGAACTGTGTTGGGGATGCAGTCTATTCCAAAGTCCTCTACCCTAAAGGAGATGATAGAAGCTTCCACGGAGGAGGCAAGCACTGAACCCTAAATATCCCAAGGGCACATTTGGGGTGACACTGCTGTACACCAAGGCCTCTCGGCTGCCTGTACACTGGAACCAAGATCCTGCTCACTGGAGGTGAAGGTCCCCCCTGTAGGTGCCAGACAACTTCCTGGACTCGAAGTACAGAACAAAAGACTTGCCTTGCTCCTGAGACCCTGGCTTAGGCCTCCAAGCAACCTTGAACATGCCATAAAGGACCATAGTGACTTTTAAGCCCTGTTTTGCTGCCTTTTTAAAGATATATTCTTGAACATTGACAGTGCTGCTGAAATCCTTTTGCCTGAACACTCCTGCTTATCAACCCAGAGTGCTATTTCTTATCGCAAGTCTGCATTCTCAGTGTTTCTCTCACTGTGGTGGGTCTTTAGTGTTTTTAATTAGTTGACTGCATTGTTTATTTTGATTATAAGTCCCCATTTTTATAAAAACTTGACTGAAATTGAAAAGTGTACTGGATTAGCAAACTGGAAATGCACAATATGAATGTGCAAAAATAGAGTGCACTAGGAATGCAAAACTGGGAGTTTACAGGGATTGTACAATTGAAACTGTCACACTGGTGGGGTACTTGTATCGTGAAACAGGAATGGTGCTTGAATTCTCAAAAGAGTACCATATTCGATTTAAAACTGTGAGGGTAATCTTTATATATTTTATTTTTTGTATTTTCATAATGTGCCAAATTGCAATATACGTCTTCAAAAAGCAGGGAAGAAGGGGGTTGCAAATGAAGGAGAGTAGGGTGGGAGAATACATCTCCTAAATTTACAGTGCAAAAAAGTCCATTCAATATGGACAGCACATCACTAAGTTACAATAAATGATCAATTTATTTTTACATTAACGGGTTTTCATACACCTGAATGTCTCCAAAGCTTTCCAAGACCGATGCTCCCACAGTTGGCTGGGAAAACAAGGACCATTTGTTGTTAATAGTGTACAGCCTGTGAGGTGCGACTGTTAAGATGGATTTCTGAGCTCTAACCTGGTGGGCAGAGGTTCAGAAGGCCAACCTAGTTTCTTGGAACAGGGTAACCTTCTGGACAAGCCAGACCAATAAAGGTAGCATTGGCGGCAGTCAACACTAGGTCTCAGGAGGGTTAGGGGTGATCGAAAAGTCCACAAAGAGCACAAACAGCAAATGACACCACAAATTACTCTCAGTCAGGTGTATATATAAACAAAATACATGTATATTTATTGAATGGCTTTTAAATCAAACACAAAGTGAAACCACAGCAATATTAATAATACCAACACAACACTATACTAGGAAACGTATAGACAGTAACTATTGGCCTAAAGAAATATTAAAAAAGGGCTGATCCACAATTTGTAACAGAACGGGGTCAGACAGTGCAAATATACTTTAGGCAATTCTTCAAGAATTTCAACCCTAACTAATAGGCAGTCCAATCCCTACGAAGTGTGAAGCCTTGTGCTCAAAAGAACGTTCGGCGCGGCAGCATTCAACCGTGCGTTAAAGTACAGAAGAGGTCCCTTCAAGGGGCTGTTGTGTCGCAGCAAGGGGGGGGGGGCAAGGCGATGAAGAATAGAGTTCCACTATTCAAGGAGGGTCTCCACAAGAGGGCAGAGCGGTTTCCAGGAATCTGGAATAGGAAGGTAGCACAGGCTACCCTAACAAAGGAGAGTGGCCCTTGGGGGACACTTGTGCGTAAAAGTCTATGGATGCGCCAGTGGCCACCGGTAATGATGCAAGTACTAACCGACCCTCGACGTATTCCGGACCAAACTTTGCCAGTCAAGTCCAGTTCGCTTGCAGGTTCAAGTCCAGCAGTTGCGCGTCTCTCTGGCTTTCAGGGGCTGCGTTCCGGGACCTCAGTCCGTGGCGGGACAGTGGCGATTCCTCTGCTTCTGGTGAAGGGATTGGGCCAGTTCCACTGCAGCTTGTCTTGGGGCGCAGAGGGCGGGGGGGGCACAGCAGCAAGGCACCCACGAAGCTCATCACCACAGCGGGGTGACACAGGTTCCGCGTAGGCTCGGGTTCAGGTGGACTCTCCCAATTCCAGACCTAGGAATGCTAGGTGTACGAAACTTGGCGGGAGAGTGCCTTCTACCAAGATCTTACGGTTCCCAAAGTCAGACGGCAGCAGTTCCTAGGCAAAGGTCCTGTACGAGCTGGTCAGTTCACTGGGCGGTCCAGGAACACTTCCAAAGAGGCTTGTTTGCAGGTTAAGCAGGAGGTGCCAAGAGTAGTCAGTCCTACTACTTCAATTGGTCGAAGTGCCCTTACAGGCCTTCAGTGATCGATGAGAAACAGGGGCTCCGACGGGGCAACAGCCGGGTCAGGTTGCCAAACCTTCCAGTGGGTCACCAGCGGTTCCACAGATCTGATTCTTCAGATCAGGATACTTGGCTCCTTTACTAACTTCGGTGTGAACTCAAAAGATCGACCTGGTATAGATTTAGAGTGCCTTTTCTTATCCAGAATCTCCTTTGTGCCAATATGAAGAGAAACCAATAGGATATCTGCTCACATTCAACCATCCCCTGGACCAATCACAGACCACAGTGGTCCCAGTCATCCCAGCACACCAGACATCCTAGCACCCATGATGTGCAT
The DNA here is from genome assembly GCF_040938575.1 of Ambystoma mexicanum. NCBI lineage: Eukaryota > Metazoa > Chordata > Amphibia > Caudata > Ambystomatidae > Ambystoma > Ambystoma mexicanum. The sequence goes on along the minus strand of NC_090932.1, from coordinate 1,501,960,252 downwards.
TGGACCTAGACAGCTCCAGCCCACATCTTGGGCGCACACACACAAGGCATGCAGAAGCCAGTGAAAGCACTAGCCAAGAGAACCTGTCCAAACTCCAAACTACCTAGAATAATGCCATTCGAGCGGCCTTGAACATCCCCCGCAACCACCACATCTCAGAAGCCAGAACTAGCCTAAAGTGGTTACCTGTGAAGCAGAGAATTTCCCTAAAAACTCTTGCCCTCACGCATAAATGCCTAGCCTACAAGGCCCCGATCTATCTCTACAGTCGGCTTTCGCGCCACTCTACTGGCCGACCACTAAGAACTGCTCAGACTCATTGCCCAACAATCCCCAGGTTTAAGCTTCAAAAAGCGGGAGGCTATAACTTCCCTGTCCTAGCCTCTAAACTATGGAACACCCTCCCTGCTACCACCAGAGCCGAAGACTCGTTCAACACCTTCAAGACTAAAACCAAATCTTGGCTCTTCGACCAGCAATAAGACATGCCCGACATTTCTGTCCTACTTACTCTGCCCGCTTATCCCTGACACCATCTCCGGTCTGCTACCTATGCTAACCTTTTTTTGTTCACCCTAGGTTATATCCTCTGTTATTCCCAGTTGCACTGTAACCTATGTAATATATGTAATTAATATGATTATTATGCTCGTATTGTTTAATTTTGTAATGTAATCTCCTGCCTGTATGTTTCTTTCTTGCAACCCTGTACAAATTGCGCCCTGATGCCTCTGGGCCTGATGGTATGCGTGTTATAAATAAACAAATACAAATACAAGCTTAGGATTGCGCGGGGGTCTGCATGACCAAATAAGGAATTTCCGGGGTCTGCCCGACCTGGGGAAGGCAAATGGAGAAAATGGCCAAAGGACAGAACAAAAGGACCTTGTGGCATGTCCATTATAGGCACTGGCCACTGTCCTGGACCAAACGCGGTAAACGCAGTTAGGACCATAGAAAAGAGTCAAAAATGCTTTAAAAGTAACTGCTGCCACCAGTTCTGTCCAAGGCACACTTTTCACCAAAAATCCTTCGAGGGTGACTAGGGCCTTAAAAATGAAAAAGACGCCAGCGCACTGTACTGTAAGGTACATTGTGCCTGGTAAAAAGTTACCAACCAATGGCAACAAAGTAAAGTCTAAGAGAAACAAAGTCTCCCAGAACTGACAGCCTTAAGTGCATGTTAGTTTCCCCATAACAAGATGAGCAAAAGCCCAGCAGAGTACAGCAGAAGGTTGGGCTCCACTGGTAAAAGTCAGGCTTGGATGGTCAGACAGAAGCAGAAAGTTTGGGAGGGATTCACAACTGGAGGTAAAATTACCCATAAATGGAAATCTTTCCTAACAGTGACCAAACCCCCAATCGGGGGTTTAGTCTTAGTAATGGTGAAAGGCCTAATTTAAACAGCCAGGTATTAAGTTTTCTTCTGAATCTCTTGAAGATGGGTTCTAACTTTATGTCCATAGGTCATTTATTCCAGCTTTTAGATACCACTGGCACAGTTCTTATTCAATGGCGGTTCCTCTTAACGGTGCATTAGCCAGCAGGTTCAGTGTGGCAGGTCTACGGTCTCCTTTATGCGATGCTCAAGTTCAAGTTGGGTGCAGTATTCAATAGCCTTGATGTGCGATGTAGAGTGTCTTGTTCAGGATCCATTTTTCAATGAGGGAGCTAACAAAATGCCCTGGAAGCCAGAGAGATTGCATCCAAAGGTTACCCCAGCCAATTTGAAGGTGGTGGATAAGGCACTTGTTGTATCCACTAGGTCAAATAGCAGTACTCTATTCTTGACAAAACCAAAGCCATGGTCAGCTCCATCTTCTGAAGTATTTCAAGACAAGGGATAGTTTTCCCCATTCAAATGTTGCGGGCAACAAGAGTTTTGGCATACAAGGTTCATCTGTAGAATGCATGATAAAGAGATTCCAAGGAGATTGGAAATCTAAACCGTACGGAACTTGGGACTGGCATTTAAAATTGGATGATCTTTGTTTTCTCTGTATTCAAGTATCAATTGTGCAATCTTGTGTTTTTTATATAATGGTGGGGACAGTAATTTTCAGCATCTTTGGATGAGATATTCTACAGACTCTGAGAATAAATTCAACAGGATCCAAAAGTCATCCACCTACATTTGGATAGTGTTCATAAAGGTTTCCATCCAGCCGTCCAGGGGTCTGAGGTATGTGTTAGACCACCATGGGGAAGTGATGGTGCCCTGAGGTACCCTACAGAAAAGAAAACTGTATAATTGACCTGTACCCGATTCCTTCCGCTTTTAAGTGCTTTAACAATAGGGCTCAATCACTGATAGGGCTGAATTGGCCTTTGTGACATAGGAACGTTTGACTGCAAGTTGTACCAAGATGTCTGTGACAAGCACTTTACTTGCAGAATTCATTTAGCAGCAACGAGTGTCCATCCTAAAGGATGCTTCAAATCTATTTGGTAGTATACTAGCTGTCCAGGATAGGACCTAAAGAATGCTTTTAATCTGTGTGGGGACGCACCCTCTGGTTAGGATGAAGAAACCTGTATCCAGCCCAAAGGATGCTCGGAAGCTCTGTTAGAGATAAAAGCTATGGACAGGATGCGGAAAATGGTTGCACACAGACCTTTGTGGAAGGACATAGCAAGCCAGCATCTAAATGTCAGGACTAGGGGAACAGGCACAGACATGTTTGTGTGGCCAGAGTATTGGCAAAATCGTAAACCCCTGCTGTCAATTCCATGTCAATTGAGTCTGTCGATCTTGCTGCGTTTCCCTCTGCTTCTCCTCTTCTTTGATCCAAATAATGCCCCTCGTACTCCTGGAAATCTCAAGTCTGCCTGGCTGATGGTGGGGAAAGTGTATCCAGTTGAGGACTGCAAAAGTGCTGCAGAACAATGAACACTGGCTTGGAGCACGAGTTGTAAAAGACTATTTTCTGTCCGTTTTGCCCCTTGAAGGGAAGAGGCAGAGGAAGTGGCTGGCGTCACGCCGAGCATCAACAGTATAGTAACACAGGTGAGGGCAAGCGCAGCGCAGCGGTTGCAGCCAAGAGACATTAACATACCTGCAGTAGGCGGGAGAATCGTGGAGCGCCTTTAAAACTGAAGGTTAATATCTGGGGATCCCTGGATGCTGGACACTGTCCAAGGGTTTCATATAGATTTTTATCAGCTACCAGCGCAAACAAGGCGTCCAAGGCCCGTTATATTCAGCAAAGATCTGTGCTAACTAGACGCAGAAATAGAAGAACTGGGCGGAAATAAAGCTATTGTTCAGACGTTAGACACTGGAGATGGGTTAATAGCAATATGTTTCTGGTGAAGGGCAAGCGCAAGGTGAGGTATTGTACAAAAGGACCGACTATAAAAGTCCAACCCCACCAAAAGACCTAAAACACACACCACAAAAAGTTCTAACTACCAAAAGTTCAAACTTTCGTGGTATGTGTTTAGGTGTTTCGGTGGGGTCGGACCTGGGGCTGGGAAGGTGTCCCCCGCAACACCCTGCTCACTACAGTGAGCAGGGGTTGTGGGGGACATCCCTGCAGCCCCCGTCCAAATGAAAAAAAAAAAGAAAAAAAGCCGGGGGCTGCAGGGGTGTCCCCCGCAATACCCCACCCACTATGCTATACAGTATAGTGAGCGGGGTGTTGTGGGGGACACCCCTGCAGCACACCCGAGAAATAAAAAAGAAAAAGGACCCTGCAGCGCCGGTTCCTGATCACGGAAGTGAAAGGGAACTGGCGCCGCAGGGACTCAGCGCATCTTCAAAGGTAAGTAGGGTGGGGGTATGTGTGCGAGTTTGTAGGGGTTTTTAATGTATGTTCACATGGGAAATGTACAAACCTTTTGTGGTTCGTACATTTCTCATGCAAACTTTTCCGTCGCAGACTTTTCCACGACGGAAAATTCACGCAGATCCCAAGCCGAGGCCGTTGCCTGTAATCAACCTCAGAGACTTGAACAGATTCATAGTGTACACACACTTCAAAATGGAGGGTATGCATCTCTTAAGGGACATTCTACAACAGGGGGACTGGCTTGCCAGAATAGATCTCAGAGACACATATTAATTTATTTATTGTTTTTTATTTAATGGGCACTTGTAATACATCTATACACAATGTGTTTCGAGGCGCAACAAGACAAGAGAGTGGAGGAACAGGGAGGACAAAACAAAAAAAACGCCCTACTAGGCATTGTGACATTTGGATCGTGCAAGTGCAGTAAAGAGAAGTGCAGGGGAGGGGGGGGGTGTCGGGGCGGAGGGGGGTGGTTTGGTCTTTGTGTGCCTGAGAGAAAAAGCAAGTGCCAGGTGGACAGAGCCAGGAGAAAACAGATTTCAGGGATGGAAGGTCCACGGGCTAAGTGCGAGGTAAGGGGCTGGAAGGGCTACAAGGATGCTGGCACAGCCAGCCGAGTGCACGGAGAGGGGTCTAAAAGGGCAAGGGTAGGTTAAGGGGCTAGGGGAGACCAAGTGCAGGGGTAGACTGGAATAGGGGGGCCTGGTGCCCTGTAAGACTGAGAAGGAACCAGGCAGCAAGTCAAGAGGCAAATGGAGAATTTAGCAAGGGAGGGGAGAGGGAAGGAAGAAGAGAAAAGGAAGGCCTTGAGAACCTTCTGAAGCTTAAGGAAATCCAGCTCAAGTCTGATAGGGGCAGCGAGGCCATTCCAGAGGGAGGCACCAGCAGAAGAGAGAGATCTATTCCCCCACCCCCCACCCACCCTTTCTCTCGGGTTGGAAAAGTGCCTGAAATGCAGAGTTAGTTCTAGACGACTTAAGGGCTCTAGCAGGGAGGTATTTAGGGAGAGAGAGTTGGATGTAGAGGGGTTCACAGGCCCCAGAAAGCCTTGTGGATGATGCAGAGGGTCTTGGACTTGAACCTCGCAACAACCGGGAGGCATGGAGAGATTTTAGGGCAGGAGAGGTGCGGTCCCTGGGCTGGAGGCGAAGGATAAGTCTTGCAGTCCTGTTCTGGATTAATTGAAGGGGGCAAAGGGAGGAGTTCGGCAGATTGAGGAAGAGGCTGTTGCACTAGTCCAGCATGGAGAGGACCAGAACTCTGGAGACATTGAGTTTCTGGGGGGGAAGGTGAGGAAAGGTAGAATACCTTCGAGGAGGTGCAGCTGAAAGTGGGCCTTCTTGGCAAGGTCAGTGATGTGAGACGAGAAGGAGAGAGCGGAGTCGAAGATGGCACCAATGTTTTTTGCCCCACAGGAGGGTCAGGAGAGGGGGCTTATGGAAGGCGGCCATAGTGTGGAGGGAAAGATGGAACAGGGGCCCCAATGAGCAGGATCTCTGTCTTACTGGCATTAAGGCAGAGATTGCTAGCAGTGCACTGCAGGGCTGATTTTCTATACTCTGGCCTGGTGGACAGATGTGCAGAAGGCCAAGCTGTTTTGCGACAGGGACAACTCTGGGGAGCTGTAGCTAAACCAGTTTGGGTAGCAGTGACAGGCAGTTCTTCAGAGGTGGTGAGCTTGTAAGGAGTCCACAATGAGGTCACACAATGGGATTCACAGATTACACTTAGACAGGATGTATAAAAATACAATTATTTATTGGCCAAAACACATTATAGAAAAATGACTACTGGCAAGTAGAGTTATCACACAACACTGATAAGCATAGCAACATAAATAAATTCACGTACTAAAGGGCATAATATTCAATACAAACTCCTGCAAAGGAAAGGTAAGATTAGTATTATGCACTCAAGGTCCACAGAGAATGACCCTTAGCTTAAATTGTCCAGCCATAAGTCATCTGGGGCATTTTGCCCAATAGTTCAGGTTAAAGTTCCTGTTCTGACTTGATGGTCGTGCAGATTATAGAACCTCCATCCCCAAGTACCACACGGGAAGACAGCAAGATAACTGCCCCTGCAATCCTTGAGGCCACAGATGTAGAGTGCCATCAGACTGGAACCAGGAACGCCAGAAGGACCCCCCGACCACTACAAGGCAAGCAATGATTATATCAGACAATGGCAATGCAGTACCAATCAGAGCAGCAGGGAAGGAACATAAGAAGGCTTACCAACTGAAGATGGACGGACGCCCTGGGCGAAATAAATGGGGCGGGGGTCTGCAGATAACCGGCGGCAGCAGAAGATAAGTAAGAACTTGAGTAGCACTCTGGATGAAGTGTAAACACCTGAGCCAGCAGAGAGGAACAATGATCAGAGTGCATAAACAGGTAGATCCGTAGGCAGTCCGATAAACAATCCGAGGTCAGGAGCCAGGAGGTGAAGTCAGTTTCAGGGGAATCCAAATCAATAAGCAGGTAACGGAGCCAAGGGTCGGAAGTACCAGAAAAGACAAACAGTGCGGCAAATCCAAGGAGAGGCAAAGAAGTCCGTACAACTTTCTGTGGTCAAAGTAGCTGTAGAAATCCAAAATAACGAAACGCCAAACAGTACTCGCAAGAAGCAGCTGTGAAGCGTTGTTTGTGTGTTAACCCGATCCTTTTAACTTCAAGGATCAGTCACATGACTTTGAGTCACGTGGCGCATGGTCCGCGTCACATGTTCCGTGTTGATAACGGGAATCCCTACTTCCTGACTACATGACACGGGGACCTACGCGCACCCAAGTACTGCCGATGTACACGGTACAACGTAGGAGAACGCCATGATAATTGCCAGTGGAGGAAGGGTCGCAAGGATCCCGGGTTGCCATTCAGGCCTCTCATCTTCTGGGTGTGACGGGTCTTGCTGCCGTCGGGTATGTTAAGGTATTTGGGATCTAGAGGGGAATTGGTGGGTACCTAAGGGGGACCCAGGTTTGTAAGAACGGGGTTTCACGACAGGGGACATGACAGTTCCGCAGAATCTTTGAAGCAGGAAAAAAAGGAGGTAGGGTCTCTGAGGACGAGTGAAGGCTTCTTATGTTTAGAGTACAAGTTAAACTAGCTAAAAGAAGTAGCCCCAACTTTCAGAAGTGTTGCGCAAGCAAGTAATGGCAAAGCCAAAAGTGTTAGAAGTTTATTATACGCCCACTGACTTATAATGAGAGTATAGGGATAGGGAAGAAACTCTGTAACTACCCCCCCCCGTACTCCGATTCTTCCCCAGACTTGGCAGGACAAGGGAAGAGTGTCCGAGGTTGCAATTTCTAGCTGATCTCCGGTTGGTGTCTTTCACTGATGCAGGGACCTTTGATGGAACTCCTGATGGAAGAATGCAGCAAAACCCGATGCAGGATCCCTCTCAGGACTGGACTCAGGTCAGGTTAGCGATTTCGGGTGGTGGTCACCGGAGCACGGCAAAGCCAAGGGACTCATCAACTGCCGCGGTGGGACTTTCTCTCCTATCTCGGGTCCCCTTGATGCTAGGATGCCAACATTTCACAGAGGTTAGTCTCGTAGAGCCAGCTGAGGATCCCCCAAATTCCAGCTCGAAACTCGAAACGAAGAAGCCGGCAGCATGGTAGCCCAAATTCAGAGCTGGTCAGCCAGAAGGTTCTGGGGCACTTCCGAAGGCTCTCCTTTGCAGGGTACCAAGCAGACGTCAGGAAAGGATGTTCCCTCCACTCCAAGGGTCACAGCTCCTTTGCAGGACTGCTAAAGATCTTCAGCAAGACAGGGCTCCTCCAAGACAGCAGCAGAATTTGGTTGCCAGGGCTCCTTCAGTCATGTCTGCGGTTTCTTCGCAGGTCTCACAGCTGGATAGGCTTCTTGGCTCCTTCAGGTTTCTCCAGGATCTCTAAGGAATGGGTGCAGGGGTCCTCTTCTTATCCTAAAAGCCAGGTAAAAGCAGCAGTCCTCACTAGCCAATGGCAGGTCTAGCCCACACACACCTCAGCAGTGGTACAATCAGGAACACTCAAACATATGACTCAAACACAATGAAACCAGTTTGTGGCTTGCTTTCCCGGGCACTGGAAGTCCTTATAAGGATACAAGGCTAAAGAACAAGATGGCAAAAGGACAAGCTAAAAATCTCTTGGCGCGGCCATGTTTGACCAGTAGCCACAGTTAGGCGGTAAACGCGGTAAAGCTAAAACGAAAAATCCCCAAAAGTGTGAAAAAGTAACTACTGCCACCAGCCTATCCTTTTAGCACACCTAGAGGAACCAAAACTCATCTGAGTGTTAGTCTAGGGCGAAACAAAAAGTGTACCCCATTGTACTGCAGCGTATGCTGCTTTGCACAATGATAAAAGTTACCACAAGTGATACAAAGTAACCAAAAGTAGTAACAGAGTAACACGACGAAGGTAAACAATGTTTCCCAGTACTGACAGCCTGAAGGACGTGTCAGTTTCCCCATAGCATATGAGCAAAAGCCAGTGTAGTGAAGCTTAAAAGGGATAGTTCACTCAAAAATGTTATTGGCTAAAAAGATGGCCCATAATCAACAAAGGTACAACAGAACCAATTTATCAAGGTGGAATGACTGACTGTATCAAAGGCAGAGGAAAGATCAAGAAGGGTGAGAATGGAAGGAGAGCTGGAATCGAGATTAGAGAGCATGTCTTCACAGGTTTTCAGGAGAGCAGTTTACATGCCTCTGGCAGCTCTGAAGCCAGACTGCTGGTCGTGGAGAAAACCAGCAGAGGAAAGATCAAGAAGGGTGAGAACGGAAGGAGAGCTCGAACCGATTCAGAAAGCAAGTTTTCACAGGTTTTCAGGACAGCAGTTTCCGTGCCTCTGGCAGCTCTGAAGCCAGACTGGTGGTCGTGGAGACAACCAACAGATTCCGTGTGGTGGATAAGCTGGGAGATAGCCAGCTTCTCCAAGAGTTAGCCCCGGAAGGGAGTAATGGAGAACGGGTGGTCGTTTGCCAGACAAGATGAGTCGGCAGAAGGCTTTTTGGGGAGAGGGTGCTCAAGGGAGTGCTTGAGTAGTGAGTTGAAATATCCAGTGGCAAATGAGTGATTGCAGAAATCAGTCAAGGCTGGAGCAAGGGAGACAGAGTTGTCCTTGATGGTTCTGCAGGAGCAGAGGGGCACCTGTTTGGATGAGACTTTCATAGAGCAGACTTGTCTAGAAGCTTCATCAGGTGCTATGGGAGAACAAACGGAGAGTAGGAGGGGAGAGCGGAGGGGGGCCAAGGGAGGTCAGACAGCGGGTGAGGAAGAAGAGTGAGAAGTAGAGTAGAGTGAGGACATGTACTGAGTTTTACAAATGACGCGAGAGGCTGGAGAAGTGCACAGGGCCAGGGAGGGCTTAGGAGAAGTGAAGATTGCATTAGGGTTGGCGAGTTCCTCGCAGATTTTGAAAGGTTCAGCTGTGTTGTAAGTGGCCGCAGAGATACTGGCTATGATATAGGCCCTCTTCTTCGAGCAAATAGAAAGTCTGTATTGCCTATGGAGCGGGCGGCAGGCCAGTTTGTCAGAGGATGTGCTTGGAGCCTGCCACTTTACGCTCAGCTGCCCTGCACTTGCATTTCAAAGAGGCCAGGTTGGAGTCGTACCAGGAGTTGCACTTGGAGGCAGGTTTCATGCAGATCCTCATGACAGGGGCAAGGATGTCCAGATTGTTGGAGATGGGGAGTTGAAGATTGGTAAGGGCTGTGTCAGAGTGAGAGTCAGACGCAGAAGAAGGGGGGATGAAAGTGGCGGCAAAAGTGGCAACTGACACTCACTTCATAGGTTGAATGACTAAGGAGGCTGGCAGTGCGGGTGGGGGCTTAGACCGTGGACCGAGGAGGTCCATGTGAGAGGATAGGAGAGCATGATCAGACCAGGAGAGAGGAGTAATGAGAGGGTTGGAGAGGAGGATGTCTGAAGAGATGAGAGCATCCAAGGTGTGAATGGAGATGGAAAGAGTCACAGAGGTTGTGGAAGAGCCAGAGGCTGCATCAGGGGAGATAAGGTGAATATTGAAGTCTCTGAGGAGAAGCTTGGAGGAGGAGGATGCAAGGAGAGAAAAGGTGAGGTCAGCCCATTCTGAGAGGAAGTGGGAGACCTGGCCACGAGGCCTGTAGATGGTGGCCAGAGTCAGAGAGAGGCCAAGAGAGACACCAAGCCTGCAGACAAGGCATTCGAAAGAGGAGTAGGCCTGAGTGGTTATGATAGTAGCAGGGACCCACTCAGGAAGATCAGGGCAATTCTGCCTCTGGGCCTGTTAGGCCTGGGCTTAGAGAGGATCTCGCCCCCTCAGGGAGGAGTGTCAAACCTGTGACAGAGCTGGCAGTGAACCGCCACTGGGTGAGTGAGAACCTCTAGGTTGATGCCTTTAAGGAGGTGGGAGATGTCAGAGTAGTGTTTGACGGCAGAGTGAGAGTTGAGGGTAGCTAAGTGGAGCAGGTTGCCACTTTTGAAGGTCTTCCGGGGAGGGGTAAAGGAGTGGGGTACACCCTTCGGAGGTGGCATAGGGGTGGCAGAAAGAGGAGTGGCAGGAGAAGGAAGGAAGTTGATGAGAGACGTAAGATGCCTATAAAGAAGGAGGAGGTTGGGCTAAGAGCCCTGGGTAATGACAGTGCCATTTAGGTAGACATTAATGATGACCCCAGAGGACAGGAAGGATGCCAAGAACGTATCTGACAGTACCCATTGCAAAGGTGCACCGAAGAGTCCTGTGTTTCCTCTGGGAATGTCAGATATGTGATTCACATGTCTGCCGTTCGGGCTGGCTTCTGCGCTGTGGTGCTTCACAAAACTGATGAAGCTGGTGGTAAGCCGACTGAGAGAACAAGGGATGTGTCTGATTATATACCTGGACGACACGTCTAATGTGCCAGGACAAAGACATGCTTCGGATCAGGTGACAACAAGAATCAACCTGCTACAACAACTGGGCTTCCAAGTGCATTGGGAGAAGTCTCCGTTACACCTGGAGCAAGCCACAAAGTTTCTAGGTGTTCGTAGTAGACAGGAACCAGGGGGATCTCAGTTTACCATTGGACAAGGTGAACATGATCAAAAATGAGATCAAGACCACCCTATCGAAAGAGACGATATCACTACAGGAACTAGCCAGACTGCTGGGGCATTTGCCATCATCGATTCAGACCATTTTCCCAGGCCCACTCCATTACAGAGCCCTGCAGAGGCAAAAACTAAGCATCTCAGGAGAGGTCTGTCGTACGAACAACAAATTCCGACCTTGCAGGAAGCGAGAGTGGAGTTGGAGTGGTGGTTCCCCATATGGAAGCCTGGAATGGGAGAGCAATATTTGGCTCATCCCCGGACCTGGTAATAGAATCCGATGCCAGCTGATGGGGCTGGGGTGCCCATTGCGGAGAAATGACGACGGGAGGCAGATGGTCGGGTCAGGAACTCGATCTCCACATCAACTGCCTAGAGTTACTGGTGCCGTCCTTTGCAGTGAAATGCTGGATCCAGGAGGGAGTCCACTGTTGTGTTTTCCACAAAATTAACAACGTATCCGCAATCAGATATATCAACCGACTAGGAGAAACAAGGTCCAGAATCCTGGCGGAGCTAACAAAGGACTTTTCGTATTTAAACAGACAAACATATCAGTGACAGCAGAGTATCTTCCAGGACTGAAGAACAAAGTTGTGGACTTAATTCCAGATACCTAAGAGATGCCAGCGATTGGCAGCTGGATGTGGAGGTATTCCACATATTGAAGACACGGTAGGCCCTGTGTCGGACAGATTTGTTAGTTTCGAGGCTGAACAGACAGTTTCCTCGTTTCTTCAGTTGGAGACGGGATCCAGAAGCAGAGGCGACAGATGCGTTTTTCCAGCCCTGGGGGCCGGACAGAGCGTATGCCTTCCCACCATCCTCGGTGATACCGAGAACACTAGCACAAGCAAAGAGGCAGAAGGCTACGCTGGTGTTGATACCAGATTGGAGGGGACAAGCTTGGTTTCCCATTCTGTTAGAGATGGCCTATGACAAACCAATAAGTCTCCCGAAGAGGGAGTTGATTATTGGGGCCCACAGGGATCAAACACCCGTTGGTGCAAGCAGGCAATCTCAACCTGATGGCGTGGGCAATTTCTGGGGATCCTTGGTTAGGCCAGGACTTTCGGGAGAAGCTGAACGCATCACTGAAGAGTCATGGGCCCCGGGGACAAGGAAGGCTTATAGATCAACATGGACACTGTGACATAGCTGGTGTGTGGAAAGGAACGTGCATTCCTCTAGAACAGATGGGGTGCACTTAGCCAACTTTCTAGCACAACTAGCAGCACAAAGGAAAGTTTATAGGGCAATAAACACAGCAAGATCATCGATTTAAACGGGGCACCCGCGTGTAGAGAGAATTAAGGTAGGGGAGCAACCATTGATATGCAGGTTGCTGGAAGGCATAAAATTGCTAAGGCCTCCAAATCACAATTACACGCAAGTATGGGATGTTAATAAAGTGTTGAGGCTGATTACAGGCTGGCCTGATATTTCTGAACTATCCAGAAAGGCCCTTGCAGCCAAACCAACAACTATTCTATGCCCAATATTGTGAAAGAGAGTCTCAGATGTGAGCGCGTTGGAGATTATCATGAAGACAGAATCGGCAATAGGGGTGACATTCTCAGTGACGAAAAGAACAAAGACGGGTTTGAGGACAGTATCATATAGTGCTTTTCCAGATCAGCCTAAGCTTTGTCCAGTCAGATGTCTGACAGTTTATGAGACCATGACGGAGAGCCTTGGGCCCACAGGGGTGAGGCAATTGCTCATAGCATTACATAAGCCCTTTGGGGCGGTAACCCCAGCTACCCTAGCGAGATGGGTAATGCAACAGACAGGTATTGATGTGGAAATGTAGGGGGAGCACTCAGTGAGGGGGCAATGACCTCTAAAGCATACAGTGCAGGAACACGGCTGGAGGATATTGTGAAGGCGGCTGATTGGTCGAAAGAGTCGACTTTCAAATGTTTTTATTTCAAACCAATTGAGCGGATTGCAAGGTTGGTGGTAGGTAAACTTTGAACAAGCAAAAAAATAAATAAATAAATAAATAAATAAATAAATAAAAAAATAAAATCGAGCCTCCGGTCTTGACATAAAATCCAGATTTTCAACACTAACGTTATAGAAAGTCATAATTCTGTTGAAGACACGGAGGTGAAGGATTATCCCACCCTATCGTGAATGTATTGCTTGGTATATGTGTTGATGACTTATGTATACCGTAATGCACTGATTTGAAACAATTGCCAACCCGGATTGGATCAGTTTATTAAAGTATGGTTTATTTTGTAGGTACAAATGCAGATGACAGGCCGGCAGGTTCTTGAGATAGTGTGTAGAAGATCAACATCAGTTGGCGTCAACGGTAGGGGCGCAAAGGTTAAGGATTATGACCAGCAAAAGAAAGAGAAAGAGATCATAGAGTTTACACAGTTAAGGACTTGTAAGGACATGAGATAGGGTAAAAGAAGTCACATGTATCTGCACACCAATCTTTGTATAGAATACCAAAGACTCAAACTTGTTGGGCTATGTTATTTTTTTTGTTTTGTTATTGTAATATCTGGTTTTATTTATTTATGCTGCTCGAGGAAGTAACGTTTAGAAAAGCATAATCCTTTTGTGTCTTTAATAGAATTATGACTTTCTATAACGTTAGTGTTGAACATCTGAATTACTTACTGGTAATCTTCATTAATCAGAGTTCTACTCTCCCTCCTCACAGTATTTACGACACGCCTAACCCTCCCAGAGTGGAAGGGCCCATGATTCAACATATTAAACTCTGAGAACCTGAGGGTTATGTACCTACATTGAGATCAGGTAGGACTAAAGGGAGTTGGAAAATACCCTGTTCCGGGGGAGCTGGTGCCTTGTAGGTAAGTACTGTGACGAGTAAGAGTAGGACTAGAAGCAAAAGATTATCAGTAAGTAATCCAATCATTAGCATACATGCCAACATGCCCCTTCTATTCAGCTGAATCTACTTCAGTTCTGGTTTTCCTCTTGCATTCTGGGACTGAATAGTAGCTCTGCATGCCCCCCTACACCATCATAATTCCAGGACTACAAATTATGGAATGCAAATAAAAAGCCGAACTAGAATACCATCTCTCCAATGGAAAGGCCATGTTAGCACGTATGCTCATTAGAGTGTTAAATTAAAGCACGCGACAGGAAATTGGATATCTGTGGAATGGGCATGTTAGCATGTATGATCATTAGTGTTTTAAATTAAAGCATGTGTCAGAAAAAGGAGATATTCTGGCCAGTAGCCTCTTCTGAACCTAAAAACATTCTGTAATAATACCTAGGATAGCCTCAACATAAACTACCATAGAAGCCAAAACACATGACCCATGTCATTTTTGAGATACTCATCCAGTCCTAGTCTTTCCCTTTGCATTCTGGGACTTGTAGTGTTGCTCCTATTAGAAAACCAGGACCACAAGTTCGAGAATACAAAAGAACAAATAACAGGACTGAATAAGCATGTAAATGCAGGACCACGTGGAGCATCGTGGGATGCCGGTTACACCTCCATAAGGTTTTGCATTTAAACATTGAAGCCTTATCATTTTTTACTGGAGAATTTGTTCATACTGGCTCTAATATGACTGTTATGGGTCAACAACAAACCATACCTGCCTAACCTCCAGATTTTTCCCAGAGACTCAGGAATTTTAATCATTTCTCGGGTCTGCGGGGAAGACCCCGGAATCTCAGGAATTTTGGTGTTCTTTCCGGTCTGTCAGATCCTCCACTCGATTGGCTGCCAAAGACTTCTGCCGGTAGCCAATCGGGTAGAGGTTTGCCCGACCCGGAAACGGCGCGTATGTGCCTCCTATGAACCTGTTGTTGGGGTGGGGGCAGCTTTCACTGATTGCTTTTTTTAAAATCCTTGCAGGACTTCGCCACCACGGTTCCCTGCCCGAGTGTGGCTCTGTCTCTGCAGCAATGATTAATGCTTCCAGCACATTGGCAAAAAGAATGCAGGTGAAGCAAAATAACGCGCATTTATTTTGCTTCACCTTTCATTCTTTTTTGCTGACTTTCAATACGAACGCGTTTCTTTTGCTTTCGTTCTTTTTGCCCAGGTTACCATTGAACCACAGCCATCAGGTTTGCAGGCTGGACACCTCACCACTGCATTAAATAACATGATGAAAAACAACTAAGGTTAACTAATGTCCAATTTCAGTACTGCAAAATTCAGGGAAAACCTTTGTATTGGTGCTTGCAGTTTACATGTTAATGTTAAAGGACATTTGTATCGCGCACTATCACCACCATAGTGGTCCCTTGGCGCTCATGTGCACAATTTAACGTGTTGATTTTATGGAAGGCGAATGCCTTTTGTCCTAGGCAATTTGGGTGGTTGTGAAAAGGCAATTTAATGAAATATGCATATTTCAATTTTAACTGCAAATTTCTGACATCACATCACATTACAACAGAGTTTACCTGACACGTGGGCAGGGCCATGTGAAAATGGGCGGAGTTGTGTGTGACTGTGGGCGGGGCATAAATCTCGGGATTTTTGATTTTCAAATGTAGGCAGGCATGCAACAAACACTACGAACTCGGAGGAGAAACTGCACACTCTGTGCCACCAATGCGCATGCACAGGATGCCTACTTACAGCCGTCTGCGCTGAAACCCATTCCCTCCATGTGTATTTTACCCTCAAGGTTTCTAGTTCGTCTGCGCACCATTTGCTAGCCTACAAACAATATTCTATGTGCATTGACGGATGTGAAAGTGGAATAAATGCACCTGTTTCGGCGGCGTACTCGCGCAGCTCTCGCCGTACGGCAGTCACAGCTCAGATAGCCTTTCGAGTAAAATTGTTATTTAAGCGAGAACTAGCTTTCTTTCCAAGCTGTACGTTCTTCTTTAATGTCCCCCTGCAAACAGCTGCGGATAACAATGGTTCCGAGGCGAGATGTATAAAGGCTATGGGCATCTCGCCTCGGAACCTTTGTTCAAAGTGAGCCATTTGGCTATATAAATTAGCCATAGCTCTCAACTCACACGCTTTTGGCGGGTGTCACCCGCCTTGTAAAGGGCTGACTCACCCCCTAAGAATGGGCGTCTCACCCGCCAAAAACAAAATCGGGTGATTTCACCCGCCTTTGAAACAAAAATGGCTGAGAGCTATGACATAGCCAAATGGCTCACTTTGACTTGGGAATGCACGTTTGGTGGTCTGTACCTAGTACTTGCAGGGTACCAATGAGAGGTGCAGCAAGGTCAGAAGGAGGGGCGTGTTACAACGCCCCAGTTTCGGAATCTATGAATATGCTATCATTACGGCGCCCGTGGGAGGAAGATTTTGTTAAGGAAAATGTGAGAAATTAATTTTCCCATAGGCTTGCAATATTAATTTTAATTGGTGGGAGAAAGGTAAAAAATGCAATATTTGTAATTGAAAAGGTAGGAGTCTCCAGGCTAAAACGGGAGGGTTGGCATCAGAGGTGTTCCTAGAGGGGGCTATAGCCCTGTGTCTTTTGGTTATAGCCCCAGATAAAAGCTTAAGGGTTAAAAACTAAAAGACTAGCTAACCCTCAGTCCGGACAGTCCCAATATTAGCGTGGTCCGGATGTTTTCCAGATCTAGCAACGCCCCTGGTTGGCATGTATGCAATGTAATGTATTTAGCAGAATGTATTTTTCACACACAAAGCACTAAGGGCTACTTTTCGAAATGAAATCAGATCACAGCCTCAGGTTCAGGACAAGAAGACTCTTTGTTTTTCACATACCATAACACAGCAAAAACAAAGAGGTGATGGCTGGAAGGTTTAGAATGAATCTTAACCACTGGCATTGCTCTGGGCACCCTCCAGACCATCATTCTTAGCCTGCCAAGCCATTACAGAAGGGGAAAGACCATATGCAAATCAGGCTTGGTCCCACCCCAAAAGGGGCAGTCCAGCCCGAACTGCTAGGTCACATCCCTTCTGCACAAGACCACAAGCATCCCCAAACATGTTTCGGCCTTGTTGGGCCTCATCAGTGAGGAGTAGCTTGGGTCTCTAGGCCCAGCAGGCACGGGACCCACGTCTGGGTATACCTGTCCCACTCGGGGTGACAAAGCAAAAACAAAGAGGTGATGGCTGGAAGGTTTAGAATGAATCTTAACCACTGGCATTGCTCTGGGCACCCTCCAGACCATCATTCTTCGCCTGCCAAGCCATTACAGAAGGGGAAAGACCATATGCAAATCAGGCTTGGTTCTAAACCTTCCAGCCATCACCTCTTTTGATTTGCTCTTGTCACCCCGAGTGGGACGGGTATGCCCAGAGGTGGGTCCCGTGCCTGCTGGGCCTAGAGACCTAAACTACTCCTCACTGATGAGGCCCAACAAGGCTGAAACATGTCTGGGGATGCTTGTGGTCTTGTGCAGAAGGGATGTGACCTAGCAGTTCAGGCTGGACTACCCCTTTGGGGGTGCGGCCAAGCCTGATTTGCATATGGTCTGTCCCCTTCTGTAATGGGTTGGCAGGCGAACGATGGTCTGGAAGGTTGCCCAGAGCAATGCCAGAGGTTAAGATTCATTCTAAACCTTCCAGCCATCACCTCTTTTGATTTACAAACCATAACACTACAATTAATTACATTTTATATTTTCAAACAAAAATGAGTACCCGTCATCTGGCTTAATGTTAAGGGCCACTAAGATATTGATCAGTACCTGATTTTTAAGGTTAACCCACTTCGAATTCTAGAACTCGGCTCGCGGAGTGCAGTTACATGCACGGATAAAGAGTTGTAAAGGCATCACTTGGAGCCTAGTGTTGTCGTTTTGTGGCCTGGTGTGTTTCGGCCCGAAGCTAGTAGGAAGTGGATACATACATGCCAAACCTCTCGATTTAGGCGGGAGACGCCCGATTTTTCTGTGAAAAATATTGTTATTTTTCACGTTCTCCCGCCGAAAATAAATCTTTGCCCAATGCATTCCTATGGCCACAATTTTGTCTCCCGATTTTTCAGACAAAATCTACCTTCTAGGCATAGCTCTCAACTCACACGCTTTGTAAAGGACTGACTCACCCGACAGGCCTCCTGCACATCCATTCATTCCAATGGGCTCTCATCTGCCAAAAACAAAATCAGGTGATTTCACCCGTCTTTGCAACACAAATGTTTGAGAGCTATGCCTAGGTGGTTCAGAATGTTGCCATGTATGTGGATAAGACCACTGTCCCCGTGGTGACTGCAGTTATCTGGGGCTATAGCCCAGGGTCTTTTGGTTGTAGCCCCGGATCATTAAGCTCATGGGCTACAACCAAAAGACTAGCTAGCCTCGTGTCCCGACATTATCGTAGCCCCAGATCTTTTCCAGACGTAGAAACACCCCTGTTGCACAGATCTAGTGTTGGAAAAGTGTCACTTTAGAGTCTGGCATTGTCAATTTGAGGCCTGACAAGCTTTGTTTGGAATCGAGGAGAATGTGGATAAGACCACCAACCCGGCACCGAGCGCGAGTGCAGTTACCTGCAGTTGGTTGTAGCACAAAAGCAGCAACATCATGTACAGTGATAACACTTCGCTTTTCACTCACATGTTTGACCGTTTGAGGGGCAGATATACATGTATAATTTGTTGAGTAAGAGTGTTGATACGGTTGTCCCTAGGGAGTATGGTGTGTGACCCTCCCAAGTGTGTTGCCCCTTTAAGGCAATGTGTCCCTCCCATGTGTATTGCCCTTTTAACATGGGCTAATACTGTGCCATGGGCAAAGCTAATAAAAGGAGCCACTGCAGGCATGTGCATCAGAACGGCTGCAGACTCCCAAAGAGGAATGACTAAGTCCATCTCTCATTTAGGCCTGCAGGCCCACACCGTGTAAGCATGGGTTTGCAGGCCATGATGCTGTGGGACCCTCGAGCCAGAAAGGTGGCAAGGGTCCGCATGGTCATGGGTATGGCCCGCCCTGCCCCCACTTAGACCGGGTGTCCCCCGGCAAGCCCCAGAGGCACTGGGCCTCTAAGGTACAGATGCCACATTGCACCCATGGGGGCCTGCTGGATGCCCATAGCAGGCCCCTATATAACAATGGCGACGAGGAAGAACCCCCGCAGGGTTCCCTGTCCCTGCTGTCTCTCAGTTTCTTTTCTTTTCCTTTTTTCTTTTTCTTTCAAATTGGAAAGGAAGGAAGGATCTGTATGGAATTTAATTAGCAATGATAATGTGTGTGTCTATTTCAGTGTTTGCCTTATAATATTTCTCTTAACAGTTCAAATGCTTACGAGTAATCCACAAATGATATGTCAATTTGCTGCTGTTGTCCTTGGGAATGTTGTGTGACTAACTATGAAAGCACATAACGATGACAGGAAATTGATCAATGTTGGAAGTATCCTGTCTGAATAAGAATTAGAAGAAGTCTGTGCTTCTCCACCCAGACCATATGTTTCAAATGTAACATTTTTCAGAAGGCTTTTTCAGCACCTCTATCAAAGAAATCAACCAATACAAGTCTGGTTCAACTCGATAAACATTTGTGTATATATACACGCTTTAATGATTTGACTTCCTAGGAGGCTGAGATGCTCTAGACAGGAGATACTTCCTATGTAATGGTGTAAGTTTATCAGCCCACCATGCTGGATTCAGTTTCAATGTGGCATTTGCTAACTGATTAGGTCTGGCTGCCGATGAGGATTGGATTGCTCTCAAACATACTGCTATTCCTTTCAGTGTATGGGAATCTAATAAATCCCCATGTCTGAAATGTGTCATGCACGCATTCCAATTTGTCTTTGAGTGGAAAATGTGTGCTAATAAATGCGTGCCACTGAGTTGTTACCCAACACGTTCCACATTTCTATCTTGAATTGTTTCTTGCTGCAATATTAGAAGAGCTTTCCCAACTCGGTGGTACTCATTTAATCCTTTTCAGAAGAGTAAAAGGCACCAATGCCTGCTTCTGAGCCTTTGACTCACTGAGCTGTTTAACTACACAGAAACAGGGACGTGGATTAAACTGGTATAGTATACATTTGTGGTTTATCAATATCATATTCCTTCCCATTACCCTTTCAATAGTCGTGGGAACACATCTGACAGATCTATGTGATCACTGCACCGCACGTAACTGCGTGACAACAATGACGACGCCATTTACGGCGCGGCGTAGTGATCAAATAGATCACTTTACCCACCTCCCTCACCCTACCCCAACCCCACCACCCACCCCACTTACCTTCACGACAGCACACTTCTGTGTGCGCCGCCGACTCCCTGCCATCCCTGCAGCGTCGGTTCCTCCCACTTGCGTGGGTCGAAGCTGACGCCACAGGTGCTGTTTTATTATTTTATTTTGTAACTTTGTTGTCCCCCGTTTACCGCGATGGTTCGCGGAGGACACCCCCGCAGACCCCGACTCCTGTTACTGCCCCCAATGAGAGTGGGGGACACCCCTGCAACCACCACTCTTTTTGGGGGTAGTAATGGGAGTTGGTATTTTGTCCGCCCCCAAAGTCGCAGTGACTGCGGAGGCACACAAATGAGGGTGACATTATGGAGTATTTCCCATCTTGACTGGATATATAGACCTGCTGCGGATATGGATGCAACCAGTAGATCAGTGATGTGAATACAGTCAGAGATGACTCAGTCCTTCAACCCTCTGGCTGATGAATTGATGAGTTGGAAAATAATTTAATTATACTATATTACAATGATAGACAAAACCCATATTGTTGTGTATTTTCTGGTGCGTGCTACAGCAAAATAAGATTCCTATTATTTATTTTGTTGGATTTGTAGAGCGCGCTACAGCCCAGAGGCATCCAGGCACTGTTCTGTTGCAGGAGATTGTAAGTAGACTTGGTTCATGGTTACATGGAAAGCAGCCCAACAGTAGAGATTCTTAGTGACAGAATACAGGTGGTTGAATGAATTCATACATAGGTAGTTACAACATTAGTATGCAATGCAAGATCAGGTAGGTTTAAACTAGTGCGAACTATTACTCTTTACATTTTGCGTAACACCAGTAATAACGACACAAGAGTAGAGCAGAAGTCTCTATCTATAACGGCTCCTGAGTTATGGCCACCAAACAGCTATTTGGTCTCCAACTCAATTCTAGTAGAGACCCTGGTGGCCAGATTGCAGCAGTTTTGCAACACACCCCTCATTTCCTGCTTGAGCTGGAGCAGGCCCAAAAACAGGCCTGGGAGCCTTTGCAACTCCAGCAGCATCAGTTCATGCCTTAAAGTAGTTGTGTAGCAAGTGCAGTTCAGAAGGCCGCAGCGACGTTATTTATTCTTTTTCCTTCATAAAGTATATTTGATTGCTATGTTGCTAGCAGATTTTTCACTTTTTTATTCTGCAAAAGAAACTGTCAGTTAAAAGGCTAACAACAAGCAGATGTTGCGTTTGGCAGCTGGACAAGGCAAGGACAAACATGAATTCTTCATCTACATTTTTTGAAAGCCATTTATTTTGTCTGCAGCAAACCTTCACAGGCCGTGCATGAAAAGTATGTCTTGGCACAGCCAGGGGAAGATAAACAACTCCCGGCTCAATAAATGTGCGTCCAACCAAGTTTACTTTACAACACAAATGAAGCCATGGCTTTGGTTGGATTTCATGAGAGTATTGGGAATCTTCAGAAGGAATTAAAAATGAGCACTTCCAACTTATTTGCGGACCATAGTCCATCTGTAATTCCACCCATCGCTTCACCGAGGCTCCACCGCCCAGCGGTGAAACAAATGTCACAGCCAGTGGAGCTTAAAGTGCCCCCTGCACTTCTTCCGTGTTTGGTTTGAGTCTCTGTTGTCCTCACCGTAGTTAGGATGCTGGGTTCTCTCTTCAGGGGGACCTCCCCATCTGCCAGACTCATGAGGCCCGGATTTGTTTCAGGTTTTTCCAGTCTTGGATCACGTTCCTCCAGATCTCAGGGGACCTTAGGGTTTCCCCTCAGAATTCTGGAAACCACTCTGCCACAACCGTCGGCGGCGCAGGTTGAACAGGTGCTCCCTTTGAGTACCTCTCTGCTTCCCTTCACAACTGCTTCTCTTCTCCCCTCTATCTCATGTCTCCTCTCCTTCCTTCAGAACCTGCAATAATCTGCCCACTCCCCTCCACTCCTAACTTCTTTTTTTTTCTATGTGTGATTCTGGCTTTTCATTCCTCTGGTACATCTCATTCTGCATGCTCTGGCCTTCCTTATACAATTTCCGACTGCTGCTTTGTTTGTCTTTTCTTGCACCCATCTCTCCATTCTGAGTTACCTTATTTACATTCTCTTTTTGTCTCTTCGAGTGTTATGCCGCTCTTACCTTTTCTCACTCTTTTTTCTCACCTCCACTAAAAAGCTTTCTTGCACCCATTTCCCTCACAGGGCATTCCCAGGGCTATTTGTATCTTTCGACCTCCTCTTGCGTGCTCCAAGACCTCTCTCAACCTGGTGTAGGTGGCATGCCAGGGCAACACCAGAGTCATACCTACCCCAGAGGTGGTGCAGGGGAGTTTAGAGCGACCCCGCCATCCCGGCTATCCGGTATGCATAGAGCCATGTCTCTACCTTGGTACCTGTTCACTTGTTCCAATGCCTGGCCAGGTGTTTCCGTTTGATCTTTCAGGTTCCCAGGAAGCAGCACCAACCAGAGAAAAACAACAAGTATACACTTGCTGTTTTTCTCTGGTTGGTGCAATGCACTTGGGCCCAACGGATAACACCCGCCACAGAACTGGAGGTACAAACGTGTTGGCCAAAATGAAATTAACTATTCCTTGCCATTCAGTAGCCAAACGAGCGACTCCAATCCTACTGCAGAAGCTTCAGACGGGCTACAGTGGTGGAGTTGGGTAGTAGAAACGGGATCGGAACTAGCAAGAGACTGCACAGGAATAAGAGAGACCCAGGGACACTCCCCCAACCCTGTTTGAACAGTAACTCAACAAGGATTGAAAAGAACCAGAATACAAGAATACAAATGACCACAGTGACCGCATGGCTGGCTGGAGGGAATTGGACAATGAAAAGGGGGTGTACATATAGCCCTTATGAAGACTAAAGTTGAAGACTGTCACCCAGAAGAAAGGGAGGCTGCGTGATCATACTGCCCACTTAGGACACTTAGGAAGTTCCTTAGGGAGTCGTGAGATAATGCTACACCCTTTAGGCTCCTCCTCTGATAGGGAAAGGCAAGACAGTAGGGCTACTCTGGCTATAGTGGAACACCTGAACCTAATTCCTTCTGTTTTTTTCCTTCCGAGAGCGTCCTCTCTCTCCTGAATATGTTAGTCCAGGGGGGCTTCTTTCCACTTCCTTCCATCTTCATCTCTCTTTGAAGGTTCCCAAGACCAGAGTCATCTTTGTTGAACTCCGTAGCCCACTGTAACTCTTGCTGGTTAAAGTTGGTGGCTAGGGAAAGTATTTGCTTCCTGGGAGGAAAATAACATCTTGAGATTCTGCACGTTATTTGCCTTCCGACCAGCACACTGGCTCTACTCTTCTCCGCCATCCAGTCTCTGCCTGGGTGACTGGTGCCATCATTCAGGACGTTCGTATCATATTCAGTCTTATTGGACATCCCAAATAGAAATTCAAATCCAAAGGCGCCCTTCTGGTGATTTGGTAATCCTAATTACCATTCTGCTTTTCTCTTCTAAGACCATTTGTGGTAAAGCAGCCATAGTACATGTACGATTTACCATCATGTTCTCTAAAGCTTGAATAAGACGCAAAAGTCTTGTTTTAAAGCATTGTATTACCCTTTCCATGTACAAACCAAAGTAGACTGCGTACATATAATGACATAACTCAGTAAGCAAAATATTCGTGTTTCCAAGTGTCAGGACAAGAGATGATGGAGGGGGCCAGTATCTCAGCAAACCAGGATCGTCTCCTGTTACTTCAAAGGGGTTCTGCAAAAGTAATGGTCCCTCCCATCAAGCTCCAAAACCACTCAAATAATCCCAGCAAGGTGGAGGGTGCAAAACAAAGTGTTGTAAAGTTCCAAAAAGTCTCAAACAAAAGATACAAGTTCAAATTCCTTTTTTATTATTATTTTTATTAAGTGCATTTGGTTTCATATCAGTGACCTTTTACACTATATCAACATTTATAATCCATAAATACATATCACAATTTCATACCACAAAATTAATTAAAATACATTTAATTTTCCCTGTTATTAAAACTTCATCGGGTCCCCAAAAATAAAACTTTCCATACTAATCACACAACGTAAAAATGTACTAAATTTAAAATCCTTATGATTAGAGTGACAATTTATTGGCTACTAATTGCCATGTATGGTAGACTGCGGCGGCTGTCACCAGTGACTCAGCTCCAAAAATCGTACTCCAGAATTGGTCCGGAGAGCGGAGTATGAACTTACTATATGCTTTTTCATACTCCATACTAAGTGCAGCGCATAGAGTGAGGATATGTCGTGGGGTCTCTATCTGTTTGTTGCAAAGTCTACACAGTCGGTCTCCCCTAGGGAGTCCCGCCCAAACACCCATATTTTCCTAAACAGGGAGAAAGTACAATCAGACAGAAAGGATCAATCTGATTAGAGCAGGTAAACAGAGCTTTATAGGATACGACAAATCACACCAATTTCAAATAAATGGGACTTCACCATTGCCTCCAAATCCCTATACCATACACTTGTGGAGACTCTTCTAGAGTGAGTGGTTGCCCGATTTAACAAGGTATCTTCGCCCAGGCAGCAAGAGTGCATTTTGGCCCAGAACCTGCAAGCCAACATTTTCCAGAGAGATAGAAGGGGAGGTACTCCTTATAGCTCCCCCTACTGGAAAGCTGAGAAGGCTCAATAACAACAAAAAAATGTTTGCTTCTCACTTTGGGAGCCAGGTGATCGTCCTTTCCGGGAAAACCTCCAGGGCATATAATATGGCATGTAATGGCATATAATATGCCCGGGATGATTGAGGTCCTATAGGCAATAATTTTTGCATCGATGGAGCGACCCCCATAGTCATCAATGATTTATTTCATTGGGAGCCACTTTTGCCAGACATTGTGCAAAGTACTATCTGCTAACTATGAAGGCAATATAGTGGCTATTATACAGATGCAAAGATATTTACATTCGGTTATCTGCTCTAACTTGGCCCCACCTAGCTTCCAAGTGAATGTTGGCGCTCCATACACCCCTTTCCCACACGCCATAGTTTTAATGGCGTTAGGCCATGGTCATTGTCAAAAATATATAGGGCATTCAGTGAACGCTGGAGGCCCACTGCTGTGCGGGCTTGGATCAGTGTGTCATCCGCGTAGGTCAGGCAAGAAATACATTCATTGCCGTACCGCGGTGCGTGATTATTGAAGGCCTCCAGTGGCGAGAGTAACTCTGATACATAGAGATTAAAAATCAGGGGTTGCTAATGGGCAGCCCTGTTTTAACCCTCGGTTTGTAGAAAAATGTCCTGATAAGGCCCGCTTCTGGGACAGCCTAACCCTGACCTGAGTATCATTATATAGTGCCTTGATGAAGTACACGAGCGACGGGTCTATACCCCACCCTGCCAGCTTTTCCCAGAGTTTAGATCTTATCATGCTATCAAAAGCGGCCGAGTAGTCAATAAAGCACAAATATAACACTGTTCCCGGATAACGCTGTAAATCCGATATCGGGGTTATGATGACCCAGATTGAATGGGTGGTCCCACAGACCCTTCTTAATCCTGTCTGCTGAATACTCTGCAAACCCTTCTTCTTAACCACAAAGGTAGCAAATCTAGCAATAAGTTTGCAAATATCTTGGAACTACAGTCCAACATTGCTAGGAGCCTATAGTTTAAAGGTTGGTTATGCGACCCTTTCTTGTGGACTGGAATTAAGATTGAGCTTTTCAAAAGCCAGGAATGCTCCCGGTTACACATATCTGCAAATATAAGTGTTGGGGAAGCAGGGCCCAACATTTTGGGTCACCCTATAGAACCATATTGCAATGTCCTTCGGGGCCAGTGGCCCTGGAATCCTTGGACTTAGCAATACTAGACACTAAATCAGCCTCCCTTATGTGCACACTTACCAATGTGTTGGACATAGACTTTGGTTCCTCCATCATGCTAGGTTCCGCCTCCCGCCAGCACAAGTTCTCTATAAAGAGGCCCAATTGCTCCTCTGAAATACCAGAAATCTACTTGGCCAAATTGTCTGCCCCTTGGCTACGTATAAGGTGCCAAAATGTCTGTGTATCATGTTTCCTAAAAGATTTATATATTTCCAACCTGCATTGTTCACTAGAAATCTATGCACCTTCAGCCACATCTTACATCTTGGCCTTGCAGCTGCTATAGTTTTAGTTTTCTCCCTCCAAGTTATTGAAAGGCTTCTTTTTATTTCCGACACTAGCGCGTTAAGCTCTTGTTGTTTCCCTTTGGCTATTCTGTAATCAAACCTTGGACCTGTCTTAGTCAGGTGATTACTCTTAATCACAGGCCTATAATCCATATGGCCAAATAAAACCTGCATCTTCCCAGGTCCCCATTACATTTCCTCAAAATGTCTTTTCCACTTAGGCTGGATCGGCCCAGTTTCACGTTACATTTTTGAATGTTGGCTGCTGACCACCACAGCCTATTCCCCTGCAAATAAACCATAGGATTATGGATCAGACTATCACTAGGTTTTGCTTGGGGCCCGAACACTTCATATACAGCATTTTACATGGTCACCTGCAGTTGTAGGCCTCGTTTCCAGTTCCAGGTTATATCTAATGATTCAGGGGTCAATAAAGATGAAGTCGATACAGCTACTAAGGCATCCATTAGTCCACGAAATCTGATCCTCTCCATCTTCAACACTAGAGGGGTAAGATCAAACTCTACTAATGCCCTCCTCCATTACCTTGCCCTAAGCCTCACAAATCCTTTCTTTCCATTCCTCAAATGATTTGGTTGTTTTTGGACACAGTCAACATTAAAATCTCCCGCACGAATGATAAGCCTTTGGGAAACTGCATTTTCCAATTTCTGAAGGTCTCTGCCACCACTTCTATTAACTCTTACCGCTTTGGCTCCAATGCATAGACCACACTTGGGTCGGCCCCTTAATGGGCACAGAGATGGGCGGAATAGTACAGTGTAGAAATCCAATTCAAAAGATGTACTTAAAAAGTTCAAATGAAAAGGTTTACTTCTGAAGGAGGATGTCTCCGCTCCTCTCGGGGTCTGATTGGGAGCAGGCGGCACTGCACCCTCTGGCCTTTAGCTGGAGTTGGAGAT
The DNA here is from genome assembly GCF_040938575.1 of Ambystoma mexicanum. Taxonomy (NCBI): domain Eukaryota; kingdom Metazoa; phylum Chordata; class Amphibia; order Caudata; family Ambystomatidae; genus Ambystoma; species Ambystoma mexicanum. The sequence continues at coordinate 1,501,933,203 of NC_090932.1, read as the reverse complement.
TTTCTCCAAATGCTGACCCATGACTCTTGCACAGCCTGATGCATGCAAGGTCCTCCTGTCTGCTGTTTCCTAGGTGTTTTTTGTAGGAAAGTCTTATTGCAGACCACCCACAACTTCCCGCCAGGGGGTACACCACATCGATATTTCTATGAGGATTTAGTACGCCCTGATGAGGTTTGGTAGAGAAGGGTGCCCCTTCATTCTACTTTCTCCCCATGCCTCTGCCTGGGCTCCCCACAGCCCTTGATCTGCCGTGTCTGTTCATGCATCCACAGGGCCCTTTAGGACCTCCCTGTCTTCTGTGTCTAGGATGCAGGTCTCCTTCCTCGTCTTTCCTCTTAGAATTTGTGTTGATTCTCCTCCCTATGTTTTCATTGTCTTTTCCCTGTGTGCCTATGCTTCTCTCCCTCTCTACGTTTTCAACCCTTCCTTGTATCCCTTGCTGTTGTCTGTCTTTGAATTCCTAATTTCTTTCCACCCTTCAGTGGTCTCCATCCTCCTCCTCACAACATTTCTCTCCTCTTTTAATATCTGGACTTTCCTTATGATATTTTCTCCTCTAGAATCTCCTGTACTTAATCCCATGTATATGTCTCCTCTGGTTGTTTCCTCTATTCCTTCATCAGTGAGCTCCCTCTCTAAGCTGGTATTTTTCATTTTCCTTTTTACCACAGTATACGCTTCTAACCCCCTTCAAATCATATCTCCTACCTCTACTAACTTTTATGTATTTATTTGTGCTTTGGTTATATATTAAACCTTTCACACTTGTATATGTTATACAAACAATACATAACAATCATTATTTCCTAAAACCAATGAAACTACACTTCATGTACTATCTACAATAATTATAAATTCATACATTTTAAATCTATATCTTATCCTTTGTTAAAATTATTTACACTCTCTGTTTGAAATAATTTATACACAAATCTTATTGCAGCTAAGGGCAAAGAAATTTGAATTCCGGACAATATCCTAACCCACAAGGAATCTACTGAAACTGCATTTTGTGAATATCCAAAATGTAAGAAATAATACAATCTCCTATTAATGATACTTGTACAAGACAATAATAATTTTTCCAATGTTTCTACGTTATTCATATATTTTTTTAACAAGCTTTATTTTGTTTTGAAGTGATCACCAACATGTAATGTATTCATGCATACAATACCACTCAAAGTCAAGTTTTTGGTGCCGGTTTTTCTCCCCCTCGACACCCTCGCAATTCCCCCTCCCCTGTTTTCCCAACTCCCCAACAAACTTTAACATTGGTGGTACGTTTACAAGCCATTGGCCCTCATTACGACCCAGGCGGTAAGTTACCGCCTGGGTGGTACCTTTACCACCATGGCGTAAACTACGTTTACGCCATGGTGGTTGGCGGACTTACCGCCCCATTCCGTGGTTGGCGGGGCGGTAAGTCCCCAATCCCCATTTACCCTTCCCCATTCCCATTTTTGCCCCATAGGGCATAATGGGAGTGGGGAAGGCGTTAATTACGCCACCGTAAATTACGGTGGCGTAATTAACAACATGGTCCCTTAGCGCCATGGATTTTAACACCTGCTAAAAGCAGGTGTTAAATCCGCCATGGTGCTAAGGGACCTCGGAATCAGGCGGTAAGGGTCGGCGCTGTTTACGCTGCCGTAAACCCCTTACCGCCTGGGTCCTAATGAGGCCCATTGTCCAGTAGTTCTCACATTGCACTCTAAGGATCAGGCTTAGTCCATCGCCTGTCTTTCCAAGGGTACCCTTCCTGACGTTCAAATCAGCTCCTTTTTAGTTCACAGCACCGAAACGTTCCTGAGTATGGCTGGTTTGTGGAATTGGTTGTCTCTTTCGCTACAAATTCGTGGAATCGGAGCTATAGTTTTACAAAGCTATGGTATTTACCCATTGCCAACGCAAACACTTTTTTCATGGCCGTGATGCCCCACATTCTGACCCACCGTATTGCTAATATTGGGCCATGCTCTGATTTCCAGTTATGTGCCAACATTATCCGTGCTGCAATAAGCTTGTGAGTAATTAGTGTGGCCCTTGCCCCACTTGCATAATATAGGCCCTCCGCTACTGCCCCCAACAAGATCACCTTTGGACACATTGGTAGCTGCACCCCCAAAATCTCCCTGATGTGATTCAGAATCTCCTTCCAAAAGATTTTTGCCTTTGGACATGCCCACCATATGTGCCCCATGTCCCCCACCTACCCACATCCCCTCCAGAAATCCCTTGAGATGTCCGGATTCACCATATACAGCCTCTGTGGGGTCATATACCATTGCATGTATATTTTATATGCCGACTGTAAATATAAAGACATTGGGCCTCATTACAGGTCGGGCAGTCCGGAAATAACAGTGGCGGTAAACCCGCCGCCACTGTTAATTCCAGACCGCCCGATCCCGACTCCTGCAGGCGGGAGGTGATGTTCCCGCCAGGTCTGACCTGGTGGGCTTAACACCGCCCGCCTGCAGGCGGACGTGGAAACACCGGCACCATCAGGAGATGGTGCCGGTGTTTCGACTTCCCCATTCCCAATGAGTCCTATGGGACTCAATGGGAATGAGGATTAACCGAATTCCGCCTCCGGAATTCCCGGGACACCAGGGTCGTAATGCCCTGGTATTTCCGGGAGTCATGGAGGCGGAATGGTAATACGAGTCCGGCGGTAACCAGCGGTTTTACTGGCTCGGTTACTGCCGGACTCTTAATGAGGCCCATTGTGTATAGGCGGTATACAAATAAACAATCAATTCAATTCAATTAATTCAATTCAATTAATTGACTCCTTTAACATGGAGCATCTGGAGTTTTTCTGCGTCCATCCCCAAATCTGCCCCTATTCCTCTTCTGAGATGGATATTCCCAGGTCCTGTTCCCATCTACCCATATATGGTCATTTGTCCTCCATCTCCACCCCGTCCAGGAGCCGGCACAGTCTTGAGATGCCCTTGCCTGGGACCCCTAATTCATTGTAAGTTCCAGACCCACTGTGATTCTATTGGCCGCCTCTCTGCACTCTTTGGATGTGACCCAATGCATGATTTGCGCATAGTGGAACCTTTCACATTCCGGAAGGGAAAATTTGGTTTTGCACACTTCGAACTGCAAAGGGGCTCCGCCCCGAAAGAAATCTTTTAAGGTCAGGGTGGTACCACCCTCCCAATTTGCCCAGAAACCCAGAGCACTTCCCGGAGTGAACTGTTTATTGTAGCTCATTGGAGTGAGGGGCCCCTCCCAGGTCTGGTTTTTTTTGCCCCCAGTGCTTTATCCCAATAGCGGAGAGTGGTACTTGTGGATTCTAGCAGGCGTCCCCCAGGTTCTCTTGATTTAACTTTTAGAAACCCTATCCACCCCAGTGGAATGTCTGCTGCCTGTTGTTCCAACACGCACCACCCTCTCTCTGTGTCTTGTGAGGACCAGTATAGCATTGTTGCTAACTGAACTGCCGTGAGGTAACGGGACAAACTGAGATATCTCTTTCTGTAGCCGTGCTATCTGTCTGGGTGGAATCCACAACGGGAGGGCAATCACGACGTATAGAAATCTGGTTAGTAGTGTCATTTTGACCTCCATAATTCTTGCAAACCAGGATAAGTCCTGCAGGTCCCATCTCTTTAAGTCCACCCTAGGGTTTCCCAGGAGGCCTGGGACGTTAATATCAAAGATCCCCTTGTGCGTGGGGTCAATTTGACCCCCAGGTATTCCAGGTGATCCCGCTCTCATACCAGTGGGTAAGACTCGCGCCACCTCAATACATTTGCTTGGTCCTCCATGACGTTGAGTGCCCTGGACTTCACAAAATTGATGCCGAACCCAGAGACCCCAACGAAGTTCCCCATGAGAGCCAGCACCTTTGGTAGTGTGCTCCCAGTGTCTCTCAGGAACATTAAAACATCGTCGCCATACAATGCCACTTTGTGTTCTGTCCCTTTCACCACTACTCCCTTTATTGCTGGATCCACCCTGTTAGCTTGTGCCAGAGGCTTCATGGCCATTGCAAATACCAAGGGTGAGAGCAGGCACCCTTGTCGGTTACCCCTCCGAATAGTAATGGATTCCGAGCTTCTCCCATTCACTTGGAGTTTCATGGAGGGGGTCTGCAAATTGGCCAGGACCATCTGTGTAAAGGTTTCCCCACACCCCAGCTGCTCTAGCGGGAGTTTAAGGTACTTCCATTCCATGCAGTCAAACGCTCTTGTGGTATCCAACGCCAGAACTGAAAATGTCTGCCCCGTTCTTCTTCCCTATTCTAACACATTCACTGCCCTACGGGTGTTATTTTGAGTGTGTCTGCCCATTATGCACTCTGCCTGGTTTGAGTGGATAATTTTGGGTAGTATACTCATCAGTCTGAGGGAGATAATTTTCGTGTATAGTTTAGCAATGCCATTGAAGAGGGAGATTGGGCGGTAACTAGAGCACAGAGTGGGGTCCTTTTCTAGCTTTAGTAGTATGGTCATGGAGGGGCCAGTGTCCCCTGACACTTCCCCTGTGTTCCTTATATGGTTAAATAATCTGGTCAAGGAGCCCGTCACAATGGGCTGAAATGTTTTATAGTATTCATTCCCAAACCCATCTGGACCTTGAGCTTTGTTCCTAACTAACAAGCTTACCGCCCTACTCGTTTCCTCCTCAGTAAAGGGGGCCTCTAGTGTCATTCTATCCGCCTCTGACAACTGCGGCATATAGAGGCCCTTCAAAAATTCCCTTTGGTTCGCTTCCCTTAATCCCTCCCCAGCTAAAGCCCTAGAGTAGAAATCGTGGATGGTTTGCAGCTTTTTCCCCTCCTCTCTTTCCAATTTCCCTTCCCCATTCTTCAGCTGCAGTTTTCTGAGCTTCGCAGCCAGGAATCTATTCGCCCCGTCCCCTTTTACATGATATGTTTGTTTGGTCTGAATCATTAATTGCGCTGATCTATCCACCAAATGTGCTTCTAGTTTGGCTCTGAACTTCATTAGTGCCCTCCTCGCCCTCTTTGACCCTTTATCCTTATGTAGTCCTTCTGCTTCTTTGACCTCCTTTTGAAGTGCCAGTCTCACCTGCTCTTTCCCTCTCATGTATGCCGTCATCTGCGCAATGAATTCTCCCCTCATGGCCGCCTTACGTGTGTCCCATACCATTCCCCTGTTTGCTCCCTCTGTATCATTTTCTCTAAAGTAATATCTCAGGGTGTCCTTCATGTGAGCCATCACCATTGGATCTTTTAGTATGAAGAGATTCAAACGCCACGGTTTCCGCCCCTCCAGTGCCACAGTCACAGGTTACAGATGTAGAACCACCGGAGCATGATCCCAAAGGAATCTTGTTCCAATTTCTATGTCCGTCACTTTGGGCATAAGTGTGCCCGAGACCACAATCATATCTAAGCGGGAGAATCCCATGTGAACCTCTGAGTAATGTGTGTATGCCCTTGCTTGAGGTTGAAAGAATTGCCATGGCTAGCATTGGTAATTCCTTTAAAGATAACTCTGTGTTTGTTATTCTCAGAGATTTTAACCTTTGGGACACTAATCCATCCGATTTAATGGCGTAGAATCTTAAATCGTCACTTGAATCCATTAATTTCAAACAGTTAGTAGCAAGAAAACAAAGAAATCAAATTATCACCCTAGTACAAACTTCAATAGCACTAACCGGCTTATTCCCCCATCTGCTCACTGCGATACTGCGAATCAGACCATGACTCCCATTAACAAACCGAGGGTTCAAAAGACCCATACTCCACTCCAAATTTCAGCCAAAATAGACGATCACCCCCTCAAAGGACCCCTTTTAAATGCAAGATCCCTGGTGGCCTATGCTATAGATATAGCTGACCTAATTACAGAAGGTAGTTTGGACTTCCTCGCCATAACAGAGTCCTGGCTACATAATGCCGCAGGACCCCTGCTCATGCTAGCTATCCCAGACGGTTACACTATCTCCAGACAAGATAGAGACGGATCCAGAGGTGGTGGACTAGCCATCATATCTAGAGAGAGACTATTATTGAGATTAGTCCCCCACCAAACCTTGCAATCATGTGAAATCCTCTCTGCTAAACTCCTTCTAAATAACTCCCAATCACTTACTATGCACCTAATCTACAGACCTCCTGCTCCCCTCGGGACATTTGAGGAGGACTTGCATAGTATACTCGCCAACAACCTCAAATCCACCTCCCAACTACTGCTGCTAGGTGACTTTAACTTAGGATTCAATGATCCAACAGAGAAGCATGCCCTGGAAATAGCCAACTCCCTTAGCGCACTTGGCTTGTCGCAAAAAGTAAACAAACCAACCCACATTAAGGGTAGAACCTTGGACTGGGTTGCAGATTACAATTGTACAGGTACTATCACCTCTATCACACCACAACCATGGACTGACACACTCACTTGTTTTCTTCACATTATCAACTACCAGACCTCAACATATGACCTTACAAAAAGTACCACCCTGTCTAACCAGAAGTAAAAAGAACATCACAGTGGACAATGTGATTCCTGCTATCCTTCCTACCTTAAACTCTCTGCCCGACATTCTAGACCCAAGCACTCTGGTGCAGGAATATAACAAAATCATGCTTTCCACACTGGATAAAATTGCCTCATTCAAACTAAGAACCATTAAAGCCAAAGCCCACCTCAACAAGGGGTTCACTCCACAATTAAAGCACTTATGTCTAATGAAAAGAAAGTTTGAAACTGCCTGGAGACTATGTCCTTCCAGTGAGAATAAAAATAAGATAACTACTACCTCAGCACACTATAGAAATGAAGTCTGCCTGGCAAAACGAAATTCGTACGATGAACGCATTGCCAAATCTAACTCAAGTATGAAAGAATTATTTACTATACTAAAAGAACTAGAATCCCCAATCCCCATACCTGACGTATGCAACAAAAACAAGACCTGGTGCTCTGACATTCAACAGGCACTAACCAATAAAATAAACACCCTCCAAAACAAAATAGAACTTAAGAAAAACGCTCTGAACTTATCTCAGCCTGCTAACTATCTCCCACCAAGCGATTTGACTACTGCCCAGAATAATAGATTCCACTTCACTAAAACATCTGTCTTAGAGATAGAAAAAAACATTTTATCCCTCAAACCAACCAACTGCAAAGGAGATATCTGTCCAGCACATATCATAAAAGATGCTGCCAGAGACCTCTCTCCATTTATTTCTAAACTGATCAATGCTTCATTCTCCTCGGGCACCATCCTGGCATACTTAAAACAATCCTGGGTCCTCCCACTCCTAAAGAAGCAAACATTAGATCCACTCATTGCTACGAACTACCGCCCCATCACGACGGTACCTTTTCTACTTAAAATACTGGAAAAAGTTGTTTATATTCAAATTCAAAAATACCTTGAGTTGCACAAGCTCCTAGGGACCAGACAATCAGGCTTCTTCCCTTTACATGGGACTAAAACTGCCTTGATTGATCTGAAAACACAGATTGATGAGCTGAGAGATAAGGGAAGACAGCATTGCTGTTATTACTTGATCTCTCAGCTGCATTTGACCTGGTGGATCACAAGGTCCTCTGCAGGCACCTGGAATCAGCAGCCCACTTCTCCATGGAGTCTATCAAATGGATAGAATCATTCCTGAGTGATAGAACCATGTGAGTGTTCTCCCCATCAGCAGCGCAGACCCCACCCCGATCCTGTGTGGCGTACCTCAGGGCTCATGCATCTCTCCTACTCTTTACAACATTTTCACCAAACCTTTCTTCGATGATCTGGACCTTCTGGGCATCACATACACTAACTATGCAGATGATACACAGATTCTCCTCCCGCTTTCTGGGGATCATGACAAGGACTTGGCGTTGGTGAATAGGGTCTATCTCATCATTCAGGCATGGATGGCCATTCACGGCCTCTGCCTGAATGATGATAAAACAGAGCTGATAATTCTAGGTACCCCCTCAAACATAACTAAACTAGGTCATGAATACTCATCTTTCACGATTGATGGAAATATCATTAGAGTATCCAAGGAAGTATAAACTCTGTGCTTTTACCTGGACTCAACTATGTCCTTCGATAAACAAGTGAAATCTCTGGCCTCGACCACAGCCTACACATGCAAGCTGATCAGAGCTGGTAAGCGGTTCCTCTCCAATGACAGGTGCGTCATCCTGGCTAGAGTATTAATTCTCTCTAGGTTAGACTATTGTAATGCTCTCTACAGTGGCGCTAACAAAGCTATCATCCAGAGATTACAAATCCTGCAAAATAATACACTAAGAGCTGCACTAGGCATTAACAAAAGATTACACATGGCCCCGATCAGACACCAATACAAATGGCTCTCCACCCATAACAAAATACAGCTAAAAACCGCTACCTTGACACATAAAGCTCTAAACAATGCTGCCCCTAGGTATCTAACAGACAAACTGATGAGAAGAACCTCCAACAGGCCAACAAGATTTAGTAATACAAACTGCCTTGTGGTACCGAGATTTAGACTTACCAAGATTGGTGGTAACAGCTTCCCTGTGAAGGCTGCCAAACTGTGGAACTCCCTGCCCCACGAGTTGAGAGTTGACCAACCCTATCCACATTTTAGAAAGAGTTTTATCACCTATCTCAACCAGACTGAAGGCTAGCTCGATTGTTACAATTACCTACATCATGCTAACGCTGCCCATCATTGTAAATTATAGCTGGAAGTGTATATAATTGATTCATATTTTTCTGAAACCCTCTTACTTTGTATGTAACTTTTCCTGTCCATTTTTGATGTTATACTGCCAACTATTCTGAAACTATGTAAGCCTTGCATCTTCTTATTGCTGCGCTGTGTTACCACAGGGTTTGGGGCGCATTAGAAATAAATAAATAAAACAAACAAACAAACGCCACCCATACTGCCGGCAATATACTTGACTGGATCATGGTTAAAAACCAGGAAATAACAGTCACGTCAATTTTAGAATCTTTGGTCTGATCACGACCTGATTACCTTTATATGCCACACTTCCTCCATACAGATGCCATGACCAGAAAGGAGCAAGCCTCTGGGGTCTTGGCAGAATTGTATGGGAGTAACTAGTGAGGCATTCAAGGAGAAGGTTTGTCCTCTCCTGCCATCGTTACAACACCATACGTCCCTTGATAACTTCACTGAGTCATTTCGAAAAGCAACTAATCAAGCTTTTGATGTGCTGGCTCCACTTAAATCAGAAAAAAAACAAATCTACTAACTTAAATAAATGGTTCTCGAGTGATATCTTAGAAGCTAGAAGAACCAAGCACAAAGCTGAGCGTCTCTGGAGAAAAGACCCATCAGCGGTCTCAATTGCAAACTATAAACCGGCCGCAAAGGCCTATAAGCTGACCATCTTCCAAGCAAAGGCAGAAAATATTGACAAGAGAATTCAACAAGCTAAGTCAAAATCCAAAGAAACATTTTCAATCTTCCAAGAAGTAAAAAAAAAACAGCTAGTTACCTACCACAAGAGAGTAATGCTTGGTGTCAAGCAATACATGATGGTTTTTCCAAAAAAAACAACAAACACCAACAGGCCATCGAAGACCAGAACATTTTATTTTCTGACACCAAGAAGATGCCCTATGCCGTGCCTACCACCGAGAGTGGCTCTCTGGAATCTTTAACTTTTGAAAAAGTTTCTGTGACAAAAGTACTGGAGGTTATTCATAAATTAAGGCCTTCTTCCTGTAAGGGGAATATTTTCCCCGCTAAACTATTTAAGGACTTTGCGGAGACCTTAGCACCCTGGGTGGTTCAATTTGTGAACCAGTCCTTTGAAGAGGCATATGTCCCAGTAAACCTTAAAGAGGCATGGATTACCCCACTTATTAAAAAGGATAACTTGGATCCTTCAGTTCATGGTAATTTTAGGCCTATTACGAACGTGCCATTCTTGCTCTAAATTATTGACAGGATTGCGTACCTTCAATACCAAAAGTTTGTAGAAATGAATAACATATTGGCCAGTGAACAATCCGGTTTTCAAGCAAAACATGGCATGGAGACAACCCTCTTAGATCTCTAGGCCAATATTGTTAGTATCATTGAATCATTGATTGAGATAAAACTGCCGTACGTCTGTTGCTTGATCTCTCCTCGGCAGAGGAGTTGCTAGGGGAAGGGCTAAGCGGGCTATAGCCCCTGGTCTTTTGTTTGTAGCCCTGAATAGACTCTCAGGAGCTACAACCCAAAGGCTAGCTAGGCCCTAGTCCCAACAGTGCCGACATTAGCGTAGTACCGGGTCTTTTCCAGACCTAGCAACACCCCTGCTCCTCGGCATTCAATTTTATAGACCCCGACCACCTGGCGGAGAGGCTGACAACAGTCGGCAGATGCTCCCCACATGCAGCAAAGTGGTTCAAATCCTTTTTGGGTCCAAGGATGGCTGCAGTGGCAAAGGGAAATTTCTCGTCCCTCAAAACCTTGCTAAACTGTGGCGTCCCGCAGGGTTCATGTTTGTCCCCACTGCTCTTTAATATTTTCTCAAAACTTTTGTGCGAGATGCTACAAACCTTGGGTGTCCGGTTTACTAACTACGCCAACGACACCCAGTTGGTATTTGAACTGTCAGGAATCTATGAAAAGGATGCGCAAAGAGTTAAAGAGGTGTTTAGCACCATCCAAAAATGGATGGCAACAAACTCCCTCGCACTCAACGAAGCTAAAACCGAACTTTTGATACTCAGTACTCCCCAGAAAATAAGAAACTGAACGCCCAATATAGAACATTTAAAATTAAAAAGGCATTTCATGGACTGAGCTGACGTGAAAAAATGTCAGCAGCCAAGAGAAAGATGCATTGGGTTCCAGTCCAACAAAGGATCAAATTCAAGTGCAGTGTCATAGTCTATAAATGCCTAGCTGGTACCGCGCCCAACTATCTCGTCAAAGAAATAATGAAGGTACCTCTTAGAAGAGACCTCCGCTCAAACGACAATCATGACTTATATCAACCGCGACAAAATCTTAAAAGAGTAAGTGGCACAAACTTTGCCTTTTGTGCACCTATGATCTGGAACTCCATGTCCCCTCTTGTTAAGAATAGTGTGTCCCCTTACTGTTTTAAAGAAACAACTCAAGACACACCTGTTTGATGACGGAGAAAACTAGAAATATGCAAACGTTCTCTGCGTTCCACCCACCTGCTGTAGTAGCAGTCTATATGTTTTCTGTTGTTTGTCTCTGTGAGTGCACTGAGGCCTATGGGCGATTTTGCGCTATACAAAAACCATGACCGATAGATAGATAGATAGATAGATAGATAGATAGATAGATAGATAGATAGATAGATAGATATGCTTGCAATGCCACTGGAGCACATGTTTCCCCCACCACGTGTTATTTTAGCAGCTTTTGCTGCTGGAATGCATGTCATCTCCCCTCCGATATTTCCACCCACCTCAGAATGATGGTGCTGGAAACTGGAGGGGAGAATGTCGCATTGCCACGAGCTTTTTATCACGAGCTCAGATGAAGGCCCTCCATTGGTGGATTTAGTGGTTCTGGTAACAAATACTGTCACATTTCATTGATACATTTTCAGTGTTTAGTGCTCACATTTACATCGATCTAGATTCCATTTGTGTAGCTCCCCACGGAGACCAGACTATGAGCAAATATCAGAGTCATGCTCTCCCCAAAGATTTCTGCCTCTCTTCCTGAGGACCGCCCCCTCACCTGCCTCTCTCTTGTGGGTATCATGGCTGCTCTCTCAGGGCCTCGGTTTACTTCTTACTCCCAATTTGCCTTTAGCTGTGAATGAAAAGGGTAAGTCAGCGTCTTGATGGGGGCAGCTATTCTTTCTACAGGAATCAGAGCTGCACCGTTTTCAACAACTGAGATTAATGAAACTCAGTCATTACTCTAGCCCAGGGGTCTGCAACCTTTGGCTCTCCGGATGTTTTGGACTAGAACTTCCATCAGCCCTCCTCAGTGTAGTCAATAAATGTGGATTATGGGATAAGCAGTTCAAAACAGATGGAGAGCCACACGTTGTCTAACCCGTAGACCGGTCCCAAAGCAGCTTGCTGTAGGCCATGAGTTAATGGTCTCGTGGGTGGGGTCTGGTCTACTGAGGGAAAAGAGCACACTGTCTCTGGCTCTGTTGAAGTGGCGTATGCACGGTCTCTGGCAATAGGTACCTGCCCCTTCCATTGCTAGACTGTGGAAGCCTGCGTCCTCCTGTTGTGCCCGGAGACTTGACATGCCTGACTCTATCTATTCCAGTGCAATGATTATAGGAACCTACCTGCCATCACCAGTTCAGTGCATTGGGTCCCACATATTAGCTGCAACCCCCAATTAAGTGCCTTCGACAAAAGAGCTTTGCGCCGATCAGCTGTATCCTCAATAAATTCAAACACATTGGGGGCCAAAACCTCTGCACCATATCAGCAACAAAACGTTGCCCTAAGACCCCATTTAATTGCATCAGTCACAAGAGTTAAGCTGCAAGTCTTCGTTGAAAGGCACCTGTCAAGACCTGTGCTCTCATCCATTCCATGCCTCCCACTCCAGTGAAAGGCTGTTGGCACAATAGTTCTGCTCCGACTCTCTACTGAAATGCTTTTGGCAGTAGAGCACCGCTTCAGCCCCCATCCACCCACTCCCTCCCCCATTGAAATATAATGGACAGGATGGACCTGGTCCAACTTAAAGCATTAAGCCCAACGAAGATACTCCAACTCACACTTAAGATCTAATGGATTCGATGGACCTGTTCCAACTTCCCATCGAAATGTAATGGGCGCTATGGACATGGTCCAACCTGCCAATGAAAAGCACTGGAGGAACATGAATCATGCTACATCACTGTCCTACTGCCACCAACGCACACACCGGCTATACTCCATGACCGCCCTCTGATTTAGTGGACACAATGGATTTGCTCCAGTCTGTGGAAGAGGCTCAACAGATCTGCTTCGGCTCATCAGTGAATCACATTGCATGCAAGGGCTTGAGAGCTTAACACCCACATCTGGGATCCAAAGATCCTTATAAGTCACACGTGACGAGTAAAGAGTAAAAAATGGAGATGAGGCGCGCACTCTGGTTCCCAGTCATATTTACCTGCTAAATCAACAGTTAGTCTTCTCCTCCAAACGTTTTCTTGACTCTATCATCAGGGAGGCTGTTTTCCTTTTCCTTTTCAGGTGTGGCCGGTTAATTCTCATTAAAGTCTCTAAGGGTTCTGGTACATGCAGTCACACACTTTTTCAATGCAGGTGACTAGGACAAGTAAAGAGTGTGGGAAATTAGTACTCTATGACAGCATCTGGCTGAGCAGGGCTCCTTTGAACCATTGAAAGTTCAGCTCTTGTGCTCCGAGACTCTTCTGCACTCTACATCAAAGAACCTATAGGGGAAGTGCTCATACCCAGGGCTTTAAGTGGGCAGTGAGCCCCGGCAGTCTCCCAAATGTGTCCTCAAGCGGAAGCTCCCTCAGTCCCCCAAAAGTATCACCCGGCACGAGTTTATGTCCTCGAGCAGAGGCTCCCTTAGTTCCCCAAAAGTATCACCCGGCACGAGTTTATGTCCTCGAGCGGAGACTCCCTCAGTCCCTCAAAAGTATCACCCAGCACGAGTTTAGCTAAGAGCCTGAGTGTGCGGGAGGGAGGAAATGAACACGACCATGAGAGAACATCATGCGGGGAAGCCAAAGTCACCTGCCTGCTAAAGCAGGACAGCCAGCCCCTAACTCTCAAAGGGCAATGCTCTCCAAATGTGTTTATATGACCTGCATTTTGCCACCACTTTACCGGTTGGGTGTTATCATGAATGAAACAAAACAGAAAGGCCAGTGCGCATTATGTGCTCCGAAGGATTGCCGGCTTGAATCATTGACACAGATATTTATTTATTTATTTATTTGAATGTATAACGCGCTCAGCGGCCCCAAGGCATTGTGGATCTGTTACAGAGGATTCACTTGAATGAAGATTAAACGTAACATTACAAGGTTATTCAATGCAGTAATACAGGTAGGTATGTTCCATAATTACAGAGGACTACTTAATGTATAATCTAGTTGAACAGCTTAGTTTTCAATGCTTTTCTGAGCATGGTGAAAGAGGTTTCCTTTCTAAGGCTGAGTGGTAGTCCATTCCAGTTTCTTGCTGCTAGCACCAAGAAGCTGACGCCACCAGCTTTGGCTCTTTTGAAGGTCGGTACTGATAGTTGGTGTGAGTATTTTTCCCGTTTAGGTCTGTCTCCGGGCACATGGTGAATTCGTTCTGACAGGTAGGGGGTCGGACTGAGAGAGGCATCTGTGGGTGATGGCGAGGGTCTTAAACAGTATGCGCTCCTTGACCGGTAGCCAGTGGGCATCACATCTGGCCTGAGAGATGTGCTCCCTCCTAGAAATGCTGAGAGACGCTCTGAGCGCGTTGTTTTGTGTTGTTTGTAGTTTGTTCAGGTTTTTGGATGAGGTGCCTAAGAGAAGGACATTGCAGTAGTCCAGCCTTGCACCTATGGTGGCTCTGGCTATATTGAGGCAATTATTGACCGAGAGATAAGGTTTAACTGCATTAATGATTTTGATTGTGAGAGCTGATGAGGATGAGATGGCGCTGACTTCACGTTTCATTGATAGGATGGAGTCAAGGTATACGCCCAAGGTTTTAACTGCAATAGAGACCGTGATTACAGTATTCTCAATGCTGAAGCTGCTGTATTGGCTGTCAAGTCTGTTCAGAATTTCCTTGGGGCCTACGAATAGGATCTCTGTTTTGTCCCCATTGAGGCATAAACCGCTAGCCGCCATCCAAGCTTGGATGAGTGCATACGTCTCCCTAAGAGTGTTGAGGTCTTGCTCGTAATAGAGGGAGGAGAATTTGCATATCATAGGCTAAGTCAGTAAAGGCAATACCGTTTTCATCTAAGTCATTAAAGTGAGGTAGTCTGAAGAGATTGTAGAGGGTGGGGGAGGTGCATGAACCTTGGGGAACTCCACAGTCAATGGGGGAGGGAGTGGCCGAGGCCTGATCAGAAAAGACCCTCATGGCTCAACCTTCCAAGAAGGAGATGTTCCAGGCTGTAGTTTAGTGGGAGAAATGGGCAGCCCCTGTGAGATATTCTGCATAGGATCTTGTGGTCAACCAGGTTGAAGGCGGCAGACAGATCCAGGAGATGGGCAGGCTTGCCTCTAGCCATTGTTTCCAATAGATGATTCTTTAGGTCTAGCAAGGCTGACTCTGTACCATGACATGGACGGAAGCCAGGTTGCCTTTTTACCAGAATGTTGTGTGATTCCAGGTAGGACTGAATTTGAAGATATGCCGCTTTATCTACGATTTTTAGCAAGAAAGTCATGGTGGTGATTGGCCTATAGTTGTTGGGGGAGTCTGGATCTAAGGTTGTTTTTTTTAGCAACGGTCTGACCCATGATTCCTTGAGGGAAGGTGGGATGATGCCAAAGGCAAAGGAGGCGTTGATGTAGGCTGTGAGAAACAGAGGTAAAGTCTCTGCACAGTCTTTGATCGGGCTGGCTGGGCAAATGTCACCCTTGCAGAGAGAGGGCTTAATGTGTCTCATGATGTGTAAGACTTCTGCCTCGGTTATATCTTTGAAGGCAAAGGGCATGAGGTTATTATTCATTGTGTCGTTTGGTATTGGCTCCGTGCCTGTAAGGCATGGTGTCAGGATTGGTGATCTTGGACAGGGCATTTAGGTGACCCTTAATTTTTTTCCTGGAGGGTACTTATTTTGTCTAGCATGGCATGTTGAATGTTGTTACACCACTCCTTGTCTTTCACTGTTTGTTGTGTGGAGGTTGGCGGTATGACAAGTTCTTTAAAAATAGCAAACAGTACTTTAGAATGTGATTTTGCATTGATAATCCTATGGTTGAATGCGGAGGCTTTGGCTACTGAGGTGGCCTTTATGTATTGTTTGGCAATCATTTTATAAGCTTCTTGTGTGGCGTCCAAAGGGCAAGATTGCCATTTGGATGATGCGGAACGTTTGAGGGCTCTTGTGTCAAGTAGTTCTTGGGTTTATATATAAACTTGAGTTTGTTCTCATGTTCCCAAAGTTCTCTCTAATCTATGCAAAGCAGCAAGTAATTTACATTGGTCCTATCTGTTCTCTCCTTTCTCACGGCTGCTCTCCTGGGTGATTTCAGAGCCGGATGAAGATGTCAGGGATGAGTTAACACCTTGAGGTCTGTTTTGGACCAAAAGAACCTTTGAGAAGACTGCTGCCTCCCTAGGGAATGTATGTATATTGTTAGCCCTTCCTTGAAGGGCTTTAATAGTGAAATAATATCATGGGACAGGCGGTAGCTACAGATTATCACGTGGACAGCAGGGGGTCGTAAACCATAAATGAGCACTTAAGAATAGCTATTAAGCACACTGGGTCTGGCTCATTTATTTACAGAATGAAGGTTATTTAATCAGTGATTGAACTTCTTACATCCAGAGTCAGAAAGTAATTCTTTCTACAGATATTTCGAAGGTTTTATTTACAGTTTGTAGACTGGATGCAAACAACCCACTTGCGACCATGTTGGCTGGCCCAAAATACATTTTTGCAGGGCCTGAAAATGTATTGTTTGTTTGGGACAGGTGGCCCTTGCTTACGTCACCTGTCCTTCCTTTATGCTATGCCAAACACAACTTGAACACGCCCGCTTTCCAGAGGCCCTCCTCCATTTCCTATTCCACTTAAAGCACTGCTCATACTAGGCATTTAAGGTAGGCTAATTCAGATTTTCCACACATTCGTTACAGAAAGTCATAATTCTATTAAAGACACGGAGGCGAAGGATTATGCTTATCTCTTCATCTTTACTGTCAGCAGCAAAGAAAAACAACATGTACAATAGCATACAAAAGCCAAGAAAAAACTACAATAACCATGAGGTTTTTCGGATTTTGTAGTCCATCCCTATAGGTCCTTAAACTGACCACATGTTCCCAACAACCAACAACCAATAAACAAATAACATGCATATCAATTACATCTCATACGATTGGTAGGGTGGGATAATCCTTCGCCTCCGTGTCTTTAATAGAATTATGACTTTCTGTAACGAATGTGTGGAAAATCTGAATTCTATGTCAAGACCGGAGGCTCGGATTATGCTTGTTCAAAGCTTACTTACCACCAACGATGACGCACTTTCCATGGGTTTAAAATAGAAAGTTTTAAATGTCGACTCATTCGACCAATCTGCAGCTCTCATAATATCTTCTATCCTAGCTCCTATGTTATAAGCTTTAGTCGCCATCGCTCCTCTAGCTGAATGGGCGCCATATCTCTCAACATCTATGCCCGCTTGAACCATCACCCATCTAAGCCATCTAGCGATAGTGGCCGGTACCACTGCTTTATAGGGTTTGCAAATCTCCATCAACAATTGCGACACACCTGGAGGTCTAACCTCCCTCGTCATATCCTCGTAAACTTCTATACACCTGACTGGACACAATTTTGGTTGATCCGGAAAAGATTCATAGGAAATAGATCTCAAACCTGTTTTGGTCCTTTTAGTTATAAGAAAAGTCACTCTATTCGGAGATATACTCTTCCTGTCAATCTCCAACACTCTCACATCAGAAGATCTCTTAAATGCCAGCAGACATAAAAGCATAGATAATTTGCCGGAAATCGCTTTCCGGGATAAGTCTTGATTATCTGGCCAAGATAAAAACAGTTTCAAAACTTTATCTACATCCCACAACTGGTTATATTTAACACTAGGTGGTCTCAACATCTTTATTCCCCTTAACAATCTACAAATCAACGGGTGTTCTCCAATCGCTCTACCCTCTACTCTAGGGTGTCCCGCAGATATTGCTGACCTAGCTGTATTGATCATTCTGTAAGCCTTGCCCTGCGCAGCCATCTGAGCTAAACAATTGGTTACATGTACCACATCTGTTCTATCGGGATGAATATCCCTTTCCATACACCAGCTATACCATTTATCCCATGCTGATCTATAAGCTTTGTGAGTCCCTGGGGCCCATGATTTATTAATGATGTTTTCAGCTTCATTCGATAAACCTGGCCTAGCCCAAGATCTCCTGAAATCGCCCAAGCCACTAACTTGAGTCCTCCTAATCTCACCAGTGGATGACTGCCCCCTCTGGGATCTCGAATGATAAATTCTGTGTCTGGTAGAAGTACTGGGTTGTGGTATGTCAGTTCTAACAAACTGGGAAACCACGCCTGTCCCTTCCAGTCTGGCGTGATTAGAATTATGGATGCTTTTTGACGTCTCACCTGTGCCAGCGTCCTCGCTATCATTGAAAAGGGAGGGAACGCATAATTTCTCTGATGTTCCCAGGGTTGTAGGAAGGCGTCTGTCGCTTCCGCTTCTGGATCCGGCCTCCAGCTGAAGAACCGAGGAAGCTGTCTGTTCAACCTCGAAGCAAACAGATCGACCTGACAAGGACCCCACCGTGTCATAATTTCTTGGAACACTACCTTGTCCAGCTTCCAATCGCTGGCGTCTCTGAGGTATCTCGAGTTCCAATCGGCCACCTCGTTCATCTGTCCCGGCAGATACTCCGCCGTCACCGAAACTCTCCTCTCTAGACAGAGTTCCCAAAATTCTTTTGCCAATTCCGCCAATAACTTGAACCTCGTCCCCCCCAGTCTGTTGATGTATCTGACTGCGGAGACATTGTCCATCGTCAGTAGGACGCAACAATGTGCTTTCTCCTGAGTCCAGCATCTCACTGCAAAGGACCCTGCCAACAACTCTAGGCAGTTTATGTGGAGTCTCGTCTCCTGGTCCGACCACCTGCCACCTGTGGACACGTTCCCACATCTGGCTCCCCAGCCCCATCTGCTGGCGTCGGACTCGATAATGAGGTCCGGGGATGAGCCAAATATGGCTCTCCCGTTCCATGCATCCATATGAATGAGCCACCATTCTAGCTCCTCTCTCACATCCTGTGAAATATTCACTCTTGATTCGTAAGAAACGCCCCTCCTGAGGTGAGATATCTTCAACCTCTGGAGTGCCCTGTAATTCAGAGGCCCGGGGAAAATCGATTGAATTGATGCGGCTAGTCGGCCCACCAATCTCGCTATGTCCCTCAACGACATCTTGCCTCTCGCTAGAGTATGTCTCAGTTGTTTCTTGATGTCGTTCACCTTGACAATAGGTAAACTGAGAGTTCCCTGTAACGAGTCCACAATGAAACCCAGAAATTCTATTGACTGTACAGGGATTATATTGGACTTTTCCCAATTTATTAGGAAACCCAGATTCTCTAACACCTCTATAGTTATCTGAATCTGTTCTATCAACAATCCCTTGTCTTGACACATCAGGCAAATGTCGTCTAGATGAGTGAGGGGTCCCGTCACATCAAGCATCTTGTCCTGACAGGATCGCCAGGATCTATCAAGTCCTTTCCTCACATCTTTTGTGAATTTACCCATAAAGGTAATAATTTTTCGTCAATCACTGGCCTATCAGCTGCCCCTTCAGGGAGGAGTGGTCTTGGGCATTCTGCCCTCATTTTGCTTCTAGCCTCTTTGGCTAGCGGCGCCCTCAGGTGTTTCTTTAAATATGACGCAATTCTTTTGGGGGGTTCCCATTCTGATGATCTGGGATGAATCAGTGCCTCCGGATCGAAATCTTCATCATCCGCACCGTCCCCCTCAGCCTCCTCATTTTTCCTTTTCTTTATCGCCACATGGCTTTCTTCACCTGAAGAGGATATCGATAGCACTTCCTCCTCTTCAGGGTACTCCTCCTCCCACTCTTTCTCACTCTCATTTGAGGTATGAGATGATTCTCGTCCCCTGCTAGGCACCGCTTTACCTTTTCTTTTCCTCTTTCCACCTTTCTCTGGTGGAGTGCCCGGGGGGTGTGGGCTTCCTCCGCTCTACGGGCTGCTTTACTGCCCCCTTTGGATTTCATTCGAGCTTTCAAACTCTTGACCTCCTCCCGGCCCTGAGAAAAACAGAGCGAATCCTCCATCAGCGCTCTCTGCTGAGGATCATGTCCCAATGAAGCCCCCAGGGCTTTGCGTAGGACGTCTGTCATGGCCATGTGGCTCCTCTTTTGGCTAACACTAGCCTTCCCCTCATCACTGGAGGAACTCATTAGTCTCAGGCCCCGGGGAAAGCAAATAATAATAATAATGTTATATTTGTATACCAGAGATTATCACTCTCTCAGTACAGAGAGTAAAAATATGTCCAAAAGAAAATATAAATTAAATTCCCTGGTTCTGAGTATATAATATATACAGGTATGTTAATATCTAATAACAGGTTTTACCTGGGACTATGCCCGTATGACTGCGGTATCACCGATTGCCTGCAGGGGTGATGTAGCGTTCCTGACACACAGGCCGCTACGCTACGTTCTCATGAACGGTGCGTAATGATATTGAATCCAATTGTGATTCGAAAAGAATTAAATGAGCAAATCACCGACACTAACTCCTCTCAATATGAATCGGCACGGAAGAAGTGAGCGCCGGAACTACGCGGTCCCGTCGCGCTCCTTCTTCCGTACCGAAGTTCCCTCTCTGACAGTTTTGCGAAGATGCGGCCGCCGGTGCCCCAGCCCCGTCGCGCCCGCAACTTCAGTAAACCGTGAATGTAGCGGATATGCTCTGCCCGCAGGCACAATATATTACCAACGTATAGATTAAATACACTCTCAGTACACAGACACGTTTTCAATATGTAATAAGAAAAAAGGGTACTTAACTCGCTGCCGAGCAGCAAAGAAAGAGAGGGAGAATAAAGGAAGGACAAGGGTTTTGAGAGGACTGTTATTTGTTTATTGGTTGTTGGGAACACGTGGTCAGTTTAAGGACCTATAGGGATGGACTACAAAATCCGAAAAACCTCATGGTTATTGTAGTTTTTTCTTGGCTTTTGTATGCTATTGTGCATGTTGTTTTTCTTTGCTGCTGACAGTAAAGATGAAGAGATAAGCATAATCCGAGCCTCCGGTCTTGACATAGAATCAAGTACAAAGATGGCATCTCTCTCCAAGTGCTCCTAGCCTGACAGTACAAGCGATGATGTCTTTGACTCTGCTCTAAGCACCCATTATGTATGCCTTAAGTTGATAGCCTTCAAAGTAGATGGAGATGTGACAATGGATTCTTTGATACTGTCCTGTGTTTTTTTTGCTGCACTCACTGTCAAGTCCGGTTTCCGAGGCCTAGTGCTTACCTCTTGCCAGTTCCTTTTCCAAATAGTACAACACCTGCTGTCTAATGAAGACGTCTCTAGATTGCGGAAGTGACAGATGGCTCTTCAGGAACCTGGTCACCATGAAACCTGACATCACGCGGGCTTGAACGATGTGTCTTTTTTACAGGGCCGATGACGCAGTATTATTTCAAGTGGGTCACTGCTGCAAACTTCCTTTGATACAACATGCTTGTTTTTTGTGGCATATTCTAAAGAAAAAGCCTTGCATTTTCTTTTTTAAAGAAAAGCTTAAGGAAAAACACTGGCTGGCAGGGAGCAATGACGTGGCTCCACAACCGCGTAAGAAAACAGTCTATAGCTGCGTACACACGTGTGTGGAGCAGGGCTGCGTACTGTGGTAAGCCAGACATAGGGGACGTACAAGATGACATGGCTCAACTTCAACCGGATTTATTTGAACCAAAAGAAAACCCCAACTACCCCTTCAGCTATGATTATGTGTTTCCCCAAGTTAAAAAAATAATAATAAAATGGCGCTCATCATGATGTTTCAGAAAAACTCTCGTCAGTGCAAACCTACGCTTGACTGTGTCATATCCCTACCATTACAAACCTAACAAACATAAGGATTCTGTCTAAGTAAGTTGGTCATCACTGTACTTGACTTTGGGTGGTTGGTTTCTAACCCCACCCACTTCTCTCTGGTTTTCTCTCTGTCAGGATAGAGTTTAAAACTGGGTGCTTTAAATCCTTCTCTGTTCCTGAAACATGTAATTCAGGACCTCTGGGCAAATGTTCGTAGTAAATTACAAATTTCGCCTCGGATTTGGTTTTGCAAACTTTCTCTGGTTGTCTAACGACCCCACATGGGTTGTATGGCCCTCCAGGCCGTGTATCTACTGAATGGCGGGTAGCCTCTCGTGTTGTACTCCTTGTTTCAGCCCCTTGCAGGCTTTCCGATCTCCCAGGCCATCCTGGATCTTTTCTTACTTCCACCCCCTCTCAGGGTATTCTTTCTACCAGCTCCTCCTGGGCTTTCCGCTTTCTCACCCTGGCGTGGGGTATGGGATGGTCACCCCAGTTCAGGCAATTCTCAATACTAGCCCCATGTGGGCTTTTGTCTTTCTCACCCTGGTGTGGGGTATGGGGATTGTTACCCTTATTCAGACCGTTTTCAGTGGTAGCCCCTTGTGGGCTTTTGGCTTTATCACCCTGGCGTTGGGTATGAGGTTGGTGACCCCGGTTTAGACAATTCTCAATGGGTTCCATGTGTTAATATCCCTGCAAAAATATTGCCATACAAAAATATCGCCATATTTTTGCGGCAATATTAAGGCATGGAACCTGCGGGGGACACCCCAGCAAACCTTGCATTATTTTTAAAGGAGCAGGGGACACCCCCGCAACCCCTGCTCCCAAAAACCCCAAAAATGACCCCCCCCCAAATTATTGCCTATGGCCGTTCCAGATGACCATATATACGACAATATTTTTGGTGGGGATAATATGTAGTGATACCTCCCAATGGTAGCCCTGTCATAGGCTTTTGGCTTTCTCATCCCTGTCTGGGGTCTCCGCCGCTCTGTCCTCCCGTCTCCCAGTTCCTGGCACTGCCCGTGTACCTGTTGTGCTTAGGTTTCCCTCGGTTGAGGCAGCAGTGGTGTGGCTCGGGCTTCTGTGGTCAACGCTGCATAGATACGCAGCCTTCCCGCGTTCCGACGTGGACTCCCACCTACATCGTTGGCTTAACTCAGGCAGTCACTGTTCCTGCTCCAGTGAGGAAAAGCTCTTCCAGTTCAAAGCCTAACTTCAGAGAGTGGCATTCCACAGATCAGTCAGCTGTCTCACAGCTCCAGCTTGGTGTATTGGATTGATGGCTTACTCCGCCTTCCACCAGCATGCCACCTCCTCTGTGTCGTGGCTGCGCGGGTGCAAAGCTCGTCTTCCTGCCTCGTATCATGCAGGCCTCTGCATCCCCTCCGCTATTCCATACGTAACAAGGCCCTAACATTTAACCTGAGAAGCTGGGAGCCAGAGGGTGAGTACATAAGAGACCAGAGGACGCAGATGAAGACGAGCCCAAGGGACCAAGAAGACACAAGAAGCCATGTGCCCCTGAAGCATGAACAACAGGCGAGCTGTGACACTCCGCTGCCTAAGAACACTGCCAAGAACAGACAGCAGGCGCTGGACCTACTCCCGGGACAGAAAAACCCTCCCCATCCTGGTGCAAATCTAAACCCTGATGGAAACCAGATCCTGAGAGGGCTCCAGGTGAGACTTCTGCGAGTTCACCAGAAACCCCAAGTCCTGCAGTGCTTGGCAAACCAGTAGGAGATGTGCCAGGACCATCTGCCAGAGGGCCGCCTTGACCAACCAGTCGTCCAGGTAGTGAAAAATCTGAATGCCCCCCAGGTGGAGATGCGCCACCAGGGAAGCCATCGGCTTGGTGAACACCCTGGGGGCTGAGCGCAACCCAAACAGGAGCACTCAGAACTGAAAATTATGAGACCCCCCTGCAAAACAGAAGAACATCATCAGGCAGGGCAGAGAGAAATGTGGTAATATGCATCTTGTAGATCCAGGGACACCAGCCATCCCCCTGCGCAACATCGGGAGAATGTTCTGCAAAGTCTCCATCTTGAACTGTTCCTTCCGGACGAAGCAGCTGAGAGCCTTGAGGTCCAAAATGAGGCAAGACTTTCCCGAAGGTTTGAGGACCAGAAACACCCTTGAGTAAAATCCCAGACCCTGCTGCGGAAGGGGAACCGGCATGATAGCCGCCTTCTGTAACAACTCAGACAGAGCCTT
Source organism: Ambystoma mexicanum (assembly GCF_040938575.1). Taxonomy (NCBI): domain Eukaryota; kingdom Metazoa; phylum Chordata; class Amphibia; order Caudata; family Ambystomatidae; genus Ambystoma; species Ambystoma mexicanum. The sequence continues at coordinate 1,501,909,241 of NC_090932.1, read as the reverse complement.
CGACATAGCCAATCTCTTGGGCAGAGAGAGGGGAACAGCAGTCTGAACCATGCAACCTTGGACAGGGGGAGACAGGAAGTTCACTTGATAACCCCTCCGGACAGTGTCCAGAGCCCAAGAATCCGAGCACCACCGGTCCCATATTGGAAAAAAACAGCTGGAGACGTCCATTCACCGGTCTGCACAAATCGTCAGGACTTCTGAGCCGGGACTGGACGAGAAGAGCGCAGAGGATGACTGCCCCCTCTGGGCCTCCGGAAAGAGCAGGAGTTGAAACCAGGGAACAACCATCTGGTACCCTGCACCCGCACTAGAAGAGGATTTCTTGAATGTCGAGGTAGACTTCCATCATAACTCATCAGCCTGTTTATCAGCACAAAACATTTTATGCACTTTATCCTCAAGCAAATCACCAAACAGTTTGAAACCATCAAAAGGAAGTTTAAGGGCAGCCGCCTTCTGCGAGCTCTCCGTTTTCCAATCCTACTGGTGTGCATGCCTCAGAGCCGACAAACCAGCACCCATAGCCATGGCCGAGCCACGCACTCCATCAAACGCCAAATCGGACAAGAGTTCAACCTGCCGTTGCATGTCAGCCAGTACCGGGGCACAGTCAAAACCCCCTTCCATGGTATCTCTGCAACATTCGCATTCCTCTTAAGTATCACACAATTGTACTTCCTCATTAGTGCACCTTCGTTGACTTCAGTTGTTACTTGTACCAATTTCCCCCACACTGATATTCCATATATGAAGGTTTTTTCAGCCTCTGGCTGTCAACCTTTCTTTCAATCTCTCTTGGCTTTTGGCAATACTTGTCCCAGGTTTCCCCCAATTGACATTCTTGCCTCTTTGTTTCTCTCCCAATGTCTTTTGGCTTATGGCAATGTTGGTTCCAGGTTTCACCAACTGACGTCTCATGTCGGGAGAATTGTATCATATTTGCCCTTTCTTTTCAGTTCTATTTGGTCGGCATTCAAAAGTGCTTTCCAAACACTCTTTAACATGTTTGCATGTCCCGGGGGTCCCTTACTTGCCTAAGCTGACTCACCGGTTTACCATGCGGCTGCTGTGATGAGCTTGTGAGGGGCCAGCTTCCCCTTCTGGGCAGTCTTATATATATTTTTTTATTATTTGGATTTGGATATAGAAAAAAACCTTTACAAAATACATAAAACTTCTATTACAAATCATTCAATAAAACCAAACAACATCGGGAAGAAAAAAAAAATTAAAAAGGAATTTCACTTTCACCTTTTAAACTAAAAACACCCTCCGTTCAATTAAAATATAAAAGGAACAAAGATAAACGAGAAAAAAAACAACAAAAAGAAAAAAGGAGAAGAACAGCTATCCATTAAACAAGGATGATGTAAAATCACTTAGAATCAGAGACAACCAAACAAAGAAACATTTCGGAACTGTGCTTCACACTCAGCACTCGGGACGGCCCTTAACTCCCCACTACGAAGCTTTCCTTCTCTTTTTCCCCTTGCACTGTATCCAAAGTGACTTCCATCATACTAAAAATGAAGCCTACCTCATGTAAAGGCAACGCCTGTCCTTCTAGGTTGCTGGTACAATGCCTGGATACCATTTGTCCCTGGATCACTAAACTGATCAATCAGTCCTTTCTAGAGGGCCAGGTACCAACTAACCTTAAGGAAGCATGGATCACGGCCATGCTTAAGAAAGCCAATCTGGACCCTCTTCTTGCAAAACACTATCGCCCTATCACCAACGTGCCCTTTATCGACGACAATCCTATTCTTGGGTCAGTCTGGTTATCGTGCCTGTCACAGCACTGAAACTGCCATGCTTGATTTAAAATCTAATCTTGGATCCATTATCGATCGTGGCCATCTGGCACTTTTGATGCTGTTAGATCTCTCTGCAGCGTTCGACTTGGTCGATCATGCTCTCCTAGAAACCAGGCTACAATCCCTTGTCGGCTGCTGTAATCTCACCACACGGAACGGCCACGTGGTTATCCAAAATGCCTCCTCCATACCCTCTCTGCTCACACGTGGTGTCCCCCAGGGATCCTCCCTATCTCCCACCCTGTTTAATATTTATATTCTCACCTTGCTTCTCATGCTTGATGACCTGGGTGTTCGGTACACCAACTATACTGACGACACCCAGGTCGTCCTTGAAGTGTCTGGCTCCTATCCCACAGACTCCAATGCCATCTCTGCCATCTATTCCATCATCCACTCGTGGATGAGCCAGAATTGCATGGCTCTGAATAAGGCTAAAACCGAGGTCCTCATTGCAAAATCAAGTCACATGTTAAAAACCTCCCTAAGGAATATGACTCATTTACAATTGCCAATGTGTCTATTCCAGTGGCCCAAAGCGTTAAGACTCTCGGCGTCACTATTGACGCTGAGCTCTCAATGCGCCTGCATGTCGTTAAAGCCAGGGCAACTTGCAGCTGGATCAACAGGCAACTTTGTGCAATGCCCTCCTTTTTAACTGTCAGCAACATTCCCTTCTTGCATATGCCCTTGTTAATTCCAGGTTAGACTACTGCAAGTCTCCTTGCATGCACGTCGGCAGTTAATATCGCTGAGCGCTCCAGACGACCCAGAATAGTACAGTCCGAGCAATGCTTGGTGTCCCCAGGCATTCTTCTATTACTGAAGCCAGTAAAAATCTGCACTGGCTCCCCATCAAGCACAGGGTATCCTTCAAGATACTCACTCTTACATTCAAATGCTTGATTGACTCGGCACCTATCTACCTGACCCAGTGCATTCATCGCTATGTCCCTGGTCGATTACTCAGGTCCACCGAGCAAGCTAGGCTTAGTCAGCCTCGCTTTCGCACAGGCAAATTCGGAAACAACATCTTCAGTGTTGTTGCTCCTGCTCTTTGGAACTCTCTACCTCAAGTCACATGTTAAAAAACCTCCCTAAGGAATATGACTCATTTACAATTGCCAATGTGTCTATTCCAGTGGCCCAAAGCGTTAAGACTCTCGGCGTCACTATTAACGCTGAGCTCTCAATGCGCCTGCATGTCGCTAAAACCAGGGCAACTTGCAGCTGGATCACTGGCAACTTTGCGCAATGCCCCCCTTTTTATCCGTCAGCAACATTCCCTTCTTGCATATGCCCTTGTTAATTCCAGGTTAGACTACTGCAAGTCTCCTTGCATGCACGTCAGCAGTTAATATCGCTGAGTGCTCCAGACGACCCAGAATAGTGCAGTCCGAGCAGTGCTTGGTGTCCCCAGGCATTCTTCTATTACTGAAGCCAGGAAAAAACTGCACTGGCTCCCCATCAAGCACAGGGTATCCTTCAAGATACTCACTCTTACATTCAAATGCTTGATTGACTCGGCACCTATCTACCTGACCCAGTGCATTCATCGCTATGTCCCTGGTCGATTACTCAGGTCCACCGAGCAAGCTAGGCTTAGTCAGCCTCGCTTTCGCACAGTCAAATTCGGAAACAACATCTTCAGTGTTGTTGCTCCTGCTCTTTGGGAACTCTCTACCTCTTCACCTTACGAGTTCCACCTCACTGATCAATTTAAAAGAAAATCTCAAAGCCCATCTCTTCAATACTCCTTACTCCTTGCTAAATGCTCTCTTTTCAGAAGAATTGAAATAAATAAATAAATAAAATAAATAAACATGATCTCAATTGAGTCGAAGCAAAGAATCTCTGATGCCCTCTTATGGCATCTTTTTAGAAGTCATAATGTTAAACCTTTCTAGGACTTGTACAACTGCAATTGTCAGGTCATTGAAATGTCCAGCGATCAAGCGGTCCCAGAAAGATTCCTCTATATAGCCATCACCACCCTATGCCAAATCTGGAAAAGAGAAGATGTCTTGCAGGCCAGGTTCCCTCTTACTCCAGCAGTAAGTGTTTTAATGATTGTTTCTGTGGGTTTTTGCACACATTGCGTAGAGAATTGGCTTCCTCCCCTTTCCCCCTTATCGAAAGGACCTCACCTGTGTGCGCTATGTTCAATTGAATTGTGAGAAAATTCATCCTAATCCTCCAATCTGGGAACTTTATTAGATATCTTGCAATAACCCCTTGCTTTTTATCCACTTTCAGAAAGAGGTTTTCAGGTAGTAGGGAACGCATATTGTTGATCGTATTTAACCAATCATGCTACTCCAGAACCTTTTTTGCCTTCAGTGGATTATGGATTAACGTTTCTATACCAGTTCCAGCAATACTCAGTCCTTCCATGACCCTTTCTTCCAGGTTTATCAGCCATTTTTATTTTTTTGCTCGTAAGTGGGCCTTGATGTCAAAATACAAGGTATCTTCTTGTGCAGTGAGGATTGAGCGCAGAAGGGACGTCAGTTTCCATTCTGCCTGTGATTTTAGAGGCCGAAGGTCGAATTCAAATCTCAGACAACTCATAGAGAGACTCATTGGAAGGCTGAAAACTCTCTTCCAAACTAGCCCTTCCAACCTTTGCCAATCCACACTCCACAAGCACATTTTTGTTTCCAGTCCATAAAGTATCACCAGAATGACTTTTGCAGAGTAGAATTTAATCAGGAGGAGAGTTGCGAACTTACAGAATTTCACTAAGATCTTTTTCATCTGCGGGACCAACTGTGAAATCTTAATTTCTACATCTTGCTCCACTTTACCCAATGATGGGTTTGAATATCATTATTCTCGATTTCTTTTGATTAATAGCCAAATCATTCTCCCTTGCATAGACATCTAATCGGTCCAGAAGACGCTGCAGCCCCAATGGTGTTCTGTCCAGTAGGACCACGTTGCCCGCATAAGCGAGCCAATGGACCTTACATCCATTAATTATTGGGCTTGCTAGCGCTTATTCTTCCAAAAACTCTCCCATATCCGAAAGATACAGGTTGAAGAAAAGGGGAGCTCCCACGCAACCCTGGTGGACTGCCCTTTCCACCCCTATTGGACTGGTAAGATGACCTTCAGTGTCCAGCCAAACTCTAATGGTGGTATCTCTATGGAGTTCAGCAACCATGGCAAGGATGACATCTGGAATTCCCTAACTTCTCAGCTTGGCCCATAATCAGTTTCTGTTCACCTGATCAAAGGCCTTCGAGAAGTCGAACCGGGCCCCATACAACTGATGTTCTCCCTTGTTTCCTGTTATTTCACTCAAGATGTTCAGTACCAGGCCATTTACTGCTGTGGAGTGACCCCCTCTAAATCTTGTTTGATGTTTGGACAGGATTTTCCCATCCTTCACCCATTTTTCCAACTCCCCAAGTAGGACCCTCATGAAAAGCTTGCTGTCAATGTCAAGGAGGGCGATTGGCTGATAGTTTGTAGGTTGCAACCGATCGCCCCCCCTTGAACAATGGAATGACGGTCACTGATTTTCATGATGATGGAAACTGTTGTCCTGCAAGAATCTCTCCAAATAGCCAAAATAGTATTTTTGCCCATAAACGGGGCTGTTTCTTCACCACTTGGTAAGTTAGGCCATTTGGCCCTGCTGCTTTGGAGATTGAGACTTTCCCAATCAATTCAACCAGGGTGTTCTCCTCCAGAGGGAGATACCAGCTAACATTGTTATCTGGAATGAATTCTGAAGCCACAAGACTTTTAAAACTGGCCGACAGGTAATCCACCCACACCCTCTCTGACACCAACTTACATAATGCTGTGGATGGGTCACTGACCAGAAATTTCTGGAGTCATTACTTCCCACTAACTTCAACGTGCGTTCTCCATCTTGCTGCAAACGCAGCATTTTCCTTCCCACAGAGCACTGCTTATAGCATAATGACAGCCTCTTAGATTCCCTTCTATAACCTTCCAGACTCAGGCCCTGTCTCTTCAGAGATCTTAATTTCTGCTTCTACAGTTTTTTTTCTTGCATTGTCGCCTCATCAAATGTGTGCCGATGATTCTGCTTAGTTGCACCTCCTCCTCCTATACTCGGTGGACACAAGGACCAGATAGATTTCACGAACACTTCTGGACGGCAGAGTTCTCATTGTATAGGCTCTGGGGTATCGAGTAGCCTACAGTTTAAGGCCTCCCCTTCTCTTATATACTTAGCCAAACGGATTCTGCTCTTATTAATCGAATAGGTTGGACTCTGCATGTCTGACGACCCCAGAGCAATATCCAAGATAGATAACTCCAACCTAGAGTGGTCGCTCCCCCCTCCTGCTCAATCTTCAGGGATACATTGTACATGAAAAGGTCAGCTGTCATGAAGATGTAATCTAACGTTGAAGCAGTGGTACCCCAATGCCATGTTGGTGCAGCAGGGATGTCCCCTGGCAAATTCCCATTCACCAGCTTCAGTCCCCATCCCCACAGAAATGATTTTCTAATCTGATACATTGGGTGTTGAAATCCCCTGCCAAAATCACTCGGGTACAGCCGTCACTTGTTTTGATTTCTTCTAACAGTTTGGATAGAATATCCAGAAAAGCCTGGAAGCTGAAATAGGTGGGGTTCCAATAAAAATGTATTCACCTCGAAGACCGGTTTTGAATTTCTTATTGTGATTTTACTAGCCTGAATGCCCATTTTGTTTTCATAGATCACTGTGGAGTCGCCTATCGTAACATTTTTAAGTGCCATCAGTAAGCCACCTGACGGTCTGCCTTTGGCTCTTTGAAGGGCGGGTTGAGAGTATATCCTTCTATTGCAATTGGATTAACCAACCATGTTTCTTGCTAAATTAGGATATCAACATTCCGAAATAAGTGATCTTTCATTTTCCTCGAGGTGAAAGTGTTAGGTCCCCATGTATTCCAGCTAACCAAGCAAATTCCCCTCTGTCTAAAGAGTCTGTGATCCCACCCCCAGTTTCTGCAAGACTTGGGTCAATATCTCTGCTAGCAGTGATAAAGTATTGACTTGAGAGTTAACGCCAATGGTTTTCAGTCTCCCTTGATCAGTCTCCAATATCACTTCATCCTTGGATTCCCTCCTGACTCTGGAGGACCACCTTGGGCCCTGTGGTTTGTGGATGGGCGTTGTTGATGGCTCTGTCCGGGACACAACCAGACCCTGCCTCTCTAGTTCTTTGGCTGCCCACATTATTGCTTCCAAGCCCTCTCTTGACGTAAGGCCAACTTCTACCATAAACAGAGAATTTATATTTGGGAATCACACCGATTCAATGTGTTGTGAGCCCAAAAGGTAAAGGGTTTGGAATCCCCTTAAGACAAGAAAGAATTGTGCTTCTGCAAAGGGTTTTGTGCTTTTTATTTTTGGTTTACATCGAAAGCCATACTTTTGGCATTGCAAAAATTTAGGAAACTTCTTCTTTGGTTTTATTATTATCTGCCAATTGTTTTGGATCTTGTGGGAGCGAATGGATTTGTGTTGCGAGCTTCCTCACTTCAGTTGACTTTCCAGCTCCATTCTGTTTCATGTCGAGTGCGGAATGCTTACCTTACCCTGTTCTTATTCCCTCTACCATTAAGACTTTACCCTGTACTTTGTCCAATGGTTTTCGGAAAATTGGTGCTATCTTCACTTGTTGCCATTGAATATCCAACCCCTGCACATTGATGGGTGGACTTGATAACATCACCAGGCGTTTATTCATAAGGAAGATTGCTGCTATCGGAGGTTTGGTGACTTTTGATGACAAAGAGGGCTTATGAAGATTTTCCATTCCCACCTCGCTCTTGGGCAAATTCGACCCTTTGCTAGGCTCTAAATTAGTGGGCTTCCTTTCCCATTTTTGATAGTCTGTTTGGAGACCCACGCTGATATTTCTGATTTCAATTTCCTCCCTTGAATCATCTTTGCGATGCAGACTTTTGGCTTTCATGGTTTCTCCCTTTTTTTCTTGCCTCTCTTCTCTTGAGACCTTCTCCCTGTCACTTTCCCCCGAGGCAGCTGTTGAATTCAGGTTTTTTTCCACCTGAATCAATCATTATTGGGGATCTTGGTAATGTCTTTTAGAAGGTATTTGTTTCTGACTTTTTATGCTTTATGTTTTTTTGCTTCTTTGTTTTCTTTCGCCCCTTCAGTGTCTGTAGGGAATCTCTGTTCCATCTCCTCTTCCTCGCCTCCCTCTTTCCTTCCCTCTTTCTTCCCTTTTGACAGTGATGGTCAGTCTCTGTGTTGTCTTGTGGATCAGGGATCAGAGTCTGCGAGGGATCCTCCCCTGGGATTACCTCTTGGTCAGGCTCCTCCTCGAGGGCTCCTTCTACTACATTGGCCAATCTTCTGAATTCCTCGAGTACAGATTCCGAAAGAGGGGTATCATCAAAATGGAAGTTTATATCATCTGCTCTAACTTCCCTTTCCTCACCTTTTTGACCTTGCCACACTGCTATCAGTAAGTCCTATAATAGGAGTTTGTTTGCCTCCTCTTCTGCAGCCATACTGAGTTGGATAGCTGATATATCCAACCCTTGTCTCTAGCAGACGATCCTTCACTCCTGGCACAAGACTGGAGTTAGTTATATCATTGCAACCCACTATAGATGAGTCCAGATTTGCAATTTCCTTAGTGAGTTCCAAAAGTATCCCTGACTGTGATTCAACTTCGCTCTTTAGTAGTTCGAATAGAGAGACCAGTGAGTTCAAGACATAGTTTAGTGCTGGTAGTGTGGCTTCATTTGTATACGTCATTCCTTGCCGTGCATTGATTGTCTGTCCTTTTGGGGATTCTTCTAAAGGCCCATTAGACCTTTCTTTTCCCATTTCCTCATTTCCTCATCCTGAATGGGACTTCCAGGCCCCAATTCCTTCTCCCGGGTGCCCGGAGCTTTCTTTTCCACTAACACCTCCGGAAGACATGTCGAAGCCCTTGGTTCCAGGCTAATAAAATTATCCCCCATTGCGGCCATGTGCTGTGATGTCGGGGCCTGGTCACCATACTGTAATTCCTGTTCATTTACACTTTTGGTTCTTCTTTTGCCAAAAAGATCATCAATTTTCTTTTGTATTTTTCTCGTTGTGACTGCGAACTCAAGCCCTTGTTTCCAAGATCGTGTTATTGAGCTTTGCTCCATTTCCAAGGGAACTCCTCCCTCTGGGGTACCTGGGGGAATTAAGTTCGTATGAATCTGAGCTTGAGTATATATTGTCTGGCCTCCTTCAGCGGCTGACGAAATTTCAGCAAATTGGGCTACCTGAACCGACTGTTGTCCAGAAGCCACCGCGCCATCAATAATCTCTCTAGATTCTGTATATGAGCCATCCCACTCTGGACAACCCAAACCGTCCCTCATGATCGTACTCCTAAGCTTCATTTTGGTCTGTTCCCCTTGATGGATCCTTGAGGATACTTAGTTATCAGGTGGTACGTACCTTTTCCACTCCTTTCCACTTCGAGTCGAAAATCACCTGATAAACTCTTTAGTTGCCACTTTCGTCGTAAGCACCGTTGAGGTCCAAGCAAAGTGAACACCACGTTCACACAGGGGAAAAGAAACTGGTAATATATGGTGGATAAAAGAATGTTAACAACTTGTCTCTGTAACAATCCACTATCCAATAAATCCAAGCAGTCAGCAGCAACATACAGTGCGCAAAAAAATGTGCACCACCCTTAACTCTGCGGCCGGGCTTCACCAACTCTCCCGTTCCTGTTTGTCGCGTCTCCAGCCACTCTTCCAGACACACTTCCAAGCAGATTATCAAGAGGGAGCCCTCCCGCTTTACACTGTAAGCTCAAAAATCTGCTCTGCTCAAAATGTAGTTTAACTGATCACGACTAACAGTGTGGCTCAAAGGCACTAAACCTGCAGTCGCCACACTACAGGATTACTTCATGGGAGGAAATAGCTTGGTGCTCCAAGATGCAAAGACTCCAAAGATACTGTTTTTCACAGACTCGCTAAGTGATTCCAAAAACGCTGCCCTTGTGTGGAGGCACTCTGAGTTTTACTGCCAGTGAAATGTTACGCGTAGCGAACCCCCGCTAATTAGAAGTAGCAGGATCTTAATGAGGTATGATAAAGAACATCCATGTAGTCAGTCTGTAAAAATACAACCTTTTTAGACCGGGGGACGTCCAGAGTTAAGCGCTCCAAAGGCACTCATGCTGAGGCTTTATGATGTCTGTACAGTTTAATGAGAGGCCCTTTCGTGACAAACACTAAAAGTAATGAGGGTAATGATAGTGTTGTGTTGAGATAACCTCGGTGTTCCAGGTGGGCCGTAGCTAAAGGACTTAAACAAACTTACAAAATGCACGAAGTGGGTCTCGTTACTCCCAGCTTCTTTGAAGAGTTTACGGGCGGACCGAACAACATGACAACAACGTGACAACACAGCACAAACAGCAAGCAAAGCAGTGCCTGTGAGGTCCTTACCACAGGCAGGCTGTTTTCTATTTTCTCTACCCACCCGCAGTGTTACGCTCACCTGGTATCCACGTGGACGACACCCAGCCAGTTGGTCGTTGGTGCCCTTCTCTATGACTCCCTGGTGTGGTTCTCGATGTCGATGGGATTCTGCCTGGAAAAGAAGACTATATTAGGACTGGACGACCAAGGTAAGTTTTCCCCCACCTCCCTTGTGTTTTCAGCCCCTCCGGGTTCTCTTCTCACCTGGCTGTCGGAATTGGTGAGCTCTCCGTCCTGCACTCTGGGCAGGGGCGCGTGGTCTTTTGTGGGCGCAGGCGGTCGAGTTACTTCACTGACCGCGGCCCATTGTAGTGTCTTTCAGGTAGGTCTTATTGGGATTGATGGCGTTGTTATTCTTGCATGCCTTTTATCTGTTCTAAAATATCTCTTTTTATCTCCCTTAGGTGCTCGGAGTATCCGCTTGGAGAACTGGGTAGGCTGGTTCTCACCGGTATACGATGGCACACAATAGCGCTATGATGTGGTAAGGAGGCGTTTTGCGCAGCGCATCGATGTCTTGTCCTCACTGACCTGTGCTTTTCTCTTTTTCCTAGGTCACGGTGTGCTCCCAGCGCTGATCGAGTTCCAGAGCTATGCCGGTCGAAAATCAGCCAGCCAGGTAAGTCTCTAAGCTCTTCGTGGTTGTAAAGTCTCTTTTACCTCCTTTAATAATGTCTTTCTCCCTTTTTTCAGGTCCTTCGATCCGGGCGGCAAACTCTTCAAATGGAGCTGCCCAGGAGCTGCGAGCAGTGAAGGATGGAGATTACAGGTAAGATTCTGCTGCTAACGATGTTCTTTGTTTTCTGCAGGTCCGGAATTCGTCAGGCTCGTGAGAAAGCTGGACATGGTGAGCGTCACGTTGCTAGTAGCAAAGTAACGCGAAGCGTGTTGTTTTGTTCGGGTGTGGTTTAAATAGCCACTGCAAAGTAGTCCAGGTAAAGTAGTCCCTAGGCCACCACACCCAAAACACTAGACCGCATAGCTTGGTTCTAGGAATCAAGCTATGTGGATGCCTCCATGTTGGCTGAAAGCTCTAAAAAGTAGTTCCACAAGCAGATGCCTATCTTTGTATATGAGCCTGGCGCCAAAGGCGCCAGGACTGGCCCCAAGAGGGTCTGACAAGTGGATGCCAGGCCTTATAAGCGATCTGAGTCCTGATTCCACCTGGCCAATGTGCTTGCCAGTGGGGATCAGGGCTGAGGGTCGTGACACGCAGCATAGCCCAGCTCAGGCAGCCCGCTCTGCTGCAGTGGCTCCAACATCTCGCCCCCAGCAGCTCCCGTGCTCCTTTATTCGCTCCTCGACTCGCAGGCTCACAGGAATCTCAAAACAAGCAGGGCTCATGAAGTCCAGGTTCCGAGGAAAGAACCTCTGAACGCTTGATACGCTGCACTGAATGAAGCCGCACCTCAAACCTCGCATGTAACCTGAAACAGAATGAGGCTGCTACTGAGACCGTTCCTCCAATACCAGTCTCATTTGGTTCCTGCATCCCCTCCTGTGTCCTTCGCCGTCAGAACCTGCACCGCTCTGCAGTACCGTGTCTCCCTACACAGCCCGGCTGCGCATCATTTGCTTTCTTTTCACCAGAATTCCTCTTCTCTGATCCCGAACACTGCCAATCTGCTGCAGGTAGACATCTCCTGCTCTCCCCACGGCTCTTCTCTGTGGGATTGCATCTGCAACCTGTCTTGCTTCCCACGCTGCACACTCTGTAACCTTCCTTCTCTCTCCTTCTTCGTTCCACCAGCTGCAGGTTATCCTCAGGTTTAAATGTCCTGTGCAGCTGATTTGGGTCCTGACAATTGGACTACACATTACTCTTGCTGTCACATTTCATCCATATTAACTCCTTGGTCCTCCTCGTCTCAATACTTGAGGCTTTCTAGGACTTGGAGTCCAAGAAGGTTTTCACTGATTTTAAGTTACATTGTTGAACAGTTACATTTAAATTACAATCACCATAAACATCAGATGTTACATATGTTCCAGGTTTACCATGTACGCATGAAGACTGAATAGGGTTTTGTTGAAACAAAGTGGCTTTCAGAGTTTTATAATTACATGGTTCTGAATACGGACAAAATGACATTAGAAACTCTGGAATTAAAAGATCTTCCTCACAAGAAAGAGAAGTAGACTGCTTTTCTCCTGTTGGAGTCACCACTCTCCCCTGACAGCCATCTCCTCTGATGTGATCCATCCTCAGAATACCACCCACAGGGTCAGGACTAGGTAGCGAATGCCTTCCCCAGCCCACATAGGAGGAGACTTTAGGCTGGGGATCAGTGATGACTCCACAGGATTCATCACAGAATCGAGAGAATTCATCTAAAAGCACTATGAAGTGCGTGTCGGTTTGGATTGTGCCAAAGTTGACATTTACTGCCTGCCATGGCGTTGTTGTCCTTGTGGGCAATTCAATTGGTTGTGCCTTTGCTGGTGGCCTGGTTGCTTGGCACCATGAGCAGTTCTCCAATAGGTCCTCCACCTGCTTTTCTAGGAACCACATTTCCTCCCTCAACCTGGCCTTGGTTTTAGTGGCTCCTTGGTGTCCTGTGTGGGCTATGTCTAGCACTCTCTGTATCAATGTCGGCGGTATGACTATTCTTTATCTTCTTAAAAGAACTTCTTCCTCCCCCACTGACAACTCCGCTCCCATTTATTTCATTTATTGGGTATTTATAATGCGCCTATACACAATGTGTTCTTACTCACCACAGGCCTGCCATGAATCATTTGGTGGCATCTGTGTAGCGAGTCTGATCTCCTGTAACTGGCTTCACGTGGTATCCTTTCAGCTGGTCGACTATGTGCTTCATTCCACTGTGTTGTGGCTTTGCCTCAGCAATTTGTGCCAAGGACATGGATTTCGGCACGGCTATGTGCATCATCATGTGGACAAGCGCCTCCACCTCTTGGATCTCGGTCTCTGGCTCATGCTTCTGGTGCAGCGGGTGCCATGACAGGTAATCCGCCGGGTTGCTGACTCCGGGCCGGAATTCGAGCATCAGCCCGTAGTCTAAGTGTTGGAGCATCCACCGCTCTAGCCTTAGTGGTGGTCATAGCGCTGAACTGTTCAGGATGGGTAGTAGTGAATTATGGTCTCTTACTACCATGATGGGGTGTCCAAATATGTAGAAATGGAAGTGTTTTTCCCCCACAGGACCGCCAGCGCTTCCCTCTCAATTTGCGAGTATTGTTTTTCTGTGGGAGACAATACCTTGCTCCCATATGCAACGGGTGCTAATAACCCCTCATCCTCTGCCTGAACCAGTACCTCACCTAGGCCCACTGGGCTGGCATCAAAACATATTTCAGTCAGTTTCTTGGTGTCGAAGAATGCCATTTTCATTTCCACCAACAGAGCTACTGTTCAAAGGATTGGTGGCACATCGATTCAGCTTAATGTTTTTCTAGTGCTCTTAGTGGCACTGTGATAGTTGCCAGGTTTGGGATGAACCTGCCATAGAAGTTTACCATCCCTAGATAGCTCCTCACTTCCGACGGGTTTGCCGGCGGGTGGACTTTTTGGATTGCTGCTACGTTTTGCAGATCAGGTGAGATCCCTTCCCGTTGGAAAACAAATCCAAAGAATTGTACTCGGTATTGTAGGAATTGGCACTTCTGCCGATACAGCGTGAGCCCTTTTTCCCTGAGTCGTTGAAATAGAGTGGTCAGGATGTGTGGGTTGTCCATCTCTGTCTTCAAGTATATTAGCACATCATCACTGACATTGATGACCCCTGTTAGTCCTACAAGTACCCCTCTGATGGTATGCTGGAATACCTTGACGGTGGATGACACCCCAAAGCTGAGTCCTTTTGTATTCGAACAGTCCGACATGGGAGGCGAATGTGGTTATGGGTCTCGACTCCACATGTAGGGGAGCTTGGTGATACCCTGTGCTCAAGTCAGTGGTGGAGAATACTGCTTCCCCCTAGAGATTAGCCAGTATGTCATTGAGCGTGAGCATTGGGTGCGGTTCCCCCTTGATCACTTTGTTGGGCAGCCGCATGTCCACGCATATTCTCACTTCCCCCACCTGCTTGGGTTTGGGTGCAACCACGATGAGGGACACCCAAGGCGTGTGCCCCTGTATGTGTTCGATTATACCAGCCTGTTCCATGTGTAGTAGCTCTTCTTCCACCTTTTTCCTGAGGTGGAATGGGATGCATCAGTGTCGCAGTGTGACGGGCTAAAATGTTTCATCTACGTGCAGTCTCACGTCTTGACCCTTCAGGCAGCCTATTCCATGGAATACATCTTCATATTCAGCGCACAGCATTTCCATGTCCGTGAGATATACTTGGAAGGCGAAGTGCACAAGGCAGAGGATTTCCACCATTGTACAACTCAGGAGGGTGACTTTCACATCTCTGGTGACATATAATGTTGGCTTGGTGGACTGATCACAGTGTTTAAAACTGCCTGGAATGCCCCTTCCAGTGGAATGGGTGTTTTGCCCCGATATGCGAAGATTCTTATTCTCTGAGCCACAAGGGTCGGTGTGGGCTGTAGTAGTGTGAACTGAGTCACGGGCATCACGTTGACGGAGGCCGCTGTGTCGATCAGCACTGGGACTTGTGTGGACAGGATCGATACCTTGCAGCGTGGTTGCCGCCTTTTCTGCTGCGACCCCAGTACTAGTGCTGAAATGAAGAATGCTTCCACTGCATCACGGTAGTACACGAGTCCCTCTGTTGTGTCTTGATCTGTGCTTTCCTCTGAAAGGGTGTCCAGTTTCGCTGATTTGCCCCTTTGTGGTTGTTGTGACTTTGGGCCTGTCGCTATTGGCCATGGGGCCCTGCATACATTTGCAAAGTGTCTCATCTTTCTGCATCTTCCACACTGACAACCGAATGCTGGACATCCTTCTTTTTGTGGTTATGCTCCTCCGCAAAACTCGTACGGATGTCGGGTGTCCTCCTTCTTCAGTGGGCCTTGTGTCGTGCAATACTTTCCCTTCTTATATTTCACAGATCTCTGGGCTCGCAAGATGGCCGCTTGTGCTTACACGATTTGGAGGCCTTTGATCGCCTCTTCAATGTGGGTCTCGCCTCTTCAATGTGGGTCACTCTCGTCGTGGCTTGCTCCTGCACCCTTCCTAATTCCCGGATTCTCATGAGCGGCAGTCCTGGGTCTTTGAGGATCTGCTTGCGTTATACCTAAGTGCTTTTGGAATTATCACCTTGCAGCCTTTCAGTAGTATGTGTTCAACCACTAAGGTTAGTTAATCTCTGACTTGGTCGAGCCACTTCATGTCTTCTCGTACTGTTTCTGAGTCTGAGCTTGCTTGCTGCCTCATGAGTGCTTTCCTGTTTGTTTGCAGGCAGTGTCTAACGATCTGTAAGGCCGGACCTCATTCTGATTATGTGGACAGGTCCGCCCATCCTACTGGCAGTGGTTGGAGATGATGTTTTACATAGTTTATGTACGCGTCTGCAATGGAGGGTCGTGACTCGGCTGACTCCGTGGAATGACGGGGCAGGTAGTCCGCTGGATTATCTTCTTCACCAGGGCGGTGCTTCACCGTGAATTTGTAGTCCTGGAGACATAGGCCCCACCTGGCTATCCTCGGGGCATTCTTGCTTTGGGGTCGCCATATATGATTAGTAGGGCCTGGTGTTCCGTTAGTATCATGAATTCCTTTCCGAATAAGAACAAATGAAAATACTTGCACGCCCACACCACTGCCAGGCTTTCTTTTTCCGCCTGCGAGTACGCCTCTTCTGTGGCGGTAAGACTCCTGCTGGCGTATGCCACTATATAAATATTGGACGGCTCCTCTGAGTCTTTCGGGGTGAGGATGGCACCAAGTCCCACTGGACTGGCATTGACGATTATTTCGGTGTCACGACGAGCGTCGAAATAAGCCATGTCGCCCGCTTGCGAGATGGCGTTTCAGATTGCCTCAAATGCTTTCTGACACTCTTTCGACCAGACGAACGGTGTGTCTTTACATGTGAGCTGGCGCAGAGGATTGCTTATGGTGGCATAGTCCTTCAGGTATCTCGAGCATTAGCTGGCCAGTCCTAGAAAGGAACGCAAGTCAGTTGTGGGTTTGGGAGGTGGGGCTGAGTTAAGGGCTTTGCTTTGTCGGGGCCTGCTCGCAGAAAATATGACCGAAAAATCTTAATGACCCTTTTGCGAATTCACATTTGGCCTTGTTTAATGTGAGTCCCGCTTCCTCCAGGGCCTGACACACCCTATGTAGTGCGGTATCATGCTCTTGTGTTTTTCCGTATACCAGTACATCGTCTGAATAGTTCAAACAGTTTGGGACATGTTGAATCACCCAGTGTATTTCTTCTTGAAAAATTTCTGTGGCTTAAGAAATGCCAAAACAGAGTCTTTTGTATTGAAAAAGGCCAAGGTGTGTTACAAAAGTGGTGATGTATCTGGATTCCGGGGCTATCTCAATTTGGTGGTATTCTTTTGTTAGATCTAATTTTGAGAAGACTTTCGCCCCGTGAAGGGGGAGGATCATATCCGTGATTGTGGGTGCTTGGTGTCTCTCTCTCTCTCTCGATGGCGACATTAGCTCTGTGCATATCGACACACAAACGTATGGATCCGTCCGGGGATTTCTTGGGGACGGGGACAATGGGTGATACCCATGGCGTTGGACTAGAGACGGGTTCAATTACGTTCATTTTGATGAGTTTGTCTAGTTCGTCCTCCACCTGTCTTTGAATGTTGACTGGTATGCCTGATAGTGTTGGGCTACAGGTTTAACGAGGGGGTTGATGTGGAGGTGTACCTTTCTGTTTTTTAGCTTCCCAAGGCCTTTGAACAGTTTGGGGAAGGTTTGTGCTATCGCCTCTGGCTTGGCAAAGTATTTGTGCGCCATAAGTCGGTACAGTATGTGCACTAAACCCATATCCACTGCTGTCTGAAAACTCAGGATGCAGCCGCTGTTGGCCTCTGTGTTTATTAGGTGTAGGGGAATTTTCGCTGCATGCTCTTTGTGAGTGCACCATGCCATGATCGTGCCTTTACAGGGTAGCAGGGTTGTTGCTCCGTATGGATATATGTCTACTGTGGCCTTCCTAATTTTTGGCGGCAGTGTGAGCGACTCATATGCTTGCTCACTACTGATATTGACTGTTGCCCCAGTATCAATCAAGAACTTTAAAGGGGTGTCATTTACATGCAGCTTGAGGACTGGGCTGTGTTGGGTGGCTGTGGTGTTGTTGAGTGCCCATACGTATCCCTTTTTCCTCTGGTCTTCTTCTGAAGATGGAGTTTCACTAGTGGGGGATCGCATCTCGATGTACCTGACGAAACACCTTCTTTGAGAGCGCCTGGCCCCTTCAGGCGGCCGCCTGTCCTCTCGTGGGTAGAAGCTCCTTTGGTCTTTGTCTTCCCTCCTGGGAGTCGTGTGTTCACTCTCTCCTCTGGTGCTTGGTGGGCTTCGGCGGGTGTTTCTGCACCTTTCTTGGGTTCGCTGTTTGCCTGAAAAAGGTCCTGGCGCATTTTTGCACATCGCCCTGTAGTGGTCCATTCCTCTGCATGCGGCACATTGTTGTCCTATTGCAGGGCATTCGCCCACATGTGGGTATTTGTATCCACATCTGTAGCATGTGGCGTCAGGGCGCTTTCCTCCTTGATTGGGAGTTTGTTAATGATGTCCGGGTTGCCTATGGGTTGTTGTATGGTGACTTTGCCCAGGTTATCGAGTTGTGATTCTACCGCTGCTTCCATGCGGGCCAGTGCTAAGATTTCTTCTAATGACCTCTGTTTTTGTACTAGTTGTTTGCGAAAGGTTGAGAGAGGCATCTGGCGATTACTTGTGATCTGAGGGCTTCTTCGTTCGAGTATTTATGAAAGTCACAATATTTCAGTTTAATGCGAAGGCGCACGACAAAATTGTCTATGGATTCACCCTTCTCTTGCCTTGTGGTGTGGAATATATGGTGCTCATAATCAATGTTAGTGTGCGGTGCGAAGTATTCTGAGAGCTTGCCGTGAAGTTCTCCATATGTCACTGTGTCGACATTTAGTAATTCACCTGCAAAGTCTCTATCTGCCGGCCCTACTGCCATGAAGAGCGTGTTCTTGAGCCTTGCATCATCCGTCAGACCTATGGCTCCAGCATAGAATTTAAAGTCTCTGAGCCATTTGACCTAGTGAGGCCCTAGATTGGAGGTGTCTCGTATTTCAAACGGGCTTGGCAAATGCATGATTTGTGATGTGCCGCTGGCTGTCTGTGCAGGTTGGTCATTTCCTTGTGCATTGTCTGCACCGCCTGAGGATGATGCTGTTTCTAGTGCTGGATCCGACATGCTTGCGTAAGGGGGGTAGGTTTGTTTGTATTCTTGCTCCCCCCACTTCCTTGGCCTGCTCGCCTTGTCTCTCACGTGTGGGGCCGCCTGTGGCTCTGTGGCTGGACTTGTCTGGTGCTTACCAGCTTGTGCTGCCTCTTTCCTGCGAGGTTACTCGCATGCGGCGGCAGGGCTGCTCTTCTGTCCTTTCTCCGCAGAGCGCTGCACGTGGGGCTGCATCTGGGCATGGTTGGGGTGTGCCGGCGTACATCCGCCTCTCTCTGCGGGTGCGCTATCCCCTTTTGGCCGCTCAGCTTGTTGACCTTCCCTGCGTGCGCTGGTCTGCCTGCGTGTCCCTTGTGATGCAAAGGGCCTTCCGCTGTTTGGTCGCAGCGGGTCTGCAATGTGCGGCTCAGTGCCAGTGTTCCGTAGGCACGGCGTGTACCCTTAGCTGTCTGTGCAGGAGGCGCACTGAAACGCTATACTGCCCGACGGCAGGCCTCGTATTGGCACGGGCGGGTCACTAGACCCCTCGTTGCCATTGTTGGAACCTCACCTGGGCCCTGTGATGCAGGTCTCAAATGAAGACGCGGAGCCACTGTACGGTATGACCGCCTTTATTAACACATAGCCAGTAACTGCCGAAATCCCCATCCCGCCCCCTCCCTAACCCCTACGTAACATCCTGTCTGTTCAGCGAGGGCCGCAACGACGACCCGCCCACACAACGATGTGGGACGTGCTGACACCCTTCTGTATGATTTGTTCCCGCAATGCACCTTCCTCATTGGGAAATGGACAGGTTGCCGCCAGTTGGCAGAGCCAAGTGAAGAAACCGTTGATGGATTCATTTGGACCTTGAACTGTCAGTCGCATCTGGAACCGTCCGTAGTCTGCGTTCGCCACAGGAGTGAAGTAGTTGATTAGTGCTCAGCCCGTGTTGTCAAAGGACCCAACGCTCTGTGGCAGGGTCTTTAAAAGGTTGTGTACGTCGCTACCAGAATAAAATAGGAGCAAATGTCTTCTCGCATGCATCATCCACCATCTCCGCCGCGTCAAACAACATTTCCAGGCACTCCAGCCAAAGTGTCCATTTGGGGCCCAGTGTTGCGGGGTTACCCTGTATGTTGAACTTTGGGACAGGATTGCTGTGGAACTGTGGGCTGTGTTGCTGATTTTCCAACCTCGCCCAACGATCGTGTGGTTGTGTCACGCTTCTCCCTGGGGTGGTGGATGTTAATACAATGTGCTCCTTACCCCCTCCATTCACCACAAACCATCTGTACACGATTTAGTGTTTGGGGGGCCGATGGGTTCTGGGGAGTGACTGGTCTGGGGTGTTGTCCCTGTTGTTGTTATTTATATATTTAATTAAATACAATGGCCCTCATTACGACCCTGGCGGTAAGTATCGGCCATTACCGGCATGGCGCAAATAACGTGTCCGTGCTGGCCAGAGACCGCTAAAAGCGGCACATTACGAGTTCTCGGCCACAAGCATTGCGCCATGCCGGTAATGGAATCACCGCCATGCCGCTAAAGGGCGTAAAATCCCACTTACCGGCATGGTATGCCGTGCAAATAGAACCTCCGCCAACCTAGCCATCGACATTAGCGGTCACCACTAATAGAGGTAACCAAAATTAGCGGGAACCGCTATTATCGGTGACCGTAAATAAGCGGATCCGGAAGTAGCGTCACTGCACAGGAACGGGAAAAAGCATGGCGGCCATCTTTAAAAACACAATCCATTGCCATCCTCTGTTACCAGAAGACACCTGACCCCCACAACTTCCACAAACCTCCTACACCACCCCTTTGACATCACGATGCCTAAAGTTTTGAAAAAGAGCGGAGATCGGCTGCACCAGGAGCGCTTTTCAAGGGAGGAGCTAACAATGTTGGCCGAAACACTCCAAGAGCATGCTGATGTTGTGTTCGCCACAGAGATGACCCGACCGGCGCTGCAGAGGAAAAAGGTAATATGGGCCATGGTTACCCAGAGGGTCAGTGCTGTCGGCACAACACCCCGCACTGCCAAACAATGCCGCAAGCGGTGGGACGATCTACATCTCCGCGTCAGGAGCATACTGGCGGCAAATCGTAATCTCGGCATGGCGACTGGTGGAGGTGCTGAGTCGCCCCTAAAACTACAGCTGTGGGAGGAGATATGTGCCCGCACCATAGGCACGGAGAGCATTGAGGGAGTTGGGGACATGGAGAGAGGAGCCCCGACATCAGGCGATGCAGGTAGGTGCCTCAAGTCCAACTATGCCAATCTCACCACGATGATGTCCAGATGATTGGGAAGTGCAATGATGCATACCAGGGTCCACCGGACACATTAGAACAAGACTGCCTACAGGCAGTGCTGACCTCCACCTTGTACACATGCATAATGCTCCCCGTTTCTGTAGCTACCCACATGCCTCCATGCATCAACCACCTAAGAGTGAGACTACCTGTATGTCACTGCCTCCAATGTGAACCATCCAGCAATCAAAATGAATGCAGCCATCACAATGCCTGCTCAATGCCCGTAGACCCATCACTAACCCTCTCCCTCCTTTGGTCCACCACAGGCTCACATTCGGACAGCGCCGATGATGACACAGGTGCAACCCCTGCTAAGAAGGCCAGGGCCGATGAGGCACAACACCGTCCCTCCACCTCAGGGGGAACAAGGAAACCCCAACAACAGGAAATGTCCCACAGCACAGCACAGGCCACGGCACTGATGTCTACCAAGTCCACCACTTCGGCGCCACCGACATCCACCATATGCCAAGTGCTGTCCGCCGAAGGCACTGGATCCGCAGAAAGCAGCACCATCAGTGAAACTGCTGCCACCGCAGCGATCTCGGACAACGGGGAAGGGGATGTTGATAATGTTGTGAGTCCCCCCACTAGCCCCCTGCATTCCCCCTACCTGTACCTGTCCCCGTGCAGCCAGCATGACAACATCATACAGGGGCTATCTCCTGGAAACTCTTTGCCGGTTACTCCCAGCCCAACTGCACATGTGCAGGAGGGCAGCA
The DNA here is from genome assembly GCF_040938575.1 of Ambystoma mexicanum. Classification (NCBI taxonomy): domain Eukaryota; kingdom Metazoa; phylum Chordata; class Amphibia; order Caudata; family Ambystomatidae; genus Ambystoma; species Ambystoma mexicanum. Next base: position 1,501,887,636 of record NC_090932.1, on the reverse strand, counting down.
GTATAATGGACAGGCCACAACCATCAGCCACAGGCCACAACACCCAAGAGGCAATGCAGGAAATCATTATGCGCCAACAGCAACTTACAGCCCTGTTGACACAGCATGTCACAGAATGCGCAGCACTAGGGGGGAAATGCGTGATTGTGCTGCTACTCTTAGGTCTGCTATCGAGTCCAGTTCTAAGGACATATGTGCTGAACTGGCCAAGGTGCGGCACGTACTTTCCGAGTTAGTACAAACAATGCGGGACTTGCGTCCAAGTGAGCAACCCAGTTCTTCCTCGGCTGCCAGTTAAACCAGGACCAGCCCCGTGCACAGATCGAGCAGGAACCTGCGGCGTTCAGACAGGGATGCACCGGGTGCTGGGAGCGGGGGATGCCAATAGGCGCAGTCTTGTGTACTGGTGCCACATGATGCACTTGTGCACAGTCATCCACACCATGGTTTGGGGAGTAGAGGTGGGAGTGGGTGTGTTGGGGAGTAGAGGGGGGAGGGGGGAGTGGGTGTGTTGGGGAGTAGAGGGGGGAGGGGGGAGTGGGTATGTGGGGTAGTGTGTGTGTTCACTTAGATTAACTTTTCAATACACTTTTTAGTTATGCAGAAATCACATGTGTGGACATTGCTTATTGCGTACCTGTGCTTTATTGGTTAACAGTCTACAGTGTCCATGTCCCTGACACACCCAGTGCCCCAAGTGCCATCTCCATGTGACACCCACCATCCATGTGTGCTAGAAGATTTGGTTGATTAGAGTCCGAAGCATGTCACATCCCTCCTGTGCATCGCTTCCTCCCTGAGGTGCTGCCCCATCCCCACCCTCCTCATCCTCTTCGTCAGGTGGTTGCTGTTCTGCCTCAGGGGGCAGGGGCACATTCCGTCTGATGCACATATTGTGTAGCATAACACATGCCATGACGATCTTTGCCACCTTCTCATGGCGGTACAGGAGTGCCCCACAAGACCTGCTGAGGCAGCGAAACCGTGCCTTCAAGAGGCCAAATGTCTGCTCAATCACCACACGGGTTCGTGTATGGGCACGATTATAGTCCTCCTCGTGCCTGTTCTGTGGGTTCCGGACTGGGGTAAGGAGCCACCGCTTCACGGGATAGCCTGCATCACCTGCATGTGGGCAACAATGTATGTGTAAGTTAACTCATCATGTTTGACCTCATTAAGTGACACCATGGCATGCATATATTTCTTCATCTCAACCCCATTTCCATGCATGAATGGAGTCACACGATGTGACTGCTATGTGTGTATTCCTCTTACGGACTGTTTTGCATGTCATTGATTAGTGTGCGCTGGGGGGTCCAGTGCCTTGGGAGTGCACATGCACTGTGTTAGTCCACGACTGTTGTTTCTGTGATCTTGCAGAAGTCCAGTTATTTGTATGCTTTCATCCTGGCAACGTTGATGTCAGCCTCATGATGCTCTCACTACGCACAACAAATGGTGTCATGCAATTTCGTTGGGCCTCTGCGTCAGTGTGGTGGTGTATTGATGTATTTGACCCTCATGTGACTCCTTTGTATGCAGTAATGGGGGACTGGCCTTTCAGTTCATGGTGTTTTGTGCTGTGTATTGGCTATAGTCGTTGCTTGTAGCTGCATTTTGTTGAGGGGGATGCGGTCTGATTTGGTACAGTGCACATGCAGATGTCTGTGGGATGGTTGGGACACCGCTTCATTTGCATGGTAGGGCTGCTTACATCTTGCATTATGTGGTCAGGTTTCAGGTCCAGTCTGGGCTGCTTTTGGGGTATGAGTTTGCTCCATTCCCTCTGACACTCGCAGCTAGGTTATGTATGCATCTCTCCCCCCCATCTCAGCCAGGTGAAGTATGCATCTCCCCCCCCATCTCAGCCAGGTGAAGTATGCCTCTCCCCCCAACTCAGCCAGGTGAAGTATGCATCTCTCCCCCCCATCTCAGCCAGGTGAAGTATGCATCTCTCCCCCCCATCTCAGCCAGGTGAAGTATGCATCTCCCCCTCCATCTCAGCCAGGTGAAGTATGCATCTCTCCCCCAATCACCTACCCACATCACATTTCCATGAGCCTAACATGCGACTCACTGTGAAGCCAGGATCTCTGCCCTGCATGTCGCTCCATGTAGCGTGGAATCGTGGAGTTCCGCAGGACCATTGAATCATGGGTTGATCCGGGGTATCGAGCACAAAAATGTGTGATGATCTTGTTTGAGTCACATACCATTTGCACGTTGATTGAGTGGTATAGCTTACGGTTGTGGTACGCTACGTCCATGGCATGTGGGACCACCAATTCCACATGGGTGCAGTCGATGGCGCCAATGCAACTAGGTATGCTGGCCAGTGAATGGAAACCCACTTTGGTGTTTGAGATCTCCTGGGCAGACCGTGGTAAGGAAATGTGTTGGTCTGTGTGCTTGAGGAGGGCATCAAGCACTTGGTTCAACGTACGTGAGAATAATGGTTGTGAAATGCCATGCAGTTGCCCCACTGTGTGTTGGTAAATGCCTGTGGCCAGGAAATGGAGCACAGACACTACCTTCAGTTGGGGTGGGATGGCGGTGCGTGTTTCAATGAGGTTGACAATGTCGTCATGTATCATGTCCACAATGGTGGTGATGGTGTCCCGGTCCAGGTGGTACAGGGTGTGGATCTGCTCAGCGGTGAGGTTGAATGGACTGGCTCGGATGCATGGGATTGGGGGCTGCCTGCATGGTGGCACTGGCTGTGGTGGTGGGGCTTGCTGGCCCTACCTTGCCCTCTTTCTCCTCCTGCGTCTCCCCTGTGCTGCCTGTTGTTGTTCTTTTTGTAGTTGTTGTTGTAGCACTTCCACTGCAATCAGGTCCTCCAGCCCCAGCATTGCTAGTAGTATTGGATTCATTGTGGAATGTGACTGGGTGTGGGAAGTGGTGGGGTGTGCTCCTTTTGTGCTTGCCCAGTCTGTATTGCCTCCACCTGTGCTGATTGAGAGCACCTGTGGCAGCTGGGAACACTGCACATGGCCATTTACGGTTGGTCTGCGATGGCGGTATTAGCACATTGGCGGTAATGTATTTTACGGCCTTCACAAAGGCGTTATTCGCATGTCCGCGTGACTCGTAATGTTCCCCACTTAGCGCCATGGCGGTATTTATGGCATGGGGGTCGCGTGCCCGCGGCCTTGGCGCTTTTACCGGCACCGTTGATTACGGTGCCGCTAATAGCACTATCTCAGGTCATAATCGGCCGTTTAATCGTTTTTCACTTACTGCCAGGGTCGTAATGAGGGCCAATGTAATTATTTATTTTTTTAGTTTTCTTAGTGGAGGCCCCTAGGTGGCGCTATGCCAAGCGTACCACGCTTCCTGGTGAGGGATTCATTCTTCTGGCTGTTCTCGCCTTGGCCCGGCAGCACAAGCAGTCTCCTTATGGAGATCCGCGGCCGGGGCATCACCGGGTTATAGGGGAGACGGCGTCTGCCACTCCCTGTGGCACTCCTGGAGGTGTACTATCTTCTAATCAGTTGGGCAGTCTCCAGTCCCTTCTGCTGCACTTGCATTTCAGGTTGCTGGGGGATGGTGTCGGTCCTACGAGCGCCCTGGATGCAGCGACTCTGTGAGGAACCCTACTTCCTCCTCGTCGCCAATGTTATATAGGCCGCTCTTGACCCAGCACTTTATGGAATGAAGACACTTCACACAAGATGGTAGTTATGTACTGGCCACCGTCTCAGCCATGACGCAGAACACATCATCCTGGTCACATCCTCCAGTCGCCACATCTATATCCTGATATGTAATGGAAGACCTGTCCAAAGATGGCTCCCTCTGGCACAGACTACACATATTCCCAAGATTGTGAGGAAACAATATTGGACGAACAATTGGTTTCTTCAGGTGGGAACGCAATCGCAACTTGGACTTCTAGCCAAGGTGGACGTATTGTACACTAGGTTCTAGGTTGTCTTAATTTTGAATATCTCAAACGTGGAACATATTTCATGGGCCAGCGGTCTCCATAGAAATCCACAGCATTTTCGCCAGCATGAAAATCCATGTTGGCAAAATACTGTAGTCGTTGTATGGCGGAGAGGAAGAGAGCGACGGAATCTTAAATTAACAATCCGCCCCTTCGCTCTGCCATACAAAGAAATATGAGCTGTGACGTAAATTGAATGGGTAAAATACGTACGCATTTTTTACGTTATGGGCTCATTGAAAATGAGCTCCTAAGTCAGCAGCTTTGAAGCACAGTTCCTGCTCTTGCCAGTAGGTGGCAGGGTATCCCACACATTGTGAATCGGAAAGAGCCAGCTGTCAGGGTTGCCAGATTGGGCTTCTCAAAGTCATGTTGTGCTGAGAGAAAATGAGTGTGAGAGTTGCCTATTTGAAAAAGTAGGTATTGGAGCCAGTAAAAGGAATTTGCCGTCAGTGTGACTGCCCAGAGCTTTTTCATCTCCTGGGGGATTTTCAGCCTCTGATCACCTCCAGAATCATCATTCGCAGGGTTCTCTGTCAAGAACACCTGTTCTCCAAACATAGCTTTAAGGCCATGCAAATGCCGCGTCTGCGCATTTGAAAGGGCAGCCCTTTGTCAATTGTGAATTGCAGAAAGTCTCCCTAATCTAGCGTTAATATTTGGGTGATTGGAGCTGATGGGGGCTTTTGCAACGGCTTGCCCCCAAAGTTCCAACAGTTGACTAATGAAATCTTCTCTCAAGACGCTTAAATGCAGTGTCAAAATAACCCATTTTCCTCTTTTTAAAATGTATAATCTATTTACATGTTATCTGACATGCATCCACGAAAACATGTGTATATATATTTATTTGTGTTTTCAGTACACAAGGTACAATTACACAATTTAAACAAAAATAGAAGCAGCAGAGACCATAACAACAACAAGGAGAAAAAGGACACAAATACAAAAAAATCATAATAAGAAACACCTTAAAATCATAATAAACATTAAAGGACAACTGTCATGTAACAGATTATGTAAAATTCATCTTCTAATAACAGAGAAGAAAACCCAATTGATTATAAATCACAAGTATGTACATGTATATATGCTGTATATTTTTGTAACTTCTGTAACTACTGCTTTTTGTGACATGTTTAAGGGTATGCGCCCGGTTGCCCCTGGGCCTGGTTTTTTGCGCTTTATAAATAAAATAAAACCAAATCAAAAAATATGTCTTAAATCATGTTCCCCTCGTTCTACAACCTTAGTTAATTCTGAAAAGATTTCCATCAATTGTTTTTCCTGTAGCAATTTAACATTTTCTTTACATGGTGGATAATTACACGCTACATGTAGTCGGTAGACATGTGTGTTAATGTTTGTCTTTTGTTTGATTTGGATGATGTGAAAAAGCATATTAAGGGTAACTTGACAAAAATGTAAAACCTTAAAGAAATATGAAAAAAAGAAAAAGAAATGTGGTTGTTTTATTTTGCCCATCTTGAATGAACAGCAAGTAGCACAATGTAATGTGGGCATAGAAAATGCCCTTTTTGGTTTTCAAAGGTACGTCCTATTCTTAGACACACAACTGGAGGTACTGTGTGATAACTTCATCGCCTGACACACTGCAGTATTGAAGCCGACTCGGGGAAGTACGCAATACAGCCATATTTGGGCTAGTTAGATTTCAGGCCCACCAGGGCTGTGTATGGGTTCCTATTTCTGGCAAACCTTTTTTAAAAAAATGTATTTATTTTTTATTTTTAAAGCACTCACACAGCCCGTCGGCATCAAGGCGCTGTTACAGGAATTGTTTGTTAGTTGCGTAATTGATTTTTTGTCTTAGTTGCGTATTTATAACGTGGTTAAATACCCAGAGTTGCTTCCTGTCGTCTTGCTTCCAGGGCGAGCACGTTGCAGCTGAGCTATCCTTCCAGGACTCCTCAGGGAAGGACCGTTCTAGATGCTATTTGAGCTCTTGAGATTTTTACAGCTCACCCACTGAAATGTGCCCAGTAATGGACCTGCTCAGAGTCCATGTTGAAAAGCAGTGCTTATGAAAGTTCTTCTCAGTGCTCAATTAACGTGGCTAGATCATTTCGGGCGTGCCTTGGTATAAAGCCCTCTTTGGCAGCAGAGTGTGCGCAGAGCTCTCAAGATTTCTTTTGCCATGCTTGAGAAGGGCATCCAGTACTGTTTTTTTCCTTTGAATTCTGGCACTTGTGGTTTTATCCTCCCCATTCAAATTACGGGAACCCCCGAGTCCCAGAGTTACAAGGGAAAAGCCGGGCTGGGTAACTTGCTCGATTCTATGTGATTTCCCTGCAGGCCTCTATCAACGAAGCCTGATTCACCAGCCCAGTTTCGTCTGGGAAATCACATCCCCTTGACAAGGCCCTTTCATATCCCTGCTCCAAATGCGGGGCCACCCCTGTTTGCTCCCGCACCCTCCTCCCCCCACAGCCTGTTTCTTGCTCGCCCCTGGACCCCCAATCCACCCCCGCCTTTCTCGACTCAAAATACTTTCTTGCGACTTCATTGGATTCCATGCGATTTCCCTGCAGGCTGCTTTCATGGAAGCACGATTCACCGGGCACTGCTTTAGGGGAGAAATCACATCCGGTTTACAAGGACACCCTGCCACCCCTGTACCCCCCAAACTACCCACACAATTGCTGACATAACATACGTTCATAGAGACACACACATACATACACCGTCCCGCCCACTTCCGTGTTGCACATTAAACAAATGCTTTGTTCCCATAAAGGCCGCAGTTCTGTGAAAGTGGCGCCTTTCGGGAACTGTGTCTCAATGAAACGGGGCAGTTCCGACTTGCTCCTGCGCGGCAAAGGGACACCTTAAACCTGTGGCGTGCCTCAGGATGACGCCTGCAAACAAAAGGAAGTTGAACAAGTGTGTGTTGGGGCGCATGTGATGTCACAAGTGCCTTAAAACATAAGTACAATAAAGGGAGTAGGCCTACCCCCAGAGAGGCACTCTGCAAAATAGTACTAGTACCTGTTATGGGGCTACGGGAAAGGCCAGGGCCCCTCCTGTAGGTCCTATGTGTTAATATCCTCGCAAAAATATTGCCGTACAAAAATATTGCCATATTTATGCGGCGATATTACGCCATGAAATCTGCAGGGGACACCCCAGCAACCCCCATAGTTTTTTTTAATGGAGCGGCCGACACCCCGCAATCCCCGGTCCCAATAATCCCATAAATTATCCCCATTAATAATATCGCCAATGACCTTACCCCACGACCATATATATTGCGATATTCTTGGTTTGCATAATTTACCTGATACGCATGCTAGACACAGGAGCTCTGGAGCTCAGGTGGTAACTGCTGCACATGAACTCATGCAGCCCTAATATTGTGCAAATGATAGCACGTGTCACATGTCTCTGGGAGAGGTCAGACATTACATCCCATGCCAAGTATATATTAAATAAAATTACATGGTGCAAAATTAGATACAGCAGTGCAAACACTTAACATTTGATATTCATTCTTTGATCACATTTATGTTTGGCCAATGAAACAAAACACATACATTTAATAAACTTCACCAGTGGGCACTGGGCATGGCACGCACACAAGAACAACTGTGGTGGCTGCCCCTTTAAGGGACGTACACATGTGGCGGAGTGATGTTCACTCCGCTGTGTGTGGCATAAATAAAGGGGGAGTTCCCGGCTGCCACAGAGCGACCGGGGAGCCCGAACTGTATACGTGTGTGCCGTGTGAGTCTGTGTACAGTGGGGGGCGTATGGGAAAACTGGAGCATTGTAACATAGGTGATGAGGCGGGACAGCAACCCGAGCACAGGCAGTGAGGGACGGTGAATCTTTTTTTTTTCTCTGTTTCCGAATGCCGCTGAGACGGCATTGTCCACCATTCTGCCCACGGGTTCAGAAGGCTTGCGGCTCTGATACAGAGTGCACGTGTGCCCATCTGCACGTCATGTTTGGATTCCCTGATGTGGGGACAGCTGATGCTGCATATTTATAACTTTTGAAGTGTTTCGCACACTTTATTCTTGTGGAGTGTGAGGCGGGAGCTGGGGAGGCCTACCATCTTTGTTCTGATCCCCTGGGCCCACCAAACTCAATTTCTGGAGCCACTTCTGTGGCACGGAATTTCCTTCTTTGTTATGCCTGGCTGTGTTGGACTGTGGTGAAGGAGGGTTACTGTGGTAAAGGCAAGGTGGCCCTGTGACTCTTTTTGGACAATTTGAAGAAAGTGCCTAGGAGGGCATTTTGTCTGGCTGTGTGGTGGTGGAAAAAGTCATCAGAAGCATTTGGAAGAGGGACCTGACAAACATCATTACACTCAACGTCGGTGTGCAGCTGTGCCTCAAAAAGCACATCAGTGAGTTGCTGCCCAAGTTTTTTTGTGTAGGGTGCCTGTGCGTTCGCTGCCATGAATGCCCCCCTAAGGCCCCTCCCATGGTGTCCCTTCTGTCTGGCCTAGGTTTGCTTGGGAAGTTCCGATGAAATTTCCTGATTAGACGTGGCGCGTGGATATTCTCACTGGGCTCCCAGGATCTATCTTGTGGTCCAAATCCTTTCCATTTGACGAGATAATATAGCTTGGTCCTAGAGTATTTAGAGTCCAAGATATCTTTGACTTCGAAATTCTGGTTCCCCCGTCAACAAGTATGGGTATCCGTGTGCCGGGTTGCATTGGTTTCAGGAGGGACGCATGGATTACCGGGTGAATGTGTAGATTAGGTGGTAAATCCAGTTTCACGGCTGCTGGGTTGATAATTGCCTTAATGGTATAGGGTCCTAAGAATCTGGGATGAAAGGTCCGGGTTCCTTTGATGGGTACGAATTTAGCGGCTAACCAAACTTTGTCTCCTACTTGATAATCAGGGGCCTTTTTCCGGTGTTGGTCGGCGAATCTCTTTTGTTTTTCTTTCGCATGAATAAGGTGTTTCTTTGCCCTTTTGAAAGCCTGAGTAATGGTTGTGTGTAGAGTCTTTACCGCTGGCATTTCCAAGCTGGCTGTAAGGTCTAGTTCAGAGGTACGTGGATGTCTGCCATAAAGGGTATAGAAGGGCGCTTGTCCCGTGCTTGAATGAAAAGAATTGTTATATGCATATTCGGCTATCCATAGTAGGTCTTTCCAATTCCTTTGTTCGTGGTGCAGCATGCACCGTAAATATTGCTCGAGTGTCTGATTGGTTCTCTCGGTTTGGCCGTCCGTTTGAGGATGGTGACTGGTAGATAGCCGAACATCGATCTGCGCCATTGCACAACATTTTTTCCAGAAGTTTGAAACAAACAGGCTGCCTCGATCAGAGACCAGAACTGAAGGGAAGCCATGTAGCTTAACCACGCCCTCCAGGAACACTTTTGCTAAAGTGGCTGTGTCTGGGAGGCGTTTGAGAGGAATAAAATGGACCATCTTCAAGAATAAGTCCACAACTACAAGGATGGTGTTGAACCCTTGGCTTGGAGGTAGATCAGTGATGAAGACAAGGGAAAGAGTGTGCCATGGAACTGGAGGAATGTCCATTGGTTGTAGGAGACCAGATGGTTTTTGTTTCTGTGATTTATTTTGTGTGCAGACACCGCAGGACTGAATATACTGCATGATGTCCTTACGCCAGGTAGGCCACCAAAAGTTCTCTTTCACCTTAACTAGGGTTTTGGCGATCCCAGGATGCCCTTCGATCAGTGAATCGTGATTGTTTGAAATAATATGCTGTTGTAATTCCTTCTTGGGTACATATAGGCGATCCCTAAAAAAGGGTAGACGGTCCTTGATGGTATATTGTTATCCTTGAGTTTGCCATGCGAGGTAGGCATCAGGATTCATTGTCCGTTGGATTTCTTTTCGTAGTTCTGCTTGTGTTAAGGCTGTCATGATACCCAAGAGTTTCTCTTCAGGTATAATAGGTACTGGGTCTGGAGTTGTATATACTATTTCATCTATGCCCATGCGAGATAAGGCATCCGCCTTTCAGTTTCTGACTCCTGGTCGAAATGTGATTACATAATCATATTCGGCAAAGAAAAGGGCCCACCGTAATTGGCGCGAGGACTGGGCCTTGGCTGTTTCGAGATATTGCAGGTTTCGGTGGTCTGTGATGACTGTAATGGTGTGTCTGGCCCCCAGAAGGTAGTGCCTCCAGGCTTTAAAGGTGGATTTGATAGCCAGGAGGTCCTTGTCCGTGATGGCATAATTAATCTCTTGAGGTGAGAACTTTTTCGACCAGAAGGCCACAGGATGTAGCTGGCCGGTTTCCGGGTCTCTCTGTGAAAGGACAGCCCCCATTGCAAGACTGGACGCATCAGTTTCATCGATATAAGGGAGATCTGGACGAGGATGTCGCAGGATTGGAGTGGAGGTAAACCTTTGTTTAAGTTCCTGAAAGGCTTCTTCTGCTTCTTCGGTCCAAGCAAACTTTTTTATAGTTTTTCGTAATAGTACTGTGATTGGGTGAACAACCTGAGAGAAGTCTGGGATGAACCGGCGGTAGAAGTTCACAAAGGCCAGCATGCTTTGTACCCCTTTCAGAGACGTCGGTGAAGGCCATTTCAGAATGGCTTCTACCTTGTGCATGTCCATTCTGATGCCTCCTGGAGTAAGGATAAAAAAAAGAAATTCTACTTTGGTGATGTGAAAAAAGCATTTTTCAAGCTTTGCAAACAAGCAATGTTGACGGAGCTTGGTGAGGACTGAACGAACGTGCCTGACATGATCTTGTTCCGAGGCTGAGTATACTAAGATGTTGTCTATGTACACTAAGGCGCACACATCAATTAAATCCCTTAAGACGTCATTCATGAAATACTGGAATGCCGCAGGAGCGTTGCATAACCCGAAGGGCATGACTTGATATTCAAACAAGCCGTACTTAGTACGGAAGGCGGTTTTCCATTCATCTCCTTTTCTGACTCGGACCAGGTGGTATGCTCCTCGAAGGTCCAATTTGGTATAAATCTGGGCATCTTTAACTTGGTCTAGCATCTCAGGGATAAGTGGCAAGGGGAAGCGGTTCTTCACGGTGATCTGGTTCAATGCGCGGTAGTCAATACAGGTTCTCAAGTCTCCTTCCTTTTTCGGTACAAAGAACAAAGGACTGGCTGCGGGGGACTTCGAAGGATGGATAAATCTGTTTGCAAGGTACTGGTCTAAATAGGATTTCAAATGAAGGTTTTCTGGTTCTGTGAGAGCGTAGATCCTGTCGAAAGGGATTTGTGCACCAGGAACAAGGTCGATCTGACAGTCATAGGGCCTGTGCGGCGGCAATGTATTGGCTTGGTCCTTTCGGAAAACATCCTGAAAATCATGGTATTCACTTGGCAAGGTATTAGTTCCTCCCAGGGTTGATACTGTTGCTCCGGGAGTCATGGGGATACAGACGTTGGGTTTCTCCTCTTGGTAATAGCAGGCAGGGCAGCAGTCACAGGGGAAGGTTAATTTTCGTGCCCATCAGTCTATCAAAGGGTTGTGAGCAATCAACCATGGCATCCCTAGTATTAGCCTGAACTGAGGTGCCTTGATGAGATGGAATGAAACAGACTCCCGATGTCCGTCCTGGCACAGCAAGGTTACCCTGGCTGTGCACTGGGTTACTGGTCCGGAAGCGATTTCTGTCCCATCCACGGTGGTTACCTTGTCCATAGTTGGCCTAGAACAGAAAGGAAGCCCCATCTCTGCTGCCAGTTCTTGATCAATATAATTTCCAACGTCTCCGCTATCGATGTATGCTTCAACGGCATGCATTCTTGACGACTGTTGGTGGTTAATTAAGATTACTGGTATTGCAAAGTGCGAGGTCAACAACTCTTTCCTCTCACTCGACAAACTGACCTCTACGTTTGTCGAGCTTGGTAGTTTGGAAATGCTCCAGGCCTACAAAGAAAATGAAGGTGCCACTGATTGATGAATGCCGCATACTTCCGTGGGTCGCCTGAGAACCTTTCTGGTGGTGCCAGGGGCACTGTTCCAGGTAACGTGATCTGTACTGGAATGGGCGGTATGGCGGGGTTTTGCATCGTTGGATTGTTTCCAGGTAGAGGCGTCTGTCCTGCCTGTGATTGCAAGTATTGCCTGCTAATCGCTTCAGTGCATTCTTTGGTCACTATTAGGTCTATCCGGAGGGCATTAGTCTCTTGTCAGGCAGAATGAACCTCAGCACGAAGCTCTCCTAGTAATTGGGCCAATTGGTCCATTTCTGATGTCTCCAGGGCACCCAGGTGGATTTGTTATGGGAGGCTTCGCATTCTGTTACACTCGCCTGGTATCCACAGGGACGCCACCCAGTCGGGTTACTCGCTGGTATGTTTCTCAGCTTTGGCCTGATGTGGTTTGCGGGAAAGGTTCTGCCTGAAAATACAGGAGGACTGTGTTCAAGACTGACCAACTGGGGTAAGTATCCTCCCGCCAACCCCGTATGATTTAAGTCCCTCTGGCGCCCTCTCCTCAGCTTGTGGTAGAATTAGGCGTGCTCTCCGTCCTGCCTTCTGTGCAGGGGTGCGTTGTCTTTCATGGGCGAGTGTGGTCCAGTTACTTCACTGACGCCGGCCCATTTGATTTTGTTCAGGTAGGTCTTCTTGCTGTTCTTTAGCTTTGTTGCTGTCCTGCATGCCTTTCTTTGTTTAAAATGTCTCTTTTTTCTCCCTTAGGTATGCGGAGCTTCAGTGCGGCGAACTGGCTTGGTTGAGCCCCGCTGGTAAATGTTGGCGCATTAAGAGCGCTATGATGCGGTAAGTAAGCGCTATGCGCAGCGCTGCAAAGTCTTGCCTTTGCTAACCTGTGTTTTCCTTCCTTGTAGGTCGCAGTGTTCTTCAGCACGAGTGGAATGTCTGGAGTGGTGCCAGCCGAGAAGCGACCAGCCAGGTGAGCCTTTTGAGCAGTTCTTAATTTGTAAATGTCTCTACTGCTTTCTTTAATGTTGCCTCTATCTTCCTCTTTCAGGTCGTTCTGTCCGGGAGGCGTGCAGATTCGAGGAAGCTGTTCTCAGTAGCTGCAAGTGTTTAAAGATGAAGACTGCAGGTGAGATGCTGCTGCTAATGATGTTCCTTTTGTCTCCTTGCAGGTTCTGCTTCTCCGAGGTTCGAGGGAATAGCTGGACACGGTGAGCGTCACGTTGCAAGCTGCAAAGTAACGCGAAGCGTGCTGTCTTGCTCGGGTGTGATTTAAATAGCCCCAATAAAATAGTCCAGGAAAAGTAGTCCCTAGGCTACCACACCCAAAACACTAGACCGCATAGCTTGGTTCTTAAGAACCAAGCTATGTGGATGCCTCCATGTTGGCTGACAATAATAAAGTAGTTCCCAAGCACATTGTTTATTCATGGTGTATGAGCCTGGCGCCATAGGCGCCAGGGCAGGCCCCATGAGGGCTTTTGAAGAGGATGGCAGGCTCTAGAGGCCTGAGTCCTGACTCCACCTGGCCAATGGGTTTGCCAGAGGGGGTTTTGGGCGAGGGTCGTGACACAATGATGAAGAGGAGGAGGAGGAGGAGGAGGAGGAAGAGAACATTTTCTTCATCTCAAGTGTCAGTGCTCTGCAGTCTACCAACAGGAGGCAACCACGATGCCTGGTGAAAGTAAATGAGTCCATGGTGCCAGTGCTGGTGGATACACGGGCATCGGTCAATGTTACGGCAAGGTGTTGCCGCCCAAGCGACAGAAGCCAAAAGCGTGCATCTTCACGTTTGGCGGTGAACCACCTATCTCACTGGCTGGGGCATTTGTAGCCAATGTGGAACACGGGGGTTGTCCATCAGGGCCTGGTTCTATGTTACAGCAGTCAGCAGTCACATCCTGTTGAGTAGTGCAATGGCAGAGGCACTGGGCATTGTGAGTTTTGCATATGCAGTGTACGTGGATGATGTGCAGGGGATCCTGACGAAATACAGCCAGCTGTTTGAAGGATTCGGCTGCATGACAAGTGATCCTGTGAGGCTCCACATCGACGAGGCCATTAAAACCAATTGCCTTGAACACTGCTGGGTTCCATTTCATCTGCGGGACCTAGTTGATAAAGAGCTGGACAGTCTGGTGGAGCTGGACATCATCGAGAAGGTTGAGGGCCCGACTCGCTGGGTGTCTCCCATTGTCAACGCCAGAAAACGTAAACAACCAGACTCTGTGCACATCTGTGTAGACATAAGGCTCCCAAATAAAGGGATCAAGCGAGAACGTCACATTACCCCCACGATCAATGACATTATCACTGAACTGCAAAGGGTGCAGTTTTTCTCTAAGCTTGACCTTCGAGCCAGATACCATCAGGTGGTGCAACACCCAGACTCATGATATATTACAGCTTTCACCACGCACCGCAGCCTCTTCCGGTACAAGCACCTGAGCTTTGGTGTGTCGTTGCCGGCAGAGGTCTTTCAAGACATCATCTGCGGGGCCCTTGCTGATTTGGATGGCATCTTGAATACCAGCGATGACATCCTGGTGTTTGCGAGGTTGGAGGTCGAGCACCTGGACCAGCTGGCTAAAACATTGAAACTGCTCCTGACTCTTGGGTTGACACTGCACAGGGACAAGTGTGAGTTCCTCAAGAAGACGATTGAGTTCTTTGAATTTGTGTTCAAGGAAGAGGGCCTGTCACTGGATCCGCGGAAGGTAAAGGACATTGTGGAGGCACAGCCCCACGGAGAACATATCAGAGGTCCGGAGCTTCCTGGGAATGGTCATATATTGTGGCCGGTTCATCAGGAACCTTGCGTCCCGGTCAGAACCATTGCGGGCGTTGACCAAGAAGGATATTGCATGGCAGTGGGGACCCCTTGAGCAGGCTGCGTTTGAGGATGTGAAGGGGTCACTAACAACAGAGGACACCATGGCCTTCTTTGACCAGGCCCTTTCATCCGTAATTATGGTCGATGCAAGTCTGTTTGGTCTGGGAGTGGTGCTCATGCAGACGGATGCCAGTGGTGAGATCTGGCCGGTCGCCTATACAAGCAAGGCACCATCAGAGATGGAACAGCAGTATTCCCAGATCGAAAGTGAGGCCATGTCGGTCCTGTGGGGATGTCGCCATTTCTGCCTCTACAAGCTGGGACGGCCGGTGACCATGGTTACGGACCACAAGCCCCTTCTGACCATTTTGGCTGGGTCGTCGTCTAAGCCTCTGGCCCGCCTTGAAAGGTGGATGTTGGCAT
This sequence comes from Ambystoma mexicanum, assembly GCF_040938575.1. NCBI lineage: Eukaryota > Metazoa > Chordata > Amphibia > Caudata > Ambystomatidae > Ambystoma > Ambystoma mexicanum. Next base: position 1,501,872,547 of record NC_090932.1, on the reverse strand, counting down.
TGCTTGAGTATGGAGTCTCCCTCGTATACCGGCCCGGCAGCAACAATGTGGCTGACTATCTGTCCAGACACCTGCGTTGTGATCCTGAAGGGCGAAGTAACATCAGTGCAGAGGAGGCAGACGAGCATGTGAGACTGGTGGTGGAGGCGGCCACTCCTAACTCGGTGCTTAGCCACGAGCTGGAACAGGAGGTGGCCGATGACGAATGTTTTAACATCCTGAAGACAGCCCTTCAACAGGGCTCATGAGGTCGGTTGTGGACACGCTGGCTCTGAGGACCCAAGAAGCGAGATCAGCGCTTGGACAACTATGGAGGCTGAAGGACAAGTTGGCCTTCGTGGAGTTGGGGCTCTTACTCTGAGGGGACCAAATAGTGATACCGCAGTGCAAGATCACCCAGGTCATTGAATCGGCACACCAGGGGCACCAGGGAACGGCCAAGACCAAGGCTCACCAATGACAGGAGGTGTGGCTCCCTGACCACAAGAGGAGGGTCCAGGAGTTTGTTGCAGCTTGTTTGTGGTGCCAGGCAGCATCCCCAGCCCAGAAGGAGTCCCTGATTGCGGCCATGCCAAAAGGGACCAAACTCTGGGAGATTGTCCACGCTGACGTCGGGTCCACAGGCCGGGACAGACACTTCCTTGTGGTCGTGGATGAATGGTCCAGGTATCCAGAGGTGGAATTCATCGGGTCTGAGTCATTCGACAAAGTGGCTGTGACGATGGAGAAGATCTTTGCTACCCACGGCCTGCCTCACACTTTATGTTCGGACAATGGTCCACCATTTCAAGCGGACAGCTTCTCCCAACTGATGGAGGAGTATGGCATCGAGCACAGAAATATCACTCCTCTTTTGCCTCGAGTGAACGTCAAAGTGGAACGGTTTATGAGAACGCTGAATAAGGTCTTCCGTATCACTCATGGCCAGGGACATGGCTTGCAGAGGGCGCTTTACCAGTTCCTAAGGGAATACTGGGCTACTCCACATGCATCTACAGGAGTGGCCCCGGCTGAAGCCATGTTCAGGTGATGTCCCAGGGGCCTTATCCCGGAAATCAGAGAAAGAGAGCCGGCTGTCATTGACAATGGGCAGGTGGAAAGGGAGAGGAGCCTCAGAATTGAACACGAGAACATCAGGAAGGGACTCCGGCCATAGCAGCTGGCACCGGGGGATGAGTTGCTGGTAAAGAACAGGGCAAACTGTTGTTGACGTATGAGACTGGTCCAATGGACATGGTGGCAGCACATGGCTCCATGGCGACCGCTTCAGATGGGACTGCCTCTGTCACCCGCAAAGCCAGCTTCTTTAAGAAAGTCGGAGAAGCCCGGCCGGAGGTATTGCAGAGAAGGGACTTCAATGAGGTACCAGACGAGGGCGGTGGCCTGGCCCATCTGCCGAGTTTCCCAGGTTGGAGGAACACAGGTGAGGAGGGTCCGATCCGGGAGGTGGGCAGGAGGTATCCCCAAAGGGTCAGGAGGGGGAAGCCTGATCACCTGAGTGACTATGTTTTGGACCCCTGAACTGGTGGAAACAGCCCATGAACTGGAGAAGTGACTCATGGTGCTGGGGGGCGGTTGTGATTAAAGGGGTCATTTATTTTGTGTTCAGTGTGTTGTTATCCCTTGTGTGTAATTACCTCTTTGCTTTTATTGATATGAAAAAGGAGGAGTGTGGTAGCTGCCCCTTTAAGGGCATACACGCGGCAGAGTGATGTTCATTCCGCTGTGGTATAAATAAAGGGGTTGTTCCCCGCTGCCGCAGAGCGACTGGGGAGCCTGAACTGTACACACGTGTGTCGTGTGAGTCTGTGTGTGGTGGGGGACTCGGAGGGCACCAGGGGGAACCGGAGCCTTGTAACAACCACCTTTATTATTACAGGAAGATGTTACATTACTGATGTGCCCTTTTGCTGAGCCCAAATTAAGCCTACAGGCAGTTCACAGGATCACAGCTTCCGGTCGAAACTTTAAGTGTACCACCCGTATACAGGAACACAGCTCCACAAAACGTACATCACAGTCACTGGGCTAAATGCAACATGTGCGATAGCTCTTCATACGTTAGTAGCTGGATTAAACTTGATGTACTGATGGGAGTGGCACTGGGGCCACTTCAGTTGCAGTTCCTTGGGGGCAGACCCTGCGGTAGCGTGACGAGGTGGTGAAAGTTCTCAAACCTGGGGATGGAGCTTTCTTCAATGCAGCTACTTCATTTGCCCAGCTGCACAGGCACCCTCTGGAGTGAGGGCCGCGGGCAAGGCAAGGATGCCAGGTTGCAGCACTGTCAAACCCTCTTCACTGCACAACAGTGTTCAGATCTTTCCTGTTCTCCCCCTGCTGCGAGCACCTTCATCATCGAGGCGACGGTTGTGCTGCATGGTGCTCCCCCAAACTGTAGGTCCAACTTGGCACAACAGCACCACCAGCATGACGCTCTCCCTCTCCAAAGCGGCAGAGGCCTCTCCAGCACTTCATGGCTACACACGCCCCCTCAGCTGGGAGCAATTTCACGCCAGCGAACCGGCAGTTGTCAGGTCTGCCCCTGACATGGATGGTGCTTTGAGCCCGCACTGGGGGCTCCAGTGGCTGGCACCCATGCACCACTGGACCTTGCCGGTGGTAATCGGGCCAGGCCTGACACTCATGTACTGTGGAGATAGCATGTTCTGTGGGACTCTAGTCTACAAGCCCGCTCAAAACGGGACATCGTCGGGGAGGCCGACAGTCATCTGGGAAAACCTGACACAAGAACTGAGCACCGTACCTCGAGCATCCATAGGGGCATGCACCAGCCAGGTCGGTCTACACATGGGTTGCACCTAGTCCTCGTCACCATTGTTATGGAGCTCCGGGAAAGTCTAGGCCCTCTCCTGCATGCATGCTGGACACAGACACAGGAGAACTGGAGCTTAGTTACTAACTGCCGCACGTGAACCCATGCAGCGCCTTTATTGACATCACGTGTCACGTGTCTCTGCACATGTGACACTGCACGAGCCTTGGGAGTGGTCAGACATTACAGTACCATTGTCCATCCCATTATTTTAAGCATGAAGCAACAGCGTCAAGCCTTAGAACACACCTATCCCCAGTGGCTCCAACAACTGGTGACGTGGTGGGTGGTAGCCTGTTCCAGCCTCCCCACCCGATTCTCATCATGCCACAAAAGTGTGTTGTCCACCAGGGTACAGCTCTGCTAGCACACAAAGGGGATTTCTCTCTCTCCCCACGACATAGCCGGCAGTGTGCTGCGTGTCCCAGAATGCATCAACAATGGCCCGGCTGCAGGTCATATGACCGGCTTCTTTGTCAATTTTGTAATTGGTACTCTTACAAGGTGCGATCCCCAGAAAAAAAATCAGTTGTTTGAGCGATCAATTTTCCAGTATGAACTGATTTATTAGTTTTTTTTATGTATCTGGTTCTTCATGTATTGATTTCATACATTTAGACCTTTGCATTGTCCATATTACATGTTTTCATTTTGAACTTCCATGTATTAGTTACATACAATATATACAGTTCCAAATTGCAGATTTTCATCAAATTAATAATCTCCCAACACGTGTTTCACCACAACTTTAGCTGTGGTTCCTCAGGAAAGATTCTAAACCAAAGAGAAAAATAGAGGTGGGGAAAAAAAAAGTTTTGAATCCAATTGTTTCATTAACCAATTGTTAACACAAAACCAAACAAATCTATTAGAAGAAAAGGACCTATAAATTTAACCACTCACCCTTATTACTATTTTCTTGATCTTGGTTGTCGGTCGAGTTTTGCTTATCATTCACTTATTAAGCATTTTTTACGGTGTTTCTGGACAGTTAAATCTGTAAAAAATGCATGTATTGACTGTTTATTCGCTAACACCTTTGTTTTCTGTGAAAGTGTATTGGCTATCTGTAGACAAGGGCACTAGGTAAAATGTTACCTTGACGTGCTTTAATTAGGCAAAACGGAACGAAAACAGGTAAGTCAAGAAATGTTCATTGGCTTTCCCATATTTACTATTCTGTGCTGGTTGTTAACTTAAGTGCTTAAAAAAATTAGCAAAATGCAACGAATTACAAGGTTAACAATAGAATGGTCAGGATGTGGAAAGGATGGGGGAGAAAAAAGAAAAAGAAAAAAGGAAAAACTAAGGTTTAAAATGTTACCTTTCAAAAGTTATGAGTCCATTTCTCACATCACGGTACGATTGCCTTGATGTGCTCTCGATCTTGCCATCTTGTTTCTGTGCTTATCGAGGGCCACCACGCATGGCGCATAATGACGTCATCACGTTATGCCGCGATGATGTAATATGCGTCATTACGTGCGGCGGCCATTTTGAAATGGCGAATCTTCGGTCCATCTACTTTTTAACATGAAAACGTTTGAGTAATCCTATTTAACATAATATTATGTACTGAGAGTTGTATCTATAATTGGAAGTGCTAAGGTGTACCATAATTAGGTCTCTTGTTTAACTGGGCCTTATTATTTTTTAACAATTTTAACCTTTATACGTGTTATTATTTTACTCATTGCATTTTTGTTTATGTGGACTTGTGACCCACTCTTGAAAAAACCCATCTTTGAAGATCCTAATTCGTGTATCAAATAGGTTATGTCTTGGTATTAGGAATTCACGTATATAGGAGAAAGTACATGTTAGAATTGAATTTTGCATATTTCAAACATTGTGGAAAACATTTTACACTCGAATTTGCACATTTCAGACATTATTGAGTATATTATAACATGTTCTTAAAGCCAATAGGCCATCTCAGGTTCTGTGTTCAGACCAGTATGGCATGTGTCCAAAATACAAATCCATTTAGATTCTCTTCTTCGTAGTATGAGTTCTCTATCTCCTCCTCTTTCTGGTTGCTCAATTTTTTCTATACCAAAGAATTTAATGTTCTTGATGTCTAATTGGCTATGTTCCTGTATACAATGAGTAGCCATAGGGTATCTGGCATCTGCATTGGTGATTGCTCTTAGATGTTCCATAATACGTATCTTTAATTCTCTAATGGTGCTGCCAATATATTTCTTGCCACATATGCATTGTATTTCATAGATCACATATTTGCTTCTGCAGTTAATGAATTGTTTTATGTCATGCATTTTCCCAGTTGGCAATTTGATCTGTTTGGTACCATTAAGCATCTGGGTGCAAATAATGCACTTTCCACATTTGTAAGAACCCGTTGGTGCCGGCACTTTCAAAAAGCTGCTAAGGTCACTTTCAGCTGAATTCCTTAGATGACTGGAACTTACTTTTTGCTTCAGAGTGGGTGCTTTTCTGAAAACCATTGTTGGTTTCTTTTCTATGTATTTAATCAATGTCTCATCTGTTTGCAAGATGTTCCAATGTCTGTTCAGTATTTTCTTCATAATATTAGCTTCACTACTGTATGTTGTAATGAAGTGTGTTTTTCCATTTTTATTCCCAATTTTCTGTTTGTCAGTCAGTAGACTGGTTCTTGATACTTTTTCTGCTCTTCTGATGACATAGTTTAGACAATCTTCATTGTATCCTCTCTGTATAAAATTTTCCTTTAAAGCAGCTACATGTGTTTGATACTTTGTGTCCAGACTGCAATTCCGTTTGACTCTGAGTATTTCACAATACGGAATATTTCTTATGGTATGTTTCACACGATTGCTTTGTGCATGCAATTTGTTGTTGACTGCTGTCGGTTTGATGTAGAGATCCGTAAGTATCCTTTACCCATCTGTATAGAGTTGTAGGTCTATACATTCTATTGCTTCCGAGCTGACTTTTTCTGTGAGTTTGATGTTATACATATTATCATTGAGATGAGCAATGTATTCTTTAAGACTTGGTTTGTTCCCGTTCCATATCATAACTACATCATCGATGTAACGGCCCCAATATATGATTTTCTTCTCAGTAAATGCCTGGTGTTGCCATGCGTGGTTAAGTTCAAAATGGCCCATAAATAAATTTGCATATAGGGAGCAAATTTGGCTCCCATGGCCGTCCCCTGTTCTTGTTTATAGATTGTCTTGTTGAACATGAAAATATTATTTGACAAAACGACCGGCTTCATCCAATCGCAGTAGCACGCAACACAGCAGGCACCTATTATAGTGGCTCTGCACAGCACTATCCACACAATTAATCAGCTTTTTGGATGGGGATTAGCAGCACAATCTTACATGCTTGGGCATCCGCACCTTGCCAGGCCTTCAGCTTGACCGGATTACTATGTGCATGTTTAAGGAGGTAGAGAGTGGGTGCAAATGTATTGTTTAGGTTAACGTTTTTTAAAGGTTGATAGGGATGTTGTGATGATGATCGTCCCATGTTGTGGCGCATCCACTATCACAAGCGGCTGACGTCATAAGTATAAGAAAGGGATGTGGCCTCAACGATGGAGGCACTCTGCAAAATCGCACTGCCGTGCCCGTCCCATTATTTTAAGTGCACCGGACCCCAATGGCTCCAACATGTATGACAAACACAAGAAACTTCCATCAGATGACACTTTTTTTTTTTTAAGTTGGGGGAACCAATCAAAGAGAACAATTATCACTTGTCACAATGCTGCTGAGAAAAGTTGAATCCTTTTCTTCCTGGCATAGGTCTGTTCTGCCAGACCACATGTGGGTATTTTTATATAGGGCACGCTTGACGTGGACCTATATGGAATGAAGACACTTCACACGATATGTTAGTTATGTACTGGCGAGCAGAACGCTGCTTACCTCCTTTTATTCACTATCTCACCCATGACGCACCACACACTGTGCTGCTGACGTGCTCCAGTCATCATATCCCTTCTTAACCATAATGCAACACATTTACATAAACATAACAGTCTACCTGTTCTGGAAGCCGGCCCATCCATGTTCACCCCACCACATAATCTTGTAACCGTGTAGGCAGTCTTCTCACCGTTTTTGCCATATAGCATCGTTCTCCCGCTGGATGTACAAGATTCTCATTCACATCTTTCTCTCTGGTCTTTGATCACTCCATCTTGTCAAGTCGTCCACCTCTCTGTCACTTTCCTCTTCACATCGGTTTTCCTTGTCAGGGGTTCTTTCTCCCTGCTGGCCAATTTGCCAGGACCAGCTAAAGTTCCTTGTGAGCCTTTCCGCATCCCTTTGGGCAGTTACCATGGATCCTTTTCTTTCTGTCAACGTCCATGGGGACACCTCATATGGTAGGCTTAGTTTGTGCATGGGTTGAGGATTCTTCATCAGTGCTGTGTCTCCCACCTGAGTGTCCAATGTCTCCAGTCTTCTTTGCACTGTTTCCTTGTCACTGTTTTCCTTTTGCGCTTCGCGTACCCTCTCTGTGGCAACTTCAGTAGTGCTTCTGGAGCTATGTTCCGGCAATGTCGAGCAGATTTTCTGCCCCATTAGTGCCTCTGGTCTAGTGAGGGGTCGTCTGGTGTGCCATAAAGAAATTCACTTGAGCCTCTTTGAGCACAGCCCACTCTGCTAGTGCGATTCAAAAAACTTTATTGAGAGTCCTCCTGAAACATTCTACATCTCCATTCGCCCTGGGCCAGCATAGAATTTGTCTTGTAGCACTGGGATAACACACTTGGTGGCTGTCAACCTTATAAACTGCACCTCAGGGAATTGTGAGGGGTCAGAAATGAGAGGCAGACACAAGGTGGTAATATTCTCAACATTAGCCATTTTATGAACAGAAAGGGGTTTGGATAAAGGCCTCACTTTCCCTATCCTAAAGTGAATGTCCCTTCCTATGAAACTAAAACTAAAGCAGGCTGACCTTGTGTCCAAACTAAATATGTCCCTCACACTAACATACACAAGCAAAAGGTGCAAGGTAAATGCTTGAAATTTGAACTCAACAGAACCCTACTTCCTCCTCATCACCAACGTTATATAGGCCGCCTTTGACCCAGAACTTTATGGAATGAAGACACTTCACACAAGATGGTAGTTATGTACTGGCCACCGTCTCTGCCATGACGCAGAACACATCATACTGGTGACATCCTCTAGTCACCACATCTATATCCTGATATGTAATGGAAGACCTGTCCAAAGATGGCTCCCTCTGGCGTAGACTACACATATTCCCAAGATTATGAAAAAACAATATTGGAAGAACAATTGGTTTCTTCAGGTGGGAACGCAATACCACCCTGCACTTCTAACCAAGATGGACACATTGTACACCAAGTTTTAGGTTGTCTTAATCTTGGCAATCTCAAAGGTGGAACATATTTCATATGTTACATAGTGCCCTTTTATTTCAACAGTCTACGTTATAACAATATCAAATACATTAAATCTTTCCCTTTACAATGAAAAACTGCTAAATATAAAAATATGACTACTTGTACCTAAATGCCAAGGAATCCTGACACAATGCCTGATGCCTGTTCTACCCATCTTTTGTTTGACATCTTCATATGAGGAACAACACTTTGCAATCTCCACTTTCCAAAGCCCCTGTCCCCGCCACTCCAATTGTCAGGACAATTTACCACTATAAAAATGACAACAATCCCTGAGATGGTTTTCCCTGAATTGAGGACATTGAGTCTATGATCGCCGTACAGCCATCTGGCACATGGTGAGCTAGACGGTCACAGCAGTGTGCTGCGTCCCCCGGGACAGTGAAGACTGCAGGAAATGGTGGCACGACCTGTGAATCTGAGGACTTCTGTCCCAGCACAGGCAGGAGAGCATGGCCACTGGTGGAGGGACTGTGCCGCCACTTGACGAAGTGGACACCAGACGAAGGCACCCGGAATAAGGCACAAGCCTGTCTTTGCCTGCCTGGGGCGATGCAGCTATGGCACCCCACCCTTCCCATTGCTCCACACACCTTTAGTGACTACCGGTCCCTGTCTTACCCGAGAACCACAAATGAAACATTTACCCTCGAACCTTCATATCCTGGAAACCTGCACATTGCTTAGCCGACCTGGTAAGAGTGCCACATGCAAACATTCCCTTATTTGTGCTCTGCTTTGATACCTAATGTTAAACAGTAGTACGATATTTACTGTAACTGACATTGTAAGAGGAATTGTGTTTTCAAGTATTCTCAAGCTTTCAATTGTTTTCCTAACCTGCAATCCGCTTGGCCTGTGCGTTTGCTACCATTGCTTGTAACCCACCTAATCAGCCGCTACCACCATTCAGACAAAGCCTTCTGTAGTGCTCACCTTATAACTTCCTCTCCATATGCTGCGACTTTAGCTATAGACACTTTGCCTTAGTTGTACTCCTGTAGATGACATCATATGTACTGTTCCTTGGTGTACCCACCTGTGTTGGAACTTTGTTTGCATTAGACTCTCCGCATTATGGCTCCACCATCCTAATAGTTAGCTGTGTACCAGCACGCTTTAGGAGGACCAATATATGCCTTGCTACTTATGAGTGCCATACACTGTGAATATAATGTTGTAGTATTACCCACTGACCAACCAACCAGCTAAAGTGCCCCACTGCTGCATAGTTTTATTGCCTATTAATTGCCTACTATCATTGTAAGTAATGCTCACACTGAGTCAACAGTATTATAAAATGTCATCTTGAGAACAGGTCTATACAGACTAGCACTATATACAGAGTTATCGTTTTGAACCCAACCATACCACCTGTACCTTGTGATAACTATAGTACGTAGCTCTGCCTAGCATTATGCATGCATCTAGCGTCTTACTTCTTATACTTTTATATGCTATTGCTGGGATTAGAAATTTACATACCCACCCCAAACAGTAGCAATCACCTAAAAGTGCCTAGAACCAGTAGAGATAACCTCAGCCCTTCCACAACAACTCCAAATAATCGGAAACACCAGCTCACAGCTGCCTGCCCTCCCCCCACCCTCCAACACCCCCACACCCCCACACCCCACATTGGCTATCTAATACCATACAGATACATAAATCTAACAGTATGGTCTCCACTCATACCCCTTATCCCATCCGTATGACCTATCGCATTACTTCTTCAACCAATCTCTCGTGCGTACCTCCAACCAGAAACTTAAGACTACGAGCTAGATTATCCAAACTCCACAAACTACCAACTAAGTCTACCCAATCTAACCATACCGGTATCAATAGTAACACTACTACGAAAACCCCCATCCACAACAAAAATGTTTACCCATCCGCCTCTCCTAGCCCTTCACCCAAAATACACCACGCTACCTCACCTCCCATACCTATTGCTACCACCCTCCCTCATACTAAAACATCATTAAAGAACTCACAGGTTGCCACCAAACGCCCTGACATTAAAGGCACCCTAATTAATGCCACATCTTCAGTAGCACAACCGACAGAAATAATAGACCTAATCAGTAGCGACAATTACAACTTCCTTGCTATAACTGAATCCTGGCTCCATGCTGCCGCTGGTCCTGCCCTCCTCCTAGCCATACCAGAAATCTGTGAAATTAACAGAGCAGGCAGAACCTTCACCAGAGGCGGAGGTATTGCTCTCATCGCCAAATCTGATTTGGCTATGAGAATTACACCTTCTCCATCCACTAGTTCCTGAGAACTACTCACAGCTAAACTCCCAATCTCCGGCAAAGACACCCTTACAATCCATCTTATTTACAGACCGCCAGAACCCTCTGGAACATTTGAAGAGGAGGAACCTCTCTGCCCTCCTCTCTGAGAATACCAAATTGACTTCCCAAATACTCCTGCTTGGAGATTTTAATTTAGGATTTAATTACCCCAATGATCTCCAAGCCCTGTCCATTGCCAATGTATTAAGAGAACAGCGGCTTACACAAAGAGTGACCCAAGCCACTCATGACAAAGGAAGAACCCTTGACTGGGTTGCTGACTACAACTGCACCACATCCATCATGTCGATAACACCTCTAAACTGGACAGATCACCATCTGATATCATTCGTGATGCCAGCCACTACCCATAAACCGAAGATTATTCCTATCACACCAACCCTCCCCATAAGGAATAAAAAGAACATCACTGCAGATAAAATCATTCCACTTATCCTGCCCACCATTCACCTACTTGACCTACTTCCTAACTCAACTAGCCTAATACATGCCTACAATGATGCCATGACAAAAGCCCTTGTCACAATTGCACCACTTAAGATACGGAAAAGTAAACCAAAAGCCCCCATGGTTCACTCCCAATCTTAAAACTCTGAGAAAGCAAAAAAGGAAACTTGAGACCGTCTGGAAAGCCAACCCTTCTGAGGAAAATAAAACCAATCTGATTAACCTAGCATCCCTTTACAAAAAAGAAATTATACGTGCCAAACAAGAATCTTACAATGAGAGCATCAATAAAACTAGTTCAAGTACTAGGGAATTATTTACCATTCTCAGGGAATTTGGGAGCCCCTATCCCTCAGACAGATGACTGCCTTAAGAACAAGCCCTGGTGCACCAGCATACAGAACGCAATACAGAATAAAATCACCCTACTCCGAAACAAAATTGCTGATAAAAAAAGCCACTCTACTCAGTATAGACACACCTAGCCCTACTGCAGCAGCCACCAATCAACTCCCTAACCAGTTCAAATTCTCCCAAGTTTCAATCTATGAGGTTGAAAACTGTATTCTATCTCTTAACCGTCTAATTGCCAAAGTGACAGCTGTCCGGTACAGATCATCAAAGACGCTGCGAGAGACCTCTCACCTTTCATAACTAAACTTATCAACTCCTCATTTACATCAAGCATAGTCCCCTGCAATTTAAAAGAATCATGGGTACTACTTCTCCTGAAAAAACAGAACCTAGATCACTCCACCCTGACAAATTACAGGCGCATCACCACTGTACCCTTTTTACTCAAGATTCTCGATAAAATGGCTTACATTTAAATTCAGGAGTATTTAGAGTCAAACCACCTCCTCGGCGTCCGACAATTGGGCTTTAGACCTTGGCATGGCACCGGGACTGAATTAATAGACTTAAAAATGCAGATGGACGAGCTGAAGGACAAGGGAAAAACAGCCCTGCTGCTACTCCTCGACCTCCCTGCCGGGTTTGATTTGGTGGATTACCAAGTTCTCTGCAACCACTTGTCCTCAGGAACGCACTTCTCACATAGTGCTGTTACCTGGATTAAATCCTTCCTGAACAACAGGACCATGCAAGTCTTTTTTGACCACTTGCAGCAGCTGACCCAATATTTATAACCTGCGGTGTACTACAAGGTTCCTGTGTTTCCCCCACATTGCATAATATATTCACAAAGCCACTGTTCGACGACCTAGATTGTCTGGGTGTCACCTACACTAATTATGCAGATGACATCCAGATACTCATACCCCTATCAGGTGAGTATGAAAGGGACCTGGCTTTGGTGAATAAAATATACCTCATCATTCAGGCATGGATGGCTACACACGGCCTATGCCTGAATGATGACCAGACCGAGTTACTAATACTTGGCTCCACTTCTAACCTTAACAAACTAGGCCAGATCTACACCACCTTCAACATTGATGGCAACTCCATTAATGTGGCAAAAGTAGTAAAAACCTTAGGTTTTTATCTAGACTCTGCCCTTACCCTTAATAAACAAGTCAGCTCCCTGGCATCTACCACAGCTTGCACATGTAAGCTCATTAGAGCATGTAGACCATTTTTGTCAAAGGAAAGCCGCACCACCCTTACGACACAACCTATATTATCCAAGCTGGATTATTGTAATGCTCTCTATCTAGGGGCTAACAAATACCTCATCAATAAAATCCAAACCCTACAAAACAATGCCTTAAGAGCCACTCTTGATATACCCAAGAGAGAATATATTTCACATCTAAGGAGACAGACTAAATGGTTCAACACTAAAGATAAAATCATGCTGAAAACCTTATGCCTAACGCATGAATCCCTTAAGCATGTAGCCCCTACATACCTCTCTGAGAGAATTAACAAACACTCCTCGACCCACCCTACTAGGATCATCAATTCAGCACAACTAGCTGTACCCAGATTCAAGTTCAAAAAGGCAGGGGCGACCAGCTTCCTGGTCATGGCATCCCAGGCTTGGAATGCCTTACCTACTCCTCTGAGAGCAGCCCAACCCTTCTATATATTCAGACATAACATCATAAAATGGCTCACTACCAATGACACCCTCACCCAGCCCTAATCCTGCTTATCTCAACACATACTCGATACAGATGGTTTTGAGGTGCTCCCTAGGCTAAACTTGAAGTTTCTCAATGCACCTATATATATATATATATGTATATACATTCTTGCATACGTGTTTACTGTGTTTCCTCTGCACTATTTTGCGCTATTACTATTATTCCACTCTATGTAACGGATTAGCCAAGCTCAAAGTACTCCTGTATCTTACTCATTTTGTAATCATGTAGATATCCTTGCATATGTGTTTATGGTATTTCTGCTGTACTCCTTTTCATCATGACTATCATTCCATTCTATGCATTGCTGTAACCAAAGCTGAAAGTATTCTTGTAACTTATTTTTTAAAGGCACCCAGATACCCTCGGGTCAGGTGTGCCATACAAATAAATAAATAAACAAACAAACAAACAAACAAATTTGCACTGACGTCATGGAAGGACAAGTGCAGCTCTGGACATGGAGGGCATCACAGGGGTTGGAAGTTCGGAGGCAGTTGCTGGCAGCCAGTAGGCGGAAGGCGACTCAGCCTCCTCCCCTCCAACCCATGTGCATGCCACAAGGACAGCCCAGTACAGTATGCTCCAGTGGACAGACCCATGAGCCGGGCATTGCAACTGGGTGCAGTGAGTGGTGGCACATCAGTCCCCTACCCCAGCATTCATGTGCCAGTGCACGAAGGCCACGCCTGTGAGTCAGAGCAGTGGTGAGGGCAGTCAAGGGATCCATCCAAGTGCCATGCAACACACACCCATGGCGGGAGCACAGCAGTGCCCCATAGGGACCTGCCATTGCCATGTACCCCGCCACCCCCAACCAAATCCCCATCCGTGGCATCAACATGGGTGCATGAGGAACAGAAGCATGCAAGACAGATAACAGATGCTCCAGCACTGACATCTTGCCATCGCCAGACTGGCCAAAAACAAACCCCCTATGTGGCCCTCCCCATATCTGCACCCGTTTCCATCATTGTGAATCTGCTTTCAAACGCCCCTGACCAGGCCAGTATATCAGCTCAATAGCCCGGTGCCCCACTTATCACCATGTATCCAATGCCATGCATGCCAAAACACCCGATGGAATGAGACCTAACCCCATCACCTATGTCCCCGACAGGAACACAAGCAACGTTAGAGGACGAGGAGGCGGCTGGCCAGTCTGAGAGTGTGCCATCCCGCCAGACAGACACCACCACCACCACCCTGCAAAGGGGCAGACACGCCACATGGCGGAAGAGACAGCAAGCCACTCAGCCTCACAGCAGGAGAATGCCCATACCCACCGAACAACCGCCCTCCAGGAGCACCCCAATTGCATGTGATGACACCTCTGCCACAGTGGACACTGCCACGGAGGACACACCAACGAGCTCCATGATATTGGAGGCACCAGGTAACAGTAGCAGTGAGCCAGATCATGCGGCAGTGCCAGCAACCCCTGGACGCAGGCTCCGCAAGCAGGCATCCTCCACACCAGAGACATCACCACGCAACCAGCGCTTGCAAACGCCAGATCCAGACACAGACACCCCCCCCCATTGGCTCACCTTTTGCGAGCACAACCCAGCAACGCACACCGTAGCCAATGCAGCCTACGGTTACATTGGGCATGTTGATGCAGAGGCTGGGTGAAATGGAACAGCAGCAATGGGAGATGGAGGCCATTGGCCACACACATGCCACGCATATGCAGGCGATACGTGACGCAATCCAGGGTGCCAGACGCATTTGCTGTCTTTACTTCAGGTGTTAATTATCAAACAGCTTTCCTATGTTCACACATTATGCAGTCTTTTCTGATATTTCATTTGATTTATCTTTCATATAAAATCATTTCTTGCATGCAGTGGCTGAAGATCAAGGCGAGTGGTGGTGATGGATAAATGGGCATTGTTTTTTAAGGCGGGGACCCCCTGCGATTTGGCACTTGTAGTGTCCTGGCATGCAGCCCAGACACAGCATCCATGCCAGTACCCGCAGCTCCCGAGCCTGCAGCATCGGCAGCCAGGTTGCTATGGTGCACTTGAAACGTAAAGATCATTATAAAACCATGATTAACTTGGGAGCAGCAGCTCCCCCACTTCTTGTAGTCCTGCCAGTGACTCCCCATCCTGCATCCTGGCCTCCTTAAGACTCAGCAGGTCTCTCAAACCCCAGCTCTCCCCAACCTCATAGTGGTTGGATGTGTTTGTGATGGAAGATGGGGAGACATATGTGAGCATAAACCTAAAGCTGGAGCCCACAATATCACGATGGGCTGGAGGAAGACACAGTGGTGCATTGGCAGATGGGAAGGGAAGCCTTTGATGTTAGGGGCGGGGTTTGGGGGGCACTTAATGTAGTGAAGTGAGATCTCTCAGGCAGAGGATCAATCGGCAGGGTCAGGATGCAGGATGGGGAGTCACTGGCAGGACTACAAGAAGTGGGGGAGCTGCTGCTCCCAAGTTAATCATGGTTTTATAATGATCTTTACGTTTCAAGTGCACCATAGCAACCTGGCTGCCGATGCTGCAGGCTCGGGAGCTGCGGGTACTCGCATGGATGCTGTGTCTGGGCTGCATGCCAGGACACTACAGGGGCCAAAGCCCAGGGGGTCCCCGCCTTAAAAAACAATGCCCATTTACCCATCACCACCACTCGCCTTGATCTTCAGCCACTGCATGCAAGAAATGACTTTATATGAAAGATAAAGCAAATGAAATATCAGAAACGACTGCATAATGTAGGAACATAGCAAAGCTGTTTGATAATGAACACCTGAAGGCAAGACAGCAACTAGCCTCAGTTAGGAACACTGCTACTGCAAAAACAGCACAAATATAGGTCAGAGAAAATAACAAGTGAATACACGAGCATTTGGTTGGCAGGCAAAGCGAGTAAGAATGGTTTTGATCAGAAGCACACTAGTGTATGCTAAGTTAGCAACACTTATCAATTTGGCGAGGAAATTGTATTCTTACAGATTAGCCATCAGCACTTAAATATGCCGTATTGCAAGTGCACAAGGAACTCAGGCTTCAGACATATTGGGCATTGTGACTAATCCAGGTTGTTCATCCCTTCTTCCCAGAGGGGAGCTACCCTCTTAGAGGCTAGGGAGGTGAGCCCGCTAAGCAAAAGCCCTCCCCAGCAGCTTGGGAAAACAGGACAAGGACTCCGATTCCTATCAGGAGCTCCCTAGAAGAAATACCTTGTCTGCCTATATGGGAGTAGAAGAGACTGATGTTATGTCTGTTGATAAAAACTCAGGAATGACCAATCATAAAT
This sequence comes from Ambystoma mexicanum, assembly GCF_040938575.1. Taxonomy (NCBI): domain Eukaryota; kingdom Metazoa; phylum Chordata; class Amphibia; order Caudata; family Ambystomatidae; genus Ambystoma; species Ambystoma mexicanum. Next base: position 1,501,856,161 of record NC_090932.1, on the reverse strand, counting down.
GGAGAGAGAGAACTCCTATGCAGAGGCGATATACTGATGACACAATGTCCTAGAGAGGCAGAGGCGCACTGCAGAGCTAGCAGTGGCATGGAGAGACCAAGATGAGGAAGAGAGACGACAGTGGGAACTGCAGCGTGAATTGTAATACTGCAGAGATGGAGACATGAGAAACCCTGTAGTACCTGGTAGCGTGACCACGTTGCAGCCGTGGTGGGCCTGGGGCCAGCGAACAACCGCAGAGACCAGAGCAGGACGGAGGATCTAATCCTATATTTCCTGTGTGAGAACCGAACAAAGCACTGAAGCGGGCGGACTAAGGAAGCCGAACGTTTACTTGATGGCGACGCTGAGGAGAGCAAGGAACAGCAACGCTCTCTCAGAGATGCCACTCGACTGGAGCACACCCAAAGACAGTGAAGGTACCAGGGTTTACCCAGGGTGGAGGGGGGCAAGCCAAACAAAACCTAAGAGGGGAAAGAAGAGCCAGTGGAATAAAACCATGTACGGGTCAGTCCGACCCACAGAGACAGAATATCCTAGAGGGTTACAGGAGCCCTAGAAACCTAAGTATTGGATATTGGCAGAAGCCCAAGAGACAGCCCCAAGAGCTAGGAAAGTCAGAGGGCCAGAGGGGTCGAGAGAGCCACTTCGAGATAAGTGGAACTTTGCAAGCTATAAGTGAAATGGAATCTGGAGGGTTCAGTCAGCCAAACCAAAGGAAGAAACAAGAGCAACTGGGCAACTCCCTTCGTATACAATCAGAACAAGAAAACTAGCAACCCAATATTGGACATTGGCAGAGGCTCAAGAGACAACTTCAAGAGCTAAGAGAGTCAGAGGGCCTGAGTGGTCTAGAGAGCCCTATTGAGATAAGTGGAACGTTGCAAGCTATAAGTGAAAGGGATAGATAGGCGGTTTACTTTTAAGTTATATAAACATCCTTGAAGTGATGTTCTTGAGTCTGACTCCTTCTTCTGGTTCACCACAGCATTTGAAGCACAGCACTTGATCATGAGGAAACACTAACTTCGCAGTGACAAAGGCTTAGTGAGTCAGGGTTAACCCTACCAGAGGATTCTGCTGGCTACATCCCAAATAACTATGCTTGGAGACTCATAATGAGCCAGTGCAAGAAATGAAAACATGAGTTTACCGCGAAATTACGAGTGGTGGAGGGTTAGTGTCAATCCCCATAGAGGACTCCATGGGGATGTTGGCAGAATTACTGTGTTGGCAGAATTACCGTGAGTGATTACTTTGCTATTTTTTTGTCTTAAAGTGGACTATTTGCCTCCAGCCTGATCCTGGAGATACATTCTCCACTTTAAGGTCAAACTCGGAATTTGGTGGTGCGGTAAAACAGTGGTAGTTCCGTTACTGCCAGCAAAAGGACAGTAATGGAATTACTTCCACTTTTTTCCTGTACCACCAAACTCATAATGAGGCCCATTAATGCTCTTCCAAATGAGTGGACCTAATGCTTTCAGCACAGGAATTTAGCGGGCAAGTAACCCAGGGTAATCCAGTCATGGACCCCTTGCTCACTGTGCTTAGAGATGCACAGTCTCACCTCACTGATGAGGTTCAGCAAGGCTGAAACATGTGTCTGGGATTGCTGTTGGTACGCTTGTTCAGAAGAGACTTGCCTAGCGCTTCAGTGCTGGACTGCCATGATGGTTGGGACCGGATTGATATGAAAATGGGTATTTCTCCTCTGTGAAAGGTAAAGTGAGCTAAAACGTGGTTGTAGGCCCTCCTGAGTGGGAAACTACCCAAAGAACAGGTTATTTGTCCGTGTTTGTTCTCGGTAGAGGGTCTCCGAGACCTGTGCATATATGCAATGTAGAATAGTCTGGTATAGTGCAACATATGAGATTCTCACGGCCTTTTGGCACTACGTCATGTAAGAGAGGGGGAAGGAAAGTTAGTTGAGGGCTATGGGAGAGCATTTTCATAATTGCAGACTGGAAGAACCCACTCTCTTTGTGCTGGTACGAGTTGTGGTGAGGGCACTGGGGTATGTGTACTCTCAAAGGGGAATCGGGTGTAGTTATTCTGCTAAATCTGCTACTGATGAGGTCTGCCCTGAGAGTAAGGATTGCCTGGGAGTTGCTAGAAGGCTGGGTGTGACCAGTTGGTGGAAGAGGTGTTTAGTTTGGATGACGTTATATGTATAGGAGAGGGAATATACGCAGGAGTTCACCTGCAACGCCAGAGTGGCTACTCAAGTTGTCAGGTGTAAGGTGGAAAGTAGAATGGTGAGCAGCAAAGTGTGAAATCTGAAACGATATCTCCCAAAGGTGAAATTAGTCTTGAGTGCAGTAATAATAATAATAATAATAATAATAATAATAATAATAATAATAATAGTAGCAACTCCACAAAATCTCCCCTCAAGGAACTGTGAACACATTTCTGCTAAGTACAGTTCTAAACCATGGGTAGAACCCTACCTCTCAACCTATTGACTCAACCCTTGAGCGCATAATCAGAAGTCTGGATGATTTCGCTTGTAAGGAGGGTGAAGATGGATTCATTGATGGTGAGCTCCTTCTAATGATGGGTCACAAAATCAATTTGAAACTTCCACCAAATCAGATAGACCTTAAAAGGGTAATTGGCTTACAGTACTTTTTGTGGTACTTAAAATGAGATTATATGGCATCTGAATGGACGAATGGATCAGCACAAACAGCCTTAAACTTAAGCCGGACAAAACAGAAAACATGATCATGCCCAACAACTCTTCAAATCAACTCCACATTCCATGGCCTGCGGAAATGAGAAAGTGACCAGCACCCAAGTAGTTAAAAACCTCGGGATACTAATGGGCAATGACTTAACACTAGGACGACAAGTTAACGCAGTATTAAAGAAGTGCTTCTTCCACCTACACAATCAAATGAATATAACGCTTCCTCACCATCCAACATAGAACACTCCCCATTACCTCCCTCGTCATTTTGCTACAAAATCACCACTGTTTTTAGCCATGCACAAATGGTGGTGCTTTGTGTTGGCTGCTCTACGGTTCTCTGCCAGCCCACAAGGCGAGGCTCACAGAAGGATGCTCCTTCAGAAAACAGTACTAAGTGCCATCAGCATGCTTAGTGATGATGGCTAGGACTACCTGCACAGTCTGTGGCACAGAACGTCAGTCCAAGAGCAGAGCAGTGATCCATGATGGAAAAGCGCAAACATGTAGAAGGGACTATAAAATTTGAATATTGGTTTGAAATATTGGGCTCTCATACACTGTACCTGTAGCCTTATCCATCTGACTCAATACATTTGGATATAAAAACCACAAAACAAAATGATAATAGACTACTCAAATAACATTTATCTCAAGATGTCGGACCACCTCACCAAAAAACTACAGCAAATCCAAAACACAGCAGCAAGACTACTGCTCAGTGTGAGGGGTCAGAAATGAGAGGCGGACACAAAGTGGTAGTGTTTTCAACATCATACATCTTAATGAAAAGAAAAGGGTTGGCTAAAGGCCTCTCTGTCCCTATCCTAAAGAGAGTTTCCCTACATAGGAAACTAAAACAAAGGTAAGTCTGTTTTTTGTCGTCAAACTTAGGTAAACTGTCCTTGTGTCCAGAACATATCTGACCCTCACACTAGAAATGAAACAACTGAGAAGTGTAAGGAACATTGTCTCTGATCTAGGTTTAGCCAAAAAGTGTTCAAATGCAAAGGAAATAGATAAATCCAACAAAAATAGTTTCTTCAAGGACACATCCTTGGATCCAGAGGATAGTTACCGTCCCCTGGATTATTTCAGTTAGGATGGTGACAGTGTATTTTCCGAACAATGTTCTCTTAAGGATGGTAGGAATGTCTTTTCCATGCAAGAATTTCTCAAAGCTGACAACAATGTGTTTCTTTATACAACAAGTGCTCCAAGGATGGCAAAAATATCTCTTCCCACACAATGGGCCTCATCACAAGTTGGGCGGTGCAGTAATAATGCGGCAGTAATAGTGTTGGGCAGAAAGTTGGAGGATTGACCTCCAGCTCTGAGCTGCAGGTAAATCCACTGACTTTCCGCCCATTTTTGGCGCAATTGCCACAGTGCAATTACTGCTGTGGTAATTGTGCCGAAAATGCCCCATTGAGTCCTATGGACATAAATAAAAGGGGGACTTAACCCTCCACCGCTACTTGTGATCTGGCGGTAATACTGCCAGACCAAGTGGCGGTAACGGTAATTGCATTGGGCGGCATTACAGTGGATTTACAGCCGGGATACTGCCCAACTTGTGATGAGGCCCAATAGCTTTCTTGGAATGGCAAAAGTGTCTCTTCCACACAATATCTTTCTAAGGATGGCATATGTTTCTCTTTTATATAACAACTTCTGAAGGATAACCTCCTGGTATACTCCCCTGCCAGGAATCCTTCAGTAGATTATTTTGATCCACTGGTATACTCTCCTGCCAGGTATCTATTCTCAATGTCTTTTTTCTTCCTTATACTTTACACAGATTACCTGGTGTACTCCCCTGCCAGGAATCACCCTCTGGGTTTTATAGATCCCCTGGTATACTCTCCTGCCACGTATCCTTTCCCCCAAAGGCTCACTGTTTGATATACTTCATTTACCAGGACTTCTTTCAATGTTCTCTTAGTCTTTTAGCATATGACAGTTACACGTCTGCACTGTCTATACTTCATTGGCTTTAGATACCACTTGTTCCAACTTTCCCGTATTGACTTTTCATGTATGAAGACTTGTTCATGTTATATCTTTTAACATCTTCAACAATATTCATTTGCTTGTGGCAATACTTGTTCCAACTTTCCCCATATTGGCATCTCAAAACTGGAGGCTTGTACAAATTCTGTCTTTCAACTTCTTCATTTAAATTCATCTGCTTGTAATAACATTTGTTCCAACTTTCTCCATCTTGACATTTCAAGCATGAGGATTTGTGCAAATTCTGCCTTTCTTCTTTACTTGGTCGGTATTCTAAATGAACTTTCAATTCTTCATGTGTCTGTGGGTACTCCCCAGGGTTCCCACTATCACTGGGCCGACTCACCAGTGTTTTAAAGTGTTTCTGACCCATGAGATACTGCTGTGGTGAAGTCCTCACTCGAGAATGGCATCACCCACTTTGCAGACCCACTTTCAGCTTTCCTGCCAGCTCCGCGTTCACTTGTTAGTGAAGCTGTTACTGTTCGACACAACTGCGTCCTTGACAGTTCTGCTGTTGCTGCTGGCTCTTTAGTGGCTCTTTTCTCTGGTGCCTGCCACACTTCCCGGGGTCTTCCACCACTCCAGTAAGAAATGCTGACAAGCAGCAGCTTGAAAGCATCTACTTCCTGCTTCACGGTCCGTTCCCATGTGTCTGCCTTCACCTGCGGTCCTGTTTGCAGCTTCACCTGTTCTGCTTCTCTTCTCTCCGACTCCCAATTGAAAGTGCAAGCCATTTTTAAATGTCCTGCCCAGCTGATCTCCATTGTAATGACTAGTCCGTGTGTTTGACTTGGGGTTTCTTTCAATCCATACTAATTCCTTCTTCCTCTTCCTCGTCTCAGTACTTGAGGCATTACGGGAGTTGGAGTCCCTAGTATGCACAGGATTTCTAATGTGATTTTGTTTGGGGTTTTCATGTAGAGCAAAAACACCAGAAAAAAATATGTTAAATGTGAGCATGTGTATTTGAGATGTGAATGTTAATCTGTTCAGAACATCTGTTATGAAGGAGTTTTAAGGTTTTATATCTGGATGGATTTGTATAGTGACAACATTCCATCAGGTATTTAGGAATTGTAGGGTCTTCCTCATTTATAAGGGAAGAATACAGCCTCTCTCCTGATGGGGTTACCACATCTCCCCGACAGGAATCTCCTCCCATGTGATCCTCACTCATATTACCACCTCCAGGGTCAGGATCAGGTAGCAACCGCTGTCCACTGGCCACATGGGAAGAGATCTTTGGCTGGGGATCAATGATGACTCCACAGGAATCATCACATCAGACTCGCCAAGAGAGAGCACATCACACCAAACTAAGAACACTACACTGGCTGCCAATCAAAACAATTATTTTCTTCAAGAGACTCTGCATAACCCACAGAGCAATCTATAGCCCAGTAGTGGAATTCATACAGGAATAAATCTCAATTTACAAACTAAATCCAACACTGAGCTCCACCAACGAGATTTGCCTCGAAACAAAACAATATTTGAAGTTGAAATTTGGTGGGTCAGCATTCTCATGCATCTCGGCAAAACTTAGAACTCACTCCTCCTGAAGGAAATATGAACAACAGAAGAACACCTAACATTCAGAATATGAGTGCACACATGGCTGTTTAACTAATTGAGCTGAAGCAACATAACTCCTGAAGAGAAGGGCACAGACCACCCTCATCCCACACCATACTAACAACTCTCCAATATCCTGCATAATCACCCTGAAACACCGAAACAAAACACACACATACCTCTACAGTAGTAGAAACCTGAAGCCGCAACAAACTGCGCACAACCTGCCCCCTAAACCAAACACATTAGAGAAAACCCACCACAAACACACAAATCGCCCCATGCACACTCATACACAAAACACTGTTAAACCATTACCGACTAGAAAAAACAAACTCAGCACACAGTGATCACTTTTCCTAACTGAAACTACCAACAGCACATCAAAACTCTTTTGCAGACTCCCTCTAATTTCCACTAACTGACCCTCCGGGCCCTGCTTCCTTTTCAGATACGCCTGAGAGCCTGGAGGCCATGAAATTGGCAACGGTGTAAGGTATAAATCACAATAACATAACATACCATCTGCTGGACCTTACAAAAAAGGCAACTGAACCCAATTTTTGGGCTATGTTTACAACCAGCAATCCAATTCCTGGTTAAAATAGTACCTGAAGCCACCCCTGCCCAAGTCTACTCTCTGACTGGTTTATAATGTCAATGAAGTTACCTGTCACATTTAAACCATGTCCATTTAACAGGCTATGGGTGGGATTGCCTGTGCTGCTTGAAAAGAATGTTTGGAATATTATTTATCTACATATACCTTTCAAGCTATGAGGCGATCCCCATCCAGAGTCTGTTCTATTTGCATGCAATGAAAAGGCTGGGGTTTAGCTGGTTGATAATGGTATTAAAAAAGAAGTAGAGGTATTGATCAGTGGGGACTTTATTGATCCTATACAAAATATGGTGTACAGGTTATATAAATCCATCAATGTATTGTTTAACAACAGTACGTTTTTACAATGAAACATGGCATTTAATCCATAGATACATTCAAGTCCATAGCTATTAATAAATACACAATCATTACAAAAGATGAAAACCACAGCAATCAATAAAAATGGAAGGTGGTCGAAATAACAGGTAAAAATAACAGGAAAACAATGTACAGTCTCACATGATATGATAAATGATATGATGTTTTATTTATATTGCACCCATACACAGGTATATCGGCACAGAATGTAATAACCTTGTGGTTCCCTTTACTCAGCAAACTACACAGTTCTGGATTATCCAGGCGTTCCACATGTATGAAGGTTCAGCAGATCCTTTGTAGGGCATGCTATACTACGAGCCCACTCCAGTGTTTCCAATAACCAAAAAGAGAGCCCATATTTTTAAACGTATTCACCTATTTCACTAATAGGTTAACTATACTTAGGTAGCACTGAATTAAAATGACTACAAAGGTAACATAAAGCAATCGATTAACAAAATGTTACGTGTTTTGACATTTAACTACATAGAGATACATGTGTGCAACAAATGAAAATATAATTTAATTGGCCAAAACAGATGAATCATCAGAAATGTTACAAAGATATTTGACAAAACTGTGAAACTAATCACAGTGGAAGTTAGAATATAGAAATAAAGACCTTTCGTGCAAGATGTTATTATATAAATTAATAATGAATGAAACTTCAGTCTTTCAGTCGGGCAATTTTTCAAATCTAAAACAATGGACAATAATTAATCTCATCATAAATTGGGGACTTCATAAGACTGCCAACATATGTTTCAATATCCCGAGTAATTCAATTCTCATCTTCAAGAGGGCCTTTATAATGATTTTTTTCGTTGCCCAGTTTAATAGACTTATAGAGCACAATACTCACACCCTGAACTGCATCAGGAGTCTGGAAGGACCAGGGCTTATTGTAAAACCTGATAGAATGGAAAGGCCTGATTTGTTATCATTGTGGAATTATTACTCATTGTAATCATTGCATCCTGTTTAGTTATCCATCATTTATTCCGATTAGTACTGATTAGGAGCACATGAAGTACTGACATTAGACTATCCACAATATTCTGCCACTTTTTATGCATTTGCTTATAGAATGAGGCCTGTTAAGAGCCATGTAGAGACACAAGACACATGTAGAATGTATTATGTATGCATTGTGTAGAGACAAGGATTGACTGTGCACTTAGAATATGCATTGTGCTTTAAGTATAGTGCTTGGTATGAAATAAAGCTTATAGGCACTACATTTGGGAATAGAGAGCATTTAGCTGGCATTATAAAGCCATTTCTAAATGGAGACAGAGAAGTGCCGCAGAGTGCGAAGTTGTTATGTGTTAACAGTGTACAAGTATTCGTAAACATTTGCAGAACACAGATAACACAAATCTTGTCCGAGTGGGGAAGGCGAAGGAGGCTTATCAGCATGGCTGTGTGCTTCGCAGAGACAGAAAAGGTGGGGGGCAGTGCCTTGAGCAGCAGGGAGTGCTTTTGCATGAAGAGGGAGAGGCAGAGACATGCACGAGAAGGAGAGAGGGATTTCAATGGAGTGAATGGATATGAATGGAGAAATAGATGGTAGGATGCTTCGCAGACAGAAGGCCATGGTATAGATATGATACATTTCACGAAGACAGAACACGCAGTGATTGACCAGAACACGGAGTGAAAGTACATGCAAACACAGACATTTAGGCAATGGCTCAGATACAGAATTTGCTGACAGAGACAGAGAGGCATTTTAGCTTAGAGAACGAATGTAACCATAGGGATTTGTATATGTCCTTTAACAGTATAACCAGAGGGGAGGCTTTAGGAGTTGCTGGTTGTTGGAGATAGAGTTTTGGATGGAGCTGCTCTCTGAGAGATAGATCGAGAGACGTTTGGATGACTCTGAGATTAAGGGAGAGGAGTGTTTTTGGTGCAGCAGAATCTGATGGCTTTCGGAGTTCGGAAGCTTGGGGAAGCATTCTGACGAGAGGAGAGATCGAGAGCTTGGGAGAGGCTTGAGGCAGTTCGAGTGACCAGACTTGGCACACTGAGCTGGAGAGGGGAGAGATGGGACACATTTGAGATGAGACCATGGGAAGCTCAAATCGGAAGTATGGTTTATGGCCTAAATTGATTGATTAGGGCAGACACTCAGAAAGAGCTTTGGGTTTGGGAAAGGAGAAATCAGACAGGGATTGTCTTAGAGAGAGAGAGTGAGGAATGGTGTGGATTGGAGAGGAATGCTGAATGCTGGAACTTGCTATATGTATATTGCATTAGAACTGATAGATCCAGCTAATCATAGGCTTGCATTAGAAGCCTGTAAGGTTTATAGTTATTACACTGCATGGTAGATTTGCACCAAAAGTATAAAAGGTGCAAATTCGATATTTGCATTATATTACTGTTTGCATCATGCCTTGCTGTGCATGAATACAAAAGTTTCTATTGTTTGGATCGAGTCATGTGTTTTCTTTGTGTCTTGTATCCATAGAAGTAAGATAGAAGTATGTTGTTAGGAGTAATCCAGAAGTAACACAGTGCACAAAGTCCTTAAGATACGAAAGCAGGGGGGGGCATAGTGATCCACACCCCCCTAGGAGATTGTCTAGGAGGTTGTCTAAGACTGATACATGGTCGCCCACTCGGGGCTAGACCATGGTAGGACAAATTTGGAAATAACAAAATGGCGCCCATAACGTGGGACTTCACTAATGCTGACTGATGACATGGAACACAGGGTTTAGTCTGCAGAGTTTTGCAGCTGGCTTTGATCCACTTATCGATTTTGCAGCAGTCAAAGTTTGAACATCGTGTGCAGCTGTGTTTTTAGTTAGTTTGTGGGAATAGATATTTTATGATTTATGCTTTGTCTGTCTTGGGGATGTTATGAATTAGAGCATGCTTCGTCCATAATGTTGTTCACCGTAGGAAGGGGAACGCAATTGTCTGACTGACTTTGAATCCGGAATTGGAATTTGGAATTGATCCTGAGCAGTATTTCATGACTGGCAATTTTTTGGGGGAATGAATGTACATTTATTTAGCCGAGCGAGAGAAACAGTTTTTTCTTGAAGACGCTTGTGGTATTTTGTTTGTTTGGAACTCCGCGGAGACTGACACTTTTTGGGGAAATCTGACCTTTGTTTTGGATTCCTATTGGTTGAAATCTGTGTGCACATTTTTGGCAAGTCGACAACTGTATCTGCATGTTTAGAGAAGTCTTGGAAGGAGTTTTTTTGTTTTTCTTTAAACTCAATTGAGTGTCGTGAGGTTTGTAATTAAAACTGCAGAATGAGCTAATTTTTTAATGATTTGAAAGCAATAAGAAATCGGCTTAGAAATATGCTTGAGGCCTGGGAAGTAGTTTCACCGGCACCAACCATATTGAAAGTGAATAGTGAAGTAGCTATGACAGAGATGACACCATATATTAGTGACTTGCGGGCAATAATATATCGTCTTAGGCATGTAATTAAAGACTGGGAAAATGTCACAGCTGCAGCTTTGAAACTGTACTCATTGAAATCTTTGTCAACAGCAGTGATGGGTGGGAACAGAGTTGTTAGAGAAATTAATATTGTTCGTGGGGAGAAAGAGTTACCTCAGCATAATGACAGAAATAGTGTGACCCAGAAAGCAGTTTCTTCCACTGATAGGGCAGCAATAAATGAAGAGATTGCAGCAACAGCAGAGCAACACATTGAACAGATTGAACGAGGGGTTTGTCAGGAAATAGAGGAAATGGAGAGTGCATTTTTGACAGACATGAAGAGAGTGCATTGAGGGTTTGCCTATGAAGATTTGGAGACACCTTTGCAGGAAAACAGTTATGTGCATGGAGGCACTTATGTGAAAATCTTTGATTTGAATAGTAATGGCATTTGTGATGACATTGTTTGCAGCAGTATTTTGTCTACGTTATCGAGTGAGAAAAATATTTTGTCTATTGACATTGAAACTTGGATAGCATTGAAGGAGAACATGAATAAAGTGAATCGTGCGGAAGTTGGATGTTCTGAGACACAGGATTGTTTAAATTTTCTTAGTTTGAATGAGTGCATGGAGAGAAGGATTGTTTATATTAGACAGAAACATTGCACGGAACTAGAAGACTGTTTATTTGAGAAGGAAGGTTGTTTGAATCTGAATTGTATTATACATGCGGGAGGCAGTGTTTATTTGAATGAAATCAATTTGTTTTTTCAACATGGAGTGATTCAGCTTCATGAATACTTAATGTTGAGAGGGGAGTGTGTGACTAAAAACCTTGACATGGAGTGCAATTGAATGAGAAGAATGCAGTGGTGCAGCATTTGAATGTGCAATTCTTGAAGTTGCAATTTTTGGAGTACGTGAAATTGGCTGTTCTGTTTTGTTTTGAGAAGGACAGAAATGGAGGCAGGAGTCATGCATCGTGAGGCAAGATTAGACAGGCATGGTTAGACAGATGCACTGATAGACTAGATCTGATACACTGAGAGAAACTAGCATTGATGTATTTTGAGAGACATGAGAAGTTTATAAATAGCTATGTGCAGCAGTGCACAATGGAGAAAGGCTGTTTTGTTTTTGGCTTTGAATACATCTGAAACTGATTTGAAGACTGATACTTGCACTTTTGTTTTCTTTGCATGAAATCTGAAGAAGACACCTTGACCAGACCGAGATTGCATTGATGACAGACCAGATTGCAAAGCATGAATTGACCAGACCATGATTGGCAGCAGCATGATGACTGAAAGCAGCATGACCAGAATGATAGGCTGACCAGACCAGATTGACCAGACCTTGATGACACTATGTGACTTTGCATGGCTGTTTTGAAGCAGCATCAAGAAAGAGGCTGGCTTTTGTCACCTTGTGATGTGACACCATCTGACTTTTGCTACGCTTTGCAGCAGCACTTCTGGGGAATGCCGACTGACCGATTTGAGGCCTTAGGGTGTGGCTTTGTTTATGGCTGTGCTCTGAGAATGTACCCAGAAAACCTGCTTGCTATCCGATTTCCTGGCATGACAACTATTGCCATGGCAAGTGAAGATCCGACTTGAAAACCGACACATTGCAGCATTCTGTGCCAAGAGAGAGAGGAAGAGCAGTGAAAGATGTTCTGCAAAAGGGATACATTTGTTTGTGGACTGGGCTGTGTTGTAATATGCAGCGAGAAGAGAATCCATTTGGAATGCTTTACCTTGTGAACCAAAACCAGACACAAGTTTAGGCCTGAGGAGAAAGAGAGAAATGCAGGAATGAGCAGGAAGACACACTCTGAAAGCATTTGAATTCCTGATGCTAACTATGTTTGAACAGCAGTGAAGCTTTGTCTCTTGAGTGAAAGAGAGAGAGCATTGATTTGACACCATGGTGCCTTGATATCTGCACTTGCATTCAACGTTGGCTGGTCCCTTATTTGAAGAGCAGGGACTAACATGGCATGAACTGGAATACTGGCATGGCATGGCATGGAAGCAGCATGACCTGGGAAGGAAGTAGAGAATTTTAAGCTGGAGTTTGGCCTATGTGAAGGGCCACTGTGCATGGAATTGCCACTGGAGAGTTGCCATCTGCATTGTTTTGCAAACACTCTGAATGAGTGCCACGTGAATGCATTGTGCATCAGTGCTTTGTTTTTCCTTTGTTCCGAATTTGGAGTGGAGTGGGAACGGAGGCCTAGGGAAAAGGGTGTGTATGAGCTGTATCAATCTGCATCAACTTGAAAGCTCTGACACACGGTTTTCCCGGTGCTACCATTGAAAAGTGAAGGACCGGTGCGACCCCATGGGGACAAGCGGGGGGCATATAGTACCGACACAATTGATGCTTGCTCCTTCATTTTTGGAGCTCTATACAAAATCTCATTGGCTTGCTATCATGTATTAAGCAAGCCAGCCTGAACTGGCTTGAATGCTTTGCTGCTAACGTTTGTTGCTGTGGAGAACTTTTCTGCGACGGACATTGAAAACCTTTGCTGAACACATAAATATGCACGCTGTGACACATTTGTGACCCATTTGTGAACACTCGCTTTGAACACACGCTTTGTTGACATTCCTTGGCTGAAACTTTTGCATTAGAACTGGATTTGTACTGACTTGGAATACAACTGATTTGATCACAGACTGACATGAGTGAATCTGGAAATAACTTGGACTGGAAATATAAATGTATTGGCCTGTATGACCAATACACTGCTATGTATCCACTGGAAATGCATACATCTGAAATGAGCTTTGACACCTGTGAAAGTGGCATTGTTATTTTGTGCTTGACACACTGAAAATGAAAACACCTGAATCCACAGTAACATGTATTGATTTTATGCATTGCATTTTCGTTTTCTACTTATAGACACACTTTCACACTTTTGGCTTTTGACTTTTGGCTTGACTTTTGACTTGACTTTTTGCTAATAGAAATTTGAATAAGCTATTCTGAATTTTGACACATTAGCAATTATGCATTTGAATTTTTACCTTGCAACTGATAGAGTGAAATGCTTGCATATTAAGGTTTTTTTTGCATTTTGAAATAGAATGTTTTTCCCTTTGCAATTTTGCCTGATTTAGCATGCCACATTGCTATGTCATGTTTTGACAAATAGTTAGTAATGATTATGTAATGATAAGAGGAGAGATTGTAAAACCTGATAGAATGGAGAGGCCTGATTTGTTATCATTGTGGAAAAATTACTCATTGTAATCATTGCATCCTGTTTAGTTATCCATCATATATTCTGATTAGTACTGATTAGGAGCACATGAAGTACTGACATTAGACTATCCACAATATTCTGCCATTTTGTATCCATTTGCATTTGCTTATAAAATGAGGCCTGTTAATAGCCATGTAGAGACACAAGATACATGTAGAATGTATTATTTATTATTTATTTATTTATTTTTTACATTGGTATAGCACACATGCAGCCCAAAGTCATCGTGGCACTGTTACTTGTGGCATACATGTAATGGAGGCAGGTTACAGATAATCCGATTGCGGGTACATAAAGAGTAAACAATCATTCAGAGATGAGCAATGTTTGGGCAGGTAGATGCGTTACAGGTGAAGGTAGGGTATGGGTTAGTTGAAAAGAATGGTTTTAATCACTTTTCGGAATGCTAGGTGAGAGACTTCAGCTCGCAGGGGTGGAGGTAGGGCATTCCAATGTAGTGCAGCTAGGTATGGGAATCTAGCTCCGCCTGCCCTGGCTCTCTTGACTCTAGGGGTCGTGAGCAAGTTTGTGTATGGAGTTCTGGTAGGCCTGGTGGATCTGGTGGGGTGCATCCTATCGGAGAGATAGGGTGGAGCGGTGAGATGGATGCAATTGTGGGTGATGGCAAGTGCTTTAAATACAACTCTTTCTCTTACTGGGAGCCAATGTGCCTGTTTTCCAGCCTCTGTGACGTGATGTGCTCTTTCGTGGGTATTCCAGTGGCTGCTCTAAGAGCGCTGTTTTATATTGTTTGAAGTTTAGATAGGTTCTTGGAAGAAGTGCCCAGGAACAGAGCATCACAGTAGTCAAGTCCTGACCCTGTTATTGCTATGGCAATTGTGATGCAGTTATTCTTTGATAGAAAGGGTCTGCCTGCTGTGAGGAGTTTGGCAAGATAGGCTGCCGTTGAGGCAATGGCGTTTACTTGTCTGGTCATTGATAGATTTGAGTCTAGATAGACACCTAGGGCCTCATTACGAGGTATGCTGGTAAGAGAAAAATGATGCCGGTATGTAAATACCGGCATCATTTACCGTTCCGTAGCATTCCGACCCGCAAACCCGGTATTAGCGGCATACCAAACAACGGTGCCTCTAATAGCGGCATAGGCGCGTACATGCGCACCTTCAGGGAGCAAATACCGGCATGCCGGTAATAGGGGGTAATTCCAACCCACGCATACATGCAAATACCGGCATCGCGAAGCCGGTAATCACGGCCTGCACGATGCCGGCCATACAGGCATCACAGACCACCCGCAAACAGCAAGCAAGATACAAGGCAGCTGCCACAGGTGCATACAATCCCCACAGGTGGAGTCAAAGGAGGCTGTGCCAGTATGAACTGAGCACACCCACACACCACAACCCGCCCCCCTCCCCCCGGTGTAGGCAATGCAGAGTTGCCCAGTACAAAAGGAGCACAACTAAACACCACACCCCTTCCTACACCAAAATGCCACCACTAGCATTTGCAAACATGGCGCAGGAGGACCTGCCTATACTGATACAACTACAGCAACAACTGCAACAACAACAACAGCAGCAAGAACAGGCAGCACAGAGGAGACACAGGAGGAGAAGAAGGATGAGACAGGCCAAATCCATCACCACCAGCGCAGCCACCAGAGCCTCGTAGGCAGCCAGCAATACATTGCATCAGACCCAGCCCATTCAACCCTACCCCTGAGCAGATCCACACCCTGTGCCGGTTGGACCGTGACACCATCACCACCATAGGGCACATGATACAGAACGACATTGCCAGCCACATACAAATATGCACCGCCATCCCCCCACTGCTAAAGGTGGTGTCTGTGCCACACTTCCTGGCCACAGGCACCTACCAACACACAGTGGGCCAGCTGCATGGCATTTCACAATCACTACTTTCACGCATGCTGAACCAAGTGCTGGATGCCCTCCAGAAGCATGCAAGAACCCACATATCCCTACCACGGACTGCCCAGGAGATAGCCGAAACCAAAGTAGGCTCCCAGGCACTGGCAGGCATGCCCAATTGTGCCGGTGCCATCGACTGCACCCATGTGGAATTGATAGTCCCCCATGCCATAGAAGCCGTGTACCGCAATTGCAAACAACACCACTCCATCAATGTGCAAATGGTATGTGACTCCAGGAAGATCATCACCCTTTGCTGCGGCCAATTTCCTGGATCAACACATGATGCCATGTTACTGGGTAAATCCACGGTACCCCATCAAATGGAGCGACATGCGGGACCACGTGCCTGGCTGCTTGGTGAGTTGCACAACCGTCCCATGGCAGTGCTTTGGGGTACTGATGTGTGGGGATGCATGAGGGGGGAGCAATACTGCACCTGGGTCGGAATAGCTGGTGATTGGAGAATGCATGCAGAGCCAAACACTCCTGACCTGAACCAGTCAAACGGTACATGACACTTCACTGGGCCACAGATCACAAATAATGCATATCAATGAGAACAAGTAAGAGGCACAACCAGGCCACCATGGTGATGGCAAGCAATGCATGAATGAACAGGACGGCTAGTGTGGCTATGTGGGCAGTGTGACCATGCATAGTAAATAATGAACAGCATGAATTGGAGTCAAAACATTGTTGCACTACCACAGCATATCTGCCTCAGCATGCATGATTACACCCTGCATCATCTATTGAATGCCAACCAGACTACCACACCTCATGACAGCACAGACTGCACCTAGATAACATTTTTTCATGCTAACAGGGACATGTGCATGGCCACACCAAATAGCTGGCGGCATGACTGTGCTCCCTGAATTAAGGGAGTTCAGAGTGACACACACCTATTTGAATCTGCTTGCTGGTGATGGAGGATATCCCTTGAGGCCGTGGCTACACACCCCTGTGCCTAACCCGCAGAATGGCCATGAGGAGGAGTACAATCGTGTGCACACCCGTACCCGTGTTGTCATTGAGCAGACCTTTGGCCTGTCGAAGTGGCGGTTCCGCTGCTTCAGCAGGTCAGGTGGGGCACTCCTATATAGGCCTGAGAAGGTGGCAAAGATCACCATGGCCTGTGTCATGCTGCACGACATGTGCGTCCGGATAAATGTACCATTGTCAACTGACATTGACATGCATGGGCCGGGTGAGGATGATGAGGACGGAGATGGAGGTGAAGTAGCCCCACTGCCAGTACGTGATGCACGGGATGGCCCTGCCGTACGGCAAGCACAAATTCAAGTATACTTCTGAAACACAGGGACTATGAAAGACTTGTGTCAGTCAGACACTGGGCCAATATGAACATGCCCACAGGGAATGTTGGGAGTTGGGCACTGAACACCGTAACACATTAAATGGATGCACACGAAAAATAACAATGTCCAGCCATGGATTTTTCTTCACACAACTTGTGTATTATTTAAAACTGCAAAAATGTGCCCACTCCCCCCTCCCAGACCCCGCCAACAAACTCCCTCACCCAACCCACAAACCCCAGAAAATACCCCAACAAACTCCCTCAACCACCCCATGAACCCCAGAAAATACCCCAACAAACTCCCTCACCCACCCCACAGATCCCAAATGTGCCCATGTGTGCAACAAACAGTGTTCCCTTCACCAATGTAGTTCTTCACATTGTCATTGCCCATACAGTTATTTCCTCGAGACTTTTGGGTCTGGGGGTGCCATGGCCGAGTGACGTGCGCTCCTGCGCGTTAACCGCACAGGGCTCGATTGCACCGAGGTGGAAGGGGTTGTTGTAGTGGAGGTGTCTATTGTCACTCCTATGGCTGGGCCGAGGTGTTGACGCTGCATTTGCGGGATGTTGGCAAGAAGGGCCTGTGTCAGTGACCCCATGCACTCCCTGAATGCACACGTAGATGCCTCCACGGCAGCTGTATTGGCTGCAATGGCCGTGGCTATGGCCCTCATGGCCTCATTCCCAGCGTCTACCTGTCGATGCATGATTTGCAGCATTGACTCTTGGCGGGACTCTACCCTTGCCAGGCGAGCCTCAAAGGAGGTGTCGGCCGCAGGTGTACTGGTGGCTGGCAGGGTGGTGGCTGGCAGGGTGGTGGAAGGCACCTGCGTGGGCTCCTCGTCCTGGGCACTGTCCTCCTGGAAGATCCCAATGTCTGATTCTCCAAGGTCTGAGTCATGGATCCACGGATCGTCCAGGCTCTCAGACTCTGCAGGTGGGTGGGGGCTGGCAATGGGGCTTGGGGTGGGTATTCCAGACATGATTCCAGCCTCATCATCCACCTCTGTGGACACAACGTCCGTGGTGGCTGGCGGAACGGCTCCCACTGTTGTGGGTGCCTGCTGCGGTTCTGTCGCTGCAGGTGCCCCCTGCAGGGTTGATGCCTTGCGTGGCACACTGGGTGTTGCTGCAGGCATTTTCTTGGACGGGGGGTGGCGGTGGCCCTGGTCCCTTTGCGTGCACTGGATGTACTTGCACCCCTGTCCTGTGTTCCACCTTCCTCATCGGTGCCTGGGAGATAGAAGAGATGCAGGTCATCAGTGATGTTGTCAAATGGCAGCTATGATGTATTGCGGTGTAATATGTTCATACATTCAGGCATCATTTCATTTCTGGTGTGTGGCATTTGGTGTACTGAGGGGACATGTTGGCAATCAATGCATGGCTGGTGGCATAGCATTGGTTTGAAGTGTGTGTGGGGGGTCCCATGGGCATGGTTGGGTCATGTTGCACCTCTGTTGGGATTGGGATTTTAACTCAGCATGCGTGTGGTGCAGGGTGTGGCACTCATTATTCTATGGATGTGTTGATGTAGCCTTGGAACATGCATTGCCTTGCCTAGTCTAACTTCCACATCACTTGTGCCACATCATGTTTTGGTATACGTGGATGTGATGGTTCACTCACCTTCCTCTGTGGTAGTTACAGCGCCGAACTCCTGGTCTCCTATTCCCTCTATGGATTCCGGGTCAATGAATGCACTTGCAGTCTCCTCCCATGCGGTGAGCTTCACAGGGGAGTGTGGGCCACCGCCTGTCGCCATTGCGGCCCTCCTGTTATCCGCAAGGATCTTCCTGACCCGGAGGCGGAGGTCGTCCCAGCGCTTCCGGCAGTCACGTACAGACCTTGGGGTGCTCCCCACTGCCGACACCCTCTGAGCGACCTCCTGCCAGACCTGTTTTTTTCTGGTTTGTGCTGCATGCTTGAGGTCTGTGCTCCTGATTGTGTCTGCATGCTGTTCGAGGGTGTTAGCAAGCATAGTCAGTTCAGCATCAGAAAAACGCTGCTTCCTCTTCCTTTAGGAGGATTTACTGGTGGCCTTCGACATCCTGCTTCAGTTGTGGCACACAACAACACAAGTGTAGTGGTGGTTATGGTGGATGGCAATGGATTGTGTTTTTAAAGATGGCCGCCGACTCATTTCCCGTTCCAACGCGATGACGTAATTTCCGGGTCCTTTTTTGCGACCACGGTAATACCGTGCCGGTATTACCGTGCCGGTGTTTAGTGGTTGTTATGACGCGGTTACGGAATGGGCGGTACCCGCAATGCCGGTATAGGGGGGTTGGTGGGCCGTTACCGGCATGACGGTTTTGCCACTACCGGCATGGGGTAACGCTATTAGCGGGTTCATACGAGCACAGACCCGCTCATTCCGGCATGCCGTTAATGAACCCGGTTTTACCGGGCAACACGTAATGAGGCCCCTAGTGCATTTGCCACTGGTATTTTTATGCTATCAATTGTGAAGTGAGTGAATTGGGAGTCAAGGTTCTTGAGTGTCTCTTTAGAGCCCACTATAAGGAGTTCAGTTTTGTCTGAATTGAGGCATAGGCCGTTGTCTGCCATCCAGGCTTGAATTGTGTTATAGATGTAGTTAAGAGTCTTTGAGTCAGTGTCATAGTCTCCTGTTAGGGTGATGAGGATGTGGGTATCATCAGCGTAGTTTGTGTATGAGATACCCAGGGAGTCGAGGATGAGGAATAAGGGTCGAGTGAAAATGTTGTAGAGGGTGGGCGTGATGCATAACCCTTGTGTATGCATTGTGTAGAGACACGCATTGAGTATGCACTTAGAATATGCATTGAGCTTTAAGTATAGTGCTTGATATGAATGAAAGCTTATAGGCACTACATTCGAGAATAGAGAGCATTTAGCTGGCATTATAAAGCCATTTCTAAATGGAGACAGAGAAGCACTGTGGAGTGCAAAGTTGTTATGAGTTAACAGTGTACAAGTATTTGTAAACATTTGCTTGGCAGAACACAGATAACACGAACCTTGTCCGAGTGGGGAAGGCGAAGGAGGCTTATCAGCATGGCTGTGGGCTTCGCAGAGACAGAAAAGGTGGCGGGCAGCAGGGAGTGCTTTTGCATGGAGAGGGAGAGGCAGGGACATGCATGAAAAGGAGAGAGGGATTTCAATGGAGTGAATGGATATGAATGGAGAAATAGATGGTAGGATGCTTCGCAGACAGGAGGCCATGGTATAGATATGATAAGAAATGTCACGATGACAGAACACGCAGTGATTGACCAGAACACGGAGTGAAAGTACATGCAAACACAAACATTTAGGCACTGGCTCGGATATAGAATTTGCTGACAGAGACAGAGAGGCATCTTAGCTTAGAGAACAAATGTAACCATAGGGATTTGTATACGTCATTTAACAGTATAACCAGAGGGGAGGCTTTAGGAGTTGTTGGTTGTTGGAGATGGAGTTTTGGATGGAACTGCTCTTTGAGAGCTAGATCGAGAGACGTTTGGATGACTCTGAGATTAAAGGAAAAGAGTCTTTTTGGTGCAGCAGAATCTGATGGCTTTGGGAGTTCAGAAGCTTGGGGAAGCATTCTGACGAGAGATTGAGAGCTTGGCAGAGGCTGGAGGCAGTTTGAGTGACCAGACTTGGCACACTGAGCTGGAGAGGGGAGAGATGGGACACATTTGAGATGAGACCATGGGAAGGCCAAATGGGAAGTATGGTTTATGGCTTAAACTGATTGATTAGGGCAGACACTCACAAAGAGCTTTGGGTTTGGGAAAGGGGTGTCATGGGTATCAGGATGGTAGTTGGGGCAAGCTGGGTGGAGGCTTGGCAGGCCTGGCATAGGCACACAAAGAACCCATAACAAATCCCTCCTTTCATTCCTTCTTAGTGTTTGTAGTAACTTCCTGGTTACCACTTCCTATTGCCAAACAGGAAGTGCATGATAACTCATGAGCTCTCTAGTGTGTGGGTGTGGCTGGCTATATAAGCCACACCCAAAATACTTCCAGTGCTTCGTGTTGCTTACTGTGAGCTGTATCAACAACATACTTGCCGTGCTCTGGATCAGCCAGCACCTGCTTACCTGCTCCGGATCATCCTGTTTCTGCTTACCTGCTCTGGATCATCCTGCTTCTGCTTACCTGCTCCGGATCATCCTGTTTCTGCTTACCTGCTCCGGATCATCCTGCTTCTGCTTACCTGCTCCGGATCATCCTACTTCTGCTTACCTGCTCCGGATCATCCTACTTCTGCTTACCTGCTTCGGATCATTCAGCTTCAGCTTACCTGGTTCTTACTCCATGCCGCAGCTATCTCCAGTCAAGAGGGGACTTCTACACCAGCACCTGTAAGAACCAAGAAGAACAGCGTTAACACACGCACATCCGTAATGCTGCGCATACTCACCGAATCTTCCCGTGACGCTGGAATCCAGGTTAGTTGCACGAGCGCACAAACCCCTGTAAGAAAGAAGAGACATTATTTCACTGCGCTCTCTCTCTCTACACAGTGCATACTTACCAAAAGTCTCCGTGCAAACTTACCTAACCACCAAGTCTCCAGTAGCGCTGAACCCGGATTTGAAATGCTAATACCACATAATTTCTCCTGCAAGGGAAAGGGAGAGACATTACCAGGCGCGCTCGAATTGAAGGCGCTGCGCAAACCTACTAGTAGCTAGCTTCTACACGCAGCGCTACTCACCCACAAAAATACTGGCAAAGATAATACGGACAATTTTGGACACTCAACATTCTCCGCGCAACGTTCACTTGTGGGAAGGACTTTCTAGCCAGTGAAGAAACTGGCGCCTTGAACTCTCGGCCTCGCTGTGAAGGCATAAAACAGCATTTGGCATCTGAACTCGGCCTACAGACATTGGCACCAATCACTTGAGTGAATCGTGCCCCTGCGAATGCAGGATAGAGTGCACACCCTACTAAAGATCAAGGTAAGACCAAAGGGTGACATCACAGCACACAGTAAAGAGAAGGGAAGGGCCCAGGGGATCGGGTGGATTCAGGTCTGAGTGTACACCTTGTATTTGACAGGTATTCCTCCAGGTGAAAGAGGGGAAGTGAAGACTCGGGGTCAAGGCAGGCTCGTCCATTGCTCCTGCAGAGACACAGGTGAGTGTGACAAGGAGAAATCAGACAGGGATTGTCTTAGAGAGAGAGAGCGAGGAATGGTGTAGATTGGAGAGGAATGCTGAATGCTGGCACTTGCTATATGTATATTGCATTAGACCTGATAGATCCAGCTAATCATAGGCTTGCATTAGAAGCCTGTAAGGCTTATAGTTATTACACTGCATGGTAGATTTGCACCAAAAGTATAAAAGGTGCAAATTCGATATTTTCATTATATTACTGTTTGCATCATGCCTTGCTGTGCATGAATAAAAGTCTTTCTATTGTTTGAATTGATTCATGTGTTTTTCTTGTGTCTTGTATCCATAGAAGTAAGATAGGAGTATGTTGTTAGGAGTAATCTAGAAGTAACACAGTACACAAGGGCCCTGAGATACGAAAGCAGGGGGGGGCATAGTGATCCACACCCCCCTAGGAGATTGTCTAGGAGGTTGTCTAAAACTGATACATGGTCGCCCACTCGGGGCTAGACCATGGTAGGACAAATTTGGAAATAACATTATAGTTATCAACCATCATAAACATATACAGGGATCCATCCCATAACTAAGATGCTTGAAACAAGAAAATGCACTTTCTTCAGTTCGTCTATCAAACTTTGAGAATCTCCAGAAGATGCTTATCTTAGGAGCAATGGGCCCTCGAAGGCCCATACTTCATTACCCTACTGGATGACAAGGAAGGACCTTTCTGGTAGAAAGCCTGGTGAACTAGACAAAACGTCTTATTTTTCATTAGCATCTACAGAAAACCAATTAAGTTGCCTGAGAGCATCACAAGTGAGACATCTGGACAATTTCAGTAAAATCCTGGCTAAGGCATTCTGAAGTCTTTGAAGATGAAACAACCAAATTTTAACAGAATTACAAAAATTGAGCTGTGATTTGCATTTGTATTCATTAGATTTTATATAGCGCTTTAAACCAAAGCGCTTTACATGAAACAACAGGAATACATCAGAAACAAGATGAAGCAAACCAAGAATCAAATAACTAACAACAATATACAAAACAATTTGCCAAGATCATGGAATGGACGTGGGTAGGGTAGGGTAGGGCAGTTGACTGGGAACAATAGAGAACTGTTAGGTGGGATATTGGAGTAGGTAGGACTTTGAGGAGGTGCGAAAAGATGAGTGTGAGGTGATGGAGTGGATAGGGAGAGGGATACTGTTCCAGTGGAGAGGAGCAAGAAGCTGAAAGGAGTGGAAGCGGGATGGTGCACAGCGTGCAGGTGGGACAGTGAGTAGGAAGTGATCAACAGAACGGAGTGAGCAGGATGGAGGGTAGAATAAGAGGAGGGAGGAGAGGTAGGGTGGGTCAAGACTATGGAGAGATTTGAAGACTAGGCAGTGGAAGTTGAATTAAAGTTGAAAGTGAAATGAGAGCCAACCCAGTGAGGAGAGTGAGGATGAAATAGAATCGTGGAGAGAGAGAAGACAGAGGGAACGGATGGCAGATTGGTAGACAGATTTAAGGGGGGCTAGATGTGAGGCAGGGAAGCCAAAGAGGAGGGCTGATCAGTAGAAGAGTCGGGAGAAGATTAAAGAAGATATTAAGAGTTTAGTAGCGTGAAAGGTAAGGAGGGATCGTATTTTGCGAATGTTATAAAGATGAAATCGACAAGCACGGCAGGTAAGAGAGATATGGTGAGTAAAGGAGAGGTGAGAGTCAAAGTGGATGCCTAGGTTGCGGGCAGAGGGGGGAGGGGGAGCTGGGAGGGAGGAAAAAGAATGGAGGGAAGGGGAGGGGGTGAGGGTGTTGGCAGGAACGAATAAAACTTTGGTTTTGTCGGTGTTAAGGGTAGTAAAGTGGAAGGACATCCAGGATTTAATAGCGGTGAGACAGGAAGAGAGTTTAAGGTGGATGTGAGGAGTGAAGGAAGAGAAGGAGAGAAAGAGTTGGGTGTCATCGGCATAGAAGTGGTGAGAAACACCAAAGGAGGAGATGATTGGAGCTAGGAGGGAGGTATACAGTGAGAAGAGAAAAGGGCCAGGTACAGAGCCTTGGGGGACGCCGAAGTCAAGGAAACAAAGGTGTTAATAATTTGGATCTGGTGTGGGAAGTAGAATAAAGAAAATCTCTGCTGCCTTCATCGGCCAAAACATGAAATGACGACTTTGCGGACCTGGGGATGTAGGTACATTTAAAGTCAAAAGATATACCCCAGGATTACAGATGTTTTCAGAGGGTTGCGGGCAAGGACCAATGGATAAAGATGTTTTTTGGCCACAGGGAAGAATCTTCTGCTGACAGAGCCCAGGAACACCTGACTAAACCATTAAAATATAAAGCAAAAATGATTATAAATATAATGAAATATGATTTTCCTGCACCACCCGTGAAAGACCTGTGCTTCTGAGAAAGGAGGGGACATTTTGAGAAACTTTTTGGTGATATCCTTTGGGTTGTACCTTTGCGACTATTAGTTTGTCCAGATCTGTTTGAATATTTTGATATATGTAGTTTCACCTTTAATTATCCTTCTGTGTGTCGCATAGGTATAAGCAATCACAGAGACTTTGAGTAACTCCACTCCGTTTGTGAAATAAAAAGAATTGCATGTGTGCTTAAACCTTCTCCCTGATCCAAATGGGCAAAAAGATGAACCAATAAAATCAAAAATAACACACACTAAACTGTGATTGGAATATTTATTTTGGAAAAACGTACATTTAAAAGGAAATTGGCGCAGAAAAAGGTTTAAGCACACATAAAATTCTTTTTACTTCTGAGAAAGGAGTTATCTGTGCTTTGATTCATATGGGTGTCAGTTACGCTGGTATGTTGACACAGATGGCACAAGAAAATACTCAAATTATGAGACAAAGGATAAGGGTTTTTATTCAAGATATTTTGGGCCCTAAAGCCATCTAAAAGGACCTCCTGCCTAATTATGCCATCCTTAGCCCCCTGGTTAGTAGATAATGATAGTTTCGCCTTCAATTCGCTAAAAAGACTAAATGAGCAGAAATGTTGATCTAAAGTTGTGTAGCCGTATCTGTTTGAAGCAGCCTCTGGGACTTCCTACCTTCCATACTATATCAATGGGTTTAGTTTTCTAAAAGGAAATGGGAATGTGCCTTCAAAACACTCTGTCTCACTTGATGTCCTTTCTCTTGTGCCTACTTCTTCATCTCATTCTCAATATTTGATGGTCTTCTCTTTCATACGCTCTTCTTCAAAACTCCTCCTTCCTCAACCTTCTGCTACCTCTCCTCTGTGTCTCTGGTGTTTTACACTCTGTCTAAGTCCCGCTTCCACCCTTTGATGTTACTGCACCAACACACTCTCCTCCACACTATTACTCCACCCTCCAGTTACTATTCTACCCTCCAACCACAACTCCACCCCCAGCCATTACTTCTTCCTACAACTTCTACTCTGCCCTGCAACCACTACTTCGCCCTCTAACTACTACTCTGCCCTCTGACCACTACACCTGCCAGCGATAACTCCATACTCCAACCTCAACTCCTCCCTACAACTTCTAATCCACCCTCCAACTACTATTCCACCCTCCATTCACATCTCCACCCTTCAACTACTAACTTACCTGTCATTCACTTAGGTTATTTCACAATCAAACCATACAGTAACATTCCTACCCAGACGCATTACACTTCATGCACACTCACACTGTAGTGCTACTTGCGCTCATAAACCAACACTTCCTCTGCTTCAGAAATTGCCTCCACCATCCACGCCACCATCCTTCCTCCTGCTGGACACTTGGTCTGCTGCCTCCACCTCCGCGCACCTAACCCAAACACTCACACCCTCATGCTTCCTCTCTTATCCCAGTATTGTCGCCCTCGGGAGGTCTGATGTTTGTCTTAGTCTCTGGTAGTCTAGTGGCTCAGTTAGAGATGTCTCTCGGTATGTCCCAGGGCTGGCGTGTAACACGCGGAAGACTGCTCTGCCAGTTTGGGGGTCCCACTCCGCTCTCTGGTTCTTCTGCAGCTAGGGACTCAGAGCGCATATGTACAATTGTCAGTGCAGAATCTCTCTCTCTCTTTCACCTTCTCTCTCTCCTGGGTTGGGGTTCATTTTTTGGGTATGATATATATAACGGTACATGGGGTACTGTGATTCCTTTTCTGAATTGGTCTTCTTCCTGCTGTTCTCTCGCCATTCTTAAATTAGAGAAAAACATTCTGCCAGCATTTTAGGTCAGAGACATTGGGTGATGTAATTCTGTACTGCATAGAAACAAACTAGCGCTTGGGGGATGTGGATGGAAAGTAGGGTCCTCTCACTGCCACTGTTTACTTCGGGGGTAGGACTGGCTCTTGATTTCTCTGTGGTAACCCTCCATACCTTGGCTGAGAGACATTCCTATCCCCGGTTGACAAGGCCAGGGTACTGGCCATGTCACAATGTGGAGTCCGTTTTCCATGACAGCAGCCGGGAGACCTGAAAAAGACCAGGAAATAGAGTAGTCATGGCTAGGTGAGGTGATCAGCTTTAGTGTGAAGATTTCACCTGGCTTTATTAGGTGTAACAACTGAGAGGAGAGTGGGAGTCCAACATATGCTGTCCTGGCAGCGGAAAAACCATGAGGAATCTAAGTGCAGAGTCTGACAAAGGTGGTCATCACTGGATGGCTGAAATGGAATCATTGGGTAACGGTGATAATGAGGAATGCCTGACATGAGCAGCCCGGAGTCAGGGGCCAGAACAGGAAGCGCTGGAGAGAGTTGAGATGCTGGAGCCAAGTAACACTGTTGTGAGTGCCTGGAGAGAAGTGAATGGCCTGAATACCTCGTGTGCCTGATTGGCTGCCTGCCTGCATGAATGCCCGTAGTCGTGATTGGATGCTTGAGTGTGACCCAGAGGAATGAATGGGAGATCAACTGTATATCTGGGGACCTCTCACTGCTAGGAATCGTGTTCAGAAGCTGAAGTCCACTACGACGAGTAACTGGAGTAACTGACGCTTGACCTTGAAACCCTGCTGGACGAGAAGAAGTGCTGTGGCTCTCCTTCACAATCTGAAAGCTGCTGTGTTTTCAAGGACTGACCCAGAGAGGACCTGGTAAGGTGCCCTCTTCCCGAGCTACGAGGGACCATCGTGCACAGCTGACCTTTGCCAACGCTCCCTGGTAGACAGACCTTCGACAGGCTGCCGACCCGATACGGGGACTGCTGCGGAACTCCAAGGAGAAGCACTCAGTCAGGCCCGCGCCGCTGGCACACGCATTGGCAACCATCATGGACTACTTGGTACTCATTTATCCTCCTAATACTCTTTGAACAACTCCTATTCACGCCTTGGTCTTTAATTTCCATTTGCTCGACTTTGGTTCTTTCTTATTTTATTCAACTAACTACATTTACCACAATGCACCTTGCTACAGTCCTCAATTCCTGGCTATTCTCATTCATTGTTATTGGGACCACAATCCCCAGAAGCCCTAGCGGCCAGTGCTGCTTCCACCTGCTCAGGATCAGAGAGGGAGGAGGCAGATTGTCTTCATGTGTGCTGCTCCAGGTGCCGTCAATTAGCCTGTCTCAGAACAGGGCAGGGCTGTATATAAGCAGCTGCCTGCAGGAGCACAGGGTCTTGCATCTTGAGATCTCCCCGCTCCTGTTCGCCTTGACCCTCTACTTTGTATGCTGTGCCTGTTGCTGCTTTATCCTGTTTTGATCCAGTGCCCTTTCCGGGCTCCCTGCCTTGCAGCCGATCACGCTCCGCTGCCTTCTACCTACAGCCCTTGTCCTCTGGGCTTCCTGCCTTGCAGCCTACTACAGTCCTCTGCAGCCCTCTACAGTCAGTAGCCCTGCTCCTCTGGGCTCACTCCCTGCTGCCCTGCTCTTCTGGGCTCCCTGCCTTGCAGCCGATCACGCTCCGCTGCCTTCTACCTACAGCCCTTGTCCTGGGCTTCCTGCCTTGCAGCCTACTACAGTCCTCTGCAGCCCTCTACAGTCAGTAGCCCTGCTCCTCTGGGCTCACTCCCTGCTGCCCTGCTCTTCTGGGCTCCCTGCCTTGCAGCCGATCATGCTCCGCTGCCTTCTACCTACAGCCCTTGTCCTCTGGGCTTCCTGCCTTGCAGCCTACTACAGTCCTCTGCAGCCCTCTACAATCAGTGGCCCTGCTCCTCTGGGCTTACTCCCTGCTGCCCTGCTCTTCTGGGCTCCCTGCCTTGCAGCCGATCACGCTCCGCTGCCTTCTACCTACAGCCCTTGTCCTGGGCTTCCTGCCTTGCAGCCTACTACAGTCCTCTGCAGCCCTCTACAGTCAGCGGCCCTGCTCCTCTGGGCTCACTCCCTGCTGCCCTGCTCTTCTGGGCTCCTTGCCTTGCAGCCTGCCTCACTCCAGCTGCCTACAGTCTTTGTCCTCTGGGCTCCCTGCCCTGCAGCCTGTCTCACTCCGGTTGCCTACAGTCCTTGTCCTCTGGGCTCCCTGCCCTGCAGCCTGCCTCACTCTGGCTGCCTACAGCCCTTGTCCTCTGGGCTCCCTACCTCGCAGCTTGCAACCCTCTGCTGTCTCCAAGCTCTTGTCCTCTCGGCTCCCTACCTTGCAGCCTGCACCTCTTCGCTGCCTACAGCCCTTGTCCTCTGGGCTCCTTCCTTGCAGCCTGCTCCCTCCGCTGCCTACAGCCTTGTCCTCTGGGCTCCCTGCCTTGCGGCTTGCTACACTCCTCTGCCTTACAGCCTGTTTTACACTTAGCTGCCTACATCCCTGCTCCTCTGGGCTCCCTACCTCGCGGCCCTATTCTTTTGGGCTCTCTGTCTGTCGCCTACTACTAATCTCTCTCTGTCCTGTTCTTCTGGACTCCCTGCCTTGCAGCCTACTACAGTCCTCCGCAGTCCACTACAGTTTGCCTGCACCTAGTGCCACTCTTGACTGCAGACCTGCTTCCTACTTTGCAGCCCTTCTGTTTTCCTGACTGCTGCTCCCTTGTTCTCTTCCTTGAGTCCTCTGTACTCCACCTTAGGTTATCTACTTCAGTCTAACTGCCTTTCCTTCATTTCCTTCTACTAGATTGCTCATTGACTTCCTTTTCGCTGGATATTTCTGTTCTTGTCTTCTCATGTGTCTTATGTAATCCCTTTGTATAGAGCTTGCCCGTTGGTTTCCAGCAGGCAACCTCATCCCCTTCCCTTGTCGCGTTTTTCTGTGTTACTGCTGTTGTTCCCAGCCATGAGAATACAGCGCGGGCCTCTGTTATAGCAATCTGTGCAGAAGGCTGGAGTTTCCTAAGGTTCGTGGAACACTCTTTCCCATTTCAGCATACACCCCAAGAGGGAATCTAGTTTGTTTGTACCTTTGTATCTTTTGCCCCTTTTGGCTGACAGCTACAGTTTCCTACTCTTCTTTCTTGTTGAACTTCCCGCTGTGTGTTTATCTGCTACCTTACTTCAGCACAGCCACCCAAACCCTACCGGGGTGCCCTGTGCCACTCTTGACAGAGTGCCATTCTTGACACACTCGGACTGTTGTCTGCCACTGTCGACGACCGCCGTCGCCGACCGGAGCCACTGTGCTCCTGTTTGCCTAAGAACTTCCATTGATCATCGGACGCTCTCGTCTGCATCGTCAC
The DNA here is from genome assembly GCF_040938575.1 of Ambystoma mexicanum. Classification (NCBI taxonomy): domain Eukaryota; kingdom Metazoa; phylum Chordata; class Amphibia; order Caudata; family Ambystomatidae; genus Ambystoma; species Ambystoma mexicanum. The sequence goes on along the minus strand of NC_090932.1, from coordinate 1,501,826,275 downwards.
CCGCTTGTCTCCCGCTGGAGAAGGCCCGACCATCGACGCGCCGAGGAGCATCCACCGGTGGGTTTCCGGCCACCTAAGGACCACAGAGACGCTGATGACTCGATGCCTGTGCTGGACCACAGTTCTTCATCATCTCTTTGTGGTCCAGAACTATCGTCACCGAGGTGCCCCTCACTCCTCCTCCTTGCAGGATGCCAATGCTCTGTCGTCGACAAGCACCGCTAGGAACGAAGCTGCCACTTCCCTGCCGTAGTTCACCCTGTTCACCATCGGACGTTCGACGACCCGTGACTCCCGCCTTAAAGGGAGGGCACTCAAGAAGGGCCGTCGATTCCCCGACACCGAACGCCAAGTTCCCCGACACCTCTCGACGATCCGTGGCTCCCGCCTGAAAGGGAGGCACTCAAGAAGGATCGGTCGACGCCGCGTCGGAGAACTCTACTTCACCAGGTACATTGGGGGGGTAAAACCTTAACAGGAAGAAGTGAGACTATTGAACATATGGACTGGGCTCGTGCTATATATATTTATTTACAGGTTGCCCAGGTGGGGGGGATCTCCACACAGAACTGTGTCTAGCGGTAGGGGTCAGCATTCTGCCTATTGTTTCAACCATTTTACGTTCCTGCCTATCTCTATTGCTGGTTTACTTGTTATTGATCTGTGTGACATTTTAACCGTACAGTTGATGCACTTTAATGAGATTCGAAAACGTTAGTGGTACCACTTTAGAATTGGATATATTTATCATTATTGACTTCCGAGTACAAAGTGCGTTATTGTGATCGTGTACATACCTTTGAATATTAATTATATAAAGACTGTGTTTTCAGTAATACAGTGTGTGGACATTCCTTTGTGGGGGTTCGGGGACTACACTGTACTTAAGAACCAGCCTGCATCACCTCCTGAGAAGCTAGGCCTTGATTGCTCGTCCATTGCTACCTTATAGAGAATCTTGGCTGGGGTCCTCTGTGCCTCTCCTCTACCATATAGAGAGCGGAAGTACAGACACCCCCTACCAGTCTTTCCACTGGTGGCAGAGGTGGGATGCTTATGGTTTTAAGAATCAGTTTATAACCGTGCCACTTACAAAATATCTGCACTTTATTAGATTAATGTTTGAGTGTGTACCAAATAACTACATTACAAGCAATGGAGTCTATTGCGAATGGTAAATTGACTCGGATGACTTAGAGGCTCTCCAGAGTGCTTGTGAAGCCAGGGAGTTAGACTTTGTGGATAAGTCTAGGGCTGAGCTGATAGCTGCCCTGGTGGACTACAAGACCGATGGTGAAACTCTTGATGAAGGAGGGAATGCAACCAATGAGGACTCTGCCCCTGGGGTTTCTACTGAATCTGTTTCTGGGAATGCCGCCATTCCTGCTGCCTCTGTTCCGAACCCCAGCAATTCTGTGGAACTTGAGTTATTAAGGATGAAATTGGCCTTTGAATATCGCAAGTTGGAAATAGATGCTGATCTTAAGAAAGAAGAGCTGGCACAACAAGTTGAACTCAAGAATAGGGATCTTAGACTCAAAGACAAGGACACTGAATGTCAGAGAATCCAGCTAGAGAAAGCTCGAGTGGAGACTTCAGTGAAACCCAGTGAGAGTGTCAGGTCCCCAGCAACTAAATTTATGAAGGATTTAGTTGGTGTGTTTTCGGAGGGTTCTGATATCCTCCAATGGATTGAAGCATTTGAAATGGCGTGTGCAATTCATGATGTTGACAAAAGAGATTGGGCTAAGTGTTTGCTAAGCAGAGTGCCTCAAACTGGATATGACTGTATTCTGAAGCTGAGTGTGGAAGAAAGGGGTCAGTATGAGTGTATGAAATCTGCTTTGATTGCCAAGTTTGGCAAGACGCCTACCCAATACCTTAAAAGGTTCAGGGATTTTAAGAAAAGAGAGAATGTGTCTTGGGTCGACTGGGAGAGTGCTGCGCACATGAATATGATGGGGTGGATTGATGGTTACAAGGTGAAAACTAGTTGAATTGTCCCACCTGTTGTTTTTTGAACATTTTTCTGAAGCCTGTTCACCAGAGCTGCGTCAGTATGTTGCTGACCAGAACATTTTGGATCCCTTTAAGCTGGCTAGGTTGGCTGACAAGTGGGTCTCCCACCGGGTGTCCCCTAAGGACTCCAGTGGGAAGGACAAGGACAAAGAAAAGGGGGCCTCCCAGAAAGCTGAGGAGTCCCAAAAGCAGTCACAGTCGAATAAACCTAAACCCTCCTCTCCTAGACCCAAAAATCTAGTGGGGATAAGTCATCTGTGGGTGGGAATAAGAGAAGTGGTCCACCTGCTTCAAAGCAGGCTCCTGGTGGTTCCAGTACCATACCCGCACTCCCAGCACTTGTTGGGACTGTGGGGCTCTGGATCACAAAAGAGGTGACTCCAAGTGTAAAGGTAAGGCACTCGGAGTATAGGCTGTCAGCCTGATCTACCCTTACCCCATGTCTGAGGTGGAGGCCACTGTCCTCCCCTCCTCTACAGGAATCACTTTTGGTGCTCCCGTAGATATTTCCTTAGTGTCCCTTGGGGCCTGGGACCAGTACGCGGAAGTACTGGTGACTATCCCACAGAACACCAGTAGATTTTTGAGAAGTGTCCTCCTGAATGGCCAGCCTTCTCCTGGTTTGAGAGACACTGGGGCAAGCATGACAGTGGTGGACAGGACCCTGCTCAAGCCAGAGGACTATGTAGATGCTCCTCTGAGAACCACCAGGTTAGCTGGTGGGCCTCCCAAATTATCGCCTGTAGCCCGAGTCACACTCGTAATTGGAGACAAGACAGTAAAGCTTCCTGTGCTGGTTCAGGACAACGTCCCTGCTAACATTCTGTTAGGTAATGATCTAGTCGAGTTGGGATTGATCGCGGATGGTCTTCCCATGACTGCTGCTGCGGTCACTAGATCACAGGTGACACCGGGTCTGGCTGTGAGTCAGGTACCCGAGCCGAAGGCGCGGCCTAACGCAAGACGAAGGAAGAGCAAGAAGGCCACCTCTGTGGAGGGAGCTCCTTCTCTTCCTGCTGTTCCTACAGCACCCATTGGGATTTATGCTCCGGACGGGCTGGGTCCAGTGGTAAACCCCATCTCAACTCCTGTGGGAGAAGAGCCAGAAGACTCTCCTGTGGTAGAGGTTCTCAACCCGGAGGATCATCCCTTCAATGCTTGTTAGCTGAAGGGGGACCCTCCCGGGCAGACTTCTGTAAAGGACAGAGAGAGTGTCCCTCCCTCGAGGGTCTGAGGAAACAGGTCCTGTCCCAGGCACGAGGAGAAGTGCCTAGGGCATTCCGGATTTATTGGGAGGGTGAGCTCCTTGTTAGTGAGCCCACTAAGCCTGAACCTGGTGCCCTCAAGAGGTTGGTGGTATCCCAGGTTTACAGGCCCTTCCTACTGCAGTTGGCACATGAGGTGCCCTTGGCTGGTCATCTTGGTACCACGAAGACTAAGCAGAGGCTCTCTGCCCATTTCTACTGGCCTCGGATGGGAGTAGAAGTGGAGTCCCACTGCAGGACCTGCCCAACTTGTCAGTTGTCTGGCAAAACTGGAGGCAGTGTCATCGCCCCACTGCAGCCCTTGCCAGTGGTTGGCACACCGTTTTAGAGGGTGGGTATTGACATCGTCGGTCCCCTTGACCCTCCCACATCAGGTGGACATCGGTACATCCTGGTTTTGGTAGATCATGCCATCAGGTACCCTGAGGCTATACCCCTTCGGACTGTTACTGCCAAGGTGGTTGCCCGGGCCCTCCTGGGCATTTTCACCCGTGTTGGATTCCCCAAGGAGGTTGTCTCTGACCGAGGATCCAACTTCATGTCTAGTTACATGAAAACCATGTGGAAAGAGTGCGGGGTAACCTACAAGTTCTCCACCTCTTACCACCACTAGACCAACGGTCTGGTTGAGAGATTTAATAAAACCCTCAAGGGCATGCTAGGTGCTTTGGAAGAGCCCCTAAGGAGGAAATGGGATCTCCTCTTGCCGTGCCTGCTGTTTGCTTTCAGAGAGGTACCTCAAGAAGGTGCTGGTTTCAGCCCCTTTGAGTTACTCTTCGGACATCCTGTGATGGGGCCCCTCGCCTTGATCAGAGAAGGTTTGGAAGCCACCCCTCCCGGTCCCGCCAAGCAAGTGGGGGACTATGTGTTAGGCCTCAGACGGAGGATGACACAGATGATGGGTCAAGCAACGGCGAATCTCAAGGCCAGCCAGGAATTGAACAAATACTGGCATGACCTTAAAGAGTCGCAAGTGGATTGGACTCTGGGACAGGAGGTCCTCGTGATGGAGCCTACCAAGCCTCGAGCATTGGCAGATAAATGGACTGGACCCTTCAGGATAATCTCCAAGATGGGCGAGGTCAATTATCTGGTTGACATGGGAATCCCAGGGGTGGCCCCTCAGGTATTCCATGTTAATAGGCTCAAGCCTTTCCACAGGCGAGCAGAAGTCTCATGTCTCTTGCTAGCTTCAGAGCAAGAAGAGGATGAGAGTGAGCCCCTTCCTGATTTGCTGCATAGCAACCCTCAGGATGGCTCAGTGGAGGGAGTACAGCTCTCTCTAGATTTGACAACCGAGCAGCAGAGGGCCTGCAGGACTTTGCTCCAGCAGTATGCCTCTCTGTTTTCGCTGATGCCAGGCCTTACACCGTGGTATAAGCACGATATTGACACTGGTGACAGCGTGCCTGTCAAGAGCAGGAGCTACCGAATGTCAGATACGGTTAAGAACCACATCCAGGCTGAGGTCGCCAAGATGTTAGATCTGGGTGTTATTGAACCCTCAACCAGTCCCTGGTCCAGTCCCGTGGTCCTTGTCCCCAAGGCAAGTTCCCAGGCAGGTACCAAGGATTGGAGGTTCTGTGTGGACTACCGAGGAGTCAATGTCGTCACCAAAACTGACGCGCACCCATTGCCCAGGGCTGATGAGCTTGTGGACACCATAGGTACGGCCAAATTTGTGAGCACCTTTGACCTCACCTCAGGCTATTGGCAAATAGCTCTGACGGACCATGCCAAGGAAAAGACGGCGTTCTCAACACCAGAGGGACTCTACCAGTTTAGGGTCATGCCTTTTGGGTTGAAGAATGCCCCTGCCACCTTCCAGAGATTGGTCAATCATGCTCTCAGTGGGCTGGAAGCCTTTTGTGTGACTTATTTAGACGACATTGCCGTCTACAGTTCCACTTGGGAAGAGCACTTGACACATATGGGTAGAGTGTTGCAGGCCTTAAAGAGGGCTAACCTCACTATCAAGGCCACCAAGTGCCAGATAGCTCAGGGGAAAGTCACGTATCTTAGTCATGAGGTAGGAGGGGGTCAAATCCAACCTCTCCCCAGTAAGGTACAGGATGTACAGGACTGGGAGCCTCCCACTATTCAAACCCAGGTGAGAGCCTTTTTGGGGCTCGCCGGGTATTATCGCAATTTCATGGCGGACTATGGAACCATAGCTGCACCACTGACAGCTCTGACTTCACCCAAGCAGCCTAGGAAGGTTATTTGGACTGAAGACTGTCAGAGGGCCTTTGATGGCTTGAAAGAAAGTCTGTGTCGGGCACCCGTGTTGTGTGCGCCTGACTACAGCCGACCCTTTATCGTCCAGACGGATGCCTGCGACACCGGAATTGGAGCTGTCTTGTCCCAGTTAGATGACAAAGGGAGAGAACATCCTATCATATTCATCAATAGACAACTCAAGGGTAGAGAATTTAGGTGGGCTACTGTTGAAAAAGAATGTTTTAGTATAGTTTGGAGCCTTAGGCATTTTAGGCCCTACCTTACGGGGTCTACCTTCAAGGTCCAAACAGATCATAAGCCCCTGAAGTGGCTTATGCAGATGAAGGGTGAAAACCCGAAACTGCTCAAGTGGTCCATTAGCCTGCAAGGGCTAGACTTCACCATAGAGCACAGACCAGGGAAGAGTCACGATAATGCAGATGGCCTTTCCAGAAGGTATGTTGACCGTCTGGATGAGGGTGTCTATACCGTGGGAGATTAGGCACCCTCCACCTCAGTCTGGGGGGGGCGACTGTGATGCTGGAAATGCATCGGAGGGACAGGGCCTCCGTATCCTTGTCCTTTACTGCTTTTTATCGTGTGTTCTGTCGTGTTTTCCGTGCAGGAGTTCATGTGAGACTCCTGGCGGTGCAGCTCTCTCTCTTTGGGTTTGGTGAACGGACCTGTGGGATACCCTTATGGCACCCATGGGTGGGGGTACAACCCTGTGCCCCTAGTGTATGTTTTTGGGCACCTGTGGGTGGCCCGCAGAGCAGGGTATGAGCTGGTGGCAGCTCCATGCTGAAGTTGACAGGTGTGCGGAGTATCCTCCATTTTGGGATACCCCGGCCCTGCCATTGGGATCAGTTGATTCCTGATGGAAAACAAGATGGCCCCTGTGGCCTCTTGCTTTCTATTACCCATTACCTTGTTTTCCCAAAGTCGTGGGAAGCCCTGACTCTGTCCCTTCCCCCTGACTGACTGTTGGGTGGAAATGCCATATATGGTGTTGTTGTGAAGGCCCGGCCAGACTAGCTGGAGCCTTCCTGGTGATGTATGTTGTGGGTACCTCCTGTGGGTGGGTCCTGGGTGAATAGAGTGTGTGACGAATATGCATTCTGTGTTGTGGGTGTCTAGTATCTGGTGGTTGACACGACTGAGACAACCCTGCCCGAAACGGGTATGAATGCAGCTTGGAGTGTTGAATGGCTCGGTACTTGTCCCAATACACATAACTTGTTGTGAGTGTCTGGAGAGAAGTGAATGGCCTGAATACCTCGTGTGCCTGATTGGCTGCCTGCCTGCATGAATGCCCGTAGTCGTGATTGGATGCTTGAGTGTGACGCAGCGGAATGAATGGGAGATCAACAGTATATCTGGGGACCTCTCACTGCTAGGAATCGTGTTCAGAAGCTGAAGTCCACTACGACGAGTAACTGGAGTAACTGACGCTTGACCTTGAAACCCTGCTGGACGAGAAGAAGTGCCGTGGCTCTCCTTCACAATCTAAAAGCTGCTGTGTTTTCAAGAACTGACCCAGAGAGGACCTGGTAAGGCGCCCTCTTCCCGAGCTACGAGGGACCATCGTGCACAGCTGACCTTTGCCAACACTCCCTGGTAGACAGACCTTCGACAGGCTGCCGAACCGATACAGGGACTGCTGCGAAACTCCAAGGAGAAGCACTCGAACTGTTGTCCGCCACTGTCGACGACCGCTGTCACCGACCGGAGCCGCCGTGCTCCCGTTTGCCTAAGAACATCCATTGATCATCAGACGCTCTTGTCTGCATCGTCACTCGCTTGTCTCCCGCTGGAGAAGGCCCGGCCGTCGACGCGCCGAGGAGCATCCACCGGTGGGTTTCCCGCCACCTAAGGACCACAGAGACGCCGACGACTCGACGCCCGTGCTGGACCACAGTTCTTCATCATCTCTTTGCAGTCCAGAACTATCGTCACCGAGGTGCCCCGCACGCCTCCTCCTTGCAGGATGCCAACGCTCTGTCGTCGACGAGCACCGCTAGGAACGAAGCTGCCACTTCCCTGCCGTAGTTCACCCTGTTCACCGTCGGACGTTCGACGACCCGTGACTCCCGCCTTAAAGGGAGGGCACTCAAGAAGGGCAGTCGATTCCCCGACACCGAACGCCAAGTTCCCCGACACCTCTCGACGATCTGTGGCTCCCGCCTGAAAGGGAGGCACTCAAGAAGGATCGGTCGATGCCGCGTCGGAGAACTCTACTCCACCAGGTACATTGGGGGGTAAAACCTTAACAGGAAGAAGTGAGACTTTTGAATATATGGACTGGGCTCGTGCTATATATCTTTATTTACAGGTTGCCCAGGTGGGGGGATCTCCACACAGAACTGTGCCTAGCGGTAGGGGTCAGCATTCTGCCTATTGTTTCAACCATTTTACGTTCCTCCCTATCTCTATTGCTGGTTTACTCGTTATTGATCTGTGTGACATTTTAACCGTACAGTTGATGCACTTTAATGAGATTCGATAACATTAGTGGTACCACTTTAGAATTGGATATATTTATCATTATTGACTTCCGAGTACAAAGTGCATTATTGTGATTGTGTACATACCTTTGAATATTAATTATATAAAGAGTGTGTTTTCAGTAATACAGTGTGTGGACATTCCTTTGTGGGGGTTCGGGGACTACACTGTACTTAAGAACCAGCCTGCATCACCTCCTGAGAAGCTAGGCCTTGATTGCTCGTCCATTGCTACCTTATAGAGAATCTTGGCTGGGGTCCGCTGTGCCTCTCCTCTACCATATAGAGAGCGGAAGTACAGACACCCCCTACCAGTCTTTACATATACTAATTGACCTTTTTGCAATTGACCTCGGGAGAATTGACGTCCGGAGAATTGACCTAATTTAGAAGGTCAATTAGGACATATATACGGGGGGAGAATCCTGCAGCCCCCACCCAATCCAAAAACCCCTGCAACCCTCCACCCAATCCCCTCATATTATTTATTATACAAAACCAACCCAATACATATATAAAATAACTAAAATAATATAAAGGTCAATTGTGCAGAAGGTCAATTAGGACCACTATAATTAGGTCAATTGTAAAAGGTCAATTTGGGTAATACCAAATAAATAACTCCTCCTGTCACTAGTTTTTCTTGTGACAGAATACTTTTACCTTTGATAAATACATAACATTAATGCCCACAGGTGCTCCCTGGAAGCAAATGTTTCTCATTTGACAAATAAATAACTCCTCCTGTCACTAGTTTTTCTTGTGACAGAACACTTTTACCTTGGATATCTTGTTGATGCTTAGGGTCACAGATATTCCCTAGAGAAAAACGCTTCCCCCTGTGCCTGGCTACCAACTTAGCCCGTCACTGATCTTTCTCTTGATGAAATGGAGGCCGATAACCACCGACTGAATATGGCACCCGACCAACAGGGTCGAGGTGAGAGCATGTAAAACACAGAAAACTGAGTAAACAACCTTCTACCGCTGCGCCACCCGGAGGGGAAAACAACTAGTATTACCCAAGAAATGTTTGGCTAAAAAGTAGCAAAACAACTGGCCCATTGGTAAAGCCCAGCTTATTGCCTAGCGGTAACGGGTGTTCCAATTGCCTCTTCGGGTGTCTCCTACCTGCTAGGCCCCAGCTGCCTCGTGAGCCGAGTAATGAACGGTCCCTATTATGGCTTGCTCTTACTCCCCGTCCCGAGTGAGGAAGGGGAAGATCTGCCAACCACACCGACAGGCGGACGGCCTGAGGTGAAGGGGGCAGGAGTCACCGACTCAACAGAGGGCCTTAGTGCCCTCTGGAGAAGTCTCTGCTTCATCCCAGATTCCTCTCACCCTCTTCTCTCTACTTACGAGCCTCTGTTGGGCTGAAATGCCCAACCGGTGTTTCCATTCTCCTTCACTAGCAGTGGAGCTCCCTGCAAACCTGAGGTGAAATCACCCCATACATGGCCACGCTCCCCCTGCTGGTAGTGCCCACATTCTCATGGTCCCGTAAACTACGCGCCCAAAACCACCACCATGTGGAGAGTGGCAGACACAAAAAAGGGACTAAGAAATACACAGCCTGCTTCTGAATATGGCACTTAGTCCTTTCTATGCTGAAACCTCCAAGGAAAAAAGGGTTTACACACATTAATCCGCATTCTCGTCTCAGTAGATTGGGTATCCTTATTTAAAGGGGCAAGACCTTTTCTTATAAGATAACAGTATCAATTTGATGTTTCTTCATCTGAGTTTTGATACTTCACAGTTTCTGGTATTGTTGTTGCTTTGTCCCAGTCCTGGTATTTCACAGGGTTTGGTATTGTAGTTTCTTCGTCCCAGTTTTTGTATTTCACAGGCTCTGGTGTTGTAGAACACCACATGTAGGCCATAGGTTGTATCACCTGAGGGAGTTCCTCACAGGAACGGGAGTCCACTTGTCTCTACCCCTATGGAGGTTAGTGCGGAGCGGGCTCAACTCCCTAGCCTCACATGGGGGGAGGGCTCCCACTTGGGGAAAAGGGACAAATTCCCTTGATTTGTCACAGAGTCCAAACTCCTCACAGGCCTTGGGAAAAATACTATGGAGGACTACAGTACATGCCGGACACAGGAGTCTAAACTCTTCTTGTACCTTGGGAATGGGACTTTGAAGGATTAGAATGCATCCTGGATACAGGAGTCTGAATTCCTCAAGAGCCGAGGGAAAGAGACTTTGAAGGATTACAGTTCATGCCTGGATACAAGAGCCCAAACTCCTCAAGGGCCTTGGGGAAAAAATCATTGAAGGATTACAATGAATACCCGAAACAGGAGTCTTAAAGTACCTGGAGAAAACATTGTAGTAGTCTAACATATACTGGCATTCGGAATCTGCGCACATAAAGATAAAAAATGAAGACCAGTGATGACTCAACCGTGAAGACCAATCAGACAACCCTGACAAACTTAATTGAGAACTGTTATGTTATGTTAAGTTGATTTATACTGTGCACCGCTGCCATTTTCATGTTCTCCAGGCTGTGCAAATAAACTGTACGTTGTATTTCACTGCTAACGTCTTTGTATATGTGTGGTCGGTCACACCAGGTGATAAACTGCAAAAACATTAATTCACGCACCTGCTTGCAAAATTAAGTTCCTGTTAAATCTGAAAAAGGCAGTTGTCCAAATCAACTGTGTACAACCGCCTTGTTGGACATGAAAAAACAATTGGATGATATCAAAGAAAATGGCAAACTTTCCCAGCTCCTCATTCTGGACTTATCAGCAGTGTTCAACCTTGTCGAGCACCCGACACTCTGCAACCACCTCAGCACAACAGCAAACTTCTCCCCTGCTGCTGCAAACTGGATCAGATCCTTCTTGGCGGATAGATACTCTCAGGTCTTCATGAATGATAATTATTATAATTATTGTAATTGTTCTTTTATAACACGCTTAATACCAGCAATTGGTTTATAAGCGCAGGATCGGGATTCAAACCTGTGTTGTGCTGCGCTGTCTTGCTTCCAAGACAAACGCGTTGGCCCTGAGTTATCCTTCCTCCCCTATGTGTAAACAATGACAAAACTGAGATCCTCATTGTAGGCTTGCACACCACTCTCCGGCAACATGAATCCAGCTTACAAAGCCTTTGACATTGACAGTAACATGATCCAAACATCATCTGCAGTGAAAACATTGGGCATCTACCTAGAAGCTGACCTTGGCCTCTCACGCTAGGTCAATCACGCTAGAGCAATCACATCCTCTGCTGCCTACACGCCAGCAAGCCCTTCCTCACCTCACCACAACCAACCGCCTCACCATAGCCAGAGCCATCACCAGAGCCAAATTGGACTACTGCAACGCCCTCTTTGCAGGCACGTCTGAGAGTAACTTGTGCAAGCTACAAACTATCCAAATCAATGCCTTTTGGGCCACCCTAGGCTTGGCCAAGCGCAACCCTTTTCTCAGAAGCCAGAAAAGATGCCCAATAGCTTCCAATCTGCGAGCACATGAAATTCAAGAACCTATACATGGCACACAGGTGCACCACCAGCACTGCCCCTGCTTACCTCTCACGGCAGGTGGAAAATTACACCGCACCTCGGCCACTAAAATCCACAAACTGATGCTTCCTCAGAGTGCCTAACTTCACTTGAAAGACTGCAGGAGGATCAAGCTTTCCTGCCATTGCTGCAAAGATCTGGAACAATCTCCCTATTGCCCTGAGAAAAGAACCCTCCTACTGTACCTTTAAAAAAACCTGAAAATCTAGCTCTTCACCTGAAGCTCCCTGAGCTAGGACACTTCGCTCCTGCATCCCTCCCAAATGGACATACCTTCACCCTTTACTAGTATCCATGTTTGTTGATACAATCTAATACCTGTGTCCCCTGTCCTCCCCCCACTGTACTTTTCATGTCTCCTTTCCTAATGTAACTAGCACTGTCGTTTTCATGTATCCACTCCTAATCTCACTAGCTCCAGATACCTAAGGGTTCAGTGCACCGCAACAAATGCCTCAATAAATAAACTCCTATGTAGAAGGACATCACAGCTTCTAAGAAGCTTTTATGTAGCTTATGCAAACCTTTAACATAAGAAGCTTTCCAATTCACGCAATTATGTTTACATTTAATAACGCTATGCCAAGCTGGCTGAGTGCCATCTTGGTGACAAAACGCTCCATACTATGCTTACCTAACTGTGCTTGCATCACACTCAGGCTATGGCAATCTTTCATGTCTGGAAATGACCATACCCTAGGAAGGCAGCAGCCGAATGATACAAGATATTTTGGGCATCACTTAACCTAAAAGTTATATCTGACTTGCCATGGCCCATCAAGTCACTTCCCCATTAGGCGTAAATGGTTAATGTGCTCAAATACTGATAAAAAGATCTTTCCAATCCAATGTAAATAACACCTGTCTTTAAACAATGACAAAGTAGTACCAATAGATTAAGGTGACCAGAATGTGCACATCAAAACTAGGATAATCTTGGAACACAATGGACAGAGAAGTAGAAGGCTGACCCCAGAATATATATTTATATCAGAGCACAATGGCTGAGCCTGCAGCATGATGGGTATATCAAAGCTGTCATCATTTCGGAAAGATATGGGGTGTCGTTAGCCTCTTTCATTGACATTTTTGTGGGCCCTTTTGCAAAACTTTCAGGAGCATGTTAAGGGGGTTGAAATTGGAATTCATGGAGCAGGAGCTGGAAGTAGCTGCTGGCTTTCGGAATTTCCTTATGAAATTAGCGGCTTGCAGTAACAGAAAGTCCTTTATTCAGGGTTACGGAAATACAGTTATAGGCCTCAGGAATCTTGAGGCAAGGTGGCACTTAGCCCCAGTTGCCAGGGAGTTCTCACGGCGGTAAGGATGTCTCCTCCTTGCCACTGCCTCCTTGCCACTGTTCTATCAATCTTCGTACGCCCAGCACAGGTTATTTTCCTCTCTTCCACTGCCAAGGGTAACCTACAACAAGCAGAACAACTCTGACTCTTTTTTCTGGCATAGTACGGTTTTATAGATTCGTCAGCAGTAAATAACCAATCGGGCCGTTCGTGTAGCATACACTCTCTCGCCCCTCCCCTTCTGCTTTAACCAGGCTTTTGCCATAACACTTCGTTGTCGGTCCAGTCGCCCAACACATGTTGGATATCGGTCAGGGTGCGCTCTGGGTCTCCCGACGGGCAACTACGGGACTCAAATCCAGGTGAGCAGTTGAGAGGGGAAAAGGCATCAGGGTTCCTGTCAAGATGCAGGCCGAAATATGATGTCGGTGTACTGAACCGATCACGGTCATCGCGCCGGTATGGGGAAGGCATGACCATGCTGTCCCGGAGTACAGCGTCTGGAGGGAAGGAGGGGTTCTTCCTACGATGTCTTAACCATTCCACCGTCCTTGGTTCTGAGCCGTCCTCCATGGTGCCCCGCTTTAACTACAATCGGGTGGGCTTCGTGGGCGTACTGTCACATTCCTCTAACGACGAGTTACTCAGTCATTACCAAATGTGATGTGGCAGATGGTGACTTTTTTAATTGGAAAGGTGTAAATATTACCCGTAAATATGAGGGAGCGCCAAAACATAGCAAGGAGCCCAACCCAACCAGTGGGGCTTGGAGGGTTCTTCCCACAACAAATGTTTAAAATAATGGGTTGAAGTGGGACATTTTACAGTACACTTTCTGTAAATAATTGAGTAAAACACTGTTTGCAATCAGTTTTATTGGGTAACTCATTTCATGATGCCTTTTCTCACCATACATGCCAGTATATAAACATTTTCAAGTAATTGTGCCCATACATGTCCATGCTCGGTGCACCGATACATGCCAGTATTCCCAAAGAACAACATGCTCTTTTCTTTGTACATAATTCCAGTAACAATGCTGTAAAATAACAGGTCTATGCTGGCTTTGGCAATATAAGCCAGTGTCACCATGTAGTAGCATACCCCATACTCCTGTTGGCTTTGCCAGTAAAAAGGTCATGCCACAATAAGAAAACATGTCCAGATTAACTGAAACAATGTAGGATAGTATGGCTACATAACAACACTCATTTTGTTGGCTTAAACCCTTAACGCCCAGAACAAAATGTCATGCCACAGCAAGTAACCATGTAGAGATGGGCTACAGCAATTTAGGTAAGTGTGGCCATGAAAGGACATACTCCTGCTGGCTCTGCTAGTAAATATACCATGCCACAGGTCATGACAGGTCAGGTCAGGACGGACTGCACCAATGTAGGTATATCTAGCCATACAATAACATTTATCATATTTGCTTTACCCTTGATACCCAGCAAAAAAATAAAACAGTAAGAGAAAATGCCCAGACTGGCTGCACCAATGTAGGCTAATTTAGCCATTCAATAACACTTATGAGTGACCTACAGCTTTTGCTTCACATATTTTCATATTAAAACACACCAGAAACAATGATCCAGTTCTTCTTTAACTTTTCACTTATGGGCAGCAGTTTAATTAACATCCCTTTTCCTTTGGTGTAGGCAGAAGAATTATGGGACATGTCAGGTGCTTTATATGCCGGGCTGTGAAAGGGTTAGTCTATAAAAAAATTTGGGAAAGGGTTCTGTCATGTATTAATTTTATTGTTTAAAGCACAAACCTAGCTCATGAGCAGCGAATGCTATAGCCAGTGTTTGGGTTGGCATCTTTTAACAGTAGCGCAGTACTGCGTGTTGCAGTTTGTAAGTCAGTCTGTTGATACATCTAGATTAATTATTGGTCAGGTATCTCATTGTACATATGTTAAGTTATATTGCAATTGTATAGCGCCTACTGCCATCAGTTATAGCATTGAAACTGTGATTGCCTGTCAGAGAGGCAAAGGAGGAGTATGATAGAATTTGTTTTATTTCTTTTTAATTTTATTGTGTTCAGTTTATTATAAACATTTCACGCATCAAAGCCATCATTAAAAGAAGTTCCAAACAATTAATTCCATCCATAAACAAAAAGAAAGAGATGAAGAAGATTAGCTACACAACATTCATTCTATGACATCAAGCAAACCTACCTATATCCCTCATCAAAGATTAAAACTTAATCTAAAAACTTTATACCCACAAACAGTAAAGGTGGGTGTACACCCAAAAGAAAAAGACTCCACCATTCATCCACTGACAATGTTCTAACCCTCTCCACAAATGTCCTTAAATAAATGGATCTCAGAATGGTCAATGGAGGGCAAGAAGTTAAAACATGTTGTAATGTTTCTGTTACATCTTGACACAGACAAAATCTACAATTCTTGTAATTCCAGCCCCCTGCTTTCCATAAAACAAGATGTCTTTATTTGGGTAGAGATTTAATCTCAAGCGTAAGAAATGATTCCGATAGCAAGAACTAGGGAATTTGACTAAATAGTCCATAGTAGTGTCCATTGCTCAAGGCTTAAAACAGGGGTCTATGGCAAGTTTATAGCTATTCATCTTATTTTGGTATTCAATCCAATCTTGCCGCTAAAGCTTTTGTTTAACAGCACTCAGATTCTTTATCGACAAATCCATTGACATGGCAGGGCCGTCAAACAATTTGCAAATTTCTCCTGCCAGGAGTTTTCTACTCCAGTTGGTGGTTTCAAAATTGTATATGGAAGGGCAGAGTCCAACATGGCTAGTTTGCGCGACAGAGACAACGTTTTCCAAAGGGAAACTGAATAGAGAGATTGAAGCCCCAGTTCGTACCTAATAATCGCAAATGGAAGGATCTTAGGAAGACATAAAATCTTCCTCCAAAATAACCCCTCCGGCACCTCCCAAATTTGCCAAGACAAACTTAGACCTGCCTCCACTCTATACGTTAAAGTTCGAACAACCTTCTGTTTATAGAAGGTCAAGATGGGCACTAATGCAAATCTGTCATATATCGTGTGCAAGATGGCTCCTTGAACAGCAAGTGTCTTAGTTTTGGTTCTTAGTTCCAGAACCCATGGCTTTTCATTCACGCTCTTGTTAAAATGAATCCCCAAGTAGCGAATCATGTGCACCTGTTTCATTCCTTGTCGATCCACCTACCATTTGAAATTTGTTTCACGCTTTCCATTTGTTTCACGCTTTCCTCTCAATGAGCTAAGGAACAATATTTTTGATTTTTTCCGTTGATCCTTAGGTCATTGATTGTCATATATGACTATAGTTGATCCAATCTTCCCTGGAGTCCTATTGGTGTTTGATCAAACAAAACAAGGTTGTATGCATAAAGTACCCACGGAAGGGGGTTGCCATTAATCTTGGGCGGAAAAGCAAATGCCTGATCCAAACTTGCAGGCATATCAGATTGATACAAATAAAAAAAGGGCCGGTGCCAAGGGGCACCCTTGCTTCAAGCCCCTGTACCTGTGAAATTTTTTAGAGAGAAGACCTTGGGAGTTTAATCTAATTTAGACCGAAGTGCTTGAGTATAGTAATTCAATGGCTTGAAGCAAGTCTCTCTGACAATTTCAAGATGACATTTTTCTCCACAAGATATCTCTATTTACACTATTGCATGCTTGCTGTAAGTCAATAAAGGCTAGAAATAGCCTTCTTCTGGTCTTAAAGGACTGTAGTTTTAATATATTCAGCAAAAAAAAAAGGTTTAAATCAGTGCTGACGCCCTTAATAAAGCTTAATAAAGCTGGTCTGACGTGGATCAAGGGGACCTTCCGCAGTTACCCAATTCATGAGCATACACAGTAAGATTGAGGCAAATAACTTGCCCAGGGCATCCAACAGTGCTATTGGACTGTAGTGTTTTGGGTCTGTTCTAGCCCCCCACTTGAAAATGGGGACTATTATTGCATAATTCCAAGAAGAGGATATAATCCAGACCCTCAACATTTGGGCAAACAGCTAGGCATTGAAAGCAGACCATTGCTCAGGAGCAGCCTTGAGCATGCAATTAGTAAGCCCTTCTGGGCCTGGAGCACAAGACGGAATCAAGTTTCCTATTAGGGGCAGGATATCCTCTCTATCAAGATGATCAAGTCACATTGCCTTCCACCACAGATGGAGACTCATTAGGCCTAATTCTAGGCACTGCCAACGCAAAGAGATTTTAATAGTGGCTGACCCCGCTATGTTTAGACACTCCACTAATCAGTAGGGCAGCCTACTGGGTAGCATTATTATTGAGTAAAGACCACATTTCTTTGATTTATTCTTGCAAATCGCTCTCAGCATTACCTCGGCCTCCTCCTGGTATCTAATCATTTTAAAAGAAGTCAGCCCATTTTTGTATCTCTGCTTCCTTCTTTTTATCTGGGAAATAAAAGGCCCCTGCCCCCAGCTTTCCTCAAATACCTAAGGTCCACTCGCAAAAGCCTTCACTGCTCCACCTTAATCTTGTTATAATGATGTCCAGGGCAAAAATCAGGGTTTCTATGTCACCCCTTCACCTCCTCAAAAAGTGAGAGGATCGTAGGATAATCCAAACCTCCAAATTAGATTTCCCTTCCACCAAAGATTCCATATATTTGGCCACTATTGAATCCACATCCAATGGATTTATCCGTAATCTATTTCTTCCTTGATTAACAACTATGGGGTCCAAAGTGGTCAAATGGGGTCTCTTGTTCCATGGCTTCCAAGACAGTTTCAGCAAGCAATGATCACTAAACGGCATAGGGCAGACCACAAGGGAGCCTATGTGATGGAGAAGATTACACAAAACAAAAACATAATCCAAGGTTGAATGTAATGAACCCTGCTCCCATGTTGGTCTTCTCAGAATATCCCTTTTAATTTGCCAGTTTAGCATACAGCAATCTCTTGCACTCAATTCACGTACCCACAGAGACACACTATCTTGAACAAGGGAGCTAATCATTTTTCTTTAATCATTGTTAACAACCCTGAATAGGGTCTACCAGTCGGGCCCTTCTGTGCGGGTTCAAGTAGGAGGATCACATGTAATATTGGAAGGTTTCACAGACATTTGTGATACTACCTGCTCGCCTTTATCGAGATGTAAGTTTGCAACCTTTTGTTTAAAGCAGGCAAGTGAAGCTTCATTCTGTAGATGCCACTCCTTCAATTCATAGCCCAGTGGCAAAAGCACATGTGTTGCATCCAGTAACATATATTTAATCAGAGATGATCTTAGATGCAATATCACCCAATCAGCCCGCAATTCCTTAACAAATTCAAGGATCTGAATGTCATCTGAGCTTATTCGGCGAAGCATTGAAACACAATGTAAATGTTGCAATGTGTTTCTCCAATTTAAAATCACCCCATCATCTAGTTGCAAGATTCTTTCTAGGGATCGTTTTTTGACCATTGAAGACTCTCAATTCTCCAGCGATGCTTTTGGGCGAATTAAGATTATGTGGACGGAATTCCAAAATACAGTTAGTTTCCAAGTGCTTCACATAACGCTCCCGAGAACAAGTTTGAGAAGAAGGAGCTAGATCCATTACTCAACCTAATCTAATCCTAATGTCTCCTTTCCCAACAGACTCTCTGCGGTCCAATCGATTGTTATATCAAGACTGGACTATGCTAACCTCCTCTACCTCGGAGTGCACGCATACCAACTGACTAAACTACAAAGAGTACAAAACGCTGCAGCCAAACTGCTACTAGCGCTTGGCCCAAGAGACCACATCTCCCCAGCCCTCAAAACTCTGCACTGGCTTCTGGTTGCCCGAAGGGCAACCTTCAAAACCTTATGCATCTCTCACCGAGCACTGCATAAAACCGGACCTCAATATCTCCAAGACAAACTAAAACCCTATCACCCGGCACGTACCCTAAGATCAAGCTCAGCCGGACTCCTAGTCATACCAAAAACAAGCTCAGTCAGGTTAGGTGGATCATCATTCTCAGCCTTGGCCCCCACCCTGTGGAACGCACTCCCACCCCACATCCGATTCACTGAGGACCTCATGTCTTTCCGCAAACTACTGAAAACATGGCTCTTCCCCTAAAACCGACCCTTAACTCAAACTGGATCACAGCAACTCAATGACATTAGCCCAAAATGCTAGATCATAAATAACAATCCAGCATCATGATCCGAGCATGAAATCAAAGGCTAATAACATCTAAGGTAAATAAAAAAGGACAAACAAAATAGAATGAGTAAAAAGGATCAAAGCAGTGAAGTGGATAAAAATAATTCGTTGTATGAGAGCAGTAAAGTGGTTGAAATTAATAAAACGGATGAAATAAATGTAATCGACAAGATCATAGTGGACGAGAGGAATAAAGTGGACAACAACAAATTCAAATAGCCGAAACTACTAGATCATAAATAAAAAATAACAAAAAATAACAATCCAACATCAAGATTCCAAGCGAGAAATTGAAAACTAATAATCTCTAATGTAAACTAAAAGGACAAAATGAATAAAATGAGTAAAGTGGACCAAAGCAGTGAAGTAGACAAAAAGAATAAATTGTATGAAAGTAGTAAAGTGGTTGAAATTAATTAAATGGATGAAATGAATGTAATGGACGAGAGAAACAAAATGCACAAGAGGAAAAAGGTGGAGAGGATGGAAAGATAAATACATAATACGGATGAGTGCACAGAGTACACGGAACTGGTTGAGTGCATGAAACAGATATATGGCATGGAATGTAAGAGTGCATGGTATAAATGGAACGAGTACATGTGACGGGTGTAAGAGTGCATGGCATAAATGGAACAAATAAAATAGACGATTCAAGTGCATGTGACGGGTGTAAGGCACGGGACGGATAGAGTGCGTACGACAAGTGACATGAGTTGAACCAATAATTCATGATGAATGGATGAAGTGAGTGGAGCAGATGAAGTCGATAAAGCGAATGAAGTCGGTGGAGCGGATGAATGTCGGTGGAGCAGATGAATGTCAGTGGAGCGGATGAAGTGCCTAGAGCGGATGAAGGGCGTAGAGCGGATGAAGGGCGTAGAGCGGATGAAGTGCGTGGAGCGGATGAAGTGCGGGGAGCGGATGAGAGCGTGGAGCGGATGAGAGCGTAGAACAGGCGAGAGAAAGGAGCAGACGTAGGATGTGGAGTGGATGATAGCATGAAGCGGATGTAGGGTGTTGAACAGATGTAGGGTGTTGAGCAGATGTAGGCTGTGGGGGTGTTTTGAGCAGATATTGGGTGTTGAATGGATGTAGGGTGTGGAGTGGATGCAAGATGTGGAGCAAAAATGTAGGGCTGGAGTGGGTGTGGAGCGGGTGTGGAGCACAGAGCAGATGAGAGCATGGAGCTGATGCAGGGTATGGAGTGGATGCTAGCGTGGAGCGGATGTAGGGTGCTGACCAGATGTAGGGTGTTGAGCGGATGTAGGATGTGGGGGTGTTTGAGCAGATATTGGGTGTTCAATGGACGTAGGGTGTGAAGTGGATGTAAGATGTAGAGCTAAAAATGTAGGGCTGGAGCTGGTGTAGAGTGTGGAGCGGGTGTGGAGCGGGTGAAGAGTGTGGAGCGGGTGAAGAGTGTGGAGCGAACGGGTAGAGTATGGAGCGAACGGGTGTTGTATGTGTCGGAACGGGTGATGTATGTGTCGGAACGGGTGATGTATGTGTCGGAACAGGTCATGTATGTGTCGGAATGGGTGATGTATGTGGAGGGAACCAGTGAAGTATGTAGATGGATGGAACGGATGAAGTATGTGGAGGGAACCCGTGAAGTGTGTATATGGATGGAACGGATGAAGTATGTGAAAGGAACGGGTGAAACATGTGGAAGGAACGGAGAAAATGGGTGAATGAAACAAGTGAAGTATGTGGAATGAACGGTTGAAGTAGATATATGGATCGTGTCAAGTATGTAGATGGAACGTGTCAAGTATGTGGATGGAACGGGTCAAGTATGTGGATGGAACGGGTCAAGTATGTGGATGGAACGGATGAAGTGGATGGATAGAACGGGTCAAGTATGTGGTTGGAACGGGCCAAGTATGTGGTTGGAACGGGCCAAGTATGTGGTTGGAACGGCCAAGTATGTGGATGGAACGGGTCAAGTATGTGGATGAAACGAGTGAAGTGGACAGATGGAATTGATGAAGTGGATAGAACGGGTCAAGTATGTGGATGGAACTGGTCAAGTATGTGGATGGAACGAGTGAAGTGGATGGATGGAACGGGTGAAGTGGACGGATGGAATTGATGAAATGGATGGATGGAACGGATGAAGTATGTGGAGGGACGGGCGAAATATGTGGACAAATCGGAGGAAATGGATGGATGAAACAGGTGAAGTATATAGATGGAATGGATGGAGTATGTGGATGGAATGGGTGAAGTATGTAGACAGAACGGGCAAAGTATGTGGACGGAATGGGAAAATAAGTAGGTGGAACGGTTGGAGCGGGTGGTGTAGGTGGACCGGGTGGAGTGGGTGGAGTGGGTGGAACGGGTGAAGTAGATGAAACGAAAGAAGTGTGTGGACCAAACAGGTGAAGTGGGTCGAACGGATGTAGTAGGTCGAACGGATGTAGTAGGTCGATGAACGGATGAACTATGTGGATGGAAAGGGTAAAATGGGTGGAACCGGTGAAGTGGGTGGAACCGGTGAAGTGTGAGAATGAAACAGGTGAAGCAGATGGAACGGGTAAAGTAGATGGATGAACGGATGCAGTATGTGGATGAACGGATGACGTATGTGGATGGAACGGGCGAAACTGGGTGTATGAAACGTGCCAAGGATGTGGATGGATGATGCATAGAGAACATATAACGTGGAAATGAGCAGACCGAATGATGAAGGGATAACATGCATAGATCGGGCGAAATGCATTGATTAGAAGGAATACATAGAACAGATCGAGCTGATAGTGTGCATAGAACTGAGCAAGTACATACATTGGATGGAATGCACGGAACAGATAGAGAGCACGTAATGGACACTTACAAAAATGATTGGAGAGCATGGAGCGATCTGGGGTGCATAAAACAACTAAACCACATAGAATGGTTGGAGTGCATAGAATGGTTGGGAGTACATAGAATGGTTGGGAGTGCATGGAACGGTTGGAGTGTGCTCGATCTCAAGCACCTAAGGTAAACCACCATGTCACATCTCCACGCTTAATCTCTTCTTCACACCACCACTCAACTAGAACACAGCGATACTATGACACCATTCGGTATAGCTGTTCTCATACCATCACTTGCCTCATACTCCCCATCATCCTAACTAAACAAAGCTGGTTACACACCCTCCAGCCTAGGCGTTCTCCTCAGGCTTAACACGGCCAAAATCGGTCTGGATAACAACCTGCCAGAGCGAACACATACTCTTGATATCCCAACCACCACACCTACCACTAAGAAATAGCTATCACAGGAATGCAACATCAGCTGCACACATATCTGGTGCTCACACGCACCTTATGACTCTCTCTCTACTGACTTGAACTTCGGTTCCCGAGGGCGTTTAACCTACCAGCGCCTTGAGATCATACCAATGGTACATAAGGCGCTATATAAATGCAAAATAACATAACATAACTTCCTAGGCGATAATGGTGGACAAACTGCATCTTTGGGCACTTGCCTTTCCATTTCAGATTTATATACCATACCCGCCATATAACGTTTTTGTGACAAGGTTTGAAAACCATGGGGTTACCCAACAGAACAGGACCTAGAGTCTAGATTACATGTAGACTTATGTTGCTTCTCTTCCTTGTTCAAACAGGAGGGTAGGGCGTTATAGCTCCTCGTGAGGCCCCCACCATCACTGGAGACAATACCTTCATCAAGCTTCTTCCTCTTTGTCAAGATGGCACGTTAGATCCAGCAAACTATCTGCGTCAATCTCATTATCACCGAAAGATAATTCTTCATTTTCAGCACTATAATCAATAGGTTGCATAGGCACCTTGGGAAGCAGATTTGGTGTTGTTCGAGATTTGCTTATGTGTGACCATCGTTGCGGGATCTTCAGTTCTAATAGAGTTTAGCATAATTCTTTCCTGGGGTGGTGGAGTGCTCAAATTGCGTAGGAACGCTGTGGAACCGTTAGATTTCGGCCTTCTCCCATTTTCATATTTTTCAGTTTTTTGTTGTTCTTCTAAGCCCCAGCTTTCTGAACATTTTGCGTTATAAAGATCGAAAGATTTTCGATGGAGATTTCCGAGGTGCTGCTGACGATGTCCCCTGTGTAGAGACATCGTCCAGCATTGCCCGGGCCTGACTCTGGGCCAACTTGCAGTGACCCATCCAAGTCAATCAATCACACCAGTGGATCTGGCATGACATGGAGAGTTGTAGCTTCAGTACCGATCTCTGGCAGCACAATAGTTTCTACAGGCTGAGATTGCAAACAAGGGTTAGCAAGTTCGAGCCACACACTACTTCTGCCTCATTTCCCAAATTATGTAGATGATTTGTTGATACAATTTCGGCGTCAGTGATTGCTTGGCCATAGAGTGCCTAATAGAGGCCAAAGACCCAAATTTAGTCATCGAACGAATCCATTTGTTTGAGTCAAGTAGCGCCTCCATCATGTTCGCCTTGTCAGAAAGATCCCCTTGTGCTAGGTCACAGAGTCTTACTTGCCATTGGGCAATGTTTCAGTTTTGTGGTCTAAACGAGATTGAATCGCTGATGACTCTAGAAAGATAAATTTAGAGTGCACCAAGGTCAAAAGTGTAGCCTGATCTTTAAAATTGTAATTTAATGCTTCATACATTTTCAGGAACAGGGCCAATGAAATTATTAGAGCGGACATGATGTTATTATGAATCTGGAACGCTGCCGTCGCTGACAAGTGCGCAGTACGCGCAGAGGCTGTAGCATCATTTGATGGTGAAATGTCTGACAAACTCGGCAAATTAAATGACTCTAGAGCCGAGGTAGTGGATTTAGCCTCCAAATGACTATGATCGACTTCATGCTTTGGAGCGTTCAGATCACTCCAAGATGTCAGTGGCACAGAATGAGTTTCTTGTCCAGGAAGAATAGGGGTAGAAATAGAAGAGGAAAAATTACTATTATTCTTAGTGTTCTTGGCCTGCTCTCGTCGTAAACTGCCAACAGGTGCAGGAGTACTCCAGCCTATTCGCATTTTAATTTCCGCGATGTCCCACGATAATAGGGCCGCCAGAAGTGTGGATGAATCAGACGTGCTTGAGTCACTTGACACTGGTACAGGTATAATGCTCTCTGTGGGGGTCAGTGAAAGGTCATGTTGGACAGACTGAGCGGCAGACACAGAGGCAGGTGTCCCCATTAGCACGGATGTACTTAGAACAGTTGAATTTGGAACCAAGTGCTTGCACTTGCCATGGTCCCCAGCCCCACCAGCTTCTATGTCCAATATCACTGTTTCCCTGTCCAAGACCACAGCCACCACGGCAGACGGAACAATCTGATTAGTTAGGTTCTGGGCCGTATGAAGAACATTATCAAGGTCCAACAGCTCCATGTCAGTCACATCAATAACATTAGGAGGCAGAGATAAGCAGATGGAGTGCTGTGTTGGGTGCTTGTTCGTAGTTAACAATGCAGGAATTAAAGCACTCACCTCGCCTCCTGGTGTTACAATTGATGACTCTTGCAAACGTTGTTGGCAGCGGGTGCGTGGCCGAGGTATCTCCATAGTCACCATAAAAATGCAAAAGGTCACAGGCCGGCTGCTCGGCTGACCGAGACGTGGCTGGGATGAGCACGTCTGCACACCAGAGTAATGGGACGAGACTGGACTTTTACACCGGATTCACAATAGCACATTCAGTAGTGGTAGGGAGGAGCAAAGTCTTGTAAATATTTGGAATGAGGGGGAGGGAGAGAAAAGCATGGGCATTAAGCATGGGCTCTGTATTAATGATGATAAGACAGAGTTGCTCCTTCTGGGCTCTCCTGCCAACCTGAAAAATCTGGACGCATCATTCTCCTCATTCAACCATTGACGGCAACATCATTAAAGTCGCTAATGTGGTGAAAACACTAGGAATCTACACCGACTCTGCACTAAACCTGACTAAACAAACAAATGCATTGGCCTCTTTATCCGCCTACACATGCAAGCTTATGACAGCATGCCGACCCTACCTATCCCCAGCGAACTGCATCACAATAGCCAGAGCCTTAGTGCTCTCTAAGCTAGACTATTGTAATGAACTATACCTGGGCACTTCACAGCAAAACATCAATAAAAATGCAAGTTCTGCAAAATAATGCTATCCGAGCAGCGTTAAATCGCCCAAGAAATTAACACATTTCTGAAACCAGACTATCATTAAAATGGCTCAACATTAACCAAAGAATAGCCTTCAAAACATTGTCACTTACGCACAAATGCCTCTCCAACCACGCACCTATCTACATGGCCAACACTATCTCTCGGTACACATCATCACAGCCCACCAGAACTGCCTTAAGGTACGGTGTCAACATACCCAGATTTAGGCTACAACATGCAGGTGGAGCTAGTTTCGCTGTCCTCGCAGCCAGAAAATTGAATGCCCTCCCCCTTGCATTAAGAGAGGAACCCTCCTACCACATATTCTAGAAAAAGACCAAATCGTGGCTCCAAGAGCAAGATACTTTATGTAACACCTAGCCTGCCCGACATAGATCGCCCTGCACACACCTGTACATTGTAAATGTTCTTTCTTTCTTTTTCCTCTGCTTGTATATTTTAAATCTGTGCTATTTTACTGTTTATTTCATTGATGCCTGTAAATGCTGCACTCATTGTTGTTTTTCCATATAAATGTCTGTATTATCGCAACATGTAAGTTTAGCGCCTAGTTTCCCAAGGGCTTGGTGCGCTCTATATATAAATCAAATAAAATAAACTAATAAGATGCTCCGGCAGGCATTGTAAGGAATGGTGGAGGAGCTCTGTGTACAATTGGATCGAATTTATCATGGGACTCCACTGTATTCTATGGGGTGCAGTGCTGAAAGGAGAGACAGCTGGAGAGAGGTGTTTGCCTTTGCCAGGGGCTATGTCTGGTATGTATCCATGTCATGGTGAGCCTGGATATGTTGAATCAATGCCCAGGAAGAAAGAAATAGCAAAACCCTTCTACTTCCTTCCTTCGCTAGGCCCCCAACACACATTTGAAAGGGGTTGCATGTCAGAAATCCAAAATTGGCAAGTTTGAAAAAAGCTCCCTGAAAAGCGAGCAAAACGACCTTTATGTTATTTCCTTTGGGCTTCCTGTGTTTGTCATAGTTACCAAAAGAATTTTTTTTAAAAAAACCTAAACCCTGGGCTAAGTACACTCTCACATAAGAAGCAGAAGTAAAGTGTAGGACTCTGCAATGACGGGTCTGTGTAGTGTGCTGTCTGAGGGTCCATGGACTTTGCAGCCCCTGGACGGCTTATTCAGAGTTCTCTGGTCCCATTTTCACAACATAGCAATATTCAAATACTGTTTCCTTTGATCCCCAATGAACCTTGGGTTTATTCTGACACTGGTACTGTTCGACTCCACTCCCTGGAGCTAAGTTTCAAATCAAAAACTATGATGGCACACCTGAGCGAAAAACTGAAGTGAACATTTATTTATTTATTGAGGATTTATAATGCGCCTATACAGCAAATGGTGTTTCAAGGCGCAACAAGACAAAAGCGGGAAAGGATCTGGGATGAAAAAAAAACTCAAAACAGTCCTGCTAGGCCTTGTGTCATTCGGATCGTGCAAGTGCAGTAACAAGAAGTGTGGTGGGGAGGGGGTGGAGTGCCGGTCAGAGCGGAATGCCGTAATGCTAAGGAGGGGAAGGAAGTGCTGGTGGGAGTGGAGGGAGGGGGGACATTGAAATGTATCTGTAATTTGGAGTTAAACAAATATACCACATTACCAGGCTAATTTGGCAGAATTATCTAATTTGTCACACTGCCTTCGAGTGATTTGTCAAATGTTCATATTTATATCAAATCATAACTTCACACAAATGTAAATGACCTAACAAGGAGACGCTTGATTCTCACAGTTGGCCATGCAAGAACTCCAGTAGCAGCAGACTGGGAAGAATGCCAGCATTGTGGCCACTGCTGGATTTATAATGAATTCAGCTGTACGAGACACAGAGAGCTGAGGAAAGCAGCTAAGGCATGGCTGCGGTGGCATCACGTTCTCACACTTGTGTGGACCGCACTACGTTGTGTGGGCAGGGCGGAGTGTCAAGCTCAAGTCAGGTCGGTGGCAACAACAATCAAAGTAATGATGTTTTCAACCCACCCACCCATCTCCTCGCAATGAATCACTTTGCAACGGGGCAGGAGAGCCACAGGAGCCAGGCCAGGAGTTAAAAAAACTAGCGGTAGGAATAGGCAGCCGAATCTGAGGCGGTAGGACTGCATAAAAAGCAATAGCCCACCACCTAAATCGGTATGGTTGGCAAGTATGCTCAGTGCCACCCAAGAGCTATTAAAGTGAAGTCCCACAAATTAGTTCTCAGGCCGGTGTATGTTTAATGGATGTCTTAAAATAAACGAGCAGCACACAAAGATTAAAAGAATTGCATATATCACAAAAAATGCTGTTTGTGTTTCATTTTAACATTGAGAGATCAACACATGTCAGAATAGCCACCCCAGAGTGCATAAAATATGACGGGACATGCATCCGAAAATGCACAAACCATGATCGCCTCTTTCTATTGCTGTGTTTATATTTCTTTCACTTTTACTTCCGTTTTACAATGTTGTCACTTTTATGTACTCTTTACATGTCTTTTCCTTTCATTTCTTCTGTCTTGTTGCTACCTCTCATGTATTCATTGCCTATCGTTGTTACTACTAGTGGTGTACTGAAATGCGGCTTCAAGTAAGTATTCAGCAGAATTCCTGCTGAAAATAAGGTATTTGGCTTCGGCCGAATACTTAATAATCACTTGAAGTTGAATAGTTTCCCCTTCTCAATACTTATTGCTTTGACTGTGTGCCTGGAGACATTTTGGTATGTCATGTCGATCCTTTAAAAGGATCATTAAACAAATGCTGCTTTCACTTCTTGATTGAGTGCAGTCAGAGCAGAGGTGTGGAAATGGAATGTTCAAACAGAGTCCCTGCCCTTCATGTTCTGGGCAGACAGAATTGCATCTGGTGCTTTGTTGGGGAGGGGTGAGCTAAAGCAACATTTGAATGTCTTTCTGGTCTCCCCAGTATTTTGCATTTGAAAACCATTGAGCTGGAACAATAGTACACAAAGTCACTATTAGAAAACAGTATTTTCTTTAGGGGCTTGTTGATTTGCTTATGACCTGTTTAAGAAATCTGAAAGTTACAGGTTCCAATCCCACCAATTCCCAATCTAAATAATATAATTCAGTGTATTAATATAGTCATTGCATAGATCCAAGGAAGTTCCATACCCGGAATAAAATAGCCCAGGAAGTAGTGTGCCTCAAGTAAAGAACTGTATTCAAGAAGATGGCTCAGTGGGAAGTGTGCCTCCGGAAGAGACGCGCTTGTAATGCTGAAATATAGGTTACAATTCCTACCCTCCAATTTTCTCATGTTGCCAAAAGGGGTCCCTTTGAATTGAGTAAAAGTGACAGGTGTTGCTATCGAACGTGAATATATTTTTTTAAACTAAAATACCATAGGCTGTTTTAGCAGAAATCATTTTACAATTTAGAAACATTGGACCAAAGGGACTTACGGGTAAAGCAAATAAGTAAATAAGTAAAGTGAACATGCACATGGCATTTTAAGATCTGAAAATCAGCACTGTGCCTTCCATATAGGTTCAACCGAGAACCATGAAGAACTCAGCATTCTCTATATGTTTTTGTCTGGTGTCGTTTGCCATGCCCCAAGACAACACATACACACCCCACCCGAAAAACAAAAAAAATACAATCTATTAATGAAAAGATATTTTTCAAATGTGTAATCTCCTCTCAGTGCCACAGTAGCATGGGTAAAAAGCATGGCTTTAGAACCCCAAAGGTTTGTATTCAGCAGCATTTCAGCAGTCAGCTGCTAACTCACTCCTTTTATGTGTCAGTGTCTTGCTGGAGCCAGAAGGCTAGAGATGGGCAGGCCCAAAAGGAGCATTTGAAAGTATGAGTAGACACACCCCAGTCTCCTCTTACAGTGATTGCATACATGCATACTATACTTTTGGGCTAGTCTTAGCTACGTGGGCCATGCCCTACAAGCGACACCTATGAATGCACAAAAATATCAACTGTGCTTTTATTGAACAGTTAATTTTCGGATCATTTATTCCTTTCATGGTTTACACAAACATCTTCCGTAGATAACTAAGAAAAGAAATGCAATAAAGAATACATACAGATATTTTAAAGTGTGTTTTTAATTTACAAAGTGTTTTTCTTTTCTCCATAACTATTAAAAAGGCAACTATTTTGCTCTGTATTGGGCTCCGGCTGAATACTTGCCCAACTTTTCGGTATTTAACCGAATACTACTATTGGGTACACCCCTAGCGCCACAACTCTGTCCCACCATCTGTTCTATTACTGCATTGATTTTGATTGCTGTCATTATTGCCAGAAAATAGTTACCTTTGCTACCACCACTTTCTGTCATGCCGCCTGGCTCATTTTCTTTCTCTTTACTGATGCAGAATGGGAGGTACTATATAGTGTGCAGCAAATTGATCTTCGAAGGTGAGATGCAAACTAAACCTTGTGTCCAGTACCTATGACCCACCATAATTTAAATGTCTTCCAGGGGTCCCTAATGCATCCTTATACAAATTCCCAGACACAGAGGGAATGTCAGATGGGTATATGTGTGCAGGGCCAGATGGCTTGGGGAGCAATAAGAAGGTCCTGATAGCTGTTGTGTCAAGTGTCAAGCTAACCGTGCTAGTCACTATCCAGGAGCTAACTGGCGACCAATAGTTTTGTGCCCTTAAATAATTTAAACATTTTGAACCGCCAGGGGATGCTGAGATGTGCTGACGCACCCCAGCCTTCCTCTCCTTGGGGCCTGGTTATTTGGGTGTTGAGCCCCCCGTGGACCTTGGGGGCGCAATCCTGACAGCCAGAGGTGGCGTGGAGGGGGAGAACCACCTTAGCTGCCCCTGGCGGGGCTGAGTGAGAGGCGGATCCCGGCAGTCGCTCCACGGCGGTGAGAGCTCCTCTGTGGTGGGGGAGGGGCAAGGAGGCTGCCTGAGGAGTGTGAGCCCTGCCTCCTAAAGGAGCTCCCAAGCGAAGGATGGAGGAGCATTTCTCCCATCGCTGTGCTAGAGTTGTGGAACCCGCGGGATAGAGCGAGCGGAGAGGAATACCTGGTGATCATGGGGGGCCTGTCTGCTGAGGCGATACTCGCTGGAGCGGGTCTCCGTGGCCGGCACCTGCCTGGTGTGCGCGCTCTCTGGGAGACGGGGTCCGGGCAAGGCAGCTTCCACGCAGGAGTCGTGGGTCTGCTTCGGCAACGCTTTTTGGAATTGAGGTGGGCTGCCCTGCGGTGTGCTAGTGTGCTGGTATCCGGATTGCTCCGAGCCGTCCTCAGCTTGGGCGGAGGGGCCTGCTGTGTGTAGCTCGCCGCCCGCACACGTTTTCTGTACCGCCACCTGGGGGCCAGCTTGAGGGAGCGCGCTGTGAGGATAAGCGGCGCTGGATACATGGTTCTGGAGCTCCCGCTGTGTTTGGTGTTGTGCAGCCGGGACTCTATTTGTTGATGGACTGTTGCTGTCTCCACCACTGAGGACTTCCAGCGGCATACAATATTACACCTGGGCCTGTGTAGATTGACTTTGGCAGGAGTGCTGGATTTTGGGCTGGGCAACCGGAGCGTGTCTTCGCTTTAGGCTGGTCAAGAGCTGGTGGGTGAAAGGGTTGGGAGATAGCCCTGGGATCCGGACTGTAGCTGGGGTGCTGCTGGATTGCCCCACAACATTCTCCTTGCCCTTCTGCAGTAGGGGAGGCAACTTGGGCTTTGAGGAGCTTGCCCCAGAGCCCTTGATTGTATGGTGAGTGGCTCTGGGCCGTCATCGTAGCCCTCACCTGGCTGGGCCCGTTGAGGCCTCCAAGATTGGGCAGACACCCTTTGTGTTTGCTCAGAAGTCCTATTGGGTGTCCTATCAGAGGGTCCAGCCCGAGTTCAGGAGAGCGGTGTATACCCATGAGCTGGACAGAAACCTTGGGGAAGTTTCGCCGTTTATCCCCCGACTCCTGCCCACTCTGCAATAACATCCCCTGCTGTTCCAGAAGTGTCAGACCCTAATTCTGTCACCAAGGGTATGACCACCCTCCTGGAGGAAATTCGGGGTTTCAGAGCGGACATTGCAGTGCGGCTGGACATGCTTGATAAGAAGGTTTGCACTATTGATGACAGGGTTCAAGCATTGGAAGCTACCACGTCCTCAATGGACATTCTGGAGGCTCAGTTCGATTCGCATCTGGCGGAGCTAGAGAGAAGAGAGGAGAAGTGTGCCCTGAAAATGGATGATTTGGAGAATAGGGAGCGTCACTGCAACCTACGATTTCTGGGCCTTCCGGAACATGAGGGTGAAACGCAGTCGGACATTGCCAGGCCTGTTAAGGCAGTTTTGAGGTTGCTCTTTGATGGTTCCAACACGAATGAACCAACCATCGACAGGGCGCACAGGGCTGGCACGTCTAGCAAAGGCCCTAGGTCGATTCTTGTGCAGTTCCACTATTTTTCAGAAAAAAGCAAAATTCTGGAGTTGGCACGCAGAAAGGGCCCCGTGGAGTGGGAGGGAGCAAGGGTCTCGGTGTACCAGGATCTTTCCGCCTTCACTTTAGCAAGACGGCGGCTGTGCTCTCCGCTAACGAAAATGTTGCAAGCTAAAGGTGTGCGGTATCGGTGGGGGTACCCTTTCTCACTTTTTTTTGAGCTTGAGGGCTACAAGTATGCGGTGGTTACTGAGGAGGATATCCGCAGGGTGTCCCGCAAACTTCTGGGGGACCTGACCATGGAGATCTCGGACCAGGATCGAGAGCGAGCCCCATCTGGCCCTGCGGGATCCGGGGCTTCCAAGGAGAGGCGGAAAGTCCGAGGCCATAGGAAATTCAGGAAGGTGGCTCCGGCTTCGCCAGGCTCAGCTTATGTTTGAAGTCCATGTCTGCCTCTTGCAAATTAGTTCATATGCGCCTCTAAAGGGGTGGGGGGTCTCTTTTCAAAGACTCCTGGCTGGTGGTCTTCGGGGTGCCCGTGGTGGCTGCTAGGGGGGCCGCGGTCGATGGTTTCCTGACTGAGTGGACCTCTTGGTCTGACATTGGTTTCGGGGGGGCTCTCGCTGAGGCTTTTGTTGATTCTGAGTGGCCGGAAGGGGGAGACACTGGTGGCCTGGCCCAGCGGCAGGATGGAGTCGCTTGGTTTTCAGGCGTTCTGGGGTTGGGGGTGTGGGGGCTGGGGTGAGGTGTTGGGGGTTGTTCTTGAGAGTTTGGTTTTAGTCTTTCTAGGAGGTCGGGGATTAATTGGAGTTTTGAGGGCAGTGTTCGAAATGTATGAAAAGTAGTAGTGGAACTATGTTCCCTGCTGGCCTGCACCCACTCCCCACAAACCCCATCACCATGCACCCTCCCACACATAATGCAAAGCCCCAAACACATGCACCTGCTCTTTGAGGGAATGTTCAGTGCAATGCACTGAAAGTGCAAGTTTCAGCTTCTTCATACACTTTTTATTTTAAAACGAAACCATTCCGGAACAGTTTCCTTTTAAAATAAAAGTATAGAAACAGTAAAGTGTAATTAAAAAAAGTAGAGGAGCACCGCTCCCGCTCACTGCGAACACTGCTTGAGGGGCTCCGTGGGCTGGTATGAGGTTTTGAAACCATGTGGGAACGACACCACTGAGAGCTACCTGTTGGGGGCTGTGTGCTTTAATAGTCTTTTTGATGGATGATTCACTTCAGTATTTGACGGTGGGGGTCTTTAAATGTGCGTGGTCTGAACTCCCCCACTAAAAGGTCGCTAGTGGTGAGGGAATTTTCGAGGCTTCAGCTTCATTTCTTGTTCTTGCAAGAAACTGACTTGGTCAGGGGCAGAGAACCAAAATTTAGGGTTAAATCTGTACAGCATGTTTGTTCCTCTCCCTTTGCAACCAAAAAACGTGGGGTCGCCCTTTTGGTCTCTCCCAAAGCGCACTTTAAGCTGAAGGCCCAAAAGACCGACCCGGGGGGTCGATATATATCATGGTCAAAGGGGAGGTAAAGGGCAGGCTGTTTACCTTTGTTGGTATATATGCCCCAAACGAGGGGCAAGATAGCATTTGGGAGGGGATGAAGGGGAAAATCATGGCTTTCACAGAAGGCATTCTGTTGGTGGGAGGGGACTTCAACATAGTCCTTTGCCCTGAAAGGGACAGGAAATCGTCCATAGTCTGCCCTAACTGGCGGTCTCAGAAGAAAATGGCAATCGCCTTCCAAGAGGTTAACGGGGAACTAGGCCTGTGGGATCCGGGTGCTCCAGAACAGGACCGGGACCCGTATTTTACTTATTATTCTAAACAGCATGCAGCATTCTCCTGTATTGATTACATCTTGCTAGACACTTCTCTTAAGGACGAGGTCTCCGAATCTGGGGTCGGTATCCCCCTCCTCCTACTAGGCCGCAATGGCGGTGTAACGACTTCCTGTTGCAAGATAAAGAAGTGAGACAATCGCTTTTAGCCGTCATCAAAGATTATTTCTCAAATAATGATAATGGGGAAGTGGGTGTCATGGGGGTTTGGGACGCGTTCAAGGCCACTATTAGGAACACTCTCATTGAGGTGGGATCGAGGAAGAAGAGGGAGAGGGACGGGGAAGAGAAGCTCTTGAGAGAAAAGATTGCCGCTATTCAACCGGGGGGTAAATTGAAGACGCAGATGTTTCCGGGTAAATGGAGGAGCTGCAGCAGGTGCGCTCAAGACTAGCAGCTCTACTTGTAGGGCGGACGGAAAGGAAGCTGTCCTTTTTTAGACAGAAATATATGGAAAAAGGGGGAAAAGCAGATAAGATACTGGCTTGGAGGCTTTGGGAGCTCCGGAAGAGTAGGAGAGTTTCCTCAATACGCACACCCGAACGAGGGATAATCTTAAGGGACAGAGAGATAGTCGAGCAATTTAGGCTTTATTATGAGCACTTATACTCTTCGGAATACGCAGGGGATGGGGCTGATGTTGACCACTTTTTGGAGTCCCTTCCCATTCCTTGTCTCCCTCCCGACAAAACGGATGCTTGAGATACCTATCACTCCCCAAGAAATAATTGACACCAATTCCGCCCTGAAGAGTGGCACCGCCCCTGGAGACGATGGTTATACAGTTTGTTTTTTATAAAACGTACCGCTCTACGCTTGCCCCATTCCTGGCCAAAATGTTTAATTCTGTTCTGGAGCTGGGATCCCTTCAACGCACCATGATGTCCGGCCTTATAGTGGTTCTCCCTAAGGAAGGGAAAGATCCCTGCCAATGCCAGTCGTATCACCCGATCTCCCTTCTTAACACAGACGTTAAGATTTTGGCTAAACTTTTGGCAAATAGATTGGTGAGACACCTCTCGTCCCTGGTGCATGGGGATCAGGTCGGCTTCATTCCTGGTCGCCAGGGGGCGGAAATTGTGCGGAAGACCCTGGATCTCATGCATGAGGTTTCGAGACAGGATGTGGAGGGATATCTTATCTCGTTGGACTCAGAAAATGCCTTCGACCGGGTCGAATGGCCTTATATGGGTAAGGTTCTCAGCAAAATGAGTTTGGGAGATAACTTTTGCGGATGGGTTTCAGCACTGTACAACAGCCCTCTGGCACGGGTATTGGTCAATGGTTGCACCTCATCTTATATGACTTTGTCAAGGGGCACGCATCAGGGGTGCCCCTTGTCCCCTCTCTTATACGCCCTAGCGATGAAGCCCAGGCCTCTTTGGCTCCTTCTCGGGGCTTAAGGTGAATGCTTCCAAATCGTGCATAATGCCGATGGGTGCTAGGGATGGGGAAATTGCAGGGAGAACCGAAATGCAGTGCATGAGAATAGAATGGGATGCCACTCCATATTTGGGCGTTCTTATCGCCAGGGAACTAACTCAGCTCTTCCAAGTAAATTTTCCCCCGATCTTGTCTAAGATTAGTCGGGATCTTATACGATGGGCTCCTCTTACTCTCTCTTAGTTTGGGCATATGGTCTTGGTGAAAATGAACATCTTGCCTCGAATTCGCTATTCGTTCTCAACGCTTCCTGTTGTGATTCCGGAGGCCTTTTTTGAGGCTCTACAAGCTCGCATTCACCACTTTATCTGGAATGGTAAAAAAGCTAGAATCAGAATGGCGACTTTAACCTTGCCCAAGTTTTACGGTGGCTTTGGCCTCCCCGACTTTAGGCTGTATCATAAGGCAGCCCAGCTTCGAGTGATGTTGGAGCACATGAGAGATGATCTGGGGACGTATTGGTCTTACATCGAGGATGTCCATTCCCATCCGAAGAAAATCAGGGACCTGCTGTGGGCCCCTCCAAAATCTCTTCCAGGTCATCTTAAGTGTCATCCCACTCTTGCGGCTCTGTGGGGAGCTTGGAAACCGGATAAGGCTAATAAGCAGCTTTCCTCTTGGCCTTCTCCCCTATCACCCCTCTGGGCTCTCCCTTTCAGTCTGAGTTCCAGGGGCTTCCGTGACACCCAGGCTTGGTCTGATGAGGGCTTGGAGAGAGCAGCTCAGCTCTTCCGTCAGGGTTCCTTTATTGAGTATAATCAACTCACCGAGGCGTTGGGGGTCACCTCCCTCTCCGTCTTTGAGTATTTACACATAAAAGGCATTTTGACACACTCTCGGTGGGTTTCCGACTTGACCCGTCCTCTCTCCCTCTTTGAAAATGTTTTAGTTGAATCCCCGTCCAGGAAGGGTTCCCTTTCCAAGATTTATAAATTATTGGTTACGGCGGATTTGAAGGGTAGACAGCCCTTCAAACAGATATGGAAAGGGAGACTGTGTATGGCTTTCGAGGACACTTCATGGAGGGCCATTTTCAAAACCATTTTCTCGGGGGCGCTGTATACCTCGGCCATGGAACACGGCTTTAAGGTCCTCCACTCTTGGCATCGTCCCCTGGCTACTTTGTCCAAAATATTCAAAAATGTATCCCCGCTGTGCCCTAGGATGTGCTCACAGCGAGGCACTTGGTATCATATGTGGTGGGAATGTCCAGTGATTCAGGTGTACTGGTCCGAACTGCTTAGCTGGATCAAGGATATTGTGGGCTCTTGTCCGTCCCTACTCCCCCTGGAAATCCTTTTGGGCACCCCAGTGCCAGACGCAGAGATGAATGGTTTTCCGAAAGTTGTGGGGGCAATATTGAGGACTAGGAGACTGGCATTGGCGCATAAATGGAAAAGCCCCCTAGCCCCTTCGAAAGCAGAATGGCTTAAGAAGTTGCATGCTATCTTCATCTACGAGAAGCTATCGGCCATAACTAATGACTTCTTGTCTTCCTTTGCCCAGGAATGGATGGTTGTCCTTATGAATGAGGAATCGATTTGCTCTGTTCTGCCTCATATTGCCTCTAGTTGTCCGAACGCTTAGGAGGGTGACAAACCCCACCACGTCAACCTGTTTAAATGGTTCTAGTTTGGTCTTTTTGCTCTTCCGATAGTCTTTGTTCTTGTAAGCAGAATGGCTTAAGAAGTTGCATGCTATCTTCATCTACGAGAAGCTATCGGCCATAACTAATGACTTCTTGTCTTCCTTTGCCCAGGAATGGATGGTTGTCCTTATGAATGAGGAATCGATTTGCTCTGTTCTGCCTCATATTGCCTCTAGTTGTCCGAACGCTTAGGAGGGTGACAAACCCCACCACGTCAACCTGTTTAAATGGTTCTAGTTTGGTCTTTTTGCTCTTCCGATAGTCTTTGTTCTTGTAGCCTGTAATCCTCCGGATCTTGTGTTTTAGAGCAGGGGGTGGGAGAGGGGAGAGGGTTGGGGGTGGGGGATGGACGGTGGGTTACAGTCGTAATAAAAAAATGTTAACATAATTGCTTCTCTGTTGATGCTCTAATGCCAGGGGAAGCCTGGGCACCTGTTTGTATTTCGAAAGGTTAATAAAAACAAAGTAAAAAAAAAAAGAAAAACATTTTCAGCGAGGTGTGCGTTCTTTTTCTGCAGGGTACAGGGGCGTACTAATGATGGCAAAATCTGATGGAAACATGACTACGTCCAATGGTGTGTACATCTATTGCTTTGATATGCCTGTCTTTCATGCAATCCATCCATCATTTTATCCACCATTACTTCCTCTCCCTAACATGGAGTTTTCGGATTTATATTTCACCCCATTTCTTCTCTAAACTTTCAATTATTTTTTGTCTAACCATGTCATAATCTGGCTGGAATAACATGTTTATTCTGTGTCTATTTCACAGCAGTCTTTGCCAGTAGCTGAAGCCTAACATGCATGCACCTTTATCTGGGGAAAAGGTTTATGGGGAAAGGGGGTGGATGGGA
Source organism: Ambystoma mexicanum (assembly GCF_040938575.1). Classification (NCBI taxonomy): domain Eukaryota; kingdom Metazoa; phylum Chordata; class Amphibia; order Caudata; family Ambystomatidae; genus Ambystoma; species Ambystoma mexicanum. The sequence continues at coordinate 1,501,788,952 of NC_090932.1, read as the reverse complement.
GTTGGAACCCTCCCATAAAGAAAATGAAAAACGAAAACGTTGGCAAAATAGTTATAGAAATGTGCTTGTTTTCAGGGATTTATACGAAGGGGTCATTCACAATTCTGACATACCACCAAACCTGCCTGCTGTTAATAAATGAGTTTCCAGGGGACGAATGACTGCTCAGTGCTGTACAGTAAACAGGTTGTCCAGTAAACTGAGCTGTTTACATGGTTGGGTGACAGAGTCCTGCCCCTCAATTTTCTGAGGTGGCCTTTCTGTGACATAACGTGCTACACAAGCAACTAGCAGGCAGTAGCCTTCTGTGGTACAAGCATGCTACTAATTCAGCCCTTAGCAAAGAAGAACAAGTTACTTTCTTACCTGGTAACGTTCTTTCGATGGGATGGTCCGACGACGTATTCCATATCTATGACATGTATTCACCACAGCTGTGCTGCTTCGGAAACTTTTTCGGCGTCTGCGTCCTGCGTCGATGACGTCGATACGCCGTCGTCGAGGACCTCCTCCGACGTCCGACGTCATCCGATGTGACAAGTAGGACGCACGACGCCCATAGCCTCAGTTGTAGTTTTTTCCCCCCAGAACGTGTGACATAAGTCAACTGCCAGTCAGACACAAAGCCTTGCGGAACGTAAGCTGCAATCGCAAAAGAAATTCTGCAGCGGGGAAGGCCGGGCGGGAGCGATATGGAATACGTCGTCGGACCATCCCATCGAAAGAACGTTACCAGGTAAGAAAGTAACTTGTTCTTCGAGGGGATTGGGTCCTCCGACGTATTCCATATCTATGACAGACTCCCAAAGCAGTACCAAAGCAAGGAGGAGGGAAAGAATTTAGAATCAAAATGTAGAATAGCCAATCAAATAGCAGAGCAAAGGACTGCCTTGCCAAAGGCCAGATCCTGTGCCCGGATGGAATCAAGGGAATAGTGACGTACAAATGTATGTACTGAAGCCCAGGTGGCTGCATCACAGATGTTGCGAATAGGAACACCCCTCTGCAGGGCAGTAGACGCAGCCATACCCCTGGTAGAATGGGCCCGCAAGCCAGCCGGTGGGTCCTTACCCGCCAAACGGTAGCACTCCGAGATGGCCAAAACAATCCAGCGAGACAAAGTCTGTTTCGTCACAGCTTGCCCCAAACGCTTTCCAGCGTAACCAATAAAGAGTTGATCATCCACTCTGACCCGGGACATGCGTGAAACATAAAAGCTTAAAGCTCTCCTAGGATCAAGCCTATGGAGCCTCTCCTCTTCCTTACCAGGATGCGGAGGAGGATAGAATGCCGGAAGAACAACCTTCTGGGCCAAATGAAATTCCGTCACTACCTTCGGAAGAAAAGAAGGACGAACTCTAAGGACAACCCTGTCCTTGTGAAATACAGTGAAGGGAGGCTTAACTGAAAGTGCCTGTAACTCACTCACTCTGCGAGCGGAAGTAACCGCAACTAAAAACACAGTTTTCAGAGTTAACAGCCTCAAAGGGCAAGAATGTAAAGGCTCAAACGGAGCACCCATAAGAAACTTAAAAACCAAGTTTAAATCCCAACCGGGCACCAGGAAAGGTGACGGAGGGAACACATTAGTGAGCCCTTTCAGGAACTGTGAAATCAAAGGGATTTTAAAGTAAGAACACTCTTCAGACGAGCGCTTAAAGATGGACAGCGCCGCCAGGTAACCCTTAACGGTACCCACTTGCAAGCCCCTGTGGGCCAAAGAAAGTAAAAAGGACAGAACCATGGGGATGTCACATGCAAAAGGATCCACATTCTGAACTCTGCACCAGTCGCAGAACTTACGCCAACGGCAACGGTTCGGGCCGAAAGCAACACCTCCATCACGTCCGCAGGGAGGTCCCAATCCTTATACCTCAACCTTTCAGAAGCCAAGCGTGAAGGTTGAGGGATCTGACCTCTGGATGGAGAACCTGACCCCCCTCCCGTGAGAGCAGATCGTCTCGGTAGGGAAGACGACGTAGAGGGCAGATGGATAAGTCGAGAAGGTCCGGGTACCACGTCCTCCGAGCCCACGCCGGGGCAATGAGGATCATCCGGGAACCGAACTTCCGTAACCTCCGCAGCACTTGCGGGATGACGGGGACTGGAGGAAACGCGTACAGCAGCGGGAATGACCACTCCACCACGAACGCGTCCCCTAAGGCTCCTTCTGGAGGAAATTCCCGCGAGCAAAACCTTTCGCACTTCCGGTTGACACTGGAGGCGAAGAGGTCCACTTGAGGGGTCCCCCAAAGGGCGAAGATCTCCAGGAGAATCTCCTGAGCCAACTCCCACTCGTGAGAGATTGCGCTCTGCCTGCTCAGAGCGTCCGCCGTCACATTTTCGGCTCCGGCCAGATGAACTGCCGAGATCGAAACTTCCTGCTGGATGGCCCAGAACTCGAGCTGCATCGCCTCTCTGCACAGAGGAAGTGACCCTGCCCCCCCCTTTTTGTTGAGGTAGTGCATGGCCACTGTGTTGTCCGTCAGGATCAGGACATTCTTCCCTCGCACAGACGGCAGAAAAGCCTTCAGGGATAGCCTGACGGCCCTCAGCTCCAACAGATTGATATGGAGTCTGGACTCCGACGGAGACCAACGACCGCTGACTGTCAGCCCGTTGGCATGAGCTCCCCATCCCGTGAGGGATGCATCCGTCACGACCGTCACCTCCGGCCAGGGAAGCCAAAATGGAGCCCCCTTCATCAAGTTGCCTTCGACGGCCCACCACAGAAGGTCCCGGGCGACCGAGGACGGCACCTGAATCGAGTCCGACATCCTGCCGGAGGACTGCGACCATTGCGTCTTGAGTGCCCACTGCAAAGATCTCATCCGCAGGCGAGCCTCTGGCACCAGAAGAATGCAGGATGCCATGAGGCCGAGCAACCTCAAGAACTCGAACGCTGGGAGCGTCTGGGCATGCTGAAACTTGTGCACCATCAACTGAATGTGAAGAGCCCTCACCTGGGGAGGAAAACACTGCCCCAGGGAAGTGTCGAGCACTGCTCCGATGTACTGGAGCCGCTGTGTTGGTGTCAAATGGGACTTCTTGAAATTGAGGGAGAAGCCCAGCCTGTGAAGGGAGCGACAGGCGATCGATAGATGATCCAGGACTTGCTCGGGAGAGCTCCCCCTGATCAACCAATCGTCCAGGTAGGGGTAGACGGGAATCCCCCCTTGCCTGAGATGCGCTGCCACCACCACCATGAGCTTGGTGAAAACCCTCGGGGCGGAGGTCAATCCGAACGGCAGGACCCGAAACTGAAAGTGCGAGTCGCCAACCGCGAACCTCAGGTACTTCTTGTGCTTGGGATGGATCGGCACATGGAAGTAAGCATCCTGGAGGTCGAGTGACACCAACCAGTCCCGAAGCTGAAGGGCCTGGAGAACTTGAGAGAGAGTAACCATCTTGAACTTGTCCTTCCTGAGGAGTTTGTTCAAACCGCGCAAGTCCATGATGGGTCTCAATCCCCCGTCTTTCTTCAAAACCAAAAAATAAGGGGAATACCATCCCTTGTTCCTCTCCGCTACAGGCACCAGTTCTATGGCGCCTTTCTCCAGCAGGGCTTGAATTTCCTGCGCAAGGAGCGGATCCGGACTCTGCAAAGAGAGGTTCCCCGGTGGATTGTCGCGAGGCCTGTGCCGAAAAGGAAGACAGTAGCCGTGGGTTATGATCTCCAGAACCCACACATCTGAAGTAATGGCTTGCCACTCTACAAGATGCTGCGCCAGCCTTCCCCCAACCGGCGAACCATGGGACATGACCTCACGACTGAGTGGGAGCGGCTGCGGCGTTACCTGAGGGCAAAGAGGCAACTGCCCGAGCGGCCTTGGCACCACGGGGACCCTGTCGTCCACCTCTGGTACCCCTGCGTTGGCCTCTTTGATTGCCAGCTCCTCTCGCTTTACTGAAGGATGAGTAATAGCGAAAGGAACCACCCCTCCACTGCTGTCCCCTAGGACGAAAAGGCGGAGGTTGGCGAACTGCAGCGCCCAACGACTTCGCTGCAGCTTTTGAGGTCTGCAACCTCTCAAGGCTCTCGTCAGCCTTGCTGCCAAAAAGGTGTTCACCATCAAAGGGCATGTTGAGGAGCCGGGACTGCACATCAGGAGCAAACCCCGACTTCCGCAACCACGCAAACCTGCGTATCACGGTGCTCGCCGCCATGGACCTACTGACGCATTCAGCCAAGTCCAGACCCGACTGAACGGACTCACACATGGCATCCTTACCATCCTGGACCATAGAAAGGAAACCATCCCGTTCATCCCCTTCGGGAATACGTTCAGCCGCTAACGCAACACAGTTCCACAGAGTGTGCGTGAAACGTGACAAGGCACAAATGGAGTTGGCCGCCTGAAGCGCCATACCACCAGAAGAAAACACTTTCTTCGCCCAGCCATCAAAACGTTTGTCGTCCCTATCAGGAGGGATGGTAGGGTACGACGCCTGCTTTGCCGGGGCCGTGGCCGCCTGCACCACCAAACTTTCCGGAGTGGGGTGCCTGGTCAAGTAGCAGGGGTCGCTACTGGCTGGACGGTATTTACGCGACAAGGATCTGCCCACCGCCGGGAGACTCTCCGGAGCAGTCCAAGCCGCCGCCACCCTTCTCTGTAAAGCCATATGGAACGGCAGTACCGGGTCAGTTGGGGGACCAACATCAAGGATGTCCGTCAGATCATCCTGCACAAACTCCCCTGGGGGAGCAGACCATCCCAGATACTCAGACACCCTAGCCATAAGGCGCCGGTACGAGGAATCGGCATGGGAGCCAGGCTCAGGCCTACAAAATTCCACCTCCGGAGAGGTGTCCAGTCCACTGGCATCATGCAGTGACTGCCTCAAATCGTCAAACTGACTATGGCCCGAGACAATTTCATCTGGCACCAGACTAGGAACCAGGCCATCAGAATCCTCATCTGCCTCCGAAATATATTCCAGGTGGCGAAAAGGCACCCGAGAGTGCTTGCTCTTAACCAGAGCCTTCCTAGGGGGCACACCCGTGACACGGGGCACCTCCGACACGAAAGGCGTCGATGGTGTCGAGCGAATCGGCGCAGACGCTGAGAAAACCGGCAACGGCGCCGAGAGGATCGGCGTCGACGTCGAGGAAATCGGCGTCGACGTCAGATGCAGCGCCTCCAGTATCGGCGGCGTCGACACAGCCCTCGAGGCCGGAGCCCCGAGCGTGTCCCTCGACGACCTGATCGTCGACGTCCTCGAAGCCAGAGCCTCGAGAAAGCCTGTCGACGCCCTCGACGCCTCAGACGTCGATGTCTTCCTCGAAGACTTCACAGGAGCACACGGTCTCGAACGCGTCGAGGACCGGGACCTGGAACGGGTACGGCGAGAACGAGCCTCCTTGTCCGAACGGGACCACTCCCGTGACTCGTGCCGACCACTCTTGCGAGCGGCGTCTCTCGACCTCACACGGCCGACCCCACTCGGGGGCGCGGACGGCTGAGTACCCTGCGACTCAAGAATCGCCAACATTTTCTTCCCGAAGGAAGCCCATTCCTCCGGCGTCGCACGGCTGGTGGGGTAACCGACGTGCCGTGCAGAATCCTCGGAAGAGGACCTGGAAGGCGACCGGTGACGGCGCTTCCGAGAATGCCTCGAAGAGGCTGAGGAGTGGCGAGACCCACTCCTAGAAGAAGACCGACGAGACTTCCGACGATGACGCGGAGAGTCACCCCTCGAATCATCCGTCGAAAGCCCCGCCGACTTCGACTTCCGGGGCTTGGACACCCGACCTACCGACAACTTCTTCTTACGTTCGCGTAAGGCCCTGGACGTGAGCGACTGGCAGTCGATAACTCATCCGTGTCGTGGGCCTCTCCGAGGCACCAGAGGCAGGCGTCGTGCGAGTCAGTCACCGACATCTTGGACCCACACTCCCCGCACTTCTTAAAGCCCGGACGCGGGGTTGAAGACGAAGTGGAAGACATCGCCGAAGGAAATTCACAAACGAACAGGTTCGAAGAACCAGAAAGAACAGAACTCCAAAGAGTCGAGGCTTAGAACCGAGAAACACGAAGCAACACGTTCGCGGAAAAAACGGAACTGAGGCTATGGGCGTCGTGCGTCCTACTTGTCACATCGGATGACGTCGGACGTCGGAGGAGGTCCTCGACGACGGCGTATCGACGTCATCGACGCAGGACGCAGACGCCGAAAAAGTTTCCGAAGCAGCACAGCTGTGGTGATTACATGTCATAGATATGGAATACGTCGGAGGACCCAATCCCCTCGAAATCATGAGTCTTTCAGCGACCAGACTCTCAAACAACATATTACCATTTATAAGTACTGTTTGCACGCAATGCAATGCTCTTTTTATTTCATGTCTATTCAGATTATGATCTGCCGACGGGCTTTTTGCCCTACAGCGCTTTGAAGCCATAAGAATGATAGTAAGGCCCTATACAAATATCAGTCATATAACACAACATCCCTCACCCTTATGTTTTCATTTCCCTCCTCCCAGGTGTAAGTTAAGTCTGTTTATGTCTCCATTACTTTTCCCACTCTTCCCCTTTGCCACCGTGTTTGGCCCCGTTTACTTTTCACCACACAGACCACAGTCCGGCTGCCACCCTTGGCGGGGTTACTATTTGCCTCTGCACGGACAAGGCCTGGAACTTTTAGGCCGCTACAGTGGTGATGTGTGCAGTATAAAAAACAAATAACATAAAACACTCTGATGGATTTCCATACTAACAACAGATATGTATATTTGGATGGTGGTCAGTCATTTTTGCGAAAATAAAATGTCGAAAAAAAAAGTCGAATCCGGTTTTTTGAAATTATATATTTATTTTGGGGTCCGGGAGTAAAAAAAATGGGTAAAACAAAAAAAAAATTTAAAAAGGGGGGTTGGGGGGAACCCCCCCATTTCGAATAAAAAAAAGTATTAAAAAAAATTCTACTTTTTTTTTCTTTTCGACATTCTTTTTTCGAAAAAATGACTCGACATTTTTGCATTCGAAAAAATGACTATAAACCTATTTGGATATGGATATGGAAAGGTGAAAGAAAAGGCGAAACATTAAGGAAAAAAGGGACGTAGAGAGTAAGGGCAAAGGGGAGAATAAGGGTTGGAACTACATCCAAAAATTGCCCATTCGTATTTCTGATATACAGCCAATGCAGCCTGCTGTAAGTCTTAGGAGTCAGTCCCAGAGGACTGTTCAGTGTAGTACAAAAAACAGCTTGTCCAGTATACTGAGCTGAATACATTCTTGCCACATTTAAGTCTGTATCATGTAACTGGTTTCGCAACAGTGCCCTAGTGCCCCAGGGTTTGAGCGCTTTACAAATAAATAAATAAAGAGCCGTTCCCAGCTGGGGGGAGGCCTTACTGTGACAGGCAGGCAGTGCTACACAAGCAAGTAATGGGCCATAGCGTTAAGTGGTACAGCCATGTTACTAGTGCAGTCGCCAGCACAGAAAGGCATGCAGTGACCAGACTCTCAAACAATATATTATCATAGTATAACATTGTCCCCCTTCTTTCTGAGGGCCAGGCTCCAACACGACCTAGAATGCGTCCACAGATCATATGTAGCCGTACCACCATTTGGTTCTCCAACTACATTTCCCTTTCACAGAGTCTATTCTAGAGAGGGCCCCATCCAATACCCTACCTTGGCAGCTCTGAATTTCTGTTCGGACTTTGGCCAGTGGAAAAATGCAAGATGCTAAGATACCCTTTTAGGCATCACACTACGCCATTCTCACGCAGTATAAAATGGATAAATACATGTAAAAAGAAACAACTAAACATAAACAAACATCCCCAGTCACTACTACAGGGTTCATTATGTGGTGGCCTGTGAAAACAGTGGTAATTCGACAAGACGGAATTACAGTTACCGCTGTGGTATGCTGCAGCTTTACTGCATGTCGCCCACCTAGTAATGATCCCCTATGTCCTGAATTTGTGAAGGTTTGTAAAGCACATAATAATAGGACAGCTCCAGCAATCAATATACAGCAGTCAATGGGACAACATTCTACATTCTGTATTCAATCCGGATGTTTTTATCACAATATCATGTATTACAGCCATGCTCGATTGACATGGATTATGAGTTTACAAGTGTTGCAAAATGGTGACAGTTTCACAGGTGCTTCAATATCTTTAAACATGAGCTTTGAGTGTCTCTGGCTTCCTCGTATTTCAGCAGAGCTTTTGGAAGTGGATCTGGTTTTCTGTGAGACCCATGTTGTCAGATTCAGCCTTTCTCTGCTTTCCAGTTTTGGCTGTGTTGTTGTCCTCTGTCTTCCTTCAGCCTGTGATTGGTCTTTCTATATTCTATCATTAGTTGCCTGTGTTGGAGGTCCTTCACTGTGAGTTGGTTTTCTGCATGGTATATAGTTGCTATTCATCAGTCAGTAGTGTGTCCTTTTCTTTTGTGCTTTGTGTCTGGGTTTCATGGTGGGTGGCGCATCTCTGCCTTGCATCCTTCATTTTCATTTTGAGGAAGTGCCTTGCTGGGGTTCCTCCCTTTTCTCTGGGAAGTGCCTGTGTGCGCATCTTTCTGCTGTTTGGGTGTCTCCCTCTGCCTCATGGTGCTTTGTTGTTTGTAGATGATTGTGCAGAGCTTTGAATGAAAGATGATTAGTGGTGTTTTCTTGAGATGTAACCAGAGTTTTGCATGTTTTTTCCTTTGTCGAATGATAATGGGCCTTACCAAATTTTCGCTCAGCAGGTGTTATTGAAGATGTTCCTGTGTACCCTAATTTCTTGTATTTAGAACAGTAGGTACATGTTTTCTTTTAGGCTTGTGACCCTTTTTGTCCAGCTTTTTGGAGGCGGTGAAGCCTCAGACTTCAGGGCCATAGATGAGAATTGTTTGAGTAACACAGGCCAAGCGAGTCATCCAGGGTTTCACAGCTGGGGTTCATGCTATGTAGCTTAGCCTTGATATCAGAGAATGCTCCACTTTCTTGGCGGTATTTAATGGCTTGGGTGAGATAAGATTTATAGGTGTGTTTGTATTTATCCTGAACTGGTATTTGGCAAGTTCCCTCTATAGATATTTTGTCTAGAAAACTATTGTTTTGTTTATATTCAAGCACCATAGTGTCTGCTTGTATTATGTTGAAGGTCTCTTGCATGCCTTATTCTGTTGGGGACAAGGACTATCGAATCTCCTACATAGGGAAGGGAGTCAATGTTGGTATCCCCCATGAGTAATCTGCAGGGTGGCGAGACTTGTTAACCTCCAGGCCCTTAATTTATGCTGGAAAGAGTTGGGCTGCGGCAACACTCCTGACTCACCCCTTGTTTCTGTTTGAAATAGTCTGACTTGAGTTTCATTCTGTCACCTTGTGCATTGCTTTCCTGAACACGATCTATCATTCCCCTATGACATTTTTTGAATTTTGGGAAACGCGCTGTGTGACTAATCCAGTCAAACGCCTTTTGGGAGCTGTAGTGTTGGGGTTTCTTTATTACAAGTGCAGTCCTCCGCGTTATGTAAAAGGAGGAGCTGCAACATGAGTGTAGTACCAGGGAAGTGACATAACAGGAGTAGGGGAGTTTCAGTTTGAAGAATAAAGAGAAGGAGTAGGAAAGGTCTGCATTGGTCTCCGTGTGTTCTTTGACTGCTACTGCAATGAGTGAGAGGCCCTCACCACGAAACATAATATTGTCGACGAGGGAGGAGCGGGCCCGCGTGTGCAGCTGAGCTGCGCTGAAGCCATTGTGGTAGGGGGCCCCCTGCTATGAAACCTCCCATTGCATCGTGAGCCCCCCGGCCAACATAAGACATAGGAGACTATGTTTGCCGTCCGGGCTCCACGCATGCTCTGAAAAACACACGTGACGCGCCCCCTTTATTGAAACGCACAGGTGACGGTGTTACGTCACTACGCCGTGTCTGCCTTTTAAAGGGACACCACACTCCTCCTTTTTCATAACTACATCACAAAACCACCACCCACACAAAACATGTGGCAAATCACACCCTTAAACTAAAACAGGAGAAACAGTCTGCAGCAACTCCCGGCTGCTTGACTCAGGGGTCCAGTACATAGTCATTCAGGCAGGCAGGTCTCCCCCTCCCAGCTCGCTGGAGATACCGTCTGCCCCCTTCCCAGCTCAGCCTCTCCTCACCTACGTCCCCTCGGTCCAGGGAAATTAGAGCAGTTAGTCCCACCACCTTCATCAGGTTCCTCAGCACAATCTCTGCCCGGCCGTGCGCCATCTCCCAGCCTCTTGAAGAATCTGGCATTCCTGGTAACATTGGCGTTTGCATCCGAGGCTGTCACCATCGACCCCTTCATCGCAATCACGTCCAAGGGGCTTGGTTCATATGTCAACGACTGTTTCCCTTGGGGGTGCCTATTTCTTACTATCACCTTATCTCCCCAGGCTAACTGGTGCTGTCGAAGCCCCCTTTTCATATTCTCGCCCTCATTTCGGTATCTCCTCTCCTCCTCCACTTGGGTGTCATCAATCACAGCCAGTTCCCAGTCACCTGCATCTGGCAAGAGGCCCATCAGGCATCTCTTAAACATTGCTTCCGCTGGGGCTACCCCGGTCAAGCAATGAGGAGTTGCTCAATATTCCCTGAGGAACTCGAATAAGGCCCTTCAAAGGCACTGACCCTGCCCATGGGCAATGCTAAACACCTTGTTGAAGGTCCTCATGAACTGTTCTGCTTTGCCGTTGGCATGTGGCCAAACCAGAGTGATCTTCCTATGGTGTACACCATACGCCTTCAAAAACTGGCCAAAGCTTTCCCCTTGCAACATTGGTCCATTGTCTGAGCACAAGGTCTGGGGCAGACCATGGGTTGTGAAAATCTTTTCCAGAGCCACAGCCACAATGTCGAATGACACAGAGTCCAAGAATTCAACCTCAGGGTGCCTTGGCCACTGGTCCAGCACCAACAGAAAATGGACATCTCTCCCCGCGGACCCGAAGTCCACGTGTATCACCTCCCATGGCCATGTTTCTCGAGACATGGACTCGATCGGGAGTCTCTCTGCACCGGCAATTCTGCCTGACACCACACGCAGGCCGCTACAAACTCCTCTAGTCTCCTTTTCAAGTCCGGGAACCACACCTTCAACTGCAGTCAGGCTTTGGTCTTGGCCGTTCCTTGATGAACCATTCTGTCCCCCCTGCAGCAGTAGCCCTGAGTCTGTGAATGTCAGCTCATCTCGGACCATCCATTGCTGTATATCAGAGTCACTCGAGCCTGCTGAGTTCTCTTGCCCAGGCCCTCCAGGATGGACTTCCATTCCCCTCTCTGCAGTGCGTCCCTGAGGATCCGGCAGCACTCGCCACTTTCTGATGACCTTTCCAGTTCCTGCATGGGCATTGAGTTCGGGGTGGGCGACTCCACAATGAATTGCATATGCTCATCTGCTTCCTCGATGCTGGTTGCCTCCTCCCCTTCCTTGTCGTCCTGGGGGTGGCTTGACAAATAATTAGCCGTGTTGCCGGCGATATGCCATACTCCAGCAGCACCAGCATCCACCTTTCAATCCGGGCTAGCGGCTTCGATGATGGCTTCGATGATGAGCCTGCCACGATGGGCAGCACAGGCTTGTGATCCAGCACCACTGCCACTGGTCTGCCCAGCACATATAGCCGAGAATGCCAAAACTCCCACAACACCACCAGGGCCTCACGCTCAATCTGAGAGTACCTCTGTTCGGTCTCCAACAAAGCGCAGATGACATAAGCAATGGGCCTCATTTCTCCTTTAGTGTCCATCTGCGTTAGGACCATCCTAGACCGAACGGACTGGCTTCCACCACCACCTCAGACGGAGGAGACGGCTCAAAGGACGCCATTACATCCTCAGCCGTGAGGGCCCTTTTTACATTCTCGTATGCTGCCTGCTCAAGAGGGCCCCACTGGCAGGTGGTTTCCTTCCTCGTGAGGTTCTCAGGTGCTCCGACTGTGTGGCCAGGTACCTCATGAACTGCCCACAGTAAGTCACCATGCCCAGGAATCTGCAAAGTTCTCCAGGGCCTTGCCTCCATTATGTCCTTGACCTTGTGTGGGTCAGGGGACACCCCTTCTTCTTTAAACACAAAGCCAAAGAACTCAATGCTTGTCCACAGGAACTCTCACTTCTCCCAATGCAGTGTTAAGCCCAGTGCTTGCATGCATTCCAGGGTACTCACCAGGCATGCCATGTGCTCTACCTCCGACTTGGCAAACACTAGGATGTCGTCACTGATATTCAAGACGCCCTCCAAGTCCACCAGAGCCCCTCGTATCAAGTTCTGGAACAAATCAGCAGCTGACGACACGCCAAAGGTGAGGTGTTTGTACCGGTACAGTCCCCGGTGTGTTGTGAATGTTGTGATGTACCTGGACTCTGGGTGCAACACAACCTGGTGGTATCCAGCCCTCAAGTCCAGCTTGGAGAAAAACCTTGCACCCTGCAGCTCTGCGATGATGTCATCAATCGTTGGGGTAAGGTGCCTCTCCCTCTTAATCGCCTTGTTGGGCAATCGCATGTCCACGCAGATTATGACAGAGTCCGTCTGTTTGGGTTTTCGAGCAATCATGATGGGTGACACCCAGGGCATCAGACTTTCCACCTTCTCGATTATGTCCCGTTTCACAAGATTCTCCAGTTCCTAGTCCACTAGCTCTCATAATTGAAAAGGGACTCTTTGGTGCTTCAGGGCCACTGGTTGGATGGATTCATCAATGTGCAATCTCAATGGCTTACCGACCATCTGGCCGATCCCCATGAACAGCCCATCAAATCTCTCGAGGACAGCCTGTACATCCTCCACATACACACTATAAGCGAAGCTGATGATGCCCAGTGCTTCTACCACAGCACAGCTCAGGAGAGTGTTGGTACTCACATCCGTCACAAAGAAACATGCCTTGATCGAACTGCCACCATGCTCCACCTTCGACACAAATGCCCCCACCAACGGGATGGGCTGCTCTCCCCCGAAAGTGAAAATGCGTGCCTTTGTACGTTGCAGGGTCGATGGTCCTCTCATGGCTTCATTATGCACACTGGCCATTACATTAACCGTGCACACCAACACCAGCACAGGCAACCCATCCACCTGCACCATGCATTTTGTCTGCCTCCTGACCTTTGACCTCAGAACGCTCACGCTCGAGATGAAGAAAATGTTCTTGTCATCCTCCACTTCCTCCATGTCCTGGGTGGCCTCTTCCTCCTCCTGATCCATGAGGGCCACATGTGGTGGGTGCTGCTGTTTGAAGACCCCAGCCTGGATGGGGCCTCTCTGGACTACCACTGTTAACAGAGCCCTGCACATGCGAGCATAATGGTCCACCGTCCCACATCTTCCGCAGGCTTTTCCTTTCGCTGGACACTCCACGGGGTGTGGCATGTCGTACCCACACTTCATGCACGACTCGGGCGGTCGATTGATTCTGTCCCTCTGCAGTCCAGCGGGCCAACAGACCCCTCTCGCCCCCTGGGCACGACCAATGACCCACACCTCCTCAGACTTGCTGGAGCGAATTGCTGCATCCATCCAAGACGCACGCGTCTTCGCCATCGCATGTGACCGTCCAAGTTCCAGGATACGGGGCAGTGTGAGACCTGGCTCACGTAACACTTGATGCCAGAGTTTCCCAGAAACACACCCTTGGATCAGCTGGTTGCGAATGAAAGGCATCCAATGACTCAACATCCTTCTGCCTCGCACTAAACATAATGAACCTCTCATAGTCCACGTTTGCGAGAGGCATAAAATGTTCACATAGCGCATTCTTTGCCTCGACATAGGACTCATCCATTGGTTACGACGACTGGAAAATCTGATGCATTGCCGGGCCAGCCAAATACAGAAGTGTAGCCACCTTAATTCCCTCATCAGTCTCTCCAGTGGCTTTGAAACATATGTCCATACGGTCGATCCATGGTTTCCACCACGGATCCAGGCTTTATGGTGCCCCTGAGATATCAAACTCAGGAATTGGGGCTAGCGCACCCTGTTGGCTCGGAATTTGGGCACAGCCGGCGTTGCTCCAGCAGAGGCCCCTCCTGCATTTTGGTCATCCGCCATGTTGGTGAGCACACAAGCACCCCTACCTTGCTAGAGGCCGCAACCCATGCCAGAGTAGAACACCTAACAGGGGTATCCTGCACCACAAAGTCTTTTGTAGTCCCCAATATGTTCTTCTCCTCCACAATGTGCAGAAAAGCCACAATAAAAATTGAGCATGCTGAAACCGTGTGGCCACCTTCAAGAACAAATCCTCCCACTTCCTTTGCCAGCAGCACTCAGCACCAAACAAAAATGCAGTCACTGGTATAAATACTACATACAACAAAAGAGGAGAGAAGCAAAGAAGAGAAAACAAAACTCACTCTCCACCTCCTGCAATGTCCCACGGTGCCCTCACTTACCTTCTTCATATGGGGGGATCCAACTCCCAAGGTATTGAAGTGTACCCACATGGCAGTGGGTTTTTCCCCAAATTTGGTGTGGGAGGCACTCACGCACTCCTCTAGGGAGCTGCAACCTCCCTCAACAGTGCTGCATAAAATGGCAGCCAAAAACATTGCACGCGCCGAATTCACGACAAGATATAAGATCGTTCATCGAGCCGCAGCTCTGATCTCACTGCCGCCTTATCCCAGCAGGTGTGGGCATGCGTGGATGACCACCTCGTCATCAATTTGGAAGGGGGCCCCCTGCTATGAAGTCTCCAGTTGCACTGTGAGCCCCCTCAGCCAACAGAAGACACAGGAGACTCTGGCTGACGAGCGCACGTGATGCGCCCCATTTATTCAATCCCACACGTGACACGGTTATGTTGCTCTGCCAGGTGTGCCTGTTAAAGGGACACCACAGCCAACTTGCCTCTGACACCGCAGGAGCTGAAGGCCCAGAAAAAGGCATAGCCCAAGGCGCTGCGTGCACGAACCATCCTCAAACAAGAAGCACAGCCAGGAGGCTCGGTAGCCTGGTCCTAGCAGCGCGAGGCATAACACCTGCAGCAAAGAAAGAAAAAGGAATGGGGACGATGCCACATGAGGTGCATTGTTTAGGCCACAGCCCGAGAAAAGGGTGCACGAGACAAAGTTTGAGGGAAGCCAGTTGGGAGGGGCACGTGTACCTGTGGCCACACCCAACACGTGAGGGGTGTAAATTGCCATAAAAGCCTTAGAGGAAGGTGAAGCACCTAGCAGGACCCCAACAGGAGAGCCAGGACACGAATGTCAGAAAAAAACATCCCTGCTACAGTCGGGATGTCATCACCTGGAATATTCCAGCCATCAAGAGCTAAGTCATTATAACTCCAGTTACCAACAACATTTGATCTGACTGACATAGGTATTTTAACATGTATATTGACACTCTGGGACCACTAGCAGACCACAGGAAGAAGAGCTTATTGATGCTTGCTGTTGGGGCTGTGGTGCGGGACATTCTGTATGAACTTCCTGACAAAGGCATTAATTTGGCAAACTAAAAGCAGCGTTTTCTCAATACTTTGCGCCACACACCAACAGCAACTATGGACAGATCTTCCATACCGCCACTCAGGAGAAGGGTGAAACCATGGACAACTTTGCCATGAGACTCCGGATCAGTCATTGTGAGTTTCAGTGCTATTCCAACGACGAAGCCCTGATGTCCTAAATCTAACGGGCTGTGAATCACCACTAGAAAATAATTGCTGCAAATAACTTGCACGTTGGAAGGGTTTATATTTTCGAAAAGGCATTTTGTCGGCACAAATTTGCCGAATGAACAAGTTACTTTCTTACCTGGTAACGTACTTTCGATGGGATGGTCCGACGACGTAATCCATATCTATGACAGGTAATCACAACAGCTGTGCTGCTTCGGAAACTTTTTTCGGCGTCTGCGTCCTGCGTCGATGACGTCGATGCGCGGTCATCGAGGATCTCCTCCGACGTCCGACGTCATCCGATGTGATAAGTAGGACGCACGACGCCCGTAGCCTCAGTTGTAGTTTTTTCCCCCAGAACGTGTGACAGTCAACTGCCAGTCAGACACAAAGCCTTGCGGAACGTAAGCTGCAATCGCAAAAGAAATTCTGCAGCGGGGAAGGCAGGGAGGGAGCGATATGGAATACGTCGTCGGACCATCCCATCGAAAAGACGTTACCAGGTAAGAAAGTAACTTGTTCTTCCAGGGGATTGGGTCCTCCGACGTATTCCATATCTATGACAGACTCCCAAAGCAGTACCAGAGCAAGGAGGAGGGAAAGAATTTAGAATCAAAATTTAGAATTGCCAATCAAATAGCAGAGCAAAGGACCGCCTTGCCAAAGGCCAGATCCTGTCCTCGGATGGAATCGAGGGAATAGTGACGTACAAATGTATGTACAGAAGCCCAGGTGGCTGCATCACAGATGTTGCAAATAGGAACACCCCTCTCCAGGGCAGTAGATGCAGCCATACCCCTGATAGAATGGGCCCGCAAGCCAGCCGCCGGGTCCTTACCCGCCAAGCGCTAACACTCCGAGATGGCCAAAATAATCCAGCGAGACAAAGTCTGTTTCGTCACAGCCTGTCCCAAACACTTTCCAGTGTAACCAATAAAGAGTTGATCATCCACTCTGACCCGGGACATGCGTGAAACATAAAAGCTTAAAGCTCTCCTAGGATCAAGCCTATGGAGCCTCTCCTCTTCCTTACCAGGATGCGGAGGAGGATAGAATGCCGGAAGAACAACCTTCTGGGCCAAACGAAATTCCGAAACCACCTTCGGAAGAAAAGAAGGACGAACTCTAAGGACAACCCTGTCCTTGTGAAATACAGTGAAGGGTGGCTTAACTGAAAGTGCCTGTAACTCACTCACTCTGCGAGTGGAAATAACCGCAACCAAAAACACAGTTTTCAGAGTTAACAGCCTCAAAGGACAAGAATGCAAAGGCTCAAACGGAGCACCCATAAGAAACTTAAGAACAAGGTTTAAATCCCAACCGGGCACCAGGAAAGGTGACGGAGGGAACACATTAGTGAGTCCTTTCAGAAACTGTGAAATTAAAAGGATTTTAAAGTAGGAACACTCTTCAGACGAGCGCTTAAAGATGGACAGCGCCGCCAGGTAACCTTTAATGGTACCCACTTGCAAGCCCCTGTGGGCCAAAGAAAGTAAAAAGGACAGAACCATGGGGATGTCACATGCAAAAGGATCCACATTCTGAACTCTGCACCAGTCGCAGAACTTACGCCAACGGCAACGGTACAGAGACTTTGTTGCTGGCCGTCGGGCCGAGAGCAACACCTCCATCACGTCTTCAGGGAGGTCCCAATCCTTATACCTCAACCTTTCAGAAGCCAAGCGTGAAGGTTGAGGGATCTGACCTCTGGATGGAGAACCTGACCCCCCTCACGTGAGAGCAGATCGTCTCGGTAGGGAAGACGACATGGAGGGCAGATGGACAAGTCGAGAAGGTCCGGGTACCACGTCCTCCGAGCCCACGCCGGAGCAATGAGGATCATCCGGGAACCGAACTTCCGTAACCTCCGCAGCACTTGCAGGATGATGGGGACTGGAGGAAACGCGTACAGCAGCGGGAATGACCACTCCACCACAAACGCGTCTCCTAAGGCTCCTTTTGGAGGAAATTCCCGCGAGCAGAACCTCTCGCACTTCCGGTTGACACTGGAGGTGAAGAGATCCACTTGAGGGGTCCCCCAAAGGGCAAAGATCTCCAGGAGAATCTCCTGAGCCATCGTGCTCTGCCTGCTCAGAGCGTCCGCCGTCACGTTTTCGTCTCCGGCCAGATGAACTGCCGAGATCGAAACCTCCTGCTGGATGGCCCAGAACTCGAGCTGCATCGCCTCCCTGCACAGAGGAAGTGACCCTGCCCCCCCCTTTTTGTTGAGGTAGTGCATGGCCACTGTGTTGTCCGTCAGGATCAGGACATTCTTTCCTCGCACAGTTGGCAGAAAAGCCTTCAGGGCTAGCCTGACGGCCCTCAGCTCCAACAGATTGATATGGAGTCTGGACTCCGACGGAGACCAACGACCACTGACTGTCAGCTCGTTGGCATGAGCTCCCCATCCCGTGAGGGATGCATCCGTCACGATCGTCACCGCCGGCCAGGGAAGCCAAAATGGAGCCCCCTTCATCAAGTTGCCTTCGACGGCCCACCACAGAAGGTCCCGGGCGACCGAGGGCGGCACCTGAACCGGGTCCGACATCCTGCCATTGCATCTTGAGTGCCCACTGCAAAGATCTCATCCGCAGGCGAGCCTCTGGCACCAGAAGAATGCAGGATGCCATGAGGCCGAGCAACCTCAAGAACTCGAACGCTGGGAGCGTCTGGGCATGCTGAAACTTGTGCACCATCTGCTGAATGTGAAGAGCCCTCACCTGGGGAGGAAAACACTGCCCCAGGGAAGTGTCGAGCACTGCTCCGATGTACTGGAGCCGTTGTGTTGGCGTCAAATGGGACTTCTTTAAATTGAGGGAGAAGCCCAGCCTGTGAAGGGAGTGGCAGGTGACGGACAGATGATCCAGGACTTGCTCGGGAGAGCTCCCCCTGATCAACCAATCGTCCAGGTAGGGGTAGACGTGAATCCCCCCTTGCCTGAGATGCGCTGTCACCACCACCATGAGCTTGGTGAAAACCCTCGGGGCGGAGGTCAATCCGAACGGCAGGACCCGAAACTGAAAGTGCGAGTCGCCAACCGCGAACCTCAGGTACTTCTTGTGCTTGGGATGGATCGGCACATGGAAGTAAGCATCCTTGAGGTCGAGAGACACCAACCAGTCCTGAAGCTGAAGGGCCTGGAGGACTTGAGAGAGAGTAACCATCTTGAACTTGTCCTTCCTGAGGAGTTTGTTCAAACCGCGCAAGTCCATGATGTGTCTCAATCCCCCGTCTTTCTTCGAAATCAAAAAATAAGGGGAATACCATCCCTTGTTCCTCTCCGCTACAGGCACCAGTTCTATGGGGCCTATCTCCAGCAGGGCTTGAATTTCCTGCGCAAGGAGCGGATCCGGACTCTGCAAAGAGAGGTTCCCCGGTGGATTGTCGTGAGGCCTCTGCCGAAAGGGAAGACAGTAGCCGTGGGTTATGATCTCCAGAACCCACACATCTGAAGTAATAGCACGCCACTCTACAAGATGCTGCGCCAGCCTTCCCCCAACCGGCGAACCATGGGACATGGCCTCATGACTGAGAGGTAGTGGCTGCGGCGTTACCTGAGGGCAAAGAGGCAACTGCCCGAACGGCCTTGGCACCACGGGTACCCTGTCGTCCACCTCTGGTACCCCCTGCGTTGGCCTCTTTGACTGCCAGCTCCTCTCGCTTTACTGAAGGACGAGTAATAGCAAAAGGAACCACCCCTTCATTGCTGTCCCCTAGGAAGAAAAGGTGGAGGTTGGCGAACTGCAGCGCCCAACGACTTCGCTGCAGCTTTGAAGGTCTGCAACCTCTCAAGGCTCTCGTCAGCCTTGCTGCCAAAAAGGTGTTCACCGTCAAAGGGCATGTTGAGGAGCCGGGACTGCACATCAGGAGCACACCCCGACTTCCGCAACCACGCAAACCTGCGTATCACGGTGCTCGCCGCCATGGACCTGCTGACGCATTCAGCCATGTCCAAACCCGACTGAACGGACTCACACATGGCATCCTTACCATCCTGGACCATAGCAAAGAAACCATCCCGTTCGTCCCCTTCAGGAATATGTTCAGCCGCTAACGCAACACAGTTCCACAGAGTGTGTGTGAAACGAGACAAGGCACAAATGGAGTTGGCCGCCTGAAGCGCCATACCACCAGAAGAAAACACTTTCTTCGCCTAACCATCAAAACGTTTGTCGTCCCTATCAGGAGGGATGGTAGGGTACGACGCGTTCTTTGCCGGGGCCATGGCCGCCTGCACCACCAAACTCTCCGGAGTGGGGTGCCTGGTCAAGTAGCAGGGGTCGCTACTGGCTGGACGGTACTTTCGCAACAAGGACCTGCCCACCGCCGGGAGACTCTCCGGAGCAGTCCAAGCCGCCGCCACCCTTCTCTGTAGAGCCATATGAAACAGCAGTACCGGGTCAGTTGGGGGACCAACATCAAGGATGTCCGTGAGATCATCCTGCACAAACTCCCCTGGGGGAGCAGACCATCCCAAGTACTCGGAAACCCTAGCCATAAGGCGCCGGTACGAGGAATCGGCATGAGAGCCAGGCTCAGGCCTACAAAACTCCACCTCCGGAGAGGTGTCCAGTCCACTGGCATCATGCAGTGACTGCCTCAAATCGTCAAACTGACTATGGCCCGAGACCATTTTATCAGGAACCTGACTAGGAACCAGGCCATCAGAATCCTCATCCACCTCCGAAATATATTCCAGGTGGCGAAAAGAAGGCACCCGAGAGTGCTTGCTCTTAACCAGAGCCTTCCTAGGGGGTTCCTCCGACAGCCCGGCCTCAAAAGGCGTAGAGGGCGTCGAGTGAATCGGCGTCGGCGTCGAGAGAACAGGCATCGGCACCGAGAGGATCGGCGTCTACGTCGAGTAAATCGGCGTCGACGTCAGATGCAACGCCGCCAGCATCGACAGCATCGACACAGTCCTCGAAGCCGGAGCTCTGAGCGTGTCCTTCGACGACCCGAGCGTCGACGGCTTCGACAACGTCCTCGGAGCCTCGAGAAAGCCTGTCGACACCCTCAACGCCTCAGACGTCGATGTCTTCCTCGAAGACATCACAGGTGCACACGGTCTCGAACGTCGAGAACGAGTCCCCTTGTCCGAACGGGACCTCCCGTGACTCGTGCCGACCACTCTTGAGAGCGGTGTCTCTCGACCTCTCACGGCCGACCCCACTCGGGGGCGCGAACGGCTTAGTACCCTGCGACTCGAGAATCGCCAGCATTTTCTTCCCGAAGGAAGCCCATTCCTCCGGCGTCGTACGGCTGGTGGGGTAAGCGACATGCCGGGCAGAGTCCTCAGAAGAGGACCTGGAAGATGACCGCTGTCGGCGCTTCCGAGAAGGCCTCAAAGAGGCCGAGGAGTGGCGAGACCGACTCCTAGAAGGAGACCCACGAGACTTCCGACGATGACGCGGAGAGTCATCTCTCGAATCATCCGTCGAAAGCCCTGCAGACTTCCGGGGCTTGGGCATCTGGCAGTCGATACAGTCATCCGTGTCGTGGACCTCCCCGAGGCACCAGAGGCAGGCGTCGTGCGAGTCTGTCACCGACATCTTGGACCCACACTCCCCGCACTTGTTGAAGCCCGGACGCGGGGTCGAAGACGAAGTAGAAGACATCTTCACACAAAGGATTTTCTCACAAAAACGAACAGGTTCGAAGAACCGAGAAGAACAGAACTCCAAAGAGTCGAGGCGTTAACCGAGATTCACGAAGCAACACGTTCGCGGAAAAAACGGAACTGAGGCTATGGGCGTTGTGCGTCCTACTTATCACATCGGATGACGTAAGACGTCGGAGGAGGTCCTCGACGACAGCGCATCGACGTCATCGACGCAGGACGCAGACGCCGAAAAAAGTTTCCGAAGCAGCACAGCTGTGGTGATTACCTGTCATAGATATGGAATACGTCGGAGGACCCAATCCCCTCGAAGTTTTTTTTTCGAATGTTTTTTATTTTTGAAATGGCGGGGTTGCCCCCAAACCCAATTTTTTAACACTTTTTTTTTTTACAAAGCAAAAAAAACATAAAATAAAAAAGAATACATTTAAAAAAAAAATTGGAAGAAATATTGAGGATGGTTCTCATTGAATGCACTATTAAAATACAAGTGGAAACCATGAGCAAACTGAAACTAAAGTCCAGTCCAAAAAGAACAAGCCAGCAGCAACAAAATTTCACCTGCGAAGTCAGAGCCGCCCATGTGCAAACGCATGTACAGATTCTGTTTCCGGTGCATGTCCAGCAGTAGGACCAGCATGCTCAGCATGTGGGGATAGAATCACTTCAGGGCAGTTTTCAGCAATTTACCCCAAGTGACGCATCCACAGTCACCCCCATGGTTGTTCCCTCACTCACATCGAGGAGATACCACAAGGCAGTCCACAGAGGGAAGGAAGCATAAACATTGCGCCCCAGACACCAGAAGATACCACTCCAGGAGAGATTACACATCCCCAGAATGGAGAACACAGACATTCGTGCCACAATGCGAGCTACATGGAAACCAGATCTCCATCAGGGAGCGGATACAGTTGATCACTGGATGATGATCACAAAAAGGATATGCATGGGTGTTGAAGCATTTCCTTAAGTTAATTGTATTGGATTGGTTGCTTGTAGCCTGAAACACATTTTCAAAGGTCTCTGATCAGTGAGTTGCTTAATTAAAAGAAAACTAACAACTATATCTGTTAACAATACAACAAAGGTAAATACTTTGTATCAGAGAGGTCGTGTGTGGCAAAGAATACGTTTTCAAAAGTCTCTGAACACCGAACTATTCAATTAAAGTATAACGAACAGTTACACTTGCTCAATTTTAAATAAAAGGGAATATCTTGCATCCGAGTGGTCGCGTGTGGCAAGAAACATGTTTTTGAAGGTCTCTGCACATTGAACTGTGCATTTAAAGTGAAATTGGCAATTATTGAACACAATTGAATTAAGAATTTGCTGTTAAACAGGACCAAGACTTTACTACTAAACAGAATTAAACAGATGAAATCTAAAGGAGGAAAGAACGTTTAAATCAATATAAATCATCATACATTGAAGTGCAAAAATTAATATAATTATAAACCAATCACTGTATTTTGCAATATAAAAGGATGTGAAAACAACAGGCAGACAAAGGATACTGAAGACTTATTTAAAGTGACATTTTCAACATGTGGGAAAGCTACAAAATTATCAGAACCATACATTTGAAAACAAAGTCCAACTATACTGTAGAAGTCTTTTGGAACTGTGACATTTGGAACTTGGGAAGGGAACCCTGAGTCCTGACTAGAAGTCTTTCATTTCAAGGTTATGTAAATGGTGTGATTTGGAACTTGGGGAAGGGAACCCCGAGTCCTAACTTGGGGAAAGAAAACCTGAGACCTGAAGAGACTATTACATTCTATTTCTCAGAAAGGGCATTTTGATACTCTACTTTGTTGAACCATTTTATACTTGGGGAAGGGACCTGAAAGAGAGCTATGAGCTGGAAGAAGCTCAGGATTTTGTGTTGAATACTGGTTTTTTTTTTATTGTTGACATCCCTATACTCTTTGGAGGACAGCTCAGTGGCAACACGCTCATCTTGGAAGCAAGACGATGTGGAGCAACACAAGTTCGATCCCCGGGTGCACACTTAGAAACATCTGGGTATTAAGCACATTATGAATAATCCATTACAATTTATAATTTACTATTTATACAAATAAAAAAAAGTTTATTTCAAACAAAATAGATCATAATAATCATATACAATAAAAACTTGTAACTTAAAATAAAATGAGCATCAATAATAAAATACAAGAATACAATAAAGATAAAATTAAAATGGGAAATAACCAATTAAACACTAGTGCTAGTAAATCTTTTGCTGCTGTGGTTACATGCTTAAGTCTCTTCCTCCATGCCTGCAGCAGAGAATTCCCCACACAGTGCAACATCACTTCACAATCTCCTGCCAAACAAAAGCACAGCGCTGTTTTGACCGTATGAACATTAAGTTGCTTGTAAAGTGGTATCAAGTATTTCCTCCTGGCATAGAGGTACGCTGGGCATAGCAGGACAAAGTGCACCGTGCTTTTGCTTTCTACTTCATGTGGGCAAAAGGGATAGGCAGCCGGGTAACTCAAATTCCAATTGTGCTTTAAGCTAGCTAAAGGCAAAATGCCAATATGCATCTTCATTTAGGGAACCCTCATTAGTTTGACCTGCATGCTATCTAACTAGCATTCAAAACCAGGGAATCGGAACGTGACCAGGAATTCACCATCAGCCATTGTGTCTCAAAGGGGAAGATTAAACATGCAAGGCAGATGGTTAGGGGGAAAGGCGCTGGAGTGCAAAAGGAGGTTGCAAGTTTACTGCTGCTGCAGGATGATTTGCCCTTTACAGACGATCACATCATTTAAAGGGGTCCAAAATAGTGGTTCCTCCCATTTTGAGACAACAAGCTATCGATTTGGTGGATGAAGGACATTGAGGGATAGTCTCAACCAAGCGAATGCTTAGACAGAAGATATCATTCCCCAAACTAGACACCAGGGTAGAAGGACCTCTAAGTAACTGCCCAAAATGCTGTGTGGTATGCCAGCAGCTTGTCCCAGTCCACTGCAGATGTCACCACTGCCAGGCAATGTGTGGGAACATGTGGTGATAGATTTCATCAGGCCTGTCAAAGATGGATTATACATGTTGATAGTAGTAGATGAATATTCCTGTTTCCCAGTGGAGCAATTAGCATCTTCGACGGCAGCATTGAATGTCATCCTTGGACTAGACTGAATTTTCACATCCTACGGCATACCCCAAGTTGCCAAATCTGATGACGGACCACCATTCAAGAGCCATAATGTCACAAACTTTGCTGCATAGATGGGTTCCAAATACCGAAAGATCACCCTGTTGTGGCCTCAAGCCAATGGCATGGTCGAGCGGTTCATGGCCACCATTAAAATAGGATTACAGATATCTCACATTACAGATCGGACCCTGGAACATATTTTGTATCAGTGGCTATGGGATCACCAGAACATGCCACATAGCACCACAGCGCGGTGTCCAGTGGAGATCATGTTTGGAAACCTGTTTAGGACCCGTCTATCACATGTATGTGAGTTCAAGAGAAGATCGAATAGAAGGTGAGCAGCAGGTGCATGAGAAAGACGATGCTGCCGAACATCGAATGAAACAATATGCTGACAAGGGGAGCAGGAGAATCTGACATGCAGATAGGCGATCGGGTGTTTGTCGGACAGCGTCAGAGAAGAAAGGAGGAGTTGCTGTTCCGTCCTGAACGACTACTTACTGTGACTCACAGAAATGGTACAATGATAACAGCTAGTGATGGGGAGAGGGTTAGCACTTCAAGATGTGTGAGGGCACTGAAGAAACATCATGGATGAATAAGAACATAGAAGGGTTTTAGGGGGCTCTGATGCCTCATACCTGGGGGACTGTGAGCTCTCTGATGGGGAGGGGACAGATGTCCAGAAAGCCTCAGCGCGGACAAATCCAGAACAGAGCCGAGAGCCTCGCCCCACTTGCACTCGGGTCAGATCCCCATGATTGATTGAGGAAATGGGATACATTTGGACCTGTTATTTTAAAAGTGGGCAAGTTGTAGTGTTGAGTTTTGTTTATTACAAATGCAGGGCTCCACGTATGTAAAAGGAGGAGCTGCAACATGGGTGGAGTATGAGGAAGTCACATGCCGGGAGAAGGGGAGTTTCAGTTTTGTTGCTTCAGTTCATTGATTGCTGCTGTTCTGAGAGGGCCTCACTGCAGAACATAATAGGATCAAATAAAACATGCACACATGGTCTATTTCTATATGCAGTGAACATGTACATTTCTTTTTTTTGTTTGAAATTCTTTATTTCTTTATTTATTACAATCAAAAGAACTAGTTACTCTTACCTTGTAACGTTCTTTCGATGGGATGTTCCTCCGACGTATTCCTTATCTTAGATAGAAATCCTTCAGCTTTGCTGGCCTCGGAAAATTTTTTTTCGCCAGAGGGCGCTGCGCGTCGATGATCGCCGAGTCGATGACCCTCGACGGCCTCCGTGCCGACGTCGACGTCATCCTGCCTATAAAGGCCGCGCGCAGCGTCCGTTGCTCAGTTCCGTTTTGTAGTCCCCAGTAATGTTTTTGGATTAGACTAATCACCTTGAAGGAGCATAGGCTGCAAACCCACAGGAAGTCATACTGCGGGGATGGATGGGAGGGTCGATAAGGAATACGTCGGAGGAACATCCCATCGAAAGAACGTTACAAGGTAAGAGTAACTAGTTCTTCGAAGGGATTGTGTCCTCCGACGTATTCCTTATCTTAGATAGACTCCCATAGCAGTGGTATTGTGACTGGAGGCGGGAGTAATAAAAGTTATGTTACCCTTCCAGAATGGACAGAGTGTAACACAGCCTTGCCGAATCTAGTTTCTTGACTAGAGGAGGAATCCAGGCTATAGAATTTGGTAAATGTATGTGCGGACGACCATGTGGCAGCCGCACATATATCTCGAATTGGCACCCCTCTTTGAAGGGCTGAGGATGTTGCGATACCCCTGGTAGAATGAGCCCTTAGATTTTGAGGAGGCTCCTTTCCTGCCAATTTGTAGCACTCCAGAATGGCTAAAATAATCCATCTGGAGATGGTTTGTTTTGTTATTGGAAGGCCCAACTTATGTCCTGCATAACCTACAAAGAGTTGGTCTGCTTGTCTGATCTTAGCCAATCTGCTGATATAGAAGCTCAAGGCTCGCTTAGGGTCCAGCCTGTGCAGTCTCTCTTCCTCCTTCCCCGGATGAGGAGGAGGGTAGAAAGAAGGTAATATAATCTTCTGAGTGATGTGAAACTCCGAGACTACCTTCGGGAGGAAGTTAGGCTTCACCTGAAGAACAACTTTGTCCTTGTAAAAGATTGTATGTGGAGGTTTACACGATAAGGCTTGCAACTCGCTAACCCTTCTAGCAGATGTCAATGCTATTAGCAAAACAGTTTTGAGGGTGAGAAGCTTCAATGAACAAGAGTGTAGTGGTTCAAAAGGGGCACCCTTTAGGAAGTTTAAAATTAGGTTTAAATCCCATAAGGGAACTTGAAAAGGTTTCGGGGGATAAACATTAGTTAATCCTTTTAGGTATTGTATTACCAATGGAATTTTGAAGTATGAAGGCTCCTCTGCAGTGCGCTTAAAGATTGATAGCGCTGCGAGATAGCCCTTAATTGTGCCAACCTGTAGGCCTGAATTAGCCAGGTAAAGTAAGAATGACAACACCATAGGTGTACCACAAGAAAAGGGTTCAATATTCTTTTCTCTGCACCAGCTGCAAAATTTGTTCCAACGGCAGCGGTATAGAGTTTTAGTTGCCGGCCTTCTGGCCGAAAGCAACACCTCCATAACATCATCCGGAAGGTCCCAATCCTTGTACCTCAACCTTTCAGACACCAAGCGTGAAGGTTGAGGGTCTTGATGGCTGGATGGAGAACCTGACCTTCCTTCTGCGAGAGAAGATCCTCTCTGTATGGCAGTCGAATTGGAGGGCAGATGGACATGTCTAGAAGGTCCGGGTACCACGTTCTCCTGGCCCAATCCGGGGCAATTAGGATCATGGTCTTCCGAAACCTTCTCAACCTCCTGATCATTTGAGGAATGACAGGGACCGGAGGGAACGCGTACAGAAGTGGGAACTCCCAGTCCACTACGAACGCATCTCCTAGAGCTCCTCTCGGGGGAAATTCCCTTGAGCAAAATCTGTCGCACTTCCTGTTGATACTGGTGGCGAACAGATCCACTTGAGGGGTTCCCCAAAGGGCGAAGATCTCTTGAAGGACTTCCTGAGCTATCTCCCACTCGTGAGAGACTGTGCTCTGCCTGCTCAGAGCGTCCGCTGTCAAGTTCTTCTCTCCGGCTAGGTGAATTGCCGATAGAGAGATTCCTTCCTGAATTGCCCAAAACCAGAGCTGCATCGCCTCTCTGCACAGTGGTAGTGAGCCTACGCCTCCTCTTTTGTTGAGGTAGTGCATGGCCACTGTATTGTCCGTCATTATTAGGACGTTTCTTCCCCGTACAGACGGCAGAAAAGCCTTCAGCGCTAGTCTGATGGCTCTCAGCTCCAACAGGTTGATATGTAGTCTGGACTCCGATGGAGACCAACGACCGCTGATGGTCAAGTCGTTGGCGTGAGCTCCCCACCCCGTGAGTGAGGCATCCGTGACTACTGTTATCTCCGGCCATGGTTGCCAAAACATTTCTCCTTTCAGGATGTTCTCCCGACAGGCCCACCACTGAAGGTCTCGGGCTACTTTGACCGGGATCCGAAGGAGATCTGTCATCCTTCCTGAGAACTGTGACCACTGAGTTCTCAGTGCCCACTGGAGGGATCTCATTCTCAGGCGAGCCTCCGGCACGAGGAATATGCAGGATGCCATGAGGCCTAGCAACCTCAGAAAGTCGTAGGCTGGGAGATATTGGGCATTCTGAAATCTGATGACCATCTGCAGAATATCTCGAGCCCTCACCTCTGGTGGCAAGGCTTTTCCCAGGGAAGTGTCCAGGACTGCTCCAATGAATTGGAGTCTCTGTGATGGTATCATCTGTGACTTCTTTAAATTGAGGGAGAAGCCCAGCTTGTGAAGGAAGTGGCAAACATAATCTAGTTGTCTCTGAGCCTGTTCCGAAGATACAGCTCTGATCAACCAATCGTCTAGGTAAGGGTAGACATGAATCCCTTCCCTCCTTAGACTTGCAGCCACAACCGACATTAGCTTGGTAAAGACCCTCGGGGCGGAGGTTAGCCCAAATGGCAGAACTCGAAATTGATAATGAGAGCTGCCAATTGCGAACCTCAGGTATCTCCTGTGCCTGGGATGGATCGGCACATGGAAATAAGCGTCCTGGAGGTCTAGAGATACCAACCAGTCCTGAAGCTGGAGGGCCTGAAGGATCTGAGAGAGAGTCACCATCTTGAACTTGTCCTTTCGGAGGAATTTGTTCAATTCCCGTAAGTCTAAGATGGGTCTCAGTCCTCCGTCCTTCTTCGGTATTATGAAGTAGGGGGAGTACCAACCCTTGTTCCTTTCCGCTACAGGTACCAGTTCTATGGCACCTTTCTCTAGCAGGTCTAAAACCTCCTGCAAGAGGAGCGGATCTGGAAGCTTCAAAGGGTTGTTCCCCGGTGGATGACTCTGAGGGATATGTAGGAAGGGCAGGCAGTAACCTTGGGCTACTGTCTCCAGAGCCCAAGCATCTGACGTAATAGCCTGCCATTCCGTCAGATGGTGAGTTAACCTGCCCCCTACTGGTGTTCTGTGAGGGGAGACCTCAGAGTGGTTTTGAAGCGGCTGATGCAGTTGCCGAAGGTAAAGTGGCTCCTGCTCCTGCGGGTGCGGCTTTCTTTCCCCTACCCCGTCCACCACGGGTAAATCTTCCTTGGCCTCTTTGAGCCGGTCGTCCCCTGCCCCTTCCATATGAGGAATAGTAACGAAAGGACCGTCCTCTCCACGATGATCCCGAAGGACGAAAGGTATTCTGACGGATAGCAGCTCCCAATGACTTGGCTGCTGCCTTGGACGTTTGCAGTTTCTCCAAACTGTCATCCGCCTTCTTTCCAAAGAGGGTAGAACCGTCAAAGGGCATATTCAAAAGCCTGGTCTGCACGTCAGAGGCAAAACCAGACTTCCTCAACCACGCATGCCTGCGGATTGTGGTACTTGCCGCCATGGCCCTGCTGATACTGTCAGCAGAATCTAGGCCAGTTTGTAGGGTCTCGCACATCGCATCTTTACCATCCCTGATGATGTTTAAAAATGCGTCCCTTTCCTCTCCTTCTTGGAGGCAGTCAGCCGCTGATGAAGCGCACTCCCAAAGGGTGTGGCTGAACCTAGCGAGCGTACAGGTCGCGTTAATAGACTTTAACGCCATGCTACAGGCAGAAAAAACCTTCTTAGCCATGGCATCATATTTTTTGTCATCCCTATCCTGCGGAGCAGTGGGGTATGCAGATGTGCTGCCTGATGAGGTTGCAGCCTGTACAACCAAGCTCTCAGGAGTAGGGTGTTTTGACAAATATTCAGGGTCAGAACTAGCCACCCTGTATTTTGTTGACAGTTTTTTATTTACTGCCGGGATAATTTCTGGCGTTTCCCAGTTTGTCAAAATCCTTCTCTGTAGAGCAGAGTGAAATGGAACCACAGGATCCTCCTGTGGGCCCTTGTCCAGTATGTCAGTGAGGTCATCCTGCTGAAAGGCAGGAGAAGGTGCAGACCAACCCATAAATTCTATGATTCTAGACATCAGAGCTCTATATGGAGTCTCCGCATGTTCTCCTGGGTCTGGTTTGATAAATTCTGCTTCAGGAGAAGTGTCCAAGCCACTAGCTTCCTGAAGTGCATCCTGAAGATTTTTTAATCTTCCTTCCTCAGAGGCGAAAGTCTCTGGCTCTGGTGATGTGGTCCTCTGTAAATCAATATCTTGGTCTGAATCCTCCCTTTCCTCAAAAATCGAGGTTAAAGGGGGATACATTGGTTTTTGGAATGGTATAAACCCCATTTCCAATGCAGAAGGAGCCATCATCACAGGCCTTGAAAACGTCGATGTCGTCGACACCGACGTGAAAGTACTCGAAGGCGCCGTGAAAAGCGTCGAGAAATGTGTACTAGGCCTCGAAGAACTCGAAAGGATCGGAGTCTTGCTCGAGAACGACGTCGACGTTCTCGGCGTCGAGTCGGAGGTCTTTTGTCTAACCGTTGGCTGTGGAGTAGCCGTGGTTCTTTCCTTCACCGGCGTCGATATCGGCGTCGACGTCGGCGTCGACTCGATCGACTGATGCGCCGATGAATCCTTCGACAACGGCGTCGATGGCGCCGACCTCTGTTTCGAAGGAGTTTTCGACGATGGCGTCGATGATGCTTTATCTCCCGATGGCTCGAGGCGCTTTCGGGTTGACTTTTCCGCCGGGTACTGCGACTCGCGGCGTTTAGATTTTTTGGGTTTTTTACCCGGGGTATCACCCTCAGCTGTCTTCGAGGGGGACGAGGCCGCTTTCTCGAAGACGCTTAGCATCTTTTTCCTGAATTCCTCCCACTCAGCTTGCGAGCTGCGTTTTGTGGGGCAATGAACTCTCTCAGGAGAACTCGACGAAGATGACGAAGGGGATCTCCTACGTCTCTTCTTCGAGTGTCTCGATGTCGACGAGTGGTGGGAGCCACTTCGTGATCTAGATCGAGAGTGTTTTTTATGGTGAGGAGACGAACGTCTCGACTCTACCGAAGAAGCTTTCGAGGAAGTTAAAGTTGACCTACCTCTCTCGAGCTTCCCCCTACGCTCCTTCAAGGCTTTCGCCGTCATGGAAAGGCATTCCTCACACTCCGAACTCTGGTGCGTGATTCCCAGACACCACAAACAGACCCTGTGAGGGTCCGTCAACGACATTTTCTTCCCGCAGTCTCGGCACTTTTTGAAACCGGACCGAGGGGTCGTCGGGTCGGAGGAGGATGCCATCGATATCGAGGTAAATAGTAGTTATTATATACGTTATCTTGACGAGAACTGAGCAACGGTGTTCCGAGGCACAACGAAGCGCGGAAAAACGGAACTGAGCAACGGACGCTGCGCGCGGCCTTTATAGGCAGGATGACGTCGACGTCGGCACGGAGGCCGTCGAGGGTCATCGACTCGGCGATCATCGACGCGCAGCGCCCTCTGGCGAAAAAAAATTTTCCGAGGCCAGCAAAGCTGAAGGATTTCTATCTAAGATAAGGAATACGTCGGAGGACACAATCCCTTCGAAATAAAGATTGAATAGCATGAATGCCACGTACACTAACAAGTCAATGCATAGGAACTAAATATTAAGAATGTCTAAATCTATATATAAAACAAAGTTGTGTTTGTTGGTGGGTTTGTGCATAGAATATTCTTTATTTCATTGCTGAATTAAGGCAACTATTTCTGGCTCGAAAGATCATCCCGTTCCCGAGATAATTAATCTTTTTGGTTGTTTGGCTTTTTTTTCAGCATTATGTTTTGTGGTGTTACTGCGCCATCTACAGGTCATTTTTAGAAAGTGCTCATCATCACACATCGAAGCTGAAACATAATTAACACCTGATTCATTTCTATCACAACATTTTGTAAAAGGACAGGTAACTCACCATCATGACATCAAATTGAATGTTGCTACACTTTGAAGATGACGTAGTTCAATCCATTGATTTGAATCAGGTTCCATCTTTAAAAAAAAAGACTTCTTTCTTCTGTATACTCTCCTTTCATTAATGCTTTAATCCAACAAATATATTTTTACAGACATGCCATGCAAAAAGAGAGCAGTATGTAATCCGTCCCGAATCAAAACAAAACATCAAAAGCTGAAGTATGATCAACATTCTGAAGAAGGAAGATCTCAAGACCATGAAGCTCATAGATTTCCACATGCTTTCAGACAGAACAATGAACGTGCTCAAGAACCTGAAGCAAGACTTACTAATCAGAGAATTTGTGCTTCTAAGAATCAAAGCACCGAAACTGCTGGAGAAACTGAAACACGACTTGCTATTAAGAGAATTAGTGCTGCTGAACAACGAAGGAATTAAACTGCTGCAGAAACTCAAGCGAGATTACTGATCTGAGAATTTGTGCTGCTAAAAAACGAAGCAATGAAACTGCTCTAGAAACTGAAGTGAGACTTACTGATCAGAGATTTAAAAATTTGAGAATGGACATCCCCGGCAAAGCCGGGTACTTAGGCAAGTTAACATATACAACACTAAGCACGACTACACACAGAGAGACGAACATGTACGAAAGGAGGGAAGGGAGGGAGGAAAGAAAATGATAAGCAAATCTGCATTTTTTCTTCAATCAGGGGCTACATTAGATACAAATCTTAGAAAAGGCTGCAACTTCAACTCATGCTTAAATAATAGAAAGGGGGAGGACGCATTGCATCTCTCCCACCTGTGGATATTACAAATAGAGTTCCACCACACTATATAATGAATGTGGTCTAAATTCTTCCAATTAGACGGGATAGTCTGGATTGCCACTAAAATAAGAAGGTCAAGCAAATAGCATGCATTCCTTTCCAAGACGCCATGGAGCATTACACTACCTAGAAAAAGAAATGTAAAACAAACATCTTGCTGTATATTAAAAAGGTATACATTTGTGCAATTTGTGCAAAACAGATTATTTACGTTTAAGAAACCACAGAAATATTTGATGATCTGTCCGTCCCACAGGCTCAGGAGGTTTATATTATTATTGAGAATAGAATACCTCCCTACAATGATGACTACGGGTGTAATAGATAAGACACCCAGAGAACAACGCCACTGCCGTCTTTGTAAGAACCAGGAATTCCCCGAGACAGCCAAGCACGTCCTCACTGAATGCCAGGTTATGAATGATGATATAAAATTGCACTTGGGAAAGTTTGTGCATAATCAGGAAACCATAGGGAAGATGCTGTTTTGGAACTACTGTGTTAACACCAATAGGATGCGTTTGCTAACTGCATTATATTCTATCTGGCTAAGAGTGGAAGACAAACTGGGCATATCTATATGAGGAAAGCTAGTCTTCGGCTAGACCCGGGCTCCATAGGAAATTGAGTCAGTGTCAAGGAGGCCAGACCGCGCAATTTAAAGTGTTATGCTTATTGGATTAGAAAGAATAGTATGTGTATCTTACACTGTTAATAACATAAGAGATAATGAACGATATATTTGAATATAACTATACTGTATTGACTTATATGTAGGGTTTTTAAATTCTTTTTATACTGTTTTGGACAATGTTCTTCTTTTTAATTGCATTGTACTGTATATTTTAGATTGTATGCTATCATAATGTATATGTGTAAAGTTTATTATTTAAACTAAAACACATTAAAGATATTATTATTATTAAGGATTAGCTTAAATGTGTTCCATACGCTTTTCCAAAATGGTTTAACATATTCACATTCAATAATGAACCCTGAGCAAGTAGGCAACTCCAGCATCTATCATTCTGTACAACTTTACGTTGGAAGAGTAATAAAGGAGTTAGTAAGAGTAATAAAGGAGTGAGGAAGGCTCTGTGATGAAAGAAGTATAAGGCTTGAAGTAGGCTTGCTGATGTGGTAACGTTGGAGATATTGTTCCACACTGGGGGCCAGTATAATTGATTATCCATTAGAGAAATTTCTCGCTGCCACATAATATGAGAATTCCACACAGTTTCAGAGGGGGATGTTTCAGAAAGAACTCAGGAGGCACTACAATTAGGATTTTGCATATGTTGCACTCTTTCTTCACTAGGAGTATTTGACTTGCATATTAATACATTATAATTTTACATTATTGCATTAATAATTGTTATACATTTTTGCAAATAGGAGACAGGTACATGGAATTTACCAGCAAATTCATTAAACGAGACTGGAGCTCCCTGCACAAATAACTGATGAATATAGTTAATGCCCCGAGAGAGCCATAGAATCCAAAAAACAGATCTTCAATTAACTCGTATTAAAGAATTAAACAATATATATTGTGAGATGAATTCAGAGGATTTTAAAAGAGAGGGAAAGTTATAAGTTCTAAGATAGTGGACTGATCGATTAATACTTGTACATTTAATACATCTGTTTTTCCCCTTGATGATGTAGCAATCTTGAAGAGTCAGAGGGGAAACCATAGCTCTCTCTATGAGCAGCCACTTAGGTGCACTTCTATATTCCCTATGAGTATACCATAGCTACGTCTGCCTTAACACAAAAGCGATATGGTATTTCTTAAAATCAGGGAATCGTACACCACCACAGGCACACGTTATTTTGAGCTTGCATTAAAATATTCTCTTCCACCCCTTCCCCCATAGAAATGTAGTTTAAGAGGAATCTAAGGATTTAAAGAAAGTAGAAGAGAGAGTAACATATAAAGAAGATATACAATAATTGGAGAAATCTCCATTTTAATAGATTCCATATGACCCAACCAGGATAAATACAGGGGGGATCATGAGTTAACTGATTCTGAACAACAGATCAGTAGTATTCTGTTTAATAATGTCTTTAATGGAAGAGGATATATGAATACCTAGATATGTTATTCCTTTAGGACACCACCGCATACCCAAAGTGTGTGTGTGTGATGTTTAGTGCAGTGCACATTGAGGGGTAATATTTCTTATTTATTTAATCAACCAATAACCAGATGCTAGTGAAAATCTTGAAATTATGTCTAACAGGTGATGGACACTGATATCTGGATTTTTAAGAAGCAATAATACATCATCAGCATACGCCGCTATTTGGACTTTTATTCCACCAACCTCAGTGCCTTGTGTAAGGAAGGCATGGTATCAAACAGTAAGTCAGACACTAGTGATCAGAGTTCAAGGGTGCTTTTTGAACTTCAATTGGGTTTGAAAAACGCCTATCCTAAATCTAAAGATGGGAGCAAGCTATGACCATCAAATAATAACACAGTCCTAGTCGAGTGCATCAAAATAAAAGGGCCTATACTAATAAACCTACTGCCAATCCTTATATCTAAATACAAATAGTGTGGGAAACAATGTTATGCAAAAGAAAAGTGTTCAAGAAATGATATGTCAGAATATTGAAGCCATTGGCTTTCCTTCCCCATGTTTTCAGCACGGGACAAAGTGACACTCGAGTTTAGCACACCATCTGGCTACTCTAGCATGATGATGCAGTTAAAAACCTCAGCATCAGGGTCTTCTGTGTCAAAGTCTCCTTGCCATCCAAAGTCTCTTATTCCAGAGGGCCTGATGCAATACGACAAACATTAAAGTTCCTTTCTTCTTAGGATTTCACACAAACAACTTCTCGAGTGATTTACTGTTCACCCTGCGCCCCCCTCTGCTGGGCTCAGGCCCACTTTAACACAAAACCTTCAATTGGCCTCCCTCTGGCAAGCTCGGACCAGATTCATCTACTTTTCCAAACATTCTCTACTTCATCAAAATCGAAGACGTTCGACTGTGCACAGGATTTTGCTTAACCCGTCGCAGGACCGCTTCGATTCACAATTACTTGTTCTCTTCTCGATAGACCATTTTTTCTCCCTTTCGCTTTTGCCACTTCTCAGCTGGACACCTTACAGAGACCTTCGATTGAGCACCCACGCAGTGCCGGATGACACTGTCAAAGGTACTGTATCCTGCTTTTAAAGTTCAATCACTCATCAGCAGTTCAGCTTTACTTGCGTCTCTTATCACACGCGTTTTAACAATGTTCGTTCCAGCGCTCGCCATACAGTATTGCTGCTTGCAACCTTGGCTTCAACACAGACTGGTCTGGTGTCGGTCTCCCCAACTCACCGGCTGTGTTGATTTCACTGACACTGCTTTGTTATTGGAAGTAAGGACGGTACCAAGGCGGCTGGTGTTTCTCCCGGCCTTCATTATTGACGTGGGAGGGCCCCGGGCATCTCCGAAACACGATGCATGATTATTCAGCCTGGTTTCCTGGTCTTACGCTTCCTACTCTTGAGGTTTCTGGAAAGTGACAGTTCCTTGTCGAAAAGGTCAAGGGTACTTGTCTCCTTGCAATCCTTCTGTTTTGCCATGTTTCTTCTCTCATTCAGCTGTCGTCTCGAAACTGCTGTTTCCTTGTGTGCTCTGCCTCACTCAGTGTGCTCATGTGCTCTGCCTTTTATCCGTGTGGGGAAGCTTAATGGAAGTCAGGTGTGTGTGATGGTCAGTAATTGCCTGACCTCGCCTGACCACTGTATTGGGACACGTCAGGTATACTGCTCGGGTGTTAGTATGTTTTCTCTCATAGCGGGCTGTCCATGTGAAAGTCTGTGTGAAAGTGTTTGTGTTGTAAAAAGAGGGGGTACAGTTCCTAAATATTCTACCTGGTAGTATTGGGTAAAGGTGTTACAGGGAAGGGGATACCGTGTCTCACCATCTGGTGTCCCCCTTCCCGACAACCCCTCACCCAGGCGATCCTCCCACACTGGTCCATCCCCAGTAAATGGATCCAAAAGCGATGGCCACCTGGATGACAGATCCCCAGGGACCAGTGGGTGAGACACCTTCTGCTTTCTCACATGCCCTTCCGCTATGTGACTTGGTCCATTCCTAGGTTCTTCGATTTGAAGATCCTGGATAGAACAAGAGGGAAATATATTCAAGGACTCTCGCACAGCCCACAGGTTTCTTTTCCTTCGCTCTGGCACAGGTGAGGTGTTCCTATTTATCTCCCGAATGCATCCCATAAGCTGGCATTGAGGGGTTGACTCTGGAATTAGGTGTTCTGCATATTTCATGGAAGGTTTTTGGTAAATGATACACTCAAGGGGTTCTTTCTCCATCCACTCCCACACAAGAGGTTTGGTACTAACAGTTGGAGTGCCAATGGTCTTGGGGTATAAATTCCCTATGGGGAATTGGACGTTCCTGCAAGAGAGTGGACAATGCAGGGAAGTCCCTTCCCGCAATTACTTCTTCAAGGAGCCCAGGAATGATGGCTGATGATACCAAATAAGACTCGACTTGGATGTTAATGTACACAGGTTTTGTGATCCTTCTGCTCCTCACTTCGATGTATCGAGTGGAAGTGTTTGACTGCATCTGAATGGTTTTGGGCACTCTCAATAGCCATAATAAGGGGGGGGGGGTCGATTCAATTGTAGTACTGCCTTTTGTAAAAAGGGTGGTAAAGAATTGGTGAATTCCTCAAGAGTAAGAATTTATACCAATTTGTTGTTAATCCAGAGGGCAACTGTATTTTTAATGTGTTCTCCTAATTCAAGGGGGGGTTTCCCCGGGGTTGAGTCTAATGGCCCTTAATTTTTGCTGATAGATGTTCCAGGTTGGCCCTCCCCTTTTTAGAAGCCCCTCTTATTTGGATATAAAGGTAGCCCCCGGCAAGGTTAAGTAGTTGGTAGGCGGGCTATAGCTAGGGTGAACAGATTTTCTAAAAAAAAAACCCGGACGGTCTATGGAAATAGAAGTAGGACTAAAGAAAAATACACATTCGACTTTAGTCCTACTTCTATTTTGTTGGCCCGTTGCGGGGGTCATGGAGGGGGTGTGCTAACAGGCACACTCCTCGCATTGGAGGAGAGCGCTGGGGAGGGGAAGGGGGAGGAAATGGGGGCCCATTCTCACAGGAAAAGTTGCGCCGGGACCCGATTTCGGGATTTCGAAATCGGGGCCCGGCAAAAAAAAAACGGCAAAAAGGTCTGTAATCAAAACCCCGGACGGGGTTTATAAACTAAAAAAACTCCCGGGACCCCGGGACGTCAGGTGATTTCCCCGGACTGTCCCGGGAAAACCCGGACGTCTGGTCACCCTAGCTATAGCTCACCTTTCAGCAGAGGCGCTAAATACATTTTATTTAGATTTTCTTCCCATCCTAATTGCTCGGCTAATCGCTTGAAATTCAAAAAGAAATTTCCTAGGTCTTCGCCGTCTTGGTATGGTTGTAGTTTTTTACGTTTGAGATACGTTTCGAATGATTTACTTGATGTACTGGAAAATGTATTTCTTTTTGCTTTATATTTTAAAAGGTTTGCACAAGAATATTGTGAAACAATTTTGTTGTAATGTAATCTCAGCATAATAATATTGAGAATGAACAGAGTATTGATACATGCATATTGAGATTCAAGGGATTGGAGTTTTTAAGAACAGTATCTGATTCTGACCTCTAAGTACAGCCTTATAGCAATAGAAATTATTAGCGATAGATGTATCCTGACTCCTATTTTACAAGAGGAAATTACTATGCTGCTGAGTAATGAATAGCGTGAATAGTTCATCTTTTGAAAAGAGCTGAATTAAATCTCCATCTACTGAAATTGTGATTATTATGTAGGGTTGCAAGTTGGATAAATACTGGAGCATAATCTGAAAATGTTATACATTCAATTTGAGCATTAAGAAGAAGGTTAACCATAGATTTAGAAATGAATATGTAATCTAATCTAGAAAAAGAATTATGGGAATTAGAGAAGAAAGTAAACTCTAAGTCAGAGTGGTGAGTTATACGCCTTGTAACAATAAGACCTCATTCTGATACAAAATGTAGTAATTGTGCATGAGATTTGGTGTTCTTGAAATGTACACTAGATTTCCTATCAAAAAAAGGATCCATAAATTCATTGCAGTCTGCTCAAACAATTAAATTATGAAGATTAGATTGAATAATGTGATTCCTTAATTCCAGCCAAAAGGAAGGGTCTGGCAATGTGGGGCCATAACTTTGAGAATTGTGTATTGAACGTATTCCACTAAAATGTTAACCAATACCCACCTTCCTAAATGATCAGATTTGGTTGCTATAATTTTAAATATGAACGCTTTATTGATAATGGTAATTGCTCTGTTCTTTTTGCCATTTGCTGCACTCGAAAAAACATTTCCCACCCAAAGGCATCTAAGTTTCACAGCTTCAGCCTGTGAGAGATATGTTTCTGGATACATGCAATCAATGGCTTTGTTCTATTAAGGTGAGATAATACTTTCTGCCTTTTAACAGGATTAGGTAAACCTTTAACATTCCAAGTGATTATATTAAGTGGCATAACTTAAAATGAGGTAAACAAAAAAGTCAGAATTTCAGAACTTAAAGATACATCATATTATTATAGTGTATATCATAACAGCATATTTGGAAAAATATTTAGATAACCACCTATAGTACATACAATGATAATCCTCCAAAGATGGTAATCACTTTAAAGGAGAGACACATAAGGGAAGGGGGTAGACAAAGTCAACATGAATATCT
This sequence comes from Ambystoma mexicanum, assembly GCF_040938575.1. Taxonomy (NCBI): domain Eukaryota; kingdom Metazoa; phylum Chordata; class Amphibia; order Caudata; family Ambystomatidae; genus Ambystoma; species Ambystoma mexicanum. The sequence goes on along the minus strand of NC_090932.1, from coordinate 1,501,749,589 downwards.
GCAGTAACCAAAGAAAAAAGAGAATTGTACATAGGAAAGTGGCTAACAGGAAACAGACACACCAATCCATGTTAACGATAATGAAACAGGGGTGGAGTGCCAATTGAGAATGCAGCCCACACCATACCCCACACTGGTCGACGATATCAAAACAATATTCAAACAATATTCAAACATTGTAGCCCATTAAAAACATATGGCTTAATTCAAGTAGGTGGTCTCGAGGTATCCATAGCATCCCTCTTGTGAATTTGAATTTGAATAAAGTGTCTCAACACTTTTCAAAAGAGTAAGTATTCCCATTGAGGGTAATTTTGAGCATAGCTGAATGTATGATACCATATATTGAATTTAACTATCTAAGAGCAGGTATAAAGGCAACTCATATCTTTCTACCATCCCAAAATATCTGCTTCATTTGCTTCACTTTATTCAATATGAGATGAATTTGGGTATAATCCAGGAGAGCAAAGATGAAAGTTCTAGAGGTGGTGTTAGTGCTGTGTACTGAGTTGGTCGGGCCTACTCGATGGGACGTTTGAATATTTAGTTGCACTGATGGTAGATCAAGGAGCAAAGTACAGAATGGGGTTGCCTTTTTTAATTTCCTCCGGAAGACCCACAATCCGCAGGTTGTTCCTTCTGTTTCTATTTTCCAGATGTTCAGATTGTTTTTGTAGAGACTTGACTGTAGATTCTCGCAACACTACCCTACTAGTGGCATCTTCCACATCACTAACACGTCTCTCCACCTCACTCATTCTTGACTCAAAGGTAGACCATTTATCGTCAAGCTGTTGAAGTTTAGCATTTGTGGCCTCCATGAAGGGCGTCAGGGCTCTAATTTCTGTTAAAATGGTCTACATCCAGATTGTCTTCCTGTGGCATAGGTGAGTCACTTTTTTGCCTCTTGTAGGTATTGGACAAAGGCGAGGATGCTTCCTTGGCTTGGGCCTTTTTTGTCGTCATAAGGAGCAGAGTAGTGCGACTTAGGTGTGCAAAATATTGTAATGCTATCTTGATGAAACCAGTTAAAGATTCTCAAAACAATATTTTGTGGTTAGCCTTGTTTATTTAATGTTAATTTAAGGGCCCAACAGTATAACAGTACTCCACTTAATGTGGTACCAGCATATGTGCTTGAGCAGTGCTTTTGGATGGCTAATAACAACGATTATGCAGTATATGTTGTTTCATGTCCATTTGATATTGTAATTAATATTGTTTTTCAGTAAAAAAAAAACAAAAAAGAGATATGCAGGAAATATTGCTGAAATAAGGAAGGATATTCTTCAAGTGGTTAAGTGTTTCAGAGAATTAAAAATTAGAAAGTCCTTGTATATACTCAGAAGAAGCAAACAATACCTTTTTCTGCTTTAGTTCATGCCGAACAGCTGACAGGAGACATCGCTTTTCCCATCACAGGACCGTTTTAGGCCTCGCCTGTGTACATTGTGGAGTACACTCAGCGGCGAGCCTAGCTTTCGCAGAGTTGTCGCCACTGACCGCCAGGGATGGAAACAGTAAATACAAGTATTAATTACAGTGCCACTGATGTGCGAAGTAGTTAACAGTACCACCGGAGCGGAGCAGGAGCGCGAAAGTAGGCTGCCAACCTGAGCGGCGCCTAGCCAGGCCCCGAAACACGACACATTCCTAATTTGTGTGTGTGTTGTATGTGCTGGGATGCCCTGTGGTGCTAGGAATCATACGTGAGTTGTGCTTGATCACTTTATATTTAATGGTTGACTGCTTTCTCCTTTTTAGGGACACACAGAACACTTTTTTCAGGTTACAGACTACACAGATATCAAAGCAGTTTTCGGGGCTTGTCAATATCCATTTTGCGGTCCGGGTGTGGCGAGACCCTCAAGCATTTTGCATACAGGTAAACAAGAGCGAGCAGTGCTGCTGACTGTAAATATTTCTGTATTTGATCTTTTGATTAGTGAGTCTGGGCTGAGGGCTTTGCCTGGTTTTATTCTTTTCAGTTGCTCCTGTAGATATGCCTCGTGGTTTACAATGGGTAATGCAGGACTGCATGCCCCAGAATACAAAGTTTAAACCAGGACTGGACTAGAGTCTCCGAATGCAGTGGATAATGTAGGCACGTACGCACTCATTCGATGGCTCTTTCTGGTTTGTGCAGCCTGCCATGTGTTCATCTGCCCTGGTGACTGCTCTTCACTGCATTTGGAGCGGTTTTATTTCCTCTTCCGGGTGCATATTGCTCAGTTTCTTCGTGAATTGTTTAACAAGGGGATGTCTCATGTTCCGAGGAGCCTTGTTGTGACACAGTGGCTCTTTCCCGCTTGCTAGCCATTGTCTTGAATCTTTCTGGACTGCTTAGTTTGTCCGCTCTTACAGCTCGGTTTTCTTGTTTCCCTGTGTTTTGGGCGGAGCAGTTTCTTTAGCCAACTGTGGAGAGCCTCATCATCAAGCATGGTGTGGCTTCTAGTGTTTTGGTTGTGCTTTAATTCGTGATGGGTTTTCAGGCTTCGTGAGGGTGTTGTGATATTGGTGGATGCCTATTCTGAGAAGGAAGAGTTCCAGTTCTATTTCCATAACTTTTCTCTTAATAGTAAAGGGTTTCTCCCAATAACCTCTGAATGGTGTTACTATTTGGGTGTGGTTGGGACTGTGTGATACTTGTTTTTCATGCTGTTGCCTGGTCGTTTGTTTAGGGGTTCTGATGTCCAGGATGTGCTTATTTCCTGCTGTGGGAGTGTATTCTAGTTAATGTGCCTTGTGTTGCTTTTAGTCTCTAGCTCGAGGGTGATATGCTACCTGGCTATCACAGGGAGATTGTCCTGGGTTTATAATGGGGGATATCCAGGACTACAAGTCCCAGAATGCAGAATTTGCACAAAACGGTTTGGACTTCTGTCTCCCGAATGGAATGGATAATTTTTGTATTTGTATTTTATTTGTTGTTTATATAGCATCTTATACCAAGGCGCTGTACATATTCCAACTGACAGTTCAACAATGAGTACCAAAATTAGATGATTCATAGTGAAAGAATAAGAATAATCAACATTAAAATAAGAAAAGTAAAAGGAGCAAAGTACCCAATCTAAGATTACGGAGATAGCTCTTCAAGGAGAGTATAAGAGACAATAGATCGAAGAGAAAGGGGAAGAGTTTTCCAATGAAGCGGAGCAAGCAAGGAGAAGGACCGGGAACGCGATTGAGCACAGGAGGGGCGAGGAACTGATAATAGAAATTAAGATTGTGAATGTAGAACACAAGAAGGAACATAGAAAGAAACAAGAGATGTGAGATAACTATGAGCAAGACCCTAGAGAGATTTAAACACAATACAAAGAACGTTAAATTTAAGATGAGAGTGAAAACATAATCACCTAGGAGAGGATAAGGAGGTAGAAGTAGAGTAAAAAGGGGAAACAAAATACAAAAGGCATATTGAAACATTAAAAAAAGGCTTCAAAGGGTACACGACGGGAAGCAGGAAGACCAAAAAGAAAAAAACAAAGCAATAAAATAAAAGTGAAAAAATAAACAAGATCAAAAATAAGAAAATACCTAACTTTACCAATGTTAAAAAGATGATATCGGCAAGAGCGAGAAGTAATAGAAATATGATAGGTAAAAGATAAGTCAGTGTCAAGAAAAAAACAAGATTACGAGAAGTAGAGGACATAGGAAGACGAAAAGGAGGAAACAAAATAAAGGATGGAGGGGAAGGTAGAGGAATAGTGCAGGCTGGGAAGAAGAGAACTTCAGCTTTTGAAGCATTAAGCAGGGACGTCATTTTGCCAAAATGCCAGGGGTAGCGGAAGTGACATCACACGACCCTTGACCTCTGACGACATCACAGGAAGTGATTTGACCCCACCCCAAAGTGACATCATGGGAAGCAATAGAACATGACCTTTCACCACTTTAATAGGTCTAGCAATTATTGTATAGAATTCCAGAAAGACAAATGATTTGTTATTCCTATTATTTCTTATTTAGGGTCACTACTCAAAGTGTTACACTGTGGAACCCCCGTTTTTTTTTAAGAGGGCTCAACATAAATTCCAGCATCTCCAGAAACAAAGAGCCACATGGCACTGGCCACAGCCCAGGAGCTTCAATGTAAAAAAAGAAAACAAATCAAATATAGAAAATCTTTTTTTTTTACATTTTTTTGAGTGGTAGCAAGAGAGCCCCAAGGGGTAGCAAGGGAAAACTCAAAAGTCGCTGACATTGCTGGCATTAAGGACAAGAAAGATACAGGATGAAAGATTCTCATGAATAATAGAAATGGTGAGAAAAACTAAAAGAAGAAATAAAGTTTTGAATTGGCACATTGCTGATAGCAACTGTATCATGTAGGTGGCGCACTGAGGGTTCAGTTCTGTGCCCCCTATGTAAAAGTGCGGTTGAGGATCTGGAACATTTTCTATGCTGTGCCCAGCCACACTATCCCTGAGAAAATGCGACATAATGCCACTCTGGCGCCTGCGTGGTTGCAGGACTATTGCTGATGCCATGGCAATTTGCATTAATTCTGCTGACGTTCCGGCAGTCTTTGCAACCTGCAGGTATCTACAATGGGCTTGGAGTGTAAGAGATAAAACTCTTGGTGTGAACTTTGCATGAATGGATTCAGGGAAGCTGTGGGACACCTGAGCTTCTCCAATTGTTGATTGATTTTATGAACGCCAGGGAATTTGTCTGGCTCAGGTTCCTAGCTGCTTTGTGGACCAAATAAGGTTTGGATGTTTTGTAATTGGCACAGTGAAGTAACGGGGCCCGAAATTTACACAGATGGATGACCAGCTGAAGACAATAAGGGAGGCTCCGAGCTTGCTCTCCTCCAATTCGTTGTATGAACCCCCAGTACCTCACTTAAATCTGTTCTCCTGATCTTAAACAAGATAATGGCTGTGTTAATTTTTCACACTGCTATTAGTTATTTGGTGCCCAGGAAAACACCTAGGATCTGCTTGAACAGCTTGCATAACTGCTGTATCGTTGTAATTCTTATCTTTTTTCTTTCTTCTGCTTAGGCTGTCTTATTTATGTGTTGAGAATAATACTTGTTGAGTTAAATGGGTTTCATTGATATCAACTTATTCTGCCCAGCGACTTGTTCCTTAAAATCTTTCGGGCGTGTCCTGCAAACACTCATCTCAGAACAGGTTATCATGCCATGTTCTTTCTGGAGAGGAGCGCCTGCTAACTTCTTTGAAATGTTTGCAAGGAACTTGGGGTTGGTCACCCTGAGTTACCTGGGGGCAACCAGACGTGGACTCCCTGCTCACTGTGCTCAGAGAGACAAAGCTTCACCTCACTGATGAGGCCCAACAAGGCTGAAACACGTGTATGGGGTTGCTTTTGGTACTCTTGTTCAGAGAGGAATTGCCATAGCATTTCGGTGCTGCTCTGCCCATGTGGGCGGGACAAAGACTGATATGCAAATGGATATTTCCCATCTGTGAAAGGTACAGTGAGCAAAAAGCGTGTGCTGCAAACTCTCATCTCAGAAAAGGTTATCATGCCATGTTCTTTCTGGAGAGGAGCGCCTGCTACCTTCTTTGAAACCTTTCGGTCGTGTGTCGCGCTTGTGAGATAATCGGAGGAAACGAAATCCAACCTCTGCTCTGAACAGTTTGGTTGTTTGTCACAAATGACTGCGCCAAACTTGTTTTCTACACAGAAACTTGTTCTGTTTAATTATATAAAACCAATCCTGTGGAAAAAGGCCCACCTGGATAACACATGTTTCGGCATCCTGTGCCTTTTTCAAATCTGGGCAGTTATATCAAAATTGTGAATTTCTTACAAACATAGATGGCGGCAAGAGGAGAAGTATAAAGAGAAAAAAGAAAAGGCCCTTGAGGAACACTATGAAAAAGAGGAAAAGCATTGGAACAGGTCCCAGACCATGAGACAGAATAGGAGCGGTTATATAAATGAGAATGAAACCAAGATAGGACAGAACCAGAGAACCCAAAAGATTATGTTGGCATGTAGGTCTTCGGTTGTGGTCTTCTCTAAAAAGGTGGGCGATTTCATTTTTACCACCTTACAGTTAACTGACGGTAAAACGCTGCCTTTATATTTGTAGATATTTCTTCAGATTCTAGGTCCACTATGAAACATAGCGATGGGTGCATTTTTTAAAGCTGCTTATATCTTTTTGCTTTAAACATTTTGATGGACACTGCTGCTGCAGCTTACACTGCACCCCTGTTTATACAGTCATATTCCCTCTACCACAATCCCGTTAAACCTTCCCAAAGTGTTTGTTTAGTACCTTCCCACCCTTTCCACGAGTCTCCCTGCCCCCAAGTTTTTGCACTGTTTGACTCCATAGACCCCCAGACGGGTCCCAATACGCCATTTTCTTGGACAAGGCACTGGTACTGTAAGACCACTACAGTGGGGATTGGCACAATATAAAAGCTTTTAACATACCATAACACTGGCTGTACAGTTTCTGAAAGGTTGTTGCTCTAGTGTGTGTAGCACTGTGTAGCACTCTGGCACCCTCCTGTGGTGTTTTATAGTATACACTGTTCTGTCTCCAACCCTGGTTTCACATCTATCTCCTTTAACTGTACATCCGTCAGGACATAGATACAAATATGAGCATGTATGTCACTGCTTGATCTGCGCAAAGAATCAAGTGTCCTCATTTGGTGGACACTCCCGTACCCTGCACACCCTCTTTGCTGGTAATATTGCCAGTCAAGATTTGTCTAGATAGTGGTAAATTGCATAAAACATGTTCAATCATCAAAGGATAAGATATCTTCAATAATAAAGATTCATTCAATACATTCTAAATGGTGTGTCAATTTAATCAAAAATATGTAGCAAAATGCAATTATAGCAAACAAAAAGAATTTCACAAAGAGTGCAAGAAACATACATATTAAAAGAGCTCAACGCGTTTCGGAAATAGCTTTCCCTTCATCAGGAGCAAGACAATTTGAGTTCAGTGATTTGTTCAATTTTCAATCTCCAATTTCGTCTACAAAGCAAATCAAAGACTAATGTCAATGTACAATTATTCACTGTGTTTGCTTGATATGATATGACATTTATAACGCCTGTACAGAAGTGTTTCTAGGTGGGACAAGACAAGGAGGGGGAAACAGAAGGAGGACAAACAACAATCTTTCTAGACCTTGTCTCATTCAGATCGCACACGTGCGGGGAAGAGGGGAGGGGAGAAGTTCCAAAGGGGGCTGGGAGTAAGGACAAGTGCAGGTGAGTCAATAAGTCTCATGATTGTCACAATGTTCCCCTTCACTCTCACCTGAGGAGGAGGAAGCGGACGGTTTCCGAGTGACTTGACCTGGCCTCCTCTGGTCGCAGCCTTGATGTCCCCTTCTTATCGAAGAGATAGGGTCTGTTCCGGGAGGTCGCCACTATGCCTTAAGGATGGTAACAAAGGGGGAGGCGTACCTCCCAGACACAGCCCGCTTGCAGGGATAAAGCTGTAAGGCATAAAAAACCCAGCAGACGAAATCATCAGGCCAGCAAGGTAAGCAGGATGTACAGGTCCGTAAAGACAACAATGATGGTTCAGGAAAATGGTGAGCAAGCAAGCAGAGCAAGGAGGCAGGGGAAAGTCAAGGTAAGCAGGTCAAAGAGGGCAGCGGGAAACCAAAGAAAGCAGCGTAAGGCAGTGGAAGGAAGATAGCTAGTCCAACAAGGCAAGGTGAGCAAGTAAAGCAGAGCTGAGGCAGGAAGAAAAACAGCATTTTCACCCAAGGAGGAATGCCAAGGGTTGCAAGGCAAGAAAGGGGGCTGAACAAGTCATAGATAAAGGACCAAGGAAAGCGAAAGGAAGAACTAGACCGCTGAAGCCCGTTAGAAACTAATGTTGTGGTGCAATCAATGGCAGCGCCATCCAGTCCACAGCTTCCATGAATGCGGATTCATGACAGTATGCCCCTTCTTATGGGTATGGGATCTGGGTTTGCCTGGATGCAAGCAATGAAACCGATGAATCGACTTTGAGGACTTGAAGGGGGCACTGTTGCACGGCTTGCCAAGTAGGCAGACCGCGAGTGGAGAGGCCACACTAAAGAACGAACTGTAAGCGTGGACATACTCGGCTAAAACATCAAGATACTCTAGTTCATGGGTGGGCGCACACTTGTTGCGAGTTTTGCGAGTGGAGGCACCACTGAAGCGGAGTTCTGGGCTGCGGACCCGGGCTCTTGCTTTATGTGAAACTGGAGGCTGAGTTGCCATTGGTAGCTCCACCGTGCTGCGACTCTGCGTGCCAGAGCATTGAGAGCCGTGGAATTGCAGTGGGGACTGAGAGCTGTGGTACCTGGAGGAGCTAGTCGGACTACATGCGCTCTGGCTGGGCTGGATGCCCTCCCTCGCCCACCTCATCCAGATTTCAGCATTAGAAAAGACGGAGGTGAGTGTGGGCCGGGGGCAGTCATCAAGCCGACATGCAAACTTGCGACGGGCATTGATCCGACGTTGGCCTTCCCACATTCTACATTACCGTACATTTGGGGAACCAGCCTATTGGATGACTGTTAAACACTCGGCTAGGTTCCTTCGGAAGGGACGGCCGGTCATGCTTGGATTCCCTGATCCTGTTACTAGACGGCACAGCCTAGGGCAGCAAATTATACCGTGTGGTGAGGAAATACTTTGGAACAGCTGCCAGTACGCAGTGCCATTATCCCATCTTTCATCCACGACAGCCCCCACGTGTACACAGAGCTTAAACGAGGTGGTGGAAGGGACTCCTCCCTTGACCCATAGGGAATTCAGGGGCAACTACTCCCACAAGACTACGTTTAAAGCACTATAAGCACAACTACAGTACACCATGACATAGGGAGCCTGCACAAGAAAAGTGGCAATATTGACAAATTCACGAAGCCAAGCCCGCGAAGATGGTGGGAGAAGGCACAAGCAGCCATTTGCAGAAGAGGCCCGAGCCTCGCCACCCATTGACCTTCAAGGGTTCATGGACTCAATGCAACGAGGCTTTGCTGCCATAAATGACAAGTTAGATGGCATAACTGCTAACATCACATCAATACGCACACAACACGAAAAGCTACTCAACGGCTAACAGAGGCAGAGAATCGGATTAGCACTACAGAAGATGCCATAACAGCATTACAGGTTAATGTGGCAACCCTAACCAAATATATGAGTACTGTAAAGGCCAGATGTGAGGACTTGGAAGCAAGATCAAGGCAGTCAATGTGTGTATTATAGGGGTAACGGAGGACGCACTCACTGGCACGATGGAGAAAGCAGTGGAAGATCTGCTAAGAGAGGTTCTCTGGGACCCTGAGTGGTCCCCACTCTTTGTAACAGAACATGCGCATAGAGCGTTAAAGGTGAAACCAAGTCCCGGTAGGTACCCCAGACCTATAATTGCTTGCCCGGTGAACTATCGGGACGGGGACCTGGCATTGAGGTTCGCACGTGAGTTACAAGAGTTGAAGGTGGGGTCCAGCGTAGTGCGCATGTTCCCAGACTATACCTTGGCAGTGCAACAGGAAAGGCGCACATTTTCTGGTGTCAAAAAGCTCCTCAATACGACATGCTTTACCCCACCCGGCTGCGTATACAATATAATAAAAAGACCTATTTTTTCATGTTTCCAGAGGAGGCCACAGCATTTGTGGAAGCTCATATCACACTACCATCAGGACATGAGCCATCAGCGACCTGGTACTCTGTTTTATTTGAATCACTCACCCATTATGATTCAGTAACAATGTGTTGATGGTAATAATCCTTTATCTCCACGTGTCACAAGGAAAGGTCCTGTTGGCCTTGTCTGGGCTCCTCCACTCATAGCGGTGACTGTTGCCCCCTAATACAAGTGCATATAGTTGTTGGGTTGGGTGGGGTGGGAGGTGGTGGTAGGGCGGGGACATTCATAGTCAAAGTTTGGGGTACTATGAGGGAGGGCGAGGCGGATGCATGGGGAAAGTATGGTTATACAAGTTAAAAAATGACATGGTGAAAATATTAAGATACGTGTTTGCCGAGATGGGTAATTTTGGAAAAATTATTATCATATTGTGTTCAAGAAGTTATGGCCGGGAATGAAACCTGTAACCTGAAGATGCTAAGCTGGAATGTACAGGGCCTGGGGTCACCAATAAAGACACGTAAGGTTTTTTCATACACCAACAGGCTGGGTGTTAAGATTTTATATCTTCAGGAAAACCACATGTTAAAACATCAAGTGCGCTGTGTGGCCCCTGGTTGGGGTGACCAAATATATTACACGTCCTACTCCACCACGGCACGTGGAGTTATGATTTTAATATGTCGCTCCCACCCCTTTTTGCATCTTAAAACTGTGAGCGATGAATGTGGTAGGTTTGTCTTTGTGTATATTGTCCCAACATTGATGTCTCTGACTTCTATAGGGATATGTTCCAAGAATGTGCTAAATACCCCACTGCATCTGTCATCTGCAGAGGGGATTTTAACACTATATTGGATGTACATCTAGACTGCACTTCCACAATACCCAGGCCATTGACTAATGCAGCCCGCACTATACCGGCCCACACTGAAGATTTAGAGCTCGGAGATGTGTGGCGTGCACTGAACAACACTCAGCATGAATATACTTTTTACTCATCAGTACATGACATGCACTCACATATGACATATGGCTGGTGTCTCACAGATCACTGAATTGGGTAGTACAGTTCCGGATACTCCCTAGAACACTATCAGACCCTTCACTGGTGCTGCTTTCGCTACATATTCCTGGGAACACTGTAACAAGACCACGATAGCGCTTTAAGCCTGCATCTTTAAAGGGCCTGGTTTTCTGGTCAAACATAGTGGAACACATTACCTACCTGTAACTGTATTTCTCCAGCATTGGTATCTTTCATAGATTCAAATGCTTGAATAGTCATCAGACTGCGAATCCTCAGTGATTTAAAATAATTATTTATAATTAATATATACATTATTTCCATAGAAAAATTTAATGGGGGTAGCCCACTATGCTCAATGAGGCATTCACTTGTGTAGTCCCTCCACTTCACTTTGGTCCTTTATGACCCCAACCAATGAGGTGGCAGGGCTTAAACTCAGCCCCAGGGAGCCATCTTCAGATTTTGAGCCGTGACTAGACTATATGTATGATGACTGCCGGGCAATGGAGCAGCTTCTCAGGGGAGGCGGGTGGCCGCATGTGAATCTATGAAAGATACCAATGCTGGAGAAATACAGTTAGAGGTAAGTAACTAAAACCTCTCCAGCATTGGATCTTTAATAGATTCACATGCTTGAATAGAATACCAAACAGATAAGCATGCCCACATTTCTTTACACCCTGAAGGTTATTCTTCAGTATACCTAGTGTATAGCAACTCAACTTAGGTCACATTTACAAGGGAAGGAGGGAGAAGGCTGCTCCTACCTTACACAAAGAGTTGCGGAGGACTGCCTGTCCAACCGCTGATTCCTTGTTGGTATCTTCAGTCAAGCAATAGTGCTTGGCGAATGTGTGCAGCGTGCTCCAGGTAGCTGCTTTGCAGATGTCCTTTATCAGTACACCTGCGTGGAAGGAGACTGAGGCTGCTCTTTCCCTGGTGGAGTGAGCTGAAGGGGGACTGGCGAGTGGGTCACCTTTAGACTGATGGCAGTGAGTCACCCAGCGTGCAAGACTTTGCTTAGAAATATGTTGTCCTTTCGTGCAACCAGAGAATGCTATGAAAAGTCTTGAAGAAGCCCGGTCCTTTGGATGTAAAATGTTAGGACCCGAGCAACATCTAGCGAGTGCAGTGCTCCCTCTGCGTTTGAAGTGTGATTGCCGAAAAACGGCAGAAGTACTTATACGCTCTGAGGGTGACATTTCTGATAGAACCTTGGGTAGGGATTTAGGGTGCGTTTTCAGGATGACGAGGTCCCTTTGAAACACAGTGAATGGTGGTTCCGACGATAGGGCTTGCAGTTTGCTGATCCTTCTAGCCGATGTGATGGCTACCAGGAAAGCAGGTTTCCAGAAAAGAAACTTCATGTCACACCTACGTATGGGTTCAAATGGTGATTCCATGAGCGCTGCCAGGACTGTGTTCAGGCTCCAAAAGAGAACCGGTGCTGGCGTTGGTCGAAAGGTATGCAGCAACCCTTTAAGAAATATTTTAATCGCTGGATTGGTAAGTAAAGATGGTTGATTAGGGTTTGTCATATAGGCCGATATAGCGGATAGATGAACCTTAATGGAGGCAAGGGAGAGTCCCGCTTTAGTCAGGTATAATAGGTATGGCAACAGTTGTTCCACTGACATAGAGAGAGCATCCAGAAATGAAGTCTCACACCATTTGGCGAAACATGTCCATTTCCGGATGTATGTGGTCCATGTGGACGGAGCTCTAGATGATTTGATTAAGTCCCAGCATTCTGAAGGAAGAGTTAGGTTTGCTAATTTCTGCTGCGCAGGGACCATGCCTTGAGCGACAGGCTCGCTGGGTCATGGTAGAGAACCTTGTAATTCGGCTGCTTCAATAGTTTCTGGTGAGCCCTGAGGCGAATCGGGGAACCCTCAGAGAGGTGCCAGAGGGTTGGCTACCACACCTGTCGTGCCCATTCTGGAGCAATGAGTATCATTCTGCACGGTTGCTCCTTCAGCCTGCATAGTACTCACGCTAACAATGGAATCGGTGGGAAGGCATACTGAAACGTGTCTGTACAGTTTACTGAGAAAGCGTCCCCTAGTGACAGGACCTCTGGATATCTCGAGGCGAACAGGTGACATTTCTTGATGTCCTTGGTGGCAAAGAGGTCGATCTCCGGAGGTCCCCACATGTGAAATATCCGTTGAGCCTCTGCTCTGTCTAATTCACATTCGTGGGAGGTTGTATAGTCTCTGCTCAGTTTGTCTGCTAGGACATTGTCCACTCCCGGTAGGTGTTCTGCTTTGAGCTGAACTTTGTGCTGTAGTGCCCAAGCCCATAGCCTCTGTGCTTCCTTGGATAGCATTTATGATCTCGTGCCTCCCTGCTTGTTGGTATAATGCATGGAGGTTGTGTTGTCTGGATCGTTACTACCTGCCCTGCTAGTACAGGTAAGAAAGCTTTCAGTGCCCAGCGTATTGCTCTGAGTTCCAGAACATTGATGTGTAGTTGGGACTCTTGGTATGACCACATGCCCCTTGTTTGCAGATCTGCCAGGTGTGCTCCCCAGCCTGATAGAGACGCATCTGTTCTGAGAAGAAGGGCTGACGTAGGAGCTTGGAAAGGCATTCCCTGCGACAGATTTTGTGGTGTGCTCTATCATTGGAGTGCTTTGGGGAAGCTTGCTGGAAGCTGGATGACTTCTTCCTATGACCCAAGTGCTTGTGTCCATTGGTGGTCCAGGGTCTCTTGTATTGGCCTCATGTTTAGCCTGCAGTTTGGAATGAGAAATATACATGAGGACATCATGCCCAGGAGTGATTTGAAAGATCGTACTGTGGATGTCACGTTGCCGCAGAACCATGAGGTCAGCTGTAGCATTGCCGATATTCTGTCTGCCGAGGGACGTACCCTGGGTATGTGGGTGTTTAGCTCTGCTCCCAGGAAGAGAGCCGTCTTGGCGGGTATGGGGCAGGATTTGGTTTCGTTATGGAGAAACCTAGTTCCTTCAGAAGATTCATTGTTTTCTCGACCGCCGCGGTTGCAAGGTTGAACGAACTTGCTCTTATTAACCAGTCATCCAGATATGGAAATACCACTGTTCCTGCTCGTCTGAGGTTTGCTGCCACCGGTGCCAGACACTTGGTTAAGACTCTCGGCGCTGACCTTAGGTCGAATAGGAGGACACGGAATTGGAAATGTGCCTCCCCACTGCAAATCTGAGGAACCTTCTGTGTGCCGGGTGGATGGGAATATGCAAGTAGGCGTCTTCCAAGTCCAGGGTTGCTAGGAAGTCGTGTTTGTTTAACCAAGGGAGCATGTTTTGTAACAATGCACCTTTGATGTGCTTGATGACTTTGTTTAACGCCCTTAAGTCCAATATTGGTTTCCATTGGCCGTTCTTTTTTCTGACTAGGAAAAACCTGGAGTAGAAGCCTCTTCCCTTCGTTTCCCTGGAACTTGCCCTATGGTTGCTTCCTAGAGCAGCTTGTGGATTTCTATTGCCATGTTTCACAAGGTGTGCTTTGCATGGTGCAGGCAGAAGGGAGGGGGGTTGATCCAGAATTTCAATCATGTGACACTCGCAAATTACTTGCAACACCCACTTGTACGATGTAATCTTCCACCACTGATGGTAATGGCGGCTTATTCTTCCTCCCACCGGGGTGTGCTGTGGGTGGAGACGGTATTAGTTGTCAGTTCTGTTTTGATTGTGTTTTGGCCTGGTTAGAGCCACACCTTCCTCTGTGTGTACTCAGCCTGCCTGTCGACTGGTGGTATCTGTTATCTTGAAAGATACAGCCTTGTGTTTCCTGATTGTAGGACAGACGGTTGAATCCTCTGTATTTGGAGGATGAGCCTCGAGAGGATCGAAAAATGCAGCGTTGTTTTTTATCTTTGAGCGAGTGTCTACTTCTACATCAATCATGTGATCGGTTGTCGTTTCACCATCCATTGTTATTGCCCATGCTTCTTCTTGGAATTCAGCCGGTAGGTGTTTGGCTTACTTTGACATGCAAAGCCATAGTTCCTGGTCCAAGCGCGCTGTCATAGCTAGAGCATTCCCTGCCCTGATGGTAAGGGAGGCTGATGATGATACTTTCCTGCCCGTAGCTTCGAATTTTCATCTTTCCTTGTCAGGGGGTGCTGACAATGGGGATGAGGGGTTCGCCAGTTTCGTTCTAGCTGCCACTGTGATTACAGAGTCCGGCTTCGTATGCCCTCTTAAGCATAGCAGAGGCCCGTCCGGGCCTTGTATTTTTTCTCAGGCCGCGAAACGAGAGCAGGTGTAGACAGAGGTGTAGATAGTATTTTTACTCCTGCATCCCAAATTGTATCTAAGAGAGGGATAGTAGTGACAATTCTTCTACGCTTATCCCTATGTTCGTATAGGACTGATTTATTTTCCTCTGACGTTACTTGCAGCTTGAAAAGATCTGCCGCCTTGCCAATAATGGTATGGAACGATACCAAGGCGACCAGTGGTGAAGCTTCCCCTGGGGAATCCACTTTTCTCGGTTTCTCAATTACATAGTCGTCCCATTCACTATGTGTGTCAGAGTCATGATTAATGTCCCCTTCTTCTGGGTCTGAAAAATCTCTAAACGGCTCCGCCTGCCAATCTGAAACTGAAGCAGTTGAGGGTATTACAGTCTGATCCCTTATTGGCGAACGTGGACTTGGTCTAGGCGAAGGTCTCGGTTGTGAGACTCTTGTCAGTGAAGCACTGCATGTTCTGCTTCTAGGTCTGTGAAGAGGTTTCCGGCGAGCGTGGCCATTTATGGGCTTTGTTCCTGGTAGGCGTGCTGTAATGAGGTGATTTGTCTCTCTCAGGGGATCTTGTGTTCCTCGAGGTAGAAGACAAATTCCTATGTCTGCAGCCGGTTGGCATTGATGGTTATGATCTCTGGCGCCTATTGAATTTGTCAATAATTCTCTGCATTGACTCTATCCGTGACATCCTCCGTGGTGGGGTGCCAAGGTCGACTATTCCCCTTAGGGGTGAGAATAGGTTGTTCTCGAATGGATTCGGTGTCAGGAAAATCTTTCTGCAGAATGATGTCTGGCAGTTCTGCTAAATCCCTTATAGGTGACAATTGTAATATTATTGGTTCTTCCTGGACCTCATGAGTGTTTGGAGTTGTGTCTTTAGGTTTATTTGTGTTGTCTTTCGTGGATGGCGTCGTCGCCGTTGCTGTGGTGTCCGTGGATGGCGTCTCTGGTTTGTCTTTAACTGCCGGCGTGGAGGTCATTAGTTTCGTTGACTGCTTCGCCGATGGTTTTGTTGACGACGCTGAATGGTGCTTCGTCGCCGATGACTTTGTTGACGAGTGTCGAGACCTTGGTTCTGTCGACGATATCTTTGTAGACGAATGGTGAATCTCCTTCGTCGATGACTGTTTCGTTGATGAAGATTTCGATGACGAGGGTTTACTCGTCGATGTCGAGGTTTCGAGAGTCGTCATAGAGGTTTTTGCCTTTGTAGATGGTCTAGTCGTCGACAAACCTTTATCACCACTACTGCTCGTAGACGGCGGTTCCGTGGATGATCGTCCCTCCAACAAAGTTTTAGAAAACACCTCCTTACCTTTAGAGGCGGTTTTTTCCTCAGAATGATGTTTCTTCTGGTCCCCAGAGCTTGAGGAAGTTGTGAGGGACATCTTCTCTACCTTTTTTTTGCTTTTATGAGAGAGGCAAGTGGTCCTTTCCACTAAAGAGGCCGTTCTTTTAGAAGTTTGTCTCTCAGATGATTTATGAGCTAGAACAGGAGCTGTCTTGGCAGATTCCTCGTCTGATGAGTGGCACTTGGACTCCAGATGTAATAAAAGTCTCCTGTGCCTGTCCTGCAGGGTTTTGTTTGTGAAGGTCTTGCAAATTTCACACTTGTGGATATCATGAGAGTACAAGCAGTAGATACACTGCTCATGTGGATCCCTCATATATACACGTTTCTTCTTGCATCGGGTGCAGTCCCTGAAAAGGGAAGGCTTCTTGGCAGATGATGTTTCCTCAGCCATGGTGTGAAGGATTCTTTCACTCAATGAAAACGGGTTGAAATTTTGTATTTTCTGGTCCCAGAAAAACACAAACAGTAGTCCTTGACTAGGAGATTAAAATAGGATACATTTTGAAAAGTAGTTTGAACAGCAAAAGATAGAAAAAAAAATCAAAAAGCTCAGAGAGCTGGAGGATTCCCTCTGTCTGTTAGACTGCGGTGAACAAATCTGAAGTTGGGTGCCTGGGGCAGAGCTTAAGCCCTGCCACCTCATTGGTTGGTGTCATAAAGGACCAAAGTGAGGTGCAGGGACTACACAAGTGAATGCCTCATTGGGCATAATGGCTATACCCATTAAATTTTTCTATGAAAATAATGAATATATTTAATTATATTTAATTATTAATAATTATTTTAAATCACTGATGATTCCCGGTCTGATGACAGGGAATAATCAAGAATGTAAATCTATAAAAGATCCAATGCTGGAGAAGTGAACACACATGCCATACTCTGGCAGGCATTTAAGGCGTACATTAGAGGTATAGCTATATCCACAGAACACAGGGTGTTGTTGCAGGGCATTAGAAAAGAGCTGGAAAGGTGTGAAGATACACTTACATAACTAAAGCAAAGTTAGGCCATAGCTCCATCCCCCAAGACCAGAAATGACATGAAGGTGACCCTGGATAACCATCGTGATATAGCCAACAAGGAACTGCGCTATCTCGATAGGCCAGCGGCGGCACGCCGATACGGGGAAGTGAATAGGCCAGGGAAGCTACTGGCACGAACAATCCACACTGATAGGGGAAGCTTTAATATCCCATGCATAATCTGTTTCCCTCCCTTGCCTTGTCGCGCCTTGAAACACTTGTGTATAGGCGCGTTATAAATTTCATATCTTATCATATCATCATATAATATCATTTCATAATTCGGCCTGACGGTACAGTTGCTAATCTAGACAGTGATATGAATGCAGTGTTTTATGACTTCTACAAAGCATTTTGCACCCCGAAAGGCATAGCCACGGCACTAGAAATTGATGAATATCTTGCAAAAATCCCTAAAACACTCCTATCGGCTAAGGTGCGGAACATACTAGAAGAGCCGATCAATCTGGCAGAAGTTAAAAAAAGCTATTCAGGATCTCCTGAAAGGGAAAGCCCTGGGATCTGACGGACTGGGCCCAGAATTTTACAAATAGTTTGTAGACAAACTCTCTCCCCGCTTGCTCTCGGTTCGGTCCTAAGCCCTAGAAGTGGGGACTTTACCAGAATCAATGTGCAGAGCTATAATCATTTTATTAGTCAAACATGGCTAGTCTCTGGATGATTGTGGGTTGTACTGCCCATTGTCTTTAGTAAATACCAATGCAAACTTTTTTGCGAAAATCTTGGCAACACGGATGAACCCATTAATGCCACATATGGTTCATGAAGACCAAGCAGGGTTTATACTAGGGAGCTAAAAGGCATCTAATATACCTCGAATGTACAATATAATTGCTCAGATACCGCAGGATAGTCAGGGAGTTGCAGTCTCACTTGACATGCAGAAGCCATTCGATACAGTGTATTGGCTCTTCCTATTTAGGACATTGAATAACTATGGGTTTCAACAAAATTTTAAGTGGGTAACGATATTGTACACGCAACCATACGCTAGAGTATATGTGAATGGTGTGCTTTCATCCATATTAGCCCGTTGTCACCCATGTCATTTGCCCTAGTTAAAGACCCATTGGCTGATCTCATGCGTGCCCGCCTCAATCACGCTGGTATCCACATAAAAGGCCAGTCTGAACGTATCACTTTATATGTAGATGATATCATTTTATATATAAGAGACCCAGAACACCATATGCAGAGAATTTTAACAATGGTACGCAAGTTTGGAAGATACTCTGGCCTACATTTAAATAGTAGTAAGTCGGATATATTTCCAATAACAAGTGCCACATGCAAACCTCATAACACCTTTAGTTTGCAATGGTCACCCTCGAGTATTAGATAGCTATGGATTGAGATTACACGCTCTCCAGCACTCACTAGGCAGGGCATGTGAGTAACAGGTTCCCATGAGTCCTGCGCTGTAGAATATCCCTTCCACTCAACCAGGTATTGGAGCCTGTCCTTGCGGTACCGTGAATCACGTATCCCTGCAACCCCATACTCCACAGAAGAGGAGTCGCTCCCTTGTACCTTTTGATCTCTCTTCATTAAGAAGGGATCCGGAATATAAGAGCGTAGCAGAGAGGAATGGAACACGGGATGGACTCATTGGAGGCTTTTCGTCAATCTCAGTTTGAAAGCGACAGGATTGATCCGTTCCGTGATGGTAAAGGGACCGATGTATCTCAGAGATAACTTCGACAAATGAACCCGTCGTGGAAGGTGTTTGATGGATAACCAAACTTCAGAACCACCTTCCAACCAGGGACCCGTCTACGATGAACACCAGCATGACGCTTATAGCATTGTTTGCTATATGCCAGGTTTTTGTGGGAATCCTTGTGGGCCATAGTGACAGAATCCAAGGTAGAATCAACAGAAGGTACATTGGATGACGGAAAAGGGTATGATGGAAAGGGCCGTGGATGTCTACCATAGAAGCAAAGAAAAGGCCTCATCTTGATCGCTGAGTGAGTGGCATTGTTATATGAAAATTCTGCGGTAGGCAAGAGACACATCCAGTTATCTTGTTCAGTGCTGGTAAAACATCTTAGGTTTTGTTCCATGGTATGATTTTTTCGTTCTGTCTGGCCTCTCTGCACAGTGGTAGTGACCCTACACCTCCTCTCTTGAGGTAGTACATGGCCACTGTATTGTCCGTCATTATCAGGACGTTCTTTCCCCATACAGAGGGGAGAAAGGCCTTTCATTGCTAGTCTGATTGCCCTCAGCTCCAACAGGTTGATATGTAGTTTGGACTCCGATGGAGACCAACGAGCACTGATTGTATGGTTGTTGGTATGTGCTCCCCACCCTGTGAGTGAGGCATCCATTTCTACCTTTAGCCTGGGGTACTGGGATATCAAGCAAGTTCATCATATCCAGCAACCGGTCATGGAATGCTCTGATAGAGCGGGGCTGTTCATCCGTGTCCTGGTCCGCCTGGTCCTCACCCAGTGAAGCGGGAACAGAAGGCTGGTCCGTTGCACATGGTGCCTCAGATTTAAAGTGTTTGGGCCTCATCACGAGTTTGGCGGTAACCCTTAAATGCGGCAGTAACGTTATTACTGCCGCATTTAAGGGTCCGCCACATCACGGCTTGGCGGATTTACCCCCAGCTCTGAGCTTGTGCCAAATCCGCAGTGATTTTGCCGATTTTTGGCGCTATTACAGCCGACGGTAATAGCGCCGAACACTCCCCATTGGGCCCAATGGGGAATGGGAAATTCCCGAATGGGCCCAATGGGGATTTACCATTCCGCCAAACCCGTGATCCGGCGCTAACAGCACCGGGGGGTTTGGCGGTAGGGATAATAGCCCCAGTGGTAATACCACCGCGGTTAGTGCCCAACTCGTGATGAGGCCCTTTGTCTAGTGGTGCACCCAATGTCTTTTCTATCGGGGACAGCGGAGGCAGAGGAGGAAGCGCTGGAGGAGGTCCGACAGGTAAAGGTGGAGGAAGTGGCGCCACTGGGACCTGCGTTGGATCAGCCAGAGCCAAAGGCAGCACGGGAGGAGTAGGGTACAATTCCCTAAATAGGCCCTTAAAGTAGGCTCTCATGGGGTCAGAGTGCATGAGCGTTTGAAATCTCCCAAAAAACACATCCTTTGACGAAGGTCTAGGTGCTGGCGTAGGCAGAGGCCGCTCTTGAGGGGCATACTCCCATGAGCGTAATGAGGATGGTTGCCAGGACGGACCACCCGGTCCACATAAATCAGTGGTGCAGAGCCAGGAGGAAGGGAGACTGTGAGAGGCAGTGGTGCCCGAGCACGCCAATCAGTTGAGGGGCGGAACGGGTTCTGGTTGTCCACATGGTGACATTTTGTCGACACCAGAAGAGAACTATGTCACAGTAGAAAGTGAGGCAATTGTCTCCTCAGGGGTGTCAGGGGACTTTAGTCTTGAAACAAGGTTCCTCTGCCGAGCCGGCACTGGCAGATCTAGGATGCTTACCACACATCTTCCAGTACTGCCTCAAAATTAGCCTCCATTGGTGGAACCTCAGCAGAGCCAGTACTGGAAGGCCTGTGGTGCGAAACCGCCTTCTTTGCCCCCTCGACAGAACCGGCACCACGACGCGAGCACGGGATAGCAGAGGAATACACCTCACCGACAAGACCTTCAAAGAGGGTCTCTCGGTTCTGCCGGTACTCGAATTAGCCCCAGGAAGAGGAACCTCGGGTTTGAACCCGGTATGTTTAGCTCCCTGAACAGGGGCCTCAAGTTGTGACTCGGCATGGAAAGCTGCAGAGATGGAGACCTCAAGGCGAACCCCGTATTCAGAACCACAGAAGAAATGGGCTGAACTTCAGCCCCCAAAAAGGGGAACCTTGGAAGAATGTCCGGTTTTGGCAGGCCCACTGTGGGAACCCTTGGAGGATGCTCCGGTGTGCCTATTAGGCCCCTTGCGGGACACCTCAGGGATGTCACCGGGATAAGAGCTACGAGAGCCCCTCCCGGTCCCGGAAGACCCAGGAAAGGAGTCCCCTGGCCGGCGTGCCCTAAAAAGTAAAGAACTTACCAGGCGTTTCTTTTTCTCGTCAATGAAGATCTGCAAATGTGGAACACGTTGGAACACTACCTCCCGCCGAAGAAGCCGATGCTGGAGTATCCGGACGGGGAGGGAATCGCAATAAAGACATGAGTCCCAGCGATGTTCCGGGACTAGGCACTCCAGGCAAAGAGGATGAGGATCCTCCCCTGCAAAGCGACGTTTGCATGAAGAACAGGACATGAATCCCAGATGCTCCGGCATAGACGGAGGACTAGACCAACGAGGAACCAGATTAAGAAGGAAGGACAACAGGAGTAAAAACAAAAACTCCCAGTGATGCAAGTGCGTCCAGCCCCGACCGCGCAGAGAAAAGGACTGAAGGGCGATGCAGAGCTCAGGAGGGTGGAGTCACGGCCATGTGCGGTACCCCAGGTAAAAAATAAAAGAAGGCCAAAATAAGTTTTGATGCTTTTTTACAAAAGTGCTCCAGTCCCGTCCCGAAGGAAGGAATGTCCCATAAGTATGGAGGAAAGGGGACGGGACGTAGGAGTAAGGGTAGATGTGAATCCCTCGCTGTCACCACCGCCATCAACTTGGTGAAAACACTTGGGGTGGAGGTCAGCCCAAATGGCAGAACTCGAAACTGATCATGAGAACTGCAAACGGCGAAACTCAGGTGCCTTCTGTGCTTGTGATGGATTGGCACATGAAAGTAAGCATCTTGAAGGTCCAATGATACCAATGATACCTGAAACTGGCGAGCCTAAAGGATCTGAGAAAGGGTAACCATCTTGAACTTTTTCTTCCTGAGGAACTTGTTCAAGTCTCTTAAGTCCAAGATGAGTCTCAATCCTGTGTCCTTTTTTGGAATTAGAAAGTACGGGGTGTACCAACCCTTGTTCCTCTCCACTATAGGTACTGGTTCTATAGCACCTTTCTCTAGCAGGGATAATCATGCATAAGGAGTGGATCTGGAACTTTGAAAGAGCTGGAAGGCAGTAACCCTAGGCAACTGTTTTCAATGCCCATGCATCTGAAGTAATTCCTCACCATTCTCTCAGATGCAGTGAGAGTTTACCTCCCACTGGGATCTTGTGAACTAAGACCTCAGAGGTTTTGAGGCGGGTGGAGCAGTGGCTGGTGGTAAAGCAGCCGCTGCTTTGGGGGTTCTAGAACCTCTTCCCTGTCCACCAGGAGGAAATCTTTTCTGACCTCTTTGATTGGACAGTCTCTCCCCCTTCTAACTGAGGAGTAAAAGCGAAAGGACCTACTCCTCCAAGGTGAGCCGGTGGGGCTGTTTTGTGGCTATCTAATAGCAGCACCAAGGGACTTTGCTGCCGCTTTAGAGGTCTGTAATTTCTCCAGGTTCTCGTCAGCCTTGTTACCAAATAAATGTGTGCCATCAAAGGGCATGTTAAGTAATCTGGATTGCACATCTGCAGCAAAACCAGACTTTCTTAACCAGGCAAATCTGCGCATAACTGTATTAGCTGCCATGGACCTGCTGATGCTGTCAGAAGTGTCGAGACATGTCTGGAGGGATTTGCACATTGCATCTTTCCCATCCTTGACTAGATTTCAAAATCCGTTCCTTTCCTCCCCTTCGGGGATATGATCAGCCGCCATTGATAAACATTCCCAAATAGTGTGAGTGAATCTGGCCAACATGCACGTAGCATTTTCTAACTTTAGGGCCATAATTCCCACAGAGAAAACCTTCTTGGCCCAAGCGTCGTAACGCTTGTCATCTCCGTCTGTGGGAATAGACGGGTATGCATTCTGTTTAGAGGTTGATGTGGCAGATTGTACCACTGAACTTTCAGGAGTGGGATGCTTTGTCAAGTAACTGGGGTCCCTACTGGACGCCCTGTATTTTGATGTTAATTTTGGATTCACTGCAGAATCAATTCTGGCGTCTCCCAATTTGTACTCATTCTCCTTTGCAATGCCCCCCGAAAAAGAAGAATAGGGTCCTCCTGAGGTCCCTTATCTAGGATGTCAGTTAGATCATCCTGTTTGTATATTGGTGTTGGTCTTTTCCACCCCATATACTCTACCAATCTGGACATTAACTGTCAAGAAGACCCTTCAGCATGGTCAGTGGGGTCCGGTCTCCCAAACTCTTAATTCTGGGGACGTATCTAGCCGACTTGCATTCTGCAGGGACTCCTGTACATTTTTTAGCCTCAATTCCTCTGAGATTAAAGGCTAAGGGACCCCAGGTGTTCCATACTGAAGACCGAAGGGTCGTGAATCATCCGAAAGAATGTTCTGCTTCCTCTTAAATCTAAGAAAGTGACACAAAAAAGTCCTTTCTTTGTAAAGGTATACACACCTTTTCTGTGATCCTCGATGGTGCCAAAATCTTTGACACAGTCGACATCGAAGACTTGTCTGACGCTTTCGGCATCAAGGACTTGTCTAACGCCTTTTGCATTGAGGACCTGTCATGGTCCGATGAGGAGTCTTTCGGCGCTGATGGCGTCAATGACTTCTTCCTCGGTCTCGACTCGAGGGATCCTTTGACCGCTCAAGGAGATTTTTCCTTGCCTTCCGGGCCCGAGGGCACACTGGTTTTGCTCTTATCTTTTTTCTTGTTGAGTTTTTCGACCTGCGTATGGCTTTCATCAGTTTTCGAGGGAGCCAAGGCCGCATTCTCAAAATATTGCATAATTTTTATTCTGAACTTCTCCCACTCAGCTGGAGAGGCCGATTTAGTTAGTCATTTAACCCGTTCTGGGGAGGAACTCGATGACGAAGACGGCGACCTATGGTGCCTTTTCCTCGATCGTCCTGATAATGACGAGTGCTGAGAACCACTACGTGATCTCGATCTCTGTCTTTTTACGACGAGGACAAACATTTCTCGACTCGTCTGAAGACATATTTTTTGATGGGGTTGAAGGGGATTTTGACCTACCTGTCGCTAATTTTCCTCTTCGCTCTTTCAGGGCTTTCACCATCATCGATAGGCAGGCCTTACAGTCGAAGGTAGCGTGAGAGGATCCGAGGCACGCACCCAATGGGGGTCTGTAAGGGACATCTAAGCCACACAATCTTGGCACTTCTTAAAACCCTGCTTTCGGAGTCGAAGACACTGATTATGATGCCATTTTTCAATAATATACACAAAGACTCTCAATAGGGAACCGAAGCGTACCGTATCTGAAGCGATAACGTTCACGGAAAAACGGAAATGAAGCCAACCGTCGCTGCGCACGCTTTATACCATCGATGACATTGAGACGGAGGCCTCCGAGGGACATCGAGTCGACCGACATCGATTCCAAAGCAGCTGAAGCTGGATATGGAAATATAAGATAAGGAATACATGGGAGGACACAATCCATTCGAAAGGTAGGAATGCTTGTTTCTGATGTTGGTCAGCAGAGAGTTCCAAAGAATGGGCGCTGTGATGCAAAAGCTGACAGCTACAGCTCTTTTCATTTTAAATCCTGTTGTGACCAGGGACAGACTAGCCCCAGATTGTAGAAGGCGGACATGGTAAGTAGGGTCTACGCTGTTGTGGTGATAAAGTGGCATCTCTTTGTGTATGCATCTGTTTTGAAGGATAAGCTTTTGAATTCAATGCATGCCTTGATGGGGAGCCAGTGGACGCTACATCAGGCAGCTGAGATATGCTCGGAGCGGCGTAGACCTAGCGCTGTACAAAGGGCTTTATTTTGGAGGAGTTGGCGGTTGGCCAGGTTTTTAGCCAAAGTACCCATGAGGAGTGCGCTGCAATAGTCCAGTTTGCTGTGGATGATGGCCCTTGTGTCAAGCAATTATCCGGAGAGAGAATTTGTCTACTCAGGGAGATAAGCTTTGCCGTGTAGACCATGGATGAGGAAAGAGCGTTGATGTGTTTGACCATGTAAAGGTCCACGTCCAGGTGGATGCCCAGAGTTTTGACGTGTTTTAGGACAGGTATAGTTGTGGCATCAATAGAGATGTGGGAGAATGCAGGATCTAGGTTTTTGAGCCGGAAGGGGGAACAAACTATAAGCAGTTCTGTTTTGTTAAGACAGAGATTGTGGGTGGCCAGCCAACTTTGGAGAACGCTGTAGACCTTGTTTATGGCAGCAGCATCATCATGGTAGTTGCCTGTGGTAGGGATGAGGATCTGGGTGTCGTCTGCAAAGTTGGTATAGGTAATGCCAAGAGAATGAAGGAGGTGAAATAAAGGCTTGGTGCAGGTATTTTAGAGTGTTGGCGATAGGCAGGAGCCTTGAGGTACTCCAAAAGGAACAGTGATGGGATCAGCTGCGGCGTCTCCTATGAAGACCCTAGATGTGCGATCACTGAGAAAGGATTTGACCCAGGTGATAGCTTCCACAGAGAAGTGGATCTTAGAGGAGAGGTGGTGGAAAAGCATGTCATTGTCAACCAGGTCAAAGGCAGCGGAGAGGTCAAGCAGGAGGAGAATGGCCAGATTCCCTGTGTCACAGGTGTTGTCTAACTGGATTTTGAGATCTACCAGAGCAATTTCAGTGCTATGTTTGAGACTTGAAGCCTGATTGTCTTGTACCTAGTAGATGGGGGTTTTCTAGGAAAGGTTGAATTTGGGAGTAGGCCATACGATCCAAGCAAGGGAACGGCGGTGATGAGGTGGTAGTTGGTAGGGAGGGGTCAAGCGAGGGTTTCTTCACAAGAGGGTTAACCGAGGCTGCTTTGAGGCTGGTAGGGACTGAGTTACACTGCAAGGTGGCGCAGAGTGTGACGATATGGGCATTGCAAGCATCTCTGTTGCAGTTGGATGGTTTGAGTCCATGGATAGTTTCTAGCACCTTGGGCTTTGTTGGTTGCGATTTTGTCCCTGAGTGTACCAATTTTATTGGCAAATGCAGTTTGGATGGTGGTGCAACAGTGTTCTTTAGCATTGGAGCTGGCATTGGAGATTCTAGCGTAAGAATTGGTTTGGGAAGAATAGATGGCCTTTCTGTAGGTATCAGTGGCAATGGATATGTTTTTACAATTGGAGAGGGTGGGGTGTTTCCTCCAGAGATGCCCTAGACCTTTTTTACATCTGCGGTGAGCAACCAGATCTTCTGAAAAACAGATATTGGTTGGTTTGAGTGGTTTTAATGTTTTGGTTTTGAGAGGGGCATGTACATCCATAGTGTGACGAAGGCCCTGAGTGTAGCAGTCGGCTAGGAATTGAGGGTCATTTCTTGCCGGGGTCGGTGGGGTAAGAGGTGACATGAGAGTAGGTGCTAGAATTTCTTCAGTGAGCTTACGGGTATTACAAGCCATGGTAGTATTATGAGGGAGTGTCGGGTTGGTCAGTGGCAGGGGGTGTGACAGAACGAACTCAATCAGGGAGTGGTCAGTCCAGGGGATCGGTTTGATGGCTGAAATAGTGATAGAGGCGTTCAATGCTAGGATCCAGTCCAGTATGCAACATTTGGTGTGGGCAGGAATAAAGACATACTGCGTGAAGTTCACATCAGTAAGGCTCAAGACAATCTGGCTTCAGGCCAAACCACAGCACAGAAACAGCTCTACTGGACCTCAAAATCCAGATGGTCGCCATTAGAGACTCAGGCAAACTATGTATTCTCCCTCCTGCTATTAGACCTTTCTGCTGCGTTCGACTTAGTGGATCATGATAAACTCTGTGCTACACTAGCAAAAGACTAACTTCTCCATGGATGCAATTATGTGGATTAAATCCTTCCTAGCTGACTGAACCTCTAGAGTCACTATAGGCAAGGAAGCAGCTGACCCCATCCCTGTCCCCATTGGAGTGCCCCAAGGCTCATGTCTCTCACCCACACTCTACAACGCATACACGTAGCTCCTCTTCTCAGCCTTAGACGATATAGGTGTCATCTACACCAACTTTGCGGATGACACCCAGATCCTCATCCCACTTTCAGGTAACTACACCCAAGACACCTTACTTATTAACAAAATGTATGCTATTATCCAAAACTGGATGGCCCTAAATAGCCTTTGTCTCAACGATGAGAAGACCGAAATTCTGATTGTGGGCTCCCAACCTAACAATAGTGCCCTCCATCCTGACTATGCATCCATCAACATCGACAGTACCATGATACCAGTCCTGAAACAAGTAAAAACTCTAGGCGTTTACCTGGATGCTAATCTCTCCATGACTAAGCACATCAGTAGCCTCTCGTCCACCACATCATACACAGCAAAATTAATAGCGCTAAGCAGACAATTCCTCACCCCTGCTAACTGCGTTACGCTGGCCAGAGTTCTGATTCTCTCTCGACTTGACTGTTGTAATGTATTACTATTAGGTACCTCAAAATCTAATTTAAAAAACTACAATTTATACAAAATAAAGCCCTAAGAGCGGCCCTCGGCATCAGGAAATCAGATCATATATCTAAGATCAGGAAAGATCACCACTGGCTACCTGTTGTAGAAAGAATCATCTTTAAAACTCTGTGTATAACCTATAAATGCCAACAGGACACAGCTCCTAAGTATTTAAATAAAGCTCTTCAAAATAAAGTATTCATAAGAACACTAAGGTCCAACAACCACCGGCTTCTAGAGATACCCCGTTAGAAGAATACTACAGCAGGGGGTAGCAGCTTCCAATACTTAGCCCCCAAACATTGGAGCTCCCTCCCCAATAGTATCAAAGAAGAGGTCTCCTTCTCGGGATTTAAAAGATCACACAAAATACAGTTCTTTAACTAGAATAAAGGATAACCGTCTTGAGTGGGAGTTAATATGCTCTATTCAACTTGAACCGACCATCTGTGTGTAATTGAATGTAATTATGTTTCTCGAATGTCTGCATTGTGCAATATGTGAATAATCTTGTGTAATATGTGAATTATCGCTCTGCAACCACGCTGTGATACCTAAGGGTCTGGGCGTGTAACAAATGCAATAAATTAATAAATAAATAAATAAATAAATAAGACAGTTGGCCAAGGTTGGTGTCAGAGGAGACATTTAAGCCCAAATTGAAGCCCCCCAGTAGGATGCCCTTGGTGGATGGAAGGTTTGATGGGGGAGTCAGCAGCAGGTGAATGTCTAATTCTGTGGTACTTGGGGAATTAGGTTGCCGGTAGAGGAGTAATAGGTTGTAGGTGGTCTGGGGGTTGATGGTGAGTTTGGTAAGAAGTATTTCATAGCCTGCTACATGTGGGGTGGGGATCTGCCTAATTTGTAGGGATGATTTGGCAGAGAGGGCAACACCACCTCAAGGCATGCAAGTTTGATCAGCCCTAAAGATAGAGCAGTTAGGAGGAATGGTTAGTGAGAGTAGTGAGCCCCGAAGCGATATGGAGCCCGGAACCGGTGGTAGAAAGAATGTCCAATTGGTGGGCGATGATAAGCTCATGGACTTGTGTGGCATTGGCACCAAGCGAGCAAACATTTAATAGTGTACAGTTGAAGGTTGGCGCCTGGTTAGCTGTGGGCATGGGCAGAGTGTGTGGGGGGGGGGGAGTTTTGGCATGTACACTGTAGTGTAGGGGGTGGGTGGCAAAAGGGAGGGTGGGGTAGTCGGGGTGTGTTCATGAGGAAAGCTTAGCAGGTCTAGGTTTACCCTCAATGGGTAAAGTGAGATTAGAGGGAGGTGAGGCGGTTCCAGCTGTACGAGTTCAGAGCTTTGAAAGACAGAGTAGTCCAGAACATGGGTAGGAAAGGATAGGTGTCAGGCAGTTCGGCAGAGTGGTGGCATTGTAGGTGGGGTAGGTGGGCTGGTCAGCAGAGTGGTATGCAGGGCTAGAAGGGCTGCCTGATATGACAACGACGGTGTGTGGTTGAGAAAGGGGATGAAGTGGGTGGAGTTAGGCTGGGTCTGATGGTTCACGGGGGAGAGGGTACTCCGCAATGCATGGCAGGTCTGGGTTGGTTTGTGCAGAGCTGCAATGGGAGCTGCAATGGAGTGCAGTTCAGAGTAATGGGAGTGGACAATGGGGGCAGAAATAGGGTGGAGGGACAGGGCGGTGTTGTTAATTATCTGAGCAGCACACCCTAGGCACAGAGGTTTTCACTCTGGCTGCTTGCGTGATAGTCAAGGTCTACAAATTGTTGTTCTAGTGGCCAAAGAAGCATCTAAGGTCAAAATAGCGCAAAAGGGGGCCTTCTTTTTTGCTACAGGGGGGCTTGACTCGGAAAGGCAGTTGACATGAAGGAGAGACAGAAATGAGTCAATAGCTACCCCTTTTCAACCGTGCAAAATTAGGTAGGCCTAAGGAGCAGTTAGTTAGTTTATACAAATACTAGCTGTTAGTGGTCAAAGAAAGGGTTGGAGAATTATTTGAGGAAACATGTATATAATTCAATTTATTCATGGATTTAAACACACATCTAAAATAAGTAGGTTCACAAATACAAAACTGAACCTTAAAAGCACATGTGGGCCCTATCGGGCAAACAAAGAGATAACACGATGTTTTCACTCCACAGTTAAGTGAGGGTTTGTAGCATAGAGTTTTTAGTGCAAGTACATATACTACTTTTTGAATGGTAGTATGTTATTGTTGTTGACACATAGTCGTGTTTCTGGTTCGGGATGGAGTCAGCCTTCATTAAGATCTAGCTGTTGGCAGATGAAGGGTCCGAACTGTCATCAGGACAAGGTTAGATGTTGACCAAAAGGTGTGGACGCCTAAAGGGACAAGTGACAAATTGTGTATCAGGGACAGGGTGACCACACAGTTGTTAACTGTGAAAGAGAACTGCGAACAAAGGGCCTTCCTTTGTGGTGTCAGCGGTGAACAAAAGGTTGATGGTTGGAGGCTGTTCAGATTGCTGGCAGGGAGTCCATAGCAATGTCTACAGGGAAAGGGTACCGTTAGGTTACCTGGATCTTATGTGAATTCATAAAGAAAGGTGATTTATGACAGAAAAACGTACCTCTGGATGTAATTATACTAGGTCCAGTGGTGGAGACTGGAGTAAGCACGGCGGAGATGTACCGTAGTCACAGTATCTGATTTAGCAAGGTGGTAAGTACCTGGAGAGAATGAGAAGGGAATGTAGGTATCTTCTCAGATGTGTAAGGGGTGCTTCTGTGCAAAAGGAGCACCGTTTGATCGATAGGTGAAGGACTAAGAATGGCCACTGAGTAGTGCCTAGAGGGTTCTATGGAGCCCAGCTGGTTGGTGCAAATACTCGAAAAAACACGGATAGTTATGCGTTGGTGCATAGTGCTGTTGATGAGGAGCCGCTAAATAATAAAGCGGGGTGCTGATTGCGTGATGTTGACAAAGGAGACTAAGTCCGGACGGTATTGGACAAGATGGATCACCAATATTAAAAGAATCCAGGTGGCGTGCAGTCCCGGAGTGATTAACAGTTATGGCTGTGATCGGCGCATGGTAGAGATGCGTGCCATTGTGCAGTGATGGCTAGGTGGTTAGGCATTGTGGCGTTGGCCCTTTAAGGGTACGCACGCGACGGGGTGACGTTCACTCCGTCACGTGCGCTGTTAAATAAACAGGGCGTTCCCGGTGACATCACATTCACCGGGGAGCCCACACTGGTAACAACGCTGTCTCCTTGTCTCTGTGTCACGGGGGGTGGGGGGCTCACGGACGGCAGCATCCGGAGACCGCCAACAGTGGCGACGAGTGCCGGGACCACTCCCTGGAACAGGCGGAGCAATCAGCTGGGAGCGTAGATGATCCGATGTGAGCGCTCCAGCGATTTTTGACCGCGGAGAAGGGAGAGATACACGCGGCCGGCGGCCATTTTGATGAATAGGCCTCGGAGACTCACGGCTTCATAACGAAGCGCCGGTGAGCCATCCAGACATAATTTTTGGATACTTCAGCAGCGGATAGTCGCTGGAGACAACACGTGTCAATTTCGGAATGATTCATCGACATTTACACTGTTTTTCACCGAGTAGATGGGCAAGAATCTATGGTAAGCCTGCTGAAGGAGCCTTTCCCCCTGCTCAATTTTTGGACACCTCAGTGTCTGCATGCTGGCTGGAGCAATACATCTGCGAGGAGTGCGCCTGGTGAGAGGCAGAAGTCAAACCATCTCTAGAGGCTGACTGCTGGTGGTGAGTTGCGGCCCCATCACTTAGATCTTCTGGGGTGCCTGTGCGCTTTCCACCATGAGTCAAGCTGCTGCTGCTGCTGCTGCTGCTGCTGCTGCGCCTCCGCCTGCTCCCCTGTTGAAACCACCTGGGTCCCTACAGCCAATGCCTGAGTTTGATACCTCGGGTGCTCCATCAAGCCTGGGACAGAGGTGGAAGATGTGGATGGATAGGCTGGAGATGTACTTCAGGGCCACTATGGAGACAAGCGACGACAGCAAGCTGGCCACTCTTCTGTACTCTGCTGGCCCAGCAGTGCACGAGATATTTCTGTCCCTGCAGCCGGCGGATGGGTCGTTTGCGGCGGCAAAGGATGCACTCCATAATCATTTTCTGCCAATGGCCAATGCAGATTATGAACGTTTTCTCATGGGAACGGCCCGACAGAAGGATGACGAGACTCTGGATGTGTTCTATGGACGGCTGCGGAGACTGGCGGCGCCATGTGCGTGGAATGACCCTGAAGTTATGATTCGCAACCAACTCATTCAGGGGTGTGTCTCTGGGAAACTGAGGCGCCAGATTTTGCGCGAGCGTGGCATCACCCTTCCTCGCATCCTAGAACTGGGAAGGTGCCACGAAGTGTCGGAGTTGCGGGCGACCAGAATGGAAGCTGGTGCCCGCCCAGGCAAGGTGGAGGAAATCTGCGCGGTCGGAAGAGGCCGTGGTGCGAGGCGCCCCATGAACATTCAGAGCCCGCGCCCGCCTGGGACGACTTCCTCGTGCCCAAAGTGTGGGTACGATCTCCCACACCCAGCTGAATGCCCCGCGACTGGGGTTAAGTGCGGTAGGTGCGGAGGCGCGGACCATTTTGCCAGAATGTGCAGATCTGCAGCTCCCAAGGTAGTGCCAAGAGGACCTGTCCGAGCCGGTTTCTTCCGACCCCAAAGGGCATCCAACGTTGCTCAGGTGGACCAGGGTGACGAAGGGGCCCCTCAGGAAGGGGAGGAGGAAGAAGAGGATGAGGAAAACGTCTTCTTCGTGTCCAGTGTGAGCATGCTGAAATCCCGCTCTAAGAGACAGCCCAGGTGCAACGTGTTTGTCAATGGAGACTCTGTACCGATGCTAGTGGACACCGGTGCGTCCGTGAATGTGATGGCCAGACAGCACTATAATACTATGCAGGCCCGGCCCACGCTGACCGCACCGAGAGCACGCATATTCGCTTTAGGCGGCGATCAGCCCCTTCCTCTGGATGGCGTGTTCGTGGCTGATGTCCAATATAGTGACTCACACATCCGGGCCAGATTCTATGTCACACCGGTGAGCGACAACACCCTGCTTTGCTGTGCTGCGGCTGAGGCGCTGGGCATCGTCACATTCGCATACTCAGTGTACTTAGACGACATTCAGGTGCTCTTGGCCAAACACAGCTCCCTGTTTGAAGGCATTGGACAGTTGGTGGGTGAGCCAGTCCGGCTCCACATCGATGAGTCGATCCAACCAGTGGCGCTGAAGCACCGGCGAGTTCCTTTTCATCTCAGGGATCTGGTAGATCGAGAACTGGACAATCTGGTGGGGCTGGACATCATTGAAAAGGTTGAGGGCCCCACCCCGTGGGTGTCGCCCATTGTCATTGCGCGCAAGCCGAAACAGCCGGACGCGGTGAGGATCTGAGTGGACATGCGACTCCCCAACAAGGCCATAAAGAGGGAGCGACATTTGACCCCTACCATCGATGACATCATAGCCGAACTGCAAGGGGCGAGGTTCTTTTCCAAACTGGACCTGAGAGCAGGCTATCATCAGGTGGTCCTGCACCCCGGGTCCCGCTACATCACAACCTTTACCACTCATCGAGGTCTTTACCGATACAAGAGGTTGAGTTTTGGGGTGTCTTCTGCGGCGGAGGTTTTCCAAAACATCATAAGAGGGGCACTAGCGGACCTGGATGGAGTCCTCAATATTAGCGACGACATTTTGGTGTATGCCAGGTCTGAGACGGAGCATCTGGCACGCCTGGCCAAGACCTTTGAGCGCCTGTGTTCGCTGGGACTCACCCTGCACAAGGACAAGTGTGAATTTCTGAAAACAACGATCGAATTCTTTGGGTTCGTGTTTAAGGCGGATGGGGTGTCGCCGGACCCCCGCAAAGTGAGGGACATAAAGGAGGCGCGTCCGCCTGAGAATGTTGCAGAGGTGAGGAGTTTCTTGGGCATGGTCACTTACTGTGGCCGTTTCATCAGGAACCTGGCGTCCCGCTCAGAGCCGTTGAGATCGCTCACAAAGAAGGACACCACCTGGCACTGGGGCCCCCTAGAGCAGGCGGCATTCGACGACAGCAGAGGCGCCTTGGCGGCGGACGACACCATGGCGTTCTTCGATCCGAGCCTGCGGACAGAGATCGTGGTGGACGCCAGCCCATATGGACTGGGGGCAGTGCTTACACAAGTGGGGAATGACCAAGAAGTCCGACCCATAGCATACGCCAGTAAGGCGCTCTCCGACACCGAGCAAAGGTACTCCCAGATCGAGAGGGAAGCCCTGACGGTGCTGTGGGGTTGCAGACATTTTCGCCTCTACATTCTGGGGCGCCCCGTGACTGTGGTCACGGACCACAAGCCGTTGCTGCCGATCATGGCGGGCTCATCATCCCGTCCACCAGTGAGAATAGAGCGCTGGATGCTCGCCCTGCTCGAGTATGGAGTGTCGTTAACATATCGTCCAGGGGCTAACAACGCGGCAGATTACCTATCTCGTCACCCAAGAAGGGACTCGCAGGAGTCTGCATCAGCGGAAGAGGCCGATGAACATGTCCGTCTGGTAGTGGAGACGGCCACCCCAAACTCCATGCAGGTGGAAGAACTCGAGCTTGCGTCCAAAGGCGACGAATGTTTCGCCATCCTGAAGGAAGCCATGCAGAAGGGTACCCGGAAGACGGTACTGGAGGCCGTGGAACGCAGGACATGTGAAGCCAGAGTGGCCCTTGAGCAGTTATGGAGAGTGAGAGAAGAACTGACATTCTCAGAGTCGGGGCTGCTACTGAGGGGTGAGAGGATCGTGGTGCCCCAGGCCAAAGTGTCACAGGTCATCGCGTTGGCGCACCAGGGTCACCAAGGGGCGCCCAAAACCAAAGCTCGCCTCCGCCAGAAGGTGTGGTTCCCGGAACTCGAGCGGAAGGTGGAAACATTTGTGGCGTCGTGCGTGTGGTGCCAGGCTGCGGCACCGGCCCAGCGGGAACCATCTATTGAGCCGATGCCCAGAGGGACCCGGCCATGGGAAGTGGTGCACGCAGACTCCTGGTCCACGTCGAGAGGCATTCACTTCCTAGTTGTGGTGGACGAGTCGTCTCGATACCCGGAGGTCGAGTTCATAGAGTCTGTCGCATTTGAGAACGTGGTGGTGGCGCTGGAGAAGATTTTCGCCACCCATGGCCTGCCCTCTGTGCTATGCTCCGACAACGGGGCACCGTTCCAAGGCGAGAGTTTTGCCGAGCTCATGAAGGAGTATGGCATTCAACACCGGCGGGTAACCCCACTGTGGCCCCGGGCCAACGGGGAGGCAGAGCGCATGATGCGCACCCTCAACAAAGTGTTTCGGATTGCCCATGGAAAGGGCGAGTGTTTGCAGAGGGCCCTATACGTCTTCCTGCGGGGCTATCGGACCACATCTCACTCATCAACCGGTGTGGCCCCGGCGGAGGCTCTCTTCCAGAGATGTCCGAGAGACGTGATACCAGAGGTTGGGGACAGGGACCCTGCCGTCATTGACAATGAACAGGTCGAGGAGGACAGACGAGTCAGGACGCAGATGGAAAACATCCGGAGGGGCCTAAGGCCCCCACACATCGCGCTGGGAGACGAGGTGTTGGTGAGGAATCGTCACCCACATGGAAAGTTGTCCCTCACGTATGAACCCGCTCCTTTAGATGTTGTGGCGGTCAAGGGTTCTATGGTAACAGCTTCTGATGGGACGTCGTCTGTAACAAGGAATGCTTCATTCTTCAGGAGAATCGGCGACCAGAGAGTGGACAGCCCCGACAACCGAGAGGGTGAGGGTGCCTTGGATGAAGGTGGGGGTGACAGCCCTGCCGCGGACTCTCCGGCTCGAGGCAGACCCGGCCAAGAGACACCGGCCAGGGACGGTGGCAGGAGGTACCCCCTGAGAACAGGGCGTGGGAAACCTGCCCGTCTTACAGACTATGTGACGGACTGAGCTCAGGAGGCTGACCAGGGGCTAATGGTCAGGCCGTGACAGGTACCTGTGGGGGATCCAGGGTGGCTGTGAATAAATGGGGGTTTTGGAATTGACCGAGTTGTGTGCTTTATAAACGTGTGATAGTTAGTCCCTCCTGTTTCCAATTTGTTGTTATGGAAAAGGAGGAGTGTGGCGTTGGCCCTTTAAGGGTACGCACGCGACGGGGTGACGTTCACTCCGTCGCGTGCGCTGTTAAATAAACAGGGCGTTCCCGGTGACATCACATTCACCGGGGAGCCCACACTGGTAACAACGCTGTCTCCGTGTCTCTGTGTCACGGGGGGTGGGGGGCTCACGGACGGCGGCATCCGGAGACCGCCAACAGGCATGGTGTGGTGAATTTCGACCTAGGGGCACCGTGTGGTCAATAGCTAGAGAACTAATGGTGTCCGCTGAGTGTCTTAGGTTAAGTGGCTTTCACTTTCCCAACTAATCACCATCATTCAGAGATTAACAGCATTACAGGGCATGTATTGAAAATGCGGCTGTGATCGGTGCAGGGTCACGAATCATATCAGGGGTGCTTGATGCAAAATTACCTGGTGTGGCGGATCTCGGGGTTCTCAGTCGATTTGACAGGAGGCGAGTGGATTTCGCCGGTGTCGGAGCTGTGTACAGGCGATGTGAGCTGTGTACAAGTTAAAATGGAAGTAAAGGAGACACGGCGCATGCGTAGAGGATGTGTCAACTGAGACACTATCCTAGCAGTTGCTCGCGCATGCTTGTGGAGTAGGTGCGGACGTGTTTTAATGCCAGTACAACAGAGCGCATGTCAGAAAAATAAGAAACTGCATGGTGGTTGGAGATCAGGATCTAAAATAGGTCCAATCGTGGGTGCTTTGGGCGAATGGCAAATGTATATGGTAGCTCAATGATTTTCACAGACTGTATCTAATGTTTGAAGCGAAACAAACGCAGTAATAAACAATTTATCATTTGTAAATGTAGTTTGAAATTGGTATGTCGTGAGGACATGAACATGCAAGATACATGATTTTACATCATAAGCGGCACATCTTTGCGTAAAAACACATTCACATTTGTTAAGGATGATAGTTTGAAAGCACAACATGATTAGAAATACATGGAGGGTTTGCATAATGTCAGCAATGGCATTAAGGCCGAAAGATAGAAGGATCCGTGGCAACAGAGGTGCCTATTATATTGGTTCAGAAAAAACTTTTTTTACTGACAGATCACGTGATGGTGGACATTGTGTTATTATTACGAAACCATACAGCCTTGATTGGTGAGCTACTCTCAACCAAATAATTGAAACATAGGTGCTAGCCAGGGGGTAAGACACGTGGGATGAGAGAAAGTCAATTTTAAGGTGCAAGAAGAATTGCCAAGGTGTCAGGGACATAATTGGCTCTGTTGTCTTATGTACCATTATGGGAGATCAAGGAGGAGGTTTATCTGAAAAAAAGGTTCCATTCAATTGCTACGTTAAAGATTGTTTTACTGAGTTTAGACAAAAAATCAATTGTTGTTCCAATTTACGGAGTGAAAGGTCTCTGTTGTCACCTCTGAATGGGTTTTTTGCTGTCTGGAGGATAAACCAAAATAAGTCGTTGTGGGTGTGTTTCTTCTCTTGAAAATGTGCCACCATTAAATCATCTGCCATAAGACAGGGTCAATCTGGGGTTAGTGTCTAAAACTGTAGAATGACTGTGAGGCTATAGGAGGGTCAAATAGATTAGTAAGAAAAAGAGTATAAAGGGATGAGAGGCCAGATGGATGAGAGGACGGCAAGAATACATTTCAAGGTGTCGGAGTGTTTGGAGAAATGAAGAGTTAGTGCCCAAATCAAAGGAACCTTTTGTTAGCTCTCTATAGCACCATAAAGTGAAATGCCCATACATAAACCATACGTGTCAGATTTAGCATTGCAGTTCTGTGACCAAATGGAACCAACACTAAAACTGTATTGTATGCCCATGTTAGGGTTGTGTGTCCCCAAAGAACCCAAGAAGAAGGTTGGGCTTGTATTTGCAATGTCATGAAATTGTAGGTCAGGTCCCCATGTAACAGATAGTTCAGGAACTCTTAGGTGGCATTAGTAGTTCTAGATGTTTAGGAGGGTTGGATTGAATTTTACTACAACATTTCCTTAACAAAGATATTAGCCAGCTACTATTGTCCCAGTTCAAGATGGAGTACTTCCTGCACAGCAGTGATTGGCTTGGAGTCAATTGTGATGCAGTTTGGAATCTCAGGAGAGGTTCTAAACTGCCTTTCATTCAAGATCATTTCAAGAGAGGTCTCAGCCTTAGAAGCTCCTGAGACAACTAAAGAAACCAGAGAAATTACAGCCAAAAGACTACAGAATTGGCCTGAGAACAAGATTCAGATAAGTGACAGTATTAGCAGAATTTAACTGTTTCAAGAAAAAACTCTTCAAGTACTACATGAAACTGGAACTGTTTTGAACGGTTAAGTATTCTCAGATGAAGGAACTGAAAGTTAAAGCAGCGTTTATCTGCTCATGTGAACATTAATGTTTAAGTAAAGCATGTTGGAATTGTGCACCTTCACTATCAGCATCTGTAAGGAAGCATCATCTGCGCACACGTTGTTTTGTTTATTGTTGTGAGCACACGTGCATTTTGCAAGGCCTTGTATGCGTAGATATTTTTCTTTTCATGGCATTGAACTATTACGAGCTTGTACTTTTGTCGAGTCGCTTAGAGGAAAGAACCGGGCAACGCGTGTAGGTGCGGCGGGTAAAGTCAAACCGTGTAATTTCAGAAGTCCGTTTGACTTTGTAACTTTGCTGAGGAACGAATCAGCGATTGGACCTTCTGTATTTCAGAGGAGTCGGCGGATGTAATTAAGTTCTCGCAGCATAAGTTTAAGAAATGAGTTGCTCGTTTGCATGCGTTCGTTTTAAGAGCAGTAAATGCAAAGCGCGTAGGAATAAAACAATGAAGTGAAAGTCGTAAGCCCCAATGCAGCATTGTTAGAAGAAAAGTGTTTTGTTTTTGCGCGTTAGCTGAAGAAATCAGTTACAGAAAAGCATGCATCGTTTCACGTTGTTTTATTATATAAACTGAAAGGTCTTGAAAACTCTTTTCCACATGTGAAATATATACAAGCAGCGTGGTGTTGGCAAGTGAAAAGGAAGCCAGGGTGAAACACAGCAGAGTCACGCAGAAAGGCAATTCAGTGAAAGACAATTTTGAGTTATTCTGAAGTTGAGGAGGAAGCAGACACATGAATATATTTTAATATATAATAATATCCAAATGAACTGAAGAAGTTTAGAAATACAATCCTTGAACTCTAATTAGAAACTGAGAGGAGCAGAGAAGTTTGAAAAGTAATAAAGCAGATATTCCTGAATTAGGTGCATGAGTTTAGTAAGCAGCTGAGAGGAGAAACTGCAGCAGAGATCAGTGCAGCAATTCAAATAGAAAAATCTTCATTACCCAAATTGTCTCCACACCTTGGGCAGAGACTGTCAGGTAAACTAGGAGGGGAGTAGGAAAATATATTTTAGTAAAGTGAAAATAATATTTATGACCATGTTTAATTTGAAATGCATTTATTGCAGGTTTTCCAGAGGTTAAGAGATCCAGGAGTTGAAGGGAGCTGGAGGAATCCTGACCATTTGTTATTTTATCCACTTCCCCTTTCCCCCGGGCTGGTCTACTCAGTAGTTGTTGTAATTGACTGCTGGGCGAACTCGTTTGCGGGATCTGGTGGGCTATTTGTCAGCTCCTGCAGGATTTTGATGCTGGGACCTGATATTGTAAGTCTAAGGGGATGGTACCACATTGAAGGCAGTTAATGAGATTGTGGGGACTAGATTTCCTTGTATAGGGCTAAATCATGTGTATTTTGGGTGATGCCTTTGTAAGGGAGCATGTGGGAGTGTGTTCACTGTTCTGGAAATGTATATATAATGTATCTGTTCTGTGGTTCAGGGAGACTCAGGTTAGTTAAATCTCCAAGCAGTTGTCTAGCCTCTACCTAGTAGTCGTGAAATAAACTTGCTCTAATGACGTGCATTCACTTCTTGAGAGGTGGGATATTTTATAGTGCAGAGATCCGGGGTCAGCCCTGATATCATGCCTGTATCTACAGGTTGCTATAAACACCCCTACCCTCAGGCTAAGAATGGGATTGAGTATAATAAATTGCAGTAATTACATTGTAAACTTCGATATTCAGCCAAAAAGTATTGCTCTGAGGCAGCATGTCAAGCATACGTTTATTTGGGACGCTTGAACCTCAGGATACACAATTGGCACCTGAGGTGGACATGAAAACCAGAGATGTGCACACACAAATGTTGTTGTGTGTGGGGTGTCAGAGGGCTCAAAACAGCAGTTCCTGAGAGTGTTTTCGTGTGTTTCCAGTCTTGGTGCGGGGATCCTGGAGACTTGTCTTTTAGCTAGATCAAGGCACAAACATCCACAGTCTCTGATGAAGGAAGCGTACGTGTTTGGGTAAAACCATCACCATAGCCAAGGGTCTCCACCAACTGCGGCGTCTTGTTGCACATGGGGCATAGCTGGTTGCGCACAGCTGCGGATCGCATCCAGACAATGAGGTTCCAACGTTCTCCTGATGTGATAGGCAGGGCTCCATGAATGTGCTCCCCTCGGTGCAGCAATCCCTGGCCAACCACATGTTCAATTTCCACATAACTCCTTTCATTGGCTGGAACCTGAAGAAGAACACAGAAAAGTTGCTACAAGCAACATATGTTTCCCTGATTGCAATATTATTAGACATGAACACATTTCTATTTTTGTAGCAGCATTCATTTACCTGTCTCATGTCCCCAAAATACAAATTTCCTTCTGCAAACTCTTTCCCCAGTGATACATTTATAGTTATTTCCGCATTGTCGTAGTGGCTGCTCAAATCCAGGTCTTCCGACAGCGAGTATTTGACGACGAACGCTTTATGGCTGTCAAGGTATTTTCCGCCACAATCTGGATACAAGATGGATGTCACTGGCTGCAGGTATTTTTCACGTAAAGGTGCGATGAACCATTCGTCAAATCCCAGCTCATTTAGAAGCACCTAGGCAAAATTAAAGAGCAATAACACAGTCAGGCAACGGAGTCTATACCCAATTTAGCAATGAGTCATGCACCTTTCTTGCAAGTACAACAGAACAAAATACCACACATACTTTTATTTGCACTCCCAATGCCACAGACCAGATGCAATAAAGGCTGTCCTTAAATGGGCATGACAAACAAGTGGTAAGCATTGGCAATATATATAAAAACATCTCACCTTTTATATGTGATAACCTTCAAAAATCCTTTTAATTAAAAAGAAATGTTTTTTACAAAACAAAGTTATAATATTCTACTACTAGTCTTTATTTTTTCTATAAGAAAATAGATAACTACAACCATCTTAGACCGTATAATGCTCTACACCTCAGGCAAAACTAGTGGCTTTTACCAGTGCTTGTAATTATTTACCAGTCAGTGAACCGTAGTGAGTAGAGGTAGATGGTGAAATGTTGCAGAGTGTATTCTGAAAGGCATAATATTTTGGACTGAAATTAACTGTCTGAATATTCACCTATAGCAAATCCAGGCAAATCAATCTGTCTAGTTGTAGGCAGATTTATTCTCATTTCATAGCTATCACATGGCTCAATATTTAAGGAGTCAAAGTACCTGTAATTAACCAAATTCCCTTCAGAAAGTTGCTTTTCCAAGCAGAAATTGAAGTTCTAAATCACATTAATGTAACAATATTTTAGATAACAAAAGATGTGCCACTAAAGATGCAGCTGGTGTATGTATCTCACCACAAATGTCCCAAGTTCTAAAATCACTAACTATTGTCACAGATGGCCTGGATAATTTGTAGAGTCTCAGAGATGGTTCAGGGGGTTTTATTAAATATTTGCAAAAGACTGGTCTTGTGTTGCAGGGTCGGTTTAAAGGCCAACCCTCTTTCTCATCTCCTGTGGGCTCCCTCGATCTTAACCCAGGCTTGATAAATCCCCACAGTGATCTGCTCTAGAGATCGGTAACCCCTACTACCTAATATCTTCTCTGGCTAGCGGTGGGTGGTTAGAGTCAGATGCCTTATCTATCTTGCTCCCTTCTAGGGACACTGAGGGATCCCTAACCCTTACCCACACATTCCAAATGATTTTGTCAACTTAGTGCGAGTAGCAGACACCATAGTCCATTTGTTCTCTGGCTCACACACTCCCTTTCTCTCCTCTCTGTGATTTTACCACTTCTCTCTCCTTCCTCCCCTCTGCTACCTCACTATATTATTGTCACCCTGCCTTCTCTACTCATGCATGTGGTGCCCTACTCACCCCCACAGGGATATGGTGCCCTGCTCACCCTTCTTCACTAACCTCACCTCTCTCCTATACAAAATCCCCTATCTACACCTGTGTGCCCTAACCTTACCACACTATCTCTGCCTATCTTTTGCAACTACCTTCACAGCCCCACACAACAACACTCCCACTTCGCCTTTCACTCTCTCCACCCTGTCCCATCATACACTGTCTTTCTCACTTTCACTCTCTTGCTAATCCCCCTACACATATCTCTCCATCTTTCTTTCTCACCTCTTAGAGCCACCCCTCATACACTACAACAACTGGTACCACGCTCTTTTACAAATATCTCACTGGCAGACTGCACCAATTATGCCACCAACCCTTCAGCACTCTGTACCACTGTTCATCCTCCACCTGGTCTCTCAGTTCACCTCCACATCTCTTAACCTCATCCCTGCAACCTTCACTCTTCTCTTCATTCACTCCCTTTATATACTGTGCGTCTCCTGGTTCTAACCTGCCTGCCTCTCCCTCCACTGGCTCCACCTCTCACCTGCCCCTT
This sequence comes from Ambystoma mexicanum, assembly GCF_040938575.1. Lineage (NCBI taxonomy): Eukaryota > Metazoa > Chordata > Amphibia > Caudata > Ambystomatidae > Ambystoma > Ambystoma mexicanum. The sequence continues at coordinate 1,501,707,234 of NC_090932.1, read as the reverse complement.
TTCCAGCACAGTTTCGTTTGCAGGCTCTGATGGTCTTCTCTGCTTGCTGTGGGTCTAGAATACAGTGTTTCTTGTTATTTTCTTCCTGTGCTGGTAACTTTGGTTTCAAATTCGGTTCAGGGAGGATTTCAGTTTCTCTCCTGTTCCTCTGCAGTCTCTTTTCACCCCCTCCCCCCCAGTTTGTTTTTGGTTGCCCTACCATGTTCCTGTGGTCTGCCTAGCGTTGGTAGATTGGGTATTTTGTGCCTTATCTCTCCTTGACAAGAGGAATTCAAGTCCATTCCTTGTCTGTTCTTGATTCCGTTCCACAGGCTCTAGTTCGAGGGGTTCTTGGTGGTGCCAGGTGCTCTCAGGGATCTGTAGTCCTAAAACAGAAAAAAGAGAACGCAGGCCAGAAAGAGGACTGGGAGGGATCACATAAAGAGTGGTACCATTAATGACATTCATGTCACACAGGGTTTTACAGGGACGTGGTCCTCCCCTAGCCCCCTAGCCCCCGCATCTGGGACAGGGCTGGCTCTGGCTTTTGTCCTGCGAGCCCACTGTCCCAGGTTAAGAGGGGTTCCTGTCCATCCCTGACAGGGTCACAGGAGTGACCATGTCACGCTATGCTATTAGTCTGTTCTCCCCTCATACAGGTGGCTAACACCATCTCTATGAGTCAACCCTAAAATGGAGGTATCCCTCCCCCACTCCGCACACCCTGCCTTGTGGCCAGTCTTATTAGTTGTTTATGCTCCAAGAATGAAAACATGCCTTTTTAAGATTTATAGTTGTTCCTTCTATACACTATGTTGAGAAGTAGGATATCAAGTAGAGTAAATTAGTTGTGTATTACAAGATAAGCTGTCCTCTTAACACATAATGCAATGTGTGATGGTGAAATGTTCCTAAGCAGTAGAGTCACTTCCACATCACACCTGAAACCCCCATAGATGTGCCAGAAATGAACAAGAAACTAAAGGTTTCCGAATCGCCAGAGACTTACATTCAAATAAAAATACCCCATGGGAAGATGTGGATGGAGGGGGTGGAGGTAAATTAACTTCAGTAAAGAAATATACATTGTTGGAAGATTCTTTTAAGACTCTTAAGATGATTTACACATTTGCTGACACCCTCTTGTCAACACCTACAACTCGAATCAGGTCAGCAATGTACAGCTGACATGACCAGGCCCATAAGGACCCCCTGCACACCTTTGCCGTGGTCAACATCACAAACACAATTGGGATGCAGCCCACCTGAATACTCTTCATAGTTCGGCCAGTGTGAAACAACAGATGAGAGAGCACATACAATAATACAATACTTCAAACTTTTCAGTAGTGTATGTTCTCAGTAAGGTAGACTATTTGGAATGTAAGAAATTGTAAGGAGTGTGCTATGATAGACTGTCTCAAATGTGTCTCGGTCACAAGAGCACATCTGCCGGGAGTTAAAAGCCCATATACCTTATGAGAAAGAAGTGAAAATAAAATCCATTTCACTTGGCCTGTAGCCATCACGTGTGTTACATCACCAATGGCCATAGACTCCCTTTTGCCTTACCCTCCTCCCCTCTAGCAGCTGCTCTTTCTCCCCCACCTCACCTACTAAACTGGCTCCCATCTTCGGGGTAGCCATCCTTTTGTGCACGCCAGTCGACCCCTTTGTACTCAAAATATAAAACAGCTTGAACCAATAATCTTCTCTTATCAGTCATTCCTCGTCAACCTCTCCATCTTTTGTGGAAACTTTCAACGCTTGCTTGAACATAGCCACAGTATTAGCTCTTGTCAAGAAGTGTTCTATAGACCCTAACTGCCCTACCAACCACTGGTCTGTTTCTATCCTCACCCATGATTCCTAAATCCTAATGTGAGTAGCTTTCCACAGAATGTATAATTACTTCGAGATTAACAACCCCTGCAACCCTCTTGAATCCAGATTCTGCAGCCTTTACTCCACAGAAACAGCACTGACCTTGGTCTTTAACATAATGCTTCTGTGCATGACCCCAAGCTATCCTCTATCCTCATCCTCCTGAGTCTATCTGCACCATTTGACACAGGTGACCACACTTCTCTCCTTCTAAATCTCTCTAACCTTGGAATCCAGGCTACTGCTCTCACCTGAATTATCTCTTACCTCACTAGTCATTCCTGCTCTACTTCCTGGAACATTGACATCTCTGATAGCACACTTCTCCCTGCAGGAATCCACCAAGGCTCTGCCTGGACCCACTACTTTCTCACTCAGTAAACATCTGTCCTTTTTTGTGTTCTCCTACCAGCACTTTGCAATTATAACCCAATAGACATCATCTTCTCCCCCTTACCCCAATATCTCCAACAGGATCGCCAACTGCTTATCCACTATCCATCACTGGATGGCATTTTGCGGTCTTATGCTCAACTCCTCTAAGCGCGAAGTCATCCATCGCCCGACCTCTACATTCCCTCCTCTTCACTACTCTCCAATTTCTTTTTACTATGACCTCATAAGCTCCTTCAAGGCATGCAACTGTGTGGTTCGCTTTGACAGTGATCTAAAGCTTTATCACTTTGTCAACTCTACAGACACTGCTGTCACAATTTATCTACTTAACACCTGCAAAACACCACCTCCTCACCTGCCACTTTGCAAAACCCTTATTTCCATCCTCGGCCAGTCACTAGGACTACTGTTCTAGTAGTGGCCTGTTCCTATATCTCCCCTGCCACTCCATTGCTCCCATTAACAAAGTACTCACATATGCCACCTGCATAATGTACAAACGCTCCCCCTCCTATCCTACCTCTCCCCACCACCTGAATTCTAGCTACCTATCTATGAACAGCTGGCCCATCTACAAATTACTTCCTATAGTCTAAATCCATTCATGGGCTTGCCCTTTCACCCCCTACCTCCATTTTGCCTACTCTCATCTTCATATCCTGCAATCTAGCAGCCTCCTCAATCTATCTGTCCCTCCCTCGCCCTTCGCTCACCCTTGCTTTCACCTGTTCCCTTCCATTGCAATTCTATCAAAACACCACTAACATTCTATCATTCAATTCAGCCCTCAAGCTGCTCCTCCTTGAAGGGGCACCCACCCTCTCTAATATTACCCCCTGAACCCATTCCTCCCAAGCATGCATTGTATATTCCCTGCTATTTATTTCTTTGCAGTCAATGTTGTTTCAACCTATCACCACCACTTGGGGCACCACTTACCTGGTAACCCGCAATTCCTTTCCCCCTGGTGCAACATAGCTGGCCATTTTGCCGGCTGGCGAAGGCTCTCCTATAGTCTTGGATCTCTCATGTCCCAGCAAAGAAGTAGGGATGTCGCCGACCTTTTAGGCTATGCCGCCACGAAAATGCCACGTCTGCCTGACATTTTGGTCCTCCAGGTCATGAGCGGGGGACCACAAATGTGGTTTGGGCCAGGCGTGATTGTCTCTGCCCCAACTATGTGGGGCAGCGTAAAAACAGCTCTGTAAAGTGGACTGTGTGTCTGAAATGTCCTCTTGCCCAGACCTGTCGTACTCTCTAAGCCATATCTGGTCTGTTCCGTGAGCAGTGAGCATCTTGGCTCCCCCTGCCTCTTTAGACGCCCTTCTCTGCTGACCCCCTCTCTCTGCCTAGCACCACTGGGCACCTGTTATCTGCATTCCGTCTCTGTTCTGCACTTTCATCTGTTGTTTGTAGACTCTTGACTCAGTGTAGATCCTACCATAGCTGTTCACTCACGCACAGTGCCTGCACTGTTCCTACACCATGCTCAGCATGGGCAGCTGGAGACAGAGATTCATGTCCACTTTTGTTGATTCTTTTGAGGCCTCAAGTTGGATCAAAGCATTGCTGCCAACATTAATCAAATAAGTGCCTCAGGAAAAATCAGTTAATCAGGTAAAGCGTGATGTTCTGCTCGATAACTGCATCACAAGAATGGTATGTGCCAACTATCCACTAATTCTTTGCATCTGCTTGCAGGTTCCTAAGTCATGCCCTCAGTTAAATACAATAAAAAATCAAATAATTTGATATTTTTAATGATATCCTAGTAGAGTGAATTCTTGCCACACCTACATTCAAAACAACCAATAGAACTTGAATGCACCGTGGAGTCGTTCATTGGATTATTAATTATTGAAATGGCTTTCAGTTACCCAAAGAAGACACCTGTGGATTTCTATTTGAAAGGGATTCCTTAGACATTCAGTTAAAACAATGATGGCAAGTCCTTGAGTGAGTGAATCTGTGTGCTCCTTGTTACTTTGCCTTCTTTTATGGTTATTGTAGTAAAAGCTGTCAGGTGCTAGTGTCATACTCGCAGCCAGCCTCTTCAGTCCTGCCAAAGGGTCTGTGAACGATTCTGAAGCAGGTTGTTTAAGCGAGCACAGTTCCGAATAATTTTATAGATCTTTGCATACAAGAATAAGGACGAGGAACACATAAGTAAATGTTTACCATGAAAGGGAATAATACGATAAGAGTCTAGAAACAGACCGGAATGAACGCCTTTCATAGGCCATTTCAGTCATGGGCTTTTCAGAGGACCATGGATGCCCACGAGAAACTACAGCACGAAGCCTCCAATAACATGGCCTACGCTGCGACACAGATTCAAGCAGCAACTACACCACTTCATGCAGAGCCAGCTGATTGGCCAACACACACTAAAATTGGACCGGCCACCTTAAGCCAACCCGGATGGTGAAACCGGCCGTCCTCAAAGGCCGCACTTCAAGGCTGCATTCACTCTCAGCAGCTGTGCTGCGTACTCTGTCCTCTCCCAGCCCCTTGGACCTCCAGATGACAATGGATTGCCACGAGAATCTCCAGCACCAAGCCTCCGATAAAATGGCTGCTACCGCGACACAGATTCAAGCTGCAACTACACTGCTTCATGCAGAGCCAGCTGATTGGCCAACACGCACTAAATTGGACCAGCTACCTCAAGCCGGATGGTGAAGCCGGGCGTCTTCAAAGGCCGTACTTCAAGGTTGCATTCACTCTCAGCAGTTGCGCTGCGTACTCTGCCTCTCCCAGCCCCTGGGCCGCCCACATGACCATGGATGCCCACGAGAAGCTCCAGCACAAAGCCTCCAATAAGATTGGCGCTACCGCGACACAGATTCAAGCAGCAACTACACTGCTTCATGCAGAGCCAGCTGATTGGCCAACACGCACTCAAATTGGACCGGCCCCCTCAAGCCGGATGGTGAAGCCGGCCGTCTTCCAAGGCCGTACTTCAAGGCTGCATTCACTCTCAGCAGCTGTCTGCTATTCAACGCAATCGACGCTTCGTGATTGCAACGGAAATGACCCCTTTGTGACATTGCCCCATGAAGGTAAGCCTGATACCCCCGTATGCACGGCTGGCTGCTTCATATACATGCCCAATGGTCTTGCTCACCTTCACGGCCCCGCCATGCTCCTATCCGTTTGCCGATTCCTTTCTTCCCTCATACTGCTGCATTTGAATCCCTCCGTAGCAGACCGCAAGTCGGGAGTGGCTTCACACCTGGGAAAGTTACATCCACACTTGCAATAAAGGATCACGTTATGCCAACCTCCGCACTGAATACTTTCCCCTCGCCTGCACTAGCTAATGAATGCCCGCCCGCTACCCTACAAACCTAGAGTACAGCCCAAACTCCCTACTGCCATGCTCACCTACCTGGTGCGGCCGCCCAAGCATACAGTCGCTACGCCCACTACCACATGACTCGCACGTGGTTGGCTGCGACAGGCGCATTCAACTGCCACCCCACTCACAAGCAAGGACATTGAGAAATACCTCGTTAACTAACAAGAGTAAGTCATCTCATAAACGCTGCACAATGCTCGACACCTACCACCTCCAACCCATCCCCATCTCATGCAAGCCCCTACAGACCCACGCGGTAAGAAACGAATCCCACAGCACCTGCATCCCCACCCCCATTACTACCACACTCAGGAACTTTAGATTGGGCTCTAGAGCCACTTTTGCCCCTCCATCCTGCCCTGACACCCTTAATAGGAGACATCTACACCTAGGAACCAGAACTCAGCACCTAGATTCTCAAGCTGTTACCCGCACCATCATTGCAAAAAACTCATTTTCTACAACCTCCTCACATCCTTGGAACACAGCTATCCCACACCCACACCCATCACCTTACAGTATGCAAAGCTACCCACATCTCACACAGCAGCACACCATCCCTCTTATCACTGAAGAGGTTTGACCACCTCACGCCACCTTCCCACTCCAAACAACCACCAACAAGGAAGCTGCCCAAAACTCCAGCCCATCCACCACCAAGACAGCAGCCAATAACCCAACCACTAGCGCCCAAGACCCCCTCTTCCTACACTGCGCCCTTATTAACACCAGATCCCTCCCGCACATGCACTAGGGATTAATTTATTTATTTATTAAATTTATATAGCGCGCAGGCAGCCCAGGGGCATTGTGGCACTGTTACTTGCAAGGAAGACTTAGTTACAATGTGAGCAGGTTGTGCCTTGGGTTACAGTAAGGCAGTGACCTGTGATCAGATATATCACATAATACATCATACAATACAATTATGAGGGCTAGGCCATGTAATTGTTAGATGAACAGGGTCGTTTTCAGGGTTTTCCGAAAGGCGGTCAGTGAGGGTAATGACCTCATTGTATCCAATCATCTAGACCTGCAATCTCGGAAACCTGGCTACACCAAGCATCAGACCCAGCCCTATCTCTAGCCCTATTGAAAGGCTTCTCAATACTTAGAAGCGACAGAACAGACTCTAGAGGAGGGGGTGTCGCCTTCATACACAGAGTCTCACTTCATATTAGACCAATAAAGAGCTATATCTCAGTTAACTGCGAGATTCTCTCAGCTAAATGTACAACTTCACCCACTGACTAAATTACACTGCATATCCTGTACAGGCATCACAGACCCCCCACTACCTATGAGGAAGAACTCACATACCTCATGTCAGACAACATCAAACCCTCTTCTAGAGTTATACTCCTAGGAGACCTTAATCGTCTACACAATCCCATGGACACCACTGCAGCGATAGTAGCAAATGCCCTCACAGAACTGGGCTTTATTCAGTCTCCAACCCAACATATATCAAAGGAAGATCCCTGGACTGGGTTGCCGATTTGAACAGCCACATCACAATCAGCTCAAATACAACCTGCCCTTGGTCGGACCACCACGTCATCAACTTCACCTTCTCCTCCTTCAATTCACAACCATTCAATACCATGAGCCTCCCCCCAGCGCTCTCCTGCAGTACCCAAAACATCACCAAAGACTCATTTTCCACCCTGCTATGGATCACAATGTCTCAAAAGACCCTACTATCATGGCAGATCAGTTGCCAACACCTTAACCAAAGCCGTCAACTTGGTAGCCCCACACTGTCACAGAAAGGCTAAGCTCAAAGCTCACATCAATTTGTGGTTCTCCCCGGACCTATCAACCCTGCGCTCACAAAAAGGCAAGCTGAAAACCTCTGGAAGAAAGATCTCAAGCACGCCACCAAAGCCTCCTTCATATCCATAAGTAGGGAATATAATAAGGCCATCATCAATCAACTCCAGAATGGCTAAAGCCAGCACCAACTTACATGAGCTCTTCAAAATCCTTACAGAACTTGAAATCCCAGCCCAGCCTCCTAATACCATAACCAAAGACAAGGCCTGGTGCATCAGCATTCAAAATGAGATGCGTGAGAAAATCATCATGCTACAGCACAAAATTGAAAAGAAAAGGGCAACCATCACCCCCGCCCTAGCCAACCAACCACTATCCATTCCACACCAGCCTTTAAATTCAGAGACGTCTCTGAGGGAGAAGTTGCCAACATCCTCAAAAACCTTAAACCCTCTAAATGTAAAGGCGACATCTGCCCACCCTCCATCATCAAAGAATGCGCAGAAACAATGACCCCGTTCATTACAAGGTTCATTAACGCATCCTTTTCATCTTGCTAGGTCCCCACTAGTCTAAAAGAAGCCTGGGTTCTTCCACTGATGAAAAAACCATCCAAAGACCCTCTGTCACCCAACAACTACAGACCCATCACCACAGTTCCTTTCCACCTTAAGATCCTGGATAGGGCCGCTTACCTACATATTTCAACCTACGCCGCTTACCTACAAATTTCAACCTACCTAGAAACCTACCACATTCTAGGCATGCGCCAATCCGGCTTTCCCACGGCACTGAATCAGCACTCATAGACCTTAAAATTCAACTAGACTCACTCAAAGATGAAGGCAAACCAGCCCTCCTGCTCCTCCTCGACCTATCTGCTGCCTTCGATCTGGTAGACCACGACACACTCAGCCACCACCTCACACACTCAGCAAACTTCTCCCAGAAATCGGCTGCCTGGATAGCCTCCTTTCTTGAAAACAGAACCATGAGAGTCTTTTCCGACATTGCACATGTCTCCACCCATCCCCATCCCCATCCCACACCTGAACTGATCTTCTTGAATGAAAGGCAGTTTAGAACCTCTCCAGAGGCTCCAAACTGCATTACAATAGTGGTGTCCCCCATCTCTCTACAATATATTCAGTAAACCCCTTTTCAAGCTCCTGCACTCCCTCTGCATCTCCTATACCAATTACGCTGATGACACCCAAATCCTACTCCCTCTCACAGGCTCCTTCCAAGAAGACTCCTCCACAATCAACAAAATATACGCCATCATTCAATCGTGGATGGCCTCCAACTAACTAAGCCTGAACGACGAGAAAACAGAGATCCCATTAGTTGGCTCGCCCACCATGCTCAAGAAACTCAGCACAGATTTCTCCTCCTTATGCATAGATGGCAAACAAATCCCCGTCTCCTCATCCGTGAAAATGCTAGGTATCCACCTAGATGCCTTGCTCTCCCTTACTAAACAAGGGAAAGCCATTGTATCCTAGTCCGCATACACAACAATGCTTATCAATGCAGCAAGGCATTTCCTCTCTCCAACTAACTGCTTAACCATAGTCAGGGCTATCACTGGAGCAAGACTGGACTACTGCAACACACTGTTTGCAGATACCTCCAAGCAGAACCTTACCAAACTACAGGTTATTCAAAACAATGCCCTACGAGCAGCTTTAAACATCTTCAAAAGAGACCACGTCTCCGCCGCAAGAAAAAAAGCCCACTGGCTCCCGGTCCGAGAAAGGATCAATTTCAAAACCCTCTCAATCACTCCCAAGTATCTTTCGAGCGCAGCCCCCCATTACCTAGCCAGAAAAATTGAATGATCCCACTCGTCCAGAACAGTGAGAACCACCCAGGCACACCGGCTAGTCCTGCCAAAGGTGAAGAAGATGAGAGCAGGAGGGGCCAGTTTCCCCAAAGTAGCTGCTACCCATTGGAATGCTCTGCCACCTAAACTAAGACAGAAACTAACTACCATCCTTTCCGCAAGGCACTCAAAACATGGCTCTTTGTGTAAGAACTACTGGCCATCCACACCACCTACAGCCAGGACCTGTTCAAGCGTCACCCCAGGCTTTCCTCCCTTCCCTCTCTTTGTTTATCAGCAAGGTCTCTTCCCTCAGCCAGCTGCACCCCCCAAATTTGTGTTTCTTTTCTTGTTTCTGTCCTCTCCTTACATTAGATCTATGAAGCAAAAGCGTGGGTGTCCATCTCCCTCCTTGTTGAGTCTCCAGTGTCTAAGTCCACAGATGTCAAGGTTCATGAGGGGGATGCAGTAGGTCCAACTCACACAGTATGAAACAGCACCCTGATGGCCTCGGGCCTGGGTGCTCTACAAATGCAAATAAATAAATAGATACATTCTAAAGCAAATGTTAGACTCTGAAACATTGTAAAGTGCATCTTAGATTACATTAATTCCATCCATTTTGAAGATTAAACCCTCCACCGGATCAGAATCAAATATGGGTTCCATTAAAAAACATCCCAATCGTGTACATTGTTCTAATAATAAGTGTACAAGTTGAACAGTCAGCATTATCTAATGCTACCTGAAGCACAAAGGCACAATAGTAGTAAGGTATTTGGAAATTAACCTAAGCTTCTTAGTAAACCCAAATTAGCAAACTTAGAAAGGTTGTAAACTAAACAAATGCAGTGCTGAAAGATACTTCCGAGTTGTCTTTACCCATTTAGTGTAGTGTGGGATGGGTTGTCATTTGTTTTGATAAACACATGCAATTGGTCCTTTATATTTGCTGTCAATTGCTCAATAACTAGGCTGTTCCAAACCTTGATTGGTCATAAATTTACATCAGATGTGTTGGGTCGTCCCCAGGAGGTACCAATCAACAATTTTACTGCACACAATCTTAAACCTGCTCCCCTATCAAACCAGAGAGAGTACACTTGACTTTTTGGTATACCCAGTAATATTATTCCTGGGTCCCCTGGAAACGGAGTTCATAGCAATAGACAGGTGATGTACAATATATTTCCAGAAGGGACAGGTTATGGGACAATCACACCATATGCGGAGTAGAGAACCAATGTTTGTGCAATCTTACATTTATCTGAATGTTTCCTTGAGATGCCATACAACCCACATGGGGTTAAATACCACAAAATCAATTTGTATACTTGTTCTCTGTGCTGAACACATATTGAGGATCTTTTAGTTCTGTCACAAAGGGTTTTATCAGAAGGCAGATCTGCTGTTTCTGAAATATTTGTGCAAAAGCTTTCTTTTTGAAGCTTTTTTATTTCAATACATTTGCTGTTTTTTTTATAACCTTGGGTCGGAGCATGGGTTCCCATCTCTACCCATCACCCCCTTTCCTGTATTTTATTTCAATATGTTATCCTCCTTTTTACCCTCTATCCCACTAACCTTGTTCTTTTTATAATAGGCAGGCCATCAGAAAACCACTGGCCAAATTGTCTCTTTCTATTTATACATGGGTTCATCAAACTAACTTAAAGTCAGAAATGGCTTCCCCTGGTGAGTTCCCTGCCTTGATCCTCTCCATGCTTTGCTTGATAATTCATCCCGACTAGTTTCTGAGGGTCCCAATGATGCTTTATATATATAATGAGAGTTTTGGTTGTATATTACATGCCTGTATTTTTATTACAAAGTTGTCTTAAAACCTATAATTCATGGAAAAATGTTACACCTGGGAATTCGTTCAGAAGTCATATGATGTGCCCATAAGAGTGATGTCCCATTACAGGAAGTACACTAAAGGTCACCCCTATTAACATTGCTTTTTTATTAGGGTAATTGTGATTTCCAGTCAATTAATTAGGGTAGAACTCTGTGGTGTAATTTGTGGCAGTTAATACATGTTTGGTGTTTGAAGAGTCTTATACCAAAAATGGAACCAATGGTGTCTGAGCTGTAGATTTGCAAAGTGAGGGTCCATTCTGACTAGACTTACATGGACAACTAATACAAAAAATTATGTTTGTGGTCTGGCAATTGCTGTAAAAACGTAAATCCCAAACAACCTCCTTTTACCTAACTATATATTTTTTTTCTAAAGGCACATGATGGGCAATTGCTGCAGGGGGCAATATCCCCATATAGGAGGAAAATCTGTAGTTCAGTAAGTGAAAATGCTTGCTGAACGTTCTTTAAATTCTGTAGTTCAGTAAGTGAAAATGCTTGCTGAACGTTCTTTCGATTGGATGTTCCTCCCATATATTCCTCATATTATGATAATTGCATCCCAGCACTGCTGCTTTGGAAAAAGTTTTCACCAGAGGGTGCTGTGTTCGAGGCCGCGGAGTGGTAGTCCCTCGAGAGCCACCGTCGAGCTTCGACGTCATCTGCTGTATAAAGGGCTCGAGCAGCGCCCGTTACCTCAGTTCTGTTTTTACGGTGTTCATGGTCGCATCAGCTGATCAGGCTTTAAGTCCTCAGGCTCTTAAGGAAGTTCGAGTACAACTGGCGTAAACAGGACAGAGGGGTAGGCTGGGAGGGTCGATGAGGAATACGTGGGAGGAACATCCAATCGAAAGAACGTTACAGTTGGTAAGTAACTTGTTCTTCGAATGGATTGTGTCCTCCCACATATTCCTCATCTTATGATAGACTCCCTTAGCAGTGGTAATTTTAGAGGTGGGAGTACTAGAAATTTTAATTATGGACTGAATGAAGGGCATCTTTTGCAAATAGTCCTCCTTGATATGAAGTGGAGTCCAAGCAGTAATGCTTTACAAAGGTGTGCATTGACGACGAGGTGGCTGCAGCACAAATATCCTGCACTGGGACACCCCTCTGAAGAGCCGTGGAAGTTGCCATGCCTCTGGTTGAATGAGCCCTTTATCCATCTGAAGGCTCTTTCCCAGCTAATTTATAGCATTCAGAGATTGCTAGAATTATCCATCTGGATAGAGTTTGTTTAGACACTGCAAGGCCCAATTTGTGTCCAGTATACCCAACAAATATTTGGTCACATTGTCGAAGATTTGCCAACCTGGAAATGTAGAAACTGAGAGCCCTTTTTGGGTCCAGTCTATGCAACCTTTCCTCTTCCTTACTAGCGTGAGGCGGAGGATAAAAAGAAGGTAAGGTAATTTTTTGTGACAGATGAAAATCAGAAACTATTTTAGGCAAGAAAGATGGTTTGACTTTTAGAATAACCTTTCCCCTATGGAAAATGGTGTGAGGCGGCTTACAAGACAGTGCCTGCAACTCACTCACCCTGCGGGCTGATGTTATAGCCACTAACGGAATGGTTTTAAGAGTGAGAAGTCTTAACGGGCAAGAATGTAAAGGTTTGAACGGGGCACACATGAGAAATTTTAAGACTAAATTCAAATCCCAAATAGGCACCTGAAAAGGTGTTGGGGGGTACACATTTGTTAGCCCTTTCAAGAGTTGAATTACTAAGGGCATTTTAAAATAGGACACCTCTTCCGAGGAACGCTTAAAGATAGATAGCGCTGCCAAATATCCTTTTATAGTACCAACTTGGAGCCCCAAATTGGCTAAGTGTAAGAGAAAAGAAAGTACTGGTGGAGTATTACAAAGGAATGGATCCACATTCTTATCCCTGCACCAGTTACTGAACTTGTTCCGACGACACCGGTACAGGGATTTTATTGCTGGCCTTCTGGCCGAAAGCAAAATCTCCATTACGTCATCCGGGAGGTCCCAATCCTTATATCACAGCCTCTCAGAAACCATGCGTGAAGGCTGAGTGTCTTGACCTCTGGATGGAGAACCCGACCTTCCTATTGCAAGAAAAGATCCTCTTTGTGGAAGACGTATTGGAGGGCAGATGGACATGTCCAGAAGGTCCGGGTACCACGTCCTCCTGGCCCAATCCGGGACAATTAGGATCATGGTTTTCCTGAACTTTCTCAACCTCCTGATTACCTGAGGAATCACGGGGACTGGAGGGATCGCGTAAAGGAGTCGAAATACCCAGTCCACTACGAACATGTCCCTTAGAGCTCCTCTCAGGGGAAATTCCCTTGAGCCGTACAGTTCGCACTTCCGGTTGGCACCGGTCGCGAACAGATCCACTTGCGGGGTTCCCCGAAGGGCAAAGATCTCTTGAAGGACTTCCTGAGCTAGTTCCCATTCGTGGGAGACTGTGCTCTGCCTGCTCAGAGTGTCTGCCGCTGTGTTCAGCTCTCCGGCTAGGTGAATTGCCGAATGAGAGATTCCTTCTTGCAATGCCCAGAACCAGAGCTGCATTGCCTCTCTGCACAGTGGGAGTGATCCTACGCCTCCTCTTTTGTGGAGGTAGTACATAGCCACTGTGTTGTCCGTCATTATTAGGACATTCTTTCCCTGTACAGAGGGCAGAAAGGCCTTCAGCACTAGTCTGATTGCCCTCAGCTCCAAAAGGTTGATGTGTAGTTTGGACTCCGATGGAGACCAACGACCGCTGATTGTCAAATCGTTGGTGTGGGCTCCCCACCCCGTGAGTGAGGCGTCCGTCACTACCGTTATCTCCGGCCATGGTTGCCAAAAAGGTTCCCCCTTGAGGATATTCTCCTTGCAAGCCCACCATAGGAGATCTTGAGCCACCTTGGTTGAGGCTTGCAGAAGATCTGACATCTCCCTCGAAAATTCAGACCATTGAGTCCTGAGGGCCCATTGAAGGGATCTCATCCTCAATCTGGCCTCTGGCACCACAAAAAGACAGGATGCCAGGAGGCCTAGCAACCTTAGAAAGTCGAATGCCGATAGATGTTACACATTTTGAAACGTTGTTACCATCTGCAGAATGTGGTGAGCTCTCTCCTCGGGAGGCGAGGCTTTCCCTGAGGAAGTGTCCAGGACTGCTCTGATGAATTGGAGTCTTTGGCTTGGAATCATTTGTGACTTTTTGTAATTGAGGGAGAAGCCCAGTCTGTGTAAGAAGTGACAGGTCAAGGCCATTTGTTCCTGGGCTCGTTTGGATGAACTCGCCCTGATTAGCCAATCGTCCAGATAAGGGGAGACGTGAATCCCCCTTCTTCTAATACTCGCTGCCACCACCGCCATCAGTTTGGTGAAAACCCTCGGGGCGGAGGTCAACCCAAATGGTAGAACCCGAAATTGACAATAAGAACCACCAATTGCAACCCTCAGGAACTTTCTGTGCTTGAGATTGATTGACACATGAAAGTAAGCATCCTGGTCCAATGAAACCAGCCAGTCCTGAATCAGAAGAGCCTGAAGGATCTGAGAAAGAGTCACCATCTTGAACTTGTCCTTCCTGAGGAACTTGTTCAAGTTTCTTAAATCCAAGATGGGTCTCAATCCTCAGTCCTTATTGGGGATGAGAAAATAAGGGGAGTACCAATCCTTGTTCCTCTCCGCTACAGGTACATGTTCTATTGCACCTTTCTCTAGCAGGGTTAAAATCTCCTGCACAAGGAGCGGGTCTGGAATTTGTACAGAGTTGGCTCCCGGTGGATGATCTTGAGGTCTTTGATGAAAAGGAAGGCAGTAACCATGGGTCACAATCTCTAGTGCCCAGGCATCTTATGTATCTTATGTAATGCCTGCCATTCGTCCAGATACCGAGTGATTCTGCCTCCCAACGGGGTTTTGTGGGTGAAGACCTCAAAGTGGCTTTGCAGCGGCTGCAGCAGTGGCTGAGGAGGTAGTAGCCGCTGCTGTGGCTGATCTAGCACCTTTCCCTTTTCCACCACGAAAGGGTTTTCTCTGTTTGCCTCTGACTGGCCTGCTCCCTCCCTTTTCCAAAAGAGGATTAGAAGCGAAAGGGACGACTCTTCCAGGAAGATGAGCCTGCATAAAAGTGTTGTTGAGGCAGTCTTATAGCGGCGCTAAGTGATTTTGCTGCCACTTTTGAGGTCTGCAGCTTCTCCAAGCTCTCGTCCGCCTTGCTCCCAAACAACCTGAAGCCGTCAAAGGGCATATTAAGTAATCTAGACTGCACATCAGGTGCAAAGCCAGATTTCCTTAGCCATACAAACCTGCGTAGGACCGTGCTAGATGCCATGGACCTGCTTACACTATCCGCAGTGTCCAGTCCTGACTAAAGTCATTCCACCATAGCCTCCTTACCATCTTTCACTATAGCCAGGAAACCATCCCGTTCCTCACCTTCCGGGAAGCGTTCAGCCGCTGATGTCATGCAGTCCCACTGGGTATATGTAAATCTTGCTAAAGTGCAAGTGACATTAGTCGATTTAAGGTCCTTGCTGCCCGAAGTAAAAACTTTCCGGGCCCAAGCATCAACTTTTTTATCATCCCTGTCTGGTGGTATTGATGGGTAAGCTGTTTGCCTAGTGGAGGTTGCAGCCTGAACTACTAGACTTTCAGGGGAGGGATATTTAGATAGATATTCTGATAACGATGGCCTGTATTTTGGTAGAAATTCTTGTTTACTTCTCAAATAGAATCAGGAGTATTCCAATTTACCATCACCCTCTTGTGGTTTATGGAATGGAAGAACAGGATCTTTTAGAAGACCTTCACTCAAGATGTCTGTCATGTCATCCTGGTCGAAATCTGGGGAAGCTGTCTTCCAACCCATAAAATCAATGACCCTTCCCATAATATTCCTACAACTAGGATCAGCATGATCTGTGGGGTCTGGTCTTTCAAAATCCACTTCAGGTGAAGTGTGTAGGCCACTGGCTGTCATGAACCATCGTCTACGTCCTTTCTGGACCTCCTGGTCCCTGACTCGCAGGGGATTGCATGCAGTTATCCTTCCAACATGGCCGCCCGGAACGGAATGCTCCGGATCAGTCTATGCGTTCCACGCTGCTCATCCTACAAAAGAGAAACGCCCCCGCGGCTCTGCGTGTCTCAATGCTACTGCTACCTGTAGTCGGACGTGCTTAGCCAGAGTTCGATCGGGGCTCTCGCTTGATTCCTTGTTCCCAGTTCCTTGAATCCCCTCCTGTTCCCTTCCTTATCCAATCTCCTGGAAAACCTTCCGCGCTTGAGTCACGGTCCTCCGTGCCTCCGAGCGTACCTTATTTACTTCCTGG
Organism: Ambystoma mexicanum; assembly: GCF_040938575.1. Lineage (NCBI taxonomy): Eukaryota > Metazoa > Chordata > Amphibia > Caudata > Ambystomatidae > Ambystoma > Ambystoma mexicanum. Next base: position 1,501,690,850 of record NC_090932.1, on the reverse strand, counting down.
AATTACCCTGGACTTTTTGAACGCTCCTGGAAACTGAACCGCTATTCTCACGCTGGACGCCGAAGATCGGCGTTCGGGTCTATACAAATTCCGGACCGTAAAGAAGAAGAAATCCCAGAAGGTTGCAAGTACACAACAGAAACAGGTGAGAAGGGGAGAGACTTGTGACACTGGCATTTTGAAGACAGTCATAAAGATCTGTTATTTTGGAATTCGGGTCCACTAGCTCCTCAGGGACCTCCCTGGTTCCAAACCTAACCCCAGCTGAAGTGACATCCTCTTCAGAGGAGTGTTCTTCAAAAATGGATGACATGGATCTGAAGAATTCCTGTCTGGGTTGAGGATGGAAAGCTTTTTCAGGTAACGAGGGTGGTATCAACTTAGGCATGGGTAATGACGTCAACTTGGGTATCGAGATTAATGAATGCCTCGATAAGGGCGTTGAAGGTGTCGATAAAGAAGATGCTGGCTTTGACTTTGTCAAAGGCGGCTTCGATACAATTAAAGGTGTTGACACAATTTTCATCTGCGGTTTTGACGCAGTAGTCGTCGACTGTTTCGAGTTGAGTTTCGAGGACGATGTCGATTCGGCTACCACCAATTTATGCACCAGAGGTTTTGACTTAGTACGAGGCGTCGGGGAACTTTCCCTTGATGACACTCGACTCTTTTTCAGCTCTCGCGTGTTTAGATTTTGATTTCCCTCACTTTTAGAGTGGGTAGAGGCATGATCACCACGCGGTAACTTCAAGAGGGTCTGGGCCGCTTTCTCAAATATTTTAAGCATCGAAGCCCTAAAGGCCTCCCATCTTTCTGGGGAATCATAATTTGATGGATAAGTTACTCTCCTCTCAGAAGAGGAAGAGGAGGAAGAAGACGTGTGACGTCGCTTTCTTTACTTTTTAGTCGAAGACGAGGAGGATTTCCCGAGCGACTCTTTGATCTCGACCTCCTCAACTCATGTTGAGATATTCGACTAGATTCATCCGAATCTTTGTCTTTTGGAAGACCTATAGGTTTCCTCCCCCACCGCCAGCTTACCTCTACGTTCCCTAAGAGCCTTATTGGATCTGGCCTGGCAGGAACCGCATTCATCAACCCAATGTTCTGGGCTGTTACCAGTGGCAATTCCGATGGTGGTTGATTATTGAAATGTTCCTACCAAACTTCTGACATTTCTTTAACCTTGTCTTGGGTGTGGTGGGAGTAGATGACAAGGACATCGTCGAGGAAAAATCTGATGCGCCGTTCGTAACATGAAGCAGTTGCGTCGGAAAAACAGAACTGAGGTAACGGGCGCTGCTCGAGCCCTTAATACAGCGGATGACGTCGATGCTCGACGACAGCTCTCGAAGGACTACGATTCCACGGCCTCGAACACAGCACCCTCTGGTGAAAATGTTTTCCGAAGCAGCAGAGCTGGGATACGATTATCATAAAATGAGGAATACGTGGGAGGACACAATCCATTCGTAATAGACACTGCGTTTAACCTTTCCCGCCGCCGCAGCTGTTCCCTTCGTTCCACGCACCTCAGCTGTTCATGAAACGCTCAACACAGCTTCCCCTCTCCTCCTAGATCATGTCGGGACACGCCGCAAGGTCCCTTACTCTAACGTGGCCCATAAGAGACAACTCACTTGAAGCCAAGAATGTTGCAAGCTTGGTTATCATACATGCAAGTCTTTTTTCAATACACGTTCACCTACAGACTTCAGAGCATGTGTGCAACATATGCAATTCAAACTTTAAAGTATTTTACTTAAATTCTAGAACACTATCCTGATAACGTCTTCAGGCTAACGTTGGGCTTAACTTTTTACATTACTGTACATGCAGTTTCAATACTGTAATATTTCTGAAAGTCTTTTTATAAATCACAGTTCTGATTTTCCTTGAAGTCACTCATCTATATCTGATTCTCGGGCGCTTTCTGATGTATATCTTCAAGATGTGTTGATCCTTCTCTGGTTTCTCAATGTTTACTCTGGAGCTAAGAAGCGCTGTGACCACACCTGAACTGATCTTCTTGAATGAAAGGCAGTTTAGAACCTCTGCAGAGGCTCCAAACTGCATTACAGTAGTCTTTAGCCAATTACTGCTGAGCAGGAATTTCACCATTTTGGAATGGGACAACAGTAGCTGGTTCATATGAGGATTAGGTTAAGGAAAAGGAAATTGTACTTATAACCCATAAAATGCTCATTACCAGCTACAACAAATGCCTTCTTGAATACCAAAACTAACACCTTCTGTTACCCAGGGAGCCGACAGTACCCTCCACCCCGTAATGCCCTATCCCAGGGCCTGGTTTCTCTGGCCTACGTAAATTAAATCTCTTGACCAACATTGGGGAATGGCCATCTTGGTTAGCCATCCAAGATCTTTCTTCAGGACCATACCCCTTCCAATCTATCAAATACTGCAGTTTACCCCAAACCACCCTAGAATCCAGAATGGCCTGTACTTCATACTCCTCTCCTGAACCTTCCACACAAACCGGACCTGGGGCCTGAAATAGCCTAGTTACCTTGATACAAGGTTTCAGGAGATTAACATGGAAAGTGGGATGCACCTTAAGACTAGATGGTAACTTCAGCTTAATAGACACTGGAGATATAACTTTGTCAATTTCAAATGGTGCCAAAAACAGCGGACTAAACTTGTTCTTATCCTCGAGTGCTATATTCTTGCTGGAAAGCCACACCATATCTCCCGGCTGATATACAGGGGCCGCCCTACGCTTACGATCAGCAAATCTCTTATAATTAGACTTACTCTTTTGCAGGGCCTCTATTGCCTTCTTGACATTCCCAACCATGGCTTTCAGTCTACACTCAACATCAGGGGCTTCCACTCCCTCCAAATTCACTTCCCGAAGAAATCTGGGGTGAAACCCTTGATTTAAATAAAATGAGACATGGTGGTTGAATCTTTAGACGTATTGTTATAACAAAACTCTGCTAACCAGATTAGTTCCACCCAACGCTTATCAGACTTGAGGTAACAACGCAGATATTTCTCTAACTCCTGATTCACTCTCTCAGTCTGACCATTTGCCTCAGGATGGAAACCCATGTTTAGAATAACCTCAATCTTCAACTCTTTACAAAATGCCAGCCAGAATTTGGACACAAACTGAGATCCCTGATCTGAAATCTCTTGTGTGGGAAGTCCATGTAATCCTACCACATTTTGCAAAAACGCTTGTGCTAAATTAATGGCTGTAGCTGAACCTTTAGAACATCTACCACTACCAGAATCAATGTGCAACCTTGATCAAGAGGTAATTCAACAATGTAATCTGAAGAGATAGTGTGCCATGGACGTGGTGGTATGGGTAAAGGAGTCAACAATCCGGCTGGCCTCTGATTTTCTGACTTCACTTGTGCACAAATTTCACACATTCTTACATAGTGTCCTTACACATCCCTTCCCACCAAAACTCCCTACGTAGTAGTTCTAAGGTCTTTCTGAAACCAGGATGCCCGGCTAGCAGAGAATCATGACTCTGTCGAAGAGCCTCCTCCCGCAAATTTTCAGATGACAAGGAAAAACCTAGCATCTACAAATGGTAAACCATTCTTAATCACTTGTGCCGGATCCCCTCTTGCCCATTCAGTCATTTGCTCCACAGTCATTTCTTTAGGCACCTGTTCATTCAAACTCACAACCTTTTGTATTTCAGCTATCACAAAGTTACTATCTTGGAGCATCAGTACTGGTGATCATGGATCTTCCTTGGAACTCCCAGGATTCCGACGCATCTGCCTTGCCATTTTGTCGCCCAGACTTAAAAGTAATCACAAAATACATAGAAGATGCAATGATAAATATGCTACCCTCGCAGAGAGTGTACTCCCCAAAACTCTGGCTTTTAGCCCTGATTGAAGGAGGCAACTGCACAGTAAAAAGAATCTTAGGCATGTCTTCAGTGGTAGCCAGATACCTGGTGGCCAGAACTTGGGGGAGACCCAACCCCCCCACACTCCTGAAGTGGCGGGAGACTATGAACGTGTTGGAACAGAGAGACTGTTCCTCCACTCTTCCCGCCACTAGCCACCCATTTGACTACTGGGCCCCATTCAGGCAGTATCTGATAGATATCGCCTCGGCCACTCAGACCCCTGCATCTACCCCAGAGCATGTATAGAAGTACGCTCCTGCATTCTTCACTTAGCCTTTCATATACCCCTTGATATGCTCAGTGGGGAACCATAAAGCACTTTAAAATGTTTTATTGTGTGAGATACTGGCTCCCTAAGGTGGAGCAGATGTGTACTTGGCTGTAATACTGTGAGTCCCTAAAGAGGGGTGGGAGGGGTGCTCACGTACAATGTTGTGTTAATGGGGTTGCAAGTAATCACAAAATCATAATCTGCGAAGAAAAGAGACCATCTTAACTGACGTGGCGTTAAAGTCTTCGCAGAGCGCAGGAAAGTCAAATTGCGATCTGTAAGAACTATAACTTTATGACGTGCTCCGAGTAAATAGTGTCTCCACTCTCCAAATGCCAGCTTAATTGCCAAGAGTTCCCTGTTTGAGATGGTATCATTTCTTTCTGCACTCGAAAACATTTTGGAAATAGAAAGCTACAGGATGTAGTTGACCCGTACTCGTATGTCTCAGCAAAAGCACTGCTCCTAAGGCCACGTCAGAAGCATCTGCTTCAACAAAAAACAGTTGTTCAACATCGGGATGCAATAATATTGGCCCAGTGGTGAAACTATTCTTTAAAAAATTAAATGCCTCCTCTGCTCACTTCTCCAGGACGAATTTTAGACCTTTCTTCAGCAATCGTGTGATGAGTGTAACCACCAACAAAAAGTCTTGAATAAATCGGCGATAGAAATGAGCAAATCCAATAAAGCTCTGAACATCCTTCACGCAAGTGGGTGTTGGCCAATCTAATACCGGCTTAATCTTACTGCAATCCATCTCCAATCCGGCCGGTGAAATCACAAAACCCGAAAAGTCCACTATGGTCGTGTGAAATTGACTCTTTTCTAACTTGGTGAATAGATAATTCTCACGCAACTTCAACAATACCTTTCGAACATGTTCTTGATGTTGATGCTCTTCCTGGAAAAAAATAAGAATATCGTTGATGTAGACAATTACAAAAACATCTAGATACTCCTGCAAAACCTTGTTGATGAAATATTAAAATGCTGCCGGCGCGTTACAAAGCCCAAATGGCATCACTTGATATTCGAACAATCCGAAACGTGTTCGTAACGCAGTTTTCCATTCATCACCTTCTCTAATTCTTACAAAATGATAAGCTCCACAAAGCTCCAGTTTAGTGAATACCTTGGCACCCTGGATGGTATCTAACATGACCAAAATCCGAGGAAGCAGGTAGTGATTCTTGATAGTAATCTTATTCAGGCCTCTGTAGTCAATGCATGTTCTTAAGCTCTTATCCTTCTTGGGCACGAAAAATAATGGCTAGGCCGCTGGTGATTTAGAATGACGAATAAAACCCTTTTCAAGGTTCTCCGGCAAATATGTCTTCAGATGTTCATTCTCTTTCTCTGTTAAAGCATACATTCTAACACAAGGAATTAGTGCCCCTTCTTCCAAATCTATCTTGCAGTCATAAGGGCGATGCAGTGGAAACTCATTCGCCTCTCGTTCACTAAAGACATCCTCAAACTCAAGATAGCATTCTGGCAGAATCCCCACCACTGCCCCAATCACATGTTCTTCTGCATTTCCACCCGCCAAGAACTCACCCAAACTCTCTTCTTCACCAGTATCACACTCCTCCCAAGCTTTTACACACTGTTCCGAACAAAATTCTGATTTAAATTCCACTGTCCTCTTGTCCCAATCAATTAAGGGATTATGCAAGGTCAACCATTGCATACCCAAGATTATTTGCAATTGAGGTGCATCAATGAACTCAAACATGATCTTCTCCCAATGCCCTTCAGAAATTTTCAACCTATGGAATTCTGTAGTTTGTGTTATGAGTCCTGAACTGAGCTGAGTCCCATCAACAGCCCTGGCATGTTCTGGAACCTCCTTAGCCACTACTGGCACTCCTAAATGCCTGGCCAGAGTCTTGTCCATGAAGTTGCCTGTCGCTCCTGAATCTATTAAACAGGGGCCCTCACATTTCAATCCTCCCTTCCAGAACAAGGATATGTGTCATGCGCCCGCCCCCTTGCGCATATGGGATAGATGGCGGAAACATCGCCATTAGAATGTGCCATCACGTTCCGTTTCCTTCTTCGCTGAACGCTTCTGTTTTTCCCCTGTTGGCTTACAAGCCGTCTATCCTTCTGCCCAGCCTCTCTGGCTGCCTGCTATTCTGTGTTTCTCTCAGACTCTTCTCACAAGCTCCCTTGCGCACCCGCTAGCTCTCCTTCTCTTCCTGCCTTTCTGTTCTCCCCTTCTTCGGTACTGCTGTACCGGCTCTCCTGTTCTTTCTGGGTCACCTTCATTGGCGCTTATCTGTTACCATCCCTGTTCACTGTGTGGCTCAGCGCAGTGTCATTTGCTGAGTCTTTTGCTTGACTCGTTTCTCTTTGGAGCTTCCATTGTTTCCCTTTGCCCTATGAGGTGGTGGCAACTCACCCTCTCCTGCTGCAGTCTCCTTCTGCTATTACCCGACTGGCAACGTCCTACGTCCATTACCTGGAGCTTCACTTACCTGCAGGATTTGAACTCACTTGCTGGACGGCATTCGCCCTCAGGCTTTTCTGGAATCTTACCAGCTGTCTGCTGTCCATACCATCTCCCAGGGTTTTGTTTGTGCCTCTTACAGCTTTTTTGCCCTCTTGGCTGCTGCGGGATGGGGCCACTGGTCTTCTGGTTCTTCTGCAGACCACTGTGGCATCGTCCCGCGGTAGACCCTATCTGTACAAAAAGAAAAAAGATACCAAGAGCGAAGGAAGAAAGAAACAGCCGGTGGAACTCTCTAGCAGTTCAGGTGAGGAATTGGAATTAAGTTCTGTATCTGACAGTGAACTTGACAGTTTGCAACGCCCAACCACCCCAACGATGGCGACAGCTGAACAAGTACAAGAACTAGTTGCTACAGTGCAGTCACTGACTTATGAAGTCCAGAATGTAAAGGCTGAAAACCCTGTTTACGCCAACTGGTGTCTACACGGGATCCTCACACAGCTGACCTACCCCCTATGGCCATTTCCTCTGGGAAGTTTGACAAGTCTCTGACACGCCTCAAATAATTCATCGATGCTTGCATGGTGCATTTAGCCTTTCGTTCCACCACGTATGCTTCAGACCTGAGTCGATTGGGCTTCATGGTCTCCAACATGGCCAACAATGCCCTTGCATGGGACACTCCATTGGTGACAAACAACAACCCAGAGTTACAGGACTTTGGTTCATTCCTGGCACTACTGAAACAGACATTACAGACTTACATTACCCTATTCAAACCCTCTTCAAACGTCTTGCCACAGAAGCAGGCTGGCCGGAACAGGCTCAGTTTGCTATTTTCCGGAGAGGGCTTAAGGAGGAACTTAAGGATGAGCTAGCCAGGATCCCTCATCCCTCCTCCTTCCCTGAGCTCTTGTCGACCGTCCTGCAAATCGAATTACATTTGGGAGAACGCAAGCAAGAGAGAAAGAAAAGTAAAAGGAACCAACTGGTCTACTTCCCCCCTGGGTGGTAGCCATTCTTCGACTGCGCCTCCGAGTAAAGAAGAACCAATGCAGATTGGCACTACCAGAGCCCCGCTCACTCCGGAGGAAAGAAAATGCCAACGAGATTCGGGCCTATGCATGTATTGCGGGTCGTCAACGCATCTATTATGAAACTGCCCAGAGTTGCCTCCCAGACGGTTTTGAAACGGGCAACCTCGGACATAGAAGGGATGAAGGTCCGAGGTAATGCTGAAAGTCCCTATGTCACCCTGGCTATCGCCCCTTCGCGCATTTCTGACGATACCCGCCTCATGGTGGTGTCTCTCACCTTGGCATGGAGGGATGTTGACTCACTGGCGCTCATTGATTGTGGGGCGGCGGGCAGTTTCGTGGACTCTCTGTGGGCCAATAAGGTAGGCATACATAGAGTACCCAACAAAGAAGATCAGAAGGTGGAAGGAGTGGACAGCACCCCTCTTAGCTCTGGACCCATCACCCATTAGACCGAAAAGCTGCAAGCCAAGGTACACCAGCACACCGAAGAAATGTCATTCAACACTATAAGAGCAGCACACTTCCCAGTCATACAGGGCATTCCTTGGTTAAGGAAGCATAACCTGCTGATAGACTGGTCAAGAAACATTCTCAACTTCCAGTCCCCATATTGTAAGCAGAACTGCCTACGTACGCTTCATTACGAACCTGCTGTTCTTTTTCCTGATGACACCATGACACGCACAGTCCATTGTATACTGGCAGATATGAGAATATGACAATGTTTTTGTGGAGAAAAAGGTCCACAAACTCCCTCCTCATCACCCAGAAAACCGTGTGATTAACCTTATGCCAGATGCCTTAATACCCTTTGGGCGCATGTTCTCTCTGTCACTTCGAGAGAAGGAGGTGTTGCATGAATACTTAGATGCCAATCTAAAGAATGGTCTCATTCAGTCTTCCCGGTCTCCTGCTGGTGCCTCTTTATTCTTTATCGCCAAACGAGACTCCTCAGAGTTAAGGCCCTGCATCGACTACAGGGGCCTAAATCAGGCCACCATCAGGGACAGCTACCCCATGCTGTTAATCTCTGATATTTTGGAAGCCGTACAAGGAGCCTCTGTATTCTCTAAGCTTATCCTCCGGAACGCCTACCTTTTGCATCGCATACGCAAAGGAGACAATTGGAAGACTGCCTTCAGAGCACGATATGGGCATTTTGAAGGGTCATGCCCTTCGGCCTGGTGAACGCACCTGCCATATTCCAAAGCTTTATGGACCGTACTTTCTCTGATCTCCTGTTCCACTCAGTTAACATCTACCTGGATGATATCCTGGTTTTTTCATCTTCCAAGCAAGAAAACACAATACATCTCTGCAAGGTCCTTCAGCACTTACAAGCCAACCATCTCTTGGTCAAACCTGGCAAATGTCTGTTTCAGGTTTCGTCAGTACCATACTTGGGCTTTACCCTGCACAGGGAAGGGGTCAAGATGGACCCGAAAAAGGTGTCCGCCATTCTCAGCTGGCCCTCTTCTTCTTCCATCAAGGACATTCAGCGGTTCCTGGGCCTATCTAATTTCTATCGCAAGTATATCGCCAACTTCTCCCACACGGTTCTCCCAATTACTAGCCTTCTGAAGAAAACCACCAAACCTTTTCAATGGTCTGAAGAGGTGGAGCTGGCCTTCAGGATACTTGAGGAGAAGTTCAGTTCGGATCGCATACTCCCGCAGCCAGACCAATCGAAAGGCTTCATAGTAGAGGCCAATGCTTCCCCCAATGCTATTGGAGGAGTATTGTTACAAGATCACGGAGGAACCAAACATCCTGTGGCATATCTTTCAAGAACACTTACAGCAAACCAAAGCAATTACTCGGTCATCAAGCGAGAGCTGTTGGCCATGAAAATTGCCTGCGAGGAATGGAGGCATCTCCTTCAAGGAGGAGCACAGCCCTTTACCATCAGGACGGACTATAAGAACCTCAAGGTTCTACGCAATATGGAATTCGTCAATTCTCGACAAGCCCGTTGGGCACACTTTTTCGCGCAATATGATTTTGAGATCATGTACATCCTGGGAAGCCAAAACATAGTAGCAGACACTCTCTCCTGCAGATGTTCCTCAGAGTATTCTTCCGAAGGCCTCTCTGAGAGACTGTTTCCCAGGAAAATGAAGATTGACGCTTTGGTCTCTTCCTTTCTTCAGCTGGTCAAGGCCGCCACTGCTCTCAAACACCCATCGAGGGATTTCAAGACCAAGGATAACATTGAAGAGAAGGATGGTCTTCTGTTCGTGGTCAAGAAGCTATTCATCCCCCAAGAAGACATTTGTCTCAAGGTTTTAACGTGGTGGCATGATCATAGGACTGCCAGACACAGGGATAGGAAGGGTACCGAAGACCTCATCAAACGCTCTTATTTCTGGCCCGGAATGACAAAAGATATTGAGGAGTATATTAAGGGGTGTTCCAAGTGTGCCAGAAGCAAACATTGGACTCAGAAACCCATTGGATTGTTCGAGCAAACACCTGTTCCGGCTTTCCCCTGGAGTCAGATATCCACAGACTTTATCGTGGATCTTCCCCCTTCCCAGGGATGCTCATGCATTATGGTAACAATCAATTTGTTTACCAAACTAGCCCACTTCTCACCTTTCCTGGCATTCCGTCTGCCTCAAGTATGGCAGAAGTATTCATCCGAGACGTTTTTTTGTCTTCACAGTCTACCCAACAAAATCATCTCAGACCGAGGCAGCCAGTATACTTCCAAATTCTGGACAGCTTTATGTAACAAACTCGGAATTGAAAGGGCTCTATCCTCGGGATTTCATCCACAAACCAACAGCCAGACAGAGAGACTTAATGGAACCTTGGAGCAATACTTCAGATGTTACACCAACAACCAACAAGACAATTGGGTCTCGCTACTCCCCACTGCAGAGTTTGCGTACAATAACACAGTCCACTCTGCACTGGGTCTCAGCCCATTCTTTTGTACACACAGTCTGCATCCCAGAGGAATCCTTCCTGTGGTATCTCCCTGTACCAATATTCCTTCCATCGAAGACAAAAACAAGGAGATCTCAGAAGCCCACAAGATCGGTAAAGCCAGCCTTGCAGAAGCTCAACAGGTGTACAAGAGGTTAGCCGACCACAAACGTTCAGGACATGCCTCATTGGTGGTCGGTTCCAAAGTCTTGCTATCCACTAAATACTTGTCACGCTGGGTTCATCCTTCCAAATTGTCTCCTCGCTTCTTGGGACCCTATGAAATCCTTGCACAGATCAATCCAGTTGCTTTTAGCTTGAGAATCCCCAAGAGTCTAGGACGCATCCATCCTGTCTTCCATTCGTCTCTTTTGCGACTAGAGGAGGGAAGAGCCACTACCACGCCCATTCACAGAATAGTGCCACGGACCAACCCAAGTACAGAAGAATATGAGGTGTCACGCATAGGAGATTTTCATTTCCGAAGAGGAAGACTAGAATACCTAGTGTTATGGAAAAGGTTATCCCAACTCCTGGGAGCCCATTTCCTTTGTTCGAGCTCCCTTACTGGTTAGCAAGTCTCACTGAGCCCACCCAGGCAAGCCCGGCCTCCCCAGGGGTCGAGGAGGGCATACTGTCATGCGCCCGCTCTCTTGGCGCATATGGGATGTATGGAGGAAGCATCGCCATTAGAATGTGCCATCACGTTCCGTTTCCTTCTCCGCTTCGGCGGCCTAGTCTTTCTTAACATGGCTGTCACCGGGAGCATTTAGTCCTCCCACTCCCGGCAGCTGCCACGTTGCAACTGTGTTCGTTTCCCTTTTGTTGCTGAACGCTTTGGTTTTTCCCCTGTTGGCTTACAAGCCGTATATCCATCTGCCCAGCCTCTCGGGCTGCCTTGTATTCTGTGTTTCTCTCGGACTCTCTTCTCACAGGCGCCCTCGCGCATCCGCTCTCTCTCTCTCTCTCTCTGCTGTACCGGCTCTCCCATTCTTTCTGGCTCGCCTTCACTGGCGCTTACCTGTTACCAGCCCTGTTCACTGTGTGGCTCTGCGCAGTGTTGTTTGCTTAGTCTTCCGCTCGACTCGTTTCTCTTTGGAGCTTCCCCTGTTTCCCTTTGCCCTCCGAGGCAGTAGCAACTCACCCTTTCCTGCTGCAGTCTCCCTCTGATGTTACCCGACTGGCAATGTCCTACATCCATCACCTGGAGCTGTCTTCTTCACTTACCTGCAGGATTTGAACTCACTTGCTGGACGGCATTCTTCCTTGGGCTCCTCTGGAACCTAACCAGCTGTCTGCTGTCCATACCATCTCCCAGGTTTTTTGTGCCTCTTATGGGTTTTTACCCCTCGTGGCTGCTGTGGGACCAGGGCCGGGGCCACTGGTCTTCTGGTTCTCCTGAAGACCACTGTGGTGTTGTCCCGCGGTAGACCCTATCTGCACAAAAAGAAAAACGATACCAATGGCAAAGGAAAAAAGAAACAGCCAGTGGAACTCTCCAGCAGTTGAGGTGAGGAATTGGAATTAAGTTCTGTATCTGACAGTGAACTTGACAATACGTTAATGGTTATGTGCGGTACGGATGCCTGAATTCTGTTTGTAACCATCTGACCTCTTCTTGTATGTGTTAAGAATCTTCGAGGGGTTCTGGGACAATTCCCTAAAAATGGCCACTATCCCCACAATAAAGACAAAGATTTTGCTTCTGCCTTTTCTCCTTCTCTTCCTGTGTTAATGGAGGCCTATACTCTCTTTCTCTTCCTGAACCCTTCACTTCTCTCTGAACTGCGTCCACCTTAGGTCGCTCACTTCGTACCCAAAGCCTCCCCTCTGGAGCAGATCTCCTGCGCTCTTAACGTCTCTCACTTAATCTCGCATCTAATTTCAATACAAGAGTGATGAACTCCTCACTAGAGGCTGGCCTCTCTACAATTGTCATCGAAGCGTCTTTTAACTCATTTTGCAAACCCCTATAGAAGAGGGAAGATCTTTTCTCCTCCAGCCAAGCACCTTCCAATACTAAAGCTCGAAAGTGGGTGATGTAAACTGATAAATCCTTGTTTCCTTGTTTCAGTTCTAACAGCTCACTGTCAACACTCTGAGTCAACGTACGTCTATCGAACATATTACTGAAATAACTTCCAACTCGACCTTAAATAACTTCTAACTCTCTTGCCCCTCCTCCAACCAATGGAACAGACCAAGCAGCCGCCTCGCCTGACAAATAAGAAATCAGAAAAGCCACCTTTGCCCTTTCATTGGGAAACGACACTGGTCTACACATGTAATGCAATTCGCATTGCATTAGGAAAGACTTAACCTTTTGTTGATCTCCAGAGAACCGCTCTGGTGGAGCCAATGGAGTAGTTACCACTGAAATAGCTGGCACACCGCCTTCTCGCTTCTCCACCCCTTTAACTCTTCCCGCTGTAACACCCTCCAATTCTGGATATAACACAGGTGGCTCTCTTTCTGGGTTACAACCTGATACACTTGGTTTCTCAGTCTCTACACCTTTCTTGCTCACCAAAAGACTTAACTCTTTAAGCCTATCACTAAGCTCTGTAGTCCACTTCCTTGACTTCAACATTTCTTCCCTCATCTCAAATAACATCTTAGCTAGAAAGCCTAATGACACATCTGCCTTGGGCTCCATCTCTACTCGGGCAAGCATTTAACGTGGGCCTTTCATTCTATCAGGTCCCATCGCCGAAATCTTGCAGAAGCAGACGAATAGCCCACCAGATCCCCCAAACTGGTTCACCTAGCAATTAGTTGAACAACTACTGAGTTGACCACACCGGTGGAAAAGGGGAAGTGGCTAAAATAATAAATGGTCAGGATTCCTCTGGTTACTTCCATTCCTGGACGCCTCTGAATTTAGGGAAACCTGCAAATACACATCACTGGTTAGTATTAATTTATACCCCTGCACCTTAAAATATATGCTCTCCCTCTTACCACTAATTACCCGACTGCTTCTGCTTAATGCTTAGAGGCAACTTAATGAAGTGTTGATAGTTCTCACACTGCTGCTGCAACTTCTCTGTGGCTGCTTGTAGATCCTCCTCACATTAGTTTGCCCAAAGGGAACGTAATCATCTATCTTCTCCTGCTACAGCTACTCCTCTATGGCTTGGTAGATTCTCTTCAAATTCAGTTGCTTATAGGAACAAAATGATCATGTATTCTCTTATGCTTCTTTTTAGAATGTCTTCACACTCCTGGATTGGAGCTTTCTGCTCTAAACTACTGTAGTTAACTTATTTTTGAAGTCTGTTTGCTCCACTCAGGCAACTATATTCATTTAACTTGACTGCCCTCTGTCTGGGAACTATTTTCTAGTCTCTTGTCTAGAATGCTTGGCACAGCTCTGCCATGCTTCTCAAACTGCTTTACCTTTAAGCCAGCTCATTTTAATTTTCAATTGCTTGCAGCGCCTTTTCAATGCCTCTCAGAACCTAAACTTGCGCGTGCATGTAGACTTCAATTTTCTAATATGACTCACCCGATGCAGAGATGAGCCTCGGATGCGTGTTCTTCTCCCACAGCTGATACGCTGCATCTGTGAAACTGCGTGAACCTTCTCCTTCATAGAAATAGAAACTGAGCTCAACCTTGCCCGCTACTGCAGCCGTTCCCTTCGTTCCGCGCACCCAGCAGTTCATGAAACGCTTGATGCGGCTTCCCCTCTCTTCCTAGATCACGTCGCGACACGCCGCAAGGTCCCTTACTCTAACGCGGTCCATAAGACACAACACACTTGAAGCCAAGAATGTTGCAAGTTCGGTTATCATACGCGCAAGTCTTTTTTTTAATACACGTTCACCTACAGACTTCAGAGCACGCATGCAACATATCCAATTCAAAATTTAAAGTATTTTACTTAAATTATATAACACTATGCTGATAACATCTTCAGGCTAACGTTGGGCTTAACTTTTTACATTACTGTAGATGCAGTTTCAATATTGTAGTATTTCTAAAAGACTTTTTATAAATCACAGTTCTGATTTTTTTCTGAAATCACTTATCTGTATCTGATTCTCAGGCACTTTCTGATGCATATCTTCAAGATGTGTTGATCCGTCTCTGGTTTCTCAATGTTTACTCTGGAGCTAAGAAGCGCTGTGACCACACCTGAACTGATCTTGAATGAAAGGCAGTTTAGAACCTCTCCAGAGGTTCCAAACTGCATCACAAAAGTCGTTAGCCAATTACTGTTGAGCAGGAAGTTCAGCCTTTTGGAATGGGATAACAGTAGCTAGCTGATATGAGGATTAGGTTAAGGAAAAGAAAATTGTAATTATAACCCATAAAATCCTCCTTAGCAGCTACAACTACAAATGACTTCTTGAATACCAAAACAAATGCCTTCTGTTACCCAGGGACCTGACAGACAGAGTGAGAGTCGCTAGTAGAAGGGGATATTGGCAGAGCATGAGAGAGGGAGTGAAAGGGAGAGAGGAAGAGGAAGAGGAAGTGAAAGAGAGAATAGATAGGTGTAGAGGGGAGGTTAAAGATGGGAGAGAATAGAAGGAGGCAGGCAGTGCAGCAAGAGAGAGAGTAGAAGTGTAAGAAGACCAAAGGTACAGAGTAGGAGGGAGGTAGAAGGGAGTAGCAGACAGAGGAGGAGTGGAGAGAAAGAGGAGAGAGGAAGAATGGAATGAGAGGGAGTGATAAGAGAGAGGAGGAAGAACTGGGAAGATCGGAGGTGGAGAAGGGGAAGAGAGTAGGAAGAGAGCTGAGGGGAGGGATAAGAAGGATTAGAGCAGGGGCAGGAGGGAGAGAGGGAGAGAGAGAGAGAGAGAGAACTAAAGTGTTAAGGGGCAGACACCCTCCAAAAAAACATTGATCAAATCATTTGGCATCAGAAGATTAGGGACCCTTAGAAAGTCCTGGAGGGAGTAAGATAACTAAGGCTACGGCCTTTAGGCCCTCAACAATAGTGACATTAGGGGTTACCAAAGTCAGGACAGTAGGGGTTACCAATCACTGGTCGCATTGCATCGCTGGAAATAGAGAAGCCTAGGCTAGGGTGGACGGAGTACATGGGAGGTTGAGAGACTAGTTATGGATCTTCCTTACTCAAACCATCTTGCATAAATCAAAAATAAAACCCTTAACTGTTATCCTGAGTTGGTGAAATTATTCAAGCCACACCAGACACCCATAAAAGCACATTCACACATTGTGCTCCATGTTGTGCACACCGCCTTGTATTGTTTTACATACTGTCCCACATCTAATGATCCCTAAGAAAGCATGAAGCAAAGGTTCTAAATTGTACTCTGCTGGGCTCACATACAGGCATCCCTAAAAGTATATTACTATATATTGAGTCCTGTTGCATTTCACATCTAAGTATCTCTGTGATGGAGCTTTGAATTGCCTCATGTTGTGTTCCATATCTAGGTGCCCCTGTGAAAGTACTTTTATCCGGGTATCCCTAAGATAAAGCATGGAATTGTTTCATCTTATATACTGTTGTATAACACCCCCACCAGCCAGCCTGCCCCCATAGCGAAAAACACACTGTCAGATAACATAAAGGAAGAAAATGAAAAAATGACAGTAACACATGAAATATTATATGATTGGGCAAAGGGGGGCGGGAAGGAGAAAGGGGGGCCCACTTTGTCCATCGCCCATGAAGCCGGGAAGTACATTAGGAACAGAACTAACAGACGAAAAAGGGAGGCGGGGAGGAGGAAGTATGATGAGTATTATGGGTTAGGGCTAGATAAAATGGAAGACCCGCGACACCCCCACCAGACAAATAAATGGTATGCGGATATGAGTGCAACAGCTAAACAAACAACAAATGAGAGCTGTTATGTCTGCTCCCTCATTCCCCATGCTTCAGGCACGCCCAAAGTATTGTTACCCAAAGAGTTGCCTATTGTAGATGCCCAATGTCTCCTTCATCTCACGTTGTGCAGAATTATGAACACCTTCCAGGCACATGAAGTTACTTTTAGAATGCTGCAGAACGAGAAAACCTGCTATCCAAAGACAGTAGGAGTGGTATGTCTGGAAGAACCATTTTTTATAATACAAGGGACACTTTTTTCAGACAACAAGTGGAAGGACGAAGAAGTAATGTGTAAGGCTGAAGCGCTGAGGGGTGTGGCACCAGAGAAATTGCAATGGATAGAAGAAACGTGCACACCAGTATGGAAGGAACACATTTCAAAACTAACTTGGGTAACAGCCATTGAAAAACCCTTCAAGCTGCAGAAGGAAATAGACTATGAACTGTGTTTTAAAAGAGAGGGGAAATCCTCCATGGGGACAAACAAGAACTGTAACAAGACCCTCACCATCCCAGATTTAAGAAAAGGGACAGCGGCCCTGATGGGCACGTATTGGGTATGTGGCAACCAGGCATACCTGCACCTCCCACAATCATGGAGTGGCAGCTGCTCGATGGCCACTCTGCACTCAGCACTAATGGTAATCCCGGAAAGCCACATTGATGGGAGCAAAAGGACGCGAGAAAACACCCAAAAGAGTGCGGCCCATTTTTCGTTTGCTCGTGCCTGGATACTTGGGATGAGTGAGGCGAAGAATGTTACCATTAGAGAGCCCCGTATACTAGAATGGTACAAGGAGGTATGGGTAGACTTGAAAGGAGAGAGCGGATGTATATACCTGACTTGTACCCCAGATGAATATGCTAGGAGAGGTGAGAGCTTGAGGGGGGTGTACAGAGCATGGATGCCCATAAAAGGCACACCTGCATGGGATGACGCAATAATTGACGAGGAAGAGTGCAGGAGATTGGAGGATTTAAAGAATTTGTTACTTAAGTAACGAAATGGGGGAAATGTAGGGGAGGATTGGTCCAAAAGACGGCCCTCGCCTACATCCCCTCCCCCGGTGAGAGCCATGGCTCATCAGGCATTCCCTCCTTACCACCAGGGCCCAGGTGGTGGATGGCTCACCTGCTGAAGACATTGCCCAAACATATTGAATTTAGCTAGGCCTCAGAAACCATTTTGTCTAATAAAGATGGTGTGAGTTCGGCGCACTGCAGCGCGGCCCCCACCTTTGGAGAGTTTCAATTATCCCTGTGGCCGCAGCTCACTGGCAGATCCGCTGTGAGCCCGTTCCCACGAACAAGACGGACATGAGCTAGTGTAAGATACCAACACTGTAACATTTCACCTTCCGCAGTGTATCGCTGCTCTCAGCATGACCCGGCCAGCAGAGCCTGGGTGGAAAGAGAACTGTAAAATGGCCCTCAGATAAAAGCAAAAGTTCCCAAATACTAATGACAAAACTACCTGCGATGGACGCATTTTCTCCACAAACCTCTTTGACTAAAAAACCTGTAAAATATATAGATATGGCAGAATGCATGTTCATATGGCATTAGCAATGAAGCACCCACACCACTGCAGTTATGTACAAATAGTGAAAGCGTCCCGGGGGATTATTTGTTATGCGTATCATTGAAAAGTTTACACCCCACGGTCCCGTGCCATAACCGAACTAATGCTGCTAGAGTGCAGAGAAAGACAAATGCAACCATATTGAGGGCTCATGTAAAGGGCGCGCGAGAATGCACCCTTCATGTGTGTATGTCCAAGCCCCTTATGTGCCACTACCGTCACGTTCCTGTCGTTCCTATACGCTCCACCAACCTCACTACTACCTCACTTACTGCAAATGTATATGCATATAACAAAATGTTGTAGTTGTTAAAACATAGTGTACAAATAATGTGCTCGGACTAGCTATATTTGAGAGGCATTAGCAAGTTAAAATGTGAGTCTTGGAATGACTCAATTTAGTATTGTATATTATTTGAATGTTTATGATGCTTTCACCTAAAATCGGCAACACACGAGGAAGATGCCTTTGTGAGTATATGCAAGGCCGTTCCCCCTCCCTCCCTGCGAGGCCTGCCAGACGAGAGAGCAGAGGCCCGCGCCGCGCTGCTCCACCTCCCCCAACCAGGCTGGAGCCGCTTCAAAGATTTGTAGTTCCCTCTGCAGCACCCAAGGCCACGGTCCGCCACCTGTATTATTTACAGCCCAGCAGTAAACCTCCGCCTGAAAACACAAATCCAGAGGCGCCCTCTCTTAAGCCCCACGACCCACCGGATCACCTTAGGTTAATGGCCCCTGTAAGATTAGGACACCCAATAGTATGGCAACATTACAGCAACACATTCATAATGACTTCTAACAAGACAGGAGGACATTTACCGCCTGTCCCATGCCCTGAGACCCAGCCCCACGACCTATGGTACCCGGTCAACAGGACACTGGTAACCATGTACTGATGAATCGCCATCAAACCCCTCTCAAGGTGCATTCCTCCTGTGTTGCATTAACCTGTAGAATAACCTATTGGAAGATTTACTAAAGAATATAATATTGCAAATGACTGAATGACTGCGGTGTGCATGGCCTAGGGCAAAGAAGTCAGGAAAAGACATTCATCTCTGACACTGGCCACAGTGGCACAACAACACCGCCCGGATGAACCCAGCTGACCCGCCAGGCCCAGCCCAACCCACAAGGCTGACCAGTGACGTCCTCCAGCCAAGACCAACCACATCACAGCAACACCTATAGCTAGTCGTCGCCACCCAATCCCATTGAACTTTTGCCCCCTATAGTATGTAGGTTTTGATGACGTTTTTTGTAAATATATATGCCTGTCTTTGCTATTGTCAGACAGAGTGCTCTCGGAGTTTGCAGAGTACTTTGCATGCCCTATTCTGATTGATAAACTCCCATTTACGCTCACCCGCACTTTGTCTTGGCCTTATTCCCATTCTGGGAGAGTACATCATTGTCTCTCATTGCGGGGAGGATCGTGCTGGTTGGGGACGCTTGCCTTCAGTGGTGACCACGAAAGCGTGATTATTATTTTCTCCCAACATATCCCTACCATCCCCTTTGGCACGAAAATCTCCGGTCGAAAAGGGATACGCACGGTGCGCCGGCTCCGGGAGGCTGCCCGCCAACGGCGACCGGTACGCTCAGAAGTGCGCACTCAACAGAGAGAGGGTACGGGATCCCGGTTGAAAAACCCCCTTTGAGTACCGCTCGCCGGAGCCGGGGCTGACTGTTGAGCGTACGGCAGCACTGCCTGGACGGACCCAGTTTCGGAGACTCTCAGTTCAAGACGGGCACGTGAGTATTGAGTGCGAGCGATCATAAAGGGAGTAGAGGAGGAGATTTAGGACAGGGAACGAGGCGGGGTAAAAAGGGGCACGTTGGGTCTAATAAGGACCATCTTAAACTTTCTTTGCTTTTTCTTTGCATATGGCCATTAGGATTAAGAGGTGAATAATAGATAAAAGTGACGGGAACCTAGCTCCGAGAGGGGGTGGAAGGCGGTGCCGCATAGTGCTATCTTGACTAGTACTGGGAATATATGAAGAAGTAGAAAATGAGATAAAGGTGTCTGGCAAAGGGAGACACGGAGAATATATTAGTGACTGCTATTCTTTCTATTCTTTTCTTTAGGTCTACGGGAAAAATAAAAGTGGGTTAGTACAAAACCAAAGAGACAAACTAAAGAGAAAGAGAGCTTTACTCTAAAATTGAGGGGCAAACCCAGATATATATACATATAACTGAATAAGACGGACAGGGACAGCTGGCTAGGGAGGAAAGGGAGGACAAACTGAACTGTGAATAGAGTGCTACATAGGGGTGTCTGAACATCGTATGTGTCAGGACATCATTTGGTGTAATGGTTGTGTAAAAGTGGTCAGAAATGTATAACCATTGAGTGGTCATGGTAAGTGAGACCAGACGAAGTACCGTAAAGACAAGAGTAATGTGGTGAAGCGAGTGTGTACCTTTTTTGATTTGTGGGGTAACATTGTTGAGATTACTGACGGTTTGCTCTTGTACGTACCCCCAAAGAGGATAGAATAGAGGCGGTGCGCAGCCATTCTTATGGTGTGCAGGCGGAGGGAGGAACACGAAGGTCCCCACGATTCAGTAAGACATAAAATACGCGGACTCACATGGTGATACGTTTATATTGAGATATCGAGATACATAAAGATACATAAGTACCAGGTGGGCACATAGTATGGGGGCAGAAACACCCTTATCACATATTTGCAAAAACCTACCTGGGTACGCAGAGCGGATTAAGAAATATCATGACCAATGGATCACAGAGTTGAAGGGGGAGGGGTTGCCTCAGATATGGCCCGAAGGCGGTTCATTTGACAAAAGTGTCCTAGATATGGTAGCCACATGCATTTGTTTGAAATACAAGGGGAAGCAGTTGCATAATAGGAGAGAAATATTAGACCTCTGGAGACTGTTTGAAGAGATACCGCCGCCTAAGGCAAGGGAATTAGATCCTGATCTACCGTCTACCACTGGTAATCCACTAATGATACAAAAAGATGATAAGGTATTGCCAGAGGAAGAGCACCGATAGAAGTAACAAGGTTGTACCCAATACTAAACAAGCCAGTGCCCGCAGAGGGATACAGTGACCCTACTTATGTGCCCCCACTGACAACTATCACAACCCAAGGGCCAACAGCACCCCCTCCATACGAGAGTCATAGGGAGCGAGCTCAGGTGAGCACACCAAGGGTGGACATAGAAAAACTAGCAGACGATCTAGAATCAAGGCTCTCTATAGCCAAAGATGAGCTCTCGAGGATAAAAAGCATATGTGAGCGGACTGCACTTAATGCAGCCAGATCAGAGCATGCGTCTAGAGCGCAGAGCGAGAGTAGAACATTTGAAGAAGGGTGGAAAAAAGGCGAGATACTGTTCAGAAAACAGGAAGAACCAACCCGAATAATTGAACTAGAGGCAAGAGAGGGATGTACTGACAATGAAGAGAGGCCTATAGGAGACAGGGAGGAGCTACTATGTGATATAAGGGATGATTTGGAAGAAAGCGACAGGTTGAGTATGGCAATGGGAGGGGGAAGCGAAGGGTTGGATGGTGCATGCTCAACGAGGACACTGGATGATGAGTGGACGGGGCGATTAAGGAACCGGGTGGGGAAAATGGCATCATTAGGAAAATCAGGAATGAAGGTGGGTACAGATACGACAACGAAGGGAAAGTTGCAGCTCCCGCTAATACATAGGGGAGGAGGGAGGCCGAATTACATACCCTGGGCTCAGATGGATAAGGCCAACTTACTAAAGTTATTGCCCCCGTTATCAGGAGGGGCGAGCAAGTGGATATATGCCTTTGAAAAACACACAGCCGGGGTACCCCTAGCAATAGGGGATGTGAAGAGCTTGCTCGTATCAGCAGTGGGGGATCAGGCCGACAGAGTATGGGTCAAGGTTGGTTTCCCGGGAGTAACATTAGACTGTGATCGCCATGATGGGGCCTCCTTTAACACAGTGCGTGCAAGGGTGTGGGATGCTTTGCGGGAAACGTTTCCAGATACCCCAGACTTACAGTCAGTAATGCAGTGTACAATGAATGACGGGGAAGATGCGATGGATTACATTTTCCGGGTCCAAGGGATGTGGAGAGCAGAAACGGGCACGCCCTGGTATCAATCGACATCGTTATTTTACTTCATTATAAAGAGGGGGCTCCCAAAAGAGGTGCAAAAGGCGCTCGACAAGATAGCAGGTATTGAAGCGAAAGGATGGCCTGAGATTCAGAGCATAATAGTGCACCACTGTAAGCGAATAAAAGAAAGGGAGAAGGAGGTGCGCAGAATAGATTGGCAGACGAAGCGAAACTAGTGCAAACAAAGTTGGTGAAGGTCGCAGCAGCAGTAGCCGCGCTCCCACACAGCAGGGAGGGAGATGAGGAAGAGGAGGGGCTGGTAGCAATACAAGGAAGGATGGCAACTAATTGGGCAGGAGCAGGACAGCAGCAGTGGAACGAGCAGGAGCAGGGCGGATGTCCGCAGTGGCAAGAGTGGGACCCTCGAGGGGGAGGAGGTGGGTACAGGGGCCGAAGAGGAGGTGGACAAGGGTACGGGGGAATGGGAGGAAATGGATGGCAGGGTCCCAGTGGTGCACACGGGAGTTGTTGGAACTGCGGGAGGTGGGAACATTACTCTAGGGAGTGCAGAAGCAGACAAAACCGCAGATTTCCAGAGGTAGAACACTATGGCCATCCCCATCCGGGGAGCCCATATGGTCTCCCAATGGGACAACAACAAAGGAACCCAGGGCAGGGGTACAATGAGCAACAACAGGGACACTAATACAGAACACAGAATCACCCACAAAACAATGACACTATGCACTACACGCCAGGCAACCCTTTCGCGACAACAGCAAACGGAGCACCAGCCCCCTATAGTGGCGTGTCAGTGGTTTCAGGGAGTGTGTTCAACCAAGGGGGGGCTATGAGACACCCCGCATAGGACAGCCCACAGAGAACACTTGCGTGTCCAGTTCTATCTACCACCTACGATGCAGCAGAGGAACCATTGGTAGGGGCGCAGATAGGAGACAAGCAGTTCATATTCATGGTGGATTCGGGAGCAGAGAAATCATGTATTAGGGAGGGCCGGTTCCCGTTATCTAACCGGAAGTTAGAGACGCAGGGGTTCTCTGGGGCTGTAATTGAAGTTCCTTATACAGAAGCATTGGATGTAACGGTAGGGGGGTAAAACTGTAAAAACACCCTTACTGTATTATGAACATTCGCCAATAAATTTACTAGGGAGGGATCTTCTTAGCAAACTCAATATGACGATATCATTCACTGAGAGAGGTATAGTGTGTTCAACACCAGGAATATGCCCATTACGTGTAATGCTGGTACTACAGGCTCACAAAACCGCACCAGAAACACGTGGTTTGCCAGTGGACGAGAGAATGTTTATTGAAGGACTAAAGACGCTGGCCCTCATAGTTCCTGAGCTAAAAAGAATGGATTGGAGAATACCAGCGGAGTTCCTCTTCCGCCCAATAGTGCACCCTGACATAGCACCAGGATCAGTGGTATCATTAGACTTGCACGCTGTACAGGTATCTGCGAAAAAGATCTCTGTGATTGGAATCTCTGGATATAGAAGGATGTGAGTGGCGTACAGTACTGTGTACCAATGCCAATATTGCCCTGAGAGACTTAACTGATGAGGATCTCTTTTCAGATTTGGAAGGGGATGGTGAAATCGTAATGGAAATAGCAATGCCCTGTGACATTTTGATTCAGGCTAGAGAGATTCCTGTCCAGCTGATGGCAGTGGTGGGAGCACCACCGTCATTCTTCGATGATGACATGAGGCTAGTACCAAATAATTTGTGGACATCAGGCCCCCATGACGTAGGGTTGTTGCATGGAGTACAACCAGTGATAATAAAACTCAAACAAGGAGCGATTCTACCCCGGGTGAAACAATATCCATTGTCCCATGAAGCTGAAGAAGGGATAAAAGAGACAATAAATGCACTACTAGCACAAGGGATAATAGTGCCTTCAAACTCCCCATGCAACACATGCATTTACCCGATTAAAAAAGCAAAGGGAGGGTCTTGGAGGATGATCAAGGATTTACGCCCCCTAAATGATGTAATACAGAAAGAGTTCCCTTTGGTCCCGAGCCCTGCATCAATATTATGCAGCATCCCAAAAACGGCATCACATTTCACGGTGGTCGATTTGAAAAATGCATTTTTCTCCATCCCCTTGGCTGAAGAGAGCAGATACCTGACAGCATTTACACTAAGGGGGAAGAGATATGAACATTGTAGATTACCACAGGGATACTGTGAGAGCCCGAGCATATTAAACCGCATACTACATGAAGACTTAGGAAACTTATCAGTTGAGAGCACAATTATTCAGTATGTAGACGATTTACTCGTCTGTGCACAGGATGAAGAAACATGCCGAAAAGATTCGATAACACTCCTGACAAGGGGTACAAAGTAGACAAGGAAAAGCTACAATATTGTCTGACAGAAGTTCTATACTTGGGACAGCTAATATCAAAAGATGGAAAAAGAATAATCCCTGACAGGGTAGAAGCAATAAGATCAGTAAGAGAACCCACAACAGTGAAGGAGATGCAGAGATTCTTGGGAATGTGCAACTATTGCCGAGCATGGATATTAGATTATGCAGCATACACCAGACCCTTACTGCAAGCGCTCAAGGAGGCCCAACAGGAGAACAAGAAAATAGAATGGTCAGAAGAAATGAGCGCCTCATTCAAATCATTAAAAGAGTTGATTTCAAGCGCTCCAGTGCTCGCAAATCCTGATTATGGACGCAAATTTTACCTGTTCGCACACTGCAAGGGGACACTCATGACAGCTGTACTGACACAAAAGACGTCCCTAGGACACAAACCATTGGCTTACTATATTGGCACTTTGGATGATGTGATGCAAGGACATTTTGCGTGCGAGCAATCGCTCGCTGCAGCCGCGTTCGCAATTGAGAAAAGTGCCACAATAGTAATGGGATGCCCTGTGACATTGTTTGTGGAGCATTCATTATTTGCAATACTCGAAAGGTCAAAGAGTACACTGACCACACAGCGGGCAACCGCCTATGAAATAATATTGTCCAGCGCCAATATCCATGTGGTGCGATGCAGGACAGTGAATGCGGCAACATTCATTACAGAAGCATGCACACTAGAGGACATGCAGGAACATGATTGTGCAACTTACACAGGAGAAAGAGGGGAGGACACAGTGGTGTGCGAGAATGCCCTGAGCGAGGGGGAAGTGTACTTTGTAGACGGATCAGCATCAATTGACGTGGACACAGGATAAAAACATGTGGGTATGGCAGTGGTGAGATTAGAAGACGGCGAGTATGAGACACTAGTGCAGTACCGCCTTCCATCACATTTCTCAGCACAAGCAGCAGAACTCATTGCCCTATTAGAAGCATTGCACGCAGCTAAAGGGTGCGCGGTGACAATTTACACAGAGTCAGCTTATATGACGACAACAGTACATGGAGGTCTGGCCAGATGGGGGCGGAGGGGGTTTCGACGAGCAGATGGGACTCCAATGCAACATGCAGAATTACTGAAGGAGTTAATTGAAGCCCTACGAGATCCCACAATGGTAGCAATAGTGAAGTGCCAAGCACATACGTCCAACACAGATGTTGTGTCTTTGGGAAACGCGGCAGCGGACGCGGCTGCCAAAGAAGCCTCATATTTTGAGAAATGTGAAGCAGGTGAGTACGTGCTGCAGCACAAGTCAAACGAGGAGCTTCCAGAAGGGTACAATACAATGCCTATATCACAAATACTAGAGTTACAGGAAGGAGCAAGTGCAGATGAAAAGGTGATGTGGGTGAAACGAGGGTGCAGCCAATCAGCAACAGACTTACTGTGGCGACAAAATAACTCAGGAAAAGTGGTAATGCCAGTAAAATTATTAGAAATAGCGTTTCAACAACTACACTTCCCAACACACAACACGAAACAACACATTGCAGCAGAGATACAGGAAGAGTGGTTCGTGCCCTGTCTTCAGGAGCACTTATCTAGATTGACATTGGAGTGCACAACATGCCAGATATACAGTTCAGGAATGACATTACGTACACTAAGGGGAACAATTCCAAAAACGATTGGGCCATTCAGAGAGCTACATATTGACTACGCGGACATGGGAGAAAGGTGTAATGGGGCACGTTACATGATTGTGGTTGTGTGCCCATTTTCAAGATGGGTGGAAGCAGGCCCATGTGCACGACCTGATGCTAAAAGCGCTGCGAAATTCCTAGTGAGAGAAGTATTTCCGCGCTGGGGAATTTGTGACGTGATTCACTCAGACAACGGCACTCACTTTGTAAACGAACTCTCCAAGGAAGTAACAACGCTATTGGGATTAAAGCATAAGTTTTGCTCGATTTATCATCCTCAAAGTAATGGCGTGGTAGAAAAAATGAACGGCCTGTTAAAAGGAAGATTATCGAAACTATGCTTTTCATTAAAAAAGAACTGGATTTACTGTTTGCCCCTCGCACTATTTGAGCTGAGGAATCAGCCAAGCAAGGACCACCATTTGTCCCCGCACGGAATCGTGACTGGGAGACGAATCCACACAGCACACTCTCCACTGTGCGAACACTCAGATGCACACAGAAGCGCTGCGATATTGGGAGATGAGTTCACAGACTACTTGAAAAAATTAACAAGGGCAGCGCGCGCAATATCAAAGCAGCTTTCACCACCATTCACGAGAGAAGAGGGGAACACAACAGGGTCAGTTACGGAGCCTGAAGCACAGGTACAACTGATGCCGGGTGAATTCATTTATGTCAGGAGCTTTGTGCGCCGGTGGAATGCACCACGGTTCCATGGCCCATACAAAGTGGTATTTTGCACGCCTACGGCTGTAAAAGTGAAGGGCCTAAAATATTGGATACATCTGACGGATGTACGAAGAGCATATAGTAATGTGCAGGAAGAGGTGGATGAGGGGGCACAGACAACAGCAAACAATGCAAATGAAAATAATGAGTGAATATGAACTTGTGTGTGGCGGAAATGCACCTGATTGAGAAAGTTGTTGACAAGTATAATTACATTTAATGGTATTTAAAAAAAAAATGTGTGAAGTTATATGTAAATAATCATGTGATGAAAATATGTAGTGTCTACTCCTTTGTCTGTGCATCCCCAACCCTACTGCCCTGCCCACTTCCATTCCCTTTCAATATATACTGGCACGGGTAGTGCCAACAAAATGTTTACATTCATGCACTTAATGCACTTTTATATCTCAAACAGGAGCTACCATGGCATCTAACGGGCAGCCTGCAACGGATAGATTTATTAGATATAGAGAATTGTTAGCTGAGAGATGCAGATATTCGTATGAGTGTGGATTGTCTGTGTGCATTACATTGTTTTTTACAATCATGTTTGGCCTGGTTACATATTGGTTCATAGCGTTCATCTCTATCGAGATGAAAGAGGGTGGAGGGATTAACAGCACTAATGTGACTAATGCAACAGCAAGTGTAAATAGTAAAGAAGGTGATTTTTTGGTATGGGACGGAACTAAACTTGTATGGGGATATTATACCACACCATCCAATGCTGTCATCTCGAAAAATGAAGGGCTACAGGGAGAAATGCAAAACAACACAGTGTCTCTGCCAAAAATATCTAATTACAATGCCTGCAGTTTAAATGATCGAAAGCCCTCCGCCATATCCTGGTTGTATAACACCCCCACAAGCCAGCCTGCCCCCATAGCCAAAAACACACTGTCAGATAACATAAAGGAAGAAAATGAAAAAATGACAGCAACACATGAAATATTATATGATGATTGGGCAAAGGGCGGCGGGAAGGAGAAAGGGGGGCCCACTTTGTCCATCGCCCATGAAGCCGGGAAGTACATGTAACGCTCACCTGATTCCCACGGAGGCGCTGGTCCCGGCTGAACTGTTATAGTCTCTTCAATTGAGAAGCGTAGAGCTCGGATGACTCTCTAGACTGGGCTTCTTCTTATTGACCGTCTGGCTTGCAGGGTAAGGTTTCTGCAGGCGGAAGAAAAAAGGGTTAATGACCGTTTGGCTGGACTTCCTCCTCACTAATCGCCAACTCTCCGAAAGTCCAATGTCCTGGTGAGCTCTCACCTTAAGCGTGTAAATGCTGGGCTCTCCATCCTGCGACTTATGCAGGGGTGCGTGGGTTCCAGTTACGTCACTGGAGGTCCTCAAAGTCTTTTGTGGCCTTAGGAGTGGCACAGGTGCTGAGATGCCAAAAGGTGATGCCGCCGTTACTGCACGAGCGGATGCCAGTAGGTATAAAGAGTTTATAGTCTTGAAGAGATGGGCACCTTTAATGAAGTCTTTGCATTGTCTTTTTCAGGTGCCTGGATGCTGAGGGCGTGGTCACTGAGAGCGCGACAAGTGCGGTTGTACGTAGGTATGGGAATTTCAATGACACCTCAATAATGTCCCTTGTTTTCTGTTTTCAGGTCTTGAGATGTTGCGGGCGTTGTTCGTCCGTTGCCGTTGCACGTGCGAAGTACGTGAGTATAATGATCTGTGACCTTATTATAGAACCTCTAACAATGTTCTTTTCCTATTTGCAGGTGTCGGGACCTTGCAGGCGTTTTCCCAGTCGCGGATGCACGTGGGGAAACACGTAAGTGTTAGGCTTTCTTGCAGTCTTTAATGGCACTTAAAATGTCTTTTCTTGTTTTCAGGTGCCGGGCTGCTGCGGTTGAAGAGATCGTAATACGCGCACAAAAGCAGGTAAGAAAAGTAAATGCGGCCGCCTTCACCCGATTCCTACTTAACAATGTTCTTCGTTTTTACAGGTGCCGTTAGGCTGCTGAAGAGAAGGCCGTGAAGAATCCGTGAAAGCACAGATGGATCAGGTAAGCGAGCGCGGCTGCGAACGTGTTGCAACTTGCTAACCTTATGTTTCTTTTGCTTGCAGGTTCTGCCGGTGTCTGGATTCCTGGATGGTAAGTATAGTTCTCGTGTCTTTCTTCCACAGGTTGCTGAGCTGAAGCTGGAGATGTCACTGGAATGCTGGAGCTGACTCGGTGTGCGTCCTGCTGCAGATGCAGAATAACACGAAGCACGTTTTCCCAATCGGGTGTGGTTTAAATAGTGTTGGAGTGATTGGGTGTCTTCTTCCTCAGCCTCGCCCAGGTAAAAGAGTTCCTGTGTTTCAGAGCTAAGGAGTGGCACCAGCCCCACCCAGGTAAGAAAGTAGTCCCAGTTCAGGGAATAGTTCCTCCCAGCAGAAGGCTGGGGACTTCATCCTGCCAGCATTTGCAAAGGTGAGTATGCAGCATGGTCTGCTACAGGTAGGTCCACCCAAGCACCTTTGCACGAATTATGAGCCCGGCGCCCCTGGCGCCGGGACTGAGGTTCCTTATGAGCCTGGCGCCAGAGGCGCCAGGACATGGTCCAAAGGGCCCCAATAGGGGTTTGCTGGAGCCGGGGACGAGGGTCGTGAGCCTGCTTCCGGGGATGCTGGGCTTGACTTTGCTTCTCGGGGGCAGTGCTCATGACAGTACATTAGGAACAGAACTAACAGACGAAAAAGGGAGGCGGGGAGGAGGAAGTATGATGAGTATTATGGGTTAGGGCCAGATAAAATGGAAGACCCACGACACCCCTACCAGACAAATAAATGGTATGCGTATATGAGTGCAACAGCTAAACAAACAACAAATGAGAGCTGTTATGTCTGCTCCCTCATTCCCCATGCTTCAGGCACGCCCAAAGTATTGTTACCCAAAGAGTTGCCTATTGTAGATGCCCAATGTCTCCTTCATCTCACGTTGTGCAGAATTAAGAACACCTTCCAGGCACATGAAGTTACTTTTAGAATGCTGCAGAACGAGAAAACCTGCTATCCAAAGACAGTAGGAGTGGTATGTCTGGAAGAACCATTTTTTATAATACAAGGGACACTTTTTTCAGACAACAAGTGGAAGGACGAAGAAGTAATGTGTGAGGCTTAAGTGCTGAGGGGTGTGGCACCAGAGAAATTGCAATGGATAGAAGAAACGTGCACACCAGTATGGAAGGAACACATTTCAAAACTAACTTGGGTAACAGCCATTGAAAAACCCTTCAAGCTGCAGAAGGAAATAGACTATGAACTGTGTTTTAAAGAAGAGGGGAAATCCTCCATGGGGACAAACAAGAACTGTAACAAGACCCTCACCATCCCAGATTTAAGAAAAGGGACAGCGGCCCTGATGGACACGTATTGGGTATGTGGCAACCAGGCATACCTGCACCTCCCACAATCATGGAGTGGCAGCTGCTCGATGGCCACTCTGCACTCAGCACTAATGGTAATCCCGGAAAGCCACATTGATGGGAGCAAAAGGACGCGAGAAAACACCCAACAGAGTGCGGCCCAGCCAACTGCAGAGTCACAAATCTATGTCCTGTCTTCCGGGAACAAGGAAGAGGTGCTGTCCCGAAACAGACGCGCATCGAACTACATATCAAAGGCATCGTCAGAATTGCTGCCACAGATCCCAGACAGGTATCGATTATTCAGCTCTGCAGAAACATTCTTCGCCTCACTCATCCCAAGTATCCAGGCACGAGCAAACGCAAAATGGCTCCAAATAACACGTTGGGAGCTGATCCAGCTGGCAAATGACACTGAAGAAGGGTTCAACGTAATAAAAGTGGAACTAAGAGCATTACGGCTGATGACTATGCAAAACAGGTATGTCTTGGACCTGTTGACAGCGATGGATGGAGGTGTTTGCCGAAAAATTGGAAGTGCCTGCTGCACTTTCGTACCTTCCGAAGACGCAGACAACGGCTCCCTGTCCCATGTGATCGAAGCAGTACATAACCTAGGAGAAAGAATGAGAATGGAAGGTGGAGCGGAAGAAAGCACTTGGTTCGACAATATTTTCTCCTGGGTTCCATCATGGCTGGGAATGACTGTGAAATTTTTGATGCCGGCTGTGGTGTTCCTCCTCTTTATTTTTTGCCTGTGCCAGGTGGGTCTTCGATGTTGTGCTAACGCAGTACCGAATGGTGCAATGATGATGGTGACAATGGGCAACACCCGTGGTACAATACAAGCTATGCAAGAAGTGCAGGTACAAACAGGAACAGATGACACACCAAGATATCAGCTAGTGCCTAGGTATCACGACAAGGATATAGTAGATAAATTGTGGCATACTACCATTAGAGAGCCCCGTATACTAGAATGGTACAAGGAGGTATGGGTAGACTTGGAAGGAGAGAGCGGATGTATATACCTGACTTGTACCCCAGATAAATATGCTAGGAGAGGTGAGAGCTTGAGGGGGGTGTGCATCCCATAAAAGGCACACCTGCATGGGATGACGCAATAATTGACGAGGAAGAGTGCAGGAGATTGGAGGATTTAAAGAATTTGTTACTGAAGTAACGAAAGGGGGGAAATGTAGGGGAGGATTGGTCCAAAAGACCCCCCTCACCTACATCCCCTCCCCCGGTGAGAGCCATGGCTCATCAGGCGTCCCCTCCTTACCACCAGGGCCCAGGTGGCGGATGGCTCACCTGCTGAAGACATTGCCCAAACATATTGAATTTAGCTAGGCCTCAGAAACCATTTTGTCTAATAAAGATGGTGTGAGCTTGGCGCATTGCAGCGCGGCCCCCACCTTTGGAGAGTTTTAATTATCCCTGTGGCCGCAGCTCCCTGGCAGATCCGCTGTGAGCCCGTTCCCACGAACAAGACGGACATGAGCTAGTGTAAGATACCAACACTGTAACATTTCACCTTCCGCAGTGTATCGCTGCTCCCAGCATGACCCGGCCAGCAGAGCCTGGGTGGAAAGAGAACTGTAAAATGGCCCTCAGATAAAAGCAAATGTTCCCAAATACTAATGACTAAAAAACCGGTAAAATGTATAGATATGGCAGAATACATGTTCATATGGCATTAGCAATGAAGCACCCACACCACTGCAGTTATGTACAAATAGTGAAAGCGTCCCGGGGGATTATTTGTTATGCGTATCATTGAAAAGTTTACACCCCACGGTCCCGTGCCATAACCGAACTAATGCTGCTAGAGTGCAGAGAAAGACAAATGCAACCATATTGAGGGATCATGTAAAGGGCGCGCGAGAATGCACCCTTCATGTGTGTATGTCCAAGCCCCTTATGTGCCACTACCGTCACGTACGATGGCGAGTCGTTCCTATACGCTCCACCAACCTCACTACTACCTCACTTACTGCAAATGTATATGCATATAACAAAATGTTGTAGTTGTTAAAACATAGTGTACAAATAATGTGCTCGGATTAGCTATATTTGAGAGGCATTAGCAAGTTTAAATGTGAGTCTTGGAATGACTCAATTTAGTATTGTATATTATTTGAATGGTTATGATGCTTTCACCTAAAATCGGCAACACACGAGGAAGATGCCTTTGTGAGTATATGCAAGGCCGTTCCCCCTCCCTCCCTGCGAGGCCTGCCAGACGAGAGAGCAGAGGCCCGCGCCGCGCTGCTCCACCTCCCCCAACCAGGCTGGAGCCGCTTCAAAGATTTGTAGTTCCCTCTGCAGCACCCAAGGCCACGGCCCGCCACCTGTATTATTTACAGCCCAGCAGTAAACCTCCACCTGAAAACACAAATCCAGAGGCGCCCTCTCTTAAGCCCCACGACCCACCGGATCACCTTAGGTTAATACCCCCTGTAAGATTAGGACACCCAATATTATGGCAACATTACAGCAACACATTCATAATGACTTCTAACAAGACAGGAGGACATGTACCGCCTGTCCCATGCCCTGAGACCCAGCCCCACGACCTATGGTACCCGGTCAACAGGACACTGGTAACCATGTACTGATGAATCGCCATCAAACCCCTCTCAAGGTGCATTCCTCCTGTGTTGCATTAACCTGTAGAATAACCTATTGGAAGATTTACTAAAGAAGATAATATTGCAAATGACTGAATGACTCCGGTGTGCATGGCCTAGGGCAAAGAAGTCAGGAAAAGACATTCATCTCTGACACTGGCCACAGTGGCACAACAACAGCACCCGGATGAACCCAGCTGACCCGCCAGGCCCAGCCCAAACCACGAGGCTGACCAGTGACGTCCTCCAGCCAAGACCAACCACATCACAGCAACACCTATAGCTAGTCGTCGCCACCCAATCCCATTGAACTTGTGCCCCCTATAGTATGTAGGTTTTGATGACTTTTTTGTAAATATATACGCCTGTCTTTGCTATTGTCAGACAGAGCGCTCTCGGAGTTTGCAGAGTTCTTTGCATGCCCTATTCTGATTGATAAACTCCCATTTACGCTCACCCGCACTTTGTCTTGGCCTTATTCCCATTCTCAGAGAGTACATCATTGTCTCTCATTGCGAGGAGGATCGAGCTGGTTGGGGATGCTTGCCTTCACTATATATTGAGTCCTGTTGCATTTCACATCTAAGTATCTCTGTGATGGAGCTCTGAATTGCCTCATGTTGTGTTCCATATCTAGCTGCCCCTGTGAAAGTACTTTTATCCGGGTATGCCTAAGATAAAGCATGGAATTGTTTCGTCTTATATACTGTTGTGCTTTATAACTGAGTGTCTCTGTGAAGTTACATTCCACAAATTGTGCTCCTTGATGTACACACCTAGATATCCCTAACAAAAAGTCTTACATTGTTTTACACACTGTCTCACATGTAACTATCCTTAAGAAAGCATGCAGCATTGCTTCTAAATTCAAACCCCCTCCCAGGAAACAGAAGCACTGATTTAAACATTTTGTGCAGCAAAAAGAGATCACGTGGAACAAACCTTCACATATTGCGGCATTCAGCTTTAATTTAAATAGTAACATGTTACTAAACTGCTTGAAATCCATCGCTGATGTTCCTATTGTGCCTCCCAAATGAAAACAAGCTCTTGCAGAGTATTTACTTGGTTTAAATGATGTTTGGGGTTATTAGAGCACTGGCAGTTTGAGCGTCAAGTAGGAGAAGGTTTAAGTTACTTACCTGTAACTATTGTTCTCCAGCATGGGTCTGGCATGGATTCACATGCTCATGAATATTCCCTGTCGTCAGGCTGCAAATCCTCAGTAAAAGAAAAACAGTTTCACTTTAACTTTAAAACATTTTTTTTCCTCTAAACCAATCACTGTCCTCTGGGCCATACTGCCCCATCCAATGAGAGTCCCCTGTTTTAGCCCCTCCTCTGTTAGCCATCTTCAGATTTGATAAGCACGTAAAGTGGCAGCATGACCAAGAAGAGCCGTAGAGGGGCCTGGGGGAGGAACCCGTGTGAATCCATGCCAGACCCATGCTGGAGAACAATAGTTACAGGTAAGTAACTTAAAACTTCTCCAGCATGGGGTCTGGCATGGATTCCCATGCTCATGAATAACGAACACATAGCAGTACATTACACAACCACAGGAGGTGGCAAGGATCAACCGAAGCAATTCACTCTTACCTCTGGAACAGGCTCACCTCAAGCTAACAGGTTGTGTAGCACTGCTTAGCCAACTCTGGACTCCTCCCTGGAATCCCTGTTGATGCAGTAGAACTTTGTGAAGGTGTGCGTGGACCTCCATGTAGCAGCCCTGCAGATGTTGAGCAGGGGCACAACAGAGAGGGATGCCGTTGTTGCAACAATCGCTTTGGCGGGCGAACGTGCCAGTGAAAGTGGCATGGCGGGCGCCGCCCCTTAGTGGGGGCTGCCCAGCCGACCTCCTCCCCACGATGCCAATAGGTCAGGGGGCGGGAAGGGGAGAGGAACACGTTAGCCCGCCCCCGGAAGCGTGCGAAAAGTGAGGGGCGGTGCGGGGAACCGAGGGAGAAGCCGGCCCCATAAAGGCACAGGCTTGCGAAAACACTATCACATTCTCCCTCGGTTTCCCGCCTCACCTGATCGTGGTTTCGTTTTCTGTGTTTCGTTCGCTGAAGGAAGTGGTCCTGTGCGAGGTTTTCCAGCCGTTCCTGTGAAGGAGTTTGCCAGTACTAGCTGCGGTTATCCAGGGTTCCGAATCCAGGAAGGAGGAAAAGGAGGAATCGGGTCCAGCAGCCAGACGAGGGAGCATCGTCACGGGGATAGAGACAAAGTGAAAAGGTGAGTTCTTAGACAGGAAACTAATTATGAAGGCGGACAGGTCGACAACACGGTGGAAGAAGACTGCATGCGTTAGAAGTGCTGGAAGGGTCGGGGTGTAAAAAAATAAATAAAAAATAAATAAAAATAAAAATAGCATGAGCACGGTGTGGTGCGTTCTACTCTAAGGTGCATGGAGCGTTAGCAGCATGCAATGGCTCCCTCCACACGTGGTAGGACACGGCTCCATTCAAGGGGGAGGGTTTTAAAGTATAAATCGGCAAGGAGGCTGAGGTCAGGAGGCGGGGGCAACAGGATCGTTGGGGGCCACGGGGTGATGTGGGGCACATGCCTAGGTGGTTAAGGGGTGAGGCGCTCCAGCGTGGGGCAAGTATAGTAGCATGGTAGGGCATTACTCTATTGATCGAGGGGGCCAGACACGGTCAGTTGGGACATGTTAGGGCAGCAGGAGTGTTCGGGCGTCGGCGTCCGTTGTTTTCTTGGCGCGGTAACTAGCCAAGCATGGGGGGAAATGGCACTTCTGGCGGGGTTGTGGGGGATTCGGTACTAAGGGGGCCGTGATGCTTCATTGGCTACGGCGCCGACCCGTAATGTTAAATTGCTGACACAACCACGAGAGTGGGTTGGTCACGGTTTAAATGTTTTAATTGCAAAAAGGGGGGGAAATTGTAACATCTAGGACCTCGCTGGGGAGAGGGGGTTGCAAGGTAAGGATGATTAAATGGTTGCATGTTTATAGGGATAGGGAAGGCGTTTAATTCGTTCTTTACACCAGATGTTGGCAATGGAGTCAGAGTGCGGGTTGGTCTCCTTTCCAAGTTTGTAACACCATTGGTTTGGGGCTTTGGTCGGTGGGCCCACGCAGGGGCGAGACGGTTGTAATTAATGAATGCTGCATATCTAGTAGGCAGAATGAGTCCATTGCAAATGGCTTGGTGGGCTGGTGGCATCGCGTTTGGGGTAAAGTTATTTGTTTGTCGGGCATGGCATAACTCGCTCAAACACAAGTGGTTGTTGTGGGAGCGGTTATGGGTCGCCACAGGTCAAAACTGTTTTAAGGGTGTTCCTTCATTGTTTGGCTGTCACGCCACGTTGCTAAATTGCACGCTGTATTGTAACACTGCAATTCACCCGATGGCCGCAACGTCGCATCAAAGGGAAGGTCAGGTATCGATCGAGGGGCGGGATTGGATTCCGAAAGCGTTTTCTTTGTTTTGGCCGCCGCGCTATGTTCCACGGGGGGGGGTGTGCCGGCCCTGGCGTGTATGTCGCCATGGTGACATAATTATATTTAATGGTGCATGTTTGTAATGTATGAGGTGATCTTTGGTTTGGGCCGCCGCGCCATGTCCCGCCAATGGGAGGGGACACGAAGGGCGGGATTGTGTGGGGAAAGCGTTTCTTTGTTTGGCCGCCGCGCCATGTTCCACAGGGGGGGGGGATGTGCCGACCCTGGCGTGTATGTTGCCATGGTGACTTAATTACATTTAATGGTGCATGTTGGTAATTTATGAGGTGATCTTGGGTTTGGGCCGCCGCGCCATGTCCTGTCAATGGGATGGGGATGGGATTTAAGGAACTCGCACGTGCATTGGATGGGGTTGGTACGTTCCAGCACTTGGGTGTAAGCTCTTAAGGAATGGAACAGGAACGATGCCTGGGGAGGTAGGGCCAGAGGCCCCAGGCCGCAGTGCTTGTTCAGCTAGGGCGCAGTGGGTTTGCTGCATGATGAATGGCAAAACGCTCGAGGTTCGAGATGGAAAGTCGGTGTTGTTTGGAGGGACGGGTAAGGTAGGGGAGGGCGCGCAGGTTATTATAGGCATTAAGGATGTGGCGGGGCAGGGCACACGGAAGGTGGCTGAGAGGCCTCGTAGCGCAGGGGCAGGAGTTTATGTCGTGCGACATGCCGTTTAGTAAGTTATGGCGTCAGACGGTTAGGGGGGCATGGAAGATTTTACACAGGCGGAGGGAGTTACATCAGGCAAGGGGAGCATTTGAGGATGGTAAAGGGGCGGGCGTGTTGCGCTTGTTAAATTGAGGGGTGGCCGCGGTGTTGGTATAAAGTTTTAGATGGATAGGGTCTAGTAGTTTCATAACAGTAGCCCCCGAGACGCCGTAAATTGGGAATTAACTGGCATTCGCACATCGGTGTCCATGGCCTTTTATTTAGGAACCGGAAAACACGGGTTGTAAAGCGGGGGAGGGACGGCCAAGTGGGTTTATATCACCGAATGTATTGTTGCGGGGAGTGGGGAACATAGCAGTTCAGTGCTGTCCGCGTGGTCAATGGCGGCGGCAGAAATGTAAAGGCACAGGTTGGTCGGGAAAGGGGGTAAACATGAATGTTGGTGCGATTTGTATGAGGGTGGTTTGGGCAGTTTGGTGGAACAGCGTTGTTTGGAGTGCTCAAATGCCATGGCAGTAGTACAACTGTAAACAAAAGCCATTTACTGCGTTGGGGGTAGGAAACGGACGGCGGTTAAATTAGGCATGCATGCCTTTTAATCCTGCGCATATAGCCATCACAGGCCACTCCCACTGAGGTGCGGTAAGTGAGAACAGGGATACGCAGGGCAATGGAGAGCATGGCCCATTAGGTTGGCAGGTAGTTGCCGAATCGGATGGCATAATGAGGCAGAGTGAAAGAAGGGAAGCCACATGCAGTAGCTATTTCGTTGGCCGCCGCGCCACATGCTAGCAGGTGCAACATAGGGCAGAATGTTTTCCCCAAATGTAAAATGAAATGCGGCATGTTTGTCGGGGTATTTATGGCCGCCGCGCCACGTGCACTATTTCAGGTATGTTGGGTGTTTTAGTGATTCAAATATTAGCACGGGTGGCAGCCCAGGCACAGGCAGTTTGGTGGCACTAATTTTCATATTATGGGCACGCATTTCTTTGCATACGTGTTGCCAGGTTGCTGCATGGCAGGTGGTGATACTCGCCACCTTTGTTCCATTTAGACATACTCGCCACCTTTTGTTTCAATTTTGACATACGTTTGGCGTTAGTGTGGGCGTTAGGCAGGCCTTGGGAGAGAATTTTGGAGACAGCGGAGAATGGGGGGGCGGGGTTAGTTGGAACATAGTGGCTGGTATACTACGGTATTCACAGTATGAAGCACAGGGTCGGGGCGGGCGTGTGTGTTAGGTCCTTCATTGTGCATAAAGTAGGGGCTTCATGTTTGACAGACATGTTGCAGGCACCATTAGGGGTAAATTATGTTACAGCAGGGTTTTAATTTGAAGAACGAGTCCTTAGGTGCTACAAAGCCCCCCGGGCACAAAGTCGAAAAAACGTGTCCATTATCCAAGAGTCTTTATCAGGCTTTGAAATGCTTAGTATGGAGGTGGTAGAACAGCAAGGGGGGGGGTGTCAGGGAGACGGGCGTAAGGCAGTGGTTTGGCACCTAGGGATAGTAAAGTCAAGCAATACCATCATCCAAAATGTCATTAAAAGAAGCACGCAGTTTGTACTCCACAGTGACTCAAAATTTGTCTCACATAGGTCGACATGTCGGTACACGCAAGCGCAGTCAATCCGGCCCTCGACGTCGTAGAGCTCGTGATATCGGCAGACGGCCAGGGAATAGAGGAAGCAGCCGCATATCTTGTTACATATAGGGGGAAATGATCTTGTGACAAAAGGAAGGAAGGATTTGACGGAGCTATTAAGAACTTTACTAACCAGAATATGGAGGACCTTCAGGGAGTGCGAGGTGATGTGGTCTGAGATAATTCCAAGGTAGGAATGGAGGGGTGCGCTACGCCATGGGGCCATAGAGGAGGGGAGGAGGAAAACCAACAGCCGTATGGGGGATTTCCTAAAAAGTAGGGGGATGGTATGGATTAGGCACCCCCTCATTACCTTAAAGGCACCTGGTTATTTCGAGGAGGACAAAACGCACCTGTCTGAAGTAGGCACCGCAATAATGTCCTTAGAATGGAGGACGGCGCTAGAAAACGTGGGATGCACGTGATGGGGTACAGAGCGTGAGGGTGGGGTGGAGGGGGGATAGGGGGGAGACCTTTTTCTCCTCTTGCTACCCTCCCTCCCACACCCCGCTTCCTCCCCCCAACCCCCCATCGCCCAAACATCCTCATAAATGAAAGAAAGGGGAGGCGGGGGGGCATGCTAAAATAGAACAATTGCTAAAACTAAAGAGGGGAGTGCCCTGTGCAGGCTGGGGGGAACTCTCCGCCGCCGGCAGCCAGCAGAGAGTCTTGGAGGTGTCACAGGTCAATCCCTTTAACAAAGCACTGGCAGACCCATAGGGGAATGATCAGCCAACAGATTAGATGTACGGCGCCCCAAGAGTAATAGGCTCGGGGGAGGCCCTGGGAAAAAGGGGAGGGATGTAGGGGACTTGGGAGCCAATTCCATGCCCAAAATTGCGGGGGGGGGGAGGTAACGAATAACAAACTCACAAACAAGGCCATCAAGGGAAGTCGGTTGGGGGGGGGAACAAGAGGAGACTACGGGGGGTCAGGTAACGGTGGCAAAATAACAGCAAGGGGAAGTCTTCACGAAGGAGGAGGGCATGAGGGGGAGGGAGGTGGGGATCCATGAAAGGGCGGCAAGGCGAATAGAGGGAACAGGGGGGAGGAAGCCACTACCAAGGAAAGGGAGGGGGGCAAGGACCAAAAGCTGGGGGGACAGGAGACGGGGTACGGAAGAACAGGGCTGGGAAGTCTGCATCGGGTTGAAAGGGAGCCAGGACATGGAGGGGCAGAAATGACAGGGAGGGGGAGCTTGGCGGGACTCAAAAAGGTGGACCTGGGGAAGGGAGGAGCAAGTTTGGGAAAGGAAGGAAGAAGAAGGGATAGGGTACCCGGTAGAGACATTACCCTGGCAGGGGGGCACTGGGTCAGACTTCGCAGGGAGGCCTTGGGGAGAGGGAACTGGGAAGTTCTTAGGGGCTCGGCAAGACGGAAGGGAGACCTGGGGGGCAGCATAGCATAGATAGGATAGGGCTTCCAGTACAAGCGGCAATTGGGGGACAAAGGGGGGGACAGAGTAGAGTAGAAAGGACTCAAAATAGACGGGCATCGCAAAGCGATGACCATTTAGGCAGGCAGAAAGGTGTGGGCCTGCACCGGAGGGCGGTGTCGGCCTTAACAACGGATGTGGGATATGTGTAACGTTGGGGCACTTGTGGTGGTGCCGGTATAGGAACCTGAACACTAGAGAGGCACCGCGTGGCTGCCGGTTTTATCTAGACCCAGACCCAGGACACGGGTTAAGTGTCAGGGTAGGAGGGAGGGGCAGGGCATTCCCAATAAAGACCTAGAGCAAAAGGAGGGGCACATGGATAACACGTTCATGGGAAATCTACAAACGGCTGGGGGTAGAGAGTGGTTATTAGCAATGGCCGGGCTCAACCTGAGGCGTCCACCGGACGAGGACGGTAAGGCGGAGGGGGGGGAGGGCAAGGGATACCTAGGTAGCCGCACACTGAGTAGTATACCGGTGGCGGTGAATTACGGATCGCCTGTAAGATAACTCCAAGACTTTATGCAAATAAAGCCGCTGAGGCATTTTAATCTTCCAACTTTACGAAGTGTCTGAGTTGTTTTGTTTCAACATTTGATGTATGACATGTGCCGGGTTGCATGAGGGGAGGAATGGGGGGGAGCAAGGGGTCAGGACATGGAGGAGGGGGGGAGGACAAGGCACTGGGATGCCCACGCTAAGGTGGAGTGGGCTTTCGGACAGCAGGGCAGCGGTAGCTTCGCCAACCGATGACAGTGCGTGATACAGCCGGAGAGCCAACCTTGAAATGGAAGCCTTGGACTAGGCCTTCCCATGGTTCACAGGACCAAAGTTCACAAACAGTTGTGAAGTCTTCTGGAAACTCTTTGTGCGTTTCACATAGAACTTCAGGGCAACGTCCAGCGAGTGCAAAGCCCTTTCCGCCGGCAACAAAGGTTTTCACGAAGAAAACAGGTAAAACTAAAGGCTTGTTGAGGTTAAAATGTGACGGAACCTTTGGCATGAAAGAGGGGTGCGTACACAGTACTACCCTTGGTTTGTGAAAATTCAGGTACGGTTGCTTGGAGGATAGGGCCTGGATCTCACCTACAAGTCTGGCACAAGGAAAGCCAACTTCGACAAGAGAAACTGAGTCGCGCCTGATTCATAGGCTCGAAGGGAGCCCCCATGAGCCTCGTCAGAACCACGTTGAGTTCCCATGCTCAGGAGCCTTCACTGACACCAGACAAGCCTTTGCAAATGATAGCAAGTATGGAAGAATCTGTGGGGCCATGACCCTCAGCGGGGTTATCTTCTGGTACCGGCATCACATAGCAAAATGCTTCCACATATGGCCGTAGCACTTTAAGGTCGATGACGCCCTGGTCTTGGCGAGGACCTCCCTGGAGTCCGCTGGTAACTCATAACCTCCAAGGCTGCAGGAGCCAAGCCTTCAGGTTCGGCTATCCTGTGTAGTGATGAAGGATTGTGCCTACCTCTCTGGTGAGAAGATCCAGAACCACCAGCAACTTGAATGGAGGTACTGCTGACAGGCTGAGAAGGTCCTGGTACTCACGCCGGGGTGATGAGTATCATCTTCAATTGGCACTGTGAGAACAGGGAAACGCGTATAGAAAGCGTCCTTCCTACGGGAAGGAAAACGTGTCCCACAAGCTCCTCGGCTGGTGGAACCTGCTGGCGAACTTCTGGCATTTAGAGTTTGCCGCAGTTGCAAACAGAACGATCTTGGGTCTGCCCCATTCGGCGAACAGGCAGTCCACCTGATCCTGGTGAAGCCCCCACTCGTGGCAGGAGGGCAGATCCCTGTTGAGGGAGTCTGCAATGGTGTTCTTGACTCCTGCTAGGTGAAGAGGGACGAGGTCCAGAGCCACAAGTCCTGGACTTCCTTGGAGAGTGCCAGGGATCGAATGCCCCCTGCTTCCTGATGTAAAATATGGTGGTGGTGTTGTCTGTGAAGATCCTCAACACCTTGCCTTTCAGAGACGGTAGGAATAACTTGAGGGCCCAGAACACCGCCCGTAGTTCCAGGATATTGATAAGGAGATCTTCTCCTCCGGCAGCCACAGGCACCCCTTCGAGGGAGACATCCGTGGTGCCAGTCTCCTGGTATGGGGGTTTTGAAATCCCGTGCCTTGGGCGATGTGGGAGTGGACCCCCCACCACTCTATCACATGTCAGAACTCCTTATTGAGAGGGATTTTGTCTGTTAAACTTCCAGACACCTGTATCCAATGGGCATCCATGAATTCTTGTAAGGATTGCATCTGCAATTTGCAGGGGCGGATTAGGTAGATGCAGGATGACATCATGCCCAGTATCGACTTGATGGCCCGCACCGTTGCTATCTTCGCTGATGACAGCCATTGCATCTTTCCTTGAATGGCTGCTAGCCTCTCTTCTGACGGAGACGGCAGGCAAGACACTGGGCCTCATTACAAATATGCCGGTCCGGAAATAGCGGTGTAAGACCGGAATCGCAAGTGACCCACCGCATCCGGCAACATTGTTGCCGGTATCTGCAGACATGCGGCATCCATGCCTGAGATACCGGCATGGCGTAAGTAAGTGCACATTCCGAGGTGCAAGGACACGCAATAACTGGCATTGACATTCCGTTAAGCACGTGAAAATGATGCCGGAAACACTGGCATCGCGGAACAGGTGGTAAGTGGAATCTGGTGTGTAGAAACATGCCACAGGTGCACGAAATTAGCACAGGTGGACTCAATGTGCTGTGCCACAGCACAAAAGAACCATTCCCACACCCCACACCCCTTCCAACACCACAATACTAGCAGTAGCTGTAGCAGTACTGAAGCTGGAGGCCATGCCTGCAGAGCTATTAATTGAAGAGGCAGTGAGGCGGAGGATGCAGCGGAGGCGCTTGATGACGAGGAGGGCCATCATAGCCCAGCAAATCCCCAATGTCCAGCAGGTTGCAGCCTGCAGGCAGGCACCAATCCCTCACTTAAGGGCCAAACCATTCAACCTCAGCCCAGGTCAGATCCACAACCTGTACTGGCTAGACAGGGACACCATCACCTCAATAGTGGACCTGATCCATGATGACCTGGTCATCACAATCAATTTCCGCACAGCCTCTCCCCCACCCCCTTGCTGAAGGTAGTCCCTCCCGAATGAGCTGGGCCTCATGCAGTGTTGTTGGACCATTGAGGCCAGGGATTCCTGTCGTGCCTCCATTCTGGCGAGGTGCCCCTCAATATCCCGGACATTGCAGAGGGGTGGTGGTTGTGTGGGTTGAGGGATCATTAGGCCCACAGGACTGAAGTCATCGGCCTCCTCATAGCTGCGGTCGCTTAAAACACTTTCTACTCCACCATCCTCCCCAATGCTGTCGGATGGACCGACCCCCTTGTGTTAGGGGTGTAGGTGCCTCCTGGTCGGTTGGTGGCCATGGGGCAGGTGCCTCCTGGTTTCTGGGTGGCTGTGGGGCAGGTGCCTCCTGGTCGGTTGGTGCCTGGTGGGCAGGTGCCTCATGGCTTCTGGGTGGCTGTGGGGCAGGTGCCTCCTGGTGGGTTGGTTGCTGGGGGGCAGGAGTTGTTTCCCACTCTCGTCTGCCGTAGGATGCAGTAGAGTCCTGTGTGGACGTGGTGGTGGTCCTGCGGCGCATTGGCCTTGCGGTCCTGGACGTGCTAGGCTGCTCAGCTTCATTGGCAGATAATGTGCCTGTGGGGGTCAGAAAGGCAGGGCATCAGTGATGGGTGTGGATTCATGACACAGACATAAGTGCTAGTACTTTTCGATGTAAATGCTGTGTCATGGACATGGTGGTGGGAATGGCATGGTGCACACATGCAAGTGTCATGGATGCTGTGTGGGTGCATGTGTGGTGTGCGAACATGGTGTGTGCAGTGGCTGTTGTGTGGGGTACTGCTGATTCCCGGTTTTGGTGTTATAGTTGTGTCACACAAGATGTAGGATATGGTGTTGTGGCTGGTTGCGACACAGTCACACGGATGTGTTACACATGTGACTGTTGCCTATGGCAGTTGCTGCGTTGGTGATGATTTAGCGGGATGGGCCGTGGTGGATGGGACGAGTGGGCCACGTGTATCATTGATGTGTGCCTCTGGTTATCGGCTGGTGGTGGAGGTGCTTGACACTAACGTGACTGGGCATGTGCTAGCACGGCGGTGACTACAGAAGTTGTGCTGTCAGGGGGATGTGTGTCTGAGTGCCAGCAGGTGCATCTTGTGAGGGCAATACAGGGGGCCTGTGTGATGTGCAAGTGGTGTATGAATGTGGTTTGGGAGCAAGTTCTATGTGGATGTGTGCAACCTGGTTGAAGGGGGGTGGGGCGCAAGCAGGGCTGTACTGGCGTTGGGTACAACATACATGTTTGCCTACTCAATTGTATACAGGGTACAAGGTGTGTGATCTGGCATTGGGTTTACGGGTACTCACCGGCCTCATCAGATGTTACTCCTCCAGCTTCCGCT
The DNA here is from genome assembly GCF_040938575.1 of Ambystoma mexicanum. Lineage (NCBI taxonomy): Eukaryota > Metazoa > Chordata > Amphibia > Caudata > Ambystomatidae > Ambystoma > Ambystoma mexicanum. Next base: position 1,501,646,279 of record NC_090932.1, on the reverse strand, counting down.
GCTCCTACTCCCTCAATGGCCTCGAAGTGCATGACGCTACTGCATGTTTCCTCTCATGGCTGCAGGTGGATTGGGGATGCAGGGCCGCCTCCTGTGGCCGTGGCCTGGGTGCACTGAGGAGGTTCCTTACCCTGAGACGTAGATCGCCCCACCTCTTGTGGCAGTGCCAGACTGTTGGGGACGTTGACCCAACAGCCGTGACCTTCCTGGCCACCTCCTCCCAGGTGGCCTTTTTGCACATTTGTGCCTGGCGCCGTAGGTCATTGCTGAACACTTCATTAGCCTTTTCTACTAGCGTGTCGGCCAGGATGTTTAGTTCAGCCTCGCTGAACCGCGGCTTGCGCCTCCGTGCTGCTGGTACCTTGGACAACATGTCTCTGGTTGGTAATCAGTGCATGGGATGTGGCTGACAGTCCTGTGCACTGAGGATTGCAATGGATTGTGTTTTATTAATGGCCGAGGTCCATTTCCTGTTCTGTCGATTATGTTATTTTCGGTCACAGAAATACCGACACCGGTAACAATGGTGCTGGTAAGTCCGGGGGGCGCGGAGCCAGATTCGGAGTGACCGGCATCGAGGGTGCCAGTGTGGGGATTTTTGGTAGTTTGGTGGTATTACCGGCATGCCGGTGCTACCACTTCCGGCAAGCCGGAATGCGCGTGTACGCTGACACGGAATCAACCAGTAATTCTGATTTATTTCTGGCATACTTGTAATGAGGCCCATTGTGTTGAGTCTGGCACCTAGGAACAGCGCATTCTGTGATGGCATTAAGCAGGGCTTTGGATATTTGATGGAGAACCCCAGATCCGTCAATAGCCGGACCAACGCCTTTGTGTGCTTGTCGGCCAGATCCCACAAGCTGGCGTGAATCAGATAGTCATCCAGGTACGGGTATACATGTATGCCCTGTAGACGCAGATGGGCCACCACTGGTGCCAGGCACTTTGTGAATACTCTTGAGGCCGGCCTCAAGCCAAATGATAGGGCCTTGAACTGGTAGTGCTGGCCCTGCACCACGAAACGTAGACATTTGCGATGTTTCTTGTGAATTTGGATGTGGAAATATGCATCCTCCAGGTCCAACGACGTTAAGCAGTCTCCTTTTTCCAGTTGACTGCAATGTGACCATCCTGAATTTCTGGGACTTTATTTGTTCAGACGTCGTAGGTCCAGGATGGGCCTCCAGCACCCGGTCTTCTTTCTGACTAGAAAGTATCTGGAATAAACTCCGGAGTCCCTGAGCCGTAGGGGGACTAGCTCTAGCGCTACTTTTCGTGCCATGGCTCGTACCTCTTCCAGAAGCTGAGGGATATGCTGCTCCTACTGGGAAACTGGCGGAATACGAGGACACCTGCGTTGGAACTCCAAAGTGTGCTCCTGGGCTAGAGTATCTAGCACCCATCTGTCGGTGGTGATCTTTTTCCACTTGCTGACGAACCTCATCAGCCGGCCTCCCGCTGGGGTGCATGAGTGGGGGCCCGACGTCTTGGCTGATTCAGGCCTGCTTGGGCGCTGGCGTTCTGCCCTGCAGTCGACAGCAACGCTGTCCTCCACTACCGTAGGCCTGGGAGAGATCTCTGTAGGCTTCTTGTTTTGAGGATCGGGAAGGCTGTATGTATAATGTGGAGAACCCTTTTGATGACCTGCTCGATTTTCTCCTGTAGGAGCGAAAAAGAAGGCAAGCAGTACTGTTGGAGGGTGTTGAGGGAGCGGGCCTTCTCTGTATCTGCTTTGATGACATGGAGGGACTCGTCAACAGCCTTCCCAAACAGATTTCCCCATCGAAGGGCATGTCCAGCACCTTCACTTGGACCTCCTGACGGAAGTTAGTGGCCTTCATCCATCCCTGTCGATGAAGGCAGGCACCGTTCTCCATTTGCCAGAACCCTGTGCCGGCGACGTCCACCACGATGGCGTGGTCCGAGGCCATTTCTCCTTCCTGGAAAAGATTGAGGGCCTCCATCTTCTTATCATCAGGGAGGAACTCCTGGATCGGTCCTAGTTTGTACCACAACTCCCTGTCGTACCTGGCTAGGATCACCAGTGCATTGTCTGACTTGATTGTGGACACTGTAGTGCAAAACACCTTCTTCCCCATGGCGTCCATCCTTTTCCACTCACTGTCCGGAGGGACCTAAGATGATGAGGATGGGTTAGCTGACTGTTTCGTCATGGCTGCTGACACCACCAAGTCTGGCAATGGTTGCGACCTCAGGCACTTGGGTGCAGAGTCCGGCACCCTATACTTCTTTTCCAGCCTATTCCGCTTGGCTGGAGCTGTGCAAGGGTTCTTCATGAGGGCTATGCACTCTTCCCAAATATCGACCAGAAAAGGTCCCGCCATAATAGTCTTCCTCTTGGCCTCTCGCCTTTGATACAAGAAGCCCTTCTTCTTGGTTTCCTCGAGCACCAGCTGGAATAGCTCAGAGGCCCTGGCGATTATGGACTGGAACAAACCCACCTCATCTGGAGGTGAAACCCTGTGCGGGGCATCCAAATGTGGCAACTCACCGTTGATATGGGACGTCAGATGACACTTCCTCTTCTTCTGCGGAGGCTGATCAGGGACCTGGGGGACCACAGGTATTGGTGCCGGAGGCATTCTCATCTGGATCTCTGACACCAAGGTGTGGAGAGTCAACAGAATATCCAAGGAAATGTCCCTTTGCTGAGAAGGCAACACAGGGAAACTAGGCCCTGCGCCGTCATCGCTGTCGTCCTCCTCATCATCGTGGACCCTATGCATGGACTCCTGATCTTCATCGTCTGTGGGCGAGACCTCTATGGCTTGGGAGACGACCTGGGAGGGCTGTTTCGGGGCCTCCTCACCCCCCCTTTCTCCTCCTTGAGAGTTCTGGACCGGGACCTGTGCCGGTATCTTCACCCCTTCTGGCATACCTGCAGATTTTGCCAAAGTCTCTGCAGTGGTGTTGCGCTGTGGAGACAGGGACACTTTCTGCGCTGTGGGAGCCACCCTCATAGGATCAGCACCTTTAGCTGCCATGGTAGTAGTAGCCGTTGATGGAGTCGCTGACAAAGTCTTTGCCTGTACCGGTTGAGAGTGCGTGGGCTGCACATACTTCTTCTCCTCTGTCCGCGGCTTCTCAGATTTCTCCCGTAGCTTAGCCGGGGTAGATGACTTCCTCTTTGAAGAGGAGCTTGATGTTAGGCTGGCAATGGATGCAGAAGGTGAGGCTGATAGCGCCCTTTCCACTTTGGGACTCGCTTCCGCAGCGAACCCGGTGGACTCGGACTTGCAGATCTTGGCCTTATCTTGGGCCCCCATGGATGAGGCACCCTCAAAGGACTTAGAAGACCGCTCAGAAGAGGGATCTTCCCTTCTTCTCATCCATCATGTTCGGAGGATGTGAAGTTGGTCCAGATGGGCTCGAGAATCTTCGATGAATCCTAGCCCTTGAGGGGTGTGGAACTTCACCGACAACGGGTCCCCGCTGTCAGCAGATGAAGGGAAGAGCTCACAGGCTCTTTGAAACAAAAATGGAAAATGCTCTTGTTGGAAAATACACGAAAACATACAAATAGCTTAGAGAGCAACACAAGGGCTCCCAACACGGAAGCGTGCGATAGTAATCTGAAGATGGCTGCCAGAGGAGGGGCTTAGGGAAAGGACTATCATTGGATTGGGGGCAGCATGACCAAAAGGGCAGTGATTGGTTTAGAGGAGAAATACTGTTTCAAAGTGAAAGTTAAACAGTTTTTTCTTTTACCAAGGATTCCCAGCCTGACGACTGGGGAATATTCATGAGCTTGTGAATCCATGCCAGACCCCATGCTGGAGAAACTGACATTGATTTGTGCTTTGGACTAATTAAGTTAGTGGTAGATGGATACAATTCCAAATGTTGGGCCTTTTAACACCATTTCTTAACCCCTTAAGTGCCACCGCCGAGCCGGCTCGTCAGTGGAAACCGCTCCAGGTTGCCACCGACGAGCCGGCTGGTCGGTTTTGGCACTCTGCTTTGCTCGAACCCTGCAACCAGCGATCGAGCAAAAGTCTAATCCAACCCCCGGGCTATGTGAGGGGGAGGTCCCCTCACATGGCCCGGGGGTTGGCTTTCCTTCAATTTCGTGACGCACGCCGGCATGAAATTGAAAGTAAATTCACCGCGGCAGCCATTTTCGGCTGCTGTTAGGCAGAAACCTGTGCAGTTCCCTTAGGGACCACTGCAAAAGGCTTAAGACTACAGGTGTTGGCAGTAAACCCAATTGGTAGCAGTCTGTACCACCCAGATTTACCTGGTAGCTGTGGCTGAGCAGCCAGACTTCTCTCAAGAAGAGTTAGACAGTATGTAGAGTATACAAGATAGGTACCAAAATACAGTAGCACAAGCAAACACTGACCAGAGCTTTGGTATCAAGTATATAATTATTTATTTAAAGACACACTTGGAAACACTCTTGCACTATTATTATAAGTAAGTTTAAAAACACAGTCACTATTAATATATATACATCCCTTATTCCTTATTAGACAAGTCTTAGTTAACACCACTTTTTTCCTGATAGAGGTGAGCGCTTAACCAAAGATGGCACTCCAATAAGTTTAAGAAAAAGGGAGGGAAAGGCAGAAATTAGGAACAGCACACAATACAATACTTTAGAAGCACTCAGCAAGGCAGGAAAGTCAAAGTCTACTTGTGAGCAAAAAGTTCAGAGGCCAGGCTCTCTCTTGGAGAGAGTAGAACACCAATGCGCCCAAGATCACACAGTTTTAAAGGCTTGGAAAGTCTTGCAGAGAGTTTAAAAAGGAATCAGTTCAGCTCAGAAAAGTTCAGTTAGCCAGCCTAGGGCCAACCCAAGTGGTAAGTTGAGGATTTACGAGACACCCCACACAGACCGTTGCGAGGGAGGCCAGGCGGACACAGTACCGTGAAAGTGGAGATAATCCTCCAGCGGGGGCAGTTGTTCCTGGCAGTGGATGCAAGTCGCAGTGTCGTCCAGAGGAAGAGATGATCTCGACATGGAGGAAGGCTGAAGGTCGTTGCACTACCAGGGAAGAAACCAGCTGCGGAGTTCTCCGGTAAAAAGGTACTACCCTTTTTATTCGTGGTAGTGGAAAAACGTGGTATCCCAGTTGGGAGATTCTCCCCTTTCCAACGATAACTTGTGTGACAGCATTGCTGCCCGCGGATCGGGCGCAGAGCTCGATCCGCGGGCAGCAATGCGCACTAGACCACCAGGGATCTGTTTTGGGAGCGGGGGAGGGGTACTGCTTACTAGGTAAGCGGCCCCCTCTCCCCCAAGCCCCCAAAGCATGGTGCCACGGCTGTGGAGATCCCTGGGGGCAGAGATCATCTGGCCCCAGGGGTGAAAATAAAAATAAAAAAATTCGAAGGGAGGTGGGTTTGGGGCCCTGGTGCCCACTAGACCACCATGGATTGTAGAACAAATGGTGTCTTTGGAAAGGGGAGATTCTCCCCTTTCTAAAGACACCATTTTAGAAGCATTGCTGTCACGGATCGGCGCAGAGCACCGATCTGTGACCAGCAATGGCCACTAGACACCAGGGATTCGTTTGTGACGTGGGGAGTGGCGGGGCTGCTTACAGTAAGCAGCCCTCTCCACCCCGCCCCCCAAAGCATGGGGGCACATATCTAATAAACCCTGGGGGCAGATGGCTGATCACCTGCCCCCAGGGAAGGGGGCAAAATAAAAATAAAAAAAATTCAAAGGGAGGTGGGAGGGGGTTTGGGGCCCTGGGGCCCACTAGACCACCACAGATTTTAGTAAGAATTGTGTCATTGGAAAGGGATGATTCTCCTCTTTCCAAAGACATCATTTTTGAAGCATTGCTGGTCACGGATAGGCGCAGAGCGCTCGATCCGTAACCAGCAATGGCCACTGGACCACCAGGGATATGTTTGTTATGTGAGGGGGGGTGCTTACAGTAAGCAGCCCTCCCCCCACCCCAGCCACCAAAGCATGGGGGCACATATCTAATAAACCCTGGGGGCAGTTGGCTGATCATCTGCCCCCAGGGAAGGGGGCAAAATAAAAATAAAATAAGCAACTTTTGGGTGGTAGTGGGGGGGCACTAGCCACCAGGGATTTATTTACAGAAAAGGGGGGTGGGCCTCTCCCCCTCACCCCAAGGGGAAATGGGGGCACCCCTTGTAGCCCTCTCTGGGGGCAGATATCTGGTCTTAGGAAGGGGCATCTGCCCCCAGGGAGGGCTGAATGAGATGCCCTCCCCTGCATTTGGTGTGGGGGTAGAGGGTCACCCCCATTACATTACAAAATTACCTGGCGGTTTAGGGTGCCCCTCAGCTCGCCCTAAAGTGTAGTGTACCATTTTCCATTTTTTTCTTTGTTTACAAAACTTGCCTTGGCGCAGAGGGGCACATTGGTGTGCCAATCTGGCGCCAGGGTGCCCAAACCTTACTGCCCCGCCCACTGGGGGGGCCTGTCCCACCATTTCTGGGGGCCTTCTCCCCCCTCACACCAAATGGGTGGCGGGGGCACCTCATGCAGGCCTCCCTGGGCCTCCTACAAACGGCTGCGTGAGGTACACCACCCCTCCATTTGGGGTGGGAGGGAGAGGGCCTTGGCGCAGAGGGGCACATTGGTGGGGGAGACGGGGTCACCACCCCGTCCCATTAGAAAATTCCCCGTCCCTTTCGGGTGCCCCACAGCTAACCCTAAAAAGCGTTCCACCATTTTCACTTTTTTCCTTTGGTAACCCAACTCGCCTTGGCGCAGAGGGGCACATTGGTGTGCCATTCTGATGCTGGGGTGCCCAAACCTTACTGCCCCACCCACTGGGGAGCCAGTCCCATCATTTTTGGGGGCCCTCACCCCCCACCCCAAATGGAGGGGGGTGTACCTCACGCAGCCGTTTGTAGGAGGCCCAGGGAGGCCTGCAAGAGGTGCCCCCGCCACCCATTTGGGGTTAGGGGGGAGAGGGCCCCCGAAAATGGTGGGACAGGCCCCCCAGTGGATGGGGCAGTAAGGTTCGGGCACCCCAGCGCCAGAATGGCACACCAATGTGCCCCTCTGTGCCAAGGGGAGTTGGGTTACCAAAGGAAAAAAGTGAAAATGGTGGAACGCTTTTAGGGTGGGCTGTGGGGCACCCGAAAGGGACGGGGAATTTTCTAATGGGACGGGTTGGTGACCCCGTCTCCCCCACCCACAATGGAGTGGGTGCCATGTCATGCAGCCCTCCCTGGGACCAGATATCTGCTCCTAGGAAGGGACGCCTGAGCCCAGGGGGGAGTGCAGGACAGCCCCCCCACTTATCTGCCCCCGGGGAGGGCTACACGAGATGCGCCACCCCTCCAATTGGGGTGGGGGTGGAGAGGTGCACCCCCCCTTCACAGTACAAAATTCCATAGTGGTGTAGGGGGCCCCTCCGCCCCCGCTAAACCGCAGCCTGCCATTTTTAATTGTGTTCTTTGTTTATTATACCTGCCTTGGCGCAGAGGGGCACATTGGTGTGCCAATCTGGTGCCGGGGTGCCCAAACCTTACTGCCCCACCCACTGGGGGGCCTGTCCCACAATTTTTGATGGCCTTCTACCTTCCCATCCCAAATGGAGGGGGGATGTACCTCACGCAACCGTTTGGAGGAGGCCCAGGGAGGCCTGCATGAGGTGCCCTGCCTGAGCCCAAAGAGGAATGCAGGACAGCCCCCCGACCTTATCTGCCCCTGGGGAGGGCTACATGAGATGGGCCGCCCCACCAATTTGGCCATGTGTGGATTACCACGGGTGTCCTCTTTTGGGAAAAGCATGGGGTTGCCTGTTTTCCTCGCTGGCTTCGACACCCTAGGCCCAAATCTGTAGGTTGCCCACATGAACAAAATGGGCAGTGGCGAAAGGCTTGGGGTTCCCAGTGGGTTACCTTTTTCCTTTTGCGTCCACTGTAGGTGCACCCACACATGAGGTACCGTTTTCATCGGGACACGTGTGGGGACGCGGGAAGGTAGGCCATGTGTTGTTGGCGGTGTGTTTCGGTGGGTGGCTAGAGTGAAATGTCTGAGAATTGTCTTCATTTCCAGCCAATTTCAGAGACATTTCCCTGTGTCCACTAACCGAAACACGTCGCCAACAACAGACGTCATACCTTCTCGCATTCACACAGGTATCCCGACGAAAAGGAATCTCACATGTGTGGGTGCACCTACTGGGGGCACAAAAGGGAAAGGGTGACCCGCTGGGAACCCCAAAGCTTTCGTCACAGCACAATTTGTTCATGTGGGCAACCAACAGATTTGGGCCCAGGGTGTCGAAGCCAGCAAGGAAAACAGGGAACCCCATGCATTTCCCAAAAGAGGACACCCGTGGGAATGCACAGAGGTCTGATTTGCGCAAAGTGGCCCAGAATTTATTACCCAGAACCCCAGCCAAAGTGAACATTGTTTTTTGTCCCTACCAAATATCACATTTTGTCAGGGATTGAGGCTAATAAAAACTGGGGCAATTTGCGCAAGGCAAACCTCTGTGGATTCCCAGGGGTGTCCTCTTTTGGGAAATGCATGGGGTTCCCTGTTTTCCTTGCTGGCTTTGACACCCTAGGCCCAAATCTGTAGGTTGCCCACTTGAACAAAATGGTCAGTGGCGAAAGGCTTGGAGTTACCCTTTTCCTTTTGCGCCCCCGGTAGGTGCACCCACACATGTGAGGTACCGTTTTCATCGGGACATGTGTGGGGACGCGGGAAGGCCATGTGTTGTTGGCGGTGTGTTTCGGTGGGTGGCCAGAGCGAAATGTCTGAGAATTGTCTTCATTTCCAGCCAATTTCAGAGACATTTCCCTGTGTCCACTCACCGAAACACGTCGCTGTTAGGCAGAATCCTGTGCAGTTCCCTTGGGGACCAGTGCAAGAAGATTAAGACTACAGGAGTAAGCAGTAAAGCCAATTGGTAGCAGTCTGTACCACCCAGATTTTCCTGGTAGCTGTGGCTGATCAGTCAGACTTCTCTCAGGAAGACTTAGGCAGTATACAGAGGATACACACAAGGGCTAAAAACACAGTAGAACAAGCAAACACTGACCAGAGCTTTGAATCAAAAGTATATAATTATTTATGTAACACACACTTTAGGAAATACACTAGCACTATTAATCAAAAGCAAGTTCCAACACAATCAGAAAAGTATTTACACCTCCCTTAGCAATTACTAGACAAGTCTAAGTTAAAACGCCACTTTTTGTCAAAACAGAGGTGAGCGCGTAACTTAGATGGCACTCCAATAATTAGGTTAAAGGGAGAGAAAAAGGCAGGTCATAAAAATAAAACAGTTCCCAACACTTTTAAGAGACAAAAATCAAGTTACTGAATGCAGGGGTATACTTTAGAGCCAAAGTTCATAGGCCAGGCCCACTTTGAATGGAGCAAGGCGAAATGTGCCCAAGATCACACGGTTTAGCAATGCATTCAAGTCTTTGTAGAAATGTTCAAAAGAGGTTGGGGTGGTTCAAACAATAAAGTTAGAAGGTCTGGGGGCCAACCTAGTAAGAAAGCCAAGGATTTAAGGGTCACCTTGGGCAAACCGAAGAAAGGGAGGCCAGGTAGAACACAGTACCTTAAAGAGTGTTGAAGCTCCAGCGGTGGCAGTTGTTCCTGGCAGCAGGTGCAGTTTGTGGTTTCGACCATGGGAAGAGAGGATCTCATTGAGGAGGAAACTTTGAGTCGTTGCACTGCCCAGGGAAGAAACCAGCTGCGGAATTCGTCGGTGAAAAGGTGCGTTCCTGGTTTTCGTGGTCACAGTGGTGCAGCTTGGCTATCCGGCCGCCGGGGTGCTTGGCACGGGCGATTCGACCAAGAGACATCCTGGAAGGCGAAATGGTGAACTGGTTGATCCCACCAGCTCAGAGGAAGAAGACTCTTTCAGCAGAAGATCTTCTCTTGTCGTTGGGAAAGTGGTGAGGTCGTTGCAGATGGCTCAGCTTCTCCCCTCTTCGGATTTCTTAGGTCCTGTGGTGACTTCTGAAGTTCCAGTCCCAAAAGCCCTGCTTTTATGCAGAAAAACCCCCATTCAACAGCCGAGCTGTCACTCAAACATGCTGTCACTCAAACATGCTAAGTGGTGAGTCGGGCGGCTCACCACTGGCCCAATCAGAACAGAGTGCGACTTGGGTTGCTAAGGCAACGCAGTCCAGGGTGCCAATTCCCCCACCCACACATCCTGTGGAACGCAGACAGAGTGGCACCAGTTGGAGGGCTTCTGTGGAGAAGCCCGCCAAAAAGTGGAACAAAGGGCCCGACCTTGGTTGGAGTTACAGAGACGGACACAAACACCATTTTAGAAAAGAGTTCTGGCAAAAAGACCCAACCGGTGATTTAATATTAAATAAATAAACCGGCGGTATCTTTAACATTGTACCAATAAGTGGTGCGTTTAAAATCAATGGGAAAATCCCATAGAAAATATTCTGGAGGAATATTTTGCGTGGTAACCACTGCCACCAGCCAGAAACTCGACAAGGGGGGACTGGACAGTGCCCCCTTGAAAACAGACCCAGGGGCAATCGAATTAACCCCTTCCAGTACTTCCACAATATGATGGTTTGTACTGGTTCTGTTCACAATTTTGGACTAGTAAAGTCAATGGTGACTTTACATGCCCTGGGAGACAGTAGTCAGTCCCAGGGTATGGAGTCTATGTTGGGGTCACTATGACACCCCTGTGTTACTGCACCGAGGGTGCTGTGTAACACACATACTAAAAACAGATGATCCCCTATGGAGCAAAAAAAAAAAAAACATAGCCCATAAGCACACAAAAAGTCAAAGACATACCTCAAATCATGCCTAAGAGTGGGAGGAAAAGAGTCTCACTCTATCCAGTAGAAAAAACAAACCCCAAAAATCCAGCAAAACTGCCGGGGGACTCACTAGGTTGGGGAAATTAGCCTTATAAGAGAATTCTCCCTAACAGTCGCCAACAACAGATGTCATACCTTCTCGCGTTTCCACAGGTGTCCCGACGAAAAAGGTACCTCACATGTGTGGGTGCACCTACTGAGGGCGCAAAAGGAAAAGGGTAACCCGCTGGTAACCCCAAGCCTTTTGCCATAGCACAATTTGTTCATGTTGGCAACCTACAGATCTGGGCCTAGGGTGTCGAAGCCAGCAAGGAAAACAGGGAACGCCATGCATTTTCCAAAAGAGGACACCCGTGGGAATGCACAGAGGAATGACTTGCGCGAAGAGGCCAGGAATGTATTACCCAGAACCCCAGACAAAGTGAACATTGTGTTTTTTCGCTACCAAATATCACACTTTGTCGGGGATTGTGGCTAATAAAAACTGGGGCAATTTGCGCAAGGCAGACCTCTTTGGATTCCCAGGTGTGTCCTCTTTTGGGAAATGCATGGGGTTCCCTGTTTTCCTTGCTGGCTTCGACACCCTAGGCCCAAATCGTTATTACCCTTTTCCTTTTGCACCCCCGGTAGGTGCACCCACACATGTGAGGTACCGTTTTCATCGGGACACATGTGGGGACGCGGGAAGGTAGGCCATGTGTTGTTGGCGGTATGTATCGGTGGGTGGCCAGAGCGAAATGTCTGAGAATTGTCTTAATTTCCAGCCAATTTCAGAGACATTTCCCTGTGTCCACTCATCGAAACACGTCACCAACAACAGATGTCATACCTTCTCGCGTTTCCACAGGTGTCCCGACGAAAAAGGTACCTCACATGTGTGGGTGCACCTAATAGGGGTGCAAAAGGAAAAGGGTAACCCGCTGGTAACCCCAGGCCTTTTGCCACAGCACAATTTGTTCATGTGCGCAACCTACAGATTTGGGCCTAGGGTGTCGAAGCCAGCAAGGAAAACAGGGGAACCCCATGCATTTCCCAAAAGAGGACACCCATGGGAATGCACAGAGGTCTGACTTGCGCAAAGCGGCCCAGAATTTATTACCCAGAACCCCAGACAAAGTGAAATTTGTGTTTTTTCCCCACCAAATATCACACTTTGTCGGGGATTGTGGCTAATAAAAACTGGGGCAATTTGCGCAAGGTGGACCTCTGTGGATTCAAACGGGTGTCCTCTTTTGGGAAATGCATGGGGTTCCCTGTTTCCCTTGCTGGCCGAAATCTGTAGGTTGCCCACATGAACAAAATGGGCAGTGGCGAAAGGCTTGGGGTTCCCAGTGGGTTACCCTTTTCCTTTTGCGCCCCCGGTAGGTTCACACACACATGTGAGGTACTGTTTTCATCGGGACATGTGTGGGGACGCGGGAAGGTAGACCATGTGTTGTTGGAGGTGTGTTTCAGTGAGTGGCCAGAGCAAAATGTCTGAGAATTGTCTTCATTTCCAGCCTATTTCAGAGACATTTCCCTGTGTCCACTCACTGAAACACGTCGCCAACAACAGATGTCATATCTTCTCGCGTTCCCACAGGTGTCCCGACGAAAAAGGTACCTCACATGTGTGGGTGCACCTACTGGGGGTGCAAAAGGAAAAGGGTAACCCACTGGTAACCCCAAGCCTTTTGCCATAGAACAATTTGTTCATGTTGGCAACCTACAGATCTGGGCCTAGGGTGTCGAAGCCAGCAAGGAAAACAGGGAACCCCATGCATTTTCCAAAAGAGGACACCCGTGGGAATGCACAGAGGAATGGCTTGCGCGAAGAGGCCAGGAATGTATTACCCAGAACCCCAGACAAAGTGAACATTGTGTTTTTTCCCTACCAAATATCACACTTTGTCGGGGATTGTGGCTAATAAAAACTGGGGCAATTTGCACAAGGCAGACCTCTTTGGATTCCCAGGTGTGTCCTCTTTTGGGAAATGCATGGGGTTCCCTGTTTTCCTTGCTGGCTTTGACACCCTAGGCCCAAATCGTTATTACCCTTTTCCTTTTGCACCCCGGGTAGGTGCACCCACATATTTGAGGTATCGTTTTCATCGGAACACATGTGGGGACGCAGGAAGGTAGGCCATGTGTTGTTGGCGGTATGTATCGGTGGGTGGCCAGAGCGAAATGTCTGAGAATTGTCTTAATTTCCAGCCAATTTCAGAGACATTTCCCTGTGTCCACTCATCGAAACACGTCACCAACAACAGATGTCATACCTTCTCGCGTTTCCATGGGAGGTGCACTGTGATGCTGGAAATGCATCAGAGGGACAGGGCCTCTGAATCCTTGTCCTTTACTGTTTTTTATCGTGTGTTCTGTCATGTTTTCTGCCCAGGAGTCCATGTGGGACTCCTGGCAGTGCAGCTCTCTCTTTTGGTTTGGTGAACAGACCCATGGGATACCCTTATGGCACCCATGGGTAGGGGTACAACCCTGTGCCCCTAGTGTAGGTTTTTGGGCACCTGTGGGTGGCCCACAGAACAGGGTGTGGGCTGGTGGCAGCTTCATGCTGAATTTGACAGGTGCTCTGGGTGTCCTCCATTTTGGGATACCCAGGCCCTGCCATTGGGATCAGTTGATTCCTGATAGGAAACAATATGGCCCCTGTGGCCTCTTGCTTTCAATTGCCTGTTACCTTGTTTTCCCAAAGTCCTGGGAAGCCCTGACTCTGTCCCTTCCCCCTGACTGGCTGTTGGGTGGAAGTTCCATATATGGTGTTGTTGTGAAGGCCCAGCTAGACTCTGACTGGAGCCTTCCCAGTGACTGTATGTTGTGGGTACCTCCTGTGGGTGGGACCTGGGTGAATGGAGTGTGTGACCAATATACACTCCTTGTTGTGGTTGTCTGGTTTCTGGCATGAGAGACAAAGACTGAGACAGCCCTGCCCGAAACTGGCCTGAATGCACTGTGTAGTGTTGAATGGCTGGGTACTTGTCCCAATCCACATTAAAGGGAGGAGTGTGGCCTGAATGCACTGTGTGCCTGATTGGCTGACTGACTGCATGAATGCCCTTCTGTATAATTGGCTGCTGAGTGTGTGCCAGCAGTGTGGATGAGAGACAGAATAGTATATCTGGGGACCTCTCACCACTGGTAATTGTTCAGAAGCGTTCAGAAGCTGAGTCTCCACTCTAAGAGTAACTGGAACTGCTGATCCTCGACGCCCAGCTGGAAGAAGAAGACTTGCTGTTGCACTTGCTTCGACCGATCTGAAAGCTGCCGAATTCGTCGAGGACTGACCCGAGAGAGGACCTGGTAAGGCGCCCTCTTCCTGTGCTCCAAGGGACCATCGAGCACCGCTCCATCTTCGCCGAAGTGCCCTGGAAGTCAGACCCTCGAAAGGCTGCCGACCCGAGACGGGACCGCCGAGGAGATCGAAGTGAAGCACCCGGACATCGCCGCTGTCGAAGTCCATTGCCGTCGACCAGGGTTCGCAGGTTTGTGTAACCGCTGGAGGCCCGTCGAAGTTGTATTGCCCAGCCGTGGGGACCACTTGACGCCATGCCGCCGACGACCGGAGCCGCCCGCTCCTTTTCCTAAGAACATTCGAATCGAAGGACTCCCTCGCCCTCATCGTCGACCGCTTTGTCCTGCCGGAGAAAGTCGAGGACGACCAACGCGCCGAGGAGAATCCACCGGTGGGTTTCCCGCCACCCGAAGACCACAAAGACTCGAACGACTCTACGCCCTTGCTGGGCCACAGTTCCTCACACTCTTTGCGGTCCAGAACTATTGTCACCGAGGTGCCCCGCACGCCTCTTCCTTGCAGGACGCCGACGCTCCGACGCCGACGAGCACTGCTCGGACGAAGCTGCCGCCTCATCGACGCCGTTCATCCGTGTTCTCCGTCGGACGTTCGACGACCTGTGTCTCCCGCTTTAAAGGGCAGGCACTCAAGAAGGGTCGTCGATTCCCCGGCGCCGAACGCCGAATTCCTCGACGCTCCTCGACGCCTCTCGACGATCCGTGACTCCTGCTTGAAAGGGGGTCGCTCAAGAAGGATCTGTCGACGCCTCTTCGAAGAACTCGACTCCACCAGGTACATTGGGGGGGTAAAAACATTATAGGAGGGAATAAGACTTGCAGAACAATATATGGACTGGGCTTGTGCTATATCTTTATTTTACAGGTTGCCCAGGTGGGGGGATCTCCACACAGAACTGTGTCTAGTGGTAGGGGCCAGTATTCTGCCTATTGCTCAACCATCTTATTTTCTCTCCTCTCTCTATTGCTGGTTTCACTCTATTGATCTGTGTGACATTGTTACAGTATTGTTGATGCACCTTAATGAGATCTAATACAAAGGGTGGTACCACTTTAGAATTGTATATATTTGCCATTGTTGATTTTCCTAAGTACAAAGTGAGTTATTATGATAAGTGTACATAACCTTGAATATTGATTATATAAAGACTGTGTTCTAACCAATACAGTGTGTGGACATTCCTTTGTGGGGGCTTGGGGACTACACTGTACTTAAGAACCAGCCTGCATCACCTCCTGAGAAGCTAGGCCTTGATTGCTCGACCATAGCTACCGAATAGAAAATCTAGGCTGGGGTCCTCTGTGCCTCCCCTCTACCATATAGAGAGCAGAAGTACAGACCACCCCCTACCAGTCTTTACATGCACCTACTGGGGGCGCCAAAGGAAAAGGGTAACCCGCTGGTAACCCCAAGCCTTTCGCCACAGCACAATTTGTTCATATGGGCAACCTACAGATTTGGGCCTAGGGTGTCGAAGCCAGCAAGGAAAACAGGGGAACCCCATGCATTTCCCAAAAGAGGACACCCGTGGGAATGCACAGAGGTCTGACTTGCGCAAAGCGGCCCAGAATTTATTACCCAGAACCTCAGACAAAGTGAACATTGTGTTTTTTCCCCACCAAATATCACACTTTGGCGGGGATTGTGGCTAATAAAAACTGGAGCAATTTGCGCAAGGCAGACCTCTGTGGATTCCCACGGGTGTCCTCTTTCCGGAAATGCCTGGGGTTCCCTGTTTTCCATGGTGGCTTGGACACCCGAGGCCCATATCTGTATGTTGTGCTTGTCTGGAGAGTGTGTCAAATTCAGGTGTCGAAACAGACTTGGGGTTACCTGTGTTTTCGGCTTTCCCCTTGGCGCCCAG
This sequence comes from Ambystoma mexicanum, assembly GCF_040938575.1. Classification (NCBI taxonomy): domain Eukaryota; kingdom Metazoa; phylum Chordata; class Amphibia; order Caudata; family Ambystomatidae; genus Ambystoma; species Ambystoma mexicanum. The sequence continues at coordinate 1,501,630,320 of NC_090932.1, read as the reverse complement.
GTAGGTGCACCCACACATGTGAGGTACCGTTTTGATCGGGACACCTGTGGGAACGCGGGACGGTAGGCCATGTGTTGTTGGAGGCATGTTTCGATGGGTGAGCCGAGTGAAATGTACAGAAAATGCGTTTTTTTCCCACATTTCAGACTTTGCGGGGGTGTCTGGGTAATACATTCTGGGCCGATTTGCGCAAACCATACCTCTGCGGATTCCCACAGGTGTCCTCTTTTCGGAAATGCATGGGGATTCCTGTTTTCCTTGGTGGCTTGGACGCCCTAGGCCCAAATCTGTAGGTTGCCCACTTGAACAAAATGGTCAGTGGCGAAAGGCTTGGGGTTACCAGTGGGTTACCCTTTTCCTTTTGCGCCCGCGGTAGGTGCACCCACACATGTGAGGTACCGTTTTCATCGGGACATGTGTGGGGACGCGGGAAGGTAGGCCATGTGTTGTTGGTGGTGTGTTTCGGTGGGTGGCCAGAGCGAAATGTCTGAGAATTGTCTTCATTTCAAGCCAATTTCAGAGACATTTCCCTGTGTCCACTCACCGAGACACGTCGCTGTTAGGCAGAATCCTGTGCAGTTCCCTTGGGGACCACTGCAAGAAGATTAAGACTACAGGAGTAAACAGTAAACCCAATTGGTAGCAGTCTGTACCACCCAGATTTTCCTGGTAGCTGTGGCTGATCAGTCAGACTTCTCTCAGGAAGACTTAGGCAGTATACAGAGGATACACAATAGGGCTAAAAACACAGTAGAACAAGCAAACACTGACCAGAGCTTTGAATCAAAAGTATATAATTATTTATTTAACACACACTTTAGGAAATACACTAGCACTATTAATCAAAAGCAAGTTCCAACACAATCAGAAAAGTATTTACACCTCCCTTAGCAATTACTAGACAAGTCTAAGTTAAAACGCCACTTTTTGTCAAAACAGAGATGAGCGCGTAACTTAGATGGCACCCCAATAATTAGGTTAAAGGGAGAGAAAAAGGCAGGTCATAAAAATAAAACAGTTCCCAACACTTTTAAGAGACAAAATCAAGTTACTGAATGCAGGGGTATACTTTAGAGCCAGAGTTCATAGGCCAGGCCCACTTTGAATGGAGCAAGGCGAAATGTGCCCAAGATCACACGGTTTAGCAATGCATTCAAGTCTTTGTAGAAATGTTCAAAAGAGGTTGGGGTGGTTCAAACGATAAAGTTAGAAGGTCTGGGGGCCAATCTAGTTAGAAAGCCAAGGATTTAAGGGTCACCTTGGGCAAACCGAAGAAAGGGAGGCCAGGTAGAACACAGTACCTTAAAGAGTGTTGAAGCTCCAGCGGTGGCAGTTGTTCCTGGCAGCGGGGGCAGTTTGTGGTTTCGACCAGGGGAAGAGAGGATCTCATTGAGGAGGAAACTTTGAGTCGTTGCACTGCCCAGGGAAGAAACCAGCTGCGGAATTCGTCGGTGAAAAGGTGCGTTCCTGGTTTTCGCGGTCACAGTGGTGCAGCTTGGCTATCCGGCCGCCAGGGTGCTTGGCACGGGCGATTCGACCAAGAGACGTCCTGGAAGGCGAAATGGTGAACTGGTTGATCCCACCAGCTCAGAGGAAGAAGACTCTTTCAGCAGAAGATCTTCTCTTGTCGTCGGGAAAGTGGTGAGGTCGTTGCAGATGGCTCAGCTTCTCACCTCTTCGGATTTCTTAGGTCCTGTGGTGACTTCTGAAGTTCCAGTCCCAAAAGCCCTGCTTTTATGCAGAAAAACCCCCATTCAACAGCCGAGCTGTCACTCAAACATGCTAAGTGGTGAGTCGGGCGGCTCACCACTGGCCCATTCAGAACAGAGTGCGACTTGGGTTGCTAAGGCAACGCAGTCCAGGGTGCCAATTCCCCCACCCACACATCCTGTGGAACCCAGACAGAGTGGCACCAGTTGGAGGGCTTCTGTGGAGAAGCCCGCCAAAAAGTGGAACAAAGGGCCCGACCTTGGTTGGAGTTACAGAGACCGACACAAACGCCATTTTAGAAAAGAGTTCTGGCAAAAAGACCCAACCGGTGATTTAATATTAAATAAATAAACCTGCGGTATCTTTAACATTGCACCAATAAGTGGTGTGTTTAAAATCAATGGGAAAATCCCATAGAAAATATTCTGGTGGAATATTTTGCGTGGTAACCACTGCCACCAGCCAGAAACTCGACAAGGGGGGACTGGACAGTGCCCCCTTGAAAACAGACCCAGGGGCAATCGAATTAACCCCTTCCAGTACTTCCACAATATGATGGTTTGTACTGGTTCTGTTCACAATTTTGGACTAGTAAAGTCAATGGTGACTTTACATGCCCTGGGAGACAGTATCAGTCCCAGGGTATGGAGTCTATGTTGGGGGTCACTATGACACCCCTGTGTTACTGCACTGAGGGTGCTGTGTAACACACATACTAAAAACAGATGATCCCCTATGGAGCAAAAAAAAAAAGACATAGCCCATAAGCACACAAAAAGTCAAAGACATACCTCAAATCATGCCTATGAGTGGGAGGAAAAGAGTCTCACTCTATCCAGTAGAAAACACAAACCCCAAAAATCCAGCAAAACTGCCGGGGGACTCACTAGGTTGGGGAAATTAGCCTTATAAGAGAATTCTCCCTAACAGTCGCCAACAACAGATGTCATACCTTCTCGCGTTTCCACAGGTGTCCCGACGAAAAAGGTACCTCACATGTGTGGGTGCACCTAATAGGGGCGCAAAAGGAAAAGGGTAACCCGCTGGTAACCCCAGGCCTTTTGCCACAGCACAATTTGTTCATGTGCGCAACCTACAGATTTGGGCCTAGGGTGTTGAAGCCAGCAAGGAAAACAGGGAACCCCATGCATTTCCCAAAAGAGGACACCCGTGGGAATGTACAGAGGTCTGACTTGCGCGAAGTGGGCCAGAATTTATTACCCAGAGCCCCAGACAAAGTGAAATTTGTGTTTTTTCCCCACCAAATATCACACTTTGTCAGGGATTGTGGCTAATAAAAACTGGCGCAATTTGCGCAAGGCGGACCTCTGTGGATTCAAACGGGTGTCCTCTTTTGGGAAATGCATGGGGTTCCCTATTTCCCTTGCTGGCCGAAATCTGTAGGTTGCCCACATGAACAAAATGGGCAGTGGCGAAAGGCTTGGGGTTCCCAGTGGGTTACCCTTTTCCTTTTGCGCCCCCGGTCGGTTCACCCACACATGTGAGGTACCATTTTCATCGGGACATGTGTGGGGACGCGGGAAGGTAGGCCATGTGTTGTTGGCGGTGTGTTTCAGTGAGTGGCCAGAGCAAAATGTGTGAAATTGTCTTAATTTCCAGCCAATTTCAGAGACATTTCCCTGTGTCCACTCACTGAAACACGTCGCCAACAACAGATGTCATATCTTCTCGCGTTCCCACAGGTGTCCCGACGAAAAAGGTACCTCACATGTGTGGGTGCACCTACTGGGGGCGCAAGAGGAAAAGGGTAACCCGCTGGTAACCCCAAGCCTTTTGCCATAGAACAATTTGTTCATGTTGGCAACCTACAGATCTGGGCCTAGGGTGTCGAAGCCAGCAAGGAAAACAGGGAACCCCATGCATTTTCCAAAAGAGGACACCCGTGGGAATGCACAGAGGAATGACTTTCACGAAGAGGCCAGGAATGTATTACCCGGAACCCCAGACAAAGTGAACATTGCGTTTTTTCCCTACCAAATATCACACTTTGTCAGGGATTGTGGCTAATAAAAACTGGGGCAATTTGCGCAAGGCAGACCTCTTTGGATTCCCAGGTGTGTCCTCTTTTGGGAAATGCATGGGGTTCCCTGTTTTCCTTGCTGGCTTCGACATCCTAGGCCCAAATCGTTATTACCCTTTTCCTTTTGCACCCCCGGTAGGTGCACCCACACATGTGAGGTACTGTTTTCATCGGGACACATGTGGGAACGCGGGAAGGTAGGCCATGTGTTGTTGGCGGTATGTATCGGTGGGTGGCCAGAGCGAAATGTCTGAGAATTGTCTTCATTTCCAGCCAATTTCAGAGACATTTCCCTGTGTCCACTCATCGAAACACGTCACCAACAACAGATGTCATACCTTCTCGCGTTTCCACAGGTGTCCCGACGAAAAAGGTACCTCACATGTGTGGGTGCACCTACTGGGGGCGCCAAAGGAAAAGGGTAACCCGCTGGTAACCCCAAGCCTTTCGCCACAGCACAATTTGTTCATATGGGCAACCTACAGATTTGGGCCTAGGGTGTCGAAGCCAGCAAGGAAAACAGGGGAACCCCATGCATTTCCCAAAAGAGGACACCCGTGGGAATGCACAGAGGTCTGACTTGCGCAAAGCGGCCCAGAATTTATTACCCAGAACCCCAGACAAAGTGAACATTGTGTTTTTTCCCCACCAAATATCACACTTTGTCAGGGATTGTGGCTAATAAAAACTGGAGCAATTTGCGCAAGGCAGACCTCTGTGGATTCCCACGGGTGTCCTCTTTCCGGAAATGCCTGGGGTTCCCTGTTTTCCTTGGTGGCTTGGACACCCGAGGCCCATATCTGTAAGTTGTGCTTGTCTGGAGAGTGTGTCAAATTCAGGTGTCGAAACAGACTTGGGGTTACCTGTATTTTAGACCTTCCCCTTGGCGCCCAGGTAAGTGCGCCCACACATGTGAGCTACCGTTTTCATCGGGACACCTGTGGGAACGCGGGACGGTAGGCCATGTGTTGTTGGCGGCGTGTTTCCATGGGTGCACTGAGTGAAATGTGCGGAAAATGCGTTTTGTTCCCCACATTTCGGACTTTGCAGGGGTGTCTGGGTAATAAATTCTGGGCCGATTTGCGCAAATCATACCTCTGCGGATTCCCACGGGTGTCTTCTTTTCGGAAATGCATGGGATTCCTTGTTTTCCTTGGTGGCTTGGACATCCGAGGCCCATATCTGTATGTTGTGCTTGTCTGGAGAAAGTGTCAAATTCAGGTGTCGAAACAGACTTGGGGTTACCTGTGTTTTCGGCTTTCCCCTTGGCGCCCAGGTAGGTGCACCCACACATGTGAGGTACTGTTTTGATCGGGACACCTGTGGGAAAGCGGGACGGTAGGCCATGTGTTGTTGGAGGCATGTTTCGATGGGTGAGCCGAGTGAAATGTACAGAAAATGTGTTTTTTTTCCCACATTTCAGACTTTGCGGGGGTGTCTTGGTAATACATTCTGGGCCGATTTGCGCAAACCATACCTCTGCGGATTCCCACAGGTGTCCTCTTTTCGGAAATGCATGGGGATTCCTGTTTTCCTTGGTGGCTTGGACGCCCGAGGCCCATATCTGTATGTTGAGCTTGTCTGGAGAAAGTGTCAAATTCAGGTGTCGAAACAGACTTGGGATTACCTGTGTTTTAGGCTTTGCCCTTGGCGCCCTGGTAGGTGCACCCACACATGTGAGGTACCATTTTGATCGGGACACCTCTGGGAACGCGGGATGGTAGGCCATGTGTTGTTGGCGGCGTGTTCCGATGGGTGAGCCGAGTGAAATGTGCAGAAAATGCGTTTTCTTTCCCATATTTCGGACTTTGCGGGGGTGTCTGGGTAATAAATTCTCAGCCGATTTCCGCAAATCATACCTCTGCAGATTCCCACGGGTGTCCTCTTTTCGGAAATGCATGGGGATTCCTGTTTTCCTTGGTGGCTTGGACACCCGAGGCCCATATCTGTATGTTGCGCTTGTCTGGAGAAAGTGTGAAATTCAGGTGTGAAAACAGACTCGGGGTTACTTGTGTTTTAGGCTTTCCCCTTGGCGCCCAGGTAGGTGCACCCACACATGTGAGGTACCGTTTTCATCGGGACACCTGTGGGAACGCAGGAAGGTATAACATTTGTTGTGCTTGTGTGGTTTTCATAACGTTTTGACCCATTTGCTGGTGCCCTTTGTCACACAACCCTTTCATTTCCCAAATGTGACCTACATTTAGTCACTGCTTTAGGCACCATACACTTTTGTAAACTGCACAAGTAATCTACCCTTGAAAAGGTCTGCCTGTGCTCTATCAAAAAATGGATGCTTGCCGTTCCTCACCACATTGGTTTTCCCGATTTACACATGCAAAGTGCGTCTGTTCAGGCCGTGAGCATAAAACTCCTGTGTACCATGGCTCAGTGTTTGGCTTATGGTATTGCTTGTTTTGTAAAACACTACAAAAATGTGTGCTCTCCTAACTGCAAGAATTAGGGGAATGTAGCGGAGCATTGCTTTTCTCAAAATTCATAGAAGCCGTTGCTGTACCAAGCCAACCATGTCCAACACATACCTTTTTTTTCAGTCATTTCCCGCTTTTCCCCCAATCTATGGCATTTTCCCCTACCTAGTTGTTGCCTGACCTACGCAAATCACCCCTTCCTAAACTTGGAATTTTGTCTACTTTTCAGAAATATATGCCTTTCTGTCCTCCAATTCGGCTTTCCCACCCTTTTCTTCCATTCCGTCCATGCATGTCCAATTGGCAAAAATGGCCAAAATCGCCTACCTATCACAAAACGGTTGATAACCACATCAAAATATTTTTTTTTCGTTTTCACTCAACCTGTTCTTGAAAGCCAGGAAATTGGGGAATTCAGCACAGCAAACCTTTCGTTCCTAGCTCTTACAAGGAAAAAAATACAGGCTTCTTTGTACATCATTTTATTGGCATTTCTTTAAAAAAAACAAATTTCCCCCCTTTTTGGTTATTTTCTCTCACCCCCGTACAGAAACCTAGTATACATGTGGGGGAAAAAGGAGCCAAATCTGGCCGAGATATCTCATGCAACAAAAAAGTTACAAGCCATTGAATGGCCACATACCGAAATCACCAAAAAATCCCCTGGCACTGGGGGGAATACCCATGGCACTTAAAGGGTTAAATTGTGAAGCACATCTGAAAATGTCAAATTGTGCAGCTTTTGTTGCAAGCATAAAATTGCTATAAACTGGATAATCTATAAATTGTTCTCTGCTTCACTCACATATAGGTATCCCTAAAAAGCCCACTGCATCGCTGTATATTGTTCTCTGCTATGTTTTGTACCTGGGTGTCTGCGTAACAGATCATTCTAATTGTTTCTATACTACTATATTCCGTCTACATGTCTCTAAGAAAATGTGCTGAATTGTAGTTTATTATGTTTCCATGTAGGCATACCTACAATCACATTGCATTGCTGTATCCTGTTATTCAATCAGGTTATGTTTCCCATCTAGGTATCCCCAAGATAGCGCACTGAGTTGTTTTATTTTGCATATTATTGGGTTTCTTATCTGGTTGTCCTTGAGAATGTGCTGCTCCATACACGGTGTTCCATGTTGTTCATACTTAGATAGCCCCAGCAATCGGCTTTGCATTGTTTTCTACACTGCCTCACATCTAACTATTCCCAGGAGAGGGTGCTGTATTGTCTCTAGGTTTTGCTGTGTTCCGCTTGCAGAAAGGCATCCCTGTGGGGGTGCAGTGTACTGCTGTGTACAAATCTGGTGTGCCCCTAGAATGGGGCAATTCATTGTTGCATTTTATGAACTATTATCTAGGGGTCCTTTTGAAGGTTCATTGCCACATATTCTGCTCAATGTTGTTCACACCTAGGTATCTACAAAAAGCCTTGGGTTGCTTTAAATACTGTCTCACATCTAAATATCCCCAGGAAAGCGTGATGGGTTCTTTCTAAGTTGTAGTCTATTGTGCTCACATATAGGCATTCCTAAAAAACACATTGCCTAACTATTTATTGCGCCCTCGTTTGTTTTACATCCACCCCTTCATATTTCACACGTACCTTTTTAGAGTTAATCTTGCTACTGCGTACTCATTTCATGCACCCAAGCACCCAGGTAAATAGTACTCCGCGATAGTACATTTGTTTTGCCGTCTGTAAATTCTCAGCCCTAACTGTACAACATTGCACTGTGACATTGGGGCTTCCTGGAAAGGTCAGCCAAGTCAGAAGATAAATGACCAACGGGTGCACTAGCAATACTACAAACACCAACCAACCATCCGGCTCCCATATTCAACACCCAGCAACAATGACCCATGCGCCCCTGGGGGAGACAGACTGCAAGCCAGATCCAAAACGTGCTTTGCTTCACATTGCCTCTCCACTTACTGACATGCCCCACTCCCTTCAAGGAGCACAGCTCGATAAACAACACAGGAAAACAAGTACATGAGGACCAGAATCAGAAACTTGGAAATCGCTCAAAGCCAAACTTGCACAGGACCAAGTCAAGAACAATCCTAAAATGTCAATTTCGGAAATCGCTCATCACGCCAGAGACGCTCGAGACTGCATGACCCTATGAACTTCCAACCCATACACATGTAACCTCACCACAAACCGACCAGCCGCCACATTCTTTCTGGAAGCAAATAAAATAATCGACCCAACCCATAACCTTCTGGAACTGTTTAACAATGAAACATCAGAACTGATGGAGCGGCTCTCTCCCACAACAAATAAAACATGCAACAACTCGGGCACTGGATCAAACACGGAAGCAACACAGGGTATCCAATAACGTTGGCACAGGACTCACAGAATGGAGATTCACAAAATTCTTAGAGAAGGAGTAATCATTATGCTCTTTCCATCGGAAATTTGTTCGTCAGACGACTGACTATAGGGTAAAGGCACCCAAATGAATTTCCAATAAATTCAAACTCATCCAAGTCAACCAGAGGGGCAAACGATGAGAAGGTATCGCTGTGACACACATGGTACACCCCAAAATTCCAACTTCACACAACATGGACTTTCCGTACGATGAAAGACTCTTGATTCACCTTGTACTCAACCATCAGACCAACCTCTACTTCCTGCCTATTTACAGACCACCATCATACAACCCAGCCTTCATAGAAAGCCTTGCAGATATTAGTGCAAACCTAGTACTCTTCTAAGACTTGAACAATTGCTTCAAGGAGCAAGCAGAATCAGAACACAAAACCTTGAGCTCTTACATGGCCAGCTTTCACCTTGAACAAAGGGTCAACGGAGTGACACGTATTGCAAGCCACACCCTCAATGCACTCTTTTATGAACAAAGCCTAATAAAACCCACCCAATTCAGGTACTATGGAGCAACCATCTAATTATTGATTTTACTATCAACACCCAGTCCGCCAACTCCTGACAAAGGACAAACAACAGCTGCCAGGAGAAGCTGGAAAACTATAAACCTGGAAGCACTCAGAAATCTTATGAAAAAGTCCAAGCCCAACCCCAACGAACTGGACCTGTTACTACTGGAAGGAATTTTTGCAAAACTAGAAAACTGGATTACCAAGGCACTTGAAACCCTCAGCCCATCAAAGTGCATCATTCTTTCACAATAGAAAACTTCAGCAAGATGGTTCACACCCCACCCATGAATCCTGAAAATGAGAAATCAAATTCTAGCAAATATTTGCCAGAAACACCACAAACCAGTAAAACAGGCTAACTGCCAAATACTGGTCTGCCACCATGAAGAAGAAATCCTTAAGGCAAAGAAACATTAATATTCCAAACTAATCAATAATGCACCTCATGCAGAAAAAGAGCTTTTCCTGACTCATGAATGAGATGAGAAACCCTACTTCCTGTAGCAAAGTACCTCCATCTACCCAAACACTATGTGATAATAACACCAATCATTTCAGAAGCAAAGTATTAAACATATAGCAGTCCATCAATGCTGAAATAAAGAGAGTTAAGTGGAAGCAAAACGTGCACTCCGGGCAATAATATACCACTGCAACTTAACTGAACAATTCTAAACCAATGCCCGAACCAGACTTAAAAACTATTGGTGAAACTTAGCAACAAAGCAGGCACGCCAAGAGATGCCTACCCCATGAACACCTAAAAAGAGAACAAGGTGTTGGGGGCAATTCCGGCATGACATCTCTATGGTGGACCCGGTCTTCCCCCAGACTAATTCCAAGTCATCTACTTGTTTCCTTGGAAATAGAGATGCCAACACAATGACAAAGGCTGACATAGCTGGAATACTGCAATCAATAGAGGATAAACCCGGAAAACCAACTAGCCACACTCATAGTTGGACTAATCTGATTTCTGATCCTGGTCAGGTAAGATGTGCTGTTGACGTGATAGACCTTACTAACTCAGTGGGAAATTTGAAAGGACCAAGGCAGTGGTTGAACTGTACGAAAAGAAGTAGTGGAACTACAGTTTGTCAGAGGAAGCTTAGGGTGCACCCTCTGACAAACTGGCCTGCCGCCTACTCCAAAGGCAATATAAACTCCATCTTCTCTAAAAAGAGGGTCCACAATTGTTAGGCAGAAACCTGTGCAGTTCCCTCTGGGACAACTGCAAAAGATTTAAAGGCATGGTCTAGTAAAAATTTGTATTGTCCCTACGGGTCGGCCATGTTTTTTTAAGCCTAAGTGGCTCGATTTTAGAAAACTTTCCTATGGACCTTACCCGAGTTTTCGTCCATAAAACGCACGCGAAAACAAGCACCAGGGAGCCGCCATTTTCTGATAATCCTATCTTTTCCCCGATCGCCCTGGCTGACCTGCTTTTGCGGCACTAAATCAATTCCCCCGCCCCTGAACCTGACATTATCAAAACATTCATATTCCCCGCCTCTCCCTGTGACGTTACTGTGCTGCGTAGGCAAACGCGCCCAGTCGTCTTCTGCGCGACTCCACACAGAACCCGGAAACCAACACAGATCAACTCACAACACAGCGCGCCACAATTCGGAATATGAAACTGTACTTTAAAATGAAACAGCAACACGGTACATTTGGTAAAGTACATTTATTTGACATTAAATGTTTAGAGAATATTCAGCAATTGCCATATGAACTCCGGAAGCCATTTATTTTCTTTTATCTGTATCCGCAATAACTGTTCCGTTTCATCTTGAGTCACGCGCTGTTCCTTTATGGTACACAGGGTGTTCATTTTCGTAAAAAGAATCACTTTGGAAGCACGGTGAACCGCAAGGCTGTTCCATCAACTAGGCACTAGTCCAGCCTAAAGGTTGTTATGTTCCTTCTAGCCACTAGTACAGCGTAAGGGCATGTGGGCCCTTGGCGATCGTCCCATAATATGGTGATCGTGCTCCAGTTGTTGACACGAAGCTGCAGGTGTCTGCTGAAGAATCCATCCGCCGGTGTCTCAAACAGATGGCAGTGGCAGAATGGGATCAAATACCTGTTATGAAAACAAAAAAATGATAATTAGTCTCGCTAGCCGAACTTCATTAATATTACTCATTTTATTTATTACGGCCGATCAGAAACTATTTGCTTGCAAGGATAGTTCAATGGAGTATGTTCGTCTCTAAAATCAATGCGAAAAGTAACGAGATAAATCGAGTCCAACACACAATGATAAACGACAGTTAGTCTACATGCGTGAGGAATGATATGATATATGATATGGCATTTGTAACGCGCCTATACTCAAGTGTTTCTAGGCGTGACGAGGCAGGTGGGGAACAAGGGCAGACAGACAACGATCCTACTAGGCCAGGTGTCTTTCTGATCGCGCATGGGGAAGGGCTGTACATGGTTAATTGAATACAAATTAAATAATGGGGCCAGCTGGTGGCAAGTGCAAGGTAAATGCCGGGAGAAGGGGCTGAAGGATACAGAGACAGTCCTGTAGTGCAGGTAGGCAGTGCAGGGAAAAGTGGCTGGGCCAAGGACTGAGATCAGTGAGACCAGTGGACCTGCATGCCCATGTGCCCACTACGAACAGTTTTACTTGCTTTTCCTAGCTCTTCATTCATTCATTTATTCATGCATCCATTCATTAAATCTTCATTCCGGTATAAAAGCGTGTAAAGATTTACTTACATTATATTTGAAATTTCCATTGTGTCTCTTCGTAATGCAGTCTGTAAAACGGATCGTGCTCTTGACAACGATTTTTCGTATACTGACCTAAAATGAAACTCGGTCTAGTTTCTGAATTTTCTGCCTTATCGTCTCTTACGTTATTGCGCACTCCCTTCAAATGTAGTTCTTTCGGCATGGTCCCTATCTCAAGGTCAAAAAACAATAGACCCTTATACTTCCAGTGCGACTTGTGGGTCTCATCTGGGCACTGTCCTTCGCATTCTTTATTTGCAACATCACGTAGTATAGGCATCTGTGAGAACTTGAAATTTAGAATCCGTCTATGTAGTGCGCCTCAATGTGCAAATGCGAACTGGCTTCTCTCCCAAATGCCACGGCCCGCTTGGCTGACGCGTTCTAAGTGCCCCAATTTTGTCCCTGTTGTCTGCGAGCTTTGCAGCCCAAATTGAGACATTTAATTTTTGGCGGAAGGTCAGGGAAAGTATAAAGCACCACAGGAGTTGAGTTAAAAGTGAGATTTATTGTTTGTTTGTTTTATTATTTGCAATACGCAAGCCTCCCCTCCGTTAACAGTGCGCAGCATTTACATTTACATGAGATGAGACATGAGAAAAATATATACATACACATATGTGAGGTGAATAGAGAGAATTCAAAGAGGACACCCAGCTTGTTCGCCACCCATGATGGTGAAGGTAGGGGTTAGGTTTACAGGTACACTGTACAATAACATTTATTTACAAAAAGAATCGTATTGCAATTATTTAAACCGGTATTTGTACTTCACAATCAGCTGTGCTTCGGGTGGGCATGGCACAGTCGCAATGTTCGGTGGCAATGGATCACTGCTCTGCACAGAAACGTCCAAAATTCCATATCTGTGCTTCTCTAACACAGCAACAATAAGGCCTTTCACAAAGTCGAACTGCATTTCATCATAGACTGGTTTGAAAACCCATTGCTTACTTCGTTTTGAAAACCCCTTAGTGTAGCGAGGCATCCTTACTTTACCCCTAGTCCTAGATTGTTCACGTCCGACATTGCTGTTATGGGCCAAGACCGCTAGTAGAGTGCGATGTTTCATGCCCCGAAAGCTAAAATGCAAGCGCTTTGGCCTGTACTTTAGGCACATATTGTGGAACACCTCCAAATCTGCTGTGTGACAGAATTCTGTCAGTCCTCTCAAATCTCTTGATAGAGTTTTGTCGAAAACAATCTTCTCAATGGCTTTGTGTGTCGGTGAAGATGGAATCAACCACTTCTTCTTCCGTGCCTCCTCTGGGGACAAAGGGCCATGTTCACATTGGTGGAAATGTTCATTTGCTGTCCAGCGGTGAACGTTGGTACAGTGGTGCATCAGTGACCGCCATTTTTCAAGTAGTATTTCCACTGACCCCTCACAAGTTTTTGAGCTCCACCAAAGATGGTTGGTGATAGAATGTGACCACTGCAAAATACTTTCAGAACCTTTTTTTTTCCCTGCAGCCGAGATTTTCTTATTGATTGATTTAGCAAGATGCCATACGTCAAATTGATGTTTAATATGTGGGAACTGCTCTCTCATTGTCTTGGCAATTGAAACGTGTCTATCCGTGGCTATGAGGTCGATGTGCATTCCCCTCGATTGTAGATATTCCACTGATTTTATAAAACCTAGTTTCTCCATGGCCAGTTTCTCCATGGCCACTGAGGATGTACATTGTGTTACCTGCACGACCACCGAACAATTTTCTTACTATCCATGTCCTGAAAGTGGTAGGTGCAGTACTTGGCAGAAAATCCAGGGCTGTCGCACTGTCCATCGCCGGCTAGCCTGAATCGTTTGCCTTCGAATGTACTTGCTGGAGACAATTGTTCAATTTTCCAAGCATCACTAATGGCCGGAAACAGATAATCACGTTGGTATATGTAGTACAGCGCTTTAGAAATGAAATGGAGTCCCACAAACTGAAAGAAAGCCTCTAACTTTCTAAAACTGGAGCCACTAAAAAGTGATGCAGCTGCACACAGTAGATTGCCTGCTGGCAGTTTCCCCAGCATCGGTTGTGCAGACCATGAGAACCTATGATTTAATCTACAGGCGGAATTTATTTTGACGTTACTGCCTTTTATTTGACGAGTCACATTAATCAATGGCTTCCCACATACTTTCCCTCTAATGGAATGCACACATTTCAGCATACTTATAATTTCCATCAAACAACTGTCGAATACAATGTATTTGCTCTCTTTCATTAGACTGTCATCCTGCGTCAACGTTGTTTCGGCCTTTGACGTTGTGGAGATTTCTACACATTGGAAAGTAATATCGCTGATATCAAGTTCTGATGCGTCTATGGATGCTGCGGCTGGTTCATTCTCTGTCATTTCAACATCTATTACTTCAACATTGATGGGAGAACACAACAATGTCGACAGGTTTTTTGGTGGCAAATTTTTAGCGGGTGTAGATTGTGTAAATTGATCTGCAACCACTTCAGAGCTATCTTCAATACATTCAATAACCTCTTCTTGTGGTGGTGCGGTTGCACTGTAGCTATGGTCCAATGCAACTTTGCTGTAGTCTCCAAACACAGTTAATTCATGTTCTGGCCATTGGACATGAGCATCTCGAGCCTGAACACGCCTCACCTCAATTAATAGTTCCTCCATAGTGTACACCGTCTGGCAAGCCACATCTCTCATTCGCTTCACTGTCTGTGTGTGTATAGTTCTGACACCCACGGGTAACTGGAGGAGAGATTGGAAAGGGATGTTCAGTTTAAACACAAGATGGAGTGTAGTAGAATTGACTGGAAAAAAACATAAAATAGTCCCCAGCACAAACATTTTTTTAAAGTTATGAACTGTTTGTAACTAACCTTTTTTTGTTTTTTTTTCTTTGCAACTTTTTTGACTCGACCTTCAACATCTGCACGCTGTAGCTCTGATTCGTTTCCGCATGTCCTCCCTTCCTCTTGCGCTGCAACGACTATATTTTCTGTATCCGCATAGACAGCACGGAATGAGGCTCCATCGTCTCCCTGAAACATAGTACTTTCATTACTATGTATCAAAATATTGTTAGCATAAAACACACGTGAGGACGAACACACAGGTACATCTCAATAGCCAAACACGATTTAAACATTGTGTGCAACAATCAAACGACAAGTATTCGGCCAGTGATGATCTATTTCGATGGAACTGTCAGTATCCATACCTCTGGCTCTGCATGGACTGCCATGAATGGTTGTATTGGAGAGGAAGCATCCGCATCTCCCTGAACCACAGTACCTGCATTAGTATGCTTTTCAATATTGGAAACACAACACACACTTGGGGTCGACGGCACAGGTACATATAAAGAGATAACCACAAATGATGCATTGTCCAAAAAAATCAAGGAAAATCCAAATATGATCACATTTCATCGACTTATTTCAACGATTCCTTTACATCTGCATCATCTAAATGAGATGTTGTGATTGTGGTGGAAGCTCCGTCGTCTCCCTGAAACACAGTAATTGGATCAGTATGGTTTTCAATATTGGAAACATAACACACACTTGGGGTCGAATGCACAGGCACATATAAAGAGATAACCGCAAATGATGCATTGTCCAAAAGAATCAAGGAAAATCTAAATATGATCACATTTCATCGACTTTTTTCAACGATTCCTTTACATCTTCATCATCTAAATGAGATGTTGTGATTGTGGTGGAAGCTTCGTCGTCTCCCTGAAACACAGCACTTGCGTTAATAGGGAAGAAAGTATAGCAAATGGAATCACGTTATATGATCACGCATGATGGAGCTGTCATTATCTATACCTCGTGCTGCTGAAGAATATCTATGGATGTTGCAAATGTAGTGCGCACTTCCGAAAGCTGTTGCGCCGATTCGTGTACTTGAATGTCAGGCTCTGCATCAAGTGCAGGGGTTGACACTCCATCAACTGCCTGAAACATAGTACTTGCATTAGTGAGGATTACAATTGTGAAAACATAACACACACCTGGGGTCGACAGCACAGGTACATATCAACGGCTAACCACGAATGAAACATTGTGTAGAACAATCAAACGACAAGAATTCCAGCTCTGATGATGACGCTCGATGGAGCTGTCAGTATCCATACCTCCTGCTGTTGAAGAACATCTAGAAATGTTTTAGATGTGGCGGACGCTTCAGCATCTCCCTGAAAGACAGTACTTGCATTAGTATGGATAACACTAATTAGAACTGAAAACAAACACCAGTGGAGTGGACGATAACTAAGGTGTATATCAATTGGAAAGCAGTAACCAAACATTTGGTAAAGTAATTACACGATAGAATAAAACTATTACTTGACATGCATAAAACAAGTATGTAGCGGATTAGCCTAGTAAGATTACCTGATACGCGCTAGAAGTGGTTGATAACTGCGACCACGTCAAGGATGTAGAATGTTCTTGCTTCAGATTGAAGGGATAGTCAAGAAGTTGTAAAGGTCAATTAATGATTGATAATGAAATGCCAATATTAAAAATAGCCAGGTAAACCGACAGAATACTTGAAAAATGCTCAATACAGCACAGTTCCCTGTCCCCATATATATATACATTGCGTTTGTGGGTTATGAAATCGAAAAAGAATATATTGATAAATGTCATTATTCAAAAAACTATACACTCATATCAATATCGAAATTATTACAAGGGATAGAACACCTACAATATCAATTAATCCATTCGGTTACCTACACACTACCGCAAGGCCTAAAGCTAAATCCGGACACTTGACTCACCGGTGGCGGAATGTGGACGAATAGAGTGGGAATAGCGTTTTTGCGCAATTTCCGTGTTGTTCGCCGTTTATTCTTCTTTGTTACCCAAGAAGTTGTGTACATGTCCAAGGAAAAGTGCCGGCTGCAGATGCGGTATCAATCACCCCTCTTGTCCTGTAAGACTTGTTGGACTCTACTTTCCAGCTCATCCAGTGGATATCCACAATGTCTGACCCATTCTCTTATTCGATCAACAGTTTTCGGGAATACATGCATTGTAGTGCCTTCAGATTTAGCACGGGTCTTCGAAGGGCAACCGCTAATCGAACAGGCAGGCATTGTTGATAAATCTGAAAAGTAAATATCGACATTATTATACAATCTTCAAGAATAAAGATTTGATACAAAACTAAATGAATCATACAATGATCAATGCAAGGTTTGTTTTGGTCGCAAGAACTATACCAGTTCATTATGTGCGGCTTAGTATTTGCATAAGTTGCAGAAATGTATAAATGATGTGACTAAAAACTGAACATGTGACTCATCCCTTGGATGTTCTGTATTGCACGAGAAGGAAACATGCTTACATTATAGACTGGACCCCCGAAGGGTGCAATTCGATGACAATAGACACAGATGAAAATAAATAGATCTATTGATAGCATAGCAATGGAAACTCAAGTCAATAGCAATGAGACCAATGAACCTAGCACTATTGTGTACTCAACCCGTAAATAGATAGAAATTTAAAAATCTGCGAAATATGACTAGGATACATGGCCTTACCTTGACCAACAAACAGTTGGATTCAGCAAGCAGAGCAGTATGTTGCAGGAGAATAGGTGGGTGGCCACGGGTAGCACACTGATGGGTTTGCTCTAAGCGGTCACAGAAGTTCACAGATAGCACGACGACGAGCAGATTAGAGTAGATCTCAGTGGTTGCCAGGTAACACGTTCAGGAGTTGACTTGCAAAGCACAAAGATGTTCTCATGAGACATATCAAGTGGTTTATAAAGTATTAGAAACAGGGGTGTGTTTGTGAATGAATGACGTATGTATGTCGTGGTCTTAGGGGGGCGGCCTGCTTCAAGGGGAGGCCTGGCTGGAGACACAGGGTCTGAGGAGGCCATGTGACCGATGGCCCCTGGGCGTGGGACACCTTTTGAAGTGTACATGTAGTTTGGCACCTTGGCCGTTTGCGCCCGTCACAGCCCCCCATGCCAGCGCGCATCCACCAGTGCGTACCGCCTTTTATATAGGGGGGTGGGATGGATGGGCCTGGGGCGTGCAGATAAGGCACAGGAAGACTGCTGAATGGAGACACACTTATGTGGATTTCAGGGGGGGCGGCCTGCCTCAGGGGAGGCCTGGCTGGAGACACAGGGTCTGAGGAGGCCATGTGACCGATGGTCCCTGGGCGTGGGACACCTTTTGAAGTGTACATGTAGTTTGGCACCTTGGCCGTTTGCGCCCGTCACAGCCCCCCATGCCAGCGGGCATCCACCGGCGCGAACCGCCTTTGGTACAGGGGGGTGGGATGGATGGGCCTGGGGCATGCAGATAAGGCACAGGAAGACTGCTGAATGGAGACACACTTATGTGGATTGCAGGGGGGCGGCCTGCTTCAAGGGGAGGCCTGGCTGGAGACACGGGGTCTGAGGAGGCCATGTGACCGATGGCCCCTTGGCGTGGGACACCTTTTGAAGTGTACATGTAGTTTGGCACCTTGGCCTTTCGCGCCCCTGACAGCCCCCCATGCCAGCGCGCATCCACCGGCGCGAACCGCCTTTATATCAATATACAGTATATCACCTTTATATCAATGATAGTATATCATTGCTTATCAATAACAAATGCCACATACCAGAGATTCTTGTGAGCACAGACCCACACTTCAACCGGTGTATTATAGTGGTCAAGACCCTAAGGCCTGTATAATCCAATGGTAATTGTTAGTAAAGATATATGTGTGACTTTTAAAGAGACATAACCTACTGAAAGACTTTGAACAAGTGTTATTAAGTGCATGCATTATCAAGAATATGTTATGTTAGCTTAGATAGATAGTGACCACCCTGCTTCACAGCGACCAGACCTTCACCCATTCGGAGCACAGATGTCTGACGTCCATCCTTGAATGGAGACACACTTGATTCATTTAAAAAATCGAGACAACTGTTGTTAAAATACATGTGGTGTTTTATTTTGTATCTTATTTTCATGACACAAAAATACAAGACTTTAAAGATTATACAGGTCAGGTTGCAGCACAGCGAGAGAAAATCCCCTGTACTGACCGCTGTCACTCAGGAACGTTTCTCTAATGGCACGAACGGCACAGGCGGGTATCACTCTTCGAACGCGGTGTCCAAGCCTCCCCTGAAGCCACCATGTAAAGGAACGATAGGCCACCAGCCTGTCCCACCTGTGAAAAGGAATGAAACAAACTGTTTTTAAATGACCAAGATAAGTTTAATAAACGTTTGTTGTCAATGACAATTCTTGTAACTAATGGCATTTTACACGGACAAATGCTATCTAGACAATGCACACTATTGAACGACTTACATGCGTTACAATGATATGTAGATGTAATTTTGGATATAGTAGAAGAACATGAAATAGGAGTGGCATGACAAGCAGAGTATACTTACTCGTTACTCGGATTACGAGGACGAACAGTTGCTCGAAGTTCGTGCATAAGCACCATCATTATTCTCAACACAGCCCGTGTGAGGCAGGCTGCCCTGAAGTCTGGCAGCTCGGTGATGCATTGCGGTCGTGGCTCGCCTTCCGAAATGTAGGCCAGGCATCCCACGTTTTCTCGGCAGCAGCAGTTCTCGTCCTCAGTTGGCATTAGCTTGCACCGATTGCATGTGCACCAGGTGGAGACGCCGTCCATTCGACTAGGCCCAGGCTCTTCATCTGTTGATTCATCCTGCCAACTGCCGTCCGAATCCCCATCGTTTTCGCGTGCTTCCCTTTCCAGTAGTTCCTCCTCGGTATACTCGGGCTCGTACATGTAGGGCATTATTGTAGCCATTGTGTGTTAAACAAACTAAAATAATTTATAGCGGTGGTACTGGTATCTGTTCACACGGGCTACAAGCGGCGAAGGTAGCTGACCAGAGCACTGAAACGAGTCACAGAATACTCAAAGTAACACAGAGAGAGGAATGGAATCGAAAATCTGCTGCTGTGTGTTTTGAAACGGTCTGTTTATACTTATTGAGGAAAGAGGCGTCCTGCCATTTCCATGGCGACACGTCATTAGCTGAAGCGCAGCGAATGTTGACACGAGACGTGCTTTGGCGTTGGGAAATGGGCGGTACGAGTCTGCTGATGACAGGCTCAGGGGCGGGGGAATTGATTTAGTGCCGCAAAAGCAGGTCAGCCAGGGCGATCGGGGAAAAGATAGGATTATCAGAAAATGGCGGCTCCCTGCTGCTTGTTTTCACGTGCGTTTAATGGACGAAAACTCGGGTAAGGTCCATAGGAAAGTTTTCTAAAATCGAGCCACTTAGGCTTAAAAAAACATGGCCGACCCGTAGGGACAATAAAAAAATTTTATTAGACCATGCCTTTAAGACTACAGGTGTTTGGCAGTAAACCCACTTGGTAGCAGTCTGTACCACACAGATTCACTTGGTAGCTGTGGCTGAGCAGTCAGACTTCCCTCAAGAAGGCAGTATACAGAGTATTCACAATAGGTCAAGAGAACATAGTAGAACAAGTAAACGCTGACCGGGGCTTGGTGTAAAAGAGATACAATTATTTATTTAAAACCACATCTAGAAAAACACACAGGCACTTATAGTAAGCAATTCAAAAACATGGTCACTAAAAGATATACACTCCCTTAAAAGAATATTAGACAAGTCTTAAGTAAAGCCCCACTTATTTTCAGACATCGGTGAGCGCTTAACGTAGATGGCACTCTAATAGTTCGTTTTTAAAAAGGGAGAGAAAAGCAGAGAACAAATTGAACAGATCCCAACACTTTTACAAGAACATAACAAGAGAGGAAGGCAAAGTAAAACCGTGAATTCAGAGTCAGTAGGCTGGATCCGCTTTAAGAGGATCGAAACGAAATGTGTCCAAGGTCACACGGTTGCAGTGCACAAAAAGTCTTGTAATGGTTCAAAAAGGAGTTGGACCAAAGAAAGGGAGCAGTTAGAGGGTCAAGGCGGCCAGCCCAGTCCAGAAGGTTAAGGGGTTATTATTACCTTGTAGCAATCTTTAGAAAGGGAGGCCTGGTGGACACGGTACCTTAACGTGGTGAGAACACTCCAGCGGGGGCAGTTGTTCCTGGCAGCGGATGCAAGTCGGTGCTTCGTCCGGGGGAAGAGAGGATCTCGTTGTGGAGGAAGACAGGAGTCTGTTGCACTGCCAGGGAAGAAACCAGCCGCGGAGTTTCTCAGGTACAAGGAGCGGTCCATTGATTCGCGGTTCAGTCGTGAGTGGCTATCCGGCCGCCAGGGTGCTTGGCACGGGCAGTTCGACCACAAACCGGTCTGGAGTGCGAAGAAAAGAAGGTAAACTGGTTGTGCCCACCAGTCAGGGGAAGAAGCCTCTCCAGCCGTGAGATCTTCTCTGTCGTCGCGAAGTGGTGAGTCGGTTCTGCAGGGCTCCACCGGTGGCGTCGTCGTGGTAGGTCGGCTCAGCTTCTCCCTCATCGGATTCTCAGGTCCTGTGGCGACTTCTGAAGTTCCAGTCCCCAAAGCCCTGCTTTTATGCAGCATACCCCCATTCACTCAGCCTAGCTGTCAATCAAACATGCTAAGTGATGAGCCGGCCGGCTCACCACTTGGGCCAATCACACAAGAGTGCGACTTGAGTTACAAAGGTGCCTAAACCCCCTCCCACGCCCCCTGTGGTACCCAGACAGAATGGCACCACTTTTGGAGGCTTCTGTGGAGAAGCCCGCCAAAAAGTGGAACAAAGGGCTTGACTTGGGTTGGAGTCACAGAAGAGAACACAAACGCCATTTTAGAATCGAGTCTTGGCAAAAAATACCAACCGGAGAATTAATATTAATTAAATAAACCGGTGGTATGTTCGAGGCTATGAGAATTAAATAATTAAAGTTGGTAGCCTCGAACAATGGGAAAATCCCATAGGAAAATATTTGCGGTCGAATATAAAAAGTAGTTTCCACTGCCACCGGCCAAAACTCGATCAGGGGGGACGGAGACATGCCCCGACCAGTACGTCCACAATATGATGGTTTGTACTGGTTTCTGTTAATAATTTGGGACTAGTAAAGCCAATGGTGACTTTACATGCCCTGGGAGACAGTAGTCAGTCCCAGGGTATGGAGTCTATGGTGGGGTGTCACTATGACACCCCTGTGTTACTGCACGGAGGGTGCTGTGTAACACACATAGTAAAAACACATGAGACCCTATGGAGTAAAGGACCCCATAGCCCATAAAACACATAAGCAGTCAAAGGAACACCATAAATCATGTCCAAGAGTGGGAGAAAAAGAGTCTCGCTCTTGGCAGGAGGAAAAAAACAAACTCCAGAAATCCAGCAAAGCTGCTGGGGGACTCACTAGGTTAGGAAATTCAGCCTAAAGAGAGAATTCTCCCTAACACTCGCCCCCCCCCAGTCTAAGGGACAGGAGGATTTAATCCACTCCTGGATGAATCTCATACCTCTAGTCGATGACATACATCCTAGAGAGACCATCAGCATTTTGGTGGTGACACCCTGACCTGTGCTCAATGGTGAAATCAAACCCTTGCAGGCAGATTGACCATCTCAATAGTTTTGGGTTTTCCCCTTTCATTTGCATTAACCATCTCAAGGGTTGGTGGTCAGTCTGAATGACAAAAGTAGAACAATACAAGTATGGCCTAAACTTCTTCAGAGCCCACACAATAGCAAAACACTCTCGTTCAATGGTTGCCCACCTTGTTTCAGGATCCTTCAGTTTTCTACTGATGAAGCAAATGGGGTGCTCCCTACCTTTCCCATCCAGTTGACTGAGGACTGCACCTATTCCTACATTTGAAGCATCTGTCTGCACAATGAAAGTTTGGTGATAGTCAGGAGCTCTGAGTACTGGGGCTTGGCAAAGAGCCTTTTTCAGGGTTTCAAAGGCCTGATTGCATTCCTCATTCCACCTAACCTTTTTAGGGAATTTAGGAGAGGAGATGACATTCAGTGGAGAAGCTATGGACCCATAGTTCTCAATGAAATTCCTGTAATACCCAGTGAGACCTAAGAAGGCTCTCACCTGGGTCTGAGTAGTAGGTGTTGTCTGATTTTGCACAGCTTCAATCTTACTGGGCAAAGGCCTTATTTCTCCACCTCCTACCTCATGTCCAAGGTAGACCACTTTACTCTGTCCAATCTGGCATTTACTTGCCTTTATGGTCAGATTGGCCTTTCCAAGAGCCTGCAAAACATATCTTAGGTGGTCCACATGTTCTTCCCAGGAATTGCTGAACACTGCTATGTCATCCAAGTATGCATTGCAGAAGTCCTCCATCCCATTCAGAACCTGGTTTACCATCCTTTGAAACGTAGCAGGTGCATTTTTCAATCCGAAAGGCATAACCTTAAACTGGTATAAGCCAACTGGGGTAGAAAATGCAGTTTTCCCCTTGGCATGGCCTGTCAGGGCTATTTGCCATTAGCCTGACGTCAAGTCAAATGTGCTGAGGAACTTGGCTGCACCAAGTCTATCCACCAACGCATCTGTCCTTGGCAAAGGGTGGGCATCAGTCTTAGTGACTGCATTAAGAGCTCTGTAATCCACACAGAATCTAAGTTATTTAGATCCTGCCTTTGGTACTAACACAACTGGGCTAGACCATGGACTAGTAGAGGGCTCTATTACCCCGAGATCAAGCATCTTGTTGACCTTACCTTTGAAGTGGGTTCTTACATTCTCTGACATTCGATATCCTCTGCTTTTGACTGGCAGACAGTCACCAGTGAGTATGTCATGCTGTCCCCAAGGGGTCAAGCCTGGTGAAAGTAAGAACAGAGAGGCAAACTTTAACATAGATTTGCACTGTTCCTGTTGCTCAGGTGTCAGATTTGAAGAGAGATTTACTCCTTCAATCTTTTCGTCTAAAGGTAAGCCTCTGAGGAGATCAGGAAGAGCTTCACTCTCTTCTTCTTCCTCTGATGATGCTAGAAGCAAAGCTCATACATCAGGTCTGGAGACATACGCTTTTAGCCTGTTGGTGTGGAAGACTGTCGGAGCCTCCTTGGGGTTGCCCAAGTCCACCAGATAGTTGACCTCTCCAAGTTTACCCACAACTTTGAAGGGTCCCATCCATTTGTCTTGCAAGGCCTTCTGCCTTGTTGGAATCATAACGAGAACTAGCTGGTCCTGAGTAAACTCGACCATGTTAGCCTTTTGGTCATGCCAGTGCTTGACCAATGCTTGTCCAGCTTTCAAGTTATCACTTGCTTCTGCCATCATTTGTGACATTCTCCTCCGGAGACCTATCACATAGTCAGTCACTCTGACTGGCATGGGGGAAGGAGCACTCTCCAACCCCTCCTTGATTAGGGCCAATGGAACTCTGACCGGATTACCATAAAGAAGTTCAAAGGGAGAATAACCTACTCCCTCCTGAGGGACTTCTCTATAAGCAAAGAGAAGGCATGGCAGTAGAAGGTCCCACTTTCTTTTAAGGGGGTCCTCTAAAGCACCTATCATGCTCTTCATGGTTCTGTTGAACCTTTCAACCAGCTCATTTGTCTGAGGGTGGTATGTGGTTGAGAACTTGTAAGTAACTCTGCAGGTTTTCCACATGGCTTTCATGTAGTGGGACATAAAATTTGACCCCTGTCAGAGATTACTTCCTTAGGAAACCCAACCCTGGTAAAAATACCAAGGAGGGCCTTAGCCACAGCCAGAGCTGTAACAGTTCTCATAGGAATTGCCTCAGGGTATCTAGTAGCATGGTCTACTACAACAAGTATAAACCTGTTGCCTGAGGAAGTTGGAGGATCAAGGGGACCAACAATGTCAATCCCTACTCTCTCAAATGGGACTCCCACAACTGGGAGAGGCACTAAAGGTGCCACATTCTTGGATCCAACCTTACCAGAAGTCTGGCAGGTGTGGCAGCTCCTGCAGTATTTGTCTACTTCAGCCCCCATATTTGGCCAATAAAAGTAGAGTGAGAGCCTTTCCTTAGTCTTCTGGAAACTCAAGTGACCAGCCAAAGGAATCTCATGGGCTAACTGCAAGAACTGTGGTCTGTTCTCTTGGGGTACTACAAGTCGTTTGTTGTCCCCAGGTGCAGACTCGGTTGGTTCACTGTAGAAGAGGCCATCTTCCCAGTGTAACCTATATTTCCCAGGCTCTTGCCCTTCAGCCTGAGCATCTGCCTGGTGGCGAAGACCTTCCAGAGTTGGACATTCTCTCTGTCCCTTACTGAAGTCTGCCCTGTTGGGTCCACCTTCTGCCAGTAAAGACTGCAGCTCAGGATGGTCAACAGGATCCAGATCTCCAATGAGTTCCTGGCCTTCCACTAGCTCTTCTTCAGAGTCTAGTTCAACCACACAGGGTTGTACCTCCCTCTCAGCCTCAGCTGGAGGGGGAGATACTGGTGTAACCTTGGACAACCTAGGGGAAGTCCTTGTTGGATGCACTGGAGTGCTGGCTGTGAGGTTCTTTTTAGAAGCTTTAGGTTTCCCTTTTTCTTCTATTTTCTTAGAGGCAGCAGCTGACATCTCCAGTGGAGCAGGAGTGATCTCTTTCTTCATCATCTCCTTGGGAGTACCTCTCATGGTTCTCTCTCTTGCAGGGCTGGTGAGCTCCTGTTACCTTTTACTAGGACGTCTGGGGGTGTGTGACACTACTCCAAGAGTTTTCAAGTCATTACCCAGCAGAACCCTTCCTGGCACCTCACTTTGTATGCTGATAAGTATCTTCACAGTCATGTCATTACACTGGATGAGAACTGGTAATTTGGGAAGCATCTGCACAGGCCCTCCGGCTAACTTGGTGAGGCGTTTGGGTGCCTTAGCAACATCCTCAGCCTGAAAAAACGATTTGTCCACCACAGTTATGCTGGCCCCAGTGTCCCTGATGGCAGGAGTCTCCTGACTATTCACCTGGACACTGTCCTTATAATACTCTTTAGTATTATCTGGGATAGAATTATAGACATCTAAGTTCTGTTGTTCCCACAGACCCAGAGACACTAAAGAAACACTGGCTGAGACTCCAATGGGTTCATCAGCCAGTAATAGAAAGTTTCCACATGCCATTTGTACTTCCTCCTCTGGAGCGAAGGCTAAGGAGACAAGCTGGACCCCTGAAGGTTTACCCTTACATCTGGGATCTCCTTTCACATGGTCAGTAGAGCCACAAAAAAAGCATTTACCAAATGCTTTCTGGAATGGTGGCTTGTTCTGACCTCCTTCTGGTTTGGAACTGGAGGTACACTAGCCTGATTTGGTTTCCCTGGTGGCTTACCCTTTTGGATCTGTTTGGGGCCCTCTTTGGAATTGGAATTATTAGAATTCTCGTTGGAGTCCTTTTTCGGCTGTTTTCCCTCATCCTTTTTCTGAGTAGCCCCAGAATCCTTGTGAGTGGCCCTGTTGGCAACCCACAAGTCAGCAGCCTTAGCTAACTTCATGGAATCTAATTCCTTTGAATCAGCCAAGTGCTGTCTGAGCTCAGGAGAGCAGGCATCATAAATTGACTCCAACATTACAAGATTCTTCATTCCTTCATAAGTGTTAACTCTGTAACCCTTAATCCACCCCTCTATGTTTTTCAAACTTTCACTCACCCAGGTAGCCCAAGGGGTACCATCATGCTTTTTGAGGGTCCTAAACCTCTTAAGGTACTGGGAAGGGGTCTTCCCAAATCTAGCTATCAAAGCTAGTTTCACACATTCATAATCCTTCTTATCCACCTCCCCCAACTCCATTACCACATCAGTTGCAACAGGGGGAAGCCTAGAGAACAACCAGGGGAGTAACTCATTCCCTTTGATGTTCTGGAGCCCATGATTATACTCAAACATTTTCAACCAATCCAACACATTCAATCTAGGTTCATACATACCCACTAATTCTTTAGGCATCCGGGGTCTTTTGGGACTGGAACTGCTAGAAGAACCAGAGGAGAGAGAATTATTTTCCACAGACAACTTTTTCATTTCTAATTCATGATTAAGCTCTATTTCTCAGAGTCTTAACTCAGCTTGCTTCTGCTCAGCCTGGGCATTCATTCTTCTGAACTCTAGCTCTTGGTTTCTTTCAGAATGAGCAATAAAACGTTTGTACTCTAATTCAAGCTTCATTTTTTCAAAATAAGCAGGGTTACATGTAGGACCTGGGGGGGGGGGGGGGTAGATTCCTCTGTACCACCCAGACTTTGGTTTTCTAACAATCTTTCTATAAGTTCCATTTTCTTGCCCTTCTCAGAGAGATTCTTATGTCTACACAATACTTTTAAGCAATCAGCAGTTTTGGCAGACAATGATTCTAGGGTATAACTCTCCATAGCAGACATAGTTAGAAAATCAGCTTTTTAGTGCTAAGCTCTGTGGTTAGTTGTCCTAAAGTGTTAAACAAGCACTCTAAAGTGTATACTCAATACAAATCCCACCGCTGTACACCAGTGTTAGGCAGAAACCTGTGCAGTTCCCTCTGGGACCACTGCAAAAGATTTAAGACTACAGGTGTTTGGCAGTAAACCCACTTGGTAGCAGTATGTACCACACAGATTCACTTGGTAGCTGTGGCTGAGCAGTCAGACTTCCCACAAGAAGAGGTAGGCAGTATACAGAGTATTCACAATAGGTCAAGAGAACATAGTAGAACAAGTAAACGCTGACCAGGGCTTGGTGTAAAAGAGATATAATTATTTATTTAAAACCACATCTAGAAAAACAAACATGCACTAATAGTAAGCAATTCAAAAACACGGTCACTAAAAGATATACACTCCCTTAAAAGAATATTAGACAAGTCTTAAGTAAAGCCCCACTTATTTTCAGACAGCGGTGAGCACTTAATGTAGATGGCACTCTAATAGTTCGTTTTTAAAAAGGGAGAGAAAAGCAGAGAACAAATTGAACAGATCCCAACACTTTTACAAGAACATAACAAGAGAGGAAGGCAAAGTAAAACCGTGAATTCAGAGTCAGTAGGCTGGATCCGCTTTAAGAGGATCGAAACGAAATGTGTCCAAGGTCACACGGTTGCAGTGCACAAAAAGTCTTGTAATGGTTCAAAAAGGAGTTGGACCAAAGAAAGGGAGCAGTTAGAGGGTCAAGGTGGCCAGCCCGGTCCAGAAGGTTAAGGGGTTATTATTACCTTGTAGCAATCTTTAGAAAGGGAGGCCTGGCGGACACGGTACCTTAACGTGGTGAGAACACTCCAGCGGGGGCAGTTGTTCCTGGCAGCGGATGCAAGTCGGTGCTTCGTCTGGGGGAAGAGAGGATCTCGTTGTGGAGGAAGACAGGAGTCCGTTGCACTGCCAGGGAAGAAACCAGCCGCGGAGTTTCTCAGGTACAAGGAGCTGTCCGTTGATTTGCGGTTCAGTGGTGAGTGGCTATCCGACCGCCGGGGTGCTTGGCACGGGCAGTTCGACCACAAACCGGTCTGGGGTGCGAAGAAAAGAAGGTAAACTGGTTGTGCCCACCAGTCAGGGGAAGAAGCCTCTCCAGCCGGGAGATCTTCTCTGTCGTCGGGAAGTGGTGAGTCGGTTCTGCAGGGCTCCACCAGTGGTGTCGTCGTGGTAGGTCGGCTCAGCTTCTCCCTCGTCGGATTCCCAGGTCCTGTGGCGACTTCTGAAGTTCCAGTCCCCAAAGCCCTGCTTTTATGCAGCATACCCCCATTCACTCAGCCTAGCTGTCAATCAAACATGCTAAGTGGTGAGCCGGCCGGCTCACCACTTGGACCAATCACACAAGAGTGCGACTTGAGTTACCAAGGTAACTCAGTCCAGGGTGCCTAAACCTCCTCCTCCTCCCACACCCCCTGTGGTACCCAGACACAGTGGCACCACTTTTGGAGACTTCTGTGGAGGAGCCTGCCAAAAAGTGAAACAAAGGGCTCGACTTGGGTTGGAGTCACAGAAGAGAACACAAACGCCATTTTAGAATCGAGTCTTGGCAAAAAATACCAACCGGGGAATTAATATTAATTAAATAAACCGGCGGTATGTTCGAGGCTATGAGAATTAAATAAAGTTGGTAGCCTCGAACAATGGGAAAATCCCATAGGAAAATATTCGCGGTCGAATATAAAAAGTAGTTTCCACTGCCACCGGCCAAAACTCGATCAGGGGGGACGGAGACGTGCCCCCTCGACTAACAGACCCTGGGGCAATCGAATTGCCCCGACCAGTATGTCCACAATATGATGGTTTGTACTGGTTTCTGTTAATAATTTGGGACTAGTAAAGCCAATGGTGACTTTTGCATGCCCTGGGAAACAGTAGTCAGTCCCAGGGTATGGAGTCTATGGTGGGGTGTCACTATGACACCCCTGTGTTACTGCACGGAGGGTGCTGTGTAACGCACATAGTAAAAACACGAGACCCTATGGAGTAAAGGACACCATAGCCCATAAAACACATAAGCAGTCAAAGGAACACCATAAATCATGTCCAAGAGTGGGAGAAAAAGAGTCTCGCTCTTGGCAGGAGGAAAAAAAAAAACTCCAGAAATCCAGCAAAGCTGCTGGGGGACTCACTAGGTTAGGAAATTCAGCTTAAAGAGAGAATTCTCCCTAACAACAATCAAGCCTGTATCTCTGCAGCCTGTAACAACACAGACAAAGGCCCTCATTACAACCCAGGCGTTAAGGTGTTAATGGCGCCGTAAAAGGTGGCGGTGCCGTTAAACCCTTAACGCCGGATTACGAGGTCCCTTTGCGGGTGGCACATTAACGCCTACTTTTAGCAGGCGTTAAAAAAACAACCCGCAAAGGGACCTTGATGCCAGGTACGGTGCCGCAATTTGCGGCACCGTAATTAGCGCCTTCCCCATTCCCATTGAGCCCTATGGGGCAAAAATGGGAATGGGGAAGGGCCATGGCGGCATGGGGAATTACCGCCCTGCCAACCTCGGAATGGGGGGTAATTCCCCATTCCGCCATGGCGGAGTCGGTAAGTTACCGGCATGGACCATGGTGCTATTAGCACCATGGTCCAATGCCTGGGTCGTAGTGAGGGCCAAAATCTTCAAAAACTGCAAGGAGCTGGTCAATCCCACTGCAGTATCTTCCTCTTCTACACCTACCCAGGTCCTCTGCACGGCCCTGGGCTCTCATTTCGACACTAAAACCCAGGACATCTTGTCCGTACTCTACACCTCTTCTCTTCTCTCAGGCCCGCCTTGGCCGAACCCCCTCCTCTCCTCTCTTTCTCCTGTAACACCTGGTGATGTTTCTAGACAAGTCCAGTCTATGAAAAGTCTCATCCAAACAGGTGACCCCCCTGCTCCTACAGAACCATTAAGGACAATATTGGTTCTCTCTCTCCAGCCTTGGCCGACTTCTGCAATCACTCTTTTGCCACTGGAGTTTTCCCCTCTCCTCTCAAGCACTCTGTTGTGCACCCCCTACTAAAAAAGTCTTCTGCCGATCCCTCCATTCTGACAAACTGTCGCCCGATCTCTATCACTCCTTTCATGGGCAATCTCCTGGCAAGTTGGCCATCTCCCAGCTAACCCTCCAAACCGAAGCTGTTAGCTGTCTCCACAACCAACAGCCTGGCCTCGGAGCAGCCAGAGGCGCGAAAACACACCCGTGAAGATCTGATCTCTAACCTTGACTCTATCTCTCCCTCTGTTCTCATTCTTCTCAACCTATCCTCTGCTTTTTACACGGTCACCCACAACTTCCTGATCACTCATCTCCACGATACCCTGGCCATCAAGGATCAGGCTCTGGCATGGCCATGGCTGTGTTTTTTTTTTTTTTCCTCTCTCTCTCTCTCTCTCTCTCTCTCTCTCTCTCTCTCTCTCTCTCTCTCTCTCTCTCTCTCCTCCCCCCTCCCTCTCCCCCCACATGTGGTGTTCCCCAAGGCTCTATCCTCTCCTCCTGACTTTTCAATGTCTACCTGGCCCCTTTGGTTTGTTATGCGGATGACACGCAGCTCTCTTTCAGGCTACTCTCGGCATCCTCCCCCTCCTCGCTCATTCCTGACTGTGTTTCCGCTATTCTGGCATGGTGCGCCTCCAATGATATCTGCCTTAATGCCAGTAAGAGTGAGATCCTTCTCATTGGGACTCCTGCCCCGGATTTTCCCCCCTTACTCTGGCTGGCCTCCCTCGGCCCTCTGCAACTCCACACTCTCCTTCTCTCCACACATCACAGATCTTGCCAGAAAGGCCCATTTCCAGCTGCACTGCTTTAGAGGTATTCTCCCTTTTCTCACCTACCCACAGAAGTTCACTGTCTCCAGAGCCCTGGTTCTCTGTAGGCCGGACTGCTGTAACAGCCTCTTTCTTCATCTGCCTAACTCTACTCTTCGCCTGCTACAACTCATCCAGAACCGGACCGCAAGGCTTATCCTTGGCCTCAAGCCCAGGAGCTGCATCTCTCCGGCCCAGAAATCCCTCCACTGGCTCCCAGTGGCTGCTAGGATCAAGTTCAAGACCCTCTGCTTTGTCCACAAAGCTTTCTGAGGCAGGGGCCCTCGGTATCTCCAACTCTCTCTTTCTAAATATCTTCCTACTACAGGCCTCCGCTCGTCTACTTCTAATTCTCTGCAGGTGAGTCACTTCTCCAAGCAGAGATTGGGGGTAGATCTCTCTACTCTGCAGGTGACTCCCTCTGGAATGGCCACCCTGCCTCTCTCCGCCTTGAGCCGGATCTCCTAAAGTTCCGTAAGCTCCTCAAGACCTTCCTCTCCTCCTCTGCTTTCTCTCTTCCTCTCCCCTGCTAACCCTCCCTTGCTCCTGCACCGTTTCTGCTGACTGGCTGCTTGGTGTTCCTCTGAGTCTTACTGGACACCATCCTCTCCACCCCCTGCCAGCCCACCTACACTTGCATGCTGGCCTCCCTGCACTGCCACCTGGCCTCCCTTGCACTACCTGGTTTGATTCCCCTTGGAGTCCCAGGCCCCTTGCACTTAACTCGGGGCCTTGCTGCCCAGGGTGCACCTCTCCCCTGCACTTCTTGTCTGTGCACTTGCACGATCTAAACGATAATAGGCCTAGTAAGATTGTATGCCTTGGCCTCCCTAATTCCTCCTCCCTTGCCTGGTTGCACCTTCAAACACATCGTGTATAGGCGCATTATAAATAACATATCATATCATGTTCCTTGATGACCTGTCCCCACTCCCCACAAACCCCATTGCCACGCCTCCTCTCACACGCAATACAAACCCCTAAACAAATGTACCTGCTGTTTAAGAGAATGTTCAGTGCAGTTTCAACTTCTTCCTACACTTTTACTTTAAAACAAAACCATTCCAGAGCGGTATAGGAACAGTAACACTTAATTAAAAAAAGTAACACTTAACTAAAAAAGAAGAGGAGCACCGCTCCCAACAGGTCCCAACCACTTCTACCTCTGCACCAAGCAGAGATCTGTCACGGAAGAGGGTAGAGGAAAGTCCTCTAACCCTGTGGACAATCCAATTGGGAAAAAAGAGTGAAAAAACATCACCCCAATTGTCGAACTGCATACAGATTTCTGATTTAATCAAGCGGCACCGCTAGTGGTGGTGCTGACTAATGTCCCAAAGTTACAAGACCCTAATTCAGAGGACACCATCTCACTCCTGAATAAGGCAACCCACTTTATTAAATTCATCTGGGGAGTGTGAGAAACCTGAGGGCGTTCTCACACCTACTCCGTGGGGATCTTCCGCCCAGGTGGCCAGGGAAGAGGCATCGCTTTTGGATCTAGCGAGGGAGGATCACCTGGGTGGAGGGTCCTGGGGGATTGGGGAGGGGACGGACAACGGCGAGACATGATATTTACTCCTTCCTGATTCTGATCTACTCTCCCCTCCCTCAGCCTTCATGGGATATTGTCAACCATATCAGTTATCCTCTTTTTCAATCCTGAGAAACACCCAGGTTAGAAAGAGGCAACTGGGAATAATATCTACTTCCCATCATAAACCCCATTTTGATACTGGGAGAAGAACCGGACAAACCAAAATACCACCTACTTCCCATTCCAAACCCCATTCTAACAGGAGTGTAACGAAAGAGCAACCCGGGTCAAAATGTACTTCCTCTAATAAAGTGTTTCTCCCTCCATGCCTACAAAGTACTGAGAAGACGAAGATGTCTCAACGATTAATACAGAATACCTATAGGGAACACCACTATAGTACTGGGACAAACAAGAGGAATCCTGAAGACTACAGCGCTGAAGGTCAGGCATCTCCCAATAATTGGTTTAATTGCGAATCGTTTGCGAACAGATGAGGTGAATAGCTTTCACGGCGAGCAGTGAGAAAACCTCCAGGATTGGTTCCTAACTTAATGAGACCCATGTGAACAAAAATAGAAGCAGTTCTAAGCTTGACATCATTTCATTACATAAAGATGATCAGAGCAGCACGGTCCATAAGCCGGAGAGGATAGACACATATGGGGCCTCATTACGACCCTGGCGCTAATGGGTTAACAGCACCGTAAAAGGCTGCGGCGCCGTTAACCCATTAGCGCCTGATTACGAGGTCCCTTTTCGGGACCCGACCTTAACGGCTGGTATACACCAGCCGTTAAAGTAGGGACCCGCAAAGGGACCTTGGTGCTAAGTACGGTACCGCAATTTGCGGTACCGTACTTAGCGCCTTCCCCATTCCCATAGAGCCCTATGGGGCGAAAATGGGAATGGGGAAGGGCCATGGTTCAATGGGGAATTACCTGCCGCCAACCTTGGAATGGGGTGGTAATTCCCCATTGAACCATGGCGGACCCTTTACAACACCGGCACCAACCATGGTGCTAATGGCGCCATGGTTTAGCGCCGGTGTTGTAATGAGGGCCATGGTCTTTTCAAAGGAGATCGCGTACAAAGGGAGAAGGCTCTGCTGATTTGAGAGACTCGGAGTGAGGCTCCACCTGTGCCTTCCGAAGCAATCTGATCCACCCTACTAGATCTAAAGGGACGTTATTGTTGTTCCTGTTTATGTCCTGAATATGGTTGGCGTACATAGTGGACTGATTAAAGTCGATAAAATACAACCTGAAACATGTGTCGACCTACTGCTTGACTATGGACAGGCAGTCATTCAAACTTAATACTGTATTAAGAGGATCTAAATTGTGTATTGATGTATAAAATTGTTAGATTGTGACCTAAAAAGTTTAGGTTGTAGAGTATTTGTTTGATGGATGGTATGATAAAGTGAAATTAATGGAATACAGGGATGAATGGTTTTGTGGATCTTAAACAAGCGCAAATTGTGTTTTATGTTTCAAATAATTTTACACCGTGATGGTGATACTTTATACAAAATATTAAAATTCTTTGAAGTGAACGTATTGAATCATTTGTCAATATTTATAAAAAAAGATGAATGAACATGTTGTCATCTAAGGGTCTCATTTCGTTTTGTGTAAGATATGTAGACCATAGGACCCTAGATTTTTGGGCAATCCGCTCTATTATTGAAACTAATTGGAATCAGGCAAACCAGGCGAGTGAATCACACCTGAAACCCCTTGATGGGATCCAGGTGTATAAAAGGTGGTGCACCAGCAAACCTAAGGAGAGAGCAGCAGGAATGTAAGCCCAGACCGCGAGAAGCCAAAGGAGAATCAGACACGAAGACACTGAAACGCTGAAGGACTGTACGGTGAATCAGAGTGTAATTGCGTGGCGAAGGAGCCGGGAAAGGCAGGAGAAGGGAGCCATGGAACGTGTCTGTCCCTTTGCTGTGGCCAAGAGGTGCTTCTTTCCCTGAATGGAAGTATCAGTCCAGGGGTATCTGATTGGCAGGTGGTGAGACCTTCACCTCAAATACAAGAAACTGTTTCAAAGAGGAAGCTAAAGAAAAGAACTCTGCGGCCAGTGAGTTTCAAAGAGTGCAAGAAACCCGGTGCGTGTATGAAAGTTACTGAGTTACATTGTATCAGAGAGGCCGCGTGCAGTCGGCACGTTCGCGAAAACAAACTGAAACTAATGCAATGTTAGAAATTGATTTTGCAGCAACACTATATAAAAGAGTGGTCATGTCTGATCAATCAAGGACACTGAGAAAGTAATACGAAATACTAATGCTATATAAAAGAGAATGAAAGCTGTGGATGAGCAGTCGAGTGGAGCCAGTGAAGTGTGCGCAAAATGCCGAACGAAATAATCTGAGCTGAATAAGTAAGAGTGAAGGCTGTAAATAAAAGTCAACTAAATAGAATATGGAAAAGCCAAAGAAGTGCCAAAAAAGATAAATCATGAATCTCTGAACTTGTACGTTTTTGTGAACTGTCGAACCCTTCTAAGTCAATGTGGTGGAAAGGTGGGGCAAGGTCAACTGGTTGCGCAACCTGTATTGGGTGGGCCTTGCGGCCTGTTAACTATGCCTAGACCAGGTAGCCCCAACAAATCCAGGAGAATTGGGAAAGAAACCCTGACACAAGATAAAGCTGAACATTGTGAGGTTGTTTTGTGAACCAGTGCTTGAAGCTTAGGGAAGGGAACCCTGAGCTCCTTTGGAACATTGTTTTGTGAACCAGTGCTTGAAGCTTGTGGAAGGGAACCCTGAGCTCCTTTGGAACATTGTTTTGTGAACCAGTACTTTAAGCTTGGGTAAGGGAACCCTAAGCTCCTTCAGAACTATGTATACTGAAACCAAGTGTGCTTGAAATTTGGGAAAGAAAAACCCAAGCCATTAACAAGTGAAGCCTATAATTGTTGGAACTGTGTCCTGCACTCGGGGAAGGGAGCTGGAGATTGCTCCAGACTTTATTCTGAACACTATTTGAGTTAGAATAACTCTACACTACATTTCTGTATTAGATGTGAGGGAAAGCATAGGTTTTGACACAGACAGACTCTTGATTTGGATTTACGGACATAGACTTTCCTTAGTTTCTTTAGGTAGGGAGATTCCCACCATAGCTATAGGGAAAGTTAGGCATTACCCCATCCTGATATGTAATAAAGATTCTAGGCCAGGAGGATAGCTCATGGGCAACACGTTTGTCTTGGGAGCAAGACAACACATAGCAAAACAGGTTCGAATCCTGGGCTCGTGCTTGGAAGCGGTCCCCATTATTAAGTGTGTTATAAAAGAACAATTATAATTATAATTGTTGCATTCACAATCTTTTGTCATGTCATCTCTTGATACAATGCCTGTCTCACACAGGAACCAGTGTGCGCAGGGGAATAGACCGCCTTATGGCCAAAAGGTCAAACATGTTGGGTACGAGAAGGAAAAGCATTCAAGCGTTCTGTATCCCCTTGAATTATTAAAACCCCTCTCAATACTTTGGTAGGGCAGCCACGAGTGACGGGCACACTACGACATAGGATTCCTCCCACTTGTCTTTTCTACAAACCGCCGTGGATTATGGACAATTGTTTACCATGGTTGCACCCTTATTTTTCTAGACTGCTCATTGTTGATTACAGCCTAAGTCCCAAACATCTGGGATAGCTAACAACAGATATACATGTTCAGAATATTTAGAAGAGGTGGACTGACTGAAAGTATCTCCCGTTTTAACTCCTAATATAAATTCTTTACCTTTAGAGACTATGCCCGAACAGAGCATATCTTTATAGCTGTAGAAGGTGGTAAGTTAAGGGACGGTAATATCAAAGAATTCCATTCAGAGCCGGGTAAGTCCTGGGACATTGGTATTCTGAAGCTTCTAGAATATTGCTGGGCTCAGAGGGAGGATTAACGACCCCGATTGGTGGAATTTGATCAACAACGATCAGATCTTAGTGTTCCAAGAAGCCTTCCACAAACAAGGGTTCATTCAGTCTCCACCATCAAGATTAGCGCCAAAGGCAGGCCCTCAGGTGGACATGTCATCTATCTGTCAACTAGCTTACCAGTCACCGATATTAGTATTAAGAAGTCAGATCCCAATTATCTTTTCATCCATCTCAAACTCAGGGGAGTAAGGAATGTGTGTTGGTAAACCTCTATAATATCAAACTGGGCAAGGCATCAGTGGCCTTACTAATTAATCTGCCCTATGGCCTAAGAGAGAGAGAGAAAGAAATGGAGAAAAGGAAAGAGGAGGAGGAGCAGGGAAGTGCACCACCACCACCATATACGATATACCCATTATTAAAACCAGCCGCAGGATATACAAATTCAAACAAACATCTCAAGACAAGGACGGAACACATAAAAAGAAAGATGAGGGCGACACAGTCCTTACCGGCAAGGACGGGAAAGGGAAGAGAAAATATTTAAATGACATGAAAAAGAGCACACAGCAACAACTTGACAGTGTGTTCAAGGAGGCAGAAAAAAGCTATGGAAAGGGAACTAGAAGAGAAAGGAATACGAGAAGGGAGTCAATAAGCAGGTGTGGAAAGCAGGATGCATACAGATTAAAATAGACAAGTGGGGACGGGACTCTGACCACAGTGAAACTGACACGGCAGACGAAGGGCACACCTCATCAGACTGGGAAGACAGCGGTGACAGCGATCATGGGAATGACAACATAGAGACACACAGTCTGACAGACAAGAGAAGGGAAAGGAGAAGGGATGAGAGAGAGGAGGAGGAAAGAGATGAATCACTGGGTGACTGGGGAAATAGACTCCGAAGCAGGAAAACCGGAATAGCGGCAGCAAAGAGGCCACAACATGGCAATAAACGCAGAGCAAATGCCTGCTAATTGCACAGGCAGGGCAGTTACAACTGACATACATGCAGCAGACTCCTCAAAAGGTCCAAGTCATGCCACAGCAACAATAGACATACATGCAGCAGACCCCACAGCAGGTGCAGGTAATGCTGCAGCAACAGCAATTACAGATACAGCCTGCACAGGTTCAGGGTATTACTACCCAGGGACAAATTCAGACACAGGATGGGGAAATGACGTGAACTCAAGGTACAGTGAGCGTACTTTAGGCACCAGCCCAGATGCAGATACCCGAAGGGGTAACAATATTGGGGCAGAACACCATACCCCAATACACAGGAGTGACAATGGTGGGCGGTAACCCATTTGGGTCATCTGCAAACACAGTTTCATAATAGCGGTGCCCACCGGGAGTGCAAGTGTGTCCTGTTCTAGCAGTAACTAAAGACCCAGAGGAGGAACCGGAGGTAGCAGTTGAGATAGGACAGAGGGGTTTTTCCTTTCTTATAGATACCGGGACAACCAGATTGTGCATAAAGGAAGAAGGATTTCCATTATCTAACAAAAGTTTGGACACACAAGACTTTTCGGGGACAATTTTGAAAATTCCTCTAACGAAAGATTTACCCTTGATGATAGAGAGACACAGCATATTGTAGCACCTGTGCTGTATTCAAAAGACACTCCCATCAATATACTCGGGCGAGATCTACTCAGCATATTGAATGCCACAATATCATTCTTAGAGAAGGGGATGGTGTGCACCACACCCGGGATGTATCCAGCTCGGGTGGCAGTACTGATTCAAGCATACTATGC
Source organism: Ambystoma mexicanum (assembly GCF_040938575.1). Lineage (NCBI taxonomy): Eukaryota > Metazoa > Chordata > Amphibia > Caudata > Ambystomatidae > Ambystoma > Ambystoma mexicanum. The sequence goes on along the minus strand of NC_090932.1, from coordinate 1,501,592,160 downwards.
ACACAGCACAATGAGAGGTATACCCACACACGTAGAGGTGTTTGTGTACAGAGTTCACGTGTTGTTGGGATGGTTGCCAGGGATTGAAGAGAAGGTGTTTCCATCCTCCAACAAGCTTTTGTTCAGGCCTGATTGTCCCACCTCAATTAGTTCAGGCACACACACTCTACTGTAATTGGAGGAAGTAGTGGTACGAAAAGACATGATTATGCTAGTTGCCACTGACTAGAGCAACACAGAGTGGCGCTCTATATTCTGTATCGATCCCATACTGACATTAACAGGAGTAAGTGACGCAAAGTTGTTTGCAACAAAAGACAATTAAGAAGGCGAGGTAGTGTTAGAACTGAGCCTACCTTGTTCAGTACACATAACAGAAAGGGCAGTGCCCAGATAACGCTGATAACAAAATAGAAAGCACACATTTTGCAGGAAGATTTGGAAAAAGTGCCCAAGAATCTGTGGACAACAGGACCACATGATGTAGGAATCCTTAAAGGGGCAGGGGCGGTACACATCAAGTTAAAAGAAGGAGCACTGTTGCCACGAGTGAAGTAGTACCCACTCTCACGAGAAGCAGATGAAGGCATATATGAGACACTTCATGTCCTTTGGGAGCAAGGCATAATACAGGTGAGCTCATCACCTTGCAACACAGCTATCTATCTGATTAAGAAAGCAAAGGGAGGGGCGTGGCATTTCATACAGGATTTACGCCCTCTGAATTACATTATTGAGGCAGAGTATCCATTGGTTCTCAAACCCTCGACAATTTTTTGCAGCCTTCCTGCAGAAGCACACTATTTCACAGTAGTTGACTTAAAGAATGCCTTTTTCTCCATTGCACTACACCCCGACTCCAGTTATCTCACTGCCTTTACATATCTGGGATGCAGTTCAAACATACTAGAATGCCTCAGGGGTACTGGAGCATCTTCAACAGAGTGATACAAATGGACTTGAGCAATTTATAGGTTGCGAGTACAGTGATACAATACGTTGATGACTATACGTTGATGACTTGTTTGTGTGCAGCACAACAGAAGAAGAGTGTAGAAAGGACTCAGTGGGCCTCATTATGAGTCCGGCAGTAGCTGTGCCGGTAAAAACGGCACGGATGCCGCCGGAGTCATTTTTTTTCCGCCACCCAGCAATGGGGACTCACCGGGGCATTACAGCCCTGGCGGTCCCGGTAATTCTCTATTGCGGGGCGCCCGGAAAAAATTACTCATCATTCCCATTCAAGTCCTATTGGACTCAATGGGAAGGGGGAGGGACGGATGCACCGGCACCATTCATGAATGGTGCCGGTGCATCCGTCAAGGTCTGCGAGTGGGTACCGTTCTGCCAGCCACAGAGAACGTGTGGTCAGACCACCCCTTCCTGCTGGGACCCGCTAAGGGACCTCGGAATTGGGCGATACGGGTTTACCGGCACCAGCATCCTTACCAGTGCCAGGTTAACCCTTACCGCCCAACTCGGAATGATCCCCGTGGTGTACTTGGGTCAGATTGTGTCAGCAGACGGGAGAAAAATAACACCAGAAAGAGTAGAGGCCATACACAAGACTCCATGACCAAAAACAGTTAAAGAGATGCAGCAATTTGTGGGCTTGTGCAACTATTGCCGAGCATGGGTCTTTGATTACTCCACATACACCAGGCCATTGTTGCAATCACTAAAAGAAGCACAGAAAAACAAAACACACAAAATGGACAGCTGAAATGGGCGAGAATTTTGATGAACTGAATAGCGAATTAGCACATGCACCAGTGTTAGCAACTGCCAATTACAAGGACAAATTTCACCTGTTCTCACATTCAGATAGAAAAGTAATGAGAGCAGTATTGACGCAGAAAAAGGGACAGGGACACAAGCCACCTGCATATTACAGTGGGTCACTGGATGCAGTTATGCAGGGACAATTCCCATGTGAGAAGCCACTTGCTGCTGCTGTATTCGCTATTGAAAAGACTTCCACAATAATCATGGGATGCCCAGTAGTTCGCTACGTGGAACATGCATTATTTGCCATACTGGAGAAAATAAAATCAACACAGACAACTCACAGGTCTTCAGGTAAGAGGTAATACCAACAAACCCAGCAATAGAAGTGGCGAGGTGCAGCCAATAAACCCAGCAGAGTTAATTGAAGAAAAAGTAGAAGGAGATTATGTGCATGACTCTGTAGCATGCATTGACAGGAGCAAAGGTAACCCTCTAGTGAAGGAAGAAGTGATTGAAGCTTAGGGAAGGGAAGTTCCAGCATTGATCAAAACATGGGACAAAGGCACTCGGGGTGCGTGGTAGTGGGGTATACAAGGGGAGTGCAAAAAGGGGAAGAGTTAATAGTGTACTCAGAGACACGATTGCCAAATCATTACTCTGCACAAGCAGCTGAATTGATGGCTCTAATTGAAGCACTAAACATGTCTGAGAGCCAAGCAGCGAACATCTTCTCAGACTCAGTTTATGCCACCTCTACAGTACACTCAGGACTAGCAAGATGCGAAAGCAGAGGGTTTAAAAGAAGTGACGGTACTCCCGCTCAACATGCAACATTGTTGTTAGAACTATTGGAAATGCTACCACTTCCAGGAGAATGAGCATTAATAAAGTGCAAAGCACATGCAGGAGGGCAAGATTTTATCCCACTAGGAAACGAAAGAGCAGACAGAGCAGCATATATGTCAGAGGAATCACATGTGCTGTACACTGACGAGGAAGACAAAAAACATCTAATAGCAGTATTTATTTATTTTATTAATTGCTTTAGTTATACAAAACCTTTGCAATACAAAAATAGTTGTAAATGAAGTCAAAAAGTTTGTTAAAAAGTAGAGGTACAATACAATTTAATCAATTTAAAAATCACAACATATAGAAAAGATAAGAGTTAGTTTAAAAATAATTGATCAGGATTAAATCAGCGATACAATAAAATAAAATTGGTTAGTGCAGTACAGAGGTAATACATTTTTGAATAGAGATATCTAAAGAAAGTTCATTACTATTTAAAATTTGCGCCCAGAACCATTCAGTGTTTAAAAAACACACATCACGCACAAAACGACCAAGGAGATCGCAGCGAAGATCTATCAAGACAGGACATTCTATAATCAAATGAAAAAGAATTTCAACGTTCAATGCACAATATCAACAAGCCCTCTCCAAGTGTTACGCTCACCTGGCTCCCACAGGGGCGTCGATCTGAACTGAATAGCTGCAGCCTCCACCAATGTGACGCGTAGTGCCGAGATGACGGACTGGACTGGCCCACCTAGCTTCGTTTGCTTGACCCGTAGTAATATTCTTCTGATGGTTTGAAAAGATGAGCTCTCCATCCTGCATTGAGCGCAGGGGCGCGTTGATGACCAGTTGCTTCACTGGCTCGAAGGAATTGGCGAGTTCCAGAACAATATTGACTCTGAGATTCCCGGCAAGACGCCGTAAGTATGTAGTTCGTAAGAGTTCAAATGTCTGACTTTCACTCTTGTCCGATTCCTTGCAGGTTGCAGCTAGACCCTAGGGAAGAGTTCCTCGTGGCAACCGGTAATATTCAGGTAAGGATTTGTATTATCCAACACAGTTCGATAAAATAATGTCAATATGTAACCTGTTGCTTTCTCCCTTATTCAGGCACTGAGAGAAAATATGAAGTCTCGGGGAATAATGCCTCCGGTGGTAAAACCAGGTAAGTCTATTGTGGTGAGGAGGTTTCCCCTCGTTTGTCCCTTTGTTTCACCTTGCTGTCCTTTTGTTTCCCCTTAGGGGCCGGGGTCCGGCGAGGATGCAGTGGAAGCTGCGCCAACCCGTGAAGAGGAATAGTACCACCGGTGGTAAAATCAGGTACGACTATGGGGGGTAACTAATATTGCCTCTGTGTATTCCCTTGGCTCACCTTGCTGTTCCTTTCTTCCCCTTAATTGCCGGAGTGCGGCGGGAGCATGCAGAAGGATGCGGTGGAATGTGAAGATGCTGTGAAGGGCGGTGAGTTCCGAGCGGCGCTGCTGCAGACGAGGTGACGCGCATAAAATAACTTCTTTCTTCCAGCTCAAAGGCGCGATGGATCGAGAATTCAGGTAAGGATCAAAGGTATTGCTCTTGTTGTAACCTTTTCTCCTTCTCTCCCCTTTTTCTAGGAGCTCCGGACTCGAGGCGGGCGTGGCAGAAGACTGGATGCAGACTTGCAGGCACAGTGAGCGTTACGCTGCTGGATGCAGAATAACACGAAGCATGTGCTGCTCTTCGGGCGTGGTTTAAATAGCCTCCAAAGTAGTCCCAGGTAAGTATTCCTCCCCTGCCCCACCCGAGTAAAAAATAGTCCCTTAGGTAAAGTAGTCCCTTCCAAGCCTCCTTTGACTTGGAGCTCTTGCAGCATGGTCTGCATCAGGTGAGTTTGGAGCATGGTCTGACTCCCTATGGCGCCAGGACTGACTCCATATGAGCCTGGCGCCATAGGCGCCAGGACTGCACCCAAATAGCCCCTAGCAGGGGTTGTTGGGTTTGCTTAGTATGACTAGATGCCTTCTTCCGGGGTTGCTGGACTTGGTCTGGGTCCCCGGGGGTAGGCATCATGACACCAAGCGATGAATGCCCTGTCTTGCACCATCAACCTCCTTAGTCGGAAAAAGATTCAAGTTAAAACGTAACATATAAAATCTGTGTTGTCTAGATGGGTGTTGTTTTAGATAAAAAGGCAAAGTGTTAAAAGTTCTTATTTAATATTTGAGGTGATAAAAAAGATGATAGGACATTGCTAAATCTCTAATCCTAACCAATCAAATTCAAAAAGGAGCTTTTTTATATTGATTGATGGAGCCATCAGACCTAGAGGGTCTAGATTGTATTCTCTTATAAATAACAACGAATCGTGAACCCAGTCTCTCAGAACTTGAAACAATACCATACGCAGTTCAAACATTCATGAGTTTTCCGGGGGCTGCATAATAACTTTTAATAGTTGGAGTCTCCTCCAGTCAGCAAAGGCCTGAAGAGAAATCAAACCCATCTTGTGTCAGAGAAATGCAATGCGAGTTCCCTTAGGCACTAAGAGCAGTCTCTTCAATAACATGGACTCAAGTTTGTCCCATAGTAGGAAGTCCTGTATCTACCCCATAAAGCAAATGTGGAATTGACTTTTGATGATAATGTTTCTAAACCAGGAGAGCTGAAAATCTTCCATACTTTTTATCAAAGTCTGATAATTTGAAAGAATTTAATCTGATTTTGTTTTTCATCTTGATTAATAGCAGTATTGAAAGTGAACAAAGAGAAAGATGCATTGCCTGAAACTTTCAATTCAATCCCAATATGGCAGATAATTGAATTGCAGGGAGAAGTATCATATGCGAAAAAGAACTGTGGAAGAAGAGAGGATGATCTCTGTATCCAACTGATTTAGTTTGTGACATGAGAGTACAAGAAAGGTTGTCATACCAAAGAGATTATTACAATTGGCAGCAGAACAACTTCACTATCCTTCCCACGTATCGAAAGAGCATGTGGCGGCAGGGATAAGTGAAGACTGGTTTGTGCCAAACCTGTATGAATGTGTTTCTGAGTATGTGAGTAATTGTATGATATGCCAAAGGTTTTTACCAGGTCACACTTGTGGCACAGGGAACATTGCCACAACCGGAAGACCCCTTTCATCACATGCACATCAATTAGGTGTAATTCTTACAAGTACCTGCTTGTAGTGGTGTGTCCATTCTCACGCTGGCTTGAGGCAGGTCCCTGTGCCCACAATGATGCCCGCTCTGTCGGCAAATTTCTAGTAAGGGAGGTTTTTCCAAAGTGGGGGATTCCAAATGAAATTAGCTCTGATAATGGGCAGCACTTTGCTAACGAATTAATAAAGGAAATACCAACTCTGCTGGGGATAGGTCATAAACTATGTACATTGTACCATGCTCAAGCCAACGGTTTGGTAGAAAAGATGAATGGATAAAAATGCAATTGGCTAAGCTTATGCAAATGCTTGAAGAATCATGAGTGTACTGCTTGCCGCTTACTTTATTTGCATTAAGAAACACACCTGCGGGAGATCATCTATTGACTCCCTATGAGATTGTTACAGGGTGGAGAATGCATCCGCCAATTTGGCCATCGTGTACAATCTCTGATGCTCACTCTAATTCTGACACTCTAGGATGGGCATTTGATTTGTACCTCAAAGAATTTACCAAGTCCCTTAATACATATCATTGCAGAAAAGGCCTAAAAAACTATTTAGACAATCAGGTGATGCAAACGGAAACTTCCCTCAAACAGAACCTCTTTTTCCGAGAGACCACGTCCTTGTGCGGAACCACGTGAGGAACTAGAGAGAGGAGCATTTCACTGGCCTGCATACCGTCATCTATTCGACACCGACTGCAGTGAAATTACAGGGACGACGCAGATGGGTCCACATTACGGATGTTAGCAGAGACAAAAGTATTGTCTCCCAAAGCACAATATGATGGGAAGTATAAAAGAGTTTTCTTTTCATTTTCTAACTGCATTGAAATGTTATCAAAAACCAGAGAAAGAGGGAGCAGAAGAAGGTTGTACTGTACAAAAGATTACCAAGAAAAATAAATGTTAGGGTTTTTGGAGCGTTATGATGTTGATATGTTTTAGTATAACTTTGCTGCTTTTGTTTTATATATTTTTTAAAGAAAAAAGCTAAACACAATCTAATGCGAGAAGAAAAACGGGAAGGAGGAGTGTGATGACTGGGGAAGGCAACCACAATGATGCTGAGGAGGAGCATAGTTCATTCACAGGCAATATCTGGTATGATGAAATGATGTATGTGGGAAGGGAGAGAGTAAATGGCACATGCTATGTGTGCTCTCTCATTCCACATATAGTAGGAATGTACAAGGTTCTTGTGCCCCAGGCTGTGTCCTATGAGGGAGCAGGATGCCTGATGCACCCGTCTCTTTGTAGAACTTGAAGTTTATTCCAAGGGAACAAAGTAGCTGTTCACTGGGTGGATGAAGGAGAAAATGTGTATGAGGACAACTATGTGAAATTAATGCGAATGCTCTAAAATAAAGAAACAAAGGATAAAGTAGTGGAGTATAATGAGGGAGAATTATAAATAGAAGATCATAAAAGAACACAATGCACAACTAAAGAAGGCCAAAGTGTGCCCTGGTGTCATACGAGACCGCTAAATAGGACAGAGGGCGCGGTTTGGTATGGGCACAAATGGGAGGGGGAATAATGCAATGTCGTCCTGAAGGACTGGTGGGATTTGAGCAAAATGTGTTAGCCAAGGTTAATGAAAACTGCAGAGTTACTTGGGGAAAGTATGTTCATGCCTTAACTTGCTTACATGAAAAACAACCAGTTGACATAAGGAGCTTTTCACGATTCCCTTTGTGTTTCAGGTCAAATGGGTACATTTTCCTGGGAACTAATGCAGGCTCTGCCAAGGTCATGCTGAATGCGGCGCTGGCGTGGGGAACTGCAGCACTGATGGTTCTTTGGTGGGCCACCAGACCGACAGAATATACCCAGCTTCGGGGTGACCGGAGTGGAGTGTGAGCTCTCGTCAACTAGCACAGCTCTGCACTTGTAGTGCCTCGAAATAGCACTGCCATGAAGATGGCACTGCAGGGGCATATGGCATATCAAAATGAGCAAGGAAAAATAATGATTAGAAGGAAAAGAGAAAACAACTACTTCTCCAGGAAAGGTTCAGACAACCTGGCCACAACCCCGGATGAGTACTGTCTGTTCTCTTCTGCAGCAACATGTTTTACTTTGTTGCTACTTGCAGGAGTGCAGGCTGCAGCCAATGCAAAATGGCTGCAGCTAACACGCTATGAGCTATTGCAATTAGCTAATTCAACTGCAAAAGGGTTCAACGCAATCAAAGAAGAGATGAGAGCTTTGCGCTTGATGACCCTCCAAAATCGGTTTGTTCTGGACCTCCTAACAGCCATCAAAGGAGGGTTTTGTGCCAGATTTGGGTCAAGCTGCTGTACAGCAAGCCCTGACGGCGAGGCCTCTAATAGAACTTTAAGTGCAGCCATGCAAGATATAAGGACTCTCCAGGGAAAGATGACGAGCGAGGTCAATGGAGGGCAAGCAAAAGACTGGCTGGAGAGAGTATTTGCATGGGTGCCCACCGGGCTTTCTGGATTGTTTCGAGTGACTTTCCCCATGCTAGTCCTGCTTCTAATCACCTTCTGCATGATTAGGTACATTTCCAAAGTATTTTCTTAATAAGCAAAACATTTTTTGATGTTACCATTGAGTGTTGATAAAAATAGTATAGAAATGAAAAACAGGAAGAAAATAATGGGGTAAAATAAAGGAGGGATCCTGATGGATGGGTGTTTACGCAACCTGCTGATGTTGAAAATTATAACCAATAATGGATCCATTGACTAAAAGATGGGGCAGGGTGTGTCTGGGTTCGGGAATATCTGAACCGCTGGGAGGAGACTGGGGGAGACATGACACGTTTGAAAACATATGGATCCATAAAGATGAAGTTCCTAAAAAGAACGAGAGGCCCAAAAAGGTTTAGTTATTAATAAATTAATTAAAGGGGGGAATATGCAATCAAAATGCAAGCTCAGCGTGGTATGAAGGAATGCACTTATGAGCTGCAATAGTAGCACTATAAAAGGGCAAGGGGCTCTTTCTGATATTTGTGAAATTAAAAGCTTCATAAAACTAATCCATAAATTCTGGGGCACAGGTGAGTGTAATAAAACTTAGTGGTAGGATGAAGAGCGGTAAATAGCCCCCCCCCCCAAAAGCTTGCTTCTGCATTAAACATGTGCAAGCATTTTGTTTGCGGCAAAGGCGATGCAGCTGGTTCGTTAGTACAGGGCTTGCGATCCCAAGCCAACATTAAGAGAAGCACACAGAGGTTGTTATTTTTCGAGGTCAACTGATTAGAGCTTACAGGGTCTGCCAGTGAAAGAGGAATATATGACCATTTTATAATTCAAAATCATTTATGAAATGTGATTTTCTAGTGAAGCCAGCAAGAACCACAGCAGTTTCAAATCGCCCGCAGACCATTTTCCCTGGCAAGATGGTTAGAGCGTTCCCAATGTTTTTTAATGTATTTTTTATTGTGTATTTAGTTATAAACTTTAACAAAACTTCATAAAATACATATATAAGAAAAAGAAAAAAGCAAAAACAGAAATACATCTTAAAAACATTATACATGATAATATATAAGAAGAGAAAAAAAGAAAAATGTACTTTGGTAGAAAATGATAGAGGGCACAGATTCCAATACAATAAGATAAAACAGTACAAAGAGAATAAAGGAAGAGATACCATCACATTGGCCTAATTAACTTTTTAAGAGATCAGTTCAAGGTTCAACAGCAGTTTTACATCATCCTTGAATTTACAAAGGTATACATTGTCATATTTCCAGATCTGAGTAATCTCAATTATCAGCCCATTATTATATCCTGAAACACAGCGTAGCCAAAATGCTTCAGATTTAATATAATCTTCTTCAAACTCAAATTTAGCAAAATATTTTTTATATATTGGGCTCATTTTTGAACAACCAGTCAGTACATGTCTGGCTGATTCCGGCCATGTTACAGTCAAAACATAAATGCAGGTTCTGGACTCGGTAGTCATTCCAGTCCAGGCTCCCCTCACTTCTAAAACATTCAGACGGTTTAGTCTAATTTCCATAAAGATTCTGCGAGTAGTAAGAGAGGGTAGTAGTTTTAGATACTTTTGCACCTTTTTATATCCAAAACATATTTTAGAAAAAGTATGTAAAGATTTCAATTTAGTTACAGCATCATGACTAACAACCCAGTCCCATTTCTCAGCAGCTTCCTTGAGAGATTTTAACATCCAACCCTCCCCATTCTCCCATTTCGGAGTCCATCCTATCTTCTCAAAGAAATGCATATTCTTTTCTTGAAATTTGTTCAGTACATGCACCTTCCCACTGATCAAACTGTCCAGAAGAACCGATAGCAATGAATTGGGTCGTGCAAATTTCATCCTCAAATAAAGTTTGGCTCGGTTAAACTCTATGCGAGAGGACAAAGATATAAGGCCAACGTTTAGGCAAACCACCTGAATAAGGGTATAATTGGAGCGACTCAACAGTTCTCTCCATATTGTTCCCTCTATAACATTAGCCCAATCAGTCCAATCAGAATAAGAGGCTTCCCAAGCATACAGGAAACGAGCAGCCAGTTTTTGCTTATAGACAGGGCCATCTTAAGCACTTTGGGGGGGCCAGGGCACGGAAACCTCTGCCCCCCCCTGCAACAGACCAAAGGAATTAAGGGATATAAAATATCTAGTGTGCCGCACCCCATGTCTCAATAACAACCCATAGCTTGATACGCTGCCTCACAGAGATCAAAATGAGCATGGCAAACCCCCTTTCAGCCTCCTTACCCTCTTCATTCTTGCTATAATCAGAGTGATAAACAAGTAGCATTTCAAGGGCAACATTAGCAGTCTATGCGAGGGTACTTGTTTTCAAGCATAGGTACAGCAAACATTTCATCAATAGCAGCCACGTGGAAGATATACTGGACATAGTATAACTGCAGGACACAGATTTTATGACAAAGGTACACATAATCCAGAAGAGTCAAATGACTCAGATTAGCTGCCTCAGAGATAGCAAAAGTGCTCAAGCATGGATACAGGCGACTAATGGGAAGAAAGGATTAAACTACACATTCCATAGCATAGAGAGTGGATGGGATTTGAAGATACCAGGAAGGTGTCTGTATCCAGACAAACTGAGACTTAGAAGTGTGACATGGTTTTCAAGCAGTGTTGCCAATCGAAAGCAAAGAAATAGGTGGCTGTGGTGTGTAATATATCAATGCTCACTATCATTATAGAGGAAGCAACACTATATATAGCCAGTAAAACCATGAATGAGTGTTTTTTAAAGATCATACCCTGAGAATGAAATCACTCTGAAGGGCTTACAATTGTGAAAGGTTTAGGGATTTGCAATTTTGACAAGTGAGAAAATGCAAGATTAAATGAGATACCCAAGATCCCACATTGATTAAAAGATGAAGCTGGGATTCGTACCCACTCTGCAATTCCTGCTCTTTACCAATTTCTTTTCTAGTTTTTACCCTGAACTAAAATGGTTCAATTTTACAGAACTGACTTGGAAAATATGAAAATCACATATCCCAATACAAACATTTTAAAAAAAAAACATTACAGAAACATATTATGCAAAATGGGAATGATTCTAGCTTCATTGTCTATATCATCAAGGAACGTATATAAATACCAGCATAGTAATGGATGTGTTCTTAAAAGATTTCAGATAGGTTTCTCTTTTGTATTTTAAAGCTTTAAATACACCCCAAACACTGGCTTGCGCAATGGTATTTAAAAACATGCAGAAAAACATTTGAATTGTACAAAAAAAGCAAACCATTTTGTTGTCACATAAGCAGACCTTAAAATATGCTTGTAAGAAGCCTGCAATATCTGGTCTGCTCTCTTCTGTCTGGAACTCCTTCCACTCAAATGGCCTACATAATAGGAAAGATCAGAATGGCCTTACAATGCCACCAGTATGTGAGAAGCTAACCTTTTCATAGAAGGCAGTACAATACTGTCAGTGATATAAGATTTGTCCAGGATCACTGTTTCGTCTGCTGGCAAAGCCAGGATCCAAGCATGAACGCATTGGTTCCATAGTCTAGAATTTGGATACATAAACATCTCTAACACTTTATTTTCATCATTGGAGGTGCCAGCCTAGGTTTTACAACTCCCCATATAAACGAACCAATTTATAGACCTTCTCCATACTGACGCTATGTTAGTTTCTATAGCAACCGCTATCTGGTGTAGGTGCATTGGAGATGATAACACCTGGAGTGCTATAAAACAAAGTACATATACATGCAGGCTTAACAACTTGATACATTCAAAAGGCTGAGTCAGCCTTGCTGGAATTCGGTATTGTAATCTTGCATATGAACACATATCTCTGCAATGAGTGCTTAACACACTGAGCTATCCTCTGACCCATCGGGGCACTCAAATGTATCAATATGTATTTCAAGTTTGGCTACTGCACTTGATCCATATAATCCCCACAGAAAGTTCAGAATTCTATAGTGTTGTGCCACGCAAGCTATCTGTACCACAGTGAACATAGCATTACAGGATGAAAAGATCAGAACAAAATGTACTTGTCAACAACAGACAGAAAATAGGTATAGCCTTAGCCCCGCACCATAGATAATCCTGATGTGTGATACTTAATTTTGTTGACTTAGGGAAACTGACTTTTATTTTAATAAGGCTCCTTCTTGAGGCTCCTCCTTGGTGCCCCCTCCAAGGTGGGGGCCCGGGGCAAGTGCCCCTTTTGCCCTCCCATAAAGACGTCTCTGCTTATAGATATTGATAATACCAAGAATACTATATTGTGCAGTTTTCTTTGAGAAAGACATTACTGCGCTAAGCGTAGTCATAACCTTAGCTCTTTTATTTTCTTGGATAACAGTATTCATTTTCTTCCCGTCATTGCATATTTCATGCCCTAGATATTTGTAGCAATTGACTCTGCAGATCGTACCTAGGGAGCAGTTGATACAAGGATTTTTACTACATCTGTTGCCAACAGCCATAAATTGCGTTTTAGATAGATTGACTTTAAGTCCATTCTTCTTGGCATATTCACACACAGCTTTTGCACTGTTACATATACAATGTACGTATTATCAAATACAACTATGTCGTCGGCATAACTGATCCAACCGATCTTACAGGCCCCTATTTTGGGGAAGGCATTCATTTTTTCCAAAAAATATATTGCCAAAATCTGCCATATATAGATTACATAGGGTACGGGCCAAAGCACACCCCTGTCATATGCCGGCTCCATCATCGCCTATGGGACAGGTGGAGACATGTCATCATTAAGGAGTGCCATCGTGTTCCTCTCCTGACCGCCAGCTGCGGTCTAGTTGTTTTCAAGATGGCCGCCGCCAGCTTCAAAACCGGCTTTCACTCGCTGCGGCTCGCGTTGCAACTGCCCTGGATTTTCTCCTTCGTTGCCGCGCTTTAGTGTTACCCTTGGCTTTGGTAAGCCCTTTTTCCTTGGTCCTTCCGACCCTTTGTGCCTGCCTCTGGTTCTGGCCCTGCCTGTTTCCTTCTGTTTCCTCTTTTTCCTTGCCCTCTCTCTTCTCTTGCTCGGCTCCCGCGAGCCTCCAGCCTCTCTTTTTCGGGCTCTGCCTGTGGTGCCTCTCCCTGGCTCGGCTTCCTTGCTCTTCTTCCCTTTTCCTCTCTTTCCCTCCTGCGGTCCCTTACCTGCTGGGTCTGCCAGGACCACACCATTGTCCATCCCTCTTCTGTGGTCTTCTCTCCTGACGGACTCGGGTCGGTGCTTCCGGATCCTTCCCTTGGAACTATTCCCACAGCGTTTGGCTTACTGTAAGCTCTAAGCCCCTGGAAGACTTATTCCATTGTCATCCCATCAAGATAATCTCGCCGTCCGCATACCGGAGAAGAGACATCTTAGCCTCCGACGACCACCTCAGGGGTTTTTTGACCTTCACTGGTTTTTTCCCCTTTTTTGGCCACTGGTCTTCTGGTTCTTTGACCGACCAGAGTAGCAGCGTCACGCGGCAGGCCGTATCTTCATAAAAAGAAATCTCTTCTCAAGAGCAAAGGGAGAAAGAAGAGCTCCTTACAGGAAGACCCCAGAACAGGTGAGGAGTGGGAACTAAGTTCTGGGAGCAACAGTGATATTGACAACCCCTGCCTGACCCCCTTTCAATTAATATAGGGTTATACATCAGGCCTATATTATGTAATCTGATTCTGGCCATGCTCTCCTCATAAATCATTCTACACATGTAGATTAGATGTTCTGGTATCCCAAGTAGCTTCAATTTCTTCCAAAGCCTTTCGCGGTCAACCGTATCAAAGGCAGAGGAGAAATCTATATAGAGCAGTAACTTATCAGTGCCCTTGTTTTGCTCTACAAGGGTGTTGACAATAAATATATTGTCAACCGTCAAAAGCCTGTAAGCCTCCTTCTCTATCCAAGTATTGATGTCATTTAAAACTGATGTGCAAGAAATCTTACTGGATATAGCTGTAAGAGCCAAAAGACGATAACTCTGAGGCAAACTACGTGCACCGGCTTTATAAACTGGAATTATATTGGACAATTTCAAGGAGTAGGGCATGATTCCTGTATCAATTATTTTTCTATATAATATTGACAGAATATCTGCTCAGACTTCCGGGTTCTCCTTAACTATGATATTACAGAGCCCATCCCGGACGGGAGCTCTGGAGGACTTCAGGCCTTTGATTGTACAGATGATATCTTCCCTACTTATCATAAAGTTCAGTATAGGTTTCTTTGCCAGAGCACTGACTTCCCCTTTAAATTAAAGCTGGGCCAAAACCTCTTCATATTACCGATTAACAACAGTTTTACCATATTTTGCAACTAGTATTCCTATCTGACATTCAATAGCGTCTGATATCATTCCTATAGTTATTTTTAATTTTCTTTCTAGCCTTATATAATGACTCAGAACACAGGCTATTACGAACACAGATTTTAAGAGCTTGTCACATTTCCCTTATTATATCACGTATAGTTTTGTCATAATGACACTGTTTGTTATTTTCAGGTCTATATGGACGTAGCTAGTTTCCTAAAGGCATCATATCATTCATAGATCTCACAATGCGGCTTATAATTTAGTCAGCAGAAAGGCCTACCCATTTCTCAACCTGTATACCGTTACTCCATGCCACAGCTTTCGCTAAATTTGCTTCAGTCCAACCTAACCTGTTGCACTTACTATTGATGTTCACTTCCCCAATTCTGTCATATTGCTCAGCCGTGGTCACTATATGTATTACCAAATTTTCGAATTCCAGAATCTGATCAAAAAGTTTATCACTAAGACAAATAAAATCAAGTGTGGAACAGGATGTACCATTAGTCCAAGTAGGCATCACCTTATCGGCACTAGCTGCAAAGCTATTAGCAACCTGTAGTTCAATATCGGAGATGAACATTTTCCACTTTTCAGCCTTAGTTAGTGCCACCTCCTTGAGGTTACCATTATCTATATATGCCAGAATATTAGTGTTCAAATCCCCTCCTAGGATGATGTTCATCTCAGCGTCCGGCCTATACATTTCTATGAGACATTCCTAGATGGCTGATTGAATAGCAACCGTACATTCATCACCAGGTGGATCATATATGTTAAACATCAAAGTTTTGCGACCATCATTCGGTGCTGCTATATGAAATTCACAGGATTCAAATGCATTAGATATCAGAATAGTTAATCCACCATATGGTATCCCCAGTATACCTCTCTTAGCATGATATTTTTATATGCTGTAAACCCATCATATTCAACAGAATGCTGATGCCAGGTACCCTGCAGAAACACAACCTGAGCCTTATTGAAAGTTTCATATGAGCCTGATTCAGCTAGAGTGTTCCCAATATGCAACAATTGTGCACCAGTATGTCTGTGGTTCAAGGCTCTGATGGTGTCATGGTGGGTAGCTGTTCCCATGAGAGTCAGGAAGAGGCGACCAGGGCAGAATAATAGGGTTCTGCTGGTCGTCTCAAATGTTTCAATCACATAATTTTGTTTTGTGGAATTTGAGGGTGGATTGTGATGTCACAACTCTGTAATTGAGGGCGTTGTGGGAAGGTTCATTGCCCCAATGATCAATCGCAATGTATGTATTCCTTTATGGGTAAAAAATGCGCTGGACAATCATTTTGTGTGATAAGATTTTTTCTATGTTGCACGATTGCAAAAGCTACTTATTTTGATTTCTATACAAGTTTTCATTTTGAGGGTGGTTCTTTGACAGCGCCTTTTCATGCTGTTGTGTGCTGCGATCTGTTTGAATTTGCTGTCCCAGCTGCGTCTGGGCCCCTGAATAAAATGTTGTTACTTCTTGCACCAGCGTACACTCTTTTTTGACTACTTTTGTAATTTCTTTGGTGAGTTCTACGAGGTGACCCCCAATAAAGTTATATGAGGTTTTATCAGATGTTTTATCATTTCTCAAACCTTTTAGGTCATGATCTGTAATAAATAGGATCCCGAGTTTTAATTCATTTTATTGTGTGGCTTTAATGTTGTAAACTTTGTATGCTTTTATGGCTTACGCCAAATAATGTTTTGTATCATCTTACTAATTTCCCCCCGGGACATTATGGAACCAAATGAAACAAGACCCAACGTCCTCATATTAATTGGTGTACAGGGAAAGATATCCTGCAGGACTGTGAAGAGGAAGTGGCCTTGAGCCTACCAAAAGTCAACTTAGTGGATACCGCCAACACAGCTAATTAACTCTTTCTGTGGGAGATCCTACTTGAAACTGGTTACAGAGCTATAAACAGGAGGACTAACTCCCCCTCGTCGGAAACTACAATTTTAATAACTGAAAACAGAGGAGCATAATTGACTACATACAGATACTGTTACGCTCACCTGGTCTCCACAGGGGCGCCGAACGGAGCTGGATGATCCGGTGATGAGTGGTGTCTTGTGCTCCCCTCTGACTTCGTTACGAAAGCAGGCTTGCCTAGAATGTTAAATCACATGTTTCCCAACCATATGGATGAGGGCAACTCCCACCTCCCGTGGCATCCTCTTGCACCCCCCCAACTGGTCTCCACAGGGGCGCCGAACGGAGATGGACGATCCGGTGATGAGTGGTGTCTTGTGCTCCCCTCTGACTTTGTCACGAAAGCAGGCTTGCCTAGAATGTTAAATCACATGTTACCCAACCATATGGATGAGGGCAACTCCCGCCTCCCGTGGCGTCCTGCACCCCCCACTGCTATATCTCACCTTTGTGTTATGAATAGCGGACTCTCCGTCCTGCCACTGTTTGCAGGGGTGCGTAGAAGTTCAAGGATCTAGTTACTTCACTGACCCTACCAAGTTCCAGACAACTGTGACTCAATGGTAAGTCTTATTCCAATGGTATGTATTGCTTAAGAGTTCAAGTTGTTCAAGTTCACTCCTGTGCCCCCTTTCCTTATAGGTTTCCTCTTCGTGCTTAAGATGGAGTGAGGTCCGTGATAGCTGGCTTCCAGGTAAGATTTGCGCCAGCGCTATGCGAAAGTCTTTCCACACGGTATAGTTCTCTGCATAACTAACCTGCTGTTCTTTATATTCTGCAGGAGCAGAACCTCGTGGACAGAGGTTGAGTGATGAAATATTGCGAGTCCGTGAGGATTGCTGCCTTCAGGTGAGAGCTGCGTTGCGCAAAATTATAAGTCTAAATGAAACCTTCCCCATTGCACCGCTAACCTGATGTCTTTCTTGTTTTCTACAGATGCGGCAGCTCCGGAGCGGTGATCGGATGATGGAGTGGCGACCGTGTGATGTGTTCCGTTGGATAGCTGGTAAGTATTAGCGTTGCGCTGAACTGCGATGAAGATTGCGTGGGCTGCGCAGCTAATCTGGTGTTCTTTCCTTTCAGCTCGGAAGAAACGGCGACTCCAGAAAAAAACAGCCACGAAGGAGAGTCGGGTAAGAATTTTGTTCTGTTTCTCTATTCTCAATCTTTCCTTGCAGGTAGCTCGAGACAACTGGACGGGCGTGGCTGATGGCTGGCCTGGAGCTGCAGACACGGTGAGCGTTACGCTGCAGGAGTGCAGAATAACGCAAACCGTGTTCTGTACCAAGGGTGTGGCTTATATCGTCTTCTGAAAGTAGTCCCCTGGTAAAGTAGTCCCAGCAATCACACCCAAGCAAATAGTTCCAAGGCAAGTAATCCTTTAAACCTGCTTCAGATTGGTTTACACGTGCTTCATTGGGTTTGAAACATGCCATGTCGGTGATGGCAGTATGAGCCTGGCGCCAACTGCGCCAGGACCGAGTCCAGGAAGCCCCTGCAAGATCCTTTGGGGTCTTTAAGGCCCCCATGGAACCCAACGCCTTGGCCCGTTTGGTCTGTACCTGATGTTTGGGGGTATGGACCGTGACAGATACCTGCTCTATTTGGGGCTAACACATGTGACTTTGAGGTATTGGAGAGGAGTGAAAGCAATCAATATCTACTCCTGCTCACTTGGGTTTGGGACTGGAGAGACTCAAAACCAGCTAAGTCTCCTATGACTCACACTAACATGATGAAAGATGGTACTAGGGTAGTAAGGTGGTGTTCTGTAAGGGAAGCCTGCCTACAGATTATGGTCAATAATTCCTCTAAAGAAAGAGATACTGACCTGCCTTGACCTTCATTCTACCCCAGCAGAGATACCAGCTGCTTGCTATTGAATAATTAGTAATTGTGGTAAGATCGTTAGACCAGACTGTTGAGACAGAGACTGTGTTAATAGGTATAGGAAATCCTGGCTCTCCCAACCATGCAAGTATAAGAGGAAATCGCTAATGTCAGCGCTTAAATGTCAGCACCCAGATACCAGGCTGATCAGATACATTTCCAGGTTCTACTCCACGATGAGCCATCCTAAAAAAACAATGTAGCTAAATCAGTGACTGGCAGGAATTTTAGGAAGATTGATGCCAAGAACCTGGCACCATGTCTTGACCTTTTCATGTCCGAACCACGTGGCACTGATTCCACTGACCAAATAATTCTTCTGTACAACAAAAAGCTGACTTTCTCCTTGGCAAAGACACACCTCTCAAAACCAGGATATTGAGGGATAATCCTGGCCACCAAAAATGGTTTGACAAGGAACTTGTGGCCTTAAAAAAACAAAAACAGAAGCTAGAATCCATCTGGCTGAAACAACCAACAAAAGAAAATAAAGAAGCCTGCAAACAGGGGGACAAAGTTTATAAAAACAAAGTGATTGAAAGGAAATAGCAATTCCTTAACCAGGAAATTGCCCTAGCAGGGAACAGCACTAAGAAACTCTTTGACACAGTTAGGCTCCTTGAGAAGCCTAATGCCTTTTCAGATACCATTCATTCCCACGTGTCAGGATTCCCCCCTAGTGCAGGCAGCCTTTGAGGACAAAATCATAAAAGCTAAAGGAAAAAAAGAGGTTAAAATGGAGGCCAAAATAGCACAATTAAGACATCCACCTATGCTGATTATGAGGCGACCAACCACCCGAGGTTTTCCTTCACACAAATTAACATCTGTGAAATGGAAAATATTCTTTCCGCAATGAAGCCTACAACAGGCCCAGAGAATATCGTTGCACCCAAAATCATCCTAGAGCATAGGGAGGTTTTCACCCCATTTCTCACTAGGTTGGTCCAAGCCTCCTTCCATGATGGGAAGGTACCATCATCCATAAAAACCGTCACTGTAATCCCCTGCCGGGGAAACCATCAGGTGACCCTAAGGATCCAAACAACCTTAGGCCTATCACCAATTCCAACTTTTTGCTTAGGGTGTCAGACAAAACGGCCTTTAGGCAAAACCAAAGTTTTATTGAGGCAAACGGTATTCTTCGTTCTAGACAATTGGGTTTCAGATCCAATTACAGCACAGAGACCGCACTTGTAGATCTACAGGCTGACATGCTTGGTATATCTGACAAGGGCAGAGCTGGCATCCTGGTCCTGTTGACCTGTCGGCGGCCTTCGATTTGGTTGATCATGATATGTTGAAACAATCTCTTCACCTCGGTTTTGTATGATCGGACCGAAAAAAAGGTCCGACCGTACAAAACGACCGAAAAATGCTACCACCAAAGGTTCAAAGACCAAAAGTTCGAACCTTTGGTGGTAGCACTGTGTGGCATAGTGAGCGGGGTGTTGCGAGGGACACTCCTGCAGCACACTCGCAAAAAAAAAAGAAAAAAAAACGCGGGCTGCAGGGGTGTCCCCCGCAACACCCCGCTCACTATACTTTATAGTATAGTGAGCGGGGTGTTGCGGGGGACACCCCTGCAGCCCCCGTAGTATGCAAGTGTGTTGACATGAGAACGGTGCAAACTTTTGGTAGTTCGCACCTTTCTCATGCGAACATTCCGGCCGCGACAAAATCAGCCGCGGTCGGATCACTTAGAATCCTTCACCTCTTGCAGCAATGTTCTGACAATGCCTTTAAACGGTTCCTTTCCTTTCTGTCAGAGTGTGAATCCTGCATACAGTGGAGTTAGGCAAGCTCTGCCACCAAACCAATCAGGTGTGGTGTTCCACAGGGGACCAGCTTATCGCCAAATTTATTCGGTCTATACATCCGGCCTCTCTGTACCCTGCTACACAATCAAGGATATTTCTTTACCAACTGTGCAGACGATTTCCAACTAGTCATTGAGACAACTGGAGACTATCTGGCATACTCCACCGCCTTGTCCACTGCCTACAATCTGATGGAGTAATGGATGTCCTCCAAATGGCTCCGTTTAGATAGCAACAAGACAGAATTATTGATTTTTGGTCGCAAAACAGCACGCGCCAATCTTAGCCCTGAATATACCAGCTTCCTAATTGCCACGAGCAGCATTTGCGTCCTCAGCAGGGTCAAACCCCTGGGCATCTGTCTCGAGGTGTCTCTTAATTCTGACGCACATGTCGACCTACTAACAAACAGTTGCAATTACTCTCTCCACCTGCTAAAAAATATTAGGCCTTTCATCTCCAAGATTAACACTGCTACGGTCGCCCGAGCTACTGTCTTGGCAAGACTGGACTATTGCAACGCCCTATTGATAGGAGCCTTTGTTAAGAACCTGAGGAGATGCCAACTAATACAGAACAGCGATGTGCGCATTATCAACAATCTCCCTACGCGTGTGCATATTGCCCTCTATAGACAGGAGTTGCACTGGCTGCCCATTCAAGCGCGTATTAATTTCAAGGTTGCCAATATCATCCATAAATGTGTACACGGACATGCTCCAACCTACCTAAAAAAAGTGATTCCACAGTATCGCCCGGCTAGAGCACTGCGTTCGTCTAACAAAGGGCTGATTATCTGTCCCATGTTCAAAAGGGAGAAGGGTCTCGGTAGATCTTTCCAGGTCAGAGCTGCCACGTTTTGGAATACTCTCCCTCTTCCCATGATGCAAGACCAACATTTTTGGACCTTTAAAAAATCCTTAAAAACTGTTTTAAGTAAATTTGCCCTTTGGAGCAGTCTTGTATGAAATTGTTCCGTGCTATCTGTTCATCCGTTTGTGTCTGTGTAGCGCCCTGATGCCGGCGGGATGTCGGCGCGTTATAAATAAATATAAAATAAATAAGAGAAAGTGGAATAAGGCATTACAGACCTGCACTCACCTTCATAGTGCTGTGTTCAGAGGTGAGAGTTGCCTTTGCTCTGGCCACCTTCTTAAGCAAGGCATGAAAAAGAAGAACCAAACTGATGCCACTCTAGCTCTATCGCTGTATCTTGCACATTGCATTTTTGTACATTAAGTCAGGCTGCTATCTGTACCTCTGACACCGTACCTCAGTATTTGGTACGCTGAGTCACGCAGGGGCCCACCAAGCACCCAAAACTGTATTAGTTGTATCCTGCACTTTTGCATTATTTCACATTAAATTATTTGCACTTCACATATCTCATCTGAGTGTTAAGCATGCCAAGCTAATTTATTTGATGCATTTTATTTAAAATATTTTATTTCCGCCTTCCAAATCTGATTTTACAACTAAAAAGAGTGACAGAAAGAGGATCAAATTTGCCTCAGATGGCCTAATTACCTATTACTGCTTGCAGTTTGCAGCCTTCTTAAGGTTTTTGTAGCCAAAACTCTGTTACTTTCATGTCACTTTTTAACCCGCTATTGTATTATTCTTTGTAGGGTTATGTGCATAAGAACTGTTTTATTTTTTGTTTACTTTTTCTTGTCTTATTTTGAATCTTTTATGGCAATTACTGAACTACTACATTCTATTTTCGCAAACTAATAAACTGCTCACTCGAAGCAGGAATTGTGTCAAAAGCTTTCAAGACTGCCTACGTCAAACCACTTCAGTCTTTCTCAAACATACCATATGCAGCCAAACCTTTAGAGAGCCATGTATAGAGCCAGATCTTGAAGCATGTAGTCTCCAATAATTTACTAGATCACTCACAAGTCCATTTTAGATCCATGAGGCACACCGAATCAGCACTACTTCCAATCTGGGACAACCTCAGAATCTCAGCGGATGACAACATCACTTTGGCACTCATACTCTTCACTGTCTCAGCGGCCTTTGACCCAGTTAACCAGAATACACGAATTAGAAGGCTCGAAGAAAACTGACCCGATAACACTTATCTACAATGGATCAGATTGTTCCTAACGAACGGAACAAAAATAACATGGCTCCCCCCTTTCAGTTTGTATGGAGTCCCTCATGGATCAAGCCTCTTGCTGCTTCTCTTCAACATCTGTATTTCCCTATTTATGAAGATGATAAAGCCCTATGGGCTCACCGGATCCAACTATGCGGATAACACCCAAATCATATACAAAACAACAGACAATGGAAACTCCAGCACCACCCTCAGTAACTGCCCCACGTAAATAAGAGAATGGCTGATGACCATATTCCCGAACTTCAACCCAGAGAAAACTGAAATAATGCTAGTCTCACCTCATGCCGCACCAGAAACACCTCTCCCATGGCATTTGGAAATGGATAAATGCCACAAACTATCTAGTGATCGAGAACTTGGGTATATTAATGGGAAACAACCTCACGTTGGAATACCACGTCAATGCAATAGTCAAAATGTACTTCTACCAACTCCGTTCTGTCCAACGGATTATTCCCTACCTCGCTTTCACTCACTGACTGCTACCTGTTATCGCTCTGATTCTTTCAGATATTGGCAATGCAAACAGCATTTACCTTGGTAAGTTGGTCTACCTAACAATAAACTTCAACAAATCCAAAAAACAGAAGCAAGGCTACTTTTCAGACTCAACAGGAGAGAACAGAAACAGCGTCTCTCAGACCACTCTATTGGCCACCAGTCAAAAGGTCAAAAAAAGGATACACTTCAACACCCTCTGCATCAACCACAGAGCCCTTGAAGGTCAAGGGAATGAATTGCTTAAAAAATAAATCTCAGTCTGCCAACCACCCAGCGAACTAAGATCAAGAAACAGTGTACTATTGGAAACTAGAGGATTCTGCAGACAAAGACACAGAGGACAACAGTATATAGCAAAGGTTCCACAATACAGCTACCATCCTTCACAAACACCAGGTGTGAGAGTCCACACTTAACACAGATCAAGAGCTGTCATATTTCATTTAGACAGAAAAATGCTCAAAATTTGCGGTTAACTTCCGCGTGTTGTCCTTCCGCCGGCGTTTCGCTTTGATCCGCGACGTGCCAGAAAGCATTTTCTGTCTATAAACAAGTAAGTTGGATAGATCAAATATTTTTGATAATTGAGGATGCATAAATGAGATAGAACCACATGGCTCACCGTTCACGTATGGTTTTTTGCACAGAAGAGTAAAATTTGAAGATTCTTACTGCTGGTGTACTGACCGCTCGAGGCAGAACACGTGGAAACAATCGTTGCTGCATTTGAAGGCTATCGTGTTTCCAGGGTATTCTGATAAACAATTGAGAAATAAAACAACACAGGGGCAACGTTTATAATTCTCAGGTAAAAAATTATGCATTTTTCACCATATTGCCGATATGTAATGCTATCAAGGCGGTAGATAATGTATTTCTGACTATGCTGTTAGGCATAGGGTGACTACCAGAAGGTTCCAGTGTCATTGTCCATGGTACAAAACATCAAAAATAGCAAAACGGATGTTTTGAAAAAAATCATGTTTGGCTGCATATGCAGTTTGACAACTGTAGCTAGTTATGCAAGTGCTTGTTGCAGTCTAGGTGTTGATGTTAAACATCTCTTTCAGACATAGATCATTGTATAGAATACTATAGTGAGATGTTCTCATTATTTTTAAAGAGAACTCATCACATTCACTATTTTTCTTTCAGATGGGATTAAATGCCACACAATGACTACTTTTGGTCATTGGTATGAACAAATTTGAATCCGCACACACCTACAAAGTAAGGTTAGTGAAGTTTTCCACCGCACCAAGAATAGAGAGTATATGCTCGTCGTTTATATTATTACCAACACATTTTTTATTTTTAACTTTTAGAGCTTGGCCATCAGATTGTTACCACATCACTTACCTGGGGCAGGGGGCGCGCCTGTCGGTCCCGGTGCCCCCCATCCTGGCGCTTCTATCCCCGATTTCGGCTGGGGGGACCGCAGTCTTTTGCGGCACTCGCCGCTTCCGGGTTTCCCGTGCCTCTGGACTCGCGCAAGCGCGGAAGGCCGTGTTTCGCCCTTCGCGCATGCGCCGTCAACAGAGTGCTTGGGAAGCCGCAAGCTTGCTTCCCAAGCCTCGTTTTGGGCGTGGCAGCACCCTGGGACAGCACGGCTTGCGTTCCAAGCCTCCCGGGTGCTGCCGGCCCTATTTAAGGGCCATTATCTTGAAACTCACCGCGTCTCAACGCGATTTGCTTCCGGATCGCATCCTCGCCCCCCACAGCACCTTGCAGTTGCACCTTACCTGCTTTTGCCTGTTTTCCTGCTTCCTCCCTGGTCTTCCTTGCTGGTTCTCGTGGGGCTTGTCTCTTCTCCCTTCCACTCCTTTTGGTTCCCCTAGTCTCCTTGGGTTCCCTCCTTAGGCAGCCTAGGGTTCTGTCCCTGCCCTGTTCCTCTCAGCCATTGCTTCTGGCTCTGTTCTGCCTTTTGCCTGCTGCCATTTCCAGGAGTCATTGCAGCACTCTGCTGTGGAATATCATCTCAAGCTCCTGCCTTTTGCCTGCTGCCATTTCCTGGAGTAATTGCAGCACTCAGCTGTGGACAATCTTCTCAAGCTTCAGCCTTTTGCCAGCTGCCATTTCTTGGAGTTATTGCTGTAGTATTCAGCTGTGGACAGTCATCATTGTATCAAGACCCGTCTTCCCTGACAGTGCTTGCACTGTCCCGACGTCATGAAAATCAGGGAAGTGCGCATCCGTGGCGTTGGGAGCCGGTACACTTCTGACCCTGTTGATTCCAGGGTGAGGGTTGTGCCGGTTTCTCGCGTCACACCTTCTGCATTCATCAGTCGGACAGCCTGGCGACTTCACCACGATCGACAACCGGAAGTTCAGGTATTCAGCGCCCACGAGACGCTTTCCTTAACACAGATGACCTCTACTCATTGTGCTGTTTTTTGACAAGCCGGTGCCATAACACAGTGTCCTGAAGACGGGCTCAACAGATTACGGAAAATAGATTGAATCAATTACGTCTTTTAGTTTTGAGACCCAGAAACACAACTATGCATCGACCAATTTAAGGAAAAAACATAGAGGGGTTTTTCTTCATCAAATGTATCCCTCACGTCCTTACTAACCTCACAGATTGGTTAAGATGATTAAATCTAATTTAGATATATCCTTGTTTTATTATCTATAAAACAATTGATGCTCGTTGAAAATGTCAAATCATGCATTGTTTTTTTAAGATATTTTATTATGTTTTTTTTGTATATATTTGGTGTATAAAGATTAAAATATGTAAATCCTGAGCATTTTTCTGTCTAAATGAAATATGACAGCTCTTGATCGGTGTTAAGTGTGGACTCTCACACCTCAGCTCTGTACTTATACACTCCCCAAAGACACAGAGGATACACAGTTCCACTATGGTGGCCAAACAATAGAAAGCCCTACCGAGGCAAATTAGCACCTTACAGAACCACATGAAATTCAGGAACAATCTAAAAACCAGGCTTTTCAACGCAAAATGAACAGAAAATGTAGCCTGCACCATCAAGTAGCGGAAAAAAACACCTCTCAAAATAGATCCACTTTCACACGTGAGCACAACCGAACGGAATGACATACTTGTTCACAACTTTGTTCTTAGATCTTAACGCACCACATTCAGAGAACTAGAATGACTAGAAGACAACACATCAAGACAAGACCACCAACTCCTAAGTGAACGCCCTACTTGTCTCCCAGTATAGCTAAACCACAACAAAGCCAAACACCTCTCACCAAAATACAACTGACAGCAAGACCAATGATATGACAGCAATATGGAAACCCACAATAACACCCTGTGTTTTTTGAGAAACCCCCAATTTCTCTCCACCTCACTCACCACACAAATGTAAACCAGCAGCTCATAAACCTTTAAAAAGACCCTCTCACCAGAATTCAAACGACACATAATTCACACCTATGACTCCAACTTGGCCAGCTTCCCCAATGCCATCTTCCCCCTACCAATGTCACTCTTTTTTTTCTCCCAACATCCTGCTACTTACCTTTTCTTTTCGCGATAGTGCATCTGCTCCTTCCCCTCGCCCCCCGCTGTCTGCCACAGAAAGGGAACAGGGGCTCCGTATGGAGCCTCGCCTTCCCTTTCCATGGCATCCATGGTGGAAAAGGATTTTCCTTCCTAAAACGGTACGCCGATCGCGTCCCGTTGTAGGAGGGAAAATCCTTTTTTTAGCACCCCGGATTACCGTTTTGCCAACCTGGGGTGCTAATAGTGTTCCTCTGCTGTTCCAGGGGCTGGAACAGGGGATAACGGCCCAGATCCCTCATTATCGGCCTGAGCGAACCGTTATCCCCATTCCAGCCCCTGGAATGGGGGATGAACGCCATATTACACTTCACATGTAGAAAGCTCATATACATTCACACAAAGTGGTGCAATCTCATTTTCCCCTATCCCCCTAACGAACCAAACCCACCAGACCTTTTTCCAGTTTCGCCACAAAGCCTGTAGACCATGCAAACGACAAACATGTGCAGTACCCCGAATAACATGACAATGTACATTTTCCCCTTACCCCATAGTTATTCATGCTGTTTGGCCTGCCTTTAGGCAACTCAGATTGTTCAAAGTGTTCCATTTCTTCAATGAATAGTCTGCAAAATTCATCACTGAACACTGGAAATCGATAGATCCTCTTATCTGAAAGCACAGTAAAATATGAAGTAGATTCAGAATATTGAATAATATATGGGAAGTCATTGCTTACAACTATACACAGTGGACCTCAACAATGCATGCGCACAATACTATACTACCCCATCAAGTTGTTCTGCATTACCAGCTATGGACTGAATTTGATTCAGCATGCCTTCGAGGTCCGCTTCTTTTGATGTACAGAATCTGACGAGTTCCAGAAGTTCCGGAGCCAGAAATGAATCCTTTGAAAAGCGAGTGGATAAAGGTCAGAAATAAAGAAACACAATTTAGGATAAAGTATGCTCTTTTTTCTAGTTTAAAATTAGCATTGACCTCATTATATTTGTGGTCAGTAAACAAATTACTAAATAGCCAAAAGCAACCTATGGTATTCCTGCTGTACATCAAACATCGTTCTGAGATGCTAAAACCTCAAAAGAGTGATGAATGAATGATGGAAGGCCTTGAACAACAAGGTGAATGTGGTCTATTGCGCAACACAGGCATAAAACAGTCAAGAAAGTTCTGCATTTTTATTACAACAAAAATAAAGTGTACTTTGCCAAGATCAAAATTGTAAGTGTCTCGTTACAAGTTGGTGGAATTTTTAGCAGTGGTGGCTGGTAAATGTATTAAGTGGAGGGGTGCAAATTTTGGGTTTGGAGCCCAAACCAACTAAGGGGTGGTCTGGGGGTACTCCGAACTTGAGAAAAATATTTCAAAAAATGGTTTAAAATGTTGCTTTTTGTAGCACACCTTTGCAATCAGTTTTGTATGGGAGCACATGAAAAAATCCTATTGATGCAAATCACCAACATGCCACAAGAGCTTTTTCCATTACATTTTGACAATGTCTTTCCCCACAATATATGCCAGTATAAAAGACATTTTCATGCGGATTGTGCCCATACTTATCCATGCAGACTGCACAAATATGTGCCATTATTACGAGATAAGAACTTACTCCTGTTGGCATTGCCAGTAAAAATGCCATGCCACAATAAAAAAAACATATCAAACTGGTTGCACCAGGGAAGGCCAGTCCATATACGTAATAGCACTCATGTTTGCTTTACTATCGTTGCCCAGTGTAAATGGCATTCCACAGTAAAAAAGTATAACTAGACTGGCTGCACCAAAGTATGCCAGTCTAGCTACGTAATAGCACGTATCATGTTTGCTTTACCTTTGATGCTCAGTAAAAAATACTATGCCACAGTAAGAAAGTATAGCTAGAATGGCTGTACCAATGAAAGCCAGTCTAACCACATCATAACTCTACATGGTTTCTTTACCCTTGATGCCAGTAAAAAAATACCATGCCACATAAAATATTACAGCTAGATTCGCTGACCCCAAGTATACCAGTCTGTTTATGTAATAGCACTCATCATGTTTAGTTTACCCTTGATGACCAGTAAACATACCAAGCTACATAACAAATTATAGCTAGACTAGCTGAAGCCACGTATGTCTGTCGAGCTATGTAATAGCACTCATCATGTTTGCTTTCTCCTTGATGCCCATTAAAAATACCTTGCCACAGTAAGAAAGTAGAGCTAGACTGTCTGCACAAAAGTGTGCCAGTCTAGCTATGTTACAGCACTCATCATGTTTGCTTTACCTGTGATTCCCAGGATAAATGCGATGCCACCAATAGCATCCCCCCAAATTAGAGGCCCACTCCCCTTCATGCATTCAGTGCTGGGAAGGCACACACACATTCTCATTCACACAACATATATGCTCTCATTCACCCACGCATTCATAAATTCATACAATTTACACTCATTCATCCACACATTCATACATACACACATACACTTTCTCATTCACACATACATTCATACAGCAGTCAGACAACTCCTTGCATGCACACACAAGAACAAAACATTCACAAATTGACACACAGGCACATACGCACACGAGCACTTAGATAACCTCACTTGCATACATAAATACACATTACACAAGATACACAAAACAGTGTCACTAACCTCCTGCTCGCACCTTCAGCATGCTGGCACCATCTGCAACACGTCCAGAAGACCCACCCCATGCAGAGCACATTGACTGACAGAAGAGGACTCCTCTCCTGTTGGTCAGCGTGCTCCTATACTAGTAGCGCAATGATGAGAAGCAGCAGAGTTGACCTTCCCAAGCCATGCCCGCCTCCTATCATTGCACCCTGGCACTTTTTGCGGGCTCCACATTGAAAAAGCTAATAAAAAAACAAAAGCAGCTGGGTGTCATGCATGCTGGACATATTACCTCTGGACCAGGAAAAACGGGTTATGCTCATAGAACTGCTCGACCATTCTATTCTAAATGGAGGTTGTTTGATGTACTGCCGGGAAAACTACGTTTGCATTATTCACGTTGTTGAATTCACGTGATTCAGGGTAGTCACGTGTGTTACTGCAGTACGTTCATAAGCAGCTTGGAGACGTTGCTCGCTGCTTCTGATTGAACCAATATGGCGTTTGGTAGCTGAACCCTTGATCTGCGTCCTCGCATCTTGTCAGTTACTTCCTTGGCTTTCTTCGGCGCGTTCCTTCCACACGCAAACTCCTGGAGCTGGCTTTCCTTCACACGTGAGTTTTGGCAGCACTGTCTGCGTGCACTTCAGTCGCGTGTATCCTCAAACGCGGATTCCTGATATCTTCGCATGCTGCTTTCCTGACTGCGTGTAAATTGCTGCGTGCTTATTCCCACGCGGATGCTGGAACTCTTCAAGCGCGGCTGTCCTGGCTGCGTGTACTTTGTTCGCGGGTAAAAACCCACGCAGACTCTGGAACTCTCCAAGCGGGGCTGTCCTGGCTGCATGTACTTTGTCCGCGGGTAAAACCACATGCCGACTCTGGAACTCTTCAGGTACGGCTGTCTGGCTGCGTGCACTTCTGTTTGCGTGTAAAATCACACGCAGTCTACTCTACTCTTTACACGCTGTGGTCCTGGTTGCATGTACTTTTGTTGTGTGTAAATCAGCACGCTTTTCTACTATACTTGCAAGCGCGGCTGTTCAGGCTGCGTGAACTTTTGTCGCATGTAAATCTGCATGTGTTTCTTTGAACTCTTTGAAACGTGTAACTTCACACGCATCCCTGGCACCTGTGAGGAGATAACAAGTGGACTCATTTCATTTCTGTTCTATGTGGGAAAGGAAGTATTATCAACAAATGTTTATTTGAAGGTGATTGTGCACAGAACTTTGGACGCTATCCTGTGGTGCACCAACTCGGTATCTAGCGTGAGCCTCGTGCCGTTCGGGATAAGTAACCCTACTAACCTCCCATCCTTTGTCGTTGTTTCAATTCCTGGATTTCTTCTGAGACTTGTTGGTGGAGATTCCAGTTCTAAGCCTACAGGTTAGTGTTGTAATTAGTGCTATTGCTGTGCTATCAGTGAGAGTTTAGTTTGGACAACTTCTCATAATGCTTTATTTATCCTAGGCTGACTTCCTATAATGCTCCCACGCCCTTTCCAGTGATCCCTCTCTCTGCTGATTTACTAGTCAGAGAGTTGTATCATTTGGAAGGTCTAATTTGACTTCACTACTATCAAGCCATGTGAATTCAAGGATCCGGAAGAGCCCTACCAATTGTATCCTTTTTGGTTACTCAATCTTTTTCATAAGATACCTTGGTGATTTATGACACTGGGGACACACCCCTGCTCAGGGCCAGGCAGCACAGTCTGCCTGCAAATAATGGGACTGTGCTGCCTGCCACTCAAGCGAAGGAGCGGCCCCCACCCAAACATACGGGCCGCCACTGACTTTTCAACAAGAATGTCACTGCAGGAAATTAGAATTTTTGCTGCATTTTTGAAAATTATCCCAATCACGGGTTTATCATTGCCCCAGTGATAATGTCAGCAGTACTGCTATAGTAAGACTGGCAAAAAAACAGTCTTAAAAAGCTTTTAGTGATTAGTTACAATTTTGACCTCCACCTTCTAGGTGGAGGTAAAAAAGTAGGGCAAGAATTAGCGCTGGCTGGTATTTTCCTTGAATACTTCAAGAAGAACAAGTTACTTACCAACTGGTAACGTTCTTTCGATTGGATTTTCCTCCAACGTATTCCTCATCTTAGATGAATTCCATCCAGCTTTGCTGCTCTTCGGAAATTTTTTCGGCAGAGGGCGCAGTGCATCAGTGTCGTCGAGTCGATGGTCCCTCGAAGGCCTCCGTCGAGGGTGATGTCATTGGGTATATAAGTAGCACGTGCGGCACCCGTTGGCCTCAGTTCTGTTTTTCCCTTTTCACCTTTGATTTTGTACTGTGTAGATTGTGCCGGCAGACAGGTATCAGCCTTGCGAGAGTTGAGTTGGCAATAACCCAGAAAAATCTACAGAGGGGTAGGCTGGGAGGGCGATGAGGAATACGTTGGAGGAACATCCAATCGAAAGAACGTTAAGTAAAGAAAGTAAGTAACTTGTGCTTTGAGTGGATTGTGTCCTCCAAAGTATTCCTCATCTTAGATGGACTCCCAAAGCAGTATGGATAATTTCTCTGGATGAGGGGTTAGATTTTTCAATGCCCTAAAATGGCTGAATATAGTACTGCTTTACCAAAATTCAGCTCCTTAGACTGGGAAGCATCCAGACTATAGAATTTTGAAAAGGTGTGCAATGAAGACCAAGTTGCTGCTTCCCAAATGGACCTTATTGGAACACCTATTTGAAGGGCTATCGAATAGGCGATGCCTCTGGTGGAATGAGCCCTTAACCCTTCTGGTGGGTCTTTTTGTGCTAATCTGTAGCATTCTGAAATGCAAAGCACAATCCAGCGAGATATTGTCTATTTGTCACCGATTGACCCAATTTCCTTCCGGTGTAGCCAGTAAACAGTTGGTTGTCCACTCTAAACTTGGAAAGCATAGAGATGTAAAAGCTTAAAGCTCTTCTTGGATCCAACCTGTGTAATCTTTCCTCCTCCTTAGTAGGATGAGGTGGAGGATAGAATGCGGGTAAAACGATGTTCTGACTTAAATGAAAATCAGATACTACTTTAGGTAAAAATGAGGGTTTAACCCTCAACACAACTCTGTCCTTATGGAACACAGTATAGGGTGGCCCAGAAGACAGTGCCTGCAATTCGCTCACTCTTCTTGCGATGTTAAAGCAACTAGGAAAGCAGTTTTCCATGTCAGTAATCTTAATGGACAAGTTTTCAAAGACTCAAAAGGAGCACACATTAAGAATTTTAGAACCAGATTGAGATCCCAAATTGGCACTTGGAATGGGTAAGGAGGAAACACATTAGTGAGTCCCTTTAAGAATTGCACTACCAAAGGAATTTTGAAATAGGAGCATTCTTCCGACGAGCGCTTGAAGATGGAAAGCGCTGCAAGATAACCTTTAATGGTACCAACATTTAGACCTCTATGCGCTAGGGACAAGAGGAAGGACAGTACTTCCAGAATAGAACATAGAAAAGGATCGACATTCTTTTCTCTGCACCAGTTGCAAAACTTCCTCCAACGGCAACGGTATGGAGATTTTGTTGCTGGCCTTCTTGCCGAAAGCAACACCTCCATGACGTCATCTGGAAGGTCCCAATCCTTGTATCTCAGCCTTTCAGATACCAAGCATGAAGGTTGAGAGTTTTGACCTCTGGATGGAGAACCTGACCCTCCATTTGTGAGAGAAGGTGCTCTCTCTGAGGAAGACGTACTGGGGGACAGATGGACATGTCTATAAGGTCCGAGTACCACGTTCTCCTGGCCCAATCCGGGGCAATTAGGATCATGCGGTTCCCGAACCGTCTCAGTCTCCTGTTGACCTGAGGAATGACGGGAACCGGAGGGAACGCGTACAATAGTGGGAAATTCCATTCCACCACGAACGCGTCTCCCAGGGCTCCTATCGGTGGAAATTCCCTTGAGCAATACCTTTCGCACTTCTGGTTGATTCCGGTCGCAAATAGGTCTACTTGAGGGGTTCCCCAAAGGGCGAAGATCTCTTGAATGACTTCCTGAGCCAGTTCCCATTCGTGGGACTCCGTGCTCTGCCTTCTCAGAGCATCTGCCGTTAAAGAGATGAACTGCCGTTAAGAGATTCCTTCCTAAATTGGCCAATACCAGACCTGCATTGGCTCTCTGCACAGAAGTAGTGACCCTACACCTCCTCTTTTGTTCAGATAATGCATGGCCACTGTGTTGTCCGTCATTATCAGGACATTTATTCCCCTGACAGATGGCAGGAAAGCTTTCAGCGCTAGTCTGATTGCTCTCAGCTCTAAAAGGTTGATGTGTAGTTTGGACTCCGATGGAGACCAACGACCGCTGATTGTCAGATCGTTGGCATGAGCTCCCCACCCCATGAGTGAGGCGTCCGTCACTACTGTGATCTCTGGCCATGGTTGCCAAAAAAGTTCTCCTTTTAGGATGTTCTCTCTACAAGTCCACCATAGAAGATCTTGTCGAACCTTGTTCGGAATCTGGAGAAGATCCGTCATTTGACCTGAGAACTGGGACCACTGAGTCTTTAGAGCCCATTGAAGGGATCTCATCCTCAAACGTTCCTCTGTCACCAGGAAGATGCAGGATGCCATGAGGCCTAGCAACCTTAAGAAGTCGTAGGCATGGAGATTTTGGGCATTTTGGAATTTGGAAACCATCTGAAGAATGTCTTGAGCCCTCGACTTGGGAGGCGAGCTCTTTCCCAAGGATGTGTCTAATACAGCTCCTATGTACTGGAGCTGTTGGGAAGGTGTCATTTGAGACTTCTTGAAATTTAGGGAGAAGCCCAGTCTGTGGAGGAAGTGGCAGGTGACTTACAGATGATCCAGTGCTTGTTTGGCAGAACGTGCCCTGATCAACCAATCGTCCAGGTAGGGGTAGACGTGAAACCCCCCTCTCCTGAGGTGCACTGCCACCACTACCATTAACTTGGTGAAGACCCTCGGGCGGAGGTCAATCCGAATGGCAGGACTCGAAACTGATATTGTGAGTCGCCAACTACGAACCTCAGGTATTTTCTGTGCTTGAGATGAATCGGCACATGAAAATAAGCATCCTGGAGGTCCAATGACACCAACCAGTCCTGAAGTTGAAGGGCCTGAAGGATCTGAGAAAGGGTAACCATCTTGGACTTGTCCTACCTGAGGAACTTGTTCAAGTTTCTTAAGTCCAAGATGGGTCTCAGTCCTCCGTCCTTTTTGGGGATAAAAAAATACGGGGAGTACCATCCCTTGTTGTTCACCGCTGCAGGTACTGGTTCTATAGCACCTTTCTCCAGCAGGGTTAGAACTTCCTGCTGCAGGAGCGGGTCTGAAAACTTTAAAGGCTGTCTCCCTGGTGGATTGCTTTGAGGTTGCGTTAGAAAAGGAAGGCAGTAACCTTGGGCTATTATTTCTAGAGCCCAAACATCTGAAGTAATGGCTCGCCATTCTTGCAGATGCTGTGAAAGCCTGCCTCCTACAGGTGTTTTGTGATGCAAGTCCTCAAAGTGGTTTTGTGGCGGTTGTTGCAGCCGCTGATGGCAAAGAGGCTGCAGATGGAGCTGGCTTTGCACGTTTTGATCGTCCGTTTGGCCTTTCTCTGGGCCCTTTGACTGGCCATTCCTCTCGCCTTTCCATATGACGAGTAGTAACGATAGGATCGTCCCCTCCACGACTGTCCTGGTGCACGAAAAGGCTGAGGTTGACTAATAGCAGCCCCTAAAGATTTGGCAGCTGCTTTTGAGGTCTGCAACCTCTCAAGGCTCTCATCAGCCTTGCTGCCAAAAAGGTGAGACCTGTCAAAGGGCATGTTCAGAAAGCGGTTCTGTACGTCCGGTGCGAAACCCGACTTCCGTAACCACGCAAATCTGCGCATTACCATGCTAGTGCCCATGGACCTGCTTACACAAGCCGCAGTGTCCAATCCAGATTGAAGGGATTCCTGCATGGCTTCCTTTCCATCTCTAATGATGACTAGGAACCCTTCCCTTTCGTCCCCTTCTGGTATGTGCTCTGCCACCATTGCTATGCACTCCCACAGAGTTTACGAAAAACTTTGCAAAGGCACATGTGGAGTTGGCAGATTTTAAAGCCATACTCGAAGCTGAAAATACCTTCCGTGCCCAGCCATCCACACGCTTATCGTCCCTGTCTGGAGGGATAGAAGGGTACGCATGTTTGTTAGAAGCTGTGGCTGCCTGTATGACCAGAATCTCGGGAGTGGGATGTTTGGACAGATAGCCGGGGTCGCTACTGGCAGGGCGGTATTTTGAGGTGAGGGATTTATTTACTGGAGGAATAGAATCCGGAGTTTCCAGAGTTTCCCAAATCTTGGCCACCCTATTTTGCAGGGCTACATGAAAGGGTAGTACTGGGTCTTCGTT
Source organism: Ambystoma mexicanum (assembly GCF_040938575.1). Classification (NCBI taxonomy): domain Eukaryota; kingdom Metazoa; phylum Chordata; class Amphibia; order Caudata; family Ambystomatidae; genus Ambystoma; species Ambystoma mexicanum. The sequence goes on along the minus strand of NC_090932.1, from coordinate 1,501,556,930 downwards.
GGAACCATGGTCCAATATATCTGTCAAATCATCCTGGATGAATTGGGCTGATGCTCTAGCCCATCCTAAGTTATCTACTACCTTCGTCATTAACTGACGGTATGATGGACTGGCATGTTTTCAGGAGATGTGTCAATGCCCACTTATGTAATGATTCCACCAAGTCCCTCATTCTGCTTTCTTCTGAAATCAGGCATTCTGGGACATTTGGGGTGCCATATTCTAGCCCAAAAGGTACATTCCCCTCATCAGATCTTTCCTGTTCCTCAAAAATTGAGGTCAGGGACTTGAAAAACTCCTTCCTAGGGAGAGGTTTGAAAACCTTCTCTGGGAGAGGAGGAGGAAGAGGTGTATTACAGGGCTCTGAGAGGATTACAGGTCTTGTAACCCTGTCTTTCCCTTTTTCTGGCTGGGCTGGCTTGGCTGGAGCCTTTTGCGCCGAGGGCTTCGGGGTCGACGAAATAGTGGTCGTCGACGGAGCCTGCTTCGAGGGCGTCGAGGCACTCTTCGAAAATTTGCCCTTCGAAGTGCGTTGCTTCTTGGACAGCGTTGGTGACCTCGAGCGGTCGACTCGACTCGAGCAGTCCTTTTCTCTCGGTGCCCTGGAAGGTTCTCTATCCTTCCTTTTCCAATCACCCGGGCTCGATGGCGCGCGAGTGTCGGAGCGATGACGCTCCCGGCCGGCTTTCGAAGAAGGCCCAGACCGAGGCTTCGCTTTCTCAAACACCTCCATCATTTTGACCCTGAATGCTTCCCACTCTTCGGAGGACAAATGTTTTGTGGGGCATTTCATCCTTTTTGGGGACTGGTCTGAGGACGAGGTGGAGGAGGACCTGTGGTGGAATCGCTTCGGGACCTGCACCAATGCCTTTCGCGTCGAGGAGATTTCTCCTCACGGGACCTCGACTCGATGCTAGAGGCTTTACAGTCGGGTTTGCAACCTACTTGTAGTTTTCCCCTCCTTTCCTTTCTCGCAAGGCCTTCCCCGTCATCGCCTGACACTTTGTACAGTCCTCCATGTCGTGGCCTTCTCCGAGGCACCACAAACACTCTCGGTGCGGGTCTGTGATCGACATTTTTGAACCGCACGATTTGCACTTTTTGAAACCCGATCTCGGGGTCGTGGTCGGCGTCGATTACGAGGACATATTCGTTTATTTACTATCTTCACAGAGCTCGAGGCGCGCCGAATCTCCGAAGCAACGGAAACTGCGGAAAAACGGAATTTAGGCCAACGGCCACCGCGCATGCTACTTATATACCCGATGACGTCACCCTCGACGTAGGCCTTCGAGGGACCATCGACTCGACGACATCGACGCACGGCGCCCTCTGATGAAAACATTTCCGAAGAGCAGCAAAGCTGGATGGAATACATCTAAAATGAGGAATACGTTGGAGGACACAATCCACTCAAAGAACAAGTTACTTACCCCTTGGTAACGTTCTTTCAACAGGGTGTTCCTCCAATGTATTTTTCATCTTTGACATGTAATGTCCAGCTTCGGCTGCTTCGGAAAATGTTTCGGCAGAGGACGCCCTGCGTCGAGTCGATGTCCCTCGAAGGCCTCGGTCAAGGGTGACGTCATTAGATGATATAAGTAACATGCACGGCGCCCGTTGGCCTCAGTTCTGTTTTTACCCCTCTCCATGTATCAGAAGCACCCATAAACATGGGCAGGACAGTACTCAGCCTTGTTGGAACGAAAGCTGTAATAGCATGGGAAATTCAAAAGAGCGGTAGGTTGGGAGGGCGATGAGGAATACGTTGGAGGAACATCCAGTCGAAAGAACGTTACCACGGGTAAGTAACTTGTTCCTCAAATGGATTGTGTCCTCCAACGTATTCCTTATCTTTGACAGACTCCCAAAGCAGTATCCATGATAGGAGGATGGTGAAGGGTTTATACATGCAGAATTTTCAAAGGGCAGAATAAAGGACTGCCTTACCAAACGTGACATCCTGAGTTTGAGAAGTATCCAGAGAGTAATGCTTGGTAAATGTGTGTATGGATGACCACGTTGCAGCATCAAAGATGTTCTTAATATGGACACCTCTCTACAGGGCAGTTGACGTGACCATGCCTCTGGTGGAATGAGCACGTAAACCCTCAGGAGGGTCCTTGCCTGCCAATCTGTAACATTCAGAAATAGCGAGGATGATCCATCTAGACAAGGTCTGTTTGGAAACAGCCTGGCCGAATCTGTGTCCTGCATACCCTACAAAAAGTTTGTCGTCCAATCTCAATTTGGACATCCTGGAAACATAAAAGCTTAACGCTCTACTAGGGTCCAACCGATGTAGCCTTTCCTCTTTCTTACTAGGATGCGGAGGAGGAGGATAGAATGCTGGTAGCACAATTTTCTGCCTTAGGTGGAACTCCGAAACAACCTTAGGCAAGAAGGAGAGCTTCACTCTCAATACAACCCTGTCCTTGTGGAATATAGTAAAGGGTGGCTTGGAAGAAAGCGCTTGCAACTCGCTCACTCTTCTTGCAGATGTAAAAGCAACCAACAGGATTGTCTTAAAGGTCAACAACCTTAAAGGACATGAGTGCAAGTTTCAAAAGGAGCACCCATCAGGAATTTTAAAACCAGGTTGAGGTCCCACACCGGAACCTTTAACGTTGAAGGTAGGAACACATTTGTGAGCCCTTTTAGAAACTGAGTGACCAGAGGGATCTTAAAATTGGAACATTCCTCTGATGAGCGCATAAAAATCGGAACAACCGCCAGGTAACCCTTAATGGTACAACCTGAAGACCTTTATGTGCCAACGAAAGCAGAAAGGATAGAACAACTGGTGTTGTACATTGAAAAGGATAAACATTCCTGTCTCTGCACCAGTCACAAAACGTATTCCAACGGCAATAGTACAGATACTTCGTTGCTGGCCTCCCAGCCGAAAGCAACACCTCCATTACATCAGCCGGAAGGTACCAATCCCTGTACCTCAACCTTTCTGAGCTCCACACCCCGTGAGTGAGGTGCCCATCACTACAGTGATCTCCGGCCATGGTTGCCAAAAATATTCGCCCTTCAGAACATTTTTCTCGCAAGACAACCGCAGCAGATCCTGTGAGACCCTGGCAGGAATCTAAAGGCAATCCGACATCTGTCCTGAGAACTGGGACCATTGCGATCGGAGAGCCCATTGAAGGGATCTCATCCTCAAGCGGGCCTCTGGCACCAGGAATTTGCAGGATGTCAAGAGGCCGAGCAACCTCAAGAACTCGGAAGGCCGGAAGATTCTGGGCATTCTGGAATTTTGTAACCATTTGGAAAATGTCTTGAGCCCTCCCTCACCTTGGGTGGTGAGCACTTTCTCAAGTAAGTGTTTAACACAGCCCTGATGCACAGGAGCTGTTGGAAAGGTATCATATGGGATTTCTTGAAATTGGGGTAAAAGCCCAGTCTGTGAAGAGAGTGGCAGGTAACGTGGAGATTATCCAGGGCTTGTTCGGGAGAACGCGCCGTGATCAGCCAATCGTCCAGATAGGGGTAGACGTGATTCCCCCCTCTCCTGAGCTGCACTGCCACCACCACCATCAGCTTGGTGAATACCATCGGGCGGAGGTCAACCCAAATGGCAGGACTCGAAACCGATATTGCGAGCAGCCAACGCCGAACCTTAGGTATTTCCTGTGCTTGAGATGGATTGGCACATGAAAATAAGCATCCTGAAGGTCCAATGACACTAACCAATCCTGAGGTTGGAGGGCCTGAAGGATCTGAGAAAGAGTGACCATCTTGAATTTGTCTTTCCTGAGGAACTTGTTCAAGTATCTCAAGTCCAAGATGGGTCTCAGTCCCCCATCCTTTTTGGGAATCAAACAATATGGGGAATACCAACCCTTGTTCCTCTCGGCTACAGGCACTGGTTCTATACCGCCTTTCTCTAGCAGGGTTAAAACTTCCTGCACAAGGAGCGGATCCGGAATCCTCAAAGAGTGTTTCCTCAGTGGATTGGTCTGAGGCTTCTTGATAAAGGGAAGGCAGTAGCCGTGGGCTATTGTTTCCAGAGCCCACGCTCTGAAGTAATGTCTCGCCATTCTTCGAGATGCGGAGACAGCTTGCCCCCCACTGGTGAACTGTAACTGAAGCCGTCAAAGCAGTTTTGAAGCGGCTGTTGCAGAGGCCGATGGTACAGAGGCTGCTGCTGGAGCTGACCTGGCACCTTACCTCGTCCACCACAAGGGAACTTACATTGGCCCCTTTGACTGGCCATTCCTCTCGTCCTTCCAAATGAAGAGTAGTAGTGAAAAGATCTACCCCTCAACTGTTGTCCGCCAGACTGAAAAGGCTGATGTTGCCTAACAGTGGCACCTGAAGACTTGGCGGCCGCCTTAAAGTCTGCCACTTCTCAAGGCTTTCGTCAGCCTTGCTGCAAAAAAGATGAGACCCATCAAATGGCATGTTGAGAAGACGAGCCTGCACATCAGGTGCAAAACCTGACTTTCGCAACCATGCAAACCTGCATATCACAGTGCTTGTGGCCATGGATCTGTTGATGCTATCCACAGAATCCAATCCAGACTGGAGGGACTCACACATGGCCTCCTTGTCGTCCTTAATAGTAGCCAGAAAGGCGTCCCTCTCATCCCCTTCTGGAAAGTGCTCTGCCGCTATGGCGATGCACTCCCATAGAGCGTACGAAAATTTAGCAAGGGCACAGGCAGAGTTGGCTGATTTCAACACCATACTCCCCGTCGAAAATAATTTCAGCGCCCATCAATCTATGCGCTTATCGTCCCCATCAGGAGGGATGGTAGGGTACGCGCCCTGTTGCGAGGTAGCTGTAGCTACCTGGACCACCAGACTCTCGGGAGTGGGGTGTTGTGACGGGATAGCCGGGGTCACTACTGGAGGGGCAGTATTTTCTTGTCAAGATTTTCTTGCCGGATTAGTTTCTGGGGTCTCCCAATTCCTGGACACCCTTTTTTGAAGAGCAACATGGAAAGGTAACACAGGATCCGTAGGCGGACCCCTGTCCAAAATATCCGTAAAATCATCTTGATCATAAGGTGCTGGAGCTCTGGACCAGCCTAAGTATTCCACCAACAAAGACATAAGTTGCCTATATGAAGTGTCAAAATGCTCCCCAGGTTCTGGTTTGCCGAACTGCAGCTCAGGAGAGGTATCAATCCCACTTGTGTTATGCAAAGTGTCACACAGGTCCTGCATCCTGCTCTCCTCTGAAATGAGGCACAACGGCACATTAGGTGTCCCACACTGGAGCCCAAAGGGGATGTCAGAATTCCCCTTCACAGACTTGACCCCGTGTGTAGAAGAAGAATTCTTCCCACTAGTGTATCCCTCTGAATGTACAAATACACCGTGGCTGTAAAAAGGAAAAAGTACAACCTTTTTGACAATTTACAAACTCAAGGAAAACATAAAGCAATATACGCCCATTGACCAGAATAACTAGAAGACAGGCTAAAATAAAAACAGATCATGGAATATGCACAGTAGCCAGTAGACTTTTTGCAAAATAAATGATCACCATAAATCTTCACGGCGAAAGCATTCAATGAAGAACTTGGGATTGAAAGAAAAAAGGAAATTAAGTCTTACCAGGGGAATTCCTGTTATTATGGCGTAGTTTCTGGGAATATAGGTAGTTCAAGAGAGCCGGTAGTCCCAAGAGCCTATCCCTGTCGGAAGGCGAACGTCTGTGGCGACCAGCACCCTATCCCGTGGAAACAAGGACGTCTACCGTCTCACACAGACACACAAAATAACACCCAATGTTTCTGCTCTGTGTGTGAAGCGCTGGTAATGTAAAAAGTACAAGAATGTACACAAAAAAGAAATAATGATTCCGCGTTGCAGGTAAGGCTGATACGGATCCCTTGTTGCAGAGGAGGCTGATCCGGATCCCACATTGCAGCGGAGGCTGAGAGCAATCCCGCGTTGCAGCAGAGGCTGAAAGCAATCCCATGTTGCAGCGGAGGCTGAGAGCAATCCCATGTTGCAGCGGAGGCTGAGAGCAATCCCACGTTGCAGCGGAGGCTGAGCGTGAACTAAGTCACTGAGCAAAATCAATTCTAAACAAAAATAAACAAACTAGATCAAAACGTACCAAGGTGAACTGTAATGCTCACCTGATTCCCGCAGAGGCGCCGGTCTTGACTGGGTGAATGCCGTATCTTCAAAGGTGATGTGTAACACACGGTTGGCTCTTTGGGCTGGACCTCTGTGCACTGTATGTCTGACTCGAAGAGTAAGATGTCTGCAGATAGAAAATATGGGATTAATGAACTGGGGTTATTGGGTGCCTCTCTCCTCTTCCCTTTCTCTTCTCCTGTAGAACCCCAAAGGTTAACGCCCTCACCTTAGGTAAGTGAACGTCGAGCTCTCCATCTGCCTCGGGGCAGGGTGCCGTAACCAGTTTCTTCACTGGATAAGGGTGCAGGCCTCTTGACCTCAGAGGACTGCTGTCCGTCGTTAACTGCACGAACGGTAAGTTCTGGGCACTTCAAATGTCTTAAAAGTCTTTTGTAATGATATCTCTTGTTTTGCAGGGTTCCGGCGATGGCGGATGGCCGGCTGATGAGAGTTGAGGATCGAACCCGCGTGAGGAATAGAAGCGCCTGGAAGCACGTAAGTAAGCGCTTGTAGCCTGCTTCACGATGCGCACTAACTGTCCCTTTTATCTTGCAGGTACAAGTTCGGAGCTTTAGAGAAGCTGAAGGGTGCTGGAATACCCACTGGATTCGGCGTGGGAAGGAGTAATGGCACGTGAGTAATAAAGTTGCCCAATGTCTTTAAACGCACCTTCTTTTGTCTTTCAGATGCGGGATGCAGCGCCGAAGGCCTCCGGAGCGTGCAAAGAGCTGGTAAGCTTTTGTCTTTCAGATGCCGGAATGCAGTACGAAGACCTCCGGAGCATGCGAAGAGTAGGTAAGCCTTTGTCTTTCAGATGCCGGAATGCAGCGCGAGGCGTTGGTGACAGCCGATGGACCAGGTAAGAGATGCGCTGCCACTGAAGACCGTAGTGCTAACCTGTTCTTTCTTTGTCTTTACAGGTGCTGCTGAAGACTGGATTCCAGGATGGTAAGCCTTTCTTCCCTTAGGCCCAGGATCAGAAGCAGAAGACACGATGAGCGTTCTGCTGCAGAGAATGCAGAATAACACAAAGCAAGATTCATCCATCGGGTGTGGTTTAAATAGCCTCCTGTAGTGCTTAGGTGTCTCCTTCCACAGCCACGCCTAGGTAAGAAAAGAGTTCCTGCTTTCCAGAAGAGTTCCAGTGTTCTGAACCTAGGGAGTGGCTCCTGCCCCACCCAACAGGAAAAGTAGTCCCAAACAGAAGAGGATCAGGGGTTCAACTGGCAGGTAAGTAAGCAGCATGGTCTGCTGCAGGTAAGTCCACCCAAGCATTATGAGCCCGGCGCTTCCAGCGCTGGGACTGGGCATCTTTATGAGCCTGGTGCCACTGGCGCCAGGACAGGGTCCAAAAGGTCCCAATTGGGACTGGCTGGCACTCGGAACCGGGGTTATGGGTCTGCTTCCAAGGGAGTCGGGCAAGTCGTGATCTTTTGGAAGCAGAGATCATGACATGAACAATAGAGGACGAAGGTAATCTTTGTCCACAAGTGGTCCGGGTTGTGACAAATGTAGAATTCCAAAAATAGCTGAATCGAAAACTGAAGACAAGTCCAAAAACAGTCTGGGTCTATTACACAGGCGGGCACAAAACAAAACCAAAGGAGAGAGCAAGGCAAGTCCAGGGACGATAAGCAAAGGGTCCTTAACACCAGAGAGATCAAAATTTACCAAAACAGATGAGGGTAATCCAGAGACAGGTCAATAACAAAGTAGCAGAGGATACGTAAATCCAAGGAAACACAGAGCAAATGCTTAATCAGAAGCACTCAGGGTTTGTCGAGATGGGACTATGTAGAGGAAGTCACATGACTAGTGTCGAGATCCCAGACGCGGGTTGCTTCCCCTTAGCAATGGTTTCCATAGCTTCCATGGCAACCTCCAGCCACCATGGAATACAGAGTTCAGAACTCCCGTACGCCGATGCCCAATTCTCCTTGTAAGAATGGCCCTAATCAGAGTTTTGGCTGCTTGTGGATTATGTGAACTGCGCCCCGAATGCCTACGCATGACAGGGGACCTCCCCCTCTGAATGTTCCTGACAAAAGAGGGACATATGTTTTGTCTGGCATGGAGCCCAGAGGCTTGGAATCCGTCGAAGGCGTTGACTTGGATTTAGCCAAAACCTTCCTAGGAGGGTCAACAGGCCCTGGGGACTAAGCCGGCAAACTAGGCCCCTCCGACGTAGACGGTGTCGACAATGGCAGCGAAGGCTTGACAGGCGTCATAGATCCAAAGGGCACCATCCAAGGCGTTGATGACTTTGAGGGCTTCGAAGTTCTTGATGAAGTCGGAGACCATGACCTCTCTCTCCACTTCTGAGTGAATCTTCGTCACCTTGTCTCGAGGCCGTGAGGGCTCTTGATGGGAATCACGCTGTGTACCCGGGCTTGAGGGCACGCGAGTATCAGACCGAGATCGCTCCTTGCCAGCTTCCACAGAATGCATGGACGGAATCTTGCCCTGTCTCTCAAAAATCTTAAGCATCTCCATCCGGAAAGCTTCCCACTCTGCTAGAGTCGATGTTTTGGACGAGCATGTCACCCTTTAGGGGGTACCGCCTGACGAAGACGACGAGGGAGGCGACTGGCGGTGCGCTTCTACCACCTCGACGAGGACGAAGAGTGGCGGGAACCACTACGAGACCGTGAGCGATTGCTTTCTTCCGACGAGGAGCACCGCTCCTCGACTCGTCGGTCGAAAGCCCAGCCGGTCGGGATTTACAGGGCTTAGATATCTTGCCTGCCTGTAATTTCCCCTTTCGTTCCTGCAAGGCCTTCCCTGTCATGGCTTTGACATTTGGAACAAGTATCCGTCTCGTGGTCCTCACCCAGGTACCACAGACAGACCCGATGCAGATCCGTAATCAACATCTTGGAGCTGCTCTCCTTACACTTCTTGAACCTGGAACGAGAAGTCGTAGGGGTAGAAGACGAAGACATTGCTGAAAATTATGAAAATAACAGTACTTCAGAAGTACGAGGCATGCCAAATTTCACAAAGCAAACATGTTTGCGAAAAACAGAACTGAGGCCAACATGCGCAGTACGTGCTACTTGGAGGCCTTCGAGGGACATCGACTCGACGCCATCAACGTAGGGCGCCCTCTGCTGAAAAACTTTCTGAAGCAGCCAAAGCTGGACATTAGATGTCAAAGATGAGGAATATGTTGGAGGACACAATCCATTCGACGTATATATATATATATATATATATATATATATATATATATATGCTAACCTGTAATGGTGGGGGCAGTAAAAGATGTGATATTTGGCTAATGGCACTGTTCACTGTTGAGTTCCCAAAGGATGTCAGAATTCAGCACTTTGTCTTAGTCCTTTTAAATATTTCAGTCTAAGTCAATGTTAGGATCCAAGAGACACACTTTCTTTAGCCCAGGCAGTTTAAGGAACCAAGATACCTTTTGTTGGTCTCCCCACTCTCCTTTATCAGTGTGTTCCTTATGATTTTAGTTGAGGATTCTCAATGAGCTTTCTCAGCCTCTCAGAATTCTCATTAGCACCCAGGCGGGGGGAGCCAGCCAATCAGATGGCTAGGAATGCGTGCTTTAACTGCTGGTACAAGCCTGCATTTCAAGCCGCATGAAGGCCAGCAGACCGCCATTTTCCCCCTACTCTCCGTCACTCAAATTTTTTCTCCCCTCCACCCCTTACCTTTTTTCAGCACCAGCGGGTGCCGCCACTTCCGCTACTTCCCCTCACCTCCCTCTGGCCGCCATGAAAAGGGAAGAGGGACCAAGTATGGAGCCCCGCCTTCCCTTTCCATGGTGGCCATCTTGGAAAAAGGATTTTCCTTCCTACAACTGGACGCCACGCGTGTTCGTTGTAGGAAGGAAACACTTTTTTAGCACCCTAGGTTACTGCTTTGGCATCCCGGGGTGCCAATGGCCTTCATCACCCATTTCAGTGGCTGGAAGAGGGGGAGAAGGGCTCAAATCCCTCGATATCAGCCCTCGCTTTGCTCGGGATGATAACTTGAGCTGCTGGGCCATTATTCCCCGTTCCAGCACCTGGACCAGAGATTGAACGCCACATTTTGCTTTCACATCCTTCCTTTCCACCAACCTAAACATCTTTCTCAGTCTTCCTTTCCATCAGATCAACAGGCTTTAGCAGCTTCCCTTTCCATCAATCCAAAAAGCTTTCTTAGATTCACTTTCCATCAGCTCAATAGGCTTTCTCAGAATTGTTTCCATTAGAACAATAGCTATCTAGCTATCACATCCTTTATTTCCATGAGCTAAAAATAAATACTAATATGAGGGATTAGTCTGATTAGGGAGAGGCAAAACATTAGACTTTGATTTTGTTGAGAGAGAAGTAGAAAATAAATAGGATGTGCCAACCTTTTGTGACTACTGCTACTAAATCCCAATGGCCTCCTTTCAGGACAAACACAAGTGACTTTTATTGTCAGAGGGATGTGAAGAAGATCCCAGGATTGTTTGGAAAGGGGGAGACTGCATTTAGTGTTTGTCACTGAGTGCACCATCTTTTTGTGTCCTGCATGACAGGTTCAATGACATGACACTGTCACAGAGGCATGGGGACCTTTCTCAACCGGAGGCAGGAGGCCTGCCAAGAGGTTACCATGACTCGCCGCGCCCCAGAGGCAGCGTGGGAAGTTGGGAGGGCCCCAGTCTCTGTCCCCCCCTTATGTGCCTGGTTAAAAGTGGAAAGTACCACTTTCAATCATCCTATGCCTGCCATTTAACATGGAGGCAAGTATTCACTCTGTTTTCTTTCAGACCCCTCAGCTGCGTACCAGTCACAATCCAACCCACAAGAGAGAGACGTTCCAAGGACTCCAATTACCAGGACAGTGAGGCCGGAGATCCTAAAGCCTGGCAGACATCAGAAGCCCCAGCGGGTCTGTGTTGGAAAAAGGGGTGAGACTTCATGGACATTTTATGCATATTTCCTTGTGCAATGCAGCCCTGGGGAAAAGTCAGCTAGAGATTGGCACCCGGGAGCAGGAAAGCAGCTGAGCCAATAGGAGATGGAGGAGATGGCTACACCCCAGACCGAGCAGTATAACAGGAAAAGCTGAAAGGGTTGAGTGTGGGTTATTCAGGTTAGGTCAGAGTTTGGAGAAGACTAGCAGAGAGTGTTGAAGGTGATGTACTCTCGTTCTCTCTTCTTTGTATACATACTTCTAGTTCTCTTGTTATTTGGATATCGCTTTCCGTTGTTCTTCCTTCTCTTTCTCTGTAGCTCCTCTATTCCTCTTGCCCTGTCGTTTCCTTTCTGAGTGATTCTGCCTCCTCCACCTCTCTCCTGCCGCCTCCTCCCACTGTTGCAGTGGCAACCCCTCCATTGTTAGCTCTAGCTATTCCACCTCCTCCAGGGGAGGACTGCCAACATTTGGCCTGGGGGGGGCAAGTTTACATTTCTGGGCCATAGTACAGAAGCCCACAGTGCAGCGGCCCCAACTTCCAGAACAAGTAATCTCAATACCAACCACTCCCACTTCCTCACATTCTCAAGTATATATAGTAGCCGTTATTGACATTACTTTCCTTTAATGCACATATTTTTCAGTTATGTTGGTGGTTTCTTAGAGACCCAGACCGCTGGAAATTCTCCCATTTACCAAACATAGCAAAGTTATTTCACCATGATAATATAATTGGTGAAATGGGAAAGCTGGGATTTGAGACCAGTTTTCAATCTGTTACAGTTTGTAATTTGTCAGCAGGCTACATCAAATTTCATCCAATCTCATCGTTAGTTTCAGAACAATGTAAAAAGGTTGCGAAGCTAGAGAATTAATTAATAGAGCAGAACCATTGCTAAATCGGGGGTCTGGGTTTGCTCTCAGAGTCAAACATGAGCTGGCATGGCGAAAGACCCATACATGGCTTCCTGCCTCCCCATCCCACAACACAAAACCCATACCTGCACCCTGTGTACCCACACCCCACAACATAAGACCCTCACTTGTCATCCTGATACCTCACCAGCATGCTTAACATAAACTGTTAACATTATTTCTAGAGTAACACTATAGACTATAGACCCATTTGAGTGAGGCATTCTCTACAGATAGTTAAATAAAATAAGGCACAGTGATGAAAAGTGATGGCTCGGGATCACATAGTGCATGAAACGTGGAAGGTGGGGATTTGAGCCCTGTCTCCCTGGTTCCACAGTTTCCAACTCAAAAAGCAGGAGAGACTTCAACTTCTCCAATTCCATCTTCAATATTAGAAATAAAACAAATGCTTTCTGCAAAGTTGTTATTCAAGGGCTAAACTAGCATACTGCTCAATAAACCTATGTTTCATAGTATCTGCAAGGGGGAGAGCCTATTAACTACCTGTGTTAAGGGCTACAGTGTTTCGGAAGCGGCCTCTGTGAGAGAGACCTGAGACGAGAGAGGTGCGGCTTGATTCACTCGTGCCTATGCATTTCCACGTCTTGAGGTTCTCTCCTCTAACTTTGCCCTTCGCACTCGTGTGACCGGGAGAGTGAGCGAGAGCGAGCGTAGACAGTGCAGTGCAGCGCAGCACGTGGAAGCCCCGAAGCCGGCCTGTAAGCCCACCTTACCCCACGCTAGTCCAGCAGTTAGTGGGGTCGGGCTCCAGGCAACAGGCAACAAGCAAGGAGTCTGGTGCTCGGAGCGGGGTGTGTGGATCGTGGCCCCTGAAGAGAAATTCAGGGAAAGGCAACAGCCAGCTTACAGGGCCCGATCCCTACTTCTAAGTAAGCGTGCAGTGAACAGTAAGAACAGCAGAACGGTAAGGAAAAGTATGCCTACCGTTGTTCTGTTCATTTAGTGGAGACTGCGGAGGGCTGATTACCCTTTTTGATCCCGTTGGTACGCTGCATGCAGCAGCGGATTGCTTCACGTTAGGTGAAGTTCTTTGTATCTTCTCTGCGCTATTACTATTTTATTTTATATAAAGGTTTTTCATTTTTTGAGGGATATCTGCTCTCAGCCCCCCCACGTGTTTCCCTTCTCACACGAGTTGAAGCATAACTGCTACTCGCAGGTGTCTCCCTGGTCAAACACAGATAAACGGTTTTCAGGGAAGAGGGATCACGAGCCTGCTATTAATATGACTAAAGCTAAACATGGGAAATCTGGGTACAACCTGCGTAAAGGGAATTTGGAAAAAAACGCAAAACAGCCGTCTAAGTCTCCCAAGAACAGGGTAGACTATGTGGCGGGAGGCGAGATGGATAAAGGGACCATTCCTGTTATGTTCTCTAAAATCCTCCCCAAAGCACCCACACTAGTGGATAAAAGTACAACGGAAGAAGGAGCTTCCTCCCCTCTACATAATAGCAGTGGAACTTTAGATATTACGAACTACAATGACATTGATAATAACTCCCTCCTTGACCTGTGCCTCTCTGTACAAAAGTATATGGCAGCCAACAATAGACCAGCCTCACCAGCCAAGAAAAACACAATGGTAGTGGAGGCACAGGTCTTGAAGGCTGCCCATAAGGAATCCCAAGTAGCAACAGAGATTCCAAGTCCTAAGCAAACTGGAAATTCAACATCTAACTTCTCAGGAATTCATTCTATCCACCCCACCCCGATTTCACATGTGGTACCAACCATGGGACGCCTGTCGGCTTCTCCAGATCTATACATCAACACGGATGATCTGGAGCATGCCGAGGGAGAAGGGAGTGGGGCAGTAGAGCCCCTGAACAACACAGCCATAATTGAGCTGCAGGCGTCCATGGCTTCAGTGCAATTTGCACTAAAAATGTTGTTAAAATTATGTGGGAGTATACACACCAACTCCATCATCCAGCTGGGGCTGCCCAAGCCAAAGGATGACTCAGACCCGGAGCCCAAAAAAATCGATATCTCCAACTGAGACCCAAGGCCCTGTGGCACCTATGGACACCGGTAACCCTGTTGAACCTGTTACTGATTGCTCGATACCACCCCTGACAAAAAAGCAACAGCGATTACAGAAGAGGGAAGCCGCAAGAAATGCGGTAGTGGAGATTGCTTCCCCCTTCCTGCAACCAATGTCCAAGTAGTTAAATCTAAAAAAGCAAAGAAGAGGGGCCGGAAAACAAAGAAGTGTGCAAGAAAGGGGGCGGGGACCCTAACCAGCTAGGTTATTCCAGATATTACTCACGACTCTGCAAGTGTAGAAATAGACGAAGCAGGATTCGATCTTTCGGTTAGTACACTTGGCGACTTCACAAAGTTCTCCACTCCCTGTAGGAAAGAGAAATATGGGGAGGAGGAGCATCAAGAACAACATGCGGCTAAGAACGTAGAGGATCGCAAAGCAAGTAAAATATGCATCATTAAAAATATGAACTAGAAGAAAAGGGAAAGGTGGTTGACAAGATCGGAGGTTTTGACTAAATTACATCTTATCCCGCAACTACGTGTCATAAGCTCTGAAGACTTTTCCTTTGTGGAACCACTTAGGGTTTTGGAACCCTAACGTCTCAGCCTTCCATTGTAGGGTATTGGCATCGGCCCAACTGATACGAACACACAGGAGATGCCTCATGCAGGTTGGGATGGAGGTTGATGCGACTAAGGATAAAGAAGACCCGTCCCTTCCGAGTGAGGGACATATAGGGCCTCATTACAAGTACTCCGGTCCGGAATTAACACTGCCGGTAAAACCATACCGGCACCGTTTCCATGTCCGCGCAATCATGACCCGCGGCCCCGGTAATAGCACCACCCTAAACCGCCACCGCGGAAATAGGGTTCCCGTTAAGTCCGTCTGCATGGAAACCCCTCCGTTACCGTCAACACGAAACACTGTGAGCATCACAACTAGCGCGGACACGGAAATACCGGCAAAAAAATGGCGTAAATACCGTGATCACGGTGGCGGAACCGCCGCCACCGCGAACATGGCATTATACACTGCCTGCTGAACTGAATCAGGGCACAGGTGCACCAAATCAGCCCAGCTGGACCTAGCAGGCCACTGGGAGCCCACAAAAGGGCCACACCAAGCCCAACACAACACAGAACCATGCAGGTCTAGTAGCACTGGGACTGGGCCTACTCAACCAACAGGCAGCACTGCACATGGTGGCAGTAATGGCGCAGAGGAGGAGGCGTAGGCGGAGGAGGCGCAGGCGGCAACCAGCCAACCCTGCAGCTATGGCAAACCCCATTGCCCAGCCAGCCGGACCCCGCCGCCAGGCACCAATACCACGCATCAGGGCCTCCCCCTGGAACCTCACCCCAGGACAGATGCACACCCTATACCGGCTGGACCGCGCAACAATCCTGGACATCACCGCCATGATTGTGGACAACATCAGCAGCCTAATTGACACCCCCACCGCCATCCCCCCCCTCTTGAAGGTTGTCTCAGTTCTGCATTTCCTTGGCACTGGCACCTATCAACACACGGTTGGTGAGCTGCACGGCATATCACAACCGTGTTTCTCAAAAATCCTGGTACAGGTACTGGATGCCCTGTTGCGCCATGTGTCGGAACACATAGCCCTACCCCGCACCCTCCCCGAGGTCATTGCCACCAAGTTGGCCTTCCATGCCATAGCAGGCATGCCAAATTGCATAGGCGCAGTTGACTGCACCCACGTCGAGCTGACAGTACCACATGCAATTGAGGCGGTGTTCCGCAATAGGAAACAGTATCACTCTTTGAATGTCCAGATGGTTTGTGATGCCATGCAACTGATTACACACTGCTGCGCACGTTTCCCAGGCTCATCACATGACTCAATGGTACTGCGGAATTCCACGTTGCCACGGTACATGGAACGCTATGCCGGACAAAGCACATGGCTATTGGGTGAGTACAGCTGACGATGCTACAACCCTGTCGGAGTGGTGTGTGTGTGTCCAGGCCAATGAGCATTGTGAGTGTGCCGCTGTGACCGCACATGCATCACCCCCCTTCCATCTACCAAATACACAGCGGATGCAAAACAACATGAAGGAAGACATGACAGGGCACCACAATGTGCCTGTGCACACGCTGCCACAGCCAATCCCGTCACTGTGCCATGAACCCTGTGCCACTGCAGACACCCACCCTCAATTGAAACACTGCCCCAAAAAGCATGAGAGGCGTGTAAATGGGACGACGTGTATTTACTACTTCCGTACAGTGGAGTCACTCTGCCATGTGTGGACAGCACTGCACCATGACATGCACACAATCAAATGTCACCCGCAGGGCACAGTAAACATGCAAGTTAATGTGTAGGCCCATATGCAGTCAGCGACATACCTCGTGATGCCCAAGACATACCTCCATACACTGCATGGTACATATGCATGAATGAATGATGATACACGAATGCACAGCAGCAGATGAGGACATGATGCCACAAACACTGACATGTTCCCCCATCTACATCCCATGTAGGTGATGCGGGATATGCACTCACGCCATGGATGATGACACCTGTACGGAGACCAAGGAACAGGCATGAAGAGGCATACAATAGGGCACATATCCGCACACGTGGAATGATTGAGAGGACATTTGGACTGCTGAAGGCCCGTTTCCGCTGTCTGAGCAGATCTGGCGGATCACTGCTGTACAGCCCAGTGAA
Organism: Ambystoma mexicanum; assembly: GCF_040938575.1. NCBI lineage: Eukaryota > Metazoa > Chordata > Amphibia > Caudata > Ambystomatidae > Ambystoma > Ambystoma mexicanum. The sequence goes on along the minus strand of NC_090932.1, from coordinate 1,501,540,260 downwards.
GACGGGCAAAATCACGCTCGTATGTGCCATGCTGCACAATATATGCCTGCGCAGGAACATCCCAATGCCACCAGACGCAGATGAGGAAGATGGGGATGGGGATGGGGATGGAGATGGGGATGGGATGGCACCGCCTCCCCCTGGGGGTCCACATGATGGCCAGAGAGCACGGGATGCCCTGATTCGCATTTACTTTTGAGTCACAGCACATTCACAGAAATGCACAAACATGGTGACAACAATGAATTAATAGTTGCACTGCAAAATAAATGATCAATGTCCACACATGTATGTCTTGATTTGAAATGGTGATGTATTGATGTGATAACAACAGGGAAGAAGGTGCATTGGTTAGGGAAGCTGTACACCCGGGGCCACCCACCACCCAAACGTGCCCACCCCCACCCAGAGCCCATTGTCCAAACCCCCAAAACTACCTACCCCACCACCCAAACGTGCCCACCCCCACCCAGAGCCCATTGTCCAAACCCCCAAAACTACCTACCCCACCACCCAAACGTGCCCACCCCCACCCAGAGCCCATTGTCCAAACCCCCAAAACTACCTACCCCACCACCCAAACGTGCCCACCCCTCTCACACCCTTGTAGTCCACATGTGTCCTGCACTGCCCCACACACATGCCATCACTTCCGTGAGCGCTTCTGTGCCTGTGCAACCTTGCCCGAAGGACCCGTTAGCCTACTCGAGCGCCTCCTTGGACTGGCAGTAGTGGAGCTGGATGGGGTGGTAGTGTTTGATGGGCCAGAATCTGGGATTGACGGCATCCGTGCCAGATTTGCCTGTTGGCCAACCAACATGGCCTCTACAAGCCTGGAGGTGTGGTTGTTGCCCTCCCGCACATGGCGTGCAAGGGTCACTATGGTGCTCGCAAAGCGTCCAATGGACCTCGACAGGCGACGCACTGAGGCGCTGTAGCTCTCCCTCTGCAGCCTGGATTCCTCTAGCTGCCTCTCCACCAGCTGGGTGAGGGTAGCCTGCTGGTCCTCCATCCGCTGCATGCGGGCATTCAGTTCGGCCATGGATGGGGTGGGCGACCTCATGGGACTCCCCAGTGAAGTGGGGCTGAACCCCAGATCATGGAAGGAGCCCAGGTCTTCCAATGTGGGCATCTCCCCCTGTGGCCCCGTTTCCGAGTGCTCTTGCGGGGCACTGTTATCACTGCAGGCCGCCCCCTCTGCAGTGCTGCTGCCTTCGGTGTTGTGTTGGGTGTCCATGATAGGTTCCCGTGGCACCTGTCTAGACTCCGCCAGTGTGGAGACGGTGGGGATGTCGGTGGTGGTGGTGTGCCGCACATCTGTAGTGGCTGGTAATGTGGCCAGAGGTGCAGAACTGCCGGCAGCATCCTCCTGTGTGGTGGCGGTGGCTAGTGTACTTGCCGACGCAGATTGGCTGGCCTGTTGTGCACTATCACTGTCACTTGAAACGGCTGTGGGGACACAAAGGGCATGCAATTAGTGTTGTTGTGGTGGCAGATGGGTGCATCACATGCGTCATTAAGATTGTACATTGAATAGTGTTTGTCACATGCATCTGATTGCTGGTGTCTGCATTCAGTGATATTGGTTGCCATACGGATCATGATGGGTCCTTTGGCCCACACATGCACTGCCTGGGGGGGGGGGGTTGTTAATGGGTCCTTTGGCCCACACACGCACTGCCTGGGGGGGGGGGGTTGTTAATGGGTCCTTTGGCCCACACATGCACTGCCTGGGGGGGGGGTTGTTAATGGGTCCTTTGGCCCACACACGCACTGCCTGGGGGGGGGGGGGTGTTAATGGGTCCTGTGGCCCACACATGCACTGCCTGGGGGGGGGGGGTTGTTAATGGGTCCTTTGGCCCAGTACTCACAACTGCATATTTACATGTGGCATTCATGTTTGGGCACTTACCGGCATCTGCAGGTGGGCTCACTCCTGCCTCAGCCTGCCCGATCCCATGGATTCCCTCTAGGTGGAGGACGCTGCTGCAACGCTCCTCCCATGCTTGCAGCCTCAGTGGGGAAGGGGGTCCTCCACCTGTCCCACTGCTGCGTTGGCGGTGCGTGGAAATGAGGTTGCGTACCCTCAGCCTCAGGTCGTCCCAACGCTTGTGGCAGTCCTTCACGCTCCTCACTGCCACGCCCACGGCGGTGCACTTGCGTGCAGCTTCGGCCCACACCTCCTTCCTCCGCTGCTGTGTGGCACGCCGTTGGTCAGCGCTGAACAGCATCTCAGCATTGTCCACAATGTGCTCCACCAAGACGGTTAGCTCTGCCTCGCTGAAGCGCTGTTTGCGCTGCCTCTGAGCAGGAATCCTGGCAGACATGCTGGTGGTCCCTTTTGGCTTCTCAGAGTTAGGATTGTGCTTGTGCTGGCTCTGGATGGCAATGGATTGTGCTTTTATATGATGGCCGCCTCTCTGTTTCCTGTTTTGGCGATCATGGTATTTCCGGTTCCGTGTCCGTGGTGGCGGAGGCGGAAACGGGTTTTGTGCCACTTGTGGCTTCGTTATTTCCATTTCCGTGGTGTTTTCCGTGACGGCGGTAACAACGTTTCCGAGTCCGTGTGGTGCGCGCGACCGACAGCGTGTAATCGGACGGTTTTTCCGCAACCTTGCGGACACAGAAACGTTTTTACCGCCGTCACGGATTTTGCACGGTCCCGGACTGGCAGGTTGTAATGAGGCCCATAGTATCTACGAACAAGGGCGGCAGGCCGGCCCAACCATCAGCAGAGAAGGTCCAGTTGAGCGACATTCAGAATACTCTTAAATGGCTCGCGGACTCTTTGCCTATGGTATTACAAAAGCCATGAGACTGCTCCTTATTAAGCTGGAATTCACATGGCCATCAGCATGGCTATTGATGGCTACACACTGTATCATACCCCTGCGTTGAAAGGAGTATGCGGACGCCCATATGGGGGACTTATTATTGGGATCTCTAATGGGATCCCCAGCACGAAGATCCCGATTGGGGATGATAATTCTATCTCTGCTTTGGAAGTGTCTCTTTTGATAAAAACATCATGGGAAAGATTACTTCTAATTAACAGCTACAACCCTCCAGGGGCAAGACATAGAGAACACATCCATGAAATCCTGCATGAGCTTTTGGGCAAATGGAGAATAAGCAATGAGAAATATCTTGTGATTGTGGCTGGGTATCTAAATTGCTGTATAAAAGGTGGGGGAGGTACGGGAAACAACCCGCATCTGAGTAATCATAGCCTTCGGAGACACACTGCTTCTGATATTGAGGGTGATTGTCGGTCTGGTTTCTTCGACTGCTGGGACTTGGAGTTAATCAATGGCCGAACTATGGGCGATAGACCCAGCAAGAACACCTGGAGAAATGGGAAGATGGGAAGTACCCTTGACTGTATTTTTACTAGTGCTGAGGTTGCTTCTGTTATAGACATGGGGGTGAAGGAGATTGAATGGAGTGGCCATGATCCTTTGCTCATGAGTATGGGGATCTCCTCCCCGGTGTTGGGGCGTTCAAATCTGGGGATCTGGTAGTTAACCATACACTTAATCGTATCTCCTGGTCTGTGTCGAATGTGCTAAGGGCTACTAAGGCCTCTGGTGAATGGGGCATCAATCAGGTCAACAGCTTTAACTTAATGTCCCCTGAGCAAATTGAGAGCTGGATCGATGCCTTCTCTGACCAACATGCTTCCTGTAAAGCACGGACAACAGCGGGGAAAGCATCGAAGGATGCCTCCTATGACCGGACTATTAAGAGATAGGAAACGGAAGCTCAGGAAAGACATTCGTTTGGTCAGAGCAGGGGTCCTCTTCAGGCAGCTATTTTCAGCAATATCAGGAAGCTGAAAAATTGTTATCGATCATGGCTCAAAATACACAATAAGCACAGGAAGATGGAAAGATGGCAGCACACTGTTAAAATCCTATGCAGCAGAAATACACGCAACATATGGTCAGTGCTGGGTGAGGTGAAAGGGAACAAGATCTCGCATATAATTAACCCTATAGGTAGTGCTGAGTGGACCGCATATCTGGAAAACCGCAATGGGGTGGTTCACAGCAAGGATAGCGGCCCCATCCGTATTAAACCTCTGCACCCCCCCTTTGTGGTTTCCATTGAGGAGCTCCAACTCAGAATTGGAGAGTTGAATTCATCCCGGGCCCCTGGCCCAATGGTTTATCTAATCTGGTGATGAAATACAACCTGGCAGACAGCGATCCTCATACGAGTGTTCAAAAAAGGTAACAGAACTGAACCTGGTAATTATCGGTTATTATCAATGCTGAACTGCACCGGAAAGATGTTAGCGGCATTGATCCTTAAGGAACTTCAAAAATGGGTGGAGAACGCGGGGATATTAGATCAATTCCAAAGCGGGATTAGAACTGGGTACTACACTACTCATAATTTGTTTATTATGAATTATCTGAGAAGTAAGGCGTTAGCACCTGCAAATCCCCCACTACACGCTTTATATGTAGATTTCAGGGCTGCCTTCACTCGGTCAACCGATCCCTTCTGTGGAGGAAACTGAGGAAGCTGGCTTGCCCTGAAACTCTTCTGTATTACCTTGAGCTCCTTCATACAAATACATGGGTGCAATTAAGACTCGATAACCAAAGCGCAGTGACCAAACCTATACTACAGAGGAGAGGTGTAACGCAGGGCTGCGTTACGGCCCCTACTCTATATAATCTTTTTTTTCCGATGCACCTGAATACCTACGGGGGATTAACAACTGCCCTCCCAAGGTTGGCTCTAGCCATTACACGATATTGGCATATGCGGACGACCTTGAGATCCTAGACCACACTTTTGGTGGGATTCTAAGATCCCCCAAACAGTTATGGCGTTATGCTGAAGACAACAAATTTACCATCAACCATAACAAAACAAACCTGCTATTATACACAGCAGGAAGGGTGGCGAGGGCACGTATGACGGTGGGCATAATTGAAATCAAGTATACCCACTCATATAAGTATCTTGGTGTCGAGTTTGACCATAGGGGGAATTATATCTCATGTATTCAGACCCGTAGAATTAAGGCTACACAATTTACAGCATTCATCTACAAATGTACACGGGACTGGTTGTCGCCCGAACTTCAATCCCTTAAAGCTTTGTCCCTTAAACTCTTCTATATCTGGAACACCAATCAATTACCCATAGCTTTACTCAGCTATAAGGAAGCTGTTAACTACAAAAGAGCAATCACTGAAGCAAAGAAATCTTATTTAGACGCCAGAATCTCTCAGGTCACCTCAAATTCCAAGGAATTATTCAAAATCTTGAAAGAGCAAGAGGTTATCCCAGAACCAGCCTCATCTGTGATTACCAAAAATGGCGATTGGTGTCTGGACATACAGAATGCCATGGCAAATAAACTGGATGGTATTCGGGATTCTATAGCTGCTAAAAAAAGTGCTTCGGATTTCCACGGCACCCATTCAGTTAACAACACCTTTACTAGGCACCCTAATATCTCCATTTTTGATTTTACTCCCATATCAGAAGATGAGCTAGTTTCCATCATTAATAAACTCAAGGCAACTAATTGCACGGGGGACCCTTGCGCCTCTACAATTATCAAAACATGTCCCCCTACTCTTGTTCAAGCTATTTGTAAATTTGTTAATGCTTCTTTTCAGAATTGTGTGGTCCCAGACAATATGAAGCAAGCCTGGGTTACTCCGTTATTAAAAAAAAAACTGATCTGGATCAAAACTTTCCCACCAATTATAGGCCTATAACCAATACCCCTTTCCTTTTAAAGATTCTGGATAGGGTAGCCTATACTCAAATAGCGCAATACCTCAACTCCCACCCCATTCTCAATCCCTTCCAGTCGGGTTTCAGACAAGGCTTTGGCACTGAGACCTCGCTTCTGGACCTCAAGTCTCAATTACCCCAAAGAATGGATTCCCAAAAAGTCTCACTTCTTATTTCTTTGGACCAATCGGCAGCGTTCGACTTAGTCGATCATGCCATTCTTACAGATAAGCTTATGTCCGTAGCCAACTGCTCCCAGGCAGCCACCAACTGGCTACTATCTTTCTTATCCAACAGATCTAGCAGGGTATGTGCCAATAATGCCAAAGCATCTTTATGAGTCCCCTTTTTGCCCATCTTGCTCAGGAGAGCATACTCTTTTCCAACTATGCGGACGACACCCAATGTGTCATCCCACTAACAGGCCAGCACGAGGAGGACGAAAAAGAACTTAATCGTATCCTTGCCATGATAGAACAATGGATGATGCTGAACAATCTTGCACTTAATCGTAGCAAGACAGAACTCATGGTCCTGGGATTGGACAGTTCTGTAGCTAAACTAGACCCAGCGTATAAACAATTCCAGCTGGGAGATGCGTTAATCCCTACTCTTCCCAAGGTCAAGATCCTAGGGGTGATCTTGGATCAATCCCTTAATATGAAAGCCTATGTGGCCAGTACAGTAGCTTCTGCCACCTATTATATTAAACTCTTGTCTCATCTGCAACCTCTTATCTCCCAATCCAATGCAGAGACCATTGCCAGAGCCATTATAAGCTCTAAACTGGATTACTGTTGCAGTCTACTAGCAGGCTCCAGCAAAAAAAACATCAACCGCCTCCACGTGGTACAAAACGGAGCAGTTAGAGTTGTATCCGGCCTTGCTTACATGGCTCACATCTCGGAGGCTCGGCGAGCGTTGCACTGGCTGCCGGTGGACTCAAGGATCTCCTTCAGACTTATGGTCATCACATTTAAATGCCTCAGGGGCAAGATGCTCTTCTATCTCCAAAGGTATATAGGAATAAAATCCTCAGCCAGAAATCTTCAATCCAACAACCAGAATCTGCTCCATCAGCCCAGTGTGAAAAGCAAAAAAGCACAATGCGGTGCTTTTGCGTTTGTGGCGCCGGCTTTGTGGAACACGCTGCCAGATCAATTGAGAAACTCAGCAGCGTTGAGCACTTTTAAGAAGGGCCTTAAAACATTCCTCTTCAAATAGTCGATTTTAGTCCGCGTTCTCTCTTCTATGAACTCTTCCTCTTATTCTCTTTTTGTGTCTGTCTGCGCCCTCATACCTATGGGTCTACGGTTGCGCATTATAAATATAATAAAGTAAAGTAAAGTAAAGGGACAGGTGTGGTTTCTCGATCTGGGCAGCACGTCAACTCTATCTACAGTGCCCAGTGCATATGGTTACATACGGCTTAGATCCCCTTATTAACATGAATCTGGGGTGGCTGCAGCTGGTTGAGGGTAAGTTCTGGAGGAAGATTCTTGGTCTTCCCCAATGCATCCCTATGGCTGCAATCAGATTAGAGCTAGGAATCATCTCCCTCAAAGCCACGGTACTAAGAAAGCGAATGGAATTCTACATCAAGCTTAATAACAAGCATGTTAATAGGATCCTTATTGCTATTAAAGAGGAAATACAGGCCGGTAGACAACATGTGCTAGAAGACCAAATTAATACTTTGCTCTAAGAAATTAGCTGGTCACCTGAGTGGGGGCGGGAAAATGAGCGCCTGTTTCTTAGTATGCAGAAGCGGTTAGACCTATGGGACTGGCAGAGCAGTTTTATACATTTGGAAAGTCTGAAAAGATATAATTACATCTCGCATGTATTGTTTACTTTTAAGAAGGCACAGCCGTACTTGAATCTCTGCCCCTCAGACCAGTTGAGACGTTTTGTTCTGCTGCTGCGTCTCAACCATCTTCCCACTCTGGCCACCAGAGGCCCAGAGATGGGACTTGCTGCAACAGAAAGGTACTGCAGAATGTGTGCACTTCCATCAGAGCTGGAAACCGCTCGTCATGCGCTAACAATCTGGCCTGTGATGAGAGTAAGCCATGCTAAAGATCTTGGGGATTTTGCACACAACCCGGAATATATCAAGCAGATAGAGTTCTGGCATCAGAGTATTAACACGTTAAACCCCAAACTACACATGGCACTTTTCCAGGTGTGGCGCGAAGCTTCTACTCGTATGACTATGTGTATCAGGGTTGCCATGTGATCAGATGCCCTTCTTAGTATGTAACCATGAGAGTGAGTGATATGTAGGTGGGCCTTTCCTCACTATCTGGTATTAACCTGTATAGCTGTATATATAGCACTGGTCATTGAAAGTCTTTTCGAACCTGTCAATGATCCTGTAAGTTATATGATGATTTTAGTTTGAGGTTTCTACTCCCTTTGTCCTTCCCTTTCTTTTCTCTTTTGCTTTTCTCCTTTTCATAGGAAGTAATGGTCTGGTTCTTCTAATCCCTATCATAGTTGATATTGAATATTTAATTGTGTTTTTCTTTTACTGTTTTTATGTAGATATGTGTAAAGTTTTTTACGTAAATATAAAACTGTATCACATTAATAAAAAAATAAAAATAAATTAACTACCTGTATCCTGAGGCAAATACATCTGAGAAAAAGACTAAAATACTAAGATTATAATCATAATGAAAAATGTGTTATCATTATAATCTTAGTCTGTACAATTGTGTGCATTTCAAAGCACCAAGTCACATGGTAAAGACACCAGACAAAATATAAGTAATAATTGAAGCATATGTTCATAAATCAAGTATGCATCACTTAGTCAGAAAAAGTGGGGACAGTGGCATGCAGGCCAGACATAGATCTCAGCAACAGGTAACATTCTGACCTACCATTCCAGATGTGTCCTCAGACTCTTTTAACCTATTTTCCTCAACGCTCATCCTTTGGTGTTCTTCCCTTGCAAGGCATTCTCAATACCCCCTTGTTTCTTACAATTAACATTTAGACCTCTGTTCCCCCTTTGCTATATCCTTTAACTATTAATTCGATCCCCTTAACTAGCACGTATCTCCTTCCTTTGCCTTCATAGCTCAGTCTCCAAATCCTTTCCACTCACGCTCTTTAATTGCCCATCAGACCAAGTCCATTCCTTGCCCCTCACCATCCACCTTTGCCCTGGATTGCAGTTAGAACTTGATTTGACAGTCAGCCTCTGCCAGACACAACAAGAAGCCACGGTCAGGGAGTTGCTGGTAATTGTGGCTGTGGGATTTTCACTTGGATAAGCAGAGTGAAAGACAGCAAAGGGATTTGGGGTTTTTGGTGCTCCCAAGGTGCACTTTCGTGGAAGGTCGGCTGCATATTTCAACTCATAGAAGCAGAGGGATCTGCAAGATACATACGCCTTGGACCTGGTGATGGCTGTTAGGTAAGATTTCCACAGGGCTGGTAAATCTTCCTTGCCTGGTTCAACTCCAGAAATTTTTGCTTTTCTAGTGAGATATTTTACATTAATACCTCAGTGAGTGGGAACCTTTTTCCACACTCACCTGTCTTTAACTCTTTTTATGGGTGTCATTTTTAAGACTCTCCATAGTGTCTTTTTAAAGTTATCATGTCTAACAACTTATTGGCAATAAGTGCCTGTTGTTGCTGGGTTGCCCTAGGGGCTCCCCATTTAACTTTCTTGTGCTAACCTTGAGTGAACTACAGTTCCCAAGGGTAGAAAGGATCTTTGGATCCCTTTTACATCTTATTCTGTGAAACCAGCACACCCCACCTTATGTGGAGTGCTGGGGAGATACAATGTATCCCCTTTCACATTTAAACTGTAACAATTCTGTTACAGTGACAAGCTTACCTTTAATGGCTGGTGGCAGTGATACCTTTTACTAATTTGGTGCACCTTTACCGCGTGCTGTAATCACAGCTGCAGTAAAGGCACCTAAGGGTGCTCATTTTTACCAAAATGGCCCCTGTCTTCTTTTTCTGCCATTTTAGTGTTTCTTGTCGTTTCTTGTTCCTTCCCCTGACATCCAGGGCGGGAAAATCTTTTGTTTGAGTTTTGTCTTCGGCGGGAGTCCCCTGGACACCCCGCCCAGGCTCCAGTCAGTCTGTAAGCACAGGAAGTGGGGGAGGGGTCCCAAACTTCCCCCTCCTTTGTCTTAGGTCTTCCTTCAACTGGGCCAAATCCCAGTGGGGGGTTGGCTGTCCTGATTGGACAGCCAAACGCCCCTTTCTTGTAAAATGCGGGGAGAGAATGCAGAGGTTGTGTTGCAGTTCCTGATAAATACTGGAAACCTGGAAGCTGAAGTCATGTCAACCACTGGAACCGAAAACCGAAGAGGATGACGAAGGAAAAGCGGCGGGAATGATTTCCAGCGGCCGGAGAGCCTGCTTTGTAACCGGAGCCAGCTGCAGCCCTTCCTTCCGATCGACCTGGGGTCTCCGAAAACGACGACCCAAACCCAGAGCCTGGTGAGACCCACTAGACTCAAGACGACCTGCATTTTGAGCCATCCCACGGGTTCCTGCGACCTTGCGTTCTTGCAATACCCCAATACCCTGGGACCTCCTGCCACTGTGCGGTGCATGGTCTTCCGAATTCCGAATCTCGCTGAAACTTCGTGGGCATCTTGGTCTATCTCCAGAGACACGAATCGAGTCCAAAAAGTCCCCTCACAAGAGTGCTGGACCTTTTAAACGACGAGAATTCAACCGCGATTTTCTGTCTTCATCTGTGCTCCTTGAAAAGGCGCCAAACCCGCAGAACCGCATTCAGCCGCGAGAGAAATCTTGCCTAGAGCCTTCTTCATCGATCCCTGCTGCAAAGTCCCTTCTGAGGTCTTGTGTTCAGTCTCCAGGACAAGGAATCCAGTGACCGGGTATTTGGCTGCAGTCCCTGAAGTTCTCCTGCTGCAATCTCTTCTTCATTGCTGAGGTACTGTGTTGGCTGGGGTATATACTTACCTTAAGCCTGTTGGGATTTCTGTGTAGTCCTGGGGTGTTTTCTGTGATTGGGAGGCCCCTCGTCCAGTACACCCAGTCCCACTGCTAGAATCCTGCTAGGGTGTCTTCTGTGAAGCCCCTGGACCCTCTTCTAACCCTAGAAGTAAAGTCCTCACTTGGTTGCCAGTTTTCCTAAGGAAACCCTGACTTTTGCTACTAAAGAACTTATTCTAACACTGCCTGTTGGTCACTAGTCCTAGTGACCCCCCTTCTGCCACTGAGTACACTCATGCTCAAAGGGAAAGACTTTGAAGGGATTGGGACTTCTGCCTAGAAAAGAAATCAAGTGGTTTACTTACTTGTAAAGAGTTGGTTGGTTGGTAACTGTAATTCTAAGAGTGAACAGTTACAAAAGTTCTTACTGATCTTGAATGTGTGATGCACTGTTCTTAAAAGTATGGTTAACATCTTTTCTTCCTTAGCCACTGTTTTACCAGTCTAAAAGAAAGTAGATGTGAAGGTATTTTACTCTCCTGTGATTAGGTTGTGCCTCTTTACAAAAGTAATGTGTTGGTTTCACCAGATTATTCCTGAAGGGTAATTGTATGAGTGTCCTCCAACTGTTGGTATCACCAGGTTAGTCCTGTTAGGATAACTGTATGAGTGTCCCCCAACTGGGTCTTGCTTCCCCTGACTTGCTGCTAGCCTGTCTTTAATAAGTCTACAATAGGTTGTTGCCTACCTAGAATATCTATTCTGTAAAGTGTGATATTGGGTTTTACTTTCCCCTTCATTGTGAAGTTAAAGTAAGTGGGTTCTACTTACCTTGTGATAGCTGTGTGCCATCCAAAACAAGTGACAAGAGTTATTGCTTATCTCAATCTGGGGTTCCCTGATTTCCAAAGCATCTGTAATTATACATTACATCCATAGGTTTTACTCACCTGGTATAACTGTGTGTTATGACAAAAGTAGTGATAGGTTTTTACTGCACCTAGAATAAGTGTTTCACTATTCACCAAAAGTATTGTCCAGTTGACTGTTTATGTGATTTGTTCCAAGAGTCACTGTACAACTGGAAGGGCCTACTGTCCTTGTATTACCAAAAGTAATCTAAAAGTAACCATTGGTCTTTTACTCCCAAAGAATAGGCTTGGCCTATACTAAATGTGTATAACAAGGTTTTGACTTCCCTAGAACTACTGTTAGGTGTTCCAAATAAGGTCTATACTTGGGTCTGTGTACTTTCAAGTATAGTGTTGTGTTTTATATTGTGATTTCATATAATGTTTCAGTATTTACTTAACCCCTAGATTTATCTGGGCCTACTTGTATTTAAATAAATCCTTTATTTTTATAATACATAGTGTTTCAGTGTTTCTTTGGATCATTTGTATTACAATTTTCACTTGTACTGTATCTACTGCCCTCTCTCCCTCCTAAGATAAGCCTGGCTGCTCTGTCTACGCTACCCCGAACTCAGGTGATACAGCCTTATTCTAAGAGTGGAGTCTTGTACTGCCTCAGTAGAATGGTTTTGCTAGGCCCTTAACTGGACTTCAGAAAAACTGACCTAACAATGGCGAGGGAGCAAGATCGACCTAATATGTTTATGTGTGTTTTCAAATAAGGTGGAGTGTGTGTTTCAGTTTCTGTGACTGACTTAATGTGTTTCAGTGCATTTGTGACAGTGTAAGGTATACGTGGAAGGGTGATCTATGTTCATGTGACTTTGTATCTATATATCTGAATCTGGTGTTGATATGCATGTGTGTCTTTTGCTGGTCGCATAAGAGAAGAATGTTCTGGTGAAGGCAATTAAAACCTATCACAGACCTAGGGGGTCATTCTGAGGTGGGTGGTAACAGTAAAACCATCAGTAGTTTGCAAATACTGGTGATTGTACCGTCCACCCAATTCAGGGTTTGATAAAATATAATTGGTGGTATTCCATGGGAATACCGGTGGTCGTATTTTAGGTAGACTTTTTGCAGAAAATCCACCTATTTTTACCTCCACCTTGAGTGTGGAGATACAAATCCAAACTGGCCCCACATGTTTTAGGTCTTTCTTTTTACCATACAGAACGGAAGCATATGTGGTTCCCTTCAATGGAATGAAAAATGTTTTTACCAATGGTCATGTTGAGTGTGTAAAAAGGTGGGCATCATTGATTGCCTCCTCGGACCAACTTATCCATATGATGCATAAATGGGCCAGAATTTACCCTTTTGTGTATGAAGAAAATCAGCAATTGTGATATGAGCCGCTATTGTGCATGATCCATTTCTCACTTCACATGGATGCTGAAAATTGCCGGAAAAAATGTTAAAAATCCTTTTGACCTAACAGACATCCGAGGTGGCATTTCTGAAATAGCATTGGAGGCATTTCTGAAATACACCTCAGATGGTGGTAAACTTTAAGTAGGCCAGTTTTCCAGAAATACCACAGTTGGAGCTAGTAACATTCTTCAGCAGTATTACAACATCCTCCCAACTCTGAATGAACCCATTAGTGTGTAGTTTTCTAATAATTAATAACAGCCAGTTCTATATCCACTATATGTGTAATATCCAGTTTTCCAACTGTGGTATTGATTACACTTAGCTATATTTCCTCATTGCCTTATACACAGATACTACAGTGTCAATCCGTGTCAACCAGATTGATGAGGTTACTGGGTATATCCAAACTAACACTGGTTTGAAACAGGGTTGTGGGTTGGCCCCACTACTATATAATTTATATGTGGCGGACATGGGTTCTTGTATTGAAGGCAGCCCATAACTTGCCCCCGTATTGGTGCTGTTCCAGTTTCTTGGATTGGTTACCCCGACAATACGGTCATACTTGACCGCACCCCCATTGGCCTGCAGAGATTGTTGGACGCTTTGGCGAAATATGCTCAAGCTAACGATCTCAGGGTTAATAGCGCAAAAACAAAGATATTAAGGTTTGGTAAGAAAAAGAAGCTGAGTCATCCCTTCAATTGGCGCTACAGGGGCAAGTCACTGGAATTAGTGGACATATATCTGTACCTAGGAGTTCCTATTTGCATTAGCCCAACCCTTCATATGTTTGGTGATCATCTACAAACCAAAACTATGAAGAAATGGCTAGTAATTAGAGATGTATACGCATTAAAGGGGGCAATAATGTGGAGGGTATGGTTGAAATGTATCGTACAAGCATTGTTCCCAAGATACTCTATGGCTCTGATCTACCCGGGCTCGATGGTGAAATGGATGGACAAAATAGAAGCTAAGTTGTTGAGATATATCTTTGGTGTCCCTCCGTCTGTCCCAGTCAAGGCCTTACGATGTGAACTGGGAGTTCAATCCATTCACTCCCTGCGGCTGTTCCAGCGGTGTCAATTGGTTTTGGCAATATTTCACTCCCCCATGGAGACAAAGAATGTGTATAGCTACATGGCCAGGCTCTATATGGGTGGTACTACAAACATTTTCCTTGACCAGCTGAAAGCAACAGCGATAGAGCACCTACAGAATCTGGACATTGATATGCATGACTTAATGGAACTGCCCAATGCATACTGCATATTAAAAAAGAATAATAACAATTTTGACTTCATAAAAAACATTAGGCATCTTAGTAATAAGAGCATATATCAGTTATATAGCACTCAAGGTTTCCATCGGAACACACTCCCGACTTATCTAATTAAGTTGCTGTCGATTAATATAAGCAGATTCATAACATACCTACGCTCCAATATACTTCCCACCCGGGAGCATACAGGAAGATGGCATAAATTAGCGCCTAGGGAAAGGAGTTGTAGTCTTTGTTATTAGCACATTGAGACTGCCCGCTATCTGTTAACACAATGTCAGACTCTCACTTCCTACTACAGTACTTGCTACAGTGGCTTTGTAAACAATATTTCATCTATTCAGGGGGAACAATTCTGGAATACTTTATACAGTATGGAGAGCACGGTTATGACATCGGCGGCTTTCTATGTATGGGAAGTGGCATTACATTTTATATCAGGATGAAATAACTAGTTTTTATGGATCCCTAATGTATTACAAGGTGATTTTAACTTTTTAAAATCATAATGAATGCTTTTATTATACATTTTATACTTCTCTGCACTTAAATGTATATTGGTATATTCACAAAATGTACTTATTTTTTTCTTTCTGTATTAACTTGTCTTATACATTCTATGTATTGCTGTATTAAATTGGCAAAAGGTTTATTCTATAACCATATGCTGTCATAAACAAATAAAGAAAGAAAGAAAATCAACAATTGTGATATGAGCCATTACTATACATAATCAATTTCTCCCTTCACATTGATGCCGAAAATTGCTGAAAAAAATGTTACAAATCCTTTTTACCTTACAGACATCAGAGGAGGCATTTCAGAAATACATCTTAGCTGGTGGTAAACCTTAAGTTGGCCAGTTTTCCAGAAATACCACAGTTGGTGCTGGTAGCATTTTCAGCAGTATTACAAAATCCCCCCAACTCTGAATGAACCTCTTAGTTTGTAGTCTTCTGATAATTAATACCTGAATATTACATCTTTCTATGTGTGTTTTCCAACTGTGTCCAACAGTAAGCAGCACAAACAGTCCAACAGCCAGTTCAATATCCACTATATGAGTAACATCCACGTGTGCTATTCAGAGTCCTATTAACCTCTTAAGTGCCAAGGACGAGCTATCTCGTCCTTGACATTACCTCCGTGTTGCCAAGGACAAGATAGCTCGCCCTTTTTGGCATGTCATTTTGAGCGCACAAAATTGAAATCCTATCCCGGGCTATGTGAGGAGGAGGTTCTTCCTCACGGCCCGGGGGCAACACAGTAAAGGGAGGCTTAGATGAAAGTGCCTGCAATTCACTCAATCTACGAGCGGAAGTAACCGCAACCAAGAACACGGGTTGAAAGACAATAATCGGAAATGACAAGAGTGCAAAGGTTCAAACGGAGCAACCATGAGGAATTTCAAAACCAAATTCAGATCCCAAACCGGCACCTGGAAAGAGGATGGCAGGAACACATTAGTGAACCCTTTCAGAAATTGGGAAATCAAAGGAATCTTAAAGTAAGAACATTCTTCAAACGAGCACGTGAAGATAGACAGCGCCGCCAGGTAACCCTTAATGGTACCCACTTGAAGTCCCCTTTGGGCCAAAGAAAGCAAGAAAGACAAAACGACAGGAATGGAACACTGAAAAGAATCAACATTTTGTCCTCTGCACCACTCGCAAAACTTACGCCAACGGTAACAGTACAGGGATTTTGTTCCTGGCCTCCTGGCCGAAAGAAACACCTCCATCACATCATCCAGGAGGTCCCAATACATATACCCCAACCTTTTCCAAACATCAAGGTTGAGAGTCCTGACCTCTGGATGGAGAACCTGACCCCCCTAGCGCGAGAGCAGATCCTCTCAGTAGGGAAGACAGCGTGGAGGGCAGATGGACATTTCTAGAATGGCCGGGCACCACGCTCTCCTGTGCCAATCCGGAATAATGAGGATCATATGGGATCCAAACCTCCGTAACCTCCTTACCACTTGAAGAATGACGGGGACTGGAGGAAACGTGTACAGCTGTGGGAATGACCAATCCACTACGAATGCGTCTCCTAAGGCTCCTCTCGGAGGAAATTTCCTTGAGCAGAATCTCTCGCACTTCCGGTTGGCACTGGTGGTGAAGAGATCCACTTGTGGGGTTCCCCAAAATGCAAAGATCGCCAGAAGGACATCCTGAGGCAACTCCCACTAGTGACAGATTGTGCTCTGCCTGCTCAGAGCGTCTGCCGCCGCACTGTCCTCTCCGGCCAGATGAACTGCTGAGAGCGAAATTCTGTTCTGGATTGCCCAGAACCAGAGTTGCATTGCCTCTCAGAAAAACGGGAGTGACCCTACCCCCCTTTTTTGTTGAGGTAATGCATGGCCACTTTGTTGTCAGACATGATCAGGACACTCTTCCCCCGCACAGACAGTAGAATAGCCTTCAGGGCCAGCCTGATGGCCCTCAGCTCTAACAGGGTGATGTGGAGTTTGGACTCCGACGGCGGTCAAGTCTACGGCATGCGCTCCCCCATCCTGTGAGGGAAGCGCTCGTCACTACAATCACCTCCGGCCACGGTTGCCAAAACGACTCCCCCTTCATCAGGTTCCCCTCGTTGGCCCACCATAGAAGATCCTGGAAGACCGAGATTGGAATCTGAAAGGGATCCAACAACTTGCCTTAGAACTGCGACCACTGCATCTTGAGGACCCATTGTAGGGATCTCATCTTCACGCTGTCCTCTGGCACGAGAAAAATGCAGGATGCCATGAGGCCGAGCATCGAAAGCCGGGAGACTCCGGGCATGTTGAAACTTGTCCACCATCTGCACAATGTGATGAGCCCTTACCTTGGGAGATGAGCACTTCCCCAAGGACATGCCCAACACAGCCCCGATGTACTGGAGCTGTTGGGAAGGTGTCAGATGTGACTTCTTGAAATTGAGGGAGAAGCCCAGCTTGTGGAGGGAGCGGCAGGTGAGACCGAGGTGATCCAATGCTTGCTCGGGAGAACGCGCACAGATCAGACAGTCGTCCAGATAGGGGTAGACGTGAATCCCCCACTCGCCTGCGATACGCTGCCACCACAACCATTAGCTTGGTGAAGACCCTAGGGTGGAGGTCAATGCGAATGGGAGGACTCGAAACTGAAAGTGTGAGTCGCCAGCCGCAAACCTCAGGTACTTTCTGTGCTTGGGATGAATCGGCACATGAAAGTAAGCATCCTGTAGGTCCAGAGACACCAACCAATCTTGAGGTTGAAGGGCCTGGTGGACTTGAGAAAGAGTACCATCTTGAACTTGTACTTCCTGAGAAGTTTGTTCAACCAACGCAAATCCAGGATGGGTCTCAATCCCCGTCTTTCTTGGGAATCAAAAAATATGGGGCATAAAATCCCTTGTTCCTCTCCGCTACAGGTACCAGTTCTATAGCGCCTTTCTCTAGCAGGGTCAAGATTTCCTGCACAAGGAGCAGATCTGGAAGCTTCAAAGAGAGATTCCCCGGTGGATTGTTTGAAGCCGCTGTAGGAAGGGAAGGCAGTAGCTGTGGGCTATTGTAGCCAGAACCCACGCATCCAAAGTAATAGCTCATCATTCTTTGAGATGCTGAGACAGTCTGCCCCCAACCGGCGAACCATGGGACATGGTCTCTTGACTGTTTTGGAGCAGCTGTGGCAGCGCCTGAAGGCAAAGAAGCAGCTGCCTGGGCTGCATTGGCACCTCTATTTCCCAGACCACCAAGGGTACTTTTTTACGCTGACCCCTTTGACTGGCGGCTCCTCCTGTTCTACCAAAGGAGGAGTAGTAACGAAAAGAACCTCCCCTCCACTGCTGTCCCCGAGGACGAAAGGGCAGAGGTCGACGCACGGCTGCCCTTAAAAATGTCACCGCAGCTTTTGAGGTCTGTAACCTCTCAAGGCTCTCGTCAGCCTTGCTGCCAAACAAATGCGCGCCATCAAAGGGTATGTTCAAAAGACAGGCTTGCACATCCGCAGCAAAACCCGACTTCCGCAACCATGCAAATCCGCGTATAACGGTGCTCGCAGCCATGGAACAGCTAATACTGTCAGCCGTGTCCAAACCCGACTGAAGGGATTCACACATGGCATCATTGCCATCTTGCACGAGAGCAAGGAACCCAACCCTTTCTTCTCCTTCGGGAATATGCTCAGCCGCAAGAGAAACACAATTCCACAGAGTGTGTGAAAATCTTGGCAAGGCACAAGTGGAGTTGGCCGATTTCAGCGCCATATTCCCCGCAAAAAACACCTTTCATGCCCAACTGTTGAAGCGTTTGTCGTCCCTATCAGGAGGGATGGTAGGGTACGCCGCCTGCCTCGAGGTAGCCGTAACCGCCTGAACCACCAAACTCTCGGGAGTCTGGTGAGATGAAAGATAGCTGGGGTCGCTACCCGAAGGGCGGTATTTTTTAGTTAACGATTTGTTAACTGCCGGAAGAGATTCCGGGGTCTGCCAAGCAGTCGCCACCATTTTCTGCAAGGTCAAAACACCGGGTCAGAGGACGGACCTTGATCCAGAATATCTGTCAAGTCATCCTGAACAAAAGCTTCAGGAGGAGTTGACAAACCAAGATATTCCGTGACTCTAGCCATCAGTCTGTCATGCCGCCGTCTTTTGGTGGTCGCTGGCGGCTATGGAAGGCTTGGCGTTGGCGGCGCCATTAGACTGTCCCGTGTTTTTTCCTTTCACTTCCTGGTTTGACGGTCTAGTCTTTTCTCTTGTTTCCGTATTTAGCCACGCCCTTCTCTGGGCTCTGTGCATTGCAACTTTGTTTTCTTTTTTCCTTGTTGCCGTGCTACTTCTCACCTTGCTTGTACCTGTTTTTCCGCGTTTTCTCACGCGGTTTCTTCCCTCCTAGCTTTCTACTCCTCCCTTCCCCTTCCCTGTTTTCCCGTCCTTTCGGTTCCCGTACCGTATTGGCTCTTTCCTCTCCTTCTTTTCTCTCGGACCGCGTCCCTGGTTCCTGCCGGTGCTTCCTTTCCAGTCCTTTGCACTGCTCCTTGCTCAGTACCAGCATCTCCGCAATCCGGACTCTCCGGTTCTCTGCGGCATCGAGCAACTTACCTTCATATCTACTGCTCCTGCTCTTACCTGCAATTCCAGACGAAATTGGTCATCGCTTCCTGAACAGCATCAGTACCAGCTGCATCCGTAGAGAGGTTTTTTTAACCGGCTGCTTTTTTCCTCTCATATTGGTTCCTGCGGGACGGGGGCCGGCTGCTTCCCTGTTTATCAGGGAATCAGGGTGGCTTCTTCCCGCGGACGGCCATACCTCTTCACAAAGAAGATAAAACCCAAGAACAAGACCTCCAGACGAGAACTCGTCCCGGAAGAGACAGGTGAGGAGAAAGGGGAGGTGGACATTGATATATCAGACATAGAAGATAATCCGCTTGCTCCTATCAAACGTGACAGTTTGCAACGCCCAAAGGAGATATCAATGACTACCCCGGAACAGGTCCAAGAGCTGCTTACAGCAATGCAGAATGTGACATTAGAATTATAGGCTGTGAAGGCCGAAAACACTGCTCTGAGACAGCGAGTTGACCGCTTCGAACAGTCCCGGAGTGATCTACCTCCCATGCCTTTAGCCTGTGGTAAATATGATGGTTCACCTACTAGATTTAAAGAATTCATGGAGGCTTGCATAATCTATTTCACCTTCAGACCTCAGACCTATGCCTCAGATACAGCCCGCATAGGTTTTCTGATTTCTAATCTTACGGGCAACGCTCTTTCCTGGGCTACTCCACTTGTGACCGGTGCCAGCCCGTTACTACACGATTACGCCGGTTTCACCGCCCAGTTCAAATTGGCCTTTGAAAGGCAAGAGACTGCGGTAGTTGCCAGTGAACAGTTACTTGATATTCGACAGGGAAATTCAGATCTTCTGTCCTACATCTCCCGCTTTAAACGGGTGGCAGCAGACGCAGGCTGGCAAGAGAACGCCCAGTACACCATTTTTCGTCGAGGATTGAGGGAAGACCTTAAGGACGAATTGGCAAGGGTAACCAGACCCGCTACTTTAACCGACTTGTGGTCTACGGTGGTACAGCTGGATTTCCGCCTTTCAGAGCGGCGGTCTGAACGTCGAAAGCAGCGTGGATTTCCTGCTACGGCTGATCCTGGGATTACCCCTCCCTCTCCTACCTGTCTGTCAAAAGAGGAGCCAATGCAGATTGGGACTACTCGAGGGCCACTTACCTCGGAAGAAAGAAGAAGACGCAGGGAGAACAACCTGTGTATGTATTGTGGATCCAACCAGCACATACTTAGAGACTGTCCTAATGTACCTCCACAACGATCGGGAAACGCCATTCCTCGGAGCTAGTAGGGACAAGTTACCGAGGGGGATTTCCTGGTCCCTTTGTTTCTTTATCAGTAACACCCATGAATACCACAGAAGACAACCGTCTCATGGTAGTTGGAGTTGAGTTATTCATCTCTCAGCAGTCCGATGAGGTCCTGGCGCTACTGGACTGCAGCGCTGCAGGTTGCTTTATGGACTTGGTTTGGGCTGACAAGGTCGGCATTCGCCGTTTGCAGAAAGACGAGGACAAAAAGGTGGAAGGAGTTGATGGTAAACCCCTGAGCTCGGGTCTCATTACCCATACCACGCCTCCTACGCAGATGAAGATCCTCCATCACAACGAAACCATTCAATTCGACCTGATCCGAGCAGCACATTTTCCAGTGATCTTGGGGGTCTCTTGGCTTCGGAAGCATAACCCGATCATTGATTGGACAAAGAATCAGCTGTCATTTACTTCAACATTTTGTCGTCAGTCATGTTCTTCGCAGACCCTGCATACTTCTGTCCACATTATTCCAGATTTAACCTCCAGATCAGATGTGTTGTAGGTAAATAGCATCCCAAAAGAATATCTCCGCTATCAGGAGGTGTTTACGGACGATGGCCCTCAGGAGTTACCTCCTCATAGACCAGAAGATTGTCAAATCATTCTCCAGCCCAATGCGGTTGTTCCTTTTGGGCAAATGTTTTCTCTTTCCCTCAAGGAAAAGAAGGCTCTCAAGGAATATCTGGATTCTAATTCACATCATGGCCTGATCCGACCTTCATTCTCTCCCACTGGGGCTTCACTTTTTTTTGTTCCAAAGAAAGGTTCTAATGAACTTCGTCCTTGTATCGATTATAGGGGCCTCAACCAAGTCACGCTTAGGGATAGGTATCCCATGCCGCTGATCAGAGATATTCTGGAAGCAGTTCAAGGGGCTAAAATCTTTTCTAAGATCGATTTAAGAAGAGCCTACCACCTTTTGCGGATACGATCAGGCGACGAATGGAAAACTGCTTTTCGCACTCCTTTCGGACACTACGAGTATTGTGTCATGCCCTTTGGTCTAGTCAACGCTCCATCGATATTTCAAAGATTCATGGACCGCATCTTTTCTGATCTGCTTTTTCATTGCGCCGTCGTCTACCTTGACGATATCCTGGTTTATTCTAAAGACGCCCAACTCCATTCTAATCACCTTCACCAAGTTCTTCAAAGACTGCAAGACAACCTACTTAAGGTCAATGCTGATAAATGCGTCTTTCAAGCATCTGAGGTAAGCTATCTTGGCTTCATCCTGTCTTCGGAGGGCATCCGCATGGATCCCGCTAAGATCGACGCCATACTGCAATGGCCTACACCCCATTCCATCAAAGACGTTCAAAGGTTTCTAGGGCTAGCTAATTTTTACCGCAAATTCATCCAAGGTTTCGAGGATCGAGTTCTTCCCATTACAAAGCTGTTAAAGAAGTCTTCAATGCCCTTTGTCTGGTCTTCTGAGGCAAGCTTGGCTTTCCAACGACTTAAGGAGGAATTCTGCTCTGCCCCGGTACTTCATCAACCAGATCAAAATCTAAGATTCATTGTAGAAACTGACGCCTCCTCCGCTGCGATTGGTGCAGCTCTTCTACAGGAACATGAAGGTTTGGAATATCCTGTTGCCTACATGTCCAAGACATTGAATGACAGCCAGACACACTATTCGGTAATAGAAAAAGAACTCCTGGCCATGAAATCCGCATGCGAAGAATGGAGACATCTCCTACAAGGGGCTAACCACCCCTTTGAAATCAGAACTGACCACAAGAATCTTAAAATATTGCAAAAGATGGAATGTGTCAACTTCCGTCAGGCCCGTTGGGCGCATTTTTTCTCCCAATATGATTTTACATTGACCTACTTGCCAGGATCCAAGAACATCCTAGCTGATGCCCTTTCTAGAAGGCCTTATCCAGACATGTCTCAGAAGGAATACCCTAGTCTCATGCTTCCTGAAGTCAAGGTAATTTGTACGGTGGAGTCTTTCTTGGAAAGGGTTCGCAAGGCCACACAGTCTACCAACATGTTTTCTGGCTCTCCTCTCTCAAAGGACATATCCATTCAAGATGGCTTATGTTTTAAGCAACAGCGATTATTCCTGCCAGACAGATTCACCCGTCATTTGGCTTTAAAGTGGTGTCACGATGACCCAACGGCAGGTCACAGAGGTGTTAAGAACACTCTGGAATTGCTTCATCGCAGGTTTTGGTGGCCCGGTATGGCCAAAGAAGTTTCAACCTACGTCAAGTCATGTCCTGTATGCTGTCGATCCAAACATTGCACTCAGAAGTCGATTGGGTTTCTCCAACAGCAGGATCTTCCTAAGAGACCTTGGAGCCTTATTTCCACAGATTTTATTGTGGATCTGCCTCCCTCGGAAGGTTGTTCATGCATCATGGTAACTGTCGACTGCTTCACCAAGATGGCACATTTCACTCCCTTGGCTGGTCTTCCCACTGCCGCCGAGATGGCGGCTGTATTTGCCAGAGAAATATTTCGTTTGCATGGTACTCCGGACAAGATTATTTCTGACAGAGGTACTCAGTATACTTCGAGGTTCTGGAAGGAGCTCTGTGATAGACTGGGAATTGAACGTGCCTTATCGTCTGGCTTCCACCCGCAGACTAACGGGCAGACTGAAAGAACCAATGCCACACTGGAGCAGTATCTTAGGTGCTTCACGAATGCCCAACAGGATAATTGGGTTAGTCTGTTGGTCACCGCGGAATTTGCTTATAACAATGCCGAGCACAGTGCCACAGGTCTCAGTCCTTTTTTTTGTTCCTATGGTTTCCATCCCAGCTTTACTCCTTCTCTCTCCTTTCCCCCTTCCACCACTCCATCTATGGATGCCCTACTTACCAGTATCTCGGAAGCCCACAAGTCAGCCGCCGGTTGTTTGCGGGCAAGCAGTCTTCGGTATCGATCGTACTGTAATCTTAAGCGCTTGCCCGTTCCAGCATGGCGGAGGGGCACCAAGGTCTGGTTGTCTACCAGGTTTCTGCCTCGCTGGCTTCACCCCTCTAAACTGTCTCCCCGGTACCTGGGTCCTTTTCCTATACTTCGCCGGATCAACCCGGTGGCCTTCCGCCTCCTGTTGCCCAAGCACATGCACCGTCTCCATCCTGTTTTCCATTCCTCTCTCCTGAGGGAATGCAAGGGAGATCCCTATCATCGCCCTTTGCCACGGGATCCGGTCCCCACGGTGATTCCTTCCGATGAGTATGAGGTGGCCTCC
Source organism: Ambystoma mexicanum (assembly GCF_040938575.1). NCBI lineage: Eukaryota > Metazoa > Chordata > Amphibia > Caudata > Ambystomatidae > Ambystoma > Ambystoma mexicanum. The sequence continues at coordinate 1,501,516,404 of NC_090932.1, read as the reverse complement.
GTTTGTGACTCCCGCTATCGGCGGGGTCGCTTGGAGTATTTGATCCACTGGAGAGGGTACCCTCACTCGGAGGACTCCTGGGAACCGGTGTCTCATGTGAACGCTCTGGCGTTGGTTCAACGATTTCACCGTCTGTTCCCGGGTAAACCGGTGGGGTTGTCCCTTGGGGGGGGGCATACTGTCATGCCGCCGTCTTTTGGTGGTCGCTGGCGGCTATGGAAGGCTTGGCGTTGGTGGCGCCATTAGACTGTCCCGTTTTTTTCCTTTCACTTCCTGGTTTGACGGTCTAGTCTTTTCTCTTGTTTCCGTATTTAGCCACGCCCTTCTCTGGGCTCTGTGCGTTGCAACTTTGTTTCCTTTTGCCTTGTTGCCGTGCTACTTCTCACCATGCTTGTACCTGGTGTTTTTCTGCGTTTTCTCACACGGTTTCTTCCCTCCTAGCTTTCTACTCCTTCCTTCCCCTTCCCTGTTTTCCCGTCCTTTAGGTTCCCGTACCGTATTGGGTCTTTCCTCTCCTTCTTTTCTCTCGGACCGCGTCCCTGGTTCCTGCCGGTGCTTCCTTTCCAGTCCTTTGCACTGCTCCTTGCTCAGTACCAGCATCTCCGCAATCCGGACTCTCCGGTTCTCTGCGGCATCGAGCAACTTACCTTCATATCTACTGCTCCTGCTCTTACCTGCAATTCCAGACGAAATTGGTCATCGCTTCCTGAACAGCATCAGTACCAGCTGCATCCGTAGAGAGGTTTTTTTAACCGGCTGCTTTTTTCCTCTCATATTGGTTCCTGCGGGACGGGGGCCGGCTGCTTCCCTGTTTGTCAGGGAATCAGGGTGGCTTCTTCCCGCGGACGGCCGTACCTCTTCACAAAGAAGAAAAACCCCAAGAACAAGACCTCCAGACGAGAACTCGTCCCGGAAGAGACAGGTGAGGAGAAAGGGGAGGTGGACATTGATATATCAGACATAGAAGATAATCCGCTTGCTCCTATCAAACGTGACACAGTCTCCTGTAGGACGACTCAGAATGAGGCCCACGCTCAGGCATGCCAAACTCCACCTCAGGAGAAGTGTCTAAGCCACGGGCATCATGAAGAGATTGCCTTAACTCTTCCAACTGACTATCCCCAGAAAATACAGGAGCCACATCAGGGTTAACAGGGTCAAAATCTAAATCTGATCTCTCCTCCTCCTCATAGATGTCATCCCGAGAGAGGTAACAGTCCTGTCTCGGGATAGCCAAGGGTCTGGAGCCCTTAACAGGCGTTGCAGACTTGGAAGTAGCCTTCCTTGGAGGAACCACAGTACCAGGGATCTCCGATGGCAAATCCCGGCTAAAATGCTTCAAAGGCGTAGAGGACGCTGAAGGCTTCGGTGTCGAGAGCGCCGACAGTTTCGGCGTCGACGTGGTCAATGGCGCTAACAGCGCGGAGGTCTGGTACCAAGGCAAAGCTTCCACGTCCATATCCGACGGACACGGCGCCGACGGAGTCGACGCCGACCTCGAGCCCTTAGCAGGTATCTGCGGTCTTGCTGGGGCGAGGACCGAGACCTGGAAGCACGTCTCTTGTGACCATCCTGAGCCTTGTTCAAACAGGACCTTGAAGGTTCCCGATGAGGATCGTGCCAAGGACCCGAGCCCGAAGGCGCACGAGCCACGGATCGAGACCGTTCCTTGCCGGTTTCATCAGAAGGCGTGGATGGAACCATGCCTTGGGATTGGAAAATCGCCAGCATCTTCTCCCTGAAGGCAGCCCATTCCTCCGAAGTCGAGGACTTTGTTGAACAAGCCACTTTCCTCGCGGCTCCAACCTCTGAGGATGATGGGGAAGGCGACCGGTGACGGTGCTTCCTAGAATGCCGAGACGAGGAGGACGAATGGCAGGAACCACTCTGGGACCCAGATCCCCGGTACTCCTTCCGACAAGGAGAGTCGCCCCTCGAATCGTCAGTGGACATCCCCTTAGACTTAGATAAACAGGATTTACTGGGTTTAGAGCCCCTACCTACCTGAAGCTTCCCCTTACGCTCTTGCAAGGCCTTAGCAGTCAGTGACTGATATTTGGAACAGTCGTCGGTGTCGTGACCCTCGCCTAAGCACCACAAACAAATGCGATGCGGGTTAGTAATCGACATCTTAGACTTGCAGTCCCGGTAAATCGTGAAGTCAGACCGCGGAGTCAGAGAATTCGAAGAGGAAGACATATTCACGAGGAATACATGAGGCGCGCTGAGTCTCCGAAGCAAACACGTTTATCAAAAAAACATGAGGCTACGGGCGCTGTGCGTCCTATTTATAACATCCGGTGACGTCGCCCTCGACGGAAGCCTTCGAAGGACATCAACCGGACGCCATCGATGCAGGATGCCCTCTGCCGAAAAAGTTTCCGAAGTACACAGCTGTGAACATTACATGTCAAAGATGTGGAATACGTTGGAGGACACAATACATTCGAAGTGTGTTTACTAGAGTGAATCACATGTTTTGGGAATCATGATAAAAGTCCATTTGTGAATATACATGATTTGTGTTGTTGTACGTCACTACTCCTTCCAGACATAAGTCCCACTTATTACTGTAAAATGCATTGAGAATCAAACCCCTAGGTGTATGACAATGCAGTAAACTCTACAAAAAAGTATTATTCGGTAGGATAGGTTAATTTCTTTTGGCTTTGTGATGCATTTCCTCCAATTAACCAGCACAAATTGTACCCATACCGTTTTACAGCGGCATGTAATCACTGACAAATCTCAGGGGATCCACATGTAAAGGTGTGCAAGTATGTTCTGAATTTCAGGACCATGGCTGCATACTGTACTTGACCCTCTCACTTGCCCCCCATAACTGCCAGCGAGAAGTGTGATATCAGCTGGGTGTGCTGCGCAAAGTCATCTTAAACAATGCTTTTTAGGAAATCTTCTGTGACAATATTGAACTCTGATACGTTGGTAACCTGCAAAAGCGGAAGCTCTACTCATCACACTAGCAGGGCCTGCTCTGCTGGGAAATTATAGGAAAAATTGGGGTTTCCAGGATCCAGGTGACTCAAAATACATGTGTCAATATTTTAGAGGTGGTAAACCTGCCGCCTTTTTGAATAGTGTAAAGTGATTTAAAAACGGTGTGATCTAATAAGTTCATCCACTGATAGGTTGTGAAACTCTGAGCCTGCGCCCCCTACATTGAGATTCTTCAGAAATGCCCGAACATTCTTCCCCATCTCATAACCTTCTTCAGGAGTGTTCCGAGCCCTATTCAATTAAGCTTTGAATGATTGCTGGGACACATTACAGATAACAAATAAACACACAACTTCCTTTTTCAAGATGCATTCTCTGTGTTTTCATGTGATAGGTTTTATGTCATTTTTATTAGTTATTCTTAGTGCTAGTTTTGTATGACAATATAAAATGTGTTGCAGATCTTACTGTGCACTCTACGGTACCTGTAAAACATACACTTCCGGATGCAATGGCTTGTAGGACTGAGAAATGGCAAGTCTTCGTTCTAGGGATTGTTCACCCAATCGTTTTCTTCTCTGAACTTCCTTTTCGATCTAAAAAATAAATAAATCACTTTACTTTTTTTGCAGTGAATTTAGCATGTCCATTATTTCAAAGAAATAAAATATAGTGCTGAATTTCTATCTAATACACAACAGTGAGTCTCAATCCTTAACTCCTAAAGTGCCTAGGAATATGCTCTTTAGTCTGCAAAATATGTTAGTAATTCAAATATATCTGTCTCAGTACCCCCTAGTCCAAGAGAGTTTGTTCCTCAGACTTCCTGTCATCTCACACCTATTCTTCCCAGAAAGATACCGTGGTCCTTGATCCGGTTCTCGGTTTCTTCACTTCTTCTTCTTTTATACTGTGTTTTGCCCCGGAGGGGGGTGCAGGGGTAGAGGGTGTGGGGGGGTTTCTGAGCATTTTAGCCCGATTTGCTGTTCAGTTTTGGTCACTCTGTCCTGGGGTATACTCTCGGTCTACCCCTTGTGGGCTATGCGCATCTTCGTCCTTCTGCTGCTGCGGTTTTGTTCACCCCGTCCTAGGGTAGGTTTAGGATATTTGTCCCTTGCAGAATTCTGCTTCTCTAGCCCCTTGGTTTGTGCTATATCGGTTGCCCTGTCGTGCAGTATGCTTTCGGTAGACATCTCACGAGCTACGGGCTTCTTAGGCCCCTCGGTTCGTTCACCATTTTCCAGGATATGCTCTCGGTTGGCCCTTCTCCATTTCCAGTGGCCCCTTGGTTTGTGTGGTTTCCTTCACCTCTTTCTGGGGTGTGCTCTCAGTGAGCCTTCCTCAGGCTACGGGATCTGCATGCCCCTAGGTTCGTTCGGTTTCCTTCACCTATTCCTTTGGTATGTTTTCAGTTGTCCCATCTCATGCTACGGCCTCCGTTGGCCTCTCGACTCATTCAGTCTCTTTCACCCCTTCTTGGGGTATGCTATCGGGAAGTCCTTCTCGGGCAATGGGCTCCGCAGGTCCCTCCGTTCGTTCAGCATTTAAGTTCCTACCTGGAGCACAAGAAGAAACTGGAATGGTGCTGGCTCCCACAAGATGGTGTCGAAAGATACAGGTCAGAAACCAAGCCTTTCACAATAAAAGGCCCACGTACATAATTGCCCTGTTCACTTCCCATATAACCAATGAACATGTCAGACTTACAGGGAAGGTGTGGTGTTATTCTTCTTTGGGCAATACCTGTCCTGAGATGGGGGTCACCACCAGTTGGATCCCGCCTGCCATGTCCCCTAGGGAGGGTATTGCATAGCAGGCTCACCCCTATAGTCCCAAAGGGGTGTCTCCCCCTTGGGGAAAAGGGATGATTCTTTGCATTTGTCACAATGCCTAGCACAACAGTATACAAACAGTGAAAATGGCAATGTTAAGATTACCTCCAAACCTCAGTCTATATTAAATATTCCTCAATATAAACAAAGTCCATGGCACTCCAAATCTAAACGTAGCTCAACAGCAGTACTACTTCATAACTTTCACTTCACTAGTATTGATTTGAGCTACCTAATATTGAAAGTAAATGTTACAAAGTAGTGGGGTACTGTGAGGTATGGTTTGATATATAGTGTCTTTGGCATAGAAGTGATATGTTCCCTGAACCTTGCTCTGCATTTAGTAAAGCAGTACTACATCTATTGTGCAATGCGTGGTGTAGTTTTACCTTTGGTAAAGCATTGCTATGCCTCTCCTATTTGCTAATGCTCAGTGTTTGCTGTTGGACATTGTTTGGTGTCTCTTACTGTTTAGTTCAGCATTGCTAAATCTCCTGTAGATTGTTGGTGTCTCTCTGTTTGGTACAGCATTGTTATCTTTCCTCTATTTGGTATACCAATGTTATTGCCCCCGAACATTGCCAAGGGTCTCGCGGTGTTCGGTACAACAGTGCCAGCTCTCCTGTACATTACTTGTCTATCTCAGCAATGTTCAATGTTTCTCTTGATACCACTGAAGGGCGGATTTATGTGAAGTAAAATACTGCAATCTAAAACAATGCGAGCAAATGAGTTAATTTGAGCTTAAAAGAATTAAGGTTGGAAAAAGAAGGGGAAAATTGACATTCTTGATGCTAGTACATAATGAATTTACTCTGCTAAAAGCTATTAAGCTAAATAATTACTGAAAAGCCACCAAAAGAAGTTGTATATGGTGAAACACTTGTAGGCTCTCTTGACAAAGTAGTATTTTACCAGAGAGGTGAAATAAGTTTTTGCTCAAACTGACAAGATTGTAAAGCACCAGGAAGACTATTAATACTTAATTAACGCCATCGATAGAGAAAATAAATAGACCTATTGTTTTAAATTGGGGAAGAATCAAGCAGTCATTCTCAATTCAAAAATATAAATATATTTTAGCTGGAAAAAAAAAACTGTACATAGAGTTAAGATCATCAGCTATAAAAAGGGAGGCCTACAAATTCTGAAAATGCCAATTTTAAGGTTACTGTAAAAAGTACACATTAACTGTTGTGTCACTATAAAAAGAGTCCACCCCACTACAAATTAAACCTTAACTCACAGTACTCAACACAACCTACTTTAACTATAATCAGTGGCAGGAGGTGAATGATTTCAGTGGAGGGGTGTAAATATTTCCCCCCAATTGGCATGAGCGATGCATCACAGCTCCAGAGCCAGAACCAACTAAAATGATGTTGAAGGTTTTTTAATAGGAATTTGTCAAATTTGCCAAACCCTCACATTGCAATAAGAAAGATTTCATTTTTTTCAACATGGAAATTGAATGATGCTTTCTGGAGTCTTCGCAAGTTTGGTTATGTGCAGTAAATAATCCCATGCATGTGCCTCAGTGGATAAATTGGTCAAATTCTGTTTATAATCAAGATCTTTGAACCTGGGCCCTTTACAGTTAATTTGTATAGCTTTCACGGCCCGGCAGAGGGCGGACATGGGGTTTAATGGCCCCCGAGCTCGGGCCGCAGGCCGTTAAACCCCACGATCGCACCCCAGCTGGGGCGTGAAAGCTATTCGCACCCTGGGATTTACCGGGGTGCAGAGTTTTTAGTTTTTTTCATCGGACGGGAGATGAGCTCTGCGCGAGCCCATCTCCCGTCGGAGAAAACAAAAGGCAAAAAAATGGGTGCCACCACTGAAATGAAAAAGGGACTAGGTCCCTTTTCAGATGCCAGTGGCCATGGAAAACATGTTCCAAAATGGCCCATGTGATTTGAAAAGGGACATAGTCCCTTTTTATTTCAATGGCGGTGGCCAGACAGGAGGAACATCAGGCTCTGGTCCTCCAGGTAAGTTGGGGTGGGGGGAAAGGGGATGGGGGTTTTCTAAAGTGGGGGGGCAACAGGGGGAGCCTCCACACGTTAGAAAACAAAAACAAAAAAAAGGAAAAAAAACACCACCCGAGGAAGGGCCTCGGGTAGCTGGAACAACAGGCAGGGATTGTGTATTCTCGCCCACTGTTCCAGTCACCTGATTGGCTGAGCGCCCTTCCCCGGGTGCGAGTACAGGTTGTTCTTAATAGAATGTACAGTGGGTCCCAGGCAAAACAGTATTGCCATTTCAAAGTTAATTTTATGAAATGTTGCCAACGTGGTTGCGCAAATCAATCATACCTGATGGATTAATACATCTTTTATATGATATTGTAGTGTACATGAAAGATCCTGCATTATTTTGATATAAGCAGTGGGTATTCTCTCTATTGCCCTCATTCATAACGAAGTCAGGCTAAGCTAGGCTCTTAAGTATTCGACCGGTACACTGGTTTAAAGTGCTAGAAGGTTTTTAAGCCTTTGCTCTCCAACGTTTCGATTGGAATTCACATGCTTAGGAAACCATATTTTGCCGCCGTAAAGATTAACTGCAGAGAACTTGAGTTTGAATATATTGATTAAGGGTCTTAAGCTATACCCTCAGTTGTGGAAAAACAACCACACAGATTCATCAGGTGGATTGGTGAACGTCTTTAAATGCAGCTAGCAAAGCCAACATACAAACGTCAAACAGCAACCCAACTGCAGAATGAGACTCAGCGCAGCAAACCCCCTCACTCCGTGCAAAGTGTTTTAAACAACAGAGAACACATGCATTTCAATGGAAGGAGTGGTTCAAGCATGGCATGAGATCGACAAGACACAAGGCCTCAGAGTGCCGTAGAGGGTTAACGGCGCCGGTAGAGCTGCCGGCGCCGTTAACCCTCTACCGCCTCATTATGAGGTCTGCTTGCCGGTCCCGCTAAGGACGTCTGGTAAAACCAGGCGTCCTTAGCGGGATCTGCTAGCAGACCAGGATGCTAACAACGGGCCCGTCATTAACAGGCCCGTTGTTAGCATCCTCCCCATTCCCATTGAGCCCTATGGGGGCTCAAATGGGAATGGGGATGTACCAGGTCGGGGTCCTGGGAAAGAGAATTATCGGGCCCTGCAAGGTCGGAATGGCCCGGTATTTCCCCATTCCAGGAACCCGGACCCAGTACCTGGACCCGGTAACCGGTAGCCATTCCGCTAAAAGCGGCATGGCTACCTCCATACTCGTAATGAGGCCCAATGTTTCATAAAGGCTGTTCACAGTTTCACAGCATACAGTCACAGGCAGAGGCTATGTTCTGATTTCTGGGAAGGCAAGTCTTGATGTTAGCGGAAGACATTTACAATACATTACAATTCCTGCTGTGCACGCTACTTCTACAGTCCCCACATGGTTCAGGGTGAGATGGCTTGCTTACTATGGGCCTCATTACGACCCTGGCACTAAGTGAAAAACGAAGGAGGTAAATGGTTACCGCCATCGTTTTCCGCCAGGTCCGATCATGACCCGTGACCGTTAACTACGATGCCATTAGCGGCATCGTAGTTAACGCTGCCGCTAACTGCGCTAAGGGTGCACGCACGCGACCGCCCACACCGTACTTAGCGCCATGGCGGAAAGGTACGCAAATGCCGACCCAAGCGGACATGCACCTAACGCCATCACCCAGCCCGTTAAGTACCTTACCGCCATGGTGCTAATAACGCCATCGCGAACCAACCGTAAAGGGCCATGTTAAGTGAATGCAGCTGCCACAGGTGCACAGAAACAGCACAGGTGAAGGCAATACAGACTCAGGAAGTACAAAAAGAGCACACCCCACCCCTTCCCACACCCAGTCACACTCCACAATGATACCAATACGACTAGCAATGTTGGGGCTGGAGGACCTGATAGCAATGCATGTGCTACAACAACAACAACAACAACAACAACAACAACAACAACAACAACAAGCAGCACAGAGGAGACGCAGGAGGAGAAGGAGGGCAAGGCAGGCCCAGCAAGCCCCACCAGCACAGCCAGTGCCACCACGCAGGCAGCCCCCAATCCCACGCATCAGAGCCAATCCATTCAACCTCACTGCTGAGCAGATCCACACCCTGTACCGTTTGGACCGGGACACCATCACCGCCATCGTAGACATGACACACAACGACATCGTCAGCATGATAGAAACTCCAACCGCCATCCCCCCCCTACTGAAGGTAGTGTCTGTACTCCACTTCCTGGCCACAGGCACCTACCAGCACACAGTGGGGCACCTGCATGGCATTTCACAACCATTATTCTCACGAACACTCATCCAAGTGCTCGATGCCCTCCTCAAGCACACAGACGACCACATCTCATTACCACGGACTGGCCAGGAGATTGCAAACAGCAAAGCGGGTTTCCATGCACTAGCCGGCATACCCGGTTGCATTGGTGCCATCGACTGCACCCATGTGGAATTGGTGGTTCCACGTGCCATGGAGGTACCGTACCGCAACCGGAAACAGTTCCACTCAATCAACGTGCAAATGGTCTGTGACTCCAACAAGATCATCACACATTGTTGTGCCCGATTCCCCGGATCAACCCATGATTCTATGGTCCTGAGGAACTCCACAATACCACGCTACATGGAGCGACATGCAGGGCCAAGATCCTGGCTACTCGGTGAGTCCAATGTCATGGAAGTGGGCAGGTGAATGACGTACCGATGCATACTCCACCTGGCTGAAAGGGGGGGGATGCATACTCCACCTGGCTGAAAGGGGGGGGATGCATACTCCACCTGGCTGGAAGGGGGGGGGGATGCATACTCCACCTGGCTGAAAGGGGGGGATGCATACTCCACCTGAAAGGGGGGGATGCATACTCCACCTGGCTGAAAGGGGGGGAGGCATACTCCACCTGGCTGAAAGGGGGGGGATGCATACTCCACCTGGCTGAAAGGGGGGGGATGCATACTCCACCTGGCTGAAAGGGGGGGGGATGCATACTCCACCTGGCTGTGAGTAACACAGAGAACGGAGACAGAGGACGGGCACTCACAATGCACACAACCCCTCTGCATACATTGGGTGATGGCATGCAAAACAGGCCATGGGAGCCATGAGCATATACTGGTAGCATTGTGTGAATCAATTAGTGCATGTAGAAGTGAGCCAAAGTAACAGTTGGATGCAAGCCATGGTGGAACATCATGTTCTTGATCAGACAACATGACTGACACATACATTCTCGCCTACATACAGGTGATGCAGGCTATCCCCTGAAGAGGTGGCTCCTTACACCAGTCCGGAACCCGCAGAACCAGCACGCGGAGGACTTCAACCGTGCACATACACGTACTCGTGTGGTCATAGAGCAGACATTCGGCCTATTGAAGGCACGGTTCCGAAGCCTCAGCAGGTCTGGTGGGGCACTCCTGTATGGCCATGAGAAGGTGGCAAAGATCGTCATGGCATGTGTCATGCTACACAATATGTGCGTCAGACGGAATGTGCCCCTGCCCCCTGACGCAGAACTGCAACCCCCTGACGATGAGGATGAGGAGGGTGCAGATGGGGCGGCACCCCATGGAGGAGGCGATGCACAGGAGGGGCGTGCAATGCGCCAAAGTATCATCGACCACTGCTTCTAGCACACACGGCTGGTGTGTATCACATGGTGACTGCACTTGGGGCAGTGTGTGGCTCTGGGACATGCACACTGTGGACTGTACACCAATAAAGCACACATACGCAATGAAAATGTCCACACAATTCTTTTTCGGAAAGAAAAAAGTGTATTCAAACTATGAAACGTCGTGACACACCCCCTCCCACCTCCCCCCTGCACACCCCAACACACCCCCCCACCTCCCCTCTGCACACCCCAACACACCCCCCCACCCCCCCCCCTGCACACCCCAACACACCCCCCCCACCTCCCCCCTGCACACCCCAACACACCCCATGTAGGTGTCAACAGATGCCTGTGACAGTGGCCACAGGCTGTTACAAGCCCCCTCTCCCGGCCCCCGGGGCACCCCTGGCTGTGGAGCGCAGGTTACGTCCGGAACGTCGCACGGGGCTGCTCTGTGCAGAACTGGCAGTGGAGGATGTTCCTGCCTGCCCCCGTGCATGCACGTCCCATAGGGTGTGGGTGTGCTCAGTGAGCGCACGACGCAAGCCGGCAAGTTCAGCACAGATGTCCCTGGACATGGCCTGCATGGCATCCCTCAGGGTGGCAGTGCTCTGCGCTACTTCGGCCCTTAGGGTCTCCGTGGCCTGTTCAATGGTTGCCCTAGCCCCCACACATTCCGCGGCATGCTCAGTCAGCATCGTGGACAGTTGTTGCTGCCGTTCTGTGATGTCCTCGAGGGACTGCTGCCCCTGCTGGCCCATGGCCAGTGCTGGTGGTGTGATGGAGGGGCTGCTCCCCTCCTGTGGAGTGAGGACTGGGCATGGGGTGGAAGGCCACTCCTCTACCTCTGCGTGCCCCTGTGTGTGATCCTCATGGGGGCTGGCGTCTGAGAAACAGGGGGAATGTAGTAGGTCAGTGGGGCTTCTGACCTCGTGCTCCATGTCTGAGTCTGAACATGCAGCTATTGCAGCTGTCTCACCGATGTTGCTGCTGGCCGCTGACCCGGTGCCTTCTGTGGCAGGCAATGTCGGTAGAGGTGGAGCAGCTGCTGCTGGCCTGCTGCCTACAGGGGTGCTTGCCGGTGGGACGTCCGGTATGCTCGCAGTGGGTCCTGCTTGTTGTGGGGTCTGCCTCACTGCAGCTGATGTTGAGGCTGCGGGGACGGGATTGATGGCCTTCTTGGCTCTCTTCGTCGCTGGGGTGTCCTGGTCCTCGGGGTGTGAATCTGTGCCTGTGGTGGAGCAAAGGAGGGAGGGCGTTATTGATGGGTCTGCGGACTTTGGAATGACAATGATTGACATTATTCTGGTCAGTAGATGAGGCAGATTTCAGGCAGGGCCATGCAGGTTGTCTCCTTTTAGTGTGGAATGTGGATGCAGGTATGCGGGGGCCAGCAGTGTATACAGGGTGGTGCTCGCATGTGGCTATGGGCAGTGTTGAAATGTGTTCCATTTACACTGTAGGGCAACCTTGTGCTACACATGAATGGACTGCAGTGACTATGGCATGTCTTGTTTGAGGCACCTACCTTCATCGCCTGATGTCGGAGCTCCCCTTTCCATCCCTCCAACGCCTTCAATGGATTCCATGCCAATCGTGGTTGCACAGATCTCCTCCCACGGTTGGAGTTTTAGTGGGGATTCCGACCCTCCACCGGTACCCAGGGCAAGGTTGCGGTTTGCAGAGATGACGGCTCTGACCCATATGCGTAGGTCATCCCAGCGCTTCCTGCACTGCTGTGGGGTGCGGGGTACGGTCCCCACCGCGCTGACGCGCTCGGCCACCAGGGCCCAGATGGCCTTCTTCTTCGCTATCGCTGTCCTGGTCATTTCCGGGGAGAAAACGACACCTGCGTTGTCTTGCAGGGTCTCCGCAAGCATGCAGAGTTCCTCCCGGCTGAATCTCTCCTGGCGCTGGCGGTCACATGCCTTCTTTACAACTTTTGGCATTTTCGGGTACTTGGATGGGTGGCTGATTGGTTGGGACAGGTGTCAGGGTTGGGTCTGGTGTTGTTCGGTAGGATGGCAATGGATTGTGTTTTTAAAGATGGCCGACGTGCTGTTTCCCGTTCCGGCGCGATGACGCTATTTCCGGTTCAGCTTTTTACGGCCACCGCAAATTACGGTGACCGCTAATTACGGTGGCCGCTAATTACGGTGGCGGAAGTGCACCTTGCTCGCTTTACGATGCCGGTAGGGGCCTTTTCCGCCATGGCGTTAATTGCATTACCGCCATGGCGTAATGCTGTGCGCGATGGGTCGTAATGTGGCGCTCTTTACACCATCGGCCCACGGCGTAAACGCTCATTACGCCATGGCGGTAATGACGGAAGATTACCGCCTGGGTCGTAATGAGGCCCTATGACTACTTTCGACTGCTGTAGCCTCCTTGCCTAGTGTGGCATCTATAACACGCTTAGATATGCCAACAGGGAAACATGTCAGAAGGGAGCATCGTTATTCGATGGAAGGCTAAGCGCCTCTGTGGTTAAGACATTTTAACCAATGGCATAGCTTAACACTGTTATGGCAGTACGGCATTGTTATACATGGCAGTTAGCAAGTACTTTAATCATAACTATCAGGGCAACAGGCAGATCTGGGGAGTTTGACAAATGAATCTTCTTTGCTTTCACCCACACCTTCAATTCGTCGCAAATAATGTTGGAGTGAAAATAAAAGTTATGAGCATTTACTGGTAAATTGTCTTTTATGGATATTCCAAGTTAACATCTGGTCGATAGCAACACACTGATAGGTTAAATGCTTCACTACCTCCAGTTGATCTTTATCTGGGCACCAAGTGAACCTGAGCTTTTCTGGTTGTTAAAGTCCATTATTTTTGTTTTTGTTAAATTAATCTTGAGTCCGGTTTTAGAGTATTATTGTTGCTCCTTTAATATTATCTGGAGGCCAGATGGTGTGCAATCCTATAAGACATTTTTTTTTTGATATAGTTGAAACAAATCAACTTTTCAATATAAACTTTACATTCAAATGCTCATAAATAAGGAACAACAAAGCATGAGCTACGATGAATATAGGGTAAAACAAACATAGGTCTTAATTAAACAATTACACAGTTAGTAGATCCAGACTAACAGTTGTTAAAAGTTTCAATTAATTTAAAACAAAACCAAATTAGGAGTATAGCAAGGCGCACAACAACAAACTTTTCAAAGAACCAAAAAACCCCCAAAAAAATTGAACAACAAAATTCTTCAACAAGTTAAATTCACTGCATAAAGAAAGTTGACTATCGCAATTTGCAAGGAGACATTTGTAGTGTACAGCATAGTAGATCGTCTCTGAATTGGATCCAGATTTCCAAGATATCTACAGTGACTTGAAAAAAATTTCAAACGCTCCTGAATTAAAGCTGGACAAAGGACAGAATATGCTGCAAGGATTCTGTAACCTTGGGGTCCAAACAAACCGGGCAAGAGACTAATTCCCCCTCATTACATTTGCATTGAGCAAGTAGTTCACGCGTGTGCCATAAATTGAAACGCATTCTCAAGATACCAGATCGTAATTTTTTACATAGGAACTTGAGGAGATATGGTTCCATAGACCCCAAACTTTTGTGTCTAAATTTTTCAGGTATGGCAGATTTGTATTGAAGGCATCTAGATCTAGTCTTGATTCAATCATGATGATATATTAGTTGTTTTACTTTGTCAGGATTGGTCAAAAGCATATTAAGGGAGGCATCCGCTTGCACTAAGATGTTATAGATGGCACGTAGACAATGTTTAACAAAAAGATGAGTGGTTTGGAATATGTAGTTTGACAGGAATTGCAGAATATTGTTTTCCCTATTAGGCATCAGGCATTTTCGAAGAAGGGCACAAGTTCTCCACTGGTATTGCGCATGTAGAGAGGTGAGCCCTAATTCGTAACGCACCCACACCACTGGAATGCATTGTGGAAGGTGAAGAATCGCCTTCCAAAATTTGTCTTCCAGCCTATCCAAGACTACTGCCGGCCAGGTGGATTGAGACTTGAGGCCATATAATATACACGGGGTGGCCTTTTGTTTCCAATAAAGCAATGCTGTTTCCATGGTAAACGCACCATAACGGTGCATTATAATCTTAAGTCTGTGAAATCGCTGAATCCATCTTACGCTTAACAACATCTAAATGGGCAGTAACTGAGGCACTACCATCGAAAACCATGCCCAAATAAACATAATTCGGTACTGTCGCCAAGTTTATGTGGTTAATGGTCCAACTAGGTTTGAATCTTGCCGAGTAAGTGGGTCTATAAATGACTATCTGGGTTTTGGAAGTATTAACCCGCAGTTTGTTCTTCAATATGTAGCTGTTAAAGCCATCCAATAAATTTTGTAGGCCACACGGGGTCTTTGAAATTAGGACCAAGTCATCGGCATACATGAGAGTCTGGATCTTACAATTGTTTATTTTGGGTGAGTCAGATGGTATTGCCTCAAAAACCTGCCGTACATCATACATAAAATAGTTGAAAATTGCGGACGCCAGAAGGCAGCCTTGTTTTAGGCCGCGGGCTGTAGGGAGAGCCATTGATAATAACCCTTCTAGGTTTAATCTGATGCAAATTGATGTTTCACAATGCAATGATTGGATGATTTGCTGTAATGTGAAAGGGCAATTATCTCGGGTGAATTTAGCAAAAAGGAAATGGCATCGAAGGCCGTGTGGAGATCCACAAAGGTGAAATAAAGTGCTTGTTTTGAAGCTTGTGCTTGAGATTTAATTGCATTGAGGCAAAGCATGTTGATATTCGTGCCTAAACCTGCAAGAAAGCCCGTTTGGAAGGGGTCTCTTGTATGGGAAGCTTTAGTCCAGTTGTTAAAGTCTCGAAGGATGAGTTTGGAGAAGAGCTTTCCAGGTGCATCCAAAAGTGCGATAGGCCTATAATTACAAGGAAGGGTACGATCGCCCTTCTTGTGAATCGGTACTATGATGGAGGTTTTCCATGAGATGGGAATAACACGGGAAGCAATGATATGTTGAAAGAGATTGTTCAAGGTTCTAGCCCACCTTGAGGGGTTCTAGCCCACCTTCATCAGGACCCATGGCTCTGGAGGAACTGATATGCTTAATGTAATCTTCGAGGATAGATGGAGAGCATTCAAGAGACCAGATTTCTTGGCTATCAAGCGGGTGAGCCAGGTTGGCAAAAGTCGGGTCTGCATATAGGTTTGTATAATGCTCGATCCATTGTGTCTCATTCACGCTAGAGATTTGCATAGCACACTGATTGAATATGGTCCATGTTTCAGCGGTGTTTTTGTTCGCTATTAGTCTAAGCATATGTTCACTATCTGCTTGTAAGAGGTGTGCTTGGTATTGCTGCATCCAATTGCGATATCTGCATTTGGCTGATCTCAACTGCTGATTGCGGGTTGGGTGGTTGAATTTGCAAATAGACCTTTTTTCACAATGGTATTCAGTCTTTCTAGCTTTCACTAGAGGATTGAAGGAATGTTTGTGGGAGAACTCTAAGTGACTACCACGTTTCACAGAATTCTTAAATGTGATTAGAAGATTGGTGTACTGTGTTGGGTTTATAGAATTATTATTGTGAGTGATCAATTGAGACAAGGCAATCCGACCATCGAAAACGAGATCTAGCATTGTTAACAACCAGATGGTTCACATAATAGGACTTATGCGGAGGTACGTAGTTCCAGTTTATTGTAAGAACAAGTAGGTGATGGTCACCGAGTACCTGGGGGATAACTTGAAAGGTCTTTATCTGCCCATTTAGATTGGAATGAATGTACATGTAATCAATTGTGGTACATACAGATTCTCTTTGCCACGTTGGGTGAGCTGGAATGTCACCCTGTATAGAGCCATTGGTCATGTGGAAATTGCGTTCCAACATGAATGAGGACCATCGTTTCACCTTGTCAATTGTAGTTTTTCCTTTAGGATGAAGACAGTCTAAATTGAGGTCTCCCACAATGAAGGTATCTGTTATATCCGGAGTAAGCAGTACAAGATCTAAAGGTTTGGGGCCTCATTACGACCCAGGCGGTAAGTTACCGCCTGGGCCGTGACTTTACCACCATGGTGTAAACTACGTTTACGCCATGGTGGTTGGCGGACTTACCGCCCCATTCCGAGGTCGGCGGGGCGGTAAGTCCCCAATCCCCATTTACCCTTCCCCATTCCCATTTTTGCCCCATAGGGCATAATGGGAGTGGGGAAGGCGTTAATTACGCCACCGTAAATTACGGTGGCGTAATTAACTCCATGGTCCCTTAGCGCCATGGATTTTAACACCTGCTAAAAGCAGGTGTTAAAAGCGCCATGGCGCTAAGGGACCTCGTAGTTGGCGGTAAGGGGTCGGCGCAGCTAACGCTGGCGTTAACCCCTTACCGCCAGGGTCGTAATGAGGCCCTTAGTCAGGCCTACATAAAATGCAGTATCAGTAAGCCCAAGTGGATTGCGATAAATGTTCATCAATGCAATTGTGTGCAATGGGCATGTGATTTTTACCAGCTGTATAAAGACAGATACCGAGGCCCAGGGCTGAATGGCAAATCCCCTAGACAATATCATCAGGGTAGCCCAGCCACTGTATCTTCCTAGTTCCCAATTTAAGAGAATAGGTACAGCAGATGTCCAACAGTGTAGTTATGTCAGCCAAGAACAAGTTAAACAGTATGGGGGACAGGACACAACCCTGCTTGAGGCCCAAATGGTGTTGATGTTACTGTTGAGACGACATGTGCAGTCAAATCGAACAACCACTCCGATGCTCTTATGCAATGTCATGAGCATCCTAAGGAGGCACCTGGTGTACCCCAGCTGTTTAATTTCTGCCATAAAAGACAGAACAACAGTGTGAAATGCTGCTGTATAAGCAACTAATGGTGCATACACTGGTCTGCTGCAAACTCTCTTGGACACTTCTATTATGGTAGTAAATGCCATCAAGTTTATTGTGGTGGAGAACCCCTTGCTCAATCAAAATTGATTAAAAGGGATAAGATCGTAGAAGGCGCATCAATCACGGGTAATAGCCGATAATCTTTACGATCAGAGACAATCCCTCATTTATATACCAGAATCATGATTCTTTTTGTCCAGGCGTTATGAAGGATACCACTATCACATATGGTGCTAAATAGGGCATGCAAGATATTGGCCTTTTTTGGTGCCATTTTAAGCAATAAATTACCCTTGAGAACTGTACCTCCAAGATTATACTATACAAGTCTAGATTTGTCTCATCTTATAACCATTAATCAGACCAGGCCCCAAGTTATGCTTTGTACCAAATTCCGTCTCAATGTAGCGTATCCATGAACTTTCAGACACACTTACTACTTGTGTTTTGTTGTGCCTGCTGCACAAATTTTCTTCCCAAATACTCTCGAGACATCATTCAATATTGTTGCTAGCATCGCTTTCCACTGTGCTTGTGATGCATTTTGAGCCAATTACATAATTTGTTTTCAGGGCCCTATATAACATAACTAAATTATCTACAGCCCCATTATATTGAATACTTAATTTCAGATCTTTTCTCAAAGGCTTGTTAGCTTCATAGATTTATTTATCCTACTTATGTAAATGTTATTTTGTCTTGCATTTTTTACGGACACCACATACGGTACCTTTGCGGAAGGGCAAGTGCATACATTAGGATTACATTGTGTTGGTCCTAATGAATGTTATGATCAGTGAGACCAAATTGATCAAGCAGCATATTCAAAAACCTTGCAGAAGCTCTAGTCAGTCTGCTCAGGTTCCACTTAATGGCATTGCCAATAAGTTTATATATGGCAATGGGATGCAAGTGAATCTTTCCTTTGGTCAATAGTAAATGATATGATATGATATGGCATTTATAACGAGGCTATACACAAATGTTTCAAGGTGCGACGAGGCAAGGAAGGGGAACATGTTACGCTCACCTGGCTCCCACAGGGGCGTCGGTCGGACCCGGACAGCTGCGGTCTCCACCCACGTGATGCTTAGTGCAGCGATGACTGACTGAATCTGCCCTCCTAATCTTGTCTGCTCAACCCATAGAAATATTCTCCTGCAAGTGGAGAGATGGATTTAGCCACTTGTGGATTCAAGTGATGGCACCCCCACAGCCCTCCCCAACAAATCACCTCCGAAATGCCCTCACAGCAATCTCACCTTATATTCTTGAAAGATGAGCTCTCCATCCTGCGTGGATTTGCAGGGGCGCATTGATTCCAGTTACTTCACTTGTTTGAAGGCTCGGGAGAGTTCCGGAGAATATTGACTCTGAGGTTCCTGGTGAGGACCAGTAAGTATTAAGTCCATAGAGTTCAATATGTCCGATGTTCACTCTTGTTCCCCCCTTCCTTTCTTGTTGTCCAGCTGGCTCGTGAAAAGATGCTCTTGTGGCAGCTGGTGGCGCTCAGGTAAGAGTCTGTATTACCCGGCGCTGTCCGGTAAATGTTGCACGAGGAAAACCTGTTGTTTTGTCTCTCTTTACAGATGCGGCACGTGAAAATATGGAGTGTCACAAAAGGATGCCTCCGGTGGTAAATCAGGTAAGTCTATGGTGGTAAGAATTATATTTGTTGGTTCCCTCGGCTCACCTTGTGGTTTTCGTTTGTCTCCTAGGTGCCGAAGTTCGGCGAAGAAATGATGGAGGCAGCGCCGACCCGAAGGATGCTGTGAAGACTGGTGAGTATGGCGCGGTGCTGCAGCTGGAGGTGCGGCGCATGCAGAAATTATGTTCTTTACAGGTCCGGAGACAAGATGGATCCAGAATCAGGTTTGGAATAGAAATAAGTTTGTTTTCTAACCTTGTCCCTTTCTTTCCTCTTTGTTTTAGGAGCTCCGGATTCGAGGCGGGCGTGGCAGAAGACTGGATGCAGGCTGCAGGCACGGTGAGTGTTACGCTGCTGGATGCAGAATAACACGAAGCGTGTGTTGCTGGTCGGGTGTGGTTTAAATAGCCTCAAAAGTAGTCCCAGGTAAGAAGTCCCTAGAACCACACCCGAGTAAAAAATAGTCCCTGTAGAAAAATAGTCCCTTTCAGGCTTCATGTTGGATTGGAGTCATTTGCAGCATGTTCTGCCTGAGGCAAGTAATGACTATGAGCCTGGCGCCTTAGGCGCCAGGACTGATTCCTACTATGAGCCTGGCGCCTAAGGCGCCAGGAATCAACCCAGATAGCCCCTAGCCGGGGCTGCTGAGGTTTCACTAAATGTCTAGATGCCTGCTCCCGGGACTGATGGACTTGGTCCGGATGCCTGGGGGTAGGCATCATGACAAAGAGAGGGAAGACAGAGACAACGATCTTACTAGGCCAGGTGATATTGAGATCGCGCAAGTGCAGTGGGAGGGGAAAAAAGCCGGGGTGGGGGGAGGGGCAGTGCAGTACATGGGAACGACAGTAAAAATAAATAGAATAAATAAAAGCAAAAGTAAAAGTGTGGCCAGCTGGTGGCAAGTGCATGGGTAGGTGCAGACATCAGGTGTCAAGTACTGGTAGGGGGCTGTAGGTATACAGAAAACAGTCCTCCAGTGCGGTGGATGCCAGGGAGGCAGTGCAGGGGTGCAACTGGCAGGGGAGGGGACCTGGGCCCGAGATCAGAGGCTAGCCAGGTGACCAGTGCAGTTTCAGCATCAGCCAGGAGTTCAGCAGGGGAGAGGAGGAGAGAAAGCAGAAGCAAAGAGGAAGGTTTTGAGGTGCTTCCGGAACCGGAGATGGTCCTCAAGTTTCAGAGAGGCAGGGAAGCTGTTTCAGAGGGAGGCCTCAGCCGAAGAAAGAGATCTACCACCAAATCATTGCTTGGAGAAGCGACTGACCCTGAGGGAGTTGGAGGAGCGAAGAGCTCAAGTAGAAAGGTATTTACAAAGAGAGAGTCGGAGGTATTGAGGACCCAGGCCCCAGAAGACCTTGTGGAAAATGCAGAGGGTCTTGAACTTAATCCTTGCAGCCACAGGGAGCCAATGCAGAGATTTCAGTGCTGGAGAGATACAATCCCTGGGCTTGAGGCCAAGGACAAGTCTCGCAGTCCTGTTCTGGATGAGTTGCAGAGGGTGGAGAGTAGAAGCAAGCAGATTTAGAAAGAGGCTTTTGCAGTAGTCTAGCCTAGAGAGAATCAGAGCTCTAAGGACAGTGAGCTTCTGGGGGAAGGAGAGGAAAGTAAGAATACCTCGGAGTAGGTGCAGTTGGTAGTTTGACTTCTTAGAGACATCAGAGATGTGCGGAGAAAAGGAGAGTGTGGAGTCGAAGATGACCCTGAGGTTCTTAGCCTCACAGGTGGAAGCAGGAAGAGGGCCAAGGGAGGCCGGCCAGAGTGTGACAGGAAAGGAGGGTACAGGTGTGCCGATGAGGAGAATCTCTGTCTTACTGGCATTAAGGCAGAGATCGTTGGCGGCACACGATTCCTGGATAGCAGACAGACAGTCAGAGATGAGAGAAGGACACTATGCCTACCTTAGCTCTGCAAAAGGTTACCAGACTGGGGTACAATTCTTGTTTTATGTTTGTTATAACATGAATGACGTTCAAGCACAAGAATTTCTGTTACTCATGGTGACTTTGCAAAAGCATTACCCACACGATGTAACCCAAGCGTCAGCTTAAATATCGGATAATGACTGTAGGTAAGCACGCTACTAGAATGTGTAACCTCATCACATGCTTCCTATTCTTTGTACATGTCACACAAGCACTTTGAAGCAGCCCCCTTGCAAGTTAACGCATTATAAAACTCAAATATTAAATTGCCCTCTAAGAATGTTGCGCAGGCAAATGTCATGCTCAGCATCTCCTACTTTAGCATTGCTAACATTACCATATAAGTGGAGATTAACATTGCAATTTCATTTACTTGGCCTGCAAGGGATAATTGAAAGGTGGGATGGGTTTCAAACAGTCTTCTATGCACTTCATAGTAATTGGCAAATGCAGATTCATGAAATGTTCTTAAACAGCACATAATATAATTGTGAGGTTTTAAACAGAATTTACTTGCCAAGTATTATGGGTATGCAAATACCCCAGTTAGTGTTTTACTCCTACAATCCCTCACTTTTTACACAGCACTGTCATCTAATAATGGACGATAACTTAGGAGCCGGGGAGGGGTACGCGTGGGAGTGCACAGGAGGACACTCCCTCAGGTTGAAGAAAAAATCAGCAACTTTAAAAAAACAAATCAGATGTTTTGGTAGTACAGTGAAGGCAATGTGTTTGTTTGCTAAAGGATAGGAAACTATAGTAATAGTCTAGTAAACTGCACCTTCTATGCTTAGCTGCTGAGGGTTTTCAATATAATCATGGCCTTGCATTTATTGCCTTTAGCATCTTGTTCAACTGACAACAGCGCATTTCAGGAGTCCCTAGTTACAGAAGAAGGTACACAATATGTTGTACTTGTGAGCAATTGCTACTATTGACTTAAAATGAATGTTTGTTTATTTATTTGTATCACGCACCAAACCCGAAGGTAACTGGGCACAAGCGGTATAATTAGGCTTTAGGCTTAGTTACAGAGTACACCACATATAATATTACAATTAACAATGTTAGCAAAATTTACAATTGCAAGGATTGCATTAGACAACACCAGTTTACAGTTACAATATTTGCACGGAAGCAGGTTAGGACTATTTACATTTGCAGAGTTAGCTGAATACGTAGGTAACAGGAGAGGGTGAAGTTGCAAGCAATGGTATAAATACATAAGGTTCTTAGCATAAATGGATAAGGAGAAAAGATACTGTGGTAATATTTGTGGTTAGGTTCTGGGTTCTGAATACATATGTGATTTTCTTCAATAGGGCGTCAGAAGAAACCTCAGTAAGGCTCTTGTTGATTTATGTCTAGGATGTGGTCAGCAAGGATGGGCAAAACTATAAGCTGTATTATGTGCCATGTAATTTAATTTCTTATGTCAGGGTTACAAGCAGGGCTCTGATACGATTTTACTCCATACTTGGAATCAAAAAAAAATTCAGGAGTAAGAAAGTTATTGAATTTGCCAGTAGGGATTTTTCATGCTTTTTAAAATATGTTCCTTCCCCTCAAAATTTCTCTTGAGATTGGATAGTAATATTCTGCCAGTTCCTACCAATGCCACTGCTCTGCTGGTCACTGATTCTAAAATATATCAGTGGAAAAAGCAGGGGGTAAATTCCTATATGTTCATGGTTTCCCGTTTTTGTCGTGAACAAAGAGTGTGTCAGCGGAAACAAAATTCAGTTAAAGTGGTGACCGGCAATGAGTTGGGGAGAGAGGGGCCCCCCAAAATTCAGAATCACAGATCAGGCCATATAAACCAAACAATAATTGAAAAACATGAATATTTTATTTAAATTTCATTTGTTTAAAACATACATATTACATTTTAAATTTTGTTACGAGCTCATCTCTAAATAGCAGCATATTGTTGTAGAATAAAGTGCATAGTGAAACAAAGTGCCAATATAAAACCAGACTGAAAATTCAGTCAGTATTAACTTCATGTTGCCAAGCTGTCTGAACCTCAAGTCGGCTGAAGAGGGTCACCCGGCTGGTGGTCAGAGGCTATGGCCACATTTAACAATGTAGAGAAAACCACAAAAATATATGGACAAGGCAATAGTAGTTCCTAATTAGAAAAAGGGGTGCCATACGTCGACTACTGTACTGTCATGACCTACTATATACACTAGGTCTGACATATACACAGGAAGTAGTTTCGATGGTGCGCAGCATCTAAGCTGTTTCATGGTTGATGCCCATCTTCTTCAGGACGGCGCACTCCCGTTGGAATATTTGCCACTTGAAGGTTTTAATGTAGCAATAAGGCAATAATACATACAGGAATACAGAATTATGCAAACTGAATCCATAATTTTACCTAAAAGAACCAAACAAAAAAGAGGGAAAAACAAATAATAAACAGTAAATACATAATCAAAACAACACCGAGGATACATTGTGTATCGACCTGCAAAACTAAATCAAATCAAGAAAACAGAGGGCATAATGATTAAAACATACTGATCTGTGATTGACGAACAGGATAACCCCCTCCCCGCCCCCATAGAACACTGTCCGGAAAAACACCTCCTTACTAAATAATGGGAGAAAACATGGTTAAATAATTAAATTATCAAATTTGCCAATATCTCAACCTTGAAACTGGCCACTTGTTCCCAAATGTACATCCTGGGAAATGTGTATGGACCTGTAGGGCAAGTTCTCAGTCAAGTAGAACTTGCTGTGTATATGTCAGACCTAGTGTATATAGTAGGTCATGACAGTACAGTAGTCGACGTATGGCACCCCTTTTTCTAATTAGGAACTACTATTGCCTTGTCCATATATTTTTGTGGTTTTCTCTACATTGTTAAATGTGGCCATAGCCTCTGACCACCAGCCGGGTGACCCTCTTCAGCCGACTTGAGGTTCAGACAGCTTGGCAACATGAAGTTAATACTGACTGAATTTTCAGTCTGGTTTTATATTGGCACTTTGTTTCACTATGCACTTTATTCTACAACAATATGCTGCTATTTAGAGATGAGCTCGTAACAAAATTTAAAATTTAATATGTATGTTTTAAACAAATGAAATTTAAATAAAATATTCATGTTTTTCAATTATTGTTTGGTTTATATGGCCTGATCTGTGATTCCGAATTTCGGGGGCCCCCTCTCTCCCCAACTCATTGCCGGTCACCACTTTAACTTGAATTTTGTTTCCACTGCCACACTCTTTGTTCACTACATTTGTTATTTCCTCTTTGTCAGCGAGTAGAGGTTTACCCATCTTTTGTTTTGCTTCCCGTTTTTGTCGGGCACATTGCCCTGTTTTTAGGGAATCAAATGGATGGTATATGTGCCTCTTAGCTGTAAGGCGGGTTTTGAGTAAATGTTGTTACAACTCACAGAAAAGCGTAATGTGGATGGCAAGCAGAGGCCCAGTAATTCTGATCATCATATTCTGTGGTGCAGTTAATTCTAATGCAATTATTAGCGAGAGCCCTCATCCTATCCGAATTGGATTATTGCAACATCCTCCTTGCTGGTGCTTCGAACAGTAGCATAAAAAAACACCAACTCACCCAAAAGAACACCCTTTGAGCTGCACTAAATATCCACAGGAGAGAGCATATCTCAGAATCGAGACGCAAAGCCCATTGGCTTCCAATCCAGGACAGAATCAGGTTAAAAATACTAGCAACAACACACTAATGCCTTATTAATACAGCCCTCAAATACCTTACTAACCTCTTGGCTCCAATACAAACAACTAAACATACTCTGGCCTACTCGGGCCTCCACGGCCTTCCTCCTCACAGTTCCCAAATTCAAAAGAACTAAGGCGGTGGATGTAGTTTCCCAGTATTATCTGCCAAAGAATGGAACACCCTCCTGTTATCCATCAGATCCGACCCTTCTCACACGTCCTTCCGCAGAAAACTCAAAAACTGTGTCCTCACGTTCAAACGGTAGCACCTCTGATCCTAATAGATACCTAGGCATATTGTTAATATCTGTAATACCTGTAAATACTGTACAGTGTAAATGATATCACATAGGGCCTCATTACGAGGCTTGCGCTCACGGAATGAAGGGGGTCGACGGAATAGTGAATAATAGTCACTAGGACTATTATTATTTGATGGTCGTACCTTGCTCCAATCTAAGATTTAGGTTTAGATTAGGTGTTTATCTCACCCATTTTTACAGTTTAATAAACACCCTTGAACTGTGATCACTTGTGTCTGTCTTGCTTTGATACCATGCCTTCCTTGCAGTATAAGTGAGTTTACTTAACACTGACCTGTGTTCATAACCTGTACATGTAATTGTTATTGGTTTACTCAACTGAAGTATTGCTGATGTTTACTATTGTGTTGATTGGTTTAAATAGGACTTACTTACCTGACTATAACCTTGCCTTGTGAATATAACATAAATATCTATTTTACTATAATTGTGAGTGTGTGAGAGATTCTTTGGGCCTATGTATTTACTGAGTTCATTGTACTTACCTACAGCTCACATCCTCCTCCTAAAATAAGCATGGCTGCTCTGCCATTCTGCCAAACCTTTGGGTAGTACAGACTTATACTAAGAGTTAGGACCTGTATACCAAGGGATAGTTTTATAGAGTCTCACCCGTTGGCAGACTTTAGGAAAACTCCCCAAACACTAGGTTAGTCACTCGCTGACTGCCATGTTTAACAGTGCTTCATTGCCGTAAAGTGTGATTGTTCTATGTTGTAGTGCACACAGTGTTTGCTACACTTAAAAAGGCACCAATTAGCTTATTGTTGAGAGTTTGAGCAAACCTTTTTACATTATCCTACTTCTCCTCAGCAAAAACCAGCTCTAGACGGGAAGTAGTGATTGTATTGTCTTTGTGTTTTAGGAAAAGGAAAGTTTCCTTATTCCTTGTATTTGTGTCTTTTTAACCTTAGCAATCCAGGGTCAGTGAGACAATCTATGGGTCATTAAAAATGTTGTTATCTCATTAGATGCCCCACGAGTGTCTAAAAAGGAAAATATCCTTTTTACCTTCCTTGGTGCGCTTTCCCTTTCTCTTTAGTCTCTTCCAATTTACATAAACTCTGAAGAGAGTGGTACAGGACTTCCAAGGCTGAATGTGTTACATAATATAGAAGTCGGTAATTTCACTCTTATTCTGTCACTATTAGACAGGCGTTGTAACACCGCAACCTAGTTGGTAGTGCACATTAGGCAGGGATAGCCTTTTTTCGCTCTATCCTACTGTCTTCCTCCACAGCCTTGACTCTACTTTAACTAGAACTAGCTTTATTTGTATTCCATACCACAGGTTTTGGCTTTGCCAACTGGACCAATCCCTAGTTCCATTTGGATGCTAATAGTTCATAACACAGATGTGTTTTGCCTGTTTATTGTGTGAAAGTGCGCATGCCTTAACCACATATGCGCTCTGACTTCCACTCCATAAGGATGCCCGCTTCTGTAGCACTCGCTCCTGACATATTTCCTATTTGGCATATCAATGCGTGTTTTGGCGAACCGCCTTACTTGGTGAAGCGGCTTCCGCAGGTAGAAGTCACAACAGTAGGTGGGACATCTTGTTAAATGTATCTTAGAATGTCTTAGGCTACTGTAAAGATGGCGCTCCCCGGCAGGAGAACCTAGTATCTGCCGAAGACTTGCATGCTGTGAAACTGTGAACATCGTCCAGAAACATTATTGCTTGTCAATATAATGCAATGCCTGAACCACCCGTTCCATTGAAATGCATGTGTACTCTTCTGTATAAAAGCACAGTGCACCGAGGGAGGGGGATTGCTGCGCTGAGTCTCCTTCTGTCATTAGGATGTGTTTTGTCCTGTGTATGCTGGCCTTGTGGACTGCTATTAAAGATGTTCACCATGGTAGAAAGGAGGTGTTGGGAATGAGGGTAGAGAACTTTTGTACTAGATATTTGGGTACCAATATACCTAGGGATCTGGGTAAGATTTACGAGTTGAATTTCCCTCCCCTGCAGGGCAAGATTTTCAGCGATCTGACTAGGTGGGCTCCTCTCACATTGCCCTGGTTTGGGTGTATGTTCACTGTGCAAATGAATATACTCCCCCATCTTCTTTACCTCTTTTCGGCTCTCCCCTGTAACATTCCGGACTCCCTTTTCAATTCTCTTCGATTTCGCCTCCTTCGTTTTATTTGGGCTGGTAAGGGGGCTAGAGTGAAATTCGATACCCTGACCCTTCCTAAGACGCAAGGTGGGTTCGGCCTTCTGGATATTAAACTCTATTACAAAGCAGCTCAGTTGCGAGTGATGCTAGAGCACCTTCGAGATGACCTCAGGACGTACTGGACATATATTGAGGACGTGCAGGTCCACCCATATAAGGTCAGGGATTTACTTTGGACTCATCTGTGTTCTTTACCAGCGGTTGCTAAATCCCATCCAATTCTTTCGGTTCTTTGGGCACTGTGGAGGCCGAATAGAGACAACAAGATCCTTTTATGTTGGCCTTCCCCCTGTCGTCTTTGTGGGGCCCTCCGATCAATTTAGGGACCAGGGGATTCCGTGGGACGCAGTCGTGGTCGGACCAGGGGCTTGAGAGGGCGTCACAGTTGTTTAGTCAGGGTTGCTTTATTGACTTCGACCAGTTGTCAGAAGCACTTCCGGAAAAGCCAATCTCTATTTTTGATTATCTGCAGCTCAAAGGCATTCTCATGCGGGCGGACTTGGCTGTCCCCCTCTGCCGTCCTCTGACTTCCTTTGAAAGCGTTTTTGTGGAGGCTAAGTCCAGGAAGGGCTCTCTTTCTAAACTTTACAGAGTGCTGGTGTCAGCCAATCTAGAGGGCAGGCAGAAGTTTCGGGGTACATGGGAGGAGAGGATGGGGGTGGCTTTGGATGACCGAGCATGGGAATCCGTATTTAGGGCAACTTTTGAGGGGAAGCTGTACACCGCAGCCATGGAGCATAATTTTAAGGTTTTACACTCCTGGCATCGACCCCGTCACCCTTTCCAGGATGTTCTCTGGTGTGTCCCCCCTGTGTCCCAGGACGTGTGCAGGCAGAGGAACGTGGTTCCACATGTGGTGGGAATGCCCGGTTATCCAGGTCTATTGGGCGGAGTTGCTCAGTTGGATCAAAGACATCCTGGGAACGTGCCCCTCCCTTCACCCTATGGAGATTCTGTTGGGTACTCCGAAGCCTGATTCTGAGTCACTGCTCTTCTCTAAGGTGACAAGGGCTATGTTGAGGGCTGGGAGAATGGCCCTAGCCCAGAAATGGAAAAGCCCCCAAGCCCCAACGAAAGTAGAATGGTTAAACAAACTTTTAGCGATCTTCACTTATGAGAAACTTGCAGCTATAGCTAGTGATAACATGTCTTCTTTCCTACAGGAATGGACGATTGTGTTCTTGAGGGCGGACTGTGAGGCCTTCAAGCTTTAAAATAATTAGGCTTGTGTTGGGACTCGAAGATGGGGTTGGTTGAACTGGGGTGAATTTTAGGGACCACACCGCCAAAGAGGGGTTATGGAAGGGTTATAGAAGAGTTTCCTCATGATTATGGCCTTTGCTCGAACTCTAGTGCACGTCTTGACTGTTTGTTCTGTGTAGCTCCTTGTTTGGGGAGGAGGGGGTATCAGGGTAGTGGGGGGAGGTGTCGAGGGAGTTGGGGTATAAATTGGATTATTTGTTGGGTATGTTCTTGTTTTATTTCGTCGTCAGATGTTTTCTGATGTCTATGTTACTATTTGAAAAGCTTAATAAAGACAAAGTGGAAAAAATAAAAAATGTTCACCGATCCAACTCAAGAGTCTGTGGTTTATTTTCCATGGCAGGATTGGTGCCTGCGATGCCAGATTCCTGCAGTCCTGCATTGAAAAACCATGGGTCGCCAGACACGAATCCCAGTGATCGCCGAGGGCCCAGGTATTTCTTGTGGAAGAGGTGACAACTGGCGGGTGCGACCGGGGTTTCGAGGGAAGTAGGCAGAGCAGATGTGGAAGAGGTGACGAGCAAAAACCGTGGGTTGGTGAGGGCAGTTAATTACATTGCTATTTGTCATGTCTTGTTCACTGTTATTGATAACAGGTCGGAGTAATGTCTGTCTCTGGTAACTCTGGAATCTGGAAAATGTCTGGTTATCCTAGGAGATAGAAGGGAAGGTACCCTACCTACAGGTATACTTGTCAAATCAGGGTAAAAGAAAAGGTGCTGGTCACCGCAGTAATAGTAAATGAGAAGAAATGCAACCCTGCATCATACTGACATCAGATGACACAAGACCAAGAAAGCATTGCTGGTCAGGGTAGAGTTGTATAGACCAGAATCTTGGAGTGCATGCATCTTGTTGAGTGCAAAGAAAATATTATTGGATGATAGCCCCGTATTTGTCCTGTCTGGTCCCTACCTTGAACCTGAAACTCGGTTGCGGCTCTAACTTTTTTTCGCACCTTCACCTGTCCTAGTACGGGAACAGAAACAGGCTCTGTTTCTTGTCTTTTCTGCAACACTTCCCCCAACCCAGTGTGATGGGTCAGAAACGTGAGGCGGACACAGTTTAGAGGGTTTTTCCAACAAGGCCATTTTATTAAACAAAAGTCAAAATGTATGCTCCTATCTTGCCCTACTCCAACAGGGTTTCCCTGCATAAACCAACTAAGGAAAAACATTCTAACATAACTTTTCTGGCCCTCATACTTATACAATAACATAAACAAACAAAGGCGTATGGCAACTTGCAAGTAAAACACTTGAATGTATAACACCTTAGAAGATAATGTCATTAACCTTGGTGAATTTCTCCTTCGCAGGTTTTCAAGTCAAAGTCAGGTTCCACACAAAGTATTAAAGAAATCCAAGGTTGAAATACAGTTCCAACTCAGTTCCTGGCTATTTGTACCAAAAGAAATGTCTATCACTTTGCAGTTCAAACCAGAGAAAATCCTTCTCCTCTAGGAGATAGAGTTCAAAAAGTTATTTAAACAATCTATGCAGTTTCCCTTGCAATGCTAGGAAAAAGTATAACTTCTTGACTCAGAAAATATCACAGTGCCTCCTCCTGGGCACCATGAAACACTACAACTTCCTTAGGAAAATGTCACAGTGCTCCCTCCTAGGCACCATTAAACACTTCAGCTTTCTCAGAAATATGTCACAGTGCTCCTTCCTTGGCACCATAAAATACAAGGTTTTTTCTACAGCACTTTTCTCTCTGCACCACGAAACAAAGTGCTTTTCTCACAGTGCTCTTCTGGTACCATGAAACACCTCTGCTTCAACTTCTACTAAGGTGATTCACTCCCTGTCTTCTACCTCTGCTTCTGTCTGGTCCACTCTTTTGCCAGACCTAACTACTTCCAGTGTGTACCACACACTCTTCTGCGTTTAAACTCAACAACTTCTTCCACTTTCAACAGCTTTTAACATTTCTGAACAACGTTATAATGAAGACAAGAGGTTTACCAATGCCCTTTCAGCTGTTCGGGACAAGAAACGTTGTGGCCTCCTTTTAACCACCTTCCTTCTAGGGTTACTTTTAAACCGTCTTTCATGTTCATCCACCAACCAAGTATCTTCCCATTCCACCTCTATTATTTTTGACCATTTAAGTTCTTAACCAACAGCTGTGCCTCCTACACCATAGTCATTCATATACCAACTTTACTTTAAAGTGATATCAGCCCCCTTTTCATCTGGTAGTAATGGTTATTCCCAAAGTAAAAGTTAATTCAGTCTCTTTTGGCTGAGGTCAAAACTTGGTCACCTCTTGGCTTACGTTCTTTCTTGCTCACTTTATAGAGGATAAATGCTTGGGTAACCCGATACAATGTTCTTAGGTCTGTACCGAGACTTGCTAATTGATTTGCAGTCATTTTTATATTCATGTGGCCACTCTTAAAGTTGTTAAAGCAGTTAGAAAATGTATTAGGTTTAAACTTTCTTCTACTGAATATATGTCCATATGCGAGTGCTACATTTGTTGCACTCTGCTTTCTGACACGGTACCGTCAGCTTTGTTCTTCGCGAGTGAAAAGCAACTGGTTGCATGCACTGCCTGAAGGCTTGAGAATACGTGGCAACTCTCACGGCACCTCTGCCTTCGTCCTAGGCTGCATGGCCTCTCCTATGGGTCTCTTCTTTACCAGGCATGCTTCTCTCTTCAAGCTGCCTTGGGGTCCACCCACAGGCACGCAGTTCGGCTCACAATGACCCCCTGGAGCACACCAGCACCCAGGCACATTCTGCTGCTAGCTTCCTGCTGTAGAAACTAAGCAATTAGGTTTCGTGTGGGAAAGCTTTCTGACGTCACACTTTCCGCTGCAAAACCCCTGTAATTCGGATTTAGGGGGAAAAGGACCAACTCAGGATTATAAACTGAAATAAGTGGATGGTAAGTATTGGCGTCCCTTCTTTCCTCGCACTTCTGTGGATATCACCAGCAGTGTGTCTTCCTTTGTCACCTCCTTCTGCCACAGAAAGTACTTCTGCTGCTACAACTACTACTATTTCTTCCGCCACGACTGCTCCTTCTGCCTTGCAGCTGAGGGACCCTCAGGTGTGGGGTGTTATGCCTAATTGCCTGACCTTCAAGCCTGTACGGCTCTTCAGCCTTCTTCTTTGTCCCTCTTTTGTTTGGCAATATGCCATTAATACAGTGGGATTACAGGAAAAGTTATATAAGGAATATCACAGTCTGCCTGACCTAGTTCCCCTCCCTTGTGATCCTCCCGCAGAACACCACCCCTAGGGTTGGGATTAGGAAGTGTCTGCCTTTTCCTGGCCACATGGGCAGAGTCCAAAATCAGGCTTGTGGGCTGACCATAGTGGGTTTGTCACACCAGTCTCTGGAATGCTAAACTGTGCTGTATCCTGGGTAGTGTAATGGGGAACATGGGCTAGGATGCAACACAGTCATCCAGATATAGATTTGGCCAAAACTGACAAGCGTTGCTCAAATCTCTTTAACAGAGGAGGAACAAAGTTTGTGTGACTCCACACAAACCTCTGAATATAGACTCTACAAAGCGGTCAGCTATCAGTCAAACCAACTCTGCCAGCTTCTAAGCATGATAGTGCTTGCCGCAGACGAGAGTGTGGCACAGACCTGGTTCCGCAAAAAGCCATACATTGTATAGCCCCTGCAAGATTGGGGTCAGGCCAGTCTAAAGAAGTATTATACATATACTTAGGGACTTATTTAGGGTAACGTACCTAATGATATGCACTATCATTTAGATCACACAAAGAATCATCAGTTCTGTTGATGTAGTTATTTCCGTTTTACCGTTATCAATTGTATAACCATTGCTTGCCCTCCAACATTTCTTTCTGACCCTCCTGTGGTGGCTATCCCTAGGGTGCGGTGATGAGCCGCCTATCTAGGGTGAGGGGAAGTAAGAGAGACTAGCCCTATCTCTAGGATATTTCAGTCACTAACACCATTGCTAAAAGAACACACTTCTATATGTGTGAACGCTAATGCAAGAAAAAATCGTTTTCTTTATTCTCTTTCCCTGCTTTAGCGACTAAGAGCTAGTGCTGTCTCATACAACACAAAACACAAAAAATAAATTTAAAAACAAATTTAAAAAACTCAAAAATTTCTCATTGGTAGGTCGAAGAAAGTGTCATATTATTTGACCATACCAAACATTCTCGAAGAGAATGTGCCAAAAGTTATTTTGTGGCAAAACAGGAAAGGTGCTCGTTTCTTCCCGCAGGCCTGACCTATCAAACTGGTCAGTTACTTCAAAAAAACACGGAGTCCGAACTGGCCTACCAGTTTCAGTGGTATAGTGAGTTAACCACTTTCTTCAGGGCCGCAGCACTGGAAAAAAGTGCTGTAAAACGAAATTGGAGCGAATTATACATTTCTTAAGAACCGCTGGGCACTGCACCCCTATTGTGTGTTGTGCCATGTTCCTGAATGGATTATGTCATTCGGCAACTGCATTCATCTGGGTGCATCAGTATTACACTCCTATGTTACCTATTTCCTAAGATGTTTAGAGCGTCCGGACGAAAGTATTTTTCCGCTCTGCGTGTACCTGAGTTGTCTCCAACTTGCAGGCGCCTAAGCATAAAATAGGTTATAACCGCTTATACCCAGTCATCCAAGGGTACCCCCACTGAAGGAAGCACCTGAGGACTTTCTTGACACTTATAACCCGGCTATATTGAATCCTGCAGCTGCCCCTCTACAGAGTGGTCTTGGGCAGGTAGCCAGTCCTGAATGAGCCACCTTCCTAGGATCAGTCCACAGCAATCCGTTCACAGGGCAGCCCAACTCAGATGCCCTCAGTCTCAAACACACTACAAACCCAGATCTCTAACCTCTTTAGATCTCCATCCTCAAATGCCACCATGAAGACACCTTTGTCACCATAAAGCAAAGTGCTTGCTTCAACACCAGCCCTAGGGTTGCCGAACTAGAACAAACAGTTTGTATTATTTTGTGATGAAGTAGGGGAGTATGTTCAAAGAGAGTGGACACAACTGCACGGTGATAAGCATCGAACCATGACATATCACAGAACTGCATTGGATGTAGTGGCTGCTGGGCTGCCTGCATGTTCACATGCCGTAACTGCAGTAGCACTGCTGGTAGAAAAAACAGATTTGTTGGTACAATGTCACCCTGTCAGTATCTCTGTGCCCCACTCAGTGTTAGCTCTGCTGTTCAGGGGTAAGACGCAGGATTTATCAAATTCTAGGTTAACTAGGTACGAGAAATTGTTCATTTTGGCTGCTAATGTTAGAAGCATATGTAGAAAAGGTGACCTGGAATCAGTGACTATGTAAGTTGGGCAGCTATTCACTCTTGCGATTACCAGAAGGCCGCCTCATTGCACCCAAAGCACTACTCCCTTACTTGGCCTGAGTGGTCCACAACGTTGCCCATGCAGTTAAAAACACCATGATTCTCAGTGTAAACCTAGACTGTGTTGCTTCCAGCTTAGCGATGACTGCACAAGCATATTGTGATGATTGTACAGTGTGCCTATCCCATAATGTAGGGCAAGCAGTGAAAAGAAAGCTATCTGCACATCCTGTACTGGAAGGACAATTCTTAAACGTGTAGACAGATGTCATACAGTTCCTCAGGTGTCGGAATTTCAGCTACTGTTTAGTAATTGTCGACATTTTGTCAGGTTGTACAGAAGTCTATCCCTGCAGGAAGGCAGATGCTACTACTGTTGCAAAGGATACGGTTGTCTGAATTTAAACCCAGGTTTGGACTGCCACTCATCATAGATAGTGACTGAGGTATACATTTTACAGACTAGATTGTCAGAGAAGTGTGCAAGGCACTAGGGATTTCCCAGCAGTTTCACTGTGCTTACCACCTCAGAAATAGTCATCTAAAGCTCAGGCTCTCATATGTGTGTCAGGAAGTAGCCCCAGGTACTGCCCTTAGTGCTATTCCCTATGCACAATAACTCACAACAAAAGGTGGTCTGTCTGCACATAAAGTTATTACAGGATGCCCACTGCGAATGGGAACTGTTCCCCGGGCAGCCCCACACCTCCTGAGCTTGCAACTGGAATCTGAAACTGTCCTTAATTATTGTCATGCTTTAGTCAAAACTGTCCGTTCAATCCATAAACAGGTTGGAGATGTACTGCCCGGAGCAGCTGCCACGCCCTGCCACTCGCTACAACCAAGTGACTTCCTCCGTGTGCACAAGCAGAAGTCTGCCCTTCAGCCCAGGTGGCGAGGAGTTGTCAAGTGCTGCTGATGACCCAGACCACCGTTACGTGCTCTGGCCTGACCTCAGGAGGCATGCTTCCCACTGCTGCAAGATCCTCGCACACACCAACACCACCCGATTCCCACGTATCGAGAACCAGCCCAGCTGCATCCAATGACTCACCCACCGGAGTTCCAGCTGCTACCCAAGCCCTGCCAGTGTCAGCTAAACGCATTACTGCAGGCCATCCATCAGCAACAACAGCGTTCCTGGTGCACCTGCATGTGCAGATGCTGAGAAAAGACCCCCAACTCCACAGTCTTTTCACTATAGTTGGGTC
Organism: Ambystoma mexicanum; assembly: GCF_040938575.1. Classification (NCBI taxonomy): domain Eukaryota; kingdom Metazoa; phylum Chordata; class Amphibia; order Caudata; family Ambystomatidae; genus Ambystoma; species Ambystoma mexicanum. Next base: position 1,501,481,501 of record NC_090932.1, on the reverse strand, counting down.
TCAACAGGTTTCTCTCTTGCATATCATCTCCGGTGTTTGACCACACTGGAACTCACCACCCAGCACTGGTCCCGCAGAGGGCCTTACACATGCCTACTGATCAGGAGTGGAGTGCCTGCATGTGCACTCATACACCACTAAACATGTCCACTGTGCAACAATGCACTTCACAGATGTGGTAGTGCACTGGCAAAGATTGGAATCTCCATCACCCGACATTCTAGCACCTATTGGTTTTGGACCCTGCTGTTATCATCTCTCATCATTCTCTTTGTCCCGATGACCGCTCTATGTTTATGGCTCAGGTACTACCGGTATCTCTAACTAAACATTTATCATAGAGTGCCATGATACAGCCCTGAACATTTTTAACTGCTAGAACAGTCATCAAAAGCAATCCCAGGCCCATCCTTGCCAGAGACTCTTGGAATATTGACACTTTTCCCCCAATCTTGAAACCAGGCATTCGTGCCCTGAACTGAAATGACTTTGTGGATTGCTGCACATGAACAATTCCTCCCTATATAAAATGAAACGAGAATGTCCTTCAACGAACTTTGTTACCGCAGCACAGACATGACTACCTCAGAATCTGAAGACCAGGCTCTGGTCCAGACCACAAACCATCTCTGGCTACCTGACTACGGTTATTATTGTTGTTAACTCACTGGCATGTCTCCAACTCACTGCGATTGCAGTTTTTAGACCCACCTGTCATGAGCACGATCGTTCATCCGCTCACCCTTGGGTTCACAGAGAGAACACATATCTACACCAGGCCTGGCAATATTCCTGCATTTTTAATGAATCAGATTGTTGGGTTTGTGGACACCTGGCCTCTAGGTTCCCTATAGCACCTATTCCTTTGTCTGCCTGGACCTCAAGTTGGTTACCCTTTCCGCAGGCCCTGTAGTAGTACTCATTCCTAGATGGGGTTTACTGGTCCTCTGAATTTTCCCAGACCAGGTATCAAGGAGACCAGTAACACTTCACATTTTCTCACAGGCTAATGAGCCTCATAGGTTACGTCAACTGGGGTATACTATTAATGGGCAACTGTAAGTGTCGATACTACCATGTGACCAAGGTTAATATAGTCATGAATAATGTCACATTTACTTTTGTTCCTGATTTCTCTTTCACCCAATCCAGGTACGTTACATGTCACAGAACATATTTTATTTGTGGGTTAAAGCCTACCCTTTGCTGCCCATTAACTGAGGTGGAAGCTGCGACATGTGGTATGTCCTACCTGCCATTTGGCATACCTGCACCTTTCTGGTATCCAACCGACCCAAGCTAAGCTCTGAATGGGAAGGGTTAATTACAGAGATGGGTTACCTTATACCAGCCCTCAGGGTGAAACTAAACCGAGACAGACCAACCCAGTTGTCTCAATTGATCAAAGATATTGCAAATTCTACGTCTGCAACCCTGACATTACTCTCCCTTGAACAATTGGCCATCCGGACCATGGTCCTCCAGAACCGTATGGTACTGGACGCCCTTCTAGCATCACAAGGCGGTGTGCGCACAATTGGAAAGAGTGAATGATGCACGTTCATACCAAGCTACACCAATAACATTACTGACAATTTTGCCCACATTCACCACACTGTAAGCACTCTCGATGTAAGCCCAGCTCCAACTGGGTCCATCTGGTTCCGGGTAACAAACATTTTGGGACCCTTGGGAGCTTACTCTGTTCAGGTTACATCTGTAGTATTGGTCCTGATGCTGAGTTTATACGGTCTTATGGTGATCTGTAAATGGCTCTATTACCGCGCCTATGCACAACGTCATAAAGCTTCTTGAACAACTTGAATGCTGTACTTAAATACTACTGAAGTACACTGTTATGATTACCAAATTATAATGTTTGTTCCTCTAAAGATGTGATTAATGAGACTGGAGTGAAGGTATCATTGGAGAGGTTTGTGGGGGAAAAAAATCGAAATCTAAACGTGTCCTACTCCCTATCACAGATCCTTCACTAGCTAGGTTAGTCACTCAGCAACTGCCATGTTTGACTGTGCCTCATTGCCATAACTGTGATTGTCCTATGTTGTAGTGCGCATGTCTTAACCACAGATGGGATTTATCTTCCACTGCATAAGGATGCCAGCTTCTGTAGCTCTCGCTTCTGACTTATTTCACATTTGGTCTATCGTAGCATTTCATAGAGAACCACCTTACCAGACAAAGCAGCTTCAACAGATAGAAGTAGCAACAGTAGGCAGGACATCTCGCTCTGAACCAAGTGAGAACCATGGAAATAGTATGCATGGTAAGGACTGTTAAATGCATCTTAGAATGTCTTTCACTAGTATCAAAAATGTGCTCTCCCCGGCGTAGTATCTGCTAAAGACTGCACATCGTCCAGAAGAACAAGTTACTTTCTTACCTGGTAACGTTCTTTCGACGGGATGTTCCTCCAACGTATTCCTTATCTTTGATATACGTTTCCAGCTTGCTGGCCTCGGAATTTTTTTTCTCTGTAGAAGGCGCTGCGCGTCGACGTCCGCCGAGTCGATGTCCCTCGACGGCCACCATATCGGTGCCGACGTCACCATGCCCATAAAAAGACACGCGCTGCGTCCGTTGCTCAGTTCCGTTTTGTAGTATAAGAAAGACATGCCTGAATTGGTTGGTAACCTTGAAGGAGCGAAAGCTGCAACCACAAGGGATGTTTATCACTGCAGGGATGGATGGGAGGGGCGATAAGGAATACGTCGGAGGAACATCCCGTCGAAAGAACGTTACCAGGTAAGAAAGTAACTTGTTCTTCGAAGGGATTGTGTCTTCCGATGTATTCCTTATCTTTGATAGACTCCCATAGCAGTGGTATGTAATTGGAGGAGGGAGTGATAGTGTTATATATCCCTTTAGGGATGGACCAAGTGTAATACGGCTTTGCCAAATCTGGTCTCTTGAGCAGTGGAGGAATCCAGATTGTAAAATTTTGTGAATGTATGTGCGGACGACCATGTGGCAGCCGCATATATGTCCCGGACCGGTACCCCTCTCTGGAGAGCCGAAGAAGCTGCGATACCCTGGTTGAATGAGCCCTGAGGTTTTGGGGTGGCTCTTTCCCTGCTAGTCTATAACATTCCAGGATGGCCAAGATAATCCACCTGGAGATGCTTTGTTTTGTTATGGGTAGTCCCAACTTGTGACCTGAGTATCCTACAAACAGCTGGTCTGCTTGCCTGATTCTAGCCACTCTGCTGATGTAAAAGCTGAGAGATCGCCTAGGGTCCAGCCTGTGTAGCCTTTCCTCCTCTTTCCCCCGGATGGGGAGGAGGGTAGAATGAAGGCAAGGTAATTTTCTGAGTAATATGGAATTCAGAAACTACCTTTGGGAGAAAATTAGGCTTCACCTGGAGGACAACCTTGTCCTTGTGGAAGATTGTATGTGGGGGTTTACAGGAGAGAGCTTGAAGCTCACTCACCCTCCTAGCCGATGTTAGTGCTACAAGTAGGACAGTTTTAAGTGTGAGAAATCTTAATGCGCAAGAGTGAAGTGGCTCGAATGAAGTGCCCATTAAGAAGTTTAAGACTAGATTTAAGTCCCATAATGGAACCTGGAATGGTTTTGGAGGGTAAACATTAGTCAGACCCTTAAGAAATTGTACCACTAGAGGAATTTTGAAATACGATGGTTCCTCCGCAGTGCGCTTGAAGATAGAAAGCGCTGCGAGATAGCCTTTTACAGTGCCAACTTGATGGCCTGAGTTTGCCAAGTAGAGTAGAAACGATAGCACCGTTGGTGTACCGCATGAAAAAGGGTCGATATTCTCTTCCCTACACCAGCTGCAAAACTTGTTCCAACAGCAGCGGTATAAAGACTTTGTTTCTGGTCTTCTGGCCGAAAGCAACACCTCCATGACATCATCAGGGAGATCCCAATCCTTGTACCTCAACCTTTCAGAAGCCAAGCGTGAAGGTTGAGGGTTCTGATGTCTGGATGGAGAACCTGACCTCCCTTCTGCGAGAGAAGATTCTCTTTGAGTGGAAGACGGATTGGAAGACAGATGGACATATCTAGAAGGTCCGGGTACCACGTTCTCCTGGCCCAGTCCGGGGCAATTAGGATCATGGTTTTCCGGAATCTTCTCAACCTCCTGATCATTTGAGGAATAACAGGGACTGGTGGAAACGCGTAGAGGAGTGGAAACTCCCAGTCCACTACGAAAGCGTCTCCCATAGCTCCTCTCGGGGGAAATTCCCTTGAACAGAACAGATCACACTTCCTGTTGGTGCTTGTGGCGAACAGATCCACCTGAGGGGTTCCCCAAAGGGCGAAGATCTCTTGAAGGACTTCCTGAGCTAGCTCCCATTCGTGGGAGACTGTGCTCTGCCTGCTCAGAGCGTCCGCTGTCAAATTCTTCTCTCCATCTAGATGGACTGCCGATAGAGAGATTCCTTCCCGAATTGCCCAAAACCAGAGCTGCAATGCCTCTCTGCACAGTGGTAGTGAACCTACGCCTCCTCTTTTGTTTAGGTAGTGCATGGCCACCGTGTTGTCCATCATTATCAGGACATTTCTCCCCTGTACTGATGGCAGGAAAGCTTTCAGCGCTAGTCTGATCGCTCTCAGCTCTAATAGGTTGATATGTAGTCTGGACTCCGATGGAGACCAAAGACCTCTGATGGTCAAGTCGTTGGCATGGGCTCCCCACCCTGTGAGCGAGGCGTCTGTGACTACTGTTATCTCCGGCCATGGTTGCCAAAACAGTTCTCCTTTCAAGATGTTCTCTGAATAGGCCCACCACTGAAGGTCATGGGCTACCTTGTCCAGAATCCGGAGGAGGTCTGACATTCTCCCTGAGAATTGTGACCACTGACTTCTCAGTGCCCACTGAAGAGATCTCATTCTCAGGTGAGCCTCTGGCACAAGGAAGATGCAGGATGCCATGAGGCCTAGCAATCTCAAAAAGTCGAAGGCTGGGAGACGTTGGGCATTTTGAAACTTGGCGACCATCTGTAGAATATCTTGAGCCCTCACCTCTGGTGGTGAGGCTTTTCCCAAGGAAGTGTCCAGGACCGCTCTAATGAACTGGAGTCTCTGAGATGGTATCATCTGTGACTTCTTTAAATTGAGGGAGAAGCCTGGTCTGTGAAGGAAGAGGCAGACATAATCTAGCTGGGTCCGGGCCTGTTCCGAAGATACGGCCCTGATCAGCCAATCGTCCAGGTAGGGATAGACGTGGATCCATTCCCTCCTTAGACTCGCCGCCACTACCGACATCAGCTTGGTGAAGACCCTCAGGGCGGAGGTCAGCCCAAATGGCAGAACTCGAAATTGATAATGAGAGTTGCCAATTGCAAACGTCAGGTATTTCCTGTGCTTGAGATGGATTGGCACATGGAAATAAGCATCCTGAAGGTCCAGAGATACCAGCCAGTCCTGGACCTGGAGGGCCTGAAGGATCTGAGAGAGAGTTACCATCTCGAACTTGTCCTTCCTGAGGAACTTGTTCAATTCTCTTAAGTCCAGGATGGGTCTTAGTCCTCCGTCCTTCTTTGGTATGAGAAAGTAGGGGGGAGTACCAGCCCTTGTTCCTGTCCGTTACAGGTACCGGTTCTATGGCACCTTTCTCTTAGCAGGTCCATAATTTCCGGAGGAACTTGTTCAATTCTCTTAAGTCCAGGATGGGTCTTAGTCCTCCGTCCTTCTTTGGTATGAGAAAGTAGGGGGGAGTACCAGCCCTTGTTCCTGTCCGTTACAGGTACCGGTTCTATGGCACCTTTCTCTTAGCAGGTCCATAATTTCCTGCAAGAGGAGCGGATTTGGAACTTTTCGGGAGCTGTTCCCCGGTGGATGACTCTGAGGGATGTGTAGAAAGGGTAGGCAGTAACCTTGGGCAACTGTCTCCAACGCCCAATCATCTGACGTTATAGTCTGCCATTCCGTCAGATGGTGAGTTAACCTGCCCCCTACAGGTGTCTTGTGTGCAAAGGCCTCAGAGTGGTTTGGGGGCGGCTGATGCAGATGCCGAGGGTAAAGAGGCACCTGCTGCTGCTGCGGTCTTAGTACCTTTGACCCGTCCACCTCGGGTGGATCTTCTTTGGCCTCTTTGAGCCGGCTGTCCTCTGCCTTTTCCGAATGCGGAATAATAGCGAAAGGACTTTCCTCTCCCAGAGGTTCCTGAGGGGCGAAAAGGAGTTTGGCGGATAGCAGCTCCTAAGGATTTTGCTGCTGCTTTAGAACTCTGTAACTTTTCCAGACTGTCATCAGCCTTTTTTCCGAATAACGAAGAGCCGTCAAAGGGCATATTCAAAAGTCTGGCCTGTACATCTGGAGCAAAGCCAGACTTTCGCAACCACGCATGCCTGCGGATTGTTGTACTAGCCGCCATGGCCCTGCTGATACTGTCAGCGGAATCAATGTCAGTTTGAAGAGACTCGCACATGGCATCTTTGCCATCTTGAATGATGTTAAGGAAGGCTTCCTTCTCCTCTCCATCGGGTATGCAGTCAGCCGCTGATGAAGCACACTCCCATAATGTGTGACTGAACCTGGCGAGCGTACAGGTGGCGTTGATGGACTTCAACGCCATACTACAGGCAGAGAAGACTTTATTTGCCATAGAGTCGTACCTCTTGTCATCCCTGTCCTGTGGGACAGTAGGGTAAGCAGTCCTACTGCTGGATGAAGTTGCTGCTTGAACCACCAGGCTCTCTGGGGTCGGGTGTTTTGACAGGTATTCAGGGTCAGCAGCCGCTACCCTATACTTTGTCGACAGTCTTTTATTGACTGCTGGGATGACTTCGGGAGTCTCCCAATTGGATGCAATTTTTCTTTGTAGGGCTGCATGGAAGGGGACCACCGGGTCCTCCTGTGGGCCTTTGTCCAATATATCCATTAGATCATCCTGTTGGAAAACAGGTGAAGCCGCAGACCAACCCATAAACTCAATTATTCTTGCCATCAGGGTTCTATATGGTGTTTCTGCATGTTCCCCTGGGTCTGGCTTTACAAATTCCACTTCTGGGGAAGTGTCAAGTCCACTGGCCTCATGAAGTGAGTCCTGTAGTTCCTTCAGCCTCCTTTCTTCAGAGGTGAAATCCTCTGCAGCAGGCAGTGAGGATCTCTGTAAACCAAAAGTTTCTTGGTCAGAGTCTTCTCTTTCTTCATAAATTGAAGAAAGACCAGGGTATTCTCTCTGAAATGGAGTAAAGCCCATCTCTAGGGCTGAAGGAGCCAAACTCGTCGTTATTGGACGAGAAAATGTCGAAGTCGTCGACGCCGATGTAACCGGCCTCGAAGGCGCCGAAAATGGGGTCGAAAAAACTGGAAGGGGCCTCGAAGAATTCGAGAGGATCGGGATCCTACTCGAGGGCATCGACGATGGTCTCGGCGTTGTGCCGGACGCCCTTGAAAACACCGTTGGCTGTGGAGCCTTGGTCCTCTCTTTCATCGGCGTCGACGTCAGCATCGACGATGGCGTCAAGTCGATCGACCGATGCATCGAGGAACCCTTTGACAGCGGCGTCGATGGCGCCGACCCATGCGTCGAGGGAATCTTCGACGACGGCGTCGAAGGAACCCTCGACGACGGCGTCGAAGACGGTGCCTTCTTACCCGATGGCTCATGGCGCTCTCGGGTGGAATGTTTCGCCGGGTGCTGCGACTCGCGGCGTATTGATTTTTTGGGTTTTTCACCCGGGGTATCACTCTCAGCTGTCTTCGAGGGGGTCGAGGCCGCGTTCTCGAAGACGCATAACATTTTCTTTCTGAATTCCTCCCACTCAGTTTGAGAACTGTGTTTGGTGGGACAGGAAACTCTTTCTGGGGACACCGAAGACAACGAGGAATGGGACCTTCGACGTCTCTTTTTTGAGTGTCTAGATCTCGATGAATGGTGGGAGCTGCTTCGAGATCTAGAATGGGAGTGTTTTCGACAGCGAGGAGACGAATGCCTCGACTCGGCTGACGAAACCTTCGAGGAGGTTTTGGCTGACTTCCCTCTCTCGAGCTTCCCCTTTCGCTCCTTCAGGGCTTTCGCCATCATGGACATGCAGTCCTCACACTCCGAACAATGGTGCTCGGACCCCAAGCACCATAAACAGACCCTGTGTGTATCCGTTATTGACATTTTTTTACCACAGTCTCGACATTTCTTGAAGCCAGATCGCGGCGTTGTCGGTTCTGATGAAGAAGCCATCGAGAATGATAAGGAATATCCGTCGAATTAGATTTTGATAAACCTGACTGAACTGAGCAACGACGTTCCGAGGCCCCACGAAGCTAGGTAAGGTAAGGTAAGGTAAGGAATACGTCGGAGGACACAATCCCTTCGAAACATTGTTACTTGTCAATATCATGCAAAGCCTGAACCACCCTTTCCATTGAAATGCATGCGTACTCTTCTGTATAAAAGTACAGTACACCGAGGGAGGGGGAGTTGCTGCGCTGAGTCTCGTTCTGTTGTTGGGTTGCTGTTTGTCCTTTGTAGGCTTTATCCCTCTTTTCTAGGAAACTCTAATCTGTGTGTCCTTGCATTTGCTGCTATGTTTAAAAATTAGGCTTTTCCCTCTTTTCTAGAAAAGTTGAATCTGTGGGTTCTTGCATTGCTGCTGTGTTTAAAATAAATAATCATTTTCCCTCTATCCCTCTAGGTTCTTCCTTCTGTCCTGATAAGTAGCTTCTAGGTGTCGTGCTTTCCGTTATATGATGTGTGCTTGGCCGTTTTCCCTTCCGGGATACTTGACTCTATTAAATTAATGTTGGTTGTAGTTGGTGTCATGATGTGCAGTTCCTACCTCTCCCCCCCCATTCCTTCTCTCTGTACTCCCCATCTATGATGCTCTAAATCTCTCCTATCTTCTCTAATTGCTATTCTATCACCTATCCTATCCCTCTGATGATGTCTGGAAGGAAAAAGTCAAAGAAGGATCTCCTGGTCTCCAATACAGGCCTGCCCATCGCTGACACCTATGACACCTATGTCTTTCAGGCAGGCTTTCACCGACATCCTCTTTGTCGTTCCATCTCTGGAGCTCTGAGTTCCCCTTATGGTCTCTGGGCTCTCCCCTTTCTCTTCCTCTCCATTTAATGGTGGCTCCCTTTGGGAGGCACTCTGGGTATCCTTCCTGTCCTCTATGGCCATCATTAATGTGTACCTAAATGGCACTGTCATGGTCCAGGGCTCTCAGCCCAACCTCCTTCTTGAAAGGTGTCTTCCGTCTCTCATCAACTTCCTCCCCTCTCCTGCCACTCCTCTTTCTACCACCCCTCTGGCCCCTCTGCCACCTCCGACCGGTGTATCACACTCCTGTACCCCTCCTCGAAAGACCTTAAAAAATGTCATCCTGCTCCATTTAGCTACCCTCAACTCTCACTCTGCTATCAAACACTCCTCTGACATCTGCCACCTCCTTGAAGACCTCAACCTAGATGTGCTCGCTCTCACTGAGACGTGATTCACTGTCAACTCTGTCATGTGTTTTGACACTCTCCTCCCTGAGGGGTACAAGATCCTCTCTAAGCCCAGGCCTAACCAGCCTGGGGGCGGAGTTGCCCTGATATTCCATTAGTGGGTCCCTGCTACTATCATACCCACTCAGGCCTACTCCTCTTTCACATGCCTTGTCTGCAGGTTTGGTGTCTATCCTGGCCTCTCTCTGGCTCTGGACATCATCTACAGGCCCCCTGGCCTGGTCTCCCCCTTCCTCTCAAAATGGGCTGACCTCACCTCTTCTCTCCTACCCTCCGCCTCCAAGCTCTTCCTCCTGGGAGACTTAAATATTCACCTTGACTCCCCGGATGCGGCCCCTGGGCTCTTCCCAACCTCTTTGACTCTCTTTCCACTCCATTTTTCCCTTCGGTCCAATGCACTCAGCTGGACACTCCTTGGATGCTCTCATCTTTTCAGACATCCCCATCTCCAATCCTCTCATTACTCCTCTCTCTTGGTCTGATCATGCTTTCCTGTCCTCTCACCTGGACCTCCTGGGTCCCCCGGCTAAACCCTGCCCGCTCTGCCAGCCTCCTTCTCCATCATTCGAGCTATAAGGGAGTGTCAGTTGCCCTTTTGCCACCACCTTCACTCCTCCTCCTGCTCCTGTCACTGACCCTCACTCTCACACAGTCCTTACTAACCTTCAACTCTCCATGTCCAACACTTTGGACATCCTTGCCCCAGTCAAGAAGATCTGCATGGAAGCTGCCTCCAAGTGCAACTTCTGGTATGACTCTGACCTGGCCACTCTGAATCACAAGTGCAGAGCAGCTGAGCGGAAGAGGCAGGCTTCAAGCACATCCCCTACCAAACTGGCCTGCCGCCTGCTCCAAAGGCAATACAGAATCTGAAACCTGGTTACAGGATACCTTCTAGAATGTTGGATTTACGATAATTGAGAAATTATCCACTCGTCCTAATGGCGGTCAGCCTTCATGGGGCTTAGTAATAGCATCCGTAATTCTCGTGTGATCGATTTAGATCTCATCAGTGCAGATGTCCAAGGGATTATGGCTGCGAGGGCCTTGTTTAGAGTCAGTTGTGCCATCAAATCAATTGTATATTTTAATCTCTATTGGAACCCTGCACGTTCCATCTTATCCGCGTTTTTTGGATTCTCTATCTAATCTGCTTGTGAAGGTGAATTCGGTGTATGGATATGGAGTTCTTTTATTAGTTGGGGACTTAAATGCTCACTTCCTAAGGACTGGTGAAAGATGGCTGCATTTATTCTCAGATTGGAATTTACTGCTTGCTAACCGTAACATCAGTGGGGACTGCTAGAACTTGGAAGAACGGACTAGCAGTGTCTATAATTCATTTTTTGGTTCTCTCAGATGATTTGTTTACTCAGCGTGATAATTTCACAATAAGAGAGATAGGTTCCAGTAATCATAACCCTCTTACAGCATCCTTTCAATGGGGAATACAGTTTGCAGATAGTGCCCACACCAATGTTATAGTGAATTCTGGAAATAACAGAGTAGTACACTTCAGCAGAGGAGGTCTCACTTTGAATAGAAAACTGTTGAGTGTAATGAGCCTAAGTTTAGATTCTGATCTTGATTGGTACTGTGCCCTAAAACATGTTGTAGAATTCTTATGGGATTTAGACTGTCCGAAAGAAAAAGGCGGCCAAAGAATTACTGGTCATAAGCACTTTTTTTAATGAAGAGACATCTTTATGACAAAGAGAATTAAGAGAATGTATTAGGGCTCTCAAGAATTCAATGGCTGAGAGCCAGGATTTTCTTCTCTTGAAGAAAGAATTTTGCAATGACTACAAAAATTGGTCCAGATGCCATAAATATTTGCGTAGTACTCGCGACAGCCAGATGATGTTGGAGGCAGTCGGCTTAGGGAATTCTAGAAATTTTAGGTTAATGAGCAGCTGACAACAGACCTCGCAAGGCCACCTACAAGGTATGTCTGAGATTGCATGGCATGATTATTCTGGGAATTTGTTTGAGTCTAATCCTGCTCAAATTGAGCCAGTTAATGATGTATTGTAGCAACTACATTTAGACCAAGAGCTCATAGAGCTTTAATAATCAAGGCCTCTGGCTCAAGGGGCACTGGTCCCAATGGGCTGTCAAACCAGACCAAAAAGAGCAATGTTGTGGTCTGGGCTCAAGTTCTAATGCTTCTGTTCAAGGGTATACTGGCAGCCAAGTGCTGTCCCACCTCTTGGAAACAGTCAATTATTATTCCTATATATAAGGGTGATCGGGCGGATGCGGCTAATTACTGCCCAATCGCCCTTCTTGATTCCAATAGTAAAAAAGATTCTGACAAGATTCTGAGAGAGTTTGAGTGGATTTCTGAAAAGAGTATCCTATCTAAAAATCAAATTGGCTTTTGGAAGGGCCTTTCCACGTCACTGAATGGTCTGATATTGAGTATTGTGTATGATAAATCCTGGTCAAAGGGTGGTCCTATTTTATATGTAACTTTGTAAAACTTGGGGTGTCACCCTAAGGACCCCAGGGGTAATCCAGACATGGACCCCTTGCTCACTGTGTCTTAGAGAGGCTCAGCTTCACCTCACTGCTGGGGCCCAACTAGGACGAAACACGTGTCTGGGGTTGGTGATGGTACTCTTATTCAGGGGAGATTTGCCTATCATTTTGGTGATAGCCCCTGTGGGTGGGATTAAGACTGATCTGCAAATGAATATTTCTCCTCTATGAAGGGTGCAGTGAGCTAAAACGTGGTTGTAGAGCCCCCTGAGTAGAAGAAATTCCATAAAACAGGGTATTTGACCCATGTTCATTCTCAGCAGTGGGGCTCCCACACTCCTTTGTAACTATTTTATATGGAGCCTAGATTGACCCATTAAAGCCTTTCGATATGGTTAACAGAGGTTGGTTGTGGCTGAAATTAAAGTATTGGGGATTGCCTGAAGGCTTACATGCGATTATTATTTATCTTCATGAAAATATTATGATACAAATAAGACTGGATGCTCAAGATCATCGGTCCTTGCAGGTACCCACTGAAAGAGGAGTAAGGCAGGGCTGCATACTTGCTCCCTGCCTCTTTAACCTCTATTTAGCAGACCTTGCTGAAACTTTAAATACTCACGCATTAGCCGCCCTAAAATCGGCTCTGAGTCAATTAATTGGCTGACTTATGCGGACAATATAGTTCTGCTGGATTATATTCCCATTGGCCGACAAGTGTTTTGACGGCCTTTGACAGGTATGCAACAAACAATGATTTAGAAATCAACCCTGCTTAATCAAACATTATAGCCTTTAGTTGGATGCTAAGTAGCCAACTAGTACCAATAACAAAGGTAGTTTTAGATTTAGGCTTTACACTCAGATCCAATCCAACAATAAGAGCTGTTGTAAGGGATATTGAAGAGAAATTAGTGCAACTCAAGTGCCAGATGAAGAAGATTTTATATTCTTTCTGTAGATTCTCCTTCCTCCCGTTGATACAGTTTTATAGGGGAAAGGTTATACCAGCCATTCTATACGGCATGGAAATTAAGCCACATGCACGGAGGGTCAATTGGGTGAGATTTGAAAGCAACATATGGAAGAAGGTTTTAAATCTCCCAACTTCTCTCCCCATTGTCCGATTGCGATGTGAGTTGGGGTTACAATCTTTAAGAGCACACTTGGACTGGAAGGTAGCCTCACTTTACAGATTAATACTTGATCCATGGAGGAATTCACTATAAGAAAATGTGGGAGTTCTTCTGCACAAGGGAATTGTAGGGTTCTATCTGGTCTGAAGGTTGATGCTCTAAAAATGTTGGTTACTAGTGACTCACTGGAGATGGACTTGAGAACTAATCCAAACAAAGTTAAAAAGGCTCTTATGACTATGGATTGAATTCTAACTAGAGCTGAGATTAGTAAATTGGTGATCTTTAAATCATTCCCGATCATGGATAAACCAAGAGGGTCAGTGCCTTCCTAGTTGGAATGCTTTCCTAATTAAACCTGGAGAACGGAATTTGATTTAGAATCAATTTAGGATTGACAAGAGAAGTCTTGAGAATCCGTAATAAATTGCAGTATCAGGATAGCAACTGTAACCTCTGTGCGGGTATGCTAACTGAGAATTTAAGGCACATGAGAGTTAAGTAGTTTTCCCGATTAGTTGATAAAATAGTGAGGATAAACACTGAGGCCTTTTGGAGAAGATGGTCAGCTGGCCATGAGACTTTTCTGACTCTGGAAACATTGAAATTACTGAATGAACTGGGTTTTTATCAAATAGTAAATAATTTAATTTGATGAAATATTGATGTAATTGCGTTTATATGTTCTCATTTTTTATTTTAATTGATTTGTATTCTAATTGAAAAGTCGAAATATCGGTTAAATACAATAAAATAATTACAAAAATACAGACTCCCCATCTGCTGGAAGAAGAGGGCCTAATTACAAGCCTGCATCTCTGAAGCCACTAACAACATGGTCGAACCTTTCAAAATCTACAAAGAACTCACCAACCCTTCTGCAGTCTCTACTCCTCTGCATTCACTGGCCCTCTGCACCTCTCTGGCCTCTCACTACATTTATAAAACTCAGGATATATTGTCCTCCCTTTCCTCTACTCCTCACCCTTCACCCTCACCCGCTCTCAGGCCTCCCTTGGCCACTTCTCCCCTCCCCTTCTACTCTCCTCTTTTTCTCCCAGAATGCCTGATGAGGTTTCTAGGCAGGTCCACTCTAAGAAAGTCTCATCCTAACAGGTGCTCCCCTGCTCCTCCAGAACTATCAAGAACAACATTGTCTCCCTTGCTCCATCCTTCACTGATTTCTGCAATCACTCCTTTGAAACTGGATGCTTCCCCTCACTCCTCAAGCACTCCCTTGTGCACCCTTTCCTCAATAATCCTTATGCTGACCCTTGCTGTCTGGCAAACTACCACCCTATCTCCATTACCCCTTCACGGGCAAACTCTTGGAGAGGCTGGCCATCTCCCAGCTTATCCACCACACTGAATCTGTTGGTTGTCAAAAAAATCACCAGTCTGGCTTCGAGCTGCCAGGGGCACAGAAACTGCTCTCCTGAACACCTGTGAAGACTTGCTGTCAAATCATCTCTTCCCTCTTCACCAACTCACTCTCTACCTGCAGTGTCCATCAGGGTTTTATGCAAATTGTAATAAGGAACCCCCACGCATTCAGAGATAAGTACAGTTACATTTATTGAGGTTCAGCTGTTGACAGACCCCCAGCACTTCCACCATCAAGGCTGGCTGGGCTTATCTGATTTTATTTATTTATTTATTTGCATTTTTAAAGCGCTCAAACAGCCCGTGGGCATCGAGGCGCTGTTACAGGAGTTTTTTTTTGTCTTAGTTGCGTATTTATAACGCGCTTAAATACCTAAAGGTTTTTAAGCGCGGACCCGGGGATTGAACCTGTGTTGCTTCGTGTCTTCTTGCTTCCAAGGCGAGCACGTTGCCGCTGAGCTATCCTCCTACAATCACATTTGAGAATACACATTCCTCATCTCATAATGCAACACAAAAGCCAGTGTTCCACATGGAATCCCCATTACATTACCCAGCATCTGTGATCAGGGTTCCACATAGAACTTGATCCATATAATTTGTAACCTAAGTAACTATATAAATGAGCTCATATATAACACAGATGTCATCTCGGGAAGATAGCTTAGGGGCAACGCAGGTTCGATCCCTGGGTCAGCGCTTAGAAACCTCTGGGTACTAAGCACATTAAAAATAACCTATCATATCATATTTACTGAGGTGCATATTTACTGTGGTTTTCATACTAAAAATTGAGGGGCATATGTCAGCATCGAGGTTAAATGGTGCAGAAATTTGGGATGAATAATTGCATATATTCAGTTTTCCCTTTATTGCTATATTACACTATAAATAGAATTTGGGAGTATCATTTGTTTTGACAGAGTAATGTCTCTTGTGTTTAGTCATCGATTTCCTTTTGAGACTACATCGTTTGTTGTGGGAGACTTGACCAGCAGGTCTCTTTCTGTTAATCAGCTCGATGTCATAGCAGCCTCTCGCACCGTGTAATGATCTAAGTGTATTTTGTTTATAGTTGATGCTAATGTAATACCTTTTATTTATAAGTAAAAGTTAAAGTTTTATCCTTGGTTACACCATAAATGTTTTATGTATGTATCTCATTACACCTTCACAAGCTCTTTCGTAGCGCGAGGGTGCACGCGAATATGGAACGTTTAGAGTTGTTATGTTTCAGTTGAACAGTGGGCTTGTACGAATAAACTCACCTTAAAGTTTCCTGCGCGTCGTGCCTTTTACTTCTAACATTGGCGACGAGGAATTACAATTGCGGCGAGCCCACCACCCGCTCATGCCATTGTGCCATTGGCGGCCTGAGGGGGCCTGCAGGACACACCAGAAGGGCTTTCAGAGCCGTCCTGTGAACAACGCTGTTGACCGGCAGTGACAGGAGAGGAGGAGAGCCGCTCCACCAGCCGGTGTTGAAGCGACCGAAGAATCCCAAGCCGCTCCACCTTCCCGTGTGTAGCAGCGGCCGCAAAGGTGCCTCTCCCCCATCCCCCGGTGCCACATCGCCGCGAGTCGTGCCGCTCCGCCCCTTAGCATCATGACCGTTGAAGCGGCTGGACAGCGCGTAAGAAGTACGCTCTCCATACCATAGTCCTCCTAATAGAAGAGTAACACGGTAAACAGGGTAAGCACAGCCAATACCATAATAACTTTCCAAAACGAGCACTTGGTAAATAAGTGTGGATCTGAATTTGTGACTCAAAAGAGCTCATCTCTAAGGAGAGAAAGACAACTGTACCAAGAGCCACAGACAGCATCTACAAGTACGGATTAGAAGGTGCAATTTGAAAACAAAAGAGGAAATAAAAAGGGGGAGATAAGAGGGAGGAACAATCTCTTGGAACTGAACAATCTTTAAGAACTGAATGTGAAACAAATGCCAAGTTTGGAATAATTAAGTCTGCATCGAGTTTCCAACATGGCAGCTGCGAGTAGGCCTCCACCACCCCCCTTCATGTCAGAACCTAGTACCCCTAACCTTAGATGGGACAGGTGGAAGAAACTTTTTGACACTTACCTAGTGGCAATAGGTGGAGACAAGTTTGCGCTGGCAAGGAAAGAAGCAGTATTACTAGACAACCTAAGCACAGAAGGACGCAGTATTTTTGACGGATTGTCTGAACCTACAGACATTGGCCAAGGAGAGGAGGACCAGTTCACAGTTGCTGTCAGAAAGCTACCGGCACACTTTGAACCAAAGAAAAACGCCACGTTTGAGAGGCACAAGTTTTTCTCCAGGAGTCAAGGCACCCTAGAACCAGTAAAAGCCTTCATCACATCCCTACGCACGCTGAGCCACTCATGTGATTTTGGAGCCCTCACTGACTCTCTCATTCGTGACCAACTAGTGCGGTGCACCAACAACAGGATACAAGAAAAACTGTTGTCGAAAGACTTGTCCTTAGAGCAAGCATTGGAAGTAGTGAGAGGTATGGAAGAAACCTCAAAATATATGGCCAGTATGAAACCTGACAAAAGCAGTAATGAAGTAGCAGCTATAAGAAATAGTAAAAAAGTTCAATATGGGAAAAAGCATAAAGTGCTTTAAATGCGGCAGCAACCGTCATGTGTCCTCGAACCCATCCTGCCCGGCGCGCAATGCAAATTGTCTCAAATGCAAGAAAAAAGGACACTTTGCAAGAGTTTTCAGAGAAAATGGGGCAATAGAAAATATTGAGTTAAATGTCAGACGCTCTGAACAAGAGGAGAACACTCTGGACCAGCAAAATGTACAAGCCAAACACATCCTGGAGGTTGGAGATGTTGCGGGAGGAGAAAAAGGACCTGTAGATGTTTTCATGATCAATAACAGAGTTGTTACAATGGAAGTAGACAGCTGCTCCCCGTGGACCATAATGTCCAAGGAAACCTTTCAAAAGTGTGTTAAAGGTGACATGAGAGATTTTAGCAAAGCAGAAATTTAGCCATATGCCTATGGCAATGATAAAATTGAGCTGTTGGGAAAGTATCCAGCAGTCATCAAGTTCAAAAGAAGGAGCTGCGACGCCGAAATCTATGTATCCAGAGAGGGTTCATCCTTGCTTGGTTGGGTAGAACAGAAGAAGTTAGGAACAAAAATACAAGCCAACGCAGTTTCTCCAATTATGGTTTCTGAAGTGAGAGACTAATGGAAGAAAGAATTTCCCAGAGTGTTCACGGATGACCTTGGGAAACTGGAAGGTTACGAACACCAGATCAAACTAAAGAAGAACGCTGTGCCTAGAATATACAAGGTTAGGTTGGTTCCCCAGAACCTGAGGAACAAGGTAAAAGCAGAAATTTAAACTTTATCACAGAGAGGCGTAATTGAAAGGGTGGAAGGTTCAGAATGGCTATCACCGGTGGTAATAGCGGCCAAACCCAGCAGCGACATAAGACTTTGTGTGGATTTGAGGGAACTCAATAAGAACATATTGGTTGACCCAAAATGGTCTAGCGAGACCTGCTTGCCCAAGACATCACCCTATCGTTTCCCCCACACCATTCTTGCCCACTACACCAGCATTCCTCCCGGTCTCACAATCTGCCTATCCCGCCTTTGACCATGCACACTTTTTTGATATCCAAACCAATAAGAACTCAATTAGCTCCAAGCGAAACCCTACCGACACGAGAGCATCCCGCCCTACCCCTGACTACAGCCCCTCCATAACAACTGACCTAACTGTCCTTCAAACTACTACCCTCATCCCTACCAATCGTAACAATAGACTTGGTGCCAGAACCCACCACAAACTAGCAAACGCCCAGCTAATCTACCCGACAAGACTAACAATCACACTGTAACCTCCATCAATTCCACTCCTCCTACACTAAAATGAGCTCTTCTAAATGTTAGATCATTAGTTGCCCATTTCATTGAAGTCGCCGACATCATCCTGACCAACAACCTGGACTTCCTCGCTGTGACTGAAACCTGGCTGCATGATGCTGCGGGACCATCTCTTACCCTAGCTATCCCTGATAATTACATCATCCTCAGAGTAGACAGACCTAACGCTCGAGGGGGTGGTGTAGCTATCATTTTGAAGTCCTCGCTTGATATTAGACCAGTCTCCTCTCCTCCACTCAAATCATGTGAGCATCTCACAGTTAAATTACAAACCTCCCCTAAGAGTACTATCACGTTGCATCTTATTTACAGACCCGTGGGCCCACCTGGCTCATTTGAGGAAGATATCACCTCACTAGTAGCCGAAAGTTCCAAACCCTCAGCACAAATGATTATACTTGGAGACTTCGATCTTGGGTTCAACGACCCTCTCGACACCCCAGCCACTGCCCTGGCCACGGCACTAGAGGAGCATGGCCTCCTACAACTCTGTTCCAAACCCACCCACTCGAAGGGTAGAATCCTTGACTGGGTAACCGCCCTTAATTGCAACATCACCCTGAAAGACCCCGTACAGCTCATCTGGACGGACTACTACTTCCTCCCACTCGACATTAATATCACTAACCTAGTGCATAAAAGCCTGTCATTGCTTGCACCGGCCTGCCTAACTAGGAAAAAAGAGCAACATCACAGCGGAAGCCCTAACACCCCTGGTGACCCCTATACTGAACGCTCTACCAGCTACAACTGACTTAAACCTGCTGGTCAACGCCTATAATGATTCCATGGCTAAAGCTATCGACATCATTGCTCCACTAAAAATGCGCAAAGGGAAACCAAAAGCGCACCTGAATACGTGGTACACCCCGGAGCTCAAAACTCTCCGACAACAAAAAAGTAAACTTGAAGCACTATGGAAATCAGTGCCCTCAGTAGATAACAGAACTAATTTTACCAATATCTCCACCCTCTACAAAAATGAGATCACATGCGCTAAGAAAGAATCTCTTAATTCCCTGATCACTCAGGCAGGCTCTAGCACAAAAGAGCTCTTTAACATCCTAAAGGAACTAGAAAACCCCATTCCTCCTGCAGATACCTGCACTAAGGACAAACCATGGTGCACAGGGATCCGGAATGCCCTTGAAAACAAACGACAACAACTCACTCATGGTCCTACCTCCAGACACACCCTTCCTCCACCCACCGCCACAAGCTCTGGATTCACCTTCAAAAAGGTAACCATACCTGTAGTACAAAAAATTATAGCATCCTTGAAACCCTTGAACTGTAAGGGGGATAGTTGCCCTGCACAGATCATAAAAGATGCAGCTAGGGATGTTTCCCCCTTCATTACCAAATGTATTAATTTGTCATTCGCCAATAACACGGTCCCAAGTAATCTGAAACAATCTTGGGTCCTACCACTGTTAAAAAAACAAACTCTTGACCCAGATATACCCACGAATTATAGACCCATCACCACTGTCCCATTCCTACTAAAAATTCTTGACAGAGTGGCCTATTTACAAATTCAGGAATACCTTGAGACAAACCAACTACTAGGAACTCACCAATCCGGCTTTCGTCCTCAACATGGGACGGAAACGGCCCCTGTTGACCTCAAGAGCCAGATAGCCAGATAGACGAACTGAAAGATAAAGGTAGGGCTGCCATCCTTCTTCTCCTTGACCTTTCCGCTGCCTTTGACATGGTTGACCACAAAATCTTGTGCAACCACTTGTCATCAGCAGCACACTTCTCCCACGCCGCGGTCACATGGATCCAATCCTTCCTTGACAACAGGACCATGCAGGTCTTCTCACCACTAGCAGCGGCCGACCCTATTCCCATTACTTGCGGTGTCCCACAAGGTTCTTGTGTCTCACCCACTTTGTATAATATATTTACAAAGCCCCTATTCGACAAGCTTGACCATCTGGGTGTCACCTACACTAAGTACGCAGATGACACCCAGATACTCCTCACCTTGTCCGGCAATTACAACTCGGACGCCAACCGGATCAGTGAAGTCTTCTCCATCATTCAGGCATGGACGGCCACACATGGCCTCTGCCTGAATGATGACAAGACCGAACTGCTCCTTTTCGGCTCACCTAACACCACCCGGAATCTCAGCCCTAGTTACACCAGCTTCACCATTGACAGTAACACTATTCCCATCGCCAAAAGTGTAAAAACTCTTGGTTTCTATTTAGACACGAATACCAACCTCGCCAAACAAATTAATATGACTGCCTCAGCCACCGCTTACACTGGTAAACTAATTAGGGCCTGCAGACCTCTGATCTCCCCCAACAACTGCCTCATTTAAGACAGAGCACTTATACAATCCAAACTGGATTACTTTAACAGCCTTTATGTAGGTGCCAACAATACAGGAATCAATAAACTGCAAGTTCTACAAAACAATGCACTCCGTGCAGCCCTCAATATCCCTAGAAGAGAACATATCTCGGCTACAAGAACCTCATGCAAATGGCTCTCCATCCAACAAAAAATAGACCTAAAAACCATCTGCCTCACTTACAAAGCTCTCAACCACCTAGCCCCGCCCTATTTAACCAATAAATTCACCTTAAGACAGAATACCAGAACCACCAGATCCTCCAATACACTACAACTGACGGTGCCCAAATACTCCCTCAAAAGAGCCGGTGGATCCAGCTTCCCAGTTCTAGCCTCACAACTGTGGAACACTATCCCACTGGATATCAAATCCACCCCCACCTTCCAACCTTTCAGAACTAAGGTCATCAATTGGTTACTCAATAAATAACCAATTATGTATGTATGCCTAATGTACAAATGTATCCTGTACTATGTCTGCTTGGTACTATCTGCTTTCTTGTAACTATACATATGTTGCACTAATGTACAAATGTTCCTCACCATTGCCTGTAACTTGATGTTTAAGCGCCCATATACCCCTGGGTCAGGAGTGCTATACAAATAAATAAACAAACAAACAAACCCTCTGCCAAATATCAACGAGAAGTTGGACACATTTAGTAATGCAAGTGTCTTTTCTGTAATCGACCTATCCCAGGCTTACCATCAAGTTCCCCTATCAGAGGACAGTCAAAACCTTACCTCATTCATCACATCTGAAGGGACATTCAAGTTCTGCAGAATGCCATTCGGCTTAGCTTCCGCAGCTGCAGTATTTCAGAAGTTCATGGAAATGGTGGTGGAGGGAATTCATAATGTGGTGGTATTCCAAGATGATGTTCTGATATATGCAGACTCTAAGATTGAGCATGATAAGTTACTCAGATCTGTTCTTTGTAGATTAGAAAAGGTAGGCTTAACGGTTAAAAGAAATAAATGCAGGATATCTGTGGATAAGGTGGAATACCTAGGTCATGTAGTGTCAAACCAAGGTATTAGTCCAAAGTTGAGCCTAGTAGAGGCTATAAAGTGTGCACCATGTCCATCGGACAAAGACCAAGTCAGGTCATTCCTGGGTTTAGCCGAATACTATCATAGATTTGTAAAAAAACGTTGCTGCCATATCCACACCAATAAGAGCATTGTTAAAGAAAGGAGCGAAGTTTCAATGGTTCCTGCAGTGTGAAACAGCGTTTACAGAAATTAAGGAAGGGATTACGCATGCTCCTTCTATTGGAAAATTCAATGATGAGGATCGTACAGGGTTAGTGGTTGATGCTAGTATTCTAGGTTTAGGTGCAACTCTGTTACAGTACAATTCTGATAATGTGGAAAGGGTAATTGCCTTTGCCTCCAGAAGACTTAAAGGGGCAGAGGCGAATTACTCTGTTGTTGAAAGTGAAGCTATGGCTATGTTCTGGGCTATTGGTCACTTCAAGTAATTTTTGTGGGGAAGGAAGTTCCTAGTGCGCTCAGATCACAAACCTCTAGTACAATTATTCAATAGCAGAATATGGTCATCAGGATCTCCTAGGATAAGTAGATGGGGTCTGGAACTTCAGGCCTACAATTTTGAAGTAGATTACCTACCTGGGAAAAAATGTCCAGGATGCCAGTAGACCACGGATGTGAGTTGAAAGTGAGCAATGAGGAAGAGAGTTATGTAATTGCTGAGTTGGTCAGTGTGGACCAAGCAGAATGGAACAATGCTGAGGAAAATGATTTAGACTTGAAACTTATTAAACAATGGACCATTGATGGGTGGCCAGAAAAGGAAACCCTTGATAAGAAATATGAGGTATTGTGGGAAGTGAAATATGAACTAAGTATAGTAAGTGGCAGATTGAGAAGGGGTAACTGCATTGTATCTCCTGAAGGAGTACGTAGGAGTCTCATTGAACTATCACATCAGGGTCACTTGGGAGAAGGGGGTACCAAGAGAAGGATACGACATTGCTATTGGTGGCCAAAAGTGGACAAAATGGTGGAAAGTTTTGTAAAAAAAAAACTGTAATGCATGCCAGTCAAGTGACAAGTCTAAGTGTGTACGTGAAGTGCCCCTGATACCAAATAGTGTACCTTCCCAACCTTGGCAAAAGTTGGCTATTGACATATTAGGACTGGTTGCAGGATTGGGGGATGGTTACAAATATTTCTTTGTTTTAGTTGATTTCCATTCAAAGTGAGCAGAATGGGATGTGTCCAGAGAAGTAACAGCCAAAGAGCTGGTTTCCTTTTTAGAGAGAGTATTTCTCAGGGAAGGGTTTCCATCTGAATTGGCATCCGATAATGGGGTACAATTTGTATCACAATTCATGAAGTCTTTCTTAGAAAGTTATGGAATCAAACATGTTAGGATGCCGTTATATCACCCAAGGGCGAATGGTTTAGTGGAGAGGATAAACAGGCTAATAAAAAGGCGGGATTCAGTTAGCTATGTGTTCAAATCAAGATTGGAGGGTAATACTAAATCGCATGTTGTGGGGCTATGTTACCACAACACATTCTGTTACGAGAGTGTCCCCTTTTGTATCGCTAAAAGGCAGAGAACCTGGGAACAAACATTGTCCGGGTTGGTTAGGACTGGCGGGGACAGTTGTTGTAGATAGAAAAACCATCATGAGTTTCATTAAGCAGGCTCAAGTAAATAACAAAGAGTCTTTCGACAGAAGGGAGTGCGTGAAGAAAGGAGAATGGAAAATAGGAGATTGGGTTTTAGTTAAAAATCCCAGACACGACCAGAAATGCGTTGAAAGTAAATACATTGGTCCAAAGAAGGTTGTAGAGGTGCGGGGTGGTGTTGTGGTCCTAGAAGGTGGAGAAGTGTGGTCTCAAGGCAGATTAGCAAAAGTAAAAGGGAAAATGAATGAAGGAGTAGTTATAAGGGATGAAAACAATTGTAATGAGGAGTGTGGTGATGAGCAGGAGGAAAGTGAGATCCCTACGAAAGGCGTTACTTAGGGTAGACATGGAAAATTTGGTGACTTTCATAAATTGAAGAGGCCCATCCACAAACCGCAATGGTTAAATGATTCTGTTGAGTGAAATGTTGTTAAATGTGTTCCTTTCTTACCTTGGTCAATCTGGCCGTAAGGAGGGAGATATGTAATGATCTAAGTGTATTTTGTTTATAGTTGATGTTAATGTAATACCTTTTATTTATAAGTAAAACTTAAAGTTATATCCTTGGTTTCACAATAAATAATGTTTTATGTATGTATCTCGTCCCACCTTCACGAACTCTTTCGTAGCTCGAGGGTGCACGCGAATATGGAACGTTTGGAGTTGTTATGTTTCAGTTGAACGGTGGGCTTGTACGAATAAACTCACCTTAAAGTTTTCTGCGCATCGTGCCTTTTAATTTTAACACACCGCAACAGTAAATGTAGTTAAAGAACTGGTATGGGACATACTTGTTTTACTCAGGTTTTTGTTCTTGTGATTTATAGGTTTAGCTTTTGTTATTCTTTTTGATTTCTTTTTAGCCTTTTTTGTCTGTATAGTTTTAATTGGGTCTACACAGAGCAACCAGATGACAAGAATTCCTTAGTGTCACCTTTAGACATACTGTATTCGAGTGACAATTGTTTAGTCTTATTTTCTGGTATAATTACTTCTTCTATATTAGCTGGGCTCATTAGCTGTTGAGTAATGATGGTTTGTGAGGTAATCAGTTTAGACGCTTGGGAGTCAAGAGATCATAATTATATGATTATCTTAGTAGCTGGCTACATTAGTAGGCAGTTTACTAGGGAGGAGACGATCCTTAATACAACTCATTTCAGGGTCAAACGGCATTCTAGTGCTTGAAATTAAGAAATGGATGAATTACTTCCTTGTCCCATGTGTGTTGATATCATGAGATAAGAACTAGATTGGAAGCAGAGGAGATTGGTCCTTGTGATGGTTCTCCCTCTTGTATCGATGAGTCAAAGAGTGGTAACTGTGGTGTGCATAATAAAGTGCAGATGGTCTCTAGTGTGATGAATATCGGCTGCTTCAATGGTGATTTCTCTGCGTCTTCATTTTGTAGTAGTTGTGCTTATTTTCCACTGAGTGGGATTTAAAACTAAAGGCACCTCATTGAGGTTTGCTCCAGTTAATGGACAATTTATTTGGAGTGATGTCTCTTCCACTTCAAGGGCACCTCTAAGTACACTGGGGATTGCTCCAGTGGAATAAGGAGATAAGTATTGAACAATGTCATCAGTCAACTTG
This sequence comes from Ambystoma mexicanum, assembly GCF_040938575.1. Classification (NCBI taxonomy): domain Eukaryota; kingdom Metazoa; phylum Chordata; class Amphibia; order Caudata; family Ambystomatidae; genus Ambystoma; species Ambystoma mexicanum. The sequence continues at coordinate 1,501,456,519 of NC_090932.1, read as the reverse complement.
CCTCCCAGGTAAGCCAACGTTAAAGTAAGTGGGTATTGCAAGGAAATGGTTCAACTGGCAGTCATCTCTTCCTTTGGTGAAAAGTAATTGGTGATCTTAGCATCACGTATAGAGGCAGATGGCAGAGAAGGAGGTCCCTTGGTCATCTTGAGTGGGAAGGTTCTAGGGTTCCTCAAATCGCATTTACAATCTGTGGTAGCAATAATCAAATCTTCCCTTACCATGTCTTTGGGTGCAGCAGATTTCTCAATTTGATGCAGGCGCAGACTTGTAGATAAATGCCAGTTGCTGGTTCCCTGATTGATGGCGACGTACGTTGCGCATGCCACTACAGTGCGGAGGATCACTTTCATGCAGTTCTACAGGGGAGGCTCCAACGGCAAAGCCCAACAGTCACCGTCACTGCAACGCTGAGGGAGCTACTAGCAGTAGTCCTGGGAATGTGCAAGAAGGCAGTAAGTAAGCGCTGCTTCAATGCAGAGGATCACTTTTATGCAGTTGTAGAGGGGGCAGCTCCAACGGCAAAGCCCAACAGTCACCGTCACACCAACTGTCACAATCCTACTCACCTGCCACCCAGTACCACTACCTGCGCACATTCAGAGGCTCTGTTTATGGTAAACTAAAGATAAAACCTGGAAACTGCCTCTGCATTTATTTACTTGTTTTACTGCTGCAGTTTTGAACCAATCCAATTTCATGTTCCATTCCAGCTTGTGGGTTAAAGCAGGAGATGCATTCTGGTACATGTATGCTGTCCAAAAGGCAGAGGGCTGGAGGAGGCTTACTAAATACATTTGTTTGCAGCAAGCTACTAAGAGCTGCAGAGGGCCTGAGTACATTCACCTGTTCCAAGATACTGCAGGCTAGGCTGCAAGGAGCTGGAGAGCCCTTAATTAGAAACCACTGCTGCAGACTACTGAAGCCAGGGCTGGGCTTAATTGAACACAGCTGCCAGAGCCTGCAATCAGCTCCACCCAGTTGGCCTGCTGGCTGGGAGGACCTTTATAAGCTCGCTTTACACAGAAGCAGTTGTCAGTCAACTGCTTCCACTGGGAGTTTGTGCTTGTGCTCCTGTTACCTTTCCTGAAAATCCTCATTTTGACTTTTGAAACATGTTGCTGTTGCTGCTTGCAGCACCCTCTCCAGTCTGCCGCACTCTGCTGCCTTCTGCCCTGCTCCTCTGGGCTCCCTGCCTGGTGGCCCTGCTTCACTCTGCTGCCTTCTACCCTGCTCCTCTGGGCTCCCTGCCTGGCGGCCCTGCCTCACTCTGCTGCCTTCTGCCCTGCTCCTCTGGGCTCCCTATCTGGTGGCCCTGCTTCACTCCGCTGCTTTCTGCCCTGCTCCTCTGGGCTCCCTGCCTGGCGGCCCTGCCTCTCTCTGCTGCTTTCTGCCCTGCTCCTCTGGGATCTCTGCCTGGCGGTCCTGCTGCACCCCGCTGCCTTCGGCCCTGTTCCTCTGGGCTCCCTGTCTTACAGCCTGCCTGTTCCAGCCTTTGACTTCTGCTACATTTTTAGTCATTCAGTTCTTAACTGATGTCTTTTCTGCCTTTCTGACTTTCTTGAAACACCCTATTTTCTTTAAGCATTTCTGCTTCTGCACAGAGAAGGCTTGTCCTGTTTCTGCCTTGCTTTTCTCTCTTCTGAAAACTCAGTCTTTTGCAGTTTTTCCTGTTTGTTCCTTGCCCCGATATTTCCCGACTTCAGTACATAGTTCTAGTGTCTGTTCTTAAGTACTCTGTGTTTCCTGAATTCCCTCGTATTCGCTGTGTTGGCAGCGACCTATCTTGCCTTAGCCCTTCGCCTATGCTTTGCACTTTGTTTCTCTATCCTATCCTGTCCTGTACCTGGTTATTTCTTTCAACGCTGCTTACTACCTGTATTACATCTTGGTCCACTGTGGTGCCTCCGCTTGAATCCGTTTACAGTGTAACCCTGGGTTGGTCTCCATTCAGATTAGATAAGGGAAATACTTCTGTTGCCTTTGCCTAGTACGTTGAAGTCGTACCTGTCTCAGTATATAATCTCCAGTTTTACCCTTGCATTGAGTACAACAGTTTCTTCGGCACGCCTAACTCATGACGCTGCTGTATGACCGTTGTTAAGAGTAATTTGCTGGTACCGATCCCAAGGGCTTTCCTTAATCCTTGGAGACCCCTTATCATATTCCAGTACACCCTTTATTCTGATCAATCCGTGTTGCCCAGTGTATTTGTTTGTCTTTGCTTTCTCTCTGTCTCTTTGTTTACAGCCAGCTTCTGCCCCTGCAGTTCCTGTGAATACCTGTTTCAACTCAGATCAGCTTAGTATGTACCCTGTTTCTGTTATATGCTAGCACTGCCTCCGGAATCTCCCCTAATCTACTGTGCATACTGTGAGAGATAGCCTCCGCCCTGTGCTCCCCGGCCAGACTTGTGACCCCAACGCTGAGGGAGCTAGTAGCAGTAGTCCTTTGCTAGGTTTTCATTCATCTTCACTGTTCACACTCCATCTTCTGTCACTCGTGTCTCCTTGAAGGAAGAATCCATTTATTAGTGAGCTGCTGCCACGCGTTCCATCCTCCAACAGGACTTCGTCAGGCAAATGTTTATCAATCGATAATATTCAGACTTGTGGCATTTTCAGTTAGAATATGAATATTCTGTATCCTTTAAAACAAAATTTCTTGTTGCTTCCCATATTACTCATGTAGTCTTGGAGGGCCTTCTGAGGGAGGCTATTAGCAGATTCAGGCTCATTACCTTGCCCCTGTCTTTCATGAATAGATATAATTATGCAAGCGGGGGGGAAGGGGGTTTCAACCTGCTCTAGATTTATATTTAAGGCTGCTGCCATGATCGTTAAGTATAACATGTGTTTATGTGATTCTTGTGATACAGTATTACATAATTGCACCAGTGATGTCAGTAAGTAATCAAGAGCATGCAGGTGTTAGTCATTAATCTTGGATGAGGAACCAGAACCACCATCCTCAGTAACCTGCTTCTGTCTCTCTGCAGTCACCTCAGATCCCACCTAGTTTGCAGAGTTCACAAGTGTCAGTTGAGGACTGGAGTGTGTCGAATTTAAGAAGGGCAAGGTGGGTATCTTTTTTTTTTTAAACTATATTTAACTTGCACAAAGGCACAGCATCTCGTAACCATACATTCCAAAAGAGTGCATTTCACAGAGAGTTATTTCCAATAGCATTATCATGAGCAACATAGTATACATATTATTCACAATACAGTTACTTCACCATCCTCCAACTCACTTTTATTCATCAAGTACTGTCGGAAGCCTCCCCATAGGTCACTCTACCGTCCCGCCGGGGGCATCAGGCTGGCGTACATTTCTTCCTTATCATTTGCCCAGGCCATATCTCCAAGCCAGTCTTCAATTGTGGGGGCTACTTTACTCTTCTACCTCATTAATATAGCCCTTTTAGCTAACAGCAGACCAATATTTATTAATTTGCGCTCCAATGGATTCAGTTTATGCACATAGCCCAATATACATGTTGTGTGTTCCCATACTATGGGGTTGTCCACCATCTCCTCCAGCGCGCAACATACCTTATCCCAATATTCCGACAATGTCCCGTATGACCACAGCATATGCAATATATCGACATCCTCTTCGGCACTTCTGGGGCACCTCCCCTCAGTAGTGATATACATTCTCTTAAGGCGGGCTGAGGTAAGGTGAACTCTGTTGAGGATCTTGAAGTGTATCAGCCTATATCTAGAGTTGTATGATATCTGGTTCGTCAGTCTGCATAGTTGCAACCAGTGTAGCTCAGTGAAAGTAACACCCACATCCTTCTCCCAGTCCCCTTTAATGTCTGGTGTTTGTACCCCCCTCGTCGTCTGAGCTAGCTTACATAGCGCTGAAGCAGATGTCTTTGTTGTACCTGGGGATATTATGTAATTAAGACTCTGGTGAGAAGCCGGCTCCTGTGGGAATTCAGCCCACGTCAATGCCACAGCTGAGCGGAGTCGGTAGTATTGAAGTTTCTGAAGTGGGGTGTCCCCCACATGTACCATAATCATGTCCCAAGTTACACATAAACCTTCATGGAACAAGTCATTGAAGTTCAATATGCCCACCCCGCGCCAATGTGTTGCTAGTGATGCGTCCCTCGATGGGTCCAGAAAAGTCACGCCCCAAATTTGCATGTCCAAACTATACAATACAGTATTCTTGGGGTGGTTGACAAACCTCGACCATGCCTGCTGTGTGACTAACAAAGGGTCCAGCTGGTTAAGATTCCCTCACATTCCTACAGCTACCCATGCAGCAAGGTTGCCTTTTCCTTCCCCTGCCTTTCTAATTCCACATATGATGTTTGTGATCCTCCCTCCACCCAATGCACCGCATAGTATACCTGAGCAGCCAGGTAATATAACTCAAAGTCAGGGGCCGCCAGCCCCCCTCGCTCATACGCCAATGTGAGGCGCTTCCAACTACCCTTACCTGACCCTTCCACACAAACGAGGAGCATGCTCTGGTTATTTTAGTTAAAAAAAGGCTCTGCCAGGCCACACCAGCACATTACTAAAGAGATAAAATAGCTTGGGCAAAATAATCATTTTCATTAGCGCTACCCATCCCATCAACGAAACAGGAAGTAGATTCCACCGTTCTAGTTTAGTACACATTGCATTGACCACCGGGTCATAATTAAGGGAATGAACAAGGATTGCAGAACGAGCAATCATGACTCCAAGGTATTTTACATGCTGGGGTGTCCATCAGGTTACTAGTTTCAAGCCTGTTGTCCGTTAACGGGAAGATCTCAGACTTGTTGCTATTCAAACAGAGACCTGCGTATTTCCAGAACTCTTGAACCGCAGCTAGTATCCTCTGCAGGTATATCCCTGGATCTCTGACATACAACATGATATCATCTGCATACAGTGTTATAAGTTCTACCAGCCCAGCAATGTTAATACTGACCCGGGTGTGCCGAGCCCTCACGAGATCCGCCGGGGGCTATATCACCAGTGCAAACACTAAAGGCGAAAGCGGGCATCCCTGCCTGGTGCCTCCCGCTAATGTTAGTATCGATGAAAGCACCCCATTTACAAACAACCTAGCATACGGCTTTATATGTAGAATTTGCACCCACTTTATGAAGTTTGGACAAAAACCGTAGTCATGTAGAACCCTAAACAAAAAAGCACAGTATACCGTATAGAATGCTTTCTGCATGTCTGAGGGCACGGCAACCCCCTCCGCGTCTATTGGAATCCTCGCCATTATATTATATAGCAGACGAATGTTGTATGCCGTCGATCTCCCCTGCACGAATCCCGCTTGATCCTCATGCACCATGTAGGGCATTAACGGATTAAGTCTGGAAGCAAGTATTTTCGCGAATACTTTTGCGTCTGTGTTTATTAGGGATAATGGGCAGTACGACCCACAATCGTCTGGAGGCTTTTCAGGCTTTTATAACAGAATGATGACCGCCTTGCGCATTGATTCCAGTAGGATACCAAGTTCAAGTGCCTCAGCCCACACTGATAAGAGACGGGGAGATAACACATCTATGAATTCCTTGTAGAACTCTGCACCCAAACAGCCCGAGCCCGTAGCCTTCCATCCCGGTAAACCCCTAATCGCTTCCTTAATCTCACTCAGCGATATGGGTACCTCCAGTGCGTTACGAGCTTCCGCGGACAGCAATGTCGTGGGTATCCTGGCTAAATAATAGTCAATCTCATCACTTGTAGCCACACTCTCAGGTGAGTAGAGGCTCTTGTAGAAGTCATAAAACACCCTGCATACTTCTTCCACTCTATTGACCACCACCCCGTCCTTCCTGGTTATGCGCGGGGTGATCGTGCTGCCCTTCTCAGAATGGACTGTGTACGCTAGGAACCTGTTCCCTGTACCTGTGCGCTGCTGCTGGCTTATCAAAGTAACGCAGCTCCCCGTACCTGTGCGCTGCTGCTGGCTTATCAAAGTAACGCAGACCCCTGTCAGCTGCATCTCGATATTGGTCTAATTGCGTCTTTATTTCTTTGCTAGTTTGTGGCAACAGGTTCTTAGCATATTCTACTTGCAGTTGCGCTAGTGTGTTTTCACGCCTCTTTAATTCCCTCCTGATGTCGCGCAATACCCCAAATTCAGCCGACATTGCAACCCCCCTCATATATACTTTAAACACCTGCCATAACCTGCGTACTAACAGGCCCTTCATTGTTTTCAAAGGAGTCATCTATGTGTTGCACCATACTTGTCTGGAAGACAGGATCTAGCCTTGAAGCGCCACTGAGGTCAATGGCGCAACACAGGGGAGTGATCATATAGAGTTCTGGGCAGTATATGGTACTCGGACACCCAATTCACCACCCTCTGCAATATTAACCAAAGGTCTATACGTGAGTGCATATCATGCACCGATGAATAATAGGTGAAAGCCCTTTGTGTACCATGTAGCAAGCACCAAACATCTCTCAAACCCAAATCCTCAATGTGCTTATGTATAGTATGTGCTGTACTTGTCAAGACTCTGGGTGTGGTGGACGTGCGGTCCAGCTGTACATCCAGTATCGTGTTAAAATCACCACCACAAATTACTAGTGCAGTGCGGTACTAAGCGCATTTTTTAAATATGTCATCATAAAACTCTGAATCATCCACGTTTGAGCCATATATGTTCTTCAAGAGGACTTCCACACTTCCCAATTTCCCATGTACAATCACAAATCTGACGCAGTAATCACTTTCGGTCGCACAGTGTGTGAATGGCAGTGACCTATGTACTAGGATCATGACCCCCCCCCATGCTCTGGTAGAGTAAGAAGTGTAATAGCGCTGATCACTCCAACCAGGGGCGACCTTACGTGCCTGGTGTTCCAGCAGGTGCGTTTCCTGCAAAAACAGAATCTTGGCCCCCCTGTCTTTTAGCATATGCCATCACTTTACGCATCTTCATGGGGATACCCCAGTCCCTCACATTCCAATTCAATAACGTCACATTAGTCAGACCACTTCTAGCCGGCATCCCTCCTATGCATCTGGACATTCAATTCAACTCTGTGCCATCTCTCGACCAAACCATAATATGCAGTGCTTAACTTGTGCATTTTTATAACTGTTTCAGCCCAACTCGCCCGAATCCCCCATTTCCCCCCTCATAGTACCCCAAACTTCGGCTATGTTCCACCCTATATCCTTACCCCCCCCCCCACCCTGCTAAACAAAATGTGCACTTGCATTGGGGGCAATTGCTACCGTGGTGATTAGAGACCTCAGCTTGTGTAATACTTTAACCTTAGCTAGGCTTCAACCATAATGAGAATTTTAAGCAAACGTCACCATGAAGACATCATAATTGGAATAGTTACAAGTGCGATACAGAGACATTCCACACATTAAGCATGATTACAGGTGCAATGTTCAATTCTTTCAGACACTAGGGGCCTCATTACGACCCAGGCGCTAATGGGTTAACGGCGCCGTAAATGGCTGTGGCGCCGTTAACCTATTAGCGCCTAATTACGAGGTCCCGCCAACCTTGTAATGGAGTGGTAATTCCCCCTTTCTCCACGGCGGAGTCGGTAATTTACCGCCGGGTAGAACATAGCATAAGGTATTTCATGCTCTATAAGAAGTTTTTTAACCCCAACAAACGTGCGTCCCTCTTGCTGCACCGCCAGCGTGTAATCTGGAAATATACGAACCAGGCTGGAGCCCATCTTCAGGTCCTGCTTCTCCTGTGCGGCCTTCAAATTCAGATCTCTGTCTCTGTAGTTCATTAGGCGTGCAATTATTGGCTGAGGAAACCCACCCGCTTTAGGTTTAGCCATCAGCGCCCTGTGTGCACGTTCCACTACAAACATTTGTGACCAACCAGGGTCTCTCAACAGATCTTTCAATAACTCCTCTACCGCTGTCTCCATGGGGCCCTTCAGGGCATCCTCTGGAACCCCTATGATGTGAACACTCTTTCGTCTTGACCTCGCCTCCAAATCCTTGCATTTCCTCTTAATGCTGCCAAGGACCTTTTCCATGCAGCGCTGCTTTGGCGTCCTCAGCTGTGCTGATCTGCGTCTCTGCCTCTGTAATTCGTTGCGTAGCCTTTTCCAGCTGAGCCCGAACTGTGGTGACATTTACAGTGAACCGTCTAGCTTGTCATTAATGGAGGTGAATCCCTGCTGCATAATGACCATGACTCCCTGGAGATCGATGGGAGGCGACGACGGGACTGTCGCTGACGATTCTTGACTGCTTGCCCCTTTGCTTACAGTGCCCACCTGCTTAGAGGTAGGCTTAGTGAATTTGTCCATCGTTCCGCTCTTCTTGGGGCCAGCCCCCTTAGGTATAGTGTTGCACCCCTTGGTACACTTTTACAGGGTGTAACACAATGGATTATATGTTACGGGATAAGTCAAGCTGCAGTGATCTCAGCCTGTTGGCAGCCAACTATGCCACGTGACAGATGTCTCCTCAAAAAGTTACCAGTCCTGTTGGCAGAAACTCCCAGCATGCCCACTAGACACCGCTCTCACACTCCGTGCCTGAGCTGTACCACAGGATGCACCTCTGTCTCTAGTTTTTGTGTCTAATTGTTACGCAGATCACATTGCAGCGGGCTAGTCAGAGCAATGCCAGCCAAGGGGGATAGGGGGAGAGAAGAGGAGCTGGTATAACTGGTCGCATGAGTTGCATTGTCCCACAAGGTCCACACCCCCAGTGTGAAAACAGGAAGCAACAACCCCTCGGGCGGAAATAAAGCGTTACTTTCATAGATCAGGAGTCCTTCAGGTCATATACAGGCCGCGATGTGTGGATTCTCCTGCACTGAGGATCACAGCTATCAGCCAAGCCCCAGGAGTGTAATTCAAGACACCCCTCTAGGTCGCTGGATCGAAGCTTCCTCTGCCCGTTAGATAGGAGGCAGCTATTCACGTATCTTACCACTCTCTCTCAGCCAGAGCCCCCAAGCCAGGGTGCACCCGCCACATGGGAAAGGGAGCAGCTGCAATTAGGAGGTGTTAAGGGAGGCAGTAGCAATTTAACAGTAACTGTGGGTGTACTTAAGCAGGACCGACCGTCTCGCCTCATCCGCCCCCAGCGAAAGCACAGAGAGGGAGAGCGCTCCACAGCCGCCGGATGCAGAGCAAGTGAGAGCAACAGCATAAGCTGCAGAGGTCATCCCGCCAATTCCAGGCTGACTGTTGGCGTCCAGTGGTTCTGTAATGGGGAATGTCAAGTGCGATGCACTTTCCTCAAGATATGTTGTTTTTAGTGGTTGCAGCCCGTTGATCAAAAATAGCCGCGTCGGGCAAGCTCACTTGAGCCTATCCGCTTAGGCTGAGTAGTGTGGGCTCCCTTTGCTCCCCTTCCCAGACCCCTAAGCAAGCAATAACATCACAAATAATATCACAGACTAGTTGTATTTGTGGAACTATAGTAGGCCGTAGGCATTTTTATTTTCTTGCAGAAAATACGTAACACAAGAAAAACAATACATAGTGATCTGCTTTTGGGCACACTGGCCCTCATTACGACCCTGGCGGAAATCGGAAAACGATGGCGGAAATGCAATACCGCCATCGAATAGCGCTCGGTGCGACTATGACCCGTCACCGCAAAGTACGAAGCCATTAGCGACACCGTAGTGAACGCCAACGCTAACTGCACCAAGCACGCGCGCGCGCGCCATGCGAAACCGCAAACACCACCATGGCGCAAGGGTACGCCAATTCCGACCCTAGCGGACATGTACCTAACGCCATCAGGCATGGCGTAATGTACCATTCCGCCATGGTGAGAAGTACGGCATCGCGAATCAACCGTAAACGGCCCCACTGAATGCCTGTACACCGCTCCCTGCCCACAAAGTACAACTCCCCGTAGGTGCAATGAAGTCACAATGCAACCAGTGAAATGTACAAGTCACCCATGCATGGCAACGAACAAAAGAAACACAAGAGGGGCCAATGGGAGCTGCAGGGCACAGATGGCACGAATACAGAAGCCAATCCAATGGACATGACCACAGTCCCCCACCAAGAAACGCACGCAAACACAGGCACCTGTGACCAGCAATATTCCGAGAATCACATCATTCCACCAGTCCACCTGGCTGACCGGCATCTGTTACACAAAACCCAATCCCCCGCCCCTGAGCATGACAACATTCAAACTGTCATATTGGCAGCCCCCATCCCTGACCTCACAGGCTTAGTAGGCAAACGCGCCCAGTACAGTACCACGCAACTAAACTCCGAAGCCGGAACCCAATGCAGATCTCCTCACAATACATCGCCCCCCAAATAGGCATATGCCACATCACTTGCAAAGAAAAACGCTACACGGGCCAAATCAGAATAGAAATTTAATGCACATCAAAGTCACCAAGCCCATACAGCCATCAGGCCATGAACTCCAAAACACTAATCGCCATTGTGGGCTGCTTCCGCAAGAAATGACCAGCCACTACTTGTGTGTCGCCCTGTTCCCTCATGGTACACAGAGCCACATTCACGTACGAAAAGGCAACATGGAAGCGCACAGAACCGCAGGGCCGTCCCAATGGGGAGGCACTAGTCCAGCTGAAAGGCCGAAATGTTGCTCCGAGCCACCAGTACTGCGTAAGGGCATGTGGGCCATTGGCGATCGTCCCATAAGATCGTAATGCTGCTCCACTGATTAACACGAAGCAGCAGGTGTCGGGAGTAAAACCCATCTGCAGGAGTGGCATACAGATGGCAGTGGCAAAAGGGGAGGAGATACCTGTCAACCAAAAGAAAAGAAAAAGAACAGAATGGCCATCAGAACCACATTCCAACAACTCACTTCAATGATCACACTAAATCCACAGCCATATGCATGCTAGCCCACTCCAAAGGATCATCACCACCCCAAAACCACTTGCGACTCATAACCATCTATATCGAGGTGCAAACACCATCACAAACGAGTGTACCTGTGCATGCGTCTGTCGAAACAGAATCCATCAGATGGGAATGTTAACGTGCATGGACACAAGTGTCTGAGGGCGCGTCGAGACAGGGAGGGCTCAACAAGGCCAGATAGACGATGGTCCCACTATGGCAGCCCTGCATCACATAGCGTAGGGGAGGCGGATAGATCCCAAGAAGCCCTGTACATGGCAAACTCTGTATCAAATCACCTGCCCATGCATCCATTCATCATTCCCTCATCCCGGAATCAAAACGCCTGAATAATTACTCACATAACATTAGAAACATCCATTGAGTCCGTGCGTTATGCAGCCTGCAAAATCCACAGTGCCCCAGCCCGTAATTCCAGTGTAGTGAAGTAACATGTATTTGGGAACGTCCGGCCTCATCGCCCACGTAGCAATTGCGCATCCCAAACTATTCATATCAATCATTGCTTCCTCGCCATGGGCCCTGTCTCAAGGACATTGAACAATAGAACGTTATATTTGCAGTCAGACCTGTGGGCATCTCCTCGCCGCTAGCTGGAAACCGAAAGCGCCGCCCTTCGAATTCCTCATTTGCAACATCACGCCGAAAAGGCATCTGTGGCCGTTTGTAATCACTAATTATTCCATCGAGTGCGGCTGTGTGTGAAAATGGCAACTGCCTTCACCCACAAATGGGACGCCCCGCCCGTCGTTGAAACTCGGTACAGTGATGCATGAGGGCCCACCGTTACTCGAGTACTACGTTCCACTGACCCTTCACAAGTCTGTTCGCGACTGCACAGATAGTATGTGCAACAATGGGACCACAGCAGAATGAACATGTCAACCAATGTTACACGGCCATCGGGTACAAACACATGATTGCAATAGCAAGATGCCATTCCCCGATTTGCAGCGTTGTGCGCGGGACGTGCTCGGCCAAAGGGGAGAGCAGTTTGCACAGGTGGAATTAATCACCACAGGTGGAGGCCATACAGCCTGAAAACACATAAATTGCACAGCCAGTCTCCTCCCACAACCACACCGAAATGCTACCGGCAGGACTCGCGATGTTGGCCCTGGGGGACCTGATAGCACTGCAAGTACTCCAACTCCAAGAAGAAGACGAACACCAACTGCAACCGGCCGCACGAAGGAGACGCAGGAGGAGGAGGAGGCCAAGGCAGGGCCAGCAAGGGGCGCCAGCACAGCCACTACCACCACGCAGGCAGCCCGCAATCCCACGCCTCCGAGCACATCCGTTCGACCTCACTGCTGAGCAGATCCACACCCTCTACCGTTTGGACCGGGACACCATAGCCGCCATTGTGGACATGACAGAGGCTGACCTTGTCAGCATGATAGATAGCCCAACCGCCATCCCACCCCTACTGAAGGTGGTGTCTGTACTCCACTTCCTGGCCACAGGCACCTACCAGCACACAGTCGGACAGTTGCATGGCATTTCTCAGCCACTGTTCTCACGGACACTATTTCAAGTGCTCGATGCCCTCCTGCAGCACGCAGACGACTACATCTCTCTACCACGCTCGGAGCAGGAAATTACCAACACAAAAGTGGGATTCCATGCACTTGCCGGCATACCGGGTTGCATTGGTGCCATCGACTGCACCCATGTGGAATTGGTCGTCCCACATGCCATGGAGGCCCAGTACCGCAACCGAAAACAATTTCATTCCCTGAATGTACAAATGGTGTGTGACTCCAACAGGATCATTACACATTGTTGTGCCCGATTCCCTGGATCAACCCATGATTCTATGGTCTTGAGGAACTCTACAATACCACGCTACATGGAGCGACACGCAGGGAACAGATCCTGGCTACTCGGTGAGTCTCATTACATGCATGATTATGTGGGGTATGTGATTTGGCAATGACCTGGCAGGAAGGGGCGGGGGTGTGCGTACGTAGCAATGGCATTCCACATCATACGTTTCTCGTCCACATACAGGTGATGCTGGATATCCACTGAAGAGATGGCTCCTCACACCAGTCCGGAACCCACGGGACCAGCATGAGGAGGACTACAACCATGCCCACTCACGTACCCGTGTAGTCATTGAACAGGCATTCGGCCTACTGAAGACTCGTTTCCGCTGCCTCAGCAGGTCTGGCGGGGCACTCCTGTACCGCCATGAGAAGGTTGCAAAGATGGTCATGGCATGTGTCATGCTCCACAACATGTGCGTACGTAGAAATGTGCCCATGCCCCCTGACGCAGAACTGCAAGCACCTGATGATGGTCATGATGAGGGTGGGGATGTGGCAGCACCTCATGGAGTCTGCGAGGCACCGGAGGCCCGTGACATTCGTCAGCATCTCATTGATGTATGCTTCTAGCACTCACGCCTGGTGGCTGATACATGGACACGGGACTCGTGGCACTGTGTGTGTCTGGGACATGCACAATATGGACTGTACGCCTATGATGGCCTAGTACACAAAGATCAATGTCCACACATCTCATTGGTTGATCGTGCACTTTTTATGGCATATGTGATGTCATGTTGAACACCCTATCGACCCGCCACCCAAGTGAGCCCAACACACCCCCTCCACCCTCCTACCTCCCCCCCGAACACCAGTGTCCAAAGATGCTCATTGTCAGTGGGCAGTCGCTATTGCAAGCCCCCTCTGCGGGTATCAGGGGCACCCCTGCCTGTGGAGCGCAGGTTCCTTCCAGATCTACGTTGGGGGCTGCCCTGGACGGAACTTGCAACGGATGATGTGTCTGCCTGCTCACGTCCATGCATGTCCCTAAGGGTTTGCGAGAGCTCAGTGAGCACACGGCGCACTGCGGCAAGTTCGGCACATACGTCTTTGGACGTCGCATGCAGTTCCCCCCTCAGGCTCTCGGTGCTTCTCTCCATTTGGACTCTCAGGCTCTCGGTGCTACTCTCCATTTGGACTCTCAGGCTCTCGGTGCTACTCTCCATTTGGACTCTCAGGCTCTCGGTGCTACTCTCCATTTGTGCCCTTAGCGTCTCTGTACCTCTCTCCATTTCTGCCCTAAGTTTCTCAGTTGATGTTTCTATGTCTGCCTTAGTGCCCCCACATTCATCGGCATGGTCCTTGAGGAGCGTGGCCATTTGCTGCTGTTGCACGATTAACTGGTCGAGGGACTGTTGCCTCTGCTGGGCCATGGCCATTTGCGGGGGTGTCACAGAGGGGCTGTTGTCCTCATGTTGCCTTGCCACAGGGCTTGTGGGGGATGGCCAGTCGTCGTCTTGTGGGTGCCCCTGCGTGGTATCCTCATGTTGTACGGGATGGGACAGACAGGGGGATTGGGACAGGTCATGGATGGATCTGACTTCGACATCCCCGTTTTCTGTGTCCGAGCATGCTGCCATCAATGGGGTGTCACCTATGGTGCTGCTGCCACCAGAGGCAGTGCCTTCTGTGGCATCCATTGGGGGGACCTGTGGTGGTGGTGTTGTGGGCATGCTGGCTGCTGGGGTGCCTGTTGATGTTCCCTCCTCTGTGCTGCCACCTGATTTGTGCTGCTGCCGTGTCTTGATGCGTGCAGCTGAGGTGGAGGGTCTCTGGCCGTTGGTCTTGGCCCTCTTTGCAGGTGTGCTGGTAGGGGTGTCCTGAAGCTCGTCGTTTGGATCGGACCCTGTGGTGGAGTAAAGGAGGGCGAGGGTTATTGATGGGTCTGTGGGAATTGGAATGGCATTGTATCACATGCTTTGGGGTGGTACCTGAGGGTGATTTGGGTCGGGGCCTTGGGGGTGCTTTCATTTGTGTGTGGAGTGAGGGTGCAGTTGTTTGGCAGCCTGCAGTTAGGGTGTGCCTGCTGCACGTGTAGTGCGTGTATTAGGGGTTTTTAATTATTTATGTATTTATTGTGGGTTTTAACGTGCGCTATCAGGCCGATGTGTGTGGACGTTCTCCTGGACATGTGTTTCTGTTGCACTATGTGGACGCATGGTACTTCACATGGATGGACTGTGTGGATTTGGCATTGTTTTATCTGGCCCACCTACCTGAATCTTCGGATGTCTGCACTCCTTTCTCCATCCCTCCGACTCCCTCTATGCTCTCCATTCCGATGGTGGAGGCACAGATTTCTTCCCAGGGGGTCAACTTGATGGGTGATTCAGGACCTCCCCCGGTGGCTGTGGCAATGTTGCGGTTGGCAGAGAGTATGCTGCGGACGCGTATCCGCAGGTCGTCCCATCGCTTGCGGCATTGCTGCGGGGTGCGGTCCCCACCGCACTTACCCGCTGTGCCACCAGAGCCCATATGGCCTTCTTGTTTGCAAGTGCCGTTCTGGTCATTTGCGTGGAGAAGACGACGGCAGCATTCTCCTGGAGGGTCTCTGTTAGCACGGTGAGTTCCTCACGGGAGAAGTGGACCTGGCGCTTGCGGTCGCACGCTTTCTTCGCTACTTTTCCCATTTTTCTTGGTTTCGCTAGGGTGGATGACGGGTTGGGGTGTGTTTCAGGGTAGTGATTTTAGTGGTTGTGTGGTTTTAGTGGTTTTATAGGTGTACGCCGGGATGTTTCCCGTTCCGGGCCCATGTTTTAACTTCCGTTTCCGTATATTTCCGGTCACCGTACTTTCCGGTAGGCGCACACTGCGGTGACCGCTAAGAGGGGTGGCGGTATTGCCCCTAGGGCGCCGTACGGCGGCGGTGTGGGCCGTTTTGGGGTCATTTCCGCCATCGCGGACTTTGCACTTCCGCCGTGGCGTGGTGCTCGTGCCCGATGGGTCGGAATGGGCCGCACTTTGCTCCATCGTGCAATGGCGGAAACGCTATTTACGCTGTGGCGGTCCGGTCAGTCACTTTCCGCCAGGGTCGTAATGAGGGCCACTGTGTCCAGTTTCGGAGTTGCCCAAGGTTTGTTCCGCGTCCTTTTCCTCCTTGGGCCTTCGTCCCTGGGCACATGCAGCCACACCTGTGTGGGTGTCCGTACCACGCCCACTCAGGTCACCCCCAAAAGCTTTCTACCTACAGCCTCGTTCCTTGAGGGCCCTAAAGATGTTCTCCGTAAACACCCCCATCCCTATTGCTGATAGGTGCCTCCCATCCTGATGGAACATGTCAGGATTGTTCTGGTATAACCCATGCCTTAAAAATTGGAGTCCTGTGCTCCTGCAATATTTTTCTATTGATTTATTCAGTTTTTTCCTGGCTATTTCTATCGCGTGCCTCCTCTGTGCGCCATGCCAGATCCTCCGTGGAATGACTTCTGACATAACGATTTCTGTCTTCCACCAACAGTGGGCTATGCTGTTTAGTAAACTGCAGATTTTTCTCTGCAGTTCTCCCCTGTTTGTGCTCACCAAGTCATTCCCCCCCCCCGAGGTGCACCCCCTGATCTTCTTCACCCCCTCTGCTCCCAGGCCCCCTGCCTATGCTGATGTGGCTGCCCCTATCTTGAACGAGTGTGTACCAAATTCGGCTGGATTCCAACCTGCTTTGGCCACCGCCTGCTTTAACACTGCCTGGAATTGGTACCTGCTGAGTGCACTGCCGCTTTAGTGTGTTAACAGCTGGCCTTCTATCTCTGGTCTGATGGTCAGGAAATCTTGGGTTATGCATCTGGGACAATGATCTCTTTCTTTGATGCAGTTGAGCTCTATTCCTCTCCCCTTTGCTTCCAATGCTGACAACATTTAGTGCCAAGCCATTCCCTGCTACTGTGTTACTGGCCACCAGCTCACCCACCCTAAACGCCCCATAATATGCCCGCACAAATGCTGCCCTGAACAAAGCTGTTTCATACCCGTTAGTGCATGTTTCTTCTAACATTCTCAGCAATATCACTAACTTCCCAAAGTTTACCGGCTCTCTGCTGTCTGGTTTTTTCCCTTCCAATTTTGCCCAACCTTTTAAAGCATATTTTATTCTAGGGCTGTTTGTTGGATCTCCCATGCCTGCCGCTTTTGTAGTGTATGCCACTGCAGCCAGATGCGCCACCGCCCAGCTTTTCCTTTTACCTTTGGCAAATGTCTTCTCCAAAAATTCACACATCTTTTCAGTTGAGATATCCCCCACATTTCTTGCTCCTGTTTCCGTTAATACATCTTTTACATGCTTCTCATTTTGCTTACCCGTCTTGTATGTTAGGGCGTTCCTGGTCAATTTGTCGATGACCCGCTCCGTTCCCTGTGGTGTTTTGGTTTTTCATGAGTCGACCTTTTGGCCAACCGTGTTCCTTCCTAGTTTCTTTTGAGTCAACCTTTTGGCCAACCGTTCTTTCTTTAACCTTTCTTCCAGCGGGACCCATGCCTTGCTTGGCGTGGGCGTTTTCTCCTTGTTGGCGTTGGGTCTCAGCTCCCTGAATTTTTTTTTATTTTTTTTTTACTGAAAACGAGACAAGGCATCAGCCACCACATTTACCTCTCCAGCTATGTGTCTCGCCCTTATGTTTGTATTCTTATGTAGACATTCCCCTGTGATGGCCGCAATAATTGCAACACTACTGGGCAAGCCGCGCTTCCCTTATTTAATACGTGCACCACTGCCATATTGTCGGACCAGGCTATTATTTCTGACATAAAGATCTCGGTTTTACGCCAGCTGCGGGCTATGCTATGCCGCGGCTCGCAAATGTTCCTCTGTAATTTCCCCCCGGTTTGTGCTTGCCAGGTCGTTCCCTCCGAGGTGTATAACCAGATCCTCAGGGGGGTGTGGGGTCCCTGAAAACTATCCGGACCGACAGCCAGTCGTGAATGTCCTCCCGGTGCATCCCCGGGAGGCCTCACCAGGATGTAATCGCTGCCGTCCCTATGCATTAATAGCTGCCCGTCGACCTCTGGTCGGGGGTCTAGGAATTCTTATGTGATGCATCTGGGACAGTGGTCCTCTCTCTCCTGTAATTTCGGTCTGTTGCTCTCCCCCGTTTGGTATGTTTTAGCTTTCTCTAGCATTATAGGCATCCCCTTGTCACCCAAACTAACATCCCTTCTTGCCAGGCCGTCACTTACCACCGCATTACTGGCCCCCGGCTCCCAACCCTGAAAGCCCCGTAATATGCCAGCGCAAGGTGCTGCCCAGAACCGCGTGGCTTCGCCCGTGCTGCTACTTGCCTCTCGTAATACTTTTAACAGAATTATCAGCTTCCCAAAGCTCACCCGGCTACTGTAACCTGGCTTCTTCCCCTCTAATTTAGCCCCTCCTCTCATAGCATATTTTATTCTAGTGCTGTCGGTTGGGTTCCATATGCCCGACACTTTTGTGGTGCGCCGCCGCCCATCTTTTCTTTTTCCCTTTGCAAATTCCTCTTCAAGAATTTCACACATTTCTTCAATTGCAATTTTACTTCTTTTACCTTGTTTCCACCAACCAGCTTTTCCTTTTCTCCTTTGGTAAATGCCCCTTTGAGACATTCCCACCTTTATCAACAAAAATGTTTCCACCTCTTTTTACCACTTTTCTTTTTCCCTTTGGCAAATGCCCCTCTGAGAAATACGCACCTTGTTTTCAAATAGCAATTTTTTCCACCTCTTAACGCTTGTTTCTGCCAACACCTCTTTTACCACTTTACTTTTTTCTTTTTGGCAAATGCCCCTTTGAGAAATTCACACTTTTTCTCCACTTGCAATTTTTTCCACCACTTTTACACCGGCAATAGTCTGAATGCTGATTTGATATCTGCCTTGGCCATCCATGCCCCTTCTCCTGCCTTCCTCACTAGCTCCACCGCTTCCTGAAAATCAGAGTAGGGGACCGTTGCCTCACTTTGTGAAATCCCCTCGTTCACCGATGCCCCCGGGGGGTATGATAAGTGGTGTATTGACCTGAACTCCCCCTTCTCTTGTTTTGGTACCAGTCCCAGTGGTGAACATATGAACTCTTCAAATGGCATTGTGGCAAACGGTCCCCCTATCCTACGTAGCTCCCTTTCTTTCTGGATCTTTCTGGTTACCATGTCCTTGTTCTCTGTGGCTGATTTTAGATTTCTTGGAATGACCTTTGTCCCCTGGCCTCTAAAAGGTATGTGAAAACCCTCTACAAACCCCTGTCTGATCATGTTTGCTGCTTCCTGGTCCGGGTAATTTTTGAGCTACCTCTCCATTCTGTCAATTTCTACCGGAGTGACTCCCTTCTCGTTCCAGCCCCTAGTTCCTTTTTCATTGCTCCTGTTGCCTGTTGCTGCCGGTCTTGTGCATTTGGAGCTGCTGTGGTCGCCCTTACATCTCTCACACTTGTGGCTGAACTTGCACTTCCATCCCCAGCTGTATGGCACTCCTTCCACAAATTTTTGCATTGCCCTTGTTCTGCCCGTACTGTCCCCCTGCTCCCATTACCTCCCCCTTGTGTGGTTGGGGGGGTAAGCTGCTCTGCCATCCCCTCTGTGACCCATAGTTTCTGCTCTGAAAATTCTGATCCCTTGTTCTCTCATAGTTGTAATCGTACCTTCTATTATTGTATCTATAATCTGTTCTATAATCATTCTGCCAGTACTGCCTCCTCTGTTGCCCCTCTGGGTTCCTTTCCTTGTTTCCCCATTTCTCCTTTAGTACATTAAATATGTAAAGATTATAGTTCTCTTCGCCCAAACCCGCGTCTGGGAAGCAATCCATCTCCTTTCTAAATTCGTAATCATATTCCTGCCATTCATCCCCCCCGAATGCTGCGTGCACTTTTAACACTCTTTGTTGGTATGAAACCACTGCCACCCCATCTTCGGGGAATTTCTGCAGTATGATGGATGACATTACATTAAATGCTTCCATCCAATTGTCAGTTTCTTGTAACTGGCCCCTTATTTAGTAAACCTTTCTCATCTTCCTTTATGTCCTCTGGTGGCACATTTATCCCTCTTTTCTGGCAATCTAGTAATGCATAAATATCGATCAACTCTTTCCTCCATATCTTTTCCTTTACTTTGTCGCTAATATACCACGCCATTGCCTTCATTGACCTGCCCTGTGCGTCTTTGCCCAAAGATGGCCTGCCATATTTTGTCATGGTTGGGCTTCACTTGTAATCCCTAACACCTGTGGTGGTACCCCCCCTTAGGGAGGATTCCCTGCCACTGGTATTGCTGGAATCCCCTGCGCTGATATCTGCAGTGGAAGGGACCCTGTTGGTGTCCCCCCCTGGCTTGTTATCTGTAGTGGAGGGGTTGCTATTGGTGTCCCCCCCTTGGTTTGGTACCGCTGGTACTAGTGCTCCCGGTGGTGCCGGGACTGAAGCCTCTACTGGTTCCCCCCCCTGCTCCACCAGCCCCTTTTCGCTTCCCCTTGCTCACTACCCCCCTCCACTTTACCCATGCCTTTAAATGATCTTTTTCTTCATCATCGCTGCTTATTTCTTCTGATGACCCAATCTCCTGGCCCCCTTTTCGCCCCTTGTTTCCTTTTTTCCTTCTGTCATTGGTTATGGGCGACTTACCCTTACCAGTGACACAAGTTTTTAACATTTCAACAATTTTTTCCCCCACATTTATGTCTACAGTACCTCTGTTTTTTTCTTTCTTCTTCTTCTTCCTGGGTGCTTCTGGTTGTGGCTGGGGTCCCCTCGGTTCTTCTCTCCCCCTTTTCTGCCCTTTGGGCACCTCCTCCTCTCCTTCACTGCTGATGGGCTCTATGAACAGCAGAGGCGAATAGTGCCTTAGCCCTTTCTTCCTTTCTCATCACATCCAGCACCCCCTGTTCCCCATATTCTTTTTCCGCTTTTTCTGCCCACTCCTTAAATTCCTGGGCCCTCCGTGCCCTTTCTTCCGTCATCCTCCTTGTTTCCTGCCTTCTTTCCGCCAGGCTATCTCCTTCCTCCCTTCTTTTCTATCCGCGCTGATGCCTTTGCAGTTTTTTTTGTTTTTTGTGTGCAATTTGTAAGGTGTTTGGAGGATTCAGTAGCTTGCTTTTCTGTCTCAGGTGTTGCCTTGGGATGGTAGTATCCCGCTCCTCGCACCGACTTTCCTAAGGTCTGGGAGTGATATTGTACTCGGAGCGCTGATCTCCGTAATGAGCCTCCTCTCCTGAAAACACTTCCCCTTTCTTGGTATTAGGCCCAATAGTCTTCCAATTTGTATACCAAACGCCGACTTTGTGGCGCTTGGTGCCTAGAATTTGAGGCTGCTTGTGTTCGGTTTTAGACCTGGTGCCTGCACCTTTAAGGGGTTTTCGCTTCCTGGTTGTCCGATCCCTTGGCCACGCCCACTTGTTGCTTTTACCTCTGTTTCTTTTCGGCGTCCGTCCTTTCCGCTCCCGCGGCTGGCCTGACCATCTTCCCGTGCTGTAATGCCTCCGTTCAGCGACCGCTGCGCGTCTCTCCTGTTCTTGACATGCCTCCATGTGCCGCGCTGTAGCTGGATCCACGTCGCCGCGGCTCTGCTTCTCCGTCCCGTCAGCTGGGCCTTCCTTCTCCGCCGACCGCCAACTTCAGTCCTGCTCCTCCGCCGTCGATGAAGGTAAGATTTGCCAGCCGCAGCCCGTAATTGATGAAAGGATTTAATCGGAGTAAAGCCCGCAAGAGCAAAAATTGCTTTCCTTTGGCCAGGTCCTAAGGAGCTTACCCGTGAGAGGTAGGCTCCGTACCTGGTTTGTGCCTTGCTCCACTACCTACCCCTTCTTATACCTCTCAGCACCTTTGTCCTTTTCCTGGGGGCCGGGTTTTGCATGGCCCCCTGCAGATAACTTTCGCACCTTTCCCAGGTGCCGCTTCCTCCCTTCCTGTCGTCTTTGTTTTCTGGCGGCGCCATCCCGCCGCCCCTCCCTATGGATTTCCCACAATCTGCACCCCCACCCTGCGCCTAAACTCTCAGGCCCTCCAACGGCCCGCATTGCATGCGTCCCGGGGCCTGGGTCATTCTTCAGGCAACCTTCCGGATGTTCCGCACCCGCTGCCCTCAACCTCCACACAGCTGCTGGAGCCAGGCCGCCTCCGCAGCCCTTGCAGTCGGCGCCGTACAACCCTGGATATGAATCGGGTCAGATGCCACTCGGCACCCCTCTCCTCACACTGGCATACGAAACATGTGGCGGGCACTGTAACAGCCCGCTGCGGATACTGGCAGTACAGGCAATGATCCAGGAGGCACCCCCTCTACTCGCCCATGCGGCCACCACGCCAAGTCTTCACGACTGCTGGGCTCCTTCCTGGTCAGCAGCCACCAGGTGCACCCCTGCCGGGGAGTCCCTACTGCAACAGCAGCCCACTGCAACCGACACGCCCCGTCTGGGCCCACCAAACCATGCAGTCAATATTTCAGCCAGTACTGCAGCAATCCATCGGCTCTCTGGGAAGACTGTACCCGCACCTTTTATAACTCTCCTCAAATACTTTCACGCCTAGTGCTTTTCATTTACTGCTGCTATTGCGCAGAGGATCTCGCCACACACACAGAGGTCACACGACGGCTGCCATTCTGCCGATTGTGCAACGGCACCCCCTAAGGTGGCTATTTTTATGAGACTGGTGTCACGAACAGCGGATTCGGAAAGGTGTACTTGTACATCAGTAGGTGGCAACACTAGAGGAAGATTAGGAACATCAACTAGCTGATTCGACGCGGGCAAAGTGCCAGGTGCAGGAAAACACTGTTCATTAAGTTGAATATTATTATCATGCAAGTTCTCTTTGATCAGTGCCTCCTGTGCAGTGCAAAGTTCCAAATGTGTGCTGATATTGATGTGACTAATTTGAGTCGCTAACATTTTTATCAGCCTTGAGCCAAGATAATATAGATTTTCCAATGGTTTATGATCATTGTTACGCTTTGAATAAGTAGTGGTACCAAAATAAGCTGTATGTTTTGCATCAACGGCTTTATTATTAAACTCAACAGACTCAAAAGAGCAGTGGCCACTGCATGGTAAGGGCCAGGATCACGTTGCAGGAGTTGTTAGTGGGCGGTCTCATTCTCAACTTTGCTGCTCTTCTGGCATTGTCAATACGCAAAAGGCTCCACAATCTCTTATGTGCCATCTATACTGTCAGGGAGTGCTGCAAGGATTATAACCCAACAGTTGCCTCTTCCATGAATATACTCTATATCCAATGATGTTAAACAGATATGCGCCACTTCAGCATTCCTTTGCGATATAAATACTGAGGAAAAGTAAAAAAGAAATTCTGGCCTAGATTTCAGCAGGGAGGGTCTCCAAGGGTTAGAACCTAACAGCTGCCACACCAGTGAAGATACCATATCGCCAATGATGTTGAACTGATATGAGTTTTACCCCAGAGAATTCTTTTGTTTAAGAATGCCTTAAAATGGCATATTTTACAGCACAAATTTAGCGGAAAATTAGGTGAAGAGACATACAATGCTCAATTAGTTTTTATGAAAACCTTCAGTGGATACCAGGTCCAGACAACACTCACTTTAAATAGTTTATCAATATCAATAGTATAGCTAAAGTTAAATGTCCGTAATGGCATTGCATAAGCAAGTTCCACTTCAGGCCATGTATGTATCTTTGTGATTTCCCCATGCATTATGCATTCACATTTTATAGATCTCATACAACCACTTAACAGTCCCGTTTCATTGAAAAATCAGTACGCATGAAATTCGTACCTAAATAACTTTTTCTCTGAAAATCATGTCCCTTTGCTGAAGGAAGTGGACTTATTTCAGAGAGGTTTTTCCTTTTCCCCTATTGAATAGTACCAATCCAAAAAGATAGCCAGCTCAGTCAAATAAAAGAAACACTGTTTCAATCGTTATATATGTAATCTATCATGGGAACACATTTGGTGCCAGATCACCACTAAACGCCACACTGCAGATACCAGTAAAAAAGGAAAGGTTGCTCACCAGACAAACTACTGTACTCCTAGTCCATAGTCCCCTTTCTTCCATACTTATGGGGCATGCAGTCCTTCAGAATGGGAGTAGAGTATTTGTTTTTGTAGCACTACACAAAATGTGTCATCCTTGTACCTTTACATGGGGGCCCTGAGGCAACAGGCCCTGGATCCTCAAACCATGCCACTGGGCCTCACCGACTGAGTCCTTTTCTTCTCGCTGAGGTTGGTCCCTGATTGGAGTTAAGGTCTTTTACTAGTGGCATGGGGAGCAGGCATAAGGAGGAAAGGGATCAGCAGTCACTACGGTCAGCACCTTTTCCTTACTCCTACATCCTGTCCCCTTACCTCCATACTTGTTGTAGATTTCAAAGCATTAAACTGCCTGTGAGTTGGGCGCCAGCCCTAGAGCTCAATACAAACAATAGTGCTTACAGAAGGGGGATGCAGAGGCCCTTGTAGTCTTGGATCCATCTCGTAGAATTAAGGGTCAACATCTGGTTTGGACTATGGGACCCGATAGTGTTGCCAAGACTCATCTATTTGGGCTATCATTTGGCGAACAGGGTCAGTATTGATTATTGGAAAACCATTTGGGCTGATAAAGCTAAAAAAACGTTGTGCTCAAATGAAGTTTTTAAAGCAGAAGGTCTGTAAATTCTCTTTGCTGCCCTAAAGGTGTTATTATCTGGCCAAATTTGAGCCGATAATTCTATACAGACTTGACCT